>NC_060246.1:159014664-160264664 GCF_921293095.1 Ischnura elegans | reverse complement strand
TTCGAAATTTGAATTGTGAGAGTCGGTAAAAAACGGTTTAGGAATCGGGTGGCTTCCTATTATTTTTTATTGCCTAAATCGAAAGATTTTTACTCCTGGAGTGCGCATTTCACGATTTTAGATTTTTGAATGACGATATCTATTTTTCGCGATTATATTAAAAGTGAAAATTTTCAAGCGCGCGAAAACGAGACGGCTAAGTATGAATGCTGGTAAAACTCCGTGTGACGTATTTCTGGTTCCCGCTGCCGCAATTGAGGTGACCTTAGGGCGAGGCTCTGAGCGCTGATACGACGCAGGATGCTGAGATGCAGAGTACCCAGCTAGCTGGTAGCGTTTGGCTTAAATAAGGATTATTAATACCTTATCAAACGAAGAAAACTTTCCGACCTTAGCCAGTTTTAATAGGTGATTATTAAGAGATGTTTCCCTGAGCTCTGTGCCTCATGCATGCAGTGGTAATCTCATACTATGTAAAACTCCTATCCTCTCGTATAGAAACTAGGTCCTTGTGACGTCACGTGGAGAGGCATCGCATGGGCGCCAATCTGGCTCTTTTTCAAATGAGGTTAAAATTGACCATTGCCATTCGTCTAAACCGGTATTTCTAAAACCAAATAATTTTTATATTATGAATACACTAATGGTGGGTATAACGAATCGCAATCAATGCCTTTCGTTTTCTTTGATGAAGGAAACTACCCTATTCTTAGTTTTTATTTTATAATTTCCCGATTGAATTGACGTTTACTTCGTTTCTCTCTCTCTCTCGCCGTATTTATTGTTAGTTCCCTCTCCACCCACCCTTGCCTTTGGCGCACCCTTACTCTGAAATCCGCCCCTGGATTCAGGCCATCCGTCCCCTGAGTTGGGGTGGGTTGGCTTGCGAGGTTGGAGAGTTTTTTTTCTTTTTACATATATCGGGTGGCCCTCGCCCTTGCGTGGAGGGTTGGGTTGCGATGGATTTGGAAATTCATGGTCTCCGCGGAAGGTCGTCTATTTCTTCGCGAGACTGATTGATGTGGATGGGTGGGGGAACAGCTGGTTCTGGCCTTCCACCCCCTCCTTTCTCCCCCTTCACGTGTTTTAGACGGTCATGAGCACGCCGATGTTACTCCCGAGAAAAAAGTGGCTTGTTTTTGTGGCCGCGGTGAAAGTCGGAACTAACTGGCAGCACCTGTACTAAACCCTGGCAGAGGTCTTTATGGCATTAAAACCCGTGCAATTTAAGGAATAATCTGTGGAGAATGTGTTGGATACCAGAGAAATAAGGCCAAATCTTATTATTTTAAATTCAATAACCACTCTTTCATGTGAACTGTAAGGGCTTACGCTGGGATTCTAACGCTCCTGAACATTAATATTGCGAATTATATGCCGGTATGTCGTTCCCTTAGGCTCCAAACTTGTAACTGCTTGAAGCTGTAGAATAATACTGGAAACTATCTACGACATTACCGAACGGATTCTCATCACAGTAAGGTGATGTTTACGTATATGACGCGAGTCATAAACTAAATATTTGTCACAACAGATGCACAGAACAAATTTCTCAGGTTAGGCAATGGAAGAGAGTTATACTAAAAATAAATTCATTATATATATCTTGTTAAAGGTTTGGTTCAAAATGAAAAGAAGTAAATACCCTCTACATTTAAGTAATTTATATCATGAGCACTTCAGGTGAATATAAGGGTGTCTATCAACATAGTGTCCGACCAACTGAATTCCCAAAGATTAGAAATATAAATGATGATTGACTTAAAAATTAGGTTAATATTTTCGGGACATTGAAAATAAATAAAGAGCGTAAAATTGGACGCCGTCCATCATTCTTCTGCATTAGTTTTACTACAAACCGCCGCACATTATAAGTGTTGAAATTGGATTGGGCTGTTACACGGTTACAGAGCGCATTTAAAAAAATGAATAAAATACCAGCATAAAGTGCAAAAAAAAATCTTATACATATAACTTAATTATTGCTACAGTCAGCGACATTTGAAATTTGATAAATCACTCCAAATTCGCAATTTATAATGCTTCTTGCGGAACCACAACTAAATCAACAAAGAATCGAGGAAGACATATTTAGAAAAAAAATAAAAATTAAGGGGAAGATCTTAAAATTTTTTGGCGGAAGGTAAAACTCTGTAATAGTGGATTAAGATATGGCAGCAGTAAGGAAATTGTTGGGAGTGATTATATACAGCGGCTTAGACAATACAGCGGTGTCTTATCATTGAGGCGTTAAATCTATCGAATGCTACGTGAGAGACATGCCTAGCGCGTTTTATTCAAGGCCAGGATTAAAAGAAAACTTTTCAAAGTAAGATTGAAAGGAAGACGTGAAAAATTACTGATAAACCCCAGAAGAGAAAATTGACAGAAAAGTTTTGGGCAGGAAATTCCGCTTCTTTCATTTCATAACCACAATTGTAACTTTTTTATATTTTTATATTATTTTTATTCTCAAACCACCGAATACAGCTCTTATTGGCCATTTTACACCAAAGTGTTCAACAAATGTAACAAGTAAACGTACATAATCAACCATGCCCTGGACTGGGGAAGCTCACCCAGGCGGGACTCGAACCCGCGACCTCTAGTTTGGCAGGTGGGAACGTTACCCCGCTGCCACCGAGGCCGGCATTAACAATTGCATTGTATTGTTTATGCGTATAATCAGTTTAAATAAAACAATCAAAAATTTTTGCGTGCAACTTGATTATTTTTTATTACGATATAGGTATGGTTAGCTCAAAATATCTTTTGCCCCTCCCCCTTTGAGTTTTTTTTCTGTATCCGTTACTGTTTCCTTAAGCAGTAAATGTAATAGAACTCGGTTACGAACAGCAGCATCACGGAGTGTGAATTACGATCTTCATGTTTGCTCTATGAATAATTCATGGCAATGAAGAAGGTCAATTGTCGTTGAAAAGCATATGTTCCGCCTCTGCATGTGTCGGGAAACGTTTCCGACCCATAATATTTTATTATCTCAAGGGTTAAAAGCGGCCCGCAATAGTAGATGATGCTATAATTTTATTTATCGGTATAATTATTGCTATCTCAAAATAACCCTGGATAATTTGGCCTTCATCCTTCCGATGACTCACGTCTCGATTGTTGATGCCTTGTGTCCAGTCCTCCGCTAGGTGTCTCCATTACTCTGTGTGTGCCGTAAAGAGATGTCCCTCGCTTCATCTCACTCGCCTATAATCTCTTCAGGCTGATATTGGCGGACCTTCGGACCTCCAACCGTGTTTACATTGGACCATCCCCGCTTTATGCTGCTGCCCGATAACAGTTTGTTTGTTTTCGTCTCTGGCCATGGAAACAGTTGCGAGGATAACAATCCGAAGCTGTGCGTGTTTACCCCTCCGCGCAAGATACGAACACGCATTGAATAAGATGGCGGATTAATGCCTTTATCTCTAATTTCCTCGCGTTAAGCGAAAGAAGGCCAAAGCTGTTAATCCACAATGTGTGTCCTTGCCTTCGCAAAGTGGCCGCAGACTCTTGCAAAGCCTCATTTCATCGCGCCACGAACCCTGAGGTCCCAAAATTAGATCGCGGGAAACGGCATCTGCGAAAGAAATATTGATTTGATCTCGTGTTAGATTGAATTCTACGATATCCTTCAGAAGTTTTCTAATAGTTTGGTGATTTAGAGAGCGGGAGTACCGATAGTATCCTGCTGGGGGTGGCTGCGTTGCCTTCGAGATGTACAACAGCCGGAGCAAAACACCCCCAACTTTTATTTAGACGGCCAAGGCTATGCGCTTCCAATGGTATTGTTATGGCATAGTCCAATAAATTTCTATATCTTGCCGCACGCGTCAATTTATCTGCCATTCCCATTTCGTATCAAATAGTTATGCTCTATGGAAAGCACTATTATAGTTCAAAGCGGAACTTTAGGCTATTGTTACTAAAAAACAGTAATATGTTTCGTTACTTTAACGTGAAGAATTATTCATATTCATACGGATTATTTTATGGGCGACGGCTATTTCCTTTAAAAAACAAGAATGCATTATTGTATTGTAGAGAAAAAAGTAACCGAACAAATGGAAATTCAAAAACCGTTCCAATGAAAGTGTTTCTTAGAACGGCGTGCTAATATATAAAACGCATCGTGAACCATGCGTCATTTCCATAATATTTCATTCCCCATAAGGACATTCACGAAAGCGAGGTGCCAATTTCAAACACATGATAATCGGAATTCGGAAGTTCCGCGTTGTACAAATCAATGGCTACGGGATGACTGCAAGCGAGGAAACTAACGGCTTGCTGAGGAGAATTATCCATCAAAGCGACCTTTACTCATCGTTAGTGAAATTGATTACGCGTAATCAATTTTTATTCGACGTATGATAGATTCTGGCCAAAAATATTTTTCCTACTACAAATCATTGTTGTTACTATCATTGTTACGTTAGTTTTGTATAGTCGATTATTGCCAGCAGCAGGCATGACGTAGCGCACTATTGCTGGTCTGTTTTATTTATTGTTGAATATTTACTTTCTCTATCCCCATGACAACCTTTGTGTTTACTCATTGATCGAAAATGATTCGGGAAGCGGTTGCACTTGCGTGGGTGGGTCCGGCCTCTTTCTTTGAGGTGACGTGGAGGTCGCGACCTCTGGTCTTCCAATGTCGCCTCATTTGTCAACGCCGCGGGAGGGGAGGAAGGACCTTCCGCGGCACTTAAACCCTGGCTGCGATCCACTTCGACATTGGAGCGAATTTTAGACGTCCTCATAACGGGCGAAGGCTGCTCCCGTTGTATACACAATGGCGGACACATATCTTCGTAGAGAGAAATACGATTTCAAGGGGGCCGCATACATGTATAAAGGCCAAAACCTCAAAAGCGATTTTTTTGAGCTAGGAAGTTGAAACTTCGCATACATATTCTCAGATAAATTGTACAAAACTTTCCATATTATTTATTTCCTGTGTTTTCTCGTTAACAATATATGTGAGGTCAGAGTTGAAGAAATTTAGCGAAAAACGACCACCCTCGATTTTTTCTGAAAAATGCCAACTTTATCCTCGTGCAGTAGTTTCATGAACAGTTTTATCGACAAAACTGTTATACCATATTAATTGAAACTTCATTTCCTTCCATTTGAAGGGTATTAAAAGATTTTGTTTCATCAATAACCATAGATATATAACAAAATGGCGGAGCCTGTTTTCAGCCCATTTTGTTACATAAACGTAAAGAAAAAGTAGATATTACCACGGAATTCCGCCACGTGACTGATACCACGTCGTTCTATGGAGCTTCTACATAGTGGATCTAAAGTAAAACCTTGCACCAACTTGCAACCCCGAATTTAAAATCGTTTTTTCGAGCGTGCGGTCGACTCCGGCTGTGGCCGGCGACGGCGGAGAGTACGGCGACGCGGCAAGCGCGTGAAGCTTGGCGCGAATAAAGAGAAATAAAAAGCTTGACATGAATATAAATCGATTCAGTAGATCATATCATACTAACTCTCGACTTAACATAGTACAAGATATAGGAACGTGGTCAGTTTCGTTAAGCCTCCTGATTGGGTGGCGGTGAGCACTTTTTCGATTGATTTCGTCTCGATCGTAATAATTCTTTATCACCACTGTTAACGGCCCAATCGCATGGGACCTATTTTCACCGGTTGCGTTCTCCCAATCCTCGAGTACTGCTCCGTTATTTACTCCACTGCCAGCTCCTCCAACCTTAAAATTCTGGAACGCCCAGTTAATTTCTTTATTTCAGTTCTAGTCTGATACCGTGTTCCTCACCTCCGTAATTCTTCTCGCTCTGAAGTAATGTCTGCCCTATCATTGGTCCCACCATCCACTTGTAGGAATTTCCATGATATTTCCTTCATTTACAATGCCTTAAATGGCAAGTTCCGATCCTCAGATATGCTGCCTTTCTTTTCACTCCATATTCCCACCCGCTCCTTCCGTAATAACCACCTTCTACACCAACCTAAATTCCGTCTTTCTCTCTCTCAGAGATCACTTTTTTACAGACTCCCTACCTCTTTCAATACCATTTCGAGTACTCATCCTTCCCTGGATCTTTCAATGCCCATCAGATTATTCAAGAGGCAGCTTCGAAAAGCCATCTACTGAATCCCTTTTTTTAAATATCCTTTTTGTAGTATTTTTATAGTTTGTATTTGTTGAAGCTGCAGATTTTAGCTGTCGATTCAATGTAAATGCCGTTTTGGCTGTTTTTGAATGATTCGATAAATAAATAAATGAATATCAATTTAAAATACAATAGATAACAAACAAAATACAATAGGTAATAAAAACAATAGGTAACTTATTATATCAGATATTGGAGGAACTTTGATATACCTAGGCCGACGACTGAAATTTATCGGCAGTCATAAACTCGGAAAAAAGATGGGGATTTACTTCCGCTGTCAAAAAATGGCTTATGAGGTATGAGGAAGTAGAAATTCTGTTAAGAAAGGAGACATAAAAACATTTTCAATAAAAGGTATATTGTGTGTATATAATTATGCGTTCATGTAAGAAAGTTTGTTATCCATGTGTACATTTTTGAAATATCACAAGTGAATGCAATCGGTAAGATAAAAAATCACTGAATACAAAGAAATAAATTTACTTTTCATGTATGTTTGTACCAGACCTGTACAAAAAGGGTAAGATGGTAGCCCCAAAACTATTCAATAAGGGGTACCTATATATTCCACAATTATTAGAGTATTTTCTGATGTAATATATTTGAATATAAATGGAATAAAGTTATATTATATGAAAAAATGGGCTTATATGAATGGGTCGTATGGGACCCTCCTGTGCTGCGTGCCTGGTAAGATTTTTACAATTTTAGTTCCGTCTCCCTCCGCTTTGGCGCTCATTCCGCTTCAGTGAACTTGAAGATTACTTAAAATGGGTCGAGTCTTTGGGATCGAAATTTTGGCACTTTCAACCAATCATATCCTCTCACGCCCCCTCTATATTCACGGTCGTGACACTCAACAGCCCCAATTAAAGTAATAGGAAGATAAAAAGGACCTTGCACTGCAGTTACAGCCTCCGAACCCTGGCAGCGTTTCAGTTTGACATTGGGGCCAATCACTGAACGAGATCACAGTGGCGGCTGGCTGCTTGCTAACATTACGCTGACCCTCTCTCTCTCCCTACAAATAGGAGAAAGGGAATTACATCCATTGAGGAGATTACGTAGAAACTCAGTTTATTCTGATACACAAGGAGCGTTTTAATTATTTATAACAATGTATGCAGGGCGGCAATGAGCGGATAGGATTTACTATCAATATTTTCTATAGAGTATCTATCTATCTTCTTATATCTATCTTCTTATATCTATCTTCTATATATGCATAAAAGAGCATGTCTGTTTGTCTATCCGCCATACATTTCAAGTAAGCTGCAAGTATTAAAACCAAAGTTAGTATTTAGATGCATTTTTTGCTTCCAAAGCCCGTAGTGCTACTTCTGGTTGTATCCGAAGCGTCTTCTTCACATTACAGTTTGTTACGTCGCGTCATCCAACTTCTGTGGTTGGTAATCCTGTCGGTTAGGCACACCTCTTGACACTTTCAAAGGGAAAACATATCTCTAAGGACCCTCAACTATTAATCTTCTTGGTGCAAACCTTTTTTCTGGGGTATGCGTTCAAAAGATGTTTTTTGATCTGCGCACGAACGATAGCGATCATTGTTGTGTATCGGGGTATCATCTGATCCCGAGCGTTGGATCGTAGCCACCGAGAGACAAGGCCTGAGCAACCAGCCGTGACGTCACGACGAGAAGGGTTAGATTATTGCCACTCGTCGTTCGCTTGAACGATCGCAACTGGAGTGAACGTAATTCTTTCTAATTAGATAGTAGAATTCCTTCGCATTTACTTTGCTACGTTAAAATATTTACCACAAATATTTCAGGTTTACTTTATTCAGCTCTTGACGTCCTTATATATTTACGATTGCAAACTAAACCACCGAAAGTAAGCAAACGCAATGCTCGAACTTCTTGCTCAATAACACATTTTTGCTGCGGGGAATCCTTTGAAAAGCAACAGCTCATTAGTTTTCTCCAAATGTATGATAAATTATTCCACGAGACGTTAATTAATACGTTTTAAAATCTGATCGGAATGAAGTAGCTGGCAAAGGCTTTAACCAAAATTCTCAGTATATCACTCCGGTAGCTTTAGACATCTCACTTACTTGACGTGCTCCTCTCCGAAATTGATTATCTGGATACCATGGACCTGTTTAAAAATAAAAGTCATAGGGGAGTGGAGGTGATGCATAAATAAGGATGTCAACAGTTGCGTATTAACATGTTTATTATTATCATCAAAACTCGAGTGTAATTGTACACATCACAGAGGACATTCTCAAATGCGGCTGCACACATTTCCCTGGTACTTTTAATTTTAAGCAGAAGTTGAGAGATAGAGAGAGAGAGAAGAATTGCACTAAATATCTACATATCTGTGGAATAGTCAGGCTTGTTAACAGATTTCAAGGACAGGTGTCCGCCAATAAAGTAATAACAGGGATCACTGTCTGGCATGACAGATTTTCAGTAATCAGAGGCAATGACTAAGGAGTCACTGCTATATCTACCTCAAGAGGCAGATCAAAACATTTGGGAGAAAGTCTCACCTCAGATTCCAACATTATAAACATTCTTGCGTAAGCTAAACTTCCCTAGTTTTAAAATTGGAACTTTTTCAAAATTAACACTAACATTGCGTGCCTAGTTTACCACAACAGAGAGCTAAATTCAAGGTATGGGGTTGAGGATAATGTGCTCGGAACAAGTATGCAGTCATGCTTATGAACCACTGTCCAAACATTTCACAAATCAAGAAACTGAACTTTTCTCCAAGATTCACTAAGCTTGAAATAATATTCTGTCGGTCGTATGTCTCCTTCACCGTAATGCTCTCCTCCACCGCCTCTTCCAATGCAGAAAATTCCTTCACCTTTCTTCGTTTGCCTGGGCTCTCCCGTATGCTTGCCTGAGAAGACAGGTAGATGGGGTAATAGGGAAGTTAGGATGTCACAGCGTCTCAGTCGTGACCATTTCAATGGTGCGGAAAGTAATCTCGCTGTCCTCTCATCATACTTCCCTAATTCACGAATTATGCCATGAGGAGCAAAATTCTCTTCACACACACCTGTAAAAGTAATGCAATTCACTATTTAGGTCTCAGTACAACAATCAAATTAAATATTTTACATATTTACGCTCACATAAAAAGTAATCCCTTACTTCCCATTACATGATATTTTGAATGACTATTAATTTATTTTAAAGCATTTTCAATTCTTTAGACTACTCTATTTTTCTATTCTACCCCTCATGCCTTTAATTTTTAACCTTGAGAAAACTGAGGCGTGTATAGGGATACCAATGACTACAATATTTATTACTGAGGCTTCCGCGGTGAGTTATTTGGTGATTGGTTTTCGGGTTCATTCAGCATTGACTCATATTTTGCGGACGACAGTTTCGGGCGCGTTCTAGCTCCCGTCTTCGGGTACAAATGATAATCAATGATAATGTCCAATCATTTGGAACCGAAGACGGGAGCTGGAACACGCCCGAAACTGCCGTCCTCAAAATATGAGACCACGCGGAATGAACCCGAAAAACAATCACCGACAACAAGATTTGTTTAACTATGAATAATCGAGAATTATGGCTTACAGGAATTAATAAGAATTGATTCACCAAATAGGAGTCATGAATAAATAAAATTTGACGAATTGCCCAAATTTTTAACTAGAAAGCAATAACTTTTCTATCGCTGCGATCAATGCAATAAGCCTTCCAATAAAAAAAGCTATTAATAAATGCTACTCTAGCCGGTTGGATTTTTTATACCACGGCCGTGCTTCTTTTATTTATAATTAATTAAGTAAGTACTTACTTGAATATTTGGCCAGCTAGACTAAATTTACACTCTTTGACTCCACCAAACAATAAAATTAAAATAATTTACACACTTCCAAGTACAGGAAATCATGGACTGCTGTCAATTAAATTAAAAGAAATTCTATTTTTTTAAGTAGTAAGTGGATGCCGCTATTCAACTCCTCATCTCTTTAATTATAACCCACAAGATTAATTGTAAATATTTATATTAAATCATGAAAATATTTCATTCACATCAAACGGTGACATAAAAACAAAGATCTTTTATGCACTTGAGTAATTTCACTGTGCTACCTTTACTTATTACCATATTAAGAACCTTTCAGTAATAGCTTAAAGCAATATCAATCTGAATTAAATGATATACTTCGGTCCACCGAATGGGATTCATGACTAAATTAAACATGCCGAATTACCTATTTAACAATGAATAACTTTTCCACCACTGCAATCATTGCCAAAAGACTTCCAATAACTAAGGCAGGAACGTTTAATAAATGTTTAATCACTCAGGAGACTTTAAAAGTATCCATCGATTCATGTCCTTCAAATTTAAACTCGGCAATTTCATCGAAATAATAAGTAGGCATCTTTAACAAAACCAAAAATTATTTTGAACACACTTTCATCAATACCTCTATAATTATACGATACGTACCTTATTGTTCTTTGTTGGCTCAAGTTCTTCTCTCATAATGGCACGAATGGATTTTTCTCAACCTTCTGGATCGCTCGGGAAATTGAAAACAGACACCTTGGGCCCCGTCTTGTAATTTCCTCGGCAGTCAGAAACACTGCGGTAGTTAATACTAATTGCACAACTTTTTACACTTTAGTAGAACTTCAGTAACATCCACTGCTACCGTAGAACGAACCACTGCTAAAAACCTCTTTAATTTCTTCAAATTATAGTTTTATTTTCACGTCTCACGCATTGAAGCGACTTCTGTTTACCACTTCGACAATGCCACTATCCTTCCATCAACAACTCCCTAACAACATTTGTAACCCCACTCGTCCTGACGTCACCGACCTTCTCTGCTCGCTTGCGTAGGCCTTGTCTCTCGGTGGCTACGGTTGGATACGTATGCCATATTCATACCTTCTTTGTTCCTTTACCTCAAAGTTCTGCCATGTGACCATGAATACCAAGATCTAAGTTTCCCACTTCCCTGGGTACTGTCCTTCTCGATCAACGCCGGGTGGCCTTGCGGTACTATATATTCACGGTCGCGTCCCTCTTCCCTCTCATCGAAGTAAATGGTGGTATGCGAACCTTGCGCTGCTATTGAACCCTTTCAATTTGACATCGGTGCGAATTTTTTGACGTCCTCCACACGTCCGTTTCCTCATCCCATGGCGACTCTCTTCCAATCCACAGATCAAAGTGTCACGGCTACAAACAAATTTAAATAGAGGACGCAGTCACGTAACTAGGAATATCGATGGATAAGTTCTGACAACACGTACCTACCTGAAATTCGGCCGGTTTAAGATGGGTATCTTGAACAAAATGTGATAACATTTTAAAAAATAAAATAGAAGCAAAGAACAACTCTTTATTTGCAAATGAATGCTTCATTTTTCAGTTTTATGAACTTTTGGTTTTTAATTTCAGTGTGCAAGTAAGAGAAATTAATCGTTATTTGCTCTCCTGAAAAGTAGCTATTTTTGAAATACGTGCTGTTAGAACTTAGCCATCGATATGCTTTTAGGGGAATGTAGGGTTGTGGGGGGGCAACCCCCCCTACAGGAGACGGGGAGTCCGGGAAAGAAATTACTCATCTCAATGATTCAAATTACTTACTGCCATGGTATTAATAAATGATCTTTAACATTAAACAGCTGTAGTTATTATATTTCAAAACTAGTCGATAGTTTGAAATATTTTTTTTATTTCTCTCAGGCTTTGGGGGGGGGGGGGGAGGGGGATCTATCCCTCCATCCCCCCATAGTTACGCCGCTGAGGTGATGATAATCCATCTCCATTCAGCCACTAAATGTTTGCAAAAGTCGCCACTGGCGTCGCTGACGGCTGAATGATCAGAATTTCCTTGAGAGGAGAAAAGCTAAAGTTATCGCTTCTGCTAACCGAAGCAGTGCTTATTTTTGACCGGAACGGCGGCGTTCCGGAACCTCCTTGGGAAAATTATAATCCTATAATTCGGCGCTGCGAATTGAGTAAGTTTATGTTGACGACGAAATCGTGCTTTGGAAATGTTTATACTAATTCAATTCAGACTCGAGACTTTTTTTGGGAACATGGGAGGGGGAATAGGGCACATTTAGGGAAATTTAGGTTTTTCAGTAATCGGATAGTCCCAAAGATTCATTAACAGTTTTTTTGTTAGTATTTGAAAGCGAATTTTCGAAAGGGTTCACTGCACATTTCATTGCTAATAAAATAAGGGGTTAATTTGAAATCACTTCTGACATTGCGGTTGCTAATATATAACGCAGCTCCTAAAGTGAGGCTATTGAAATGTTATTGGTACAACTAATTAGGAAAATATGGGACCAAAAGTGTTTGGTGTGTATATTTCGTCAGGGGGCGGAATCTCTCCGGCGCGCGAGGAAAACGAAGAGAGAGAAATAGAGAGTTCGCCAAGGACACCCCTCTTCATCCACCCCTCCTCCCTTTCTCCGTTGAGTGGAACCACATCCAGCGAGCACCCTTCATATTCCACAACCGGCGACAACGGTCACGACAAGGTTAGCCCCGTCGGAAGCACTGCTCGTTACGTAATCGGACGCTAGCGAGTCACATCCGTCTAAAGGATAGATGGCCCCACGCTGAATATTATCACAATGGAAGAGAGGATTCCGCATGTGCTGTCACGCCCATAGCGCACTTAAAAACGGGTTTACAAAAGTCTCCACACGCGTCTCTCGCGGGCAGATGGCGATCCTAACATCAAAGAAAACGAAAGGCATTGATTGCGATTCGTTACCCACCATTAGTGTATTCATAATATACAAATTATTTGGTTTTAGAAATATCGGTTTAAACGAATGGCAATGGTCAATTTTATACTCATTTGAAAAAGGCCAGATTGGCGCCCATGCGATGCCACTCCACGTGACGTCACAGGGACCTAGTTTCCATACGAGTAGATAGGATTTTTACGTCGTCTGAGATTACCAATGCATACATGAGGCACAGAGCTCAGGGAAACATCTCTTAATAATAACCTATTAAAACTGGCTAAGGTCGGAAAGTGTCCTTCGTTTGATAAGGTATTAATAATCCTTATTTAAGCCAAGCGCTACCTGCTAGCAGGGTACTCTGCTACCTGCTAGCAGCCTGTGTCGTATCAGCGCTCAAAGCCTCGCCCCAAGGTCACCTCACACGCCGACAGCGGGAACCAGAATGACACCAGACGGGCTTTTCCCAGCATTCCTACTTAGCCGTCGCGTTTTCGCGCGCTTGAAAATTTTCACTTTTAATTTTTCTTTTTTAATTTAACTTTTAATTTAATCGCTAAAAATAGATATTGTCATTTAAAAATCTAAAAGCGTGAAATACGTACTCAAGGAGTAATAATCTTTCGGTTTAGGCAATAAAAAAATTATAGGAAACCTCCCTATTCCTCGGAGACAGAAACTATAATTAGTGCCTGTTAAACATATTACATTTTGCATTCGTGATTATGTGATCCATTAAATTTGTATCTCTCAATACTATTCCCCACGATTGTAAGTATTATATTCTTATAGTAGGGCCTACTCATGCACATTATCCATATGTGTAGCCCACTTTAAGCAATGCTTTCACATGGTAGAGATAAGGAGACTATATTCAACCGCACTTACAATAGTTTTAACAGCTCGCCTACAAATAATTTATCTCTTTACCTAACATAACTCAATTACAAAGTTAATTATATCACCCGAAATATCAGCTCAGAGGTTGGCGACTACGAAATTAATTCAACATAGCTATCTAAAATAAATGCTTGATAAAAACACACATCACCTAATATTAGGTAATTCACAATAATTCCGTCACATCGCAGAAATGCCGTCACACTGCTATATGGCCTTGATTGAGCATTTATGGGAGAACCTAATATTAAAACCTTAAAGGGTGTCAGACCCTACCTTTCCAGGAGGAAAATTAAATCTCTATGTTATAAAATGATGATAGAATAAAAACAATTTAGAGTTTTTGTGACGAAATTACCATTTATGTATGTGCTCTAACATACATATTTTAAAATGTTCATACATTGCATATTTAAGTTGATGTTTGTTTTAAAACGTTGCCAAAGCTATGCAACATAAAACACAAAATTCAATAAAACACTGCTTACCTTGATTGTTGATATATAAATATTACTCTTGAAACTGTGATGAAATAGTTCCTTACCAATCCCTGGCAGCCATCTTAAATTCAACAATCACCATATGACTGAATAAGTTATTTGAACAAATTTAATACCTATTTCATAAAATTCAATCATTTAACTGTTGATTTATCAAAATATAATATTTCCAGCCTAAATTTTAATTTGAGAGAAGAAATTGACATTTTCGTGGGAATGCCCATATCCAAACGTAGCCACCGACGATCCGACTCACACCATGCAGCCGTACCGGTAAATCAAATTCTACGTAACCAAAACAAAAGTTAACAATGCAATAAATTTTGCGCGCATCTGTTTGCGTTGTGTGTGCAGTGTGTCCTTATTCATAGCAGAAACTTGAATATTAATGGAAAATTTACGTGAGTGAATTCAAATTATTATCAGAAACATTAAATTTTATATTACAAATTTTATGATATTTTTCTCATTCTGAAATGATTTCAATGTATTTTCCATTGCAAGCAGAAATTTTATTATTTTGAGAATTTTTTGTGTTTTCTTTTGATCCTTTTTTTTTATATACAGGCTCTTTTTATTGTTGGACATATTTCGACAAAAATTAGTAAATTCAAAACACGTAGACATTAAAATTAGAAGGAATGACATAGGATAGGCTCATATAAGAGTTCCTTGAAGAGGCAGTGTACATATTGATGGAAATGGAGCCTCATAATTCCAAATATCTGCTAATAATCTGTTTTCAGTTGTCTTCTGCCGGGACTTAAAACTATGAAATAGCTATCTATTAAGCATTGAATAAAAAAAGATTGCTCTGCACCTATCGCCGAGTAGTTAATATTTTTGAAACCCAATGACAAACGAGAGCAAAATGTTAGGAATAAAAACTTTTGGGCTCTGTCGCCGCGTCAATTCTTGGGTGGCCCAAACGTTTCCCGACCGATGCTGGTTGCTTTTTCAAGGGATTATGAAGAGTTGAACGACACATTACTTGTTAGCGCCGAAGGCGCGTATAATTTGCTGTACCGGTGAGAACAAAACTCACCACAACCAGCCAGTTTACAAAAGAATTTAATTAATTGGCGCATGTGTGTCGTTGTCAGTGTAAGTGATTGTTGTGAAGAAATGGAAAGATTGTGAAACAATTATTTTACAAATTTATTTAAAGAAAATCGTATATTTTTTTTCTTTTGCATTGAGAGCAGCAAAAGATTTATTTATTTTATTTTTTAAATGTTTTTTTTCATCACATTTGGAATTCCAGATTCAGGTATAGGGATAATAATTGTCTTGAAAGCAAGAACAATTTAAAACCATTAAAAACCTGTGATTGGAAGGAAGTAAGACATAGGAAAGGCACATAGTCGTGATATATTTAAGGCAGTGTAATTTGTAATTGGATAAATGTCTGTAAAAGTTTTAATTTAGCCCTGTAGCCTGGACAATTATTGGGAATTACTGGGAGACAGTAAAATTTAAAATATTTTATATAGGTATCTGTGTCAGGTGGTGGGGGGAGGGGAATTAATGCTAATTTCGTTCTGGTATTGCTAAGGTCGGAATTTTTTTCTGCTTTATGAATCTCCATTATTTATGTAAAGCTACATTTTCTTTCAGTTTTTGCGTAGTTACTTCAGCCCATTCAATTACACATTTTTTATTCATGTTCATGAACATTATTTTTCGCTGTTTTACCTTATTAATGGTCTCAAACGCACCAGTACCAAAACGTCTGCATTTTTGTTTAACGTTGGCTAGTTAGTTAGTGAATTTTGGCGCCAATGTCCGTATTTATGGACATTTAGATGGGTCAGGCCGCCAAAATAGCCTGTAAATCATATCCTCATCGTGAGATTTTGACTGAAAGGATTGAAGTAAATACCTGCCCTTAATGGTTAGTTTTATTTTCAAAGTATTGATGCTGATGTGTGATGTAAGCATTCTTTTAGTATCCAAATACTTAAAAAAGAATTCGACTAGGAGTTAAGATTGACGAGCAATTTAATAAACACTGTAATCATGTACAATGCGTTGCTTTGCCAAAATTCTTTGCATGAGTTTGAAGGAGCTCTTATACTTTGATTTGGAATTGCGTTTTTTGCACTTTAATTGTTTCAGGCTGGAAATGAACCCCTGCCTAGTGACCTTGAGCTGGTTGGTTTGCTCAGGGTGCGGTTCTTATGTGGAAGTGACAGTTGAATTAAATTGGATGACATAAGACCTTAAGGTCATGAAGAGTAATTGTTTTTTCGGGAAGGTCAGAGGGTGTTTGGGGGCGTGGTCATCGCTGAGTGGCCACATCCGGTGATCCTGTCTCCTGCTCCCACTTTCGGTCACGAGCCAAACCCGCCTCTTCCCAGATGATGTACTTGTGCACGGAGAAATCTATGGCCATTGAATTAGATTGACATTGGGAAAGAACTCGATTCCATATACGAATAGAGGAGTATTTGGAAGTTGGAATTAAATCTTGAAAAGTCTATGGTGATGAATTTTTGGGAAAAGATGGCATACAATGATATTGTAAAAAGATTACACTTTGTGAATATTCTCTCGTTTTTTTCCTCGGATTCCGCCATTCAAGAACTGGCGCTGAGATTGTAAAAAATTAAGTGACACGATAAATGAAGCCTGGATATATTTTTTCTCTGTTTTTTTTTGTGTACCAACGATATTATACTGATAGATTCGCTATTCTTGTATTAATTGTTAGATTTCAAAAGCGTGATTAACCGTTAATTATAAGTATTAATAATATAAATATTTATTAATCGCGTACCGATGACATAAGACATTAGAAGAGCACTACTGGATGTAACGTAGGTATATGCGATGCACTGATAGCACTTTAAGTTTACGACTTTCTTCAAGGAGGAGTTACACCGCTAACGAAATCAAACTATTCAATGCTGACTTCGTAAAGTACTTATCGTTCTCTCTACTCTCGTGGGGTCAATATATATGCGAAGTATGCTGGAAAGCCAACCGTTAACTAGGATTTTCATAAGGAATTAATGTTTCATACTACCAAGAAAGGTGAAAGAAATAAGCTGTTTGACTATAGTATGGTCACACTAGAAGTCTGCTGCTAGCAAGTGGGACCCTTATGAAGTAGGACTGATAGCTGATATCAAGGGGACTCCATGAAACATGGGGTTTAAGCGTTGTATCAGTTGCCGTTTCGCGCGCATTTTATTCGGCGGCACCACTAGGCAGCTGTGTCTCGTTCAGTGTGGCTTTCGCCATTATTAGGGTGGTTTCCTATTATTTTTTTACTGCCTGAATCGAAAGATTATTACTCCTGGAGTACATATTACACGCTCTTAGATTTTTGAATGACGATATCTATTTTTCGCGATTATATGAAAAGTAAAATTTTCAAGCGCGCGAAAACGCGACGGCTAAGTACGAATGCTGGGAAAACTCCGTGTGACGTCGTTCTGGTTCCAGCTGCCGCAAGTGAGGTGACCTTGGGGCGAGGCTTTGAGCGCTGATACGATGCCGGCTGCTAGCAGGTAGCAGAGTACCCTGCTAGCAGGTAGCGCTTGGCTTAAATATGGATTATTGTGTCTGTCACTGTCAAACGAAGAAAACTTTCCGACCTAAGGCAGTTTTATTAGGTGATTATTAAGACATGTTTCCCTGAGCTCTGTGCCTCATGCATACATTGGTAATCTCAGACGATGTAAAACTCCTATCTACTCGTATAGAAACTAGGTCCCTGTGATGTCACGTGGAGTGGCATCGCATGGGCGCCAATCTGGCATTTTTCAAATGCGGTTAAAATTTACCACTGTCATTCGTCTAAGCCGGTATTTCTAAAACCAAATAAATTGTATATTATGAATACACTATTGGTTGGGTAAGGAATCGCTATCAATGCATTTCGTTTTCTTTGATGAGGGAAACTACCCTATTTTTGTGATTCTTTTTTATTAATAATCGTCTCACATGCGTTAAATGAGTGGTTTATATCACTTATTGGCTTGTCAGTTAGATGTTACTACCGTGTATATCCTCGTGAAAAGTGGATACATACATGACTGGTGGCGCCGCGAGCCGGGAGAAGAGTGGCGATATTGAAATCTGATTTTAATGCGCGCGGAACGACCAGGGGCGGTCAGGAGTGATTAGGGGCCCTGGGCCGGGACTCGTGATGGGGCCCTCCTAAACGGGGGTCCTCCCTTAGAAAACTTTAGGGAACTGTATTCTCGGCATTGCATTATGACCCTATTGTAGCTCTTAAAAATTGATAGAAGTTATTTAAATAAATAGCAATTAATATGATAATTTCACAGATTTGGAAAATTTATAATGTATTACGGTTCTATTGTCAATTTGGTGAGTTTTTTCCATGAAACTGCACGAAAAAATCTAACAGAACGTCTTAAATAACCTTTTCCTATTAGTACACTTTCAAAAAGCATAAGTTTATCTTTCATCTTTATTTTATTTACCTATTTTTAATATTTTTTACATGAGCACCTATGCAGTAAATAAAGCAACTAATGGAAACGCATAGATTTATAATTGCAAAAATAACTTTTGCTCAAGTTATCTTGAGCCATTCTTTCACAACAGATTTTGAATTCGCTTCACTATAGACGCGAGCGTCGTGGGGGACATTTAACCCTTTCTAACCCACCGCTGTTTCTGGGAGAAATCAAATTTCATGATGCTTCACTATGAAAACTTGAAAATTTTACACTCAATGATAATAGGGTAGTTTCCATCATCAAAGAAAAGGTAATGCATTGATTGCTATTCGTTACCCACCATTAGTGTATTCATAATATACAAATTATTTGGTTTTATAAATCTCAGTTTAGACGAATGGCAACGGTCAATTTTAACCGCATTGAAAAAGTCCAGATTGGCGCCCATGCGATGCCACTCCACGTGACGTCACAGGGACCTAGTTTCTATACGAGTAGATAGGAGTTTTACATAGTCTGAGATTACCAATGCATACATGAGGCTCAGAGCTAAGGGAAATATGTCTTAATAATCACCTATTAAAACTGGCTAAGGTTGGAAAGTTTTCTTCGTTTGATAGTGTATTAATAATCCTTATTTAAGCCAAGCGCTACCTGCTAGCAGCCTGCGTCGTATCAGCGCTCAAAGCCTCGCCCCAAGGTCACCTCACACACCGACAGCGGGAACCATAATGACGTCACATGGCGTTTTCCCAGCATTCATACTTAGCCGTCGCGTTTTCGCGCGCTAGAAAATTTTCACTTTTCATTAAATCGCGAAAAATAGATATCGTTATTTAAATATCTAAAAGCTTAAATACGTACTCCAGGAGCAATGATCTTTCGAGTTAGGCAATAAAAAAATAATAGGAAACCAGCCTATTCCAGTGCTGATATTAACAGATTACAGCGATGAGCGGCCATATTTGTGTTGGGTTGTTACGATATAAAGTGCAGAAGATTCACTGATGGAGGACACAGGTCTAGCAGGTGTTCCTTATCCCCCCTTCAATTCGCGTGTGATCCTCCCTCCCCTGGCTACATAATACGGCGCGTTGAATGACCTTGTGGCCACTTTATTCCTCGCTCCAAGGGGAGGGAGAGGGAGGGGAATGCATTACGGGGAAGAGGGGGGTGTTTTTTTTTCTATCCGGGGTTACAGCGGAAACTCCCTTCTTCCTCTCCTCCCTCTTGCCAAATAGACACCACAGACGCCTTCCATTTCCTAGGAATGGATGGGAAGGAGCGAAGAACAAAGCATAAAGCCGAAGTCACTTGGTAAATGCGAGGAAGAGTTTTCCTCAGCCGATGTGAAACATATCCTTCGTTAACCGTCGTACTCTGTTAGTTATGATCACGAGAAGATAATAAAGGAAATAGCATCCAAAAGAGAGAAATTTAAAATGTCATTATTCTTCGTTCTTGCACGGATAACAACGGGGTCTTGAGTAATGCAGTGAATGACGTCACTCGCTACGATGCCTCACTGAATGTTTATCTTTTTACAATGTTCTTGCATTGATTTATTATGGTAATTATAACTTCTGGCAAGTTTCGTTAATGCTCTCGTATTTTTCTTTGTTATGCGTAATATTTTCATGATCGTGTGGTATTTATGTGGGGATTGTCTTTCATGCTGCATGCCGGTGGTTACCCCATGCCAAAAACCCTAGAGGTGGCTCGCAGGGTATTATGTAGGTGTAGATCTTTCTTCTCAATGGGCCCATCGACTCTCAATATTTGGATGAGAGATATACATTAGCGAGGAATAGCGTTTATAAGTCTTGAATCTCATAGATCATGGCATCTTGAATTTAAATTTCGGCCAATAGGCCTACTTTATAGTTTAATTGGTGAAGTCAATGTATTAATCAATTGCTAATCTAAATAAATTAAAATAAATAAATAAAAGGGTTGTCAAGGTTAAAAGTTGTTGATTAGTTACAGGATAAGATCAATGAGTTACAAAGACAACAACGACTTGTATAATTTGAGATTGATAACATCATTATCTATGTTGATAATGTGGCTAATAGTTATTTATGGAATAAAAGAAGAATTAATTCCAATATTAATATCTTATGAAACAATTTATAAGAACCTACATCTGGAGTATGCTCCTATACGGAAGTGAGGTATGGACAATGACCGCAGCGGAGAAAGCAAGGATAGAGGCCTTCGAAATGTGGTGCTACAGGAGAATGATGATGATAAAATGTATCGACCGAGTTAGTAACGTGGAAGTCCTAAGAAGAGTAGGAGAGAAGAGAAGCCTCATGAAAACCTTAACAAGAAGACGGAACAACCTAATAGGCCACATATTGAGACATTGAGAACGGAAAAGGAAGACCCCGATCAAAATATATGGAACAAGTAAAGAGAGATGTGAAAGAGAAGAAATACTTAGGTGTGAAAAGATTAGCTGATAGGAGATCTGAGTGGAGAGCTGCGTCAAACCAACCCTAGGATTGTTGACCAGTGATGATGATAAAATTCGGATCGTTTTGTCGTCAGCGTCGCCAAGGGAGACTTTTGTGAACCCATTTAAATGCGTAGTGGTTGGCGACATATCTTGGGGCCGACTAGAGAATACTCTTTTGTTGTATATTGGTGAAATATAATCATAAAATTTTCCAGGTCCTCTTTTCATTTCGCATCGCTTTAATAAACCGATCGAAGCGCCGCAAAGCGGGAGAAAGGGTGCCTACGTGACCGAGGCAAGGGCGACGCTCCTCTCTCTCTCTCTCTCTCTTTCTATTCGTCGCACCCTCACCCACGCGTTTCCGCAGAATAGATGCGGCGGCGCGGTTTCGTCGTCAAGGGAGACTCGACCCGAGGTCACTAACGTGCGTTCTGCAAGTGTCCGAGCGAGCAGGTCGGACGAACTACAACTGGCAGTGATCTACAACGACATTTAGGTACACACCACCACGATAGCCTCTGTCGAAAGGCGTGGAGAGAGCAGTGTTAGGCCATCTGGCATTTGCAAAAATTGGAAAAAAAACTGCAAATTGGAGGGATTTAAAATATAAGTCTACGAGGCATTAACCTGTCATTTATCGTACGGCGGGAAATAATCCTGAACCTGTCTGTTTGGCATTTGTTTTTAATTTTTGTTTCTGCCGGACCTGGAATCATATCGACGATGTTCCAAAACGGTGTTCTTTATCCGCGTCTCTCTGAAATATCATCATCATCAGCCAAAAATCCTAAGATTGGTTTGACGCAGCTCTCCATTTCTCTCACCTATCCGCTAACCTTTCCATACCTACATATTTATTCTCTTTCACATCCTTTATGTAACCTGTCCCATGCAACTCATTCGGAGCCGTCCCTTGCCCTTCTTCCCTTCCACCTATCCTTCTACGATTGTCTCCATCAGGCCATTATGCCTCAAAATGTGGCCAACTAAGTTGTCCCGTCTTCTGCTTCAGGTTTTTAGATTTCTCTTTTCTCCCACTCATCCTAGCACTACCTCGTTACTCACACGGTCAATCCATTTTATCTTCATCATTCTTCGGTAGCACCACATTTCGATTGCTTCCACTCTTGACTTCTCTGCTGCTGTCAACGCCAAAGCCTTCATGAGAGCTAACTGAGCCTTTTTAAACGATCGCGAGCAGAGGGTTATTTTGGATATAGTTAGCTCGGACACTATACACTTTACCTCAGGTGTACGCCAAGGAAGCGTTACAGGTCCTCTTTTGTTCCTTCCTTATATTAATGACATTACCACCGCGGTGACGAACAAAATCCGCCTCGTCGCAAATGAGTAAATGCGCAAAGAGAAATTAATGGCCATTGCAATAGATTGGCATTAGAAAAGGACCTCGCTGCGAATAATGAATAGTGCAGTACTTGGGTGTTAACATTAAAGCTTGAAAAGTGCATGGTGACGAATTTTTGGGAAAATGAAAAACTCTTCAAGAAGGACTTACGCCGCTAACGGAATCCAACTATCGAATACAGAGATCGTGAAATACTTAGGCTCTTGTAAGGCCTCACTTAGAGGATGCTGCCAGCATGTAGGACTGATTGCTGAAAGTTATGAAGTAGGACTGATTGCTGAAATCAATGGAGTACAGCGTAGAGCGGCCAGTGATTCGTGACGAGTTGTTTCGATAAAAAGTGCAGCGTTTCCAATAAGTTGGGCGGATTAGAATGGGAATCTTTACAGGATTGTAGATCAAAATATAGGCTATATTCACTTAGTAAATTAGCAGAAGATTTTTTCTCAGATGAAATTAAACATAGCCTTCGTTTAGCGTCGTACTATGGAGGACGTAACGACGAAAGGTGAGCTGAAATAGAAAAAAGCTGGCCGAAACCTCAAAAACGATTCTTTTGAGCTAGGGAGTTGAAACTTCCTAGAGAGATTCTCAAGGGCCAATTTTGCATAATTTGCCCAACTATTACTTCCTCTTCTCTCACGTTAACAATAGTTATATATGAGGTCAAAGTTGAACTCTAGCGAAAAACGACCACCCTCGATTTTTTCTAAAACTTGCCAGCTCTTGCAGCGATTTCATGAATTGCTTTATTAACAAAACTGTACCATAATGTTGATAATCACTCCTTTTTATTCCAAATGGAGGTCTTTTAAAGATTTTTTTAAATTATTAACCATAGATATACCAAAAAAATGGCGGAGCATGTTTTTTTAGCAATTTATTTTACTTAAACGTAGAGAAAAAGTAGATACTTCGGCCGAGTTCCGCAAAGCGACCAATACAACGCCTCTCCGCGAAGCTTCAAAAATTGTGAATCTAAATTAAAAGTCCTGCTCATACTTGCAACTCCGAATTTTACATCGTTTTCTCGAGCGTGGGGTCGACTCCGCTTCTGGCCGCCTCTTTCCCTTCTCTTGTTGTTTCTTACGATTTTTCTGACTTCGGGTTATCGCGACGCGTACTAGCACTCTCGGAGCACTTCCTTCGTGACAAACGGCAGCGAAACATCGGCGTTTGAGCTGCTGCCACAGAAGTTAATTTCGACGTGCGAACCAGGTTCAGTAGTTAACAATCGAGTACCACAGAGGTCAGCAGTCGGGTGTTTAAACTCACCAGCGAGCTCGTAAATGCCTCACAATTTTCTCCCCTCCCACTCCTGTGCTCTGTAGCCTTATCTCTCTCTCTCCCTCCCACTCTCTCTCCAGAAACACATACACACACACTGAACTCACATCACACGGGACCTTGGCTGCTGGGAAGGTCGCCAGGGGGATGGGGAGGGGCGGGTGGGTGGAATGGAGGAGGAGGGGGGGATGGTGACGTCAGGCGCCACCTTGAAACCCCACCCCACCCTCCTCTCCCCTCTTCCCCAGTCTCCGTCCAGGGTCACACCCCTCAATTCCCCTCCCTCCCACCCCCCAATTCCATCCCCCCCTCCATTTCGACCTTTTCATAATCTCTCTCTCTATTTTTTTTCTTCCTCGCGACGACGAGCGAGGAGTCGAAGTCGTCATGGTTTCCGTCATTGTTGTTGTCAAACCTGTCCGTATCAATATTATGTATACGAGATGCAAAAGAGTTGCACAATATGAATCAGTGATGTGACCACGGATAGAAAACTCTTAAAAGAGTTGGCCGCCAGGTTTGCTATCACCCAACGCGTGTTCCCATGGTTCCGCATTAGTTTCCATCTCCTCGGTGACGGCGGAGAAATCCGAATATTACGGGGAACTTGCTATGACTAGGACTTTCATTCGAAATTAATACTGGCTGGGATGTAATGTATTGAAATTCATAATTTTTAAATACAATATTCCTCACGAAAGCGAATGCCCTCTCTCAAGCATCGTCGATAACTGGAACGCTGTGAGATCATCGCAGCGCTAAGAGTATTTTTGAAAACTAATTAAAAAGAGTGCAGATTGGGAGGATAAAAAGAGGCTTTTGCGAGATAGACTAGGCTTTCCGCAGTAAATTGTCCTTGTTGTTCCGGTTGTATATACGGAAACGGAAGAACATGGTATATTAAATTGAACGCATAATATCCGAGTCAGTGTGGAATCAGACACGAAACACTCGGATAGCTGAATGCGGAAAAATCGGATATAGTGAAAACATTTGAAATACACGATGTGCCTCCAGCTTCGAATATTTCGCGGAGATATTTTATATCTTAATCTGCCGTTCTAAAATATCTGAAAATGAGTTCAAATATACCTACAAGGTCTACGAGGAATATGCTTAAGAAAAATAAATATTATGTATCTTTGAATTTCCCAAATATAAGTGCTCTTGCGACTGAATATGTAAAAGTACACCCCTAGCTAGTCTGCGGTTATTTCCTGGAAAAAAAACATATTGTTTCAGAGTCAATTTGAGAGCCATGTCCATGCTGAATATGTAGAATTATGTAAATTCCAACAATTACAGTGTGAGCAGTGGAGGGCCTAGGGGGTGCATTTGCCCCCCTTGTGTGTCCAATTTACACGAGATAAAATGATAATTTTGTTCAGTTGTCCCTACCCCATGTCCTTATCCTGGATCCGATGCTGAATTTGAGTAAGGTAATGTAAGCGACGAGTGAAAATAATTTATTTGATCATTTATATTGCAACAAACTTAATCGAATACATCAAAATTGGACCCAGATAATGAGCAGTGATAATTACATGCAATTGAGATGCACTAAACCACTTTTTAGACTTGTGATTCATGAAATATGGATCTGGAATGGCCAATGGAATGCCGTATTTTTATTATTAAGACATGTGGGTACCCAGTCGAAAAATTTCATTCGCTATGCCATCGCCAAAATTCTATTAACTATCATATCCTTAGAGATTATAGTTCATCGTCGGTTTCATTTGTTGTTTTCGAGCGTGCGGTTGAGACTGTCGCTTGCAATGTTGCCAGGTGGCATCGTGTCGCGTGCCGCACGCCAATCCGTGCCCTCGCTCGGTCATTTCTCGCCGCGGAACGTGTCACGCGTGCACCTGCGGTCTCCGGCCGCGGCGTGGCAAAGGTTGGGGGTAAAAAGTGGTGACTAAGGAAAATACCAATAGGGTAGTTTCCTTCATCAATGAAAACGAAATGCATTGATTGCGATTCGTTACCCACCATTAGTGTATTCATAATATACAAATTATTTGGTTTTAGAAATCCCAGTTTAGACGAATGGCAATGGTCAATTTTAACCTCATTTGAAAAAGTCCAGATTGGCGCCCATGCGATTCCACTCCACGTGACGTCACAGGGACCTAGTTTCTACACGAGAGGATAGGAGTTTTACATTGCCTGAGATTATTAATGTATGCATGAGGCACAGAGCTCAGGGAAACATCTCTTAATAATCACCTATTAAAATTGCCTATGGTCGGAAAGTTTCCCTCGCTTGATAGGGTATTAATAATTCTTTATTTAAGCCAAGCGCTATCTGCTAGCAGGGTACTGTGCTACCTGCTAGCAGCCATCGTCGTATCAGCGCTCAAGCCTCGCCCCAAGGTCGCCAACAAATATTGGGGGGGGGGCCGAAACCGGGGATCTTGCCCCGGGAAATTTTATAAGTAGTGAGTTTTAAGTTTTTTAAGCATTTTAGAAGAGTCATACGATCAACATTAGAACCATGATAACTCGAATCTCGATACCTGGACACTCCACGAAAATCGACAAGCCTGACACATTTTTTTCGCACACCCATAACGAATTTTCGAGGGGGCTCGGGCCCCCTCAGGCCCCATGAAGTCGGCGCCACTGGTTGTAGCTGTGGACTCGGAAATGCCGAAGGTGACGAGCGGAGATCACGAGATCAATGATTCAGTCATTTCAATCCTGGTCCCTCGTGCGGAAACTGATAATCGCTCTCGTGTCTTCTTGAACACCAAAAATGTAAACTAATATCATTTAATTATCCTCCTTCAATTCAAGAAAGTTATTGCATTTCCTTACATTAAGATTAGTAAATAATAATAACTAGCAATGCATCTAAAATATCCGAAAATAATACGTTGCGAATGTTAAGTGCCGTGATCCTTTGCTATATTAGTACCTACTGAGTTTCATGTGTTTTTTTTTTTTTTTAAATCTCTTCCTAGCCTAAAAAGCCAACTTTACTCTTCGTGTGCGTTGCTAAGGGAATGGTGCTGGTGCTGCTGCCATGGCAACCCCTCCCCTTTCTCCAAACATGCCTTCATTCCATCTCTACACGCACTGATGACGTCACGTGGCAGCCTGTGAGGGGTATAAAGCCGCCCCTGTAATTGAAGGAGAATGGTCCCTTATGGAAAAGGCGAGGGGGAGGGGGTTGGGGTGGGACCTTTCCCCCCTCATCTTTTTCACGTCGGTCAAGGTCAGACAAGGGCGCCCCCCGCCCCCTCGGTTTAAAGGGGGTGGGGGTATCCAACTCCCCCTAATGCCTTTTCTAGGGTTCAGCGGCTCGAGATACGATTAATATTTTTTCCTCGTTCTCCGACTGAAAGGGATAGATTGAAGGGATGGGGTAGGTAAATCGATAGCCAAAGATAGATACGGAGTTGATTAGGTTTTGAAATCGTATCTTTTTCCCCCCAGGAGAGGATATTCGGCGCTGATTGGGTCGTGGAGTGTCCTTATAAATTGGCACCACGAAACCCCCGCTCGAAAGTTGCTTTTTTGTTTTTGTTTATGGATACGCGTACTCATGACTCTCTTTGCTCTCTTCTTGATTAACCGTCACTCAATTTATGTGCTCTTCTGATCTTTTATCTCAATAATGAAGGTTATATCCTTAAGTTAATAACTTTCTGTATGATTTTCTTCGGCTGACTCCTCTTTCATAGTTTTCAAATGCTTTTGCGCTCTGTAGTCCCACGAACGCACGAATAAAATTCTAAAACTGTAGGCGGAGGTTAGTAATTTTTTTATCGGTCAACTGAAAATCTGTGGTAGGGAGATTTTTTTAAATTTTATATGCGAGGGACGATTACTCACGTTGCCCTTGCTGGATGCAAAGCTTGGAATTATGATGATTGAGACCACGACTGAAGAGTGGCATACATGGACGCAGAAAGAAAGATAAGAAATACAAATAGCATATAAAATATCTTCATCATCACTGGTCAACCATCCTAGGATTGGTTTGACGCAACTCTCCACTCAGTTCTCCTATTAGCTAATCTTTACACACCTACGTATTTCTTCTCTTTCACATCCTTCTTTACTTGTTCCATATATTTTGTTCGAGGTCTTCCTTTTCCGTTCTTGCCTTCCACTTGTCCCTCGACGATTGTCTTCATCAGGCCATCATGTCTCCAGATGTGGCCTATAAGGTTGTTCCGTCTTCTTGTTAAGGTTTTCATGAGGCTTCTCTTCTCTCCTACTCTTCTTAGGACTTCCTCGTTACTAACTCGGTCGATCCATTTGATTTTCATCATTCTTCTGTAGCACCACATTTCAAAGGCCTCTATCCTTGCTTTCTCCGCTGCGGTCATTGTCCATGCCTCACTTCCGTATAGGAGCATACTCCAGATGTAGGTTCTTATGAATTGTTTCTTTACTTCCATATTTAAGTTTCCCGCTGTAAGCAGGTCTCTCTTTTGGTGGAATGCTCTCTTCGCCTGAGCTATTCTGCTGATAATTTCTTTCTTACTTCTCCCATCACTGGTTAACTTGCTTCCCAAATAACCTCATGTATTTGAAATCTTTGTCAAATTCTCTCAGAAAATAATTTAGATGAAGCTAATAGTATTAAATTTTAACTCAGGCACGTGTTATCTGATATTGCCTCTCTCTTTTTCATATTTTGCGTTCTCTGTGCTTGGGGGAGCATGGTTGCCTAGATGCTTCAGCTTCTGTCCAAACAATATCGAGTTCAAATCTGGAGCGAATCTTTCGGCCACCCCTGGCTACAAATCCTAGTGTTACTGTGAGGCCTAGAGTGAGAAATAAACACCGTTAAATAGGGCGACACGGAAAAACTGAAGTGTCAAATTTGAAGGAGAATTTCCACATTTATTTGAAAATGCTGGTCAAGACATCGAAAAAAATGCGAGATTAATGGGAAATAATTTGACGTGGAACCAATGCATTCAAAACTCGCAAATTTCCATTTTTTGCATTTCACGTATGATGCCTATTTCAAGGTACTGAACCCACCCAATCAGATAGAAAAATGTCTTCCATTGCATGCGCTTAGGCATGAGTGATGTGACTCTCTTATAGCGGGGGACAATTTTCTTTCAGATTTCTGTCGCGGAGGAAGACAGTAATTATGAAATGCGAAATATTGACATTTTTGTGCTTTGAATGGGTTTACGCGTTTAATATCGCTTCCTGGGCGATTTTCAATTCATTTGCATAGAAAATGCAGGAAATACCCTCTCAACAACCAAAATTTCGGTCTTGATTTTGGGTCACCCTTCAAGGATTGACGACGCTTATAGTGACACCTTTGGTTTCGTTCATTCAAAAGATTCTTTAGCTTGAAGCTCCACTGTTGCCATTCAAATAATAAATAAATTGTTTTATTACTCCAAAAAATACAGAATAGAATTAATTACATAAAAAGGAATAACTTTAGGTAGCCATTAAGGATAACCTGTTTTATGGCTACCGTCATTTACATAGGGTCATGCTGACATAGAAACATTTTAGGCACAGCATTTGAATTGAAGTAAGACGTATTTTATATTTCCCCCATGGATTAAGGAGGCGAAAATCCAAGTCGATTTTCAAGCCAAACTGTCCCCAGAGTCCTCTGTCAACCTCTTCCTCAAATCTTCTGAATCTTTCAACCACTTGGTCATTCCATTTTAATCTTGGTCTTTACAGTGAGCGCCTTCCTTCTAGTTAACCTCTCTACACTCTCCTTATCACTGCACCCTCCTCCCTTCTCCTCACATGACCAAGTCACCTGATTCTGCCACTTCTTATCGCAGCCACAATATCTGGTCTTCTGTGCAGGTTCCTCAATTCTCTATTTTTAAGTATTCTCTATTCTTCTTCTTCAAATGTTGGTCTAAGTACACCACAAATATTTTATGACTTCCTCCAGCAGGCATGGAACCCTTTTGAACGGAAGCGGCGCGCAGGTCGGGCCGGGGCGAATGCCTGTCCTTCTGCGTAGGGATGCTTCGAGGTGCGTCTGGGGTTATGCAACGCCTTAGGCGACTCGGCTTTCGGGGATGAGTATTGGAGATCCAATCTTGTGATCACAATTTTCCTGGTCACCATTCCATTCCATTTCCTGGATTAACGGATTCCAAATAACGAACGAAAGTAAAGAGGGAGCAGTGAGAGACGTAGAATTACTTTAAGGGTTCCGAAGGAGACAAAATCAGTAACAAGTAGACAAGCACACAGATAAAAAGTGTGCGTATTAATTTACCTATTATTCCGAGATATTTACGGGTTGTGGAAGCTAGCGATAAATACCCATTATGAATTTAAAATTCCTATTACATCTATTTTATGACATATGAAACCGTGTCAGGGTTGACGTGGTAGAAAAGCGATATATGAATGGTAAAAATTTAAACTGCAAATGGTAATATCCACACATCAAAATATTACTCCGCTACTACAATAACAATAGGTAGTGAAGTTACATATTAAAGTGTGGAAAGTACTATTTGTTGTTTGTATTTTATCACGGCTATTATTTGATGTTTACAAAAAAAACGATACTTGTCTATCTCTTCTATCTGCCGAATTATTTTTCTCACTTGGGCACGATTTTTGATTTTAGTATTTCGCTTCGAAAGAATCGTTTTCATATTTTCCCCATTGATTAAGGAGGTGAAGAAATGAAAAAAAGCAAATATCCTACATAATATCACGTAGTGAAATATGTTCTCATCTTGGAATGTAATCCGAAGATTCAAGCGTGATGAGTGGAATATTTCCATACTGAAATCAATACTTGCAATTTTCCGCGATTATAAAAATGGAAATTTATGATCGTGGAATATTGTAAGTATTTTATTTCAATATTCTCATCTTGGGCCTAAATTCTCATCTGTGGTTTAAAGTGATCGCCCTCGCTACGACTCTATCGAGTGTGTTTGGCGAAGAACTAAGTGCGCTCCACGACGCTCAACTGCGTCGCAACGTGAGAGAGTGACTCTTTGTGTCTTTCTACGCGGTGGCGTGACATCCCCTTGCGCGCTTAAACGCATCAATCGGCAGAACTCGGCTCCGTTTTGAAATCTCGCCGTCACGAGCCGAGATAGTTCGCTACGCGATATTGAATCGGATATTTGCCCTCTCTATTTCTTTGCCTCCGAAACCCAATGAAGAGAGTATAAAAAAAAATTAAACGAGTCCAAATGCAGAGTTCATCATCGTGCCCATGAGAGCGAAATAAATGTAGATACACGTTAAATTTCCCATTAAGAACAGATTCGTATAGATTTGTATCGTGACCATGAAAGCAAAATGAAGGTAGATAAACGTTAAATTTCCCATTACGAACAGATTCGTATAGATTTGTAGAAAAGATTTGAAAAACAAAATACAAAGGGTTATATCGGATACAGCAGAAAATGCATCATGAAAAAAAATATACCTTTGATCTGACACAAACAAAATGTAATAAAGTCGGGGTCATTGATAGATATATGGTATTCATTTGCGTGTTTCGTAAACCTAGGTTACTCAGGCTCAAATGCTACTCGGAACAAGAAGAAAATAATGCATAATCAAGCTATTGCGAATTTCATGCGAAACAGTTCAATTTTCAAAGTCGATAACAATTTACCTAATTTCTTTTTAAACCATTAAACCCAAGTTCATCATCTTTGCGGTGGACAGTTTTTTTGTTTGGAACAAATAAAATTAATTAATAGAATTCTTTCAAGATATTTGAAATGGATAATAAATGTACAAAGAATAAAGCTACATATGTTTCACGAATAGTCTCTTCTCATGGAAGATACATTTTTTTTTCTTTTCCAGGAGCCCTTGATTAATTAGTACAATGAATTAAAACGATCCAGCACCTTCAGCGAAGTGGGTGAGCTGACTGGTAACGCGGCTCTCGTAATGGGAGGCGGGGGAGTATTATGAGCGCACCTCGTTATTGTTTTGTTTTCCCCTTACGCTGCCAGATGCGAGAGTGAGCTGGAGAGGGGGTGGGGGCAACTTCGTCATCATCAACTGCAACGGTCGCTGTAAACGGAGATTATCGCTCACCACATTTCCTCTCTATATACACATGGGCTACTGCTTGTTTCTCTTAAATGGAATCTTCCACGAGTCTTCGGTAGCGAACTGTGAACCCTGGACTTTACCGCTTGGAAATGCTGTCGGGGAAGTGTGTTTTTCTTTTTCTCCAGGTTGTTTATCTGACTTGAGCATCTGCTACATATCCTTTACAACGCATACTAGTCGCCTCTCAAGGGGACCGATCCCTCCATCTAGACCGGCAGCACTTTCTGCTCATACTAAAAGCATAGAGACTCGAGTTTGAGCGCGTGTAAAGCCCTTCAAGCTATTTTGATGATATTGGTGCCATTACTTTCCTTGTTATATTGAGCACTGATTAATACGATTGAAAATGTTTCACCTTACTAGTTAAACATAGATATTACTGCATAATTTAAAGGAGGACCAGTTTTTAAGCCGGTTTATTTATATTTATTTATTACTTTTTTATTATTTAATCAGAGTATATATAATATTATTGTTTAGTCACCACCGTAATCTACCTTGGCACGTTGGTGACTACTGTGTTGAGTTTATTGTACATAGTATATTGAACCGTGGTGGCCTGACGGTGGTTTATGGGTTTCCCACCTCCTTAGGGCAAATGCCGGGCCAACACCACTCCCGTACCAGTGACAAATCCCCAGTAACGCTGAAGAGGCGCTAGCCTATACCAGCTTCACGAGCTGTTGTTTCAAATTTTATGCAATTGTTACTTGCTCGTGAAATAAACAATTTTCGAACTTGAACGGCATAATCACTTCGACCTGAAGACGCCTGCTGGAATTCAGGAGAAACTGTTGTCCCCAACGCAACCACGACGCGGTAAAAACCCGAAAAATGCAGCCTACATTACCAGCGCACCGCGGAAGCCTTCGCACCAAAAGCACACTTACTTTGAATCACAAAAGAAAACCAAATATTGAAAAATCATGAATTTACAAAAGATTTATAAGACGAGTGAAGTTTTTTACAATTTTGATAAGTGTTAAAATTATTTTAAAACCCTCTACTTAGTACACTGTTTTTCGAAAAATTTCTCTCCAGGATTTTGTCCCCCAACCCCAACAAAATTACGCCCATGACTAATTTAATGTCTTCATTTACTGGCTTTAATCAGAGAAATACCCTGGAACCTTTAGTAATCTGCATAAAACACATAAGGAAAGAACAGAAAATGATTCAAAGGCAAGTGAAGAACATCAGCCAATCGGACGACACATAATCACAATAGGGTAGTTTCCTTAATCAAAGAAAACGAAAGGCATTGATTGCGATTCCTTACCCACAATTAGTGTATTCATAATATACAAATTATTTGGTTTTAGAAATACCGGTTTAGACGAATGGCAATGGTCAATTGTATCCTCATTTGAAAAAGGCCAGATTGGCGCCGATGCGATACCACTCCACGTGACGTCACAGGGACCTAGTTTCTATACGAGTAGATAGGAGTTTTACATCGTCTGAGATTACCAATGCATGCATGAGGCACAGAGCTCAGGGAAACATGTCTTAATAATCACCTATTAAAACTGCCTAAGGTCGGAAAGTTTCCTTCGCTTGATAGGGTATTAATAATCCTTATTTAAGCCAAGCGCTACCTGCTAGCAGCCTGCATCTTATCAGCGCTCAAGCCTCGCCCCGAGGTCACCTCACTTGCGGCAGCAGGAACCAGAATGACTTCACACGGCGTTTTCCCAGCATTCATACTTAGCCGTCGCTGCGTACTCCGGGAGTAATGATCTTTTGATTTAGACAATATAAAAATAATAGGAAACAGCCCTATTCCGTGTGAAATCTAACACGGTCAGAAAAAACACGCCATAATAACAAGAGGCAAGAGGTTTTCAGGAATGTCGGCAGAAGTGAAGCCAATAATCTGGTGTAGAATCCATGAATAACTCATACATACAGTTATTCAACTTATCGGTGAATAAGTCATCCGTTACAAACCATTAGATGCATAATTTCTTGATAAGGCGGCATCCATTAATTACATGAGGTGTTTAAGGGGGGGGATGAAAGAGGGGGTCAAGCCGATTCTCACCAAATCTCACGCGGGCGTCCTCGTAAGTGTCACGTAATTTTTTCCCGCAAGAAACAGTGTGGAATGGCAGGAAAACTTGGTTTAATTGAGCAAAACGTGTTTTTCCATTTAAAAATAATCAAAATAAATTGTTTTAAACAAACAAATCCAATGCCATGAATCATATATTACCGTATTTACACTGAAAATACGCAGTTTGAACAATCTCATGTGAGTAGCGGGGGGCAGAAATCGCCGAAATCGCCTCACGTAATTAATAAGAGAAGAGGAAGAATGTGAAGGAGAAATATAAGGTGTTGGAAACAGTTTGCGCGATGACATTTTCGTGTGCCCGAAAAACGTTTTTTTTTTTTCATTTTTCATTTTCTACGCTTTCCACGTGCAATCTGGGAACGCATGTATTCAGATCTACCTCCTCCACGACGGACTGAATCCCGTATCCATGGCAACGAGGCGCGTGCGGGGGGGAGGTCGGCAGGGTGGGTGAACTATTTTAATCTAAAAGCCATTTTCCTCCGGATTCCTGCCATTGCTGCTGCTGCTCCCGAAAAAAAGACGGGGGAAAACAACTCCCCGAAATGAAATGTTGGATGTAGAGGGGATGGAATATCTACTTTGCTCGCCCGCACGTGGAGGTCAAGGGCGCGTAGAATATAAGGCTGCGGGGGCGGCTCCAGGGCGTTGGCTGAAGGGAGGGGGTTGTTCTAAGGGGAAGGGTAGGGGGAGAGGACCCCCTCCCCACACTCTATTTTATCTGGTTATTGGGTGCAATATGGGGTACATGCGCACTGTGAACTAATAGGTAGTCAACCAAGTTCCCGCAGTTTCCCCACATTGTAACATTCCGCATGTCATTAAATGTTTTTGGTTCTTAACTCAGAAATTTAAAAAGAAAACTAAAACCTAAAAATTATATTAAGCGGTTCGAAAGAGGGTATTTTTTCTACCCGAATCTACGTTTTTATGATGATAAATTTCCATCACTTTTCACATCATTAAAATGGAATCTCAAGTTGAGAAAAATGAGGATTTTCGGAACTTCCTCCTTTATGCTTTATGTGAAGGTTCTAAGGCCACACAGATGCTTACCGCAATATTTGAGCTGTGTAAAATGCAGTGGGTCCTTTGGCGTAAAGAACGGCTCGTGATTGGTATGCCAATTTGAAAAAAGGAATTTTTGGCCTCAACAATTCTCCTCATCTTACCTCCTTCTGGCAGTCCAGTTGAGTTCGATGAAGAGCGAATCTTATAACGGGAGATTTCTACCAACGAAGCATTGAAAACCTTAAACTCGATTGTTTCTGGCTTAACTTTGTGAAAATCCATTGTAAACAATAAAACACAGAAGGCATTTAAGAAACGGGGAGATAGGCAAATCGCGTTTCACGAAACACCTATGGGGGAGTGACCACAGGAGCGATTTTGTTCCAGAAATTCTCCACCTTGAGAAAAAGGGAAGAAGGATGGACTGCTTGGAGGAGCTGGAGATTAGGAAGCACATCAGGAATGGAATTTAAGCAAATGAGAATATTTTTGTCAACTATTCCCCCCCTCTTGGAAATTCCCCTGAAGTTGAGTAACGCTCCAACCCCAACGCAACACTATCCTACCAACGCGTAATAGCAACCAAATAAACAACAAAATAACTATAAAAATAACGATTTCTGTACCTGAAGATGTCGCCTCTGCGACGAAACCTGTCGTCTTAAATACATTATATGTGAAAAAGTACCATAACTTTTTATTGTTTATTGAAAACCTTGTTGAATGTAGGAAAAAATTGTAAACAACTAAAAAGAATGCATCATTAATTAATTTATGAAAAATAAAGACAGAAAAATAAAAAAAACGGTGGGAACTTAGTTGCCAACATAATAGATGCTGCCCATTGCTACAAGCCATTGCACCGAAATCACGCAATCCTAAGGAATTAAATGTGATTGCAGCGGTTGACGACTCGAGTTAGCATATATTAATTAGCGACTATCATCACGAGTACTGTATTATTTTCTCATGATTAGCTACTATTAGCAATTCTTAGTAATCAGGCCTCAAGTACCGACATTTATACCCTGGACATTTTTTTAAAAATTGCAGTTCTTACGGCGATTTAACTATTGCTGTCACGCCAATATTTTTCATTTAAGCTTCTCTTTCCATTCCATCGACCGATTCTTTCAGAAAATTGCGATTTCTAATAGACTGAGGGTATCTCCTTTTAGAAATATGTACTTCTATCTGGTAAGTACTAAAAATATTTTACATTATCTTACTCTACGCTCCCTGCGTAACTGCTGCATCTCATTACTTGGTGAATCCACCGTGTTTTTCTTTGGCGCACAGTAATCCATCTTCGCTATGTCGTTATAATTTAATTTGCGATTAGTATTTTCCTCCCTGTACTAGTCAGTCTTCGCTGGCGACTTGGTAGCTCCTCTATTATGTCGTTGCGAGTGTAACTACTCTCCTTTTTTTACCTTTCGCGAGGACTCACTGCTTTCTCATTGAAGCACACGTGAGTCCACCTTGGCTCGTCAGCCGTTTTTCAATCACGCGTCACGGCAGACGTGACACAACACGGAACGGAGAGAGAAGGTATATACCGTTGACTCGGCGTCCTTGACGCAAAGAACATCGGCCCAAGGGAACACGCGGAGACGAAGGGAGAACTCTCTTCTTGCCCGGGAAAAGATCTCTCTGTATAAAGGGTCGAGGGGCTTAGTAGTGCCCATGGATGGAAAATGATCACAGCATCCGGCGTATCGGCTCTGAAGACTGAGTCACGCGATCCTAGACGTCGCACCAGTACACACGCACACGATTAACCGTAAACTTGGATTTGTAAAAAGAATTCTCGGTAAATGCCCATAAAAGGTGAAAGAAATAAGCTACCTGACTCTAGTGAGACCTCACTTGGAATATGCAGCTAGCGTGTGGGACCCTTACGAGGTAGGACTGATAGCTGAAATCAATCGAGTACAGCGCAGGGCGGCCAGATTTGTGATGAGTTGTTACGACAAAAAGTGCAGCGTTTCCACTATGTTACACAAGTTAGGATGGGAATCTTTACAGGAGCGTAGATCTAAGTATAGGCTTAACTTACTTAGGAAATTCGAAGAAGATATTTTCTCAGACGACGTGAATCATATCCTTCGTTTACCATCGTACTATAGTAGACGTGATCATGAGAATAAAATAAAAGAAATTGGCTGCAAAACAGAGAGAGATTTAAGATGTTATTCTTCCCTCGTACTCTTAAGAATAGCAACGTTTTCTCATTTGATAGGATCAATGGCATCGCTCGCTAGGATCACTCAATGCATGTTTTTTCATAGTTCTAACCTTGCATGTATTTGCTCTAGGAATTACTAACCATTAGCAATTTTTTTATGAATAAGCATCTATATTTTTATAGTGTGCGTAATATTTCTATTACCGTGCGGTGAGCATGTGGCGGTCCTCTTGCATGCTGCATGTTGGTGATTTGTCACCCCCTGCCAAACACCCTAGCGGTGGCTCGCGGGGTATTATGTAGAGTTAGATAGATGTAGATGTATGTACTGTGGGTCAAAAAGGTCACAGCAAATGGAGTGAATCCAATGTAGATTTAGTCGAAATTTCAGTTTCATCTCTCGTGTTTTGTTATTCCTAGGTATCGATTCGCGGCGAAAATTTTTCGTTGTGATGCGTGTAAATGTTTGAGACTAGCCTTATGTAATCTGGTTATTTGACCAACCCTAACTTGTGTAGGACGAAGCACTTTCTTTGCAACCAAAACACTCCATCCGGCTCGCTTACTACAACTGCACAAGGAGTCTGCGAAAAGATTGCTTACGTAGTGACAAGTTTATTCTCTTACTCTCCACTCAAAATATTGGGCATTTACAGTGCACTCTTTAGTGTTTCACTTAAATTTAATAATTCTACGCAAGCGGTGATCATATTGAATCATGTTGATGAGCGTATGATATTACGGTGTAAAAACTTTGGACCTTCAGGGGCGTGGTCTTCGGTTAACATATGGCAATGGAATATATCAAAACATTTAATTAAATCAAAGTTAATGTGGCACCAGTTGTTGGGAAACATTTTTCGCCCATAGTAGAGGATTTTCTGTATCGCGTTATGAGCGAGATAAAATCCCCGCGCAATGCAATCGTTAAAATCCTGTTTAATACGCTTGTTCTCATTTTTGGCATTGCTCTTTTGAATTTTTTCTTTTGGATGGATTTGTTAACCGTTACGTTGGCCTAACAACTATTCTCTTTCCACACTCTAAATTGCCATTGTCAGTTTTTTTTAATGCAAGAAATAAAGTAGTTTTTGTTGTGACTCATTTTGCTATTAACCCGAAAATTCTCACGTAAGTTTCCTAGAATGGCTTAAATCTGACAAGAAAGACGTTTCGACCCCAACAGGTTTGATCTGGATCCTATGAGTAGTGAATCGCTAAGACCCCCAGATTAAAAAGGAAACAGGTCAAGGATCGTAGTGTTCAGGCCCAAGCAATCCTTTATCCTGCTCAAATCACTTCTAATGGGTCGTATAATCTATAATATTTTCAAGCCTTATGAAGTCAAAAATTACTTATGGTGAAGACATTTCCCATCAGCATCACACTATTTCTTTGCAATCTATTTATTAGGTAGAGCCTTGACTCAATTTATATGTTTAGTGATATTAAAGCCATTATCTTGTCATTCGGAGCAAATGTGGATAAATTGTATTTTCAGGTCCTCTTATTATCCCTGCTGATCACTCATCCTTAGATATTCAGCCGAAAAATACACAATAAAGAGTTCCTGGAACTGGAATGAAATACCAGTCTAATACATATTATAGTGATGGAAAAATATCATACGCCACATGTAAATTATTATGATTCATTTAAAGTTATCAAAAACTTTGAAATGTATTTTCGTGAATAATTTTGGGTGGGGTAAATGATAAAAAAATCAAAATAGAATTATGTAACAATGGAAAAAATATTGTTTGGAGAAGAAAATTTATATTTATTACACCATTGCTATTGCATGGAGGCGTGGGTGATGTAATAATTAAGGCTGATTTTTCACTTCGTATTTTCAATTGCAAATATTTCCTCATTCCGATTATGTAGCTCGCTTCCTGGCCTTCGACCGCGTCCCCTCCTTACCTAACCTCCCTTCCTTAATTCATCCAATATGGCCTTCGGATCCGCATCGCCGTTCGTCGCTCACCCCTCTCTCCCCACTACCTCCCCTTTCCATCACCCCCACCCCCATTTGTCAACTCTCCACTTTGCTTCCGTTTATTCATTCCCCCTTCACCCGCATCGCACCATTTCATTACTCAATTCATCATATTTCCTTTAGAGGTCGCATCCCGCTCTCTCTCTCTCTCTTGACCTGTCTTCCCCGGTGGTACACCACTTGCTTGGAGGAAATAAGTTTTCAAATTGCTGTATATTTACCAATACATATTTCAAATCATTTCATCCAACTTCGTCTATATTCTGGGACTCTCTTCCGCCAAATATAAAGACGTCACAATCAATTCAGTCGTTTAAAAGAAGGCTCTACTCCTATTTGAAGTCTGGGGCTTAATTCGGTCTCCTCAACTCATTGGAGTTATCACCTTAAAGTTGTGATGTTATCAAAACTCTCTGCATAAATGTGTATATGTATGTGTGTGTGTACATTACTGTGTAAGTTAAAACTTATATTTTTGTGTTATTAGTATTGAATATTTTACATTTTTTGTATAAACATCTACTACTTGTTAGCCTAGCAATAATCCCATAATGCCTTATTTTTGTCAAAATGCCTTTTATTAAGAGTAGAACATTTCCTGTATTTTCTATTTTTTGCTCTCATAGGTTTCACCTAGGGCAAATTAAAAATATTCTATTCTATATGTATTACATAATTAATTTATAAATCTAATTTTTGCATTTTCCAACTCTATAAATTGTAGTCCTGCTTGGAAATTAAGTGTTTAAAGTACTGGTTTTGAAAATGACGAACTCCACGAAATTGGTTTTGACAAGTAGTCTATCAACTGTAAAATTTGAGCGTGAGATCTTGACCATAAAATAAACTAACCGTTTTAACCAATTAACTAACCGACTAACTGATAATCTAACCGTCGCAAATAAAAGTAAAGAGTTAAGGCATAGTTGTTGGAAAGTAAGTGAAAGTATTTTTAAATGATAATGTTTGGAATTATTCAGTCACTTTTAAAAGAGATTAATCATTGTATATGCTAGCATATCCTTATGTATTCGCTATGTTATGATTTAAAGTTGATAAAATTCATGTTTCACGATTATTTAAACGTAATGAACAATAATGGACAATGTCTGAGCTACCCCTTGGTCCTCGGACTTCCTGAAAAAAGTTTGAATCTTAAAGGGTTAAAACTAAAGCAATAATTTTTAATAATCACAGGCACATGAGTAGACCCTGGGCAATATTTTTCCAAATCTCATATTTGAAATTTCTATCTAACTACATTATATTTGAAATAGAAGGCAATGTCGACAAAAAGGTAAACTCTAAACAAATTGAATATTTCGCAATGGAGAAAAAAGTTCTAAAGGAGAAATAATTCCTCAGAAGTGCAAAATATGACCTTTTGAGCGAGAGGAATGCATTCTCTTATATAAGGAAATTCAAACTCCCCCTCTTCACTATTTTCTTCTTTCAGTGATATTAATAACTGGTTTATTTTCCTCACATTTAGTTTAGTTATGAATAAAGTACTAGTGTAAGTTTTCGATAATAATGTATTGCTTCCATTTTTATTCCCATTAGATTATTGAGAGTTATTTCTTCTTTTCGATTCCGTCCATTTTGCTCTGGAACAAATGTGTGTGGTTCTTATGCTCCTTGGTTAACATATACAGCCATTCCTCTTGTCATGGAATTTGCAAGCCATTGCTTGTATTAGCGAATATTTCCAGTATTTTGAACAATATATTGTGGACTAAGTATTGATTTCGTTGCCATTTTCTTCGATACTTAGTTGTAGACTATTTATGTTTAATCCATCAGCTATGATCAATTATGCACCTTTATCGACCTCATATTCTTTGAGACAAGTAGAAGAACATATTTTTAAGCAAAATTTAGATACTTGGGAATGAGGGCTGCTAATTGATGAATAAGTCACAAACTATTTATCAATTTTAGAGGAGGTTTGGCCTTACAGAGACAAAAACCATGTATGCAGGAATTGATAAATGTTGTGAAATGTTGCGATATAGGTGGAGAGGAAATAACTGAAAGGAAGCAAAGTGGAGGCTAAGGGAGAGAGGGATATAATAATAATAATAAATAATTTTATTGCCCCACACACAAATTACATGACAATAGCAAAATTGAGCAACTTTAGGTAGCCGCGAAGGATAACCTGTTTGAGGCTACCATCCAAAATAATAATACTTTATGCTTTACATATAGTGTAGCTCATTTTGTGTTACCTTGAAATCTACACTAACAAAGCTTAAGTGCGTACATGAAAAAAACAACTAAAGTAGTATTTATAATTCGTTTCCATCAATATTTTATAACAATATTTGTTCTACACTTTCTTTAGTGAGAAGCCAAGAATGTGCATTTTGCAAAAACTTTTTCAAAGACTTTGAAATAAAGCATGACTGGGGTAACAAATTAAAAACCTTTGGTCCTACGTACAAAAAACATCTTTTAAACAAAGTCAAATTTGGTTGTGGTGAGGGCACACTTATGTTACGCAGGGTAAAGGGAGAAGGCAGGGTGTGAAATATTTTAGAGTTGCCACTTCTAGCATTAAAATATCGTAGGACCTTATAAATATATAGATGCCCCAACGGAAGCAAACGCAAATGAAGAAAATGTGGGAAGGATCTTTCAAATCTGTCCTTTTTCAAAATAATACGTACGATTCTTTTTTGTATAAAAACGGCAGTTTTCAATGAATTTAATTATGCGCCACCCCAACAAAAAATGCCATAGCTCAGTCTGGTATGTACTAAGGCGTTATAAATTATCTTTAGAAAGCTTTCTGAACATTTATTTCACTTGCGACATATATGGTTGGGGGAGGGGTGAGAGAGGGATGGCAATGCGTAACCGAAGGCCACGTTCGAAATTGAATGGAAGGGAGGAAGGTTAGGTAAGGAGGAAATGTATTCGAAGGCCAGGAAGCGAGCTGCATAATCAGAACGGGGAAATATCTGAAACCGAAAAAGAGGCATGAAAAATGAATCTTATTATTCCATCACCGACGACGTTGTGTAACGGAAAGGGTTCTTCCAAATCCAATATTTTGTCATTGTTACATCATGCTATTTGAATTCTGAATTCTTACTTTATCTAAACCAAGCCAAGGGCGTACCCAGGATCATAACTAGGGGCGGGGGGCAAGCCATGGTCTAGGGGAGGGGGGTCAAGTCATGGGATTTATGAGATTATATCCTAGAAAAAATAGTTTTATTTTAGTTACATAACTTATACTAATATACATTATTTTTCGTGGGTTTAAAGAATATTTGTTGAATACTTTTGTTTCAATTCAGTACTGATTTTGCTTTTAGACTTTTGGGATTTCTGCTTCTAGGAGGCGCAGCTGCCCCCCCTGGGTACGCCCATGCACTGAGCAACATTCTTCACGAAAAGGCAAAGGAAATAAGTGAAGGGAAACCACGTAAATAGTAAAAATTTAACTGACGCATGAAGAAGTGAAATCTCTGAGCGTTGGGCGAATAACATGAAAGTACACTTGTTGGTATGCCAACCGGCTGCAAGACCAAGATTTTCGAAAACCCCTCCTGCAGTTGTCATGAGTGAGGTGGAGGTATTTCGGTGGCAAAGATATTGATTCGTCTCACACAAGTTAGGGCAAGTCGGATAACCAGATTATATGTATAAGTTTACTATTAAACATTTACGCGCGTTACTGAGTTAAATTTCCGCCGTCCATCGCTATCTAGGAAAAACATAACGCGAGGAATGTAACTGAAATTGCGAAGAAATCGATTGTGGCTCCACTCTACTTGAAGGAAATTTTTTTGCCCTATAGTAGATGCTAGCATGCGTATTGGTGCGACATCGAGGATCGTGTGACTCGGTCTATAGAGCCGAAAAGAAGGATGCTATGATCATCTTGCATCCATGGGCACTACTAATTGTAAGTACCTCGACCCATTACAGAGAGCTTTTCCCGGGCAAGATGATTCGTTCCCTTGGTCTGATGTTCAGTGCGCCAAGGACGCCGAGTCAACGGTATATGCCTCAAGGCATTCTCTCACACCGTTCCGTGTTGTGACACGTCTGCCGTGACGCGTGATTGAAAAACGGCTGACGAGCCAAGGTGGACTCACGTGCGCCTCAATGAGCAAGCAGTGAGTCCTCTCGAAAGATAAAGAAAAAAAGCGAGTAGTTAGACTCGCAACGACATAATAGAGGAGCTACCAAGTGGCCAGCGAAGACTGATTAGTATAGGAATGAAAATACCAGTCGCAAATTAAATTAGAAAGACATAGCGAAGATGGATTTATTACAGTATTCTACCGATTAAGGTAGGTTTCCATAGAGTACTAAAGAAGTGATCTGGGAGCCTCCCTTTCCTTCCAGCGCTACCTTCTTCAAATCACTGTAAGGCCTACTCCCTTTCAATCTATCTAAAAATCCTATTCTTTTCCTTCCTCTCCCTCGTTTCCCTAACATTCTACCCTCTAACACCATTTTCAACATCCCTTCCCCGCTAAGTATTCGCTCCATCCATACATTCTGTCTCCTCCGTACCTCATCTAAAAGCTGCCTCTCCTCGCCAACCATATCCAGCACTTCGTCGTTCCTTTTCCTCTCCGTCCATTTCAACCTCTCCATTCTTCTCCATACCCACATCTCGAATGCCTCCAATCTTCTCTCGTCCTCTTTCCTCAATGTCCACGTTTCCGCACTGTAAAGCTCCAGATCAAACTCTTCACTAACCTTATCTTTAAACTCTTACATAACGATCCTCTCAGGAGCTCTTTCCTGTTCATTAACGCCTCCTTTGCTAATACATTCTCTTCCTAATGTCCTAGCTACTGTATCCTTTTTCCTCTAACGTACTGCCTAAATAGTTGAACTGCTCAACCTGCTCAAGTTTTTCACCACCTACTTTTATCTTAAGTCTCACATTCCTCGCTCGTGATGCTTTACAAAACCGCATAACCTTAGTTTAAATGTAAGATGGTACGGATAGTCTCAAGAGAAAGGCCAAGGGACAGGTATCTTTAGGGCAAATCAAGAAGGATACGGGGAATGATAGCCTCAGGGATATGAAAGAACTATCTTGGGAGAGAAAGTGGGGTAATAGAGGTCTGCAGTACATATATACCAATCTTACGATTGCAGTACTATGCATATATAAAGCGAAGACGCTACTGAATGAACGAAAGGGAAGTGGCGCCCTTAATCACATTAAATTCACGTTCAAGAGCACACGTTGTATCACAGACACTTTTTGGTTCAACCTAGGCGTTTGTTTGAATTGGTGAGGGTAGAGCTCATCCCGGGCTTATTCACTCAGGCCTCTGAGTATTGCCCATTCGGGCTGAATGGCAGGGTTAGGCCTCTTGAGAGTATAGATGTTCTGAGAAAATTAGGAGAGAGATATTTTTGAGAACCTTGCGTTTTGGTATAAGTAGCACATTTATATAAATAAAAAAAATCGTGGGGTGTTGCTATGAGGAGGGTGGTTGCTTCAGGGGAGGAAGGCAGGGGAGGCAAACGCACGGATGGTATCGATCCGTTATTGCGTTGGCTCATCCGCCCCTTGTGGATCAGATGAAATGTGCACGGAGGGGGGGGGGGGAGGGAGGGTGATGGAAAGGGTTGGGAGACGCTTTGGGGTGGGTGGACAGCGAAAGGGTCGACACACATTTCCACATTTTGGTCGCACGGCAACGACAGAAACCTCATATTTCGAAAGTTCCGACTCCTTCTACTTGTGTACTGGGGTAACTTTAGCCCTTTCCAGGTGACTTTGGCCCAGAGATCCATAATTCTGTATTTTGCCATTCGCGAGTTATCGACTTGTTCTCGCATTAGCAGGCATTTAGCAACACCTGATTCACCCCTGAAGTAGTTATGGTTTAAGTTCCATTGAAAGGAAGGAATTTTGAACATTAACTGGTTTTGTATTCATTGATAAACTGCAATATAGTAAGTTTTGTCTAGTTGAAATGTTGATTTTTTATTTTTCATTTCTCCCGAATAAAATAAATTTACAGGTTTAAATGAAGAAACAGTTGAAATGAGTATTATAAGAGATATTTTGTGTGGGATATCTTCGCTCAAACTCATGCTTTAGAACTATATTTGTATGTTTTTATCAGAATGGGCTAATTTTAACCGAATTCAAGATAACTTTGGCCCAAATTTGTTAAAAAAGCTACGGTTGTTGAAATAATTATAGGTTCAGAATCAGCCTTAAATTGAAGTTACATGATCACTCAATAATTTTAACCTTATTAAATGCATTGTTATTAATTTTAAATTTAGATAAATGTGTTTGTTTACAAGAAATCATGAAAGGTAGGGTGAAAGTTACCCCAGGTGACGGTATCCCTCCCGTTCCTTCCATTTGTCTCCACCCGGAGACTCGATTGGGGGACTAATACCCCCGGAACTTTTTACTTGGAAGGATACAATAATGTGACGTTGAGTGCAAGGTTGCATATTTTAGGGGGAGACAATGTGGTAGTTCACTGTTTCCTGCTTTATCACTGTACCCCGATCAATAGGGTGGTTTCCTGTATTTTTTATTGCCTAAATCGAAAGATTATTACTCCTGGAGTACGTATTTCACGCTTTTAGATTGTTAAATGACGATATCTATTTTTCGCGATTAAATGAAAAAGGAAAATTTTCAAGCGCGCGAAAACGCTACGGCTAAGTGTGAATGTCGGGAAAACTCCGTGTGACGTCGTTCTGGTTCCCGCTGCCGCCAGTGAGGTGACCTTGGGGCGAGGCTTTGAGCGCTGATACGATGCAGGGTGCTAGGAGGTAGCAGAGTAACCCGCTAGCAGGTAGCGCTTGGCTTAAATAAGGATTATGTTATTGATTGGCTTAAATAAGGATTACCTTATCAAACGAAGGAAACTTTCCGTCCTTAGCCAGTTTTAATAGGTGATTATTAAGAGATGCGCCTAACCCGTCCACCATGAAAGTTCGACATACGGAAAATCATTTATTTACCTTGATCGGGAGACGAACCCGAATCTACCGCATTCTCGAGTAATTGATTCGGGTTCGAATACCATTCAGGGCAAATTATTTTCCTCCGCGAAATTCTCTCACATTTAGTTAACTTACGGATGACTCCGTTCAGGTATGACGCGGCATATTCCGCGGTAATTACCTCGTTAAAAAACGATATTTCAGGTAACAATATGAAGTAAAAGGAATGGGTGAAGACAGATAGTGGGAGAATGCGAAATGCCTTAAACTTTAGGTAAGCGTAATTATAATCAATAGACTGAATTTCGTTCCCGATACCTTATATATTTGTAGACTTTTTCTTGAAGCATTGGTCTCCATTGTTTTTTTTATTAAAATAAAATTATAATTTCACGATTTCCTTTGCAGATTTCTTTTAAGCTCATTTTAAAATGCGCTTAGAGTTTTACCATAAAGGTGAAATAGTAGCATGCGCTGTGAAAAATGTAATATGAATATCGGAAAGAAGGGTGTAATAGTACATAAAGAACAAGCATAAATATATAAATTCGTGTACATATGTATGTGGGCGCGAGCATAATGTCGCCCGTCTTTAACGACCGTTTGACGTCATCGCCGTCTCCGAGGAATCGTTCGCCATGCGTCACTGACGTCGTCACAAGCGATCCGTTCCACTTAATATTTGATTGCGCATCGAAATCATTGCTTCTGTCAATACCTTGCGTTCTCCATTAATGAATAATAGTATTTCCCATACGATGGTTTGGCATGGATTACTTTCGTTGCTCCCGACAAGTGTGTTAAAAACAGAATCTCGCAGGTTCGTTACATTATGAGATGTCTCCTAATATAGTAAATCTCTGGGTCTCAAAGATATTCACAGCATGATTGAAAAATGTATTAAGTCTGATGAAAAAATTGATTGGTGCCGAGGAAATAATTATTCAATATCTAGGTTTCTCTAAATGCCTGGGAGATGACTAATTGCCGTTTGTGAATAATAATATTTTTCCATGAGATTGTTTGGAATGGTTTCCTTTCATCGCGTCCGGAACTTGCGCAAATAAAAACAGAATACTTAAGCACATTTTTGTACGGAATTCCAGATATTTGGCTATTTCTCCGGATTATTGTACGAATTGCAGTAATATCTCATATAGTAATTTCTCGTAATATCAAAAGCTTGATTGAAAAGTATTCATCATTCGTTAAAAAAGGAAAGAGCAGTGGGGAAAATCCTTTTGAGTATTCGTTTTTTGATGTGCAGTATTTCAATCCTAATGCATGAAAGTCACATGGTTTGCCATGAGAAAAAAGTTCCCTTAATCTTGCAATTTTTGCTTCTAGGGGGGGCAGCTCCAAGGGCAGCAAAAATTGCAAAAGTCTTTAATCAAAATCAGTACTGACTTGAAATGAAAGTATTCAACAAATTTTCTTTAAACCCACGAAAAATGATACACATTAGTATAAGATATGTAACTAAAATAAATCTATTTTTTCAAATGTCGCAACTTCGCCTGCCCCTCCCCCCCCCCCGTAATTATGATCTTGGGTACGCTCTTGTCAGGCTTGACTTGGTGGAGGTTCGATTTATCCACAATAGGAACTACAAATGGTTTTTTCGACAATTTAATTCACAACTCAACTACCGGCCGTGGTTTCAACATATTATGCCAATTAAATATTTTTGTTTCAATCTGGTAATTTTATTTGATTTTTTTCCTTTTTTTACTGTTTTGCACTTGGATTTGTTGCTGAAAATTGCTTGTATCTTTTGTATTATTTAATATTTTTTTAGAATTAATTTACATATTGTAAGTATTGAAAAAAATTATAATTGATTAATGATGTAAAAATACACAGAACTTAGCTGCGCACTCATATGTGACGCGGGATATTTTCTGAGCAATAGTGTAATTTCCTTCATCAAAGAAAAGGAAATGCATTGATTGCGATTCATTACCCACCATTAGTGTATTCATAATGCACAAATAATTTGGTTTCAGAAATCCCAGTTTAGACGAATGACAACGGTCAATTTTAACCTTATTTGAAAAAGGCCAGAATGGCGCCCATCCGATACCACTCCACGTGACGTCACAGGGACCTAGTTTCTATACGGGTAGATAGGAGTTTTACATCGTCTGAAATTACCAATGCATGCATGAGGCACAGAACTCAGGGAAACATCTCTTAATAATCACCCATTAAAATTACCTAAATTCGGAAAGTTTCCTTGGTTTGACAGGGTTTAATAATCCTTATTTAAGCCAAGCGCTAACTGCTAGCAGGGTACTCGGCTACCTGCTAGCAGCCTGTGTCGTATCAGCGCTCAAGCCTCGCCCCAAGATCACCTCACACGCTTACAGCTGGAACCAGAAATACGTCACACGGAGTTTTCCCAGCATTCCTACTTAGCCGTCGCGTTTTCGCGCGCTTGAAATTTTTCTCTTTTCGTTTAATCGCGAAAAATAGATATTGTCATTCGAAAATCAAAGATCGTGAAAAAGAGGATGGACAATGTCATGGTCAATTGGACATGGACAAGTTAGTAGAGGTGCAACACGCGATCCGGTTGAAAAACCGAATGAATTTCCTTGACGTGATGTGTCGAAAATGTCGCATATCATTCTTGGCTGATAGTACTCGAAAGAACTGCATGAAACAAAATTATTTGTACACAGTTCAGTATGTAACTGCGTAACAATACTTTGGAAAAGGTAGGTGGCTGAATAGCGACGGTTTTTCTCTCTCCAAAAAATGACTTACTTAGCACAGACTCCGCATCCTGCCCGGCAACGTGACTGGAACGCTGACAGTGTGTAAAGGATATCTAGTCCTAAATCCCCCTAGGAAAAGTTGGCTTGGCAGGGTAACTGATAGTTCACCTGAATGACAAGTGAGAGACCCGGGTTCGAGTCCCAGCTTAGCCAAATGAATTTTTCGTCGCGAATTTTACTCTTGGTGTGCAAAAATGATAGTACACAGAACGGTTTCTCGGGTTTTCCACCGGTTAATTGGCTCCATGTCTCCCACGTTTCGAAGAGCGACTTGCTCTTCGCTGTGTCGGCTGACATAGACAACAGACGGCCAATTAACCGGTGGAAAACCCGAGAAACCGTTCTGCACTTGTTGCGCCGGGAGAATCTAAGATCATATATGATAGTACTCGTTCAGAAAATTCATCACATCACTGTTCAAATCTGCATCCACATGGCTCTTGTAATCTCTCAGATTCACCTCGACTGCCAACTCTGATTCCGTCTTTCCCAACCTAGTGTCCATGTCATATTTTAAAATTATTTTCGTCGGCGGCAATACTCGAAACAACTGCGCATAAAACCAATTCAAATGCCAGTGACTGAGCATGTAATTAGTCCGAGGCCTCATGCCATTGATAATGTTGCTTCATTTCAGTGCGAATTTTTTCTTCAAATGTCACCCTGGAATCTGTTTTATATCAGCTGCCGGATTTTGGATTTTTGCGCATTCACTAATCTTCTATATTATTTCTACTGTATAGATATCTTTTTCTCAACTTATACGCAACCAAACTCTACGAATGAGGTGCCCAAATGCACATAATTTATCAGAGAACATGCGACGGCGTACCTTGCTTCCTAAATATTGATATTGTTTCCTAAAATTGGTTTTTAAATAATAAAAAAAAAGAAAACAAAAAAACGTAAACAAAAAAAAAACAAAAACCGGTAAATATTCCTGACGCTAACGGCGCACAAACTGATACATTTGTTCATTTGCAACAATATCTCGCATTCTTTAAATAACTTTTATCAAAATGCGACTGATTCCACATTCAAGTCTCCTGTTGATACGCAAGTATGAGTCATCATGTGTGTTTAACAGAGGATAGTGTAATTACTCCCAATGTTGTGTTTAAAGAGGTCTTCTGACCTCAATTTGTACATGAGGATTCCAATTAAATTTGTACATAAGACCCTGCCGTTTTTTTCTACATTTTAAAATTAGAAACGCGCCTATCCCTCTGTGGACCTGCATTGAAAAGAGCGGGGGAAGGCTGCTGGGAGCGGGCGCAGCACGCTCGTTTTCAATGTTTACAGCAATTTTCCACAACGGAGTTGTCACCAATTTCTTGTTTTTGAATTCTCGATTGGTGTAACAGTTTGAAAAATAAGTACAGATGTATTTTACCGGTTTTCGATTCTTCCTCTAGTTTTCGAGCTAATTTTTAAAAGAAACCATCGGTATTAACTCTTCCAAGGATAAGTTGATGACGTCACAATCTAATGCCGGACTTGTCTCCGATTCTCTGCTACTACACGGCCTTGAGCATGGGCCTCGCGTGGTACGTTGTGGTTTACACTGCTGTGCTCGCAATTTGAGGTTCTCCCTTAACTTGCTCAGTTCAGCTTTAGTACGATTTAAATGTGACCTTAAAAGTTGGGAGCATTCATAAAACACAAATGGCTAAAATCACGTGCTAGACGATGCCATTTTAACCTAATTGCGGCAAAAAAATTCTTAAGTCAGCATATCCACCTTATTTGTTTAACTATTTTTTGTATTTAAAAGAAATGTACATCAACCCTCTACAAAAATAAATCTATCAGATGTATTTATAGCTATAGCACTATAGCACAGAGATGTATCATAGATCGCTCGAGGTTTCTATTTCTCGCTGGTGGAATTCACCCCCGAATGATTTTAAAACATGTGAATCCTAGGCAAGTTTTAAAAGAAAAGTTTTCAATGTAATGGATTCCAGCATGCTAAGATGAAAAGAGAAATTACTTGTTGTATTTTTTGTGTTGTTACGTTCTAATTCACTCGATGTCATGTTGTGGTATCATTTCACTCTATGTGTATCCATTATTCAGGATTTTTGAATCGTATTTTTTTTGACTATATTTTATTTGTGCTATTTATGTAAGTCTAATATTTGATTGTTCATTTGTTAATGCCTGAAGGACCAATGTGTCCACTATAATAAATGTATTTTATATTTTATTAACGAGTAAATAGCCAGATCTCTGATGGCGTCATCAGCTCGAGAAAATTGGGTGGGAACATTTTCTTATTTAAACGTTATTTATTTTTCAAATACGCCTAAATGGATTTTTTAAATGTTTTTTCATACCTTATTTTTTCCCATTTAGCTTCCGATTTTTTATATTTAAATTACTAGTACGAGTGCACGTGAACGACCCCATCATATTACAAATCATTCAATTCATACTCGACGAGTTTAGTTGGATAATGCTACAAGGATCCATATTTCCCGTCAAAAAATATTTTATATTATGACATGGAGTGAAATATTTTATTCGCGCAGCATCGATTGAAAAGCGCATGGTATTTATTTAGTGATTGCGAGCTCCCTTCGCGGTTTTTGAGTGTTAGGGCGCAACCTTTTGCAAATGAGATGCCGCTCTGGTGTCCTCCATGGAGGTCAGAAATGATGGAGTCCGTCGCATAAGCAGAAGCCGTTTCTGAATTTGATTCGGCTTTTTTTCCTCTCAGATCGCTGCGTCAGCGCATTGAGTTGTTCGGTGTTTATCCCGAGAGAGGGCGGGGCAATAGGGGTCGCTCTCTGCACGTGCCTTCTCTTCACAGTCACGTGGGTCGATCCCTCTCTATTTCTCTATCGCTCACCCCGTGCGAAACAGCTTATGGATGAGACGAGGCGTTTCGCTTGCTGATTTTGCCTTTTCGGCGTTAATTTAATTCAATTCACTTACTATAGGGTGGTTTCCTATTATTTTTTATTGCCTAAATCGAAATATTATTACTCCTGGAGTACGCATTTCACGCTTTAAGATTTTTAAATGACGATATCTATTTTTCGAGATTAAATGTAAAGTGAAAAATTTCAAGCGTGGAAACACGCGAAGGCTAAGTATGAATGCTGGGAAAACCCCGTGTGACGTCAATCTGGATCCCGCTGCCGCCAAGGGAGATGACTTGGCCCTCCCTTGGCGGCATTGTGGGCCTTTCTGGCACATGACGTATTTTACAATAACGCAAAAAATTCAGGAAGGACAATAGGGTAGTTTCCTTCATCTAAGAAAACGAAAGACATTGATTGCGATTCGTTACCCACCATTAGTGTATTCATAATATAAAAATTATTTGGTTTTAGAAATCCCAGTTCACACGAATGGCATTGGTCAATTTTATCCTCATTTGAAAAAGGCCAGGTTGGCGCCCATGCGATGCCACTCCACGTGACGCCACAGGGACCTAGTTTCTATACGAGTAGATAGGAGTTTTACATCGTCTGAGGTTACCAATGAATGATTATGAATTAGAATGATGATTATGAATGAGATTACTAATGAGGCACAGAGCTCAGGAAAACATCTCTTGATAATCACCTATTAAAACTGCCTAGGGTAGAAAAGTTTACTTCGTTTGATAAGGTATTAATAATCCTTATTTAAGTCAAGCGCTACCTGCTAGTAGCCAGGATCGCAACGGCGCACAGTATCCTCGCCCCAAGGTCACGTCACTCGGCGAAAGTGGGAAACAGAATGACGTCACACGGGCTTTTCCCAGCATTCATACTTAGCCGTCGCGTTTTCGCGCGCTTGAAAATTTTCACATTAATCGCGAAAAATAGATATCGTCATTTAAAAATCTAAAAGCGTGAAGTACGTACTGCAGGAGTAATTATCTTTCGATTTAGGTAATAAAATATAATGGGAAACCACCCTATTGATAAAGGTACAAAAAACCACGACAACACGGTTTAATGAGAGCAAATAAAAAGAAAAAGAAGCTATATACCCATGCTAACACTTGCACCCCAGGGGAGGTCATCTTTTTTCAACTTTTTTTCGAAATTCAGAGTTCGACATAAGTCAAAATATAGCCCGAGGTACCAGATGAAGGAATAAAAAGTTAGTTCCTGTTAGTTGATACTCTAATGTGGCGCCTTTCACTTATACAGAACAACACTTTTCCCCTCTCCCATCCTAAAGTAAGGATCTCCTCATCTCCCTACGGCCCACCTATAAAATAAAGTGTTATTCTATATAAATGTCATATTAGTGCGATCATGCCCACACGAGTACAGCAAATTAAAATATATGTCATTAATTAAGGAATTTTCAAAGGTTTTTATGTTTCTTTGTATTGTAAAATTGGTGATTGTATAAAAGAAGTGGGTATTCGATCTATGTTAATTACCTCGACAATATCAGGTCTGACTGGTGCAGAATTGGCTAAAAAAATACATTTAAATCACGACATTTATCGCCGAAATAGCGTAATTTGAGGGTATATGCTTCGGGTTGCCGACGCTCAACATAGGATGTCAACCTACAGCAACAACAAAAATTTTTCTCTGTTCATTTGGTACCTCGGACTACATTTTGATGTATGCCTAACTTTGAATTTCGAAAAAAGTTGTCTGATGACCGCCCCTCAGGGGCGCAGCCAGGAATTAAGGCTGGGGGGGGTTTAGATGCAACTAATACCGGTGTGTGTGGGGGTATGGAATACCCACCAGGATAAGCAGTAGGTGCGAGATTAATAAATTGCGGAATTTTAAGATAAACGATTAAAAATGGTGAGTTTTACGGCTGTCTGAGGGATACTTTAGTAATCCTTACACTATTCTATTTGTAATATCAATCCAATTAAGCAAAATGGATTAAATTTAAATATTTCTCTGGGCTCTGGGAGGGTGGGGGGGTTTAACCCCCAAAACCCCCCCACGCTGTGCCACTGCCGCCCCTAATACATACACTTGCATCCGAAATGCGGATACGCGCGAATCCAGCCGAGCAAAATATCCCCACGTATGAAGTGCATTGGAAACAAAAACCCCTTTATTTATTCAAACAATATGTTCATGGCTAACAGCGAAACGCAACATTAGTAGAAAACACATCAAATCTATATCAAAAATACAAAAATATATTCTCCTCATCACATCAGTAAGTCAACATGAAGTATCAATAAGCAACTTGTACACTTTTGTACCTAATTCACCAATAATAGATATATAGTTAAATCACTCTGTTACCCCTCAGATGGACTATGCAGGGAAAAAATTGCCAGTAGAATAGCATAGGCGAAGAGGGATTTCTACAAAAAGAATAATCTTCTTACATCTGAGAATACAAGCATAGAAGTAAGGAAACAATTCATCAGATGCTACAAATGGAGTATTTTTCTCTTTGAAAGCGAGGTTTGGACGTTGAGAGCAGCAGAGAAGTCAAGAGTGGAAGCATTCGAAATGTGGTGCTACCGAAGAATGATGAAGATAAAAATGGATTGACCGAGTGAGTAACGAGGAAGTGCTAAGAAGAGTGGGAGAAAATAGAAGTAATCAAAAAACCTAAAGGAGGAGACGGGACAACTTAGTTGGCCACATTTTGAGGCATAATGGCCTGATGTAAACAATCTTAAAAGGACAGGTGGAAGGGAAGAAGGGCAAGGAACGGCCCCGAATGAGTTGCATGGGACAGGTTACATAAAGGACGTAAAAGAGAATAAATATGTAGGTATGGAAAGGTTAGCGGATAGGAGAGAGGAATGGAGAACTGCGGCCAATCAATCTTAGGATTTTTGACTTATGATGGCGATATTTTGAGTATTTTTATGTTTCATTTTTTTAAATACGAATACGGTTTGCGGGAGTCCTTGATAGCATTTGAGTTGGGACGAAGTTGAGTAAACCGCTACTTTTTAGGTCGCGGAGAAACCATGATCCAATTGGTGCACTAGAGAAAACAAATAATAAACGGTAATAATTTAAAAAAGTCTTCTCCGCCCAGAAAAAGTTCATTTAAGGCCTTAACAAGGGGGAATCTAACTAATAACAACGTTTCAGGATTGCTATTACCCTTGCCCTGTGTAGAGGCATCCGGAGAGGTCGGTTTTCTTTAATCTAATAGAATAGAATAGAATAGAATAGAAAATGAAATTTATTATTCCGGGACAAGTTTGTCCCTTAAGATTATATATGGTTATAAATATAATAGGGTCAGACATGTTACAAGAATAAGTAGATTTACATTATACACCGATTTCACAGAATGCGACTAAAGATATGACAGAGTAGAGAAAAAAATGCATATGTATACATAATTAACAGCAAGACAAACGTACGAACTCATAAATACATCTGATTTTATCGACTTTAGCATCAGCACAATATTCAGTTAACTTTAGCATTAGCACAATAATCAGTTAAGTTACAATATTCAATTTACATGTAGCAATGTTTCATAATATTTCTTTTTGAATTGTCTTACATTTTTAGATTTTTTAAATCGCATGACAATTGATTCCATATTTCACAGGAGGTGGGTGGAAAGAAGGACCTAGCGTAAATGGATGTTCTATGATATGGTATGTAGAGTTCTTCCATATGGCGTGCCGGGCGTTTATTTGTTTTATCATTATATTGCATATTTTTGTGTAAATATGTGGGAAGTTAAAACGTAATTAACTTGTACATAAATATAGCCTTATAAAGTAGGCCTATCTTGTATTAATCTGATGGGAATGTTGAGATAACGTCGCGCAAACAGACTATTATACGAATGTTTAAAGTACAGCAGTGCGTCGCCATTATGACGGCGACATTGTGCTGTTAGTCACTTCCTCCAGTCGCTGATTCTGAGCAGTCGCCTTTTTTTTTTCTCCCCGCTCTCGCGATCATCATGGGAGGGGAATGTACTGCTGACCTTGCGGCGGCGTCTGTGTCGCTCTCATCGCGTATTTTTGGCCAATTTTGTAATCTCTGCGGACGTCCGCATGGGAAGTGGCCGCTGCCTTCACGTGCCGACGAGGCTTTTTCCAGGGAACGGATGAGGAAAAGTTTAAATGAAGCACTTATCTGACTTTTGGTGTCAGTATTGGAGGTTATATGTACGGCTCATATCTTTGAGTTTTTTTGACAATACAGTACTTAGCGGAGAACCTGAAATTTCTCAGAGAACTCTTTCGCAATGCGTTTATTAGGGTAAGAAGTTTTGGCGAAAAAGTTTTGCACAAGAATGACATTTTGTTATGAAAAAAAGATCATTCGATTTGGCTAGTGAAATTTAGCTAGTTTACGCGAAATTCATCTCGGAAGAATCGGGAGATCCGGGTTTGAATTCCGGCTGAGCCAAATGATTTTATGTTACGATTTCCATCTTTGGTGCATACTTGCACCCGCACGCGTGACTAAGTGCAGAGTTAATCCTAATATGCAGAACTTTAAAAAAAACATAGATAATGGTAGCGGGCGTGACTCGGTGTAAATCCTTTATCTTAGGAGTTGCCATGGTTTCGTTACAGAGTGCTTCGTATCGTTCATCTTGAAAATGTTTCGCTGTAACGACACCAATGTCGGAAAAAATAAATCACCTTGTCAAAATAAGCAACGTTTTTACTACTTCAACTCCTTTAAAAAAATATTTTGTCAGAAAAAATATTTGGTTCCGAGCAAAAACGGGGGTAAATGGAGGATTGCGTTGAAAAGCTAGAGCATAATGAGAATTATACCAGTAACTATACACAGACACTTGCGGAATAGTAGGACTTACTTAAGTTGAAAATCAGCGGTAACTTGAGAATTCTGAGAAACTGCACCAATCAAATTGAAATTTTGCACATAGTTAGGGAATATGTCAAGATATATTAGTGTAATATTAGCGCTGATTGACGCTACCATCCTGAGAGAGGGTGGTCTTCACTCTTTTTCGGAAATGGAAATTTTCCTCTCAAAATAACTCCGTCAATTTTTCTATAATCAGCTTTTATTAGTGCCCGTATAAAAGGTCTTATTAGGCACTGAAAAATTAGCAATCGTTTCCTCATTTTTCTGCTATCTGGCGACGAATACATCAATGCGAGTATTCACCAAAAAATTTCTATTTCTGGCCCAGTCCGTCGAAATATGTTTTTGCTTGAGTATTTATGATTTACGTAAATCGGAGTTTGCTAATGGTGTACACTGCTTGGCTGTCTATTCGTTGCATAATTTTAAATATTAAACGCAAATAAGTAGGCCATACCTCGCCGGTGCGGCACAAAGTAACACAGTTTGCATATATGATACTAATGTAAATTTTTGTTTTTGTTGTAATTGGCGTAGCATTGATCTTAACATTTTTCGTACTATGGCGTAATATTGCGCCACTAATCCTTCGACTTTTGTTACGGGAGTAATATTGCGCCAACTGTCTTTTGATAAATCATAGTCTGCCTGTTTTTGTAAACCTCTAAATCTAACCTCTAAATATACAAATGAAATAAGCAAAATTCATCTTTTAAAATGATACCAAACATATCCCTTGTTACAAAGGGTAGTTGATTAGAAAAAAAAACACAAAAGTATTTAAAATGGGGTACAGATCTACAGCACTAACGTCAGAAGGGTAATAGTTAAAATCGGAATTAAAATCACCTTCGTTCCTATAAACTTTCCAATTAGCTACTCAAGCTAGGCGATTGTTTAAGTTCGACCTTCTGTTGAATTCAGTAACCAAGTACATGTTAAAATATTTCTTGGAGTGTAGGTCAACGTATGTTATGCAAAAAAGTTATAGCCAACGGTTCTGTTTATTTAAAACAATCATCAGGGCTATGAAAGAACAAATATAAGAACAACATAAAATACAAATATATACAATATTTTTACATAAATATATACGATAGCGTTTTTTTACAATAATATAATATAAAATATATGTAAATATATAAGAACAGAATACACAAAAAAATGTTGACATATCTTAACTTTGTACATATTTATTGATATTTTGTTACTAAGGTATTACCACACCATTGTTACTATTAATTTTGATTGATTAAATAAAAATAAATATTTAATTTTACTATTTATTATTTTAATTATTTTAATTTTATTTTCGTGTATTTATGTAAAAATACTGTATATCTTTGTTTTCTTTGTATTTTATATTGTTCTTATGTTTTTTCTTCCATAGCCCTGGTGATAGTTTAAAAATGAACAGAAACGTTGGCTATAACTTTTTTGCATAACATACGTTGACCTACACTCCAAAAAATATTTTAACATGAATTAAACGAAGTCAAGATAAGGAGAACAAAAATTAGAAACCAAATATTTAACGCTGTCTTCCCCATAAGGGGCAATGCTGTTTCACTCGTCGGCAAGTATCCCTCCTTCCTTTGGCCTTGGTGATGCACTCTTCATGCAATTTTCCGCCTTCATCATCGTACCATCATTCTATTGACGTCAGCGCTTCCACGGGCAGTGCTCGTTCCCCCTATTCTCTTCCGATTGTTTCCGCCTTGGAACTCGAAGGTATTGTCAGTGACAGCGTCGCATCTTCGCAGCGCCTTATGAACCACCACTCACGCCACGTCTATGGGCCTCTCCATTGCCTTTCGCTCTCGAAGCACGCAGATAACCAGCGAACGATGAATCACCACTCATACTCGTGGGCAATGTGTACAAGAAATTCATTTCTCTGACCTCTGTACGGTGGAGAAAGAAGGCAGGATTGAGTATTGCTGTTCTTGAGAGAAATCGTAATGACACGGTCAGCAGAAAGAAATAGGGTATAAATTGTATTTAAGGGAGCGTTTACAAGTTTTCCGTGAGCACATTTCATTCCCAGAGGAGATATTAGGCAATACTTGAGCGTCCCCCAATAACAACGCCAGTAAAAATGTTTCGTTTCTGTAAAATTAATTATTTAAATTAATGTCACATTGTATAAATTTGCTGTTCAAAATCAAGAATGGCGATAATGAACGAATTAAGACGACCGTCCCTCGTTCCGGTCTGCTTTTTTGGCGTATTTAGGCCACTTCATAGAAAAAAATAACAATAAGTTATCCGTACAGAGCACATTGCGTTGAAATAAGCGCCCAAATCAGCATGAGATTCGTTCGAATTTGATTTTGAATTTTTTTTCCAAGATTTTGAATTAACGGGAAAAAAGCGTGAAATTTGGAACACGCAGTGTCATATTCTTTTTTTTTTTATGCGCTTCACAACCGTGTTTTGTTACACCTATTCATGAATCGTGGAGGATGACACCTCGGAATGAAAAAATACGTGGATATTAAGATAAAATTGAGAAGTAAACTTTGGAAAAGAAACATCTCGACTCAATTTCAATACTTACCATATGTTTGGCAGTTTACTTCTGTAGTTCTACCGAATGATGATAGATGCCGTCCATTTTTCTTTGAAGCTGTGAAGCTAGTTTTTCGTTAATCAAAATTTATATTAATTGTTAAATTTTTCTATGAACAGGGTTTTACTTGCGTAAAAGTTGTGCCATCACTTTCATATTCAAGCGAATGTGTAAGATAGACCCTCATCAACGTTTGCCTCTGTCACAAGCTTGAAGATGCCGCTGCAGTATACTCTTGCATGCATATTTTATGTATTCGAGAAGGTGAAGAATTGTGACAAGTATGTCATGTATAAACCTGCTCAGGGTAATTTCAAGGTAATAGTACTTTCTCCAGGCGTTTTAAACACGTCATCATAAAGGCATAATGCAATTGGTCCAGAGGGACGTGTGAGTCTCCTCTTAAAATGGGCGCTACGCAACACACGTTTCCTGTCACTATCTACTGATGACATACCGAACCGGTTAAATGTTTGTACATCCACAACACTTAGTCCTGATTAACTCACGTTTTATTTATTACTTTATGGTATGATTCACAGGAATCCGAACGCGCAATTACAGATTTCACATTCAACAAAAATCAATATTTACTTAACGACGCCATCAATGCGTGCGTGTTTTGTTTTTAATCACGTTTTGAATCACGGCACGTTTAATAAAGTTTGAATCCCTGAAGCACCCTTAATTGTGATTGGATGGATTTTGAGAGGGCTAAATGAGGCGTCGTATTAGAAAGAGTGAAGTTCTGCCGGAGGGCTATTTAGTAATTCAATTTTTTGTGTTGCTCATTTCTCTCTCTCGAAAAAAAATTCTTAGCTCTTGAAAAAAACATTACTTTTGTTAAAATGGTTGGCTTTGTGGCTAAGAAAATTAGTATATTTATTCAGAGTAGTTGGGAGAGAGAAATCATCAGCCCATCATAATTAGATGACTAATATTTTCATGTCAGCAGATAATCTCCCCTCTCATTCCCACCTCATTCACCCCACCACTAAAATATAATACCTCCGTAAGTTTTTTTCGAGAAGTGGTAGTTGACATTAATCATCATGTATGTACTATTTAGCAGTTATATTATGATTATTGTTCAATGTTTTATGAATTAACAATTATTATTAAACTAAATAGAAAGATTAAATACATTTTCAAATAAACCTTTCAAATTTAGCCCATCCCCCTAAAATCTACCGCCAAAGGGGCTGCGGCCCCCTTTGACCCCCCCCCAAAGTTCCGCCCCCGGCCCCCCTTACCTTGAATGTGCCGCGGACCGATATATCAGCTTTTGCTTCTCAGCCGAAAAGTGCAAAGTCCTTTTAGGTAGCAAATTAGTAATCATGCAGCAACTCAACTCTTGAATAAAAATTTAGGCTTAATTTTATAGATAAATTATAATATATATATATTTTTTTTATATCACGAGATGTGGGTCACGAGATGTGTGAGATGTGGGTGGGATGTGGGTATTTTGACCCACATCTCGTGATATTAAAAAAAATATATATATCATAAAAAAACCCTAGGATGGGCAGTAACAGAACACACAATAAAGAATAGAAACTCAAACTCACTAAATAACTAAATTTTCGGTGGCATTACCACCTTCCTCGGAGTTAGGTAGAAGACTGTAGGTAGAGGGTAAAGGATAGCTGAGGGAAGGGGAAATAGAGGGGAGGTAGGGTCCAAAGAGGGGGGAAAAGAAGTGGGTTGAGGCAATTAAGGGATTAGCGGTGGATGTTTAAGCCGGGAGGAAGAAATGCTTTGAATAGCCAAATGTAACTTAATTCAATAGAATTAAGTTTGAGTGGATGGTCTGTGGGGGGAAGGGAGGCTAAAACTGAAACATTGTAGCAATCATTGAAATGACGCTGATGAGCGGCCGCATGTTTCGCCACCGGGAAGGATGCAAAGTCAGAGGAAGAGCAAGATGCTCTGTGGTTATTGATTCTAAGGTTAAGGGGAGTTGATGATTTGCCTATATAAAAGGAGGGACAGTGCTTGCATTGAATAAGGTAAACTACATTTTTTGAAGTACAGGAGGCCGCAGGAGGTGGTGGTAGGTAGGAGACGAGATGACTGGGGATAGAAGGAGGGGTAAAAATTGGGCAGGTCTTACATCTAGGACGACCGCAGGGCAAAGGTGTGCTGATGGGAGTAGTGGGTGACTTCTGTAAGGGGTTAGTTGAGCGGAATAAATTTAAAAGGTTTGCAGGTCGTCTGAATGTGACAATAGGGGGTTTGGCAAAAAGATTGGCTGTCGCCTTGTTGTTTTTTAGAATAGGGAAGAGGTCTTTAAGGATAGATTGCAGGGATTGTATTCCAGGAAAGTAAGTGGTGCAGAGGGAAAGGTCTCGTGGTTTGTTTCTATTGCACGGTTCTGGGGGGCATTAGTGTTTGAGAATTTTTTTACGTAGGAGGGACTCTGGGTAGCCTCTCTGGAGGAGGGAACGGTGAAGGTTGTGAAGAAAATTATTTAAGGCATCAGGATTATTACAGATACGGTGGCCTCGAATGGAAAGGGAATAGGGAAGGGAGCGTTTAGTGTGGGAAGGATGGGAAGGAAAAAAAAATATATATATATAATAAGGGGTCGTGAAGTATAAAGTTTGAATAAATTATAATATTGTAAGTGTAAAATTTATTAAAAAAGGGTGTTGATGTACCAAAAAATTCCAAACATAGCAGTGATTTTTTTCTCGATGATTTTTACATTTTATATAAATACCGTTAATTATTTTTTTTCCTTATCTTGGCCTAGTTTCATTCATGTTAAAATATTTTTTGGAGTGTAGGTCAACATATGTTATGCAAAAAAGTTATAGCCAACGTTTTTGTTTATTTTAAACCATCATCAGGGCTTAACTTTGCACATATTTATTGATATTTAATAATTTAAATTATATTTTATTTATTATTTTTATTACAATATCAATAAATATGTGCAAAGTTAAGCCCTGATGATGGTTTAAAATAAACACAATCGTTAGCTATAACTTTTTTGCATAACATATGTTGACCTACACTCCAAGAAATATTTTTTTACATAAATACCATTGGCATTTCTCGGCAGAGCCACTCCAAGAGGGTCAATTAAAATGCCTGTGGCTTCGCCAGGGGTGAGTTTTATCCTTACAAAACTACACCAACCTTTCGGGTGGAATCATAAGTAGTCGTCTATGCCTTTCATATCGTTTCATTGTCTTATGGAGATATGTGAGTGAGGCTGGAGGTATTGCATAACCCTTGGAGAGCCCTGAATAAAAAAATAAGGTATTTGGTGAACTCCACGCCCAAAACTCCCCGACCTCAATCCGACCCCCCTCCCTGTCCCTGGGGTTTGTGTGAGGGGGGAGGGTAGGGGAGGGTGGCGCGCGCGCGTGATGAGCACGTTCACGGCCACTGCTCTCCGCGATGCTTCGCTCACGATCAATTTAGTGGCGGAGAGGGCGGGGGGGGAGGATCCGGAGTGACAGACAGTGGTGGGATTATAAATACCCCTTTCACGCAGGGACCCCTTCCTCTGACGTGTTTTGTGCGTGCGTGCTTGGCCAAGGGGTGGTTTGTGGGGGGGGGGGGGTTCAACAATGTCATGTGGAGGTCGCGGCGGCGGAGGCGGCGCTCGCGTAGGATGCGGCGATCCAAAGAACTATCAGCTCCGGCAATGGAATGGTGGCAATGGGAGGGGGGTGGGAGGAAGAGGGATGATGATATGTGTTTTCTACATCTACATAATACCCTGCGAGCCACCTCTAGGGTGTTTGGCAGGAGGTGATCAATTACCAGCATGCAGCATGCAATTTGATTCCCGCATGCACACCACACGGTCCAAAAAGCGTCACGTATACTAACAAATTATACTACCATATGCTGTTAGAAATAATAATAAAATTAAGAAACATGCATTAAGTTTTACATAGGTTAGTAGGCTCCACTACAAGTCATGCATACTATTTGTGAGTTCTATCGCTGCCGTTATAATCTCTTATTGATCGTGGAAAAAAATGTATTCTGAACCTGTCTGTTCGAAAATCTATCTCTCTTATTTTATTTATATGATCTGATCTTCCGTAGTATGCTGGCGTCCGTAAGATATGGTTAACTTCGTTTGAAAAGACACTGCTCTTGAATTTAGCTTAAAGTTTTAGTCTACTTTTCAATCTACGGTCCGACAGAGATTCCCATCCGAGTTTATCTAAGAGGTCAGTTACACTAACAAGACTATCGTAACGACCTTTCACATACCTGGCAGCTCTTCTTTGCACGCGTTCTAACTCTGTTATTAAGCCTTTTTCATGAGGGTCCCAAACACTGGCAGCGTATTCTAAATGTGGTTTTAGGACTGGAGATGGTTGGGGGATTCTCATAACGCATTTCGGTTCCTTTTTGCAAACTATTTCCCCTCCATCACCCACAGTTTGCACCCATCTCAGCGGTCGATCTCACGTGGTCGAAAAGAGTAAATAATTCGATAACATGCGATTTTTTTCTTCTTCTAATTACATTGAGTCGATCGAAAAGTCTCGGGTTTGAAGGCTGAGAGTACCTTCAAATATAAATTCTTTAACTGCGCGGTGGAATAAGAAACTAGGCTCCTTGCTTACATTGTAGGCAATAATTTATCACCCTATTTAAGGCTTAGTTCCAGGTGAGCTCTATCTTAACTCATCTAACGCAACCTCCTTGTAAAAACATTGGCTGATTTAAGCATAAGGTGACGCTTAATTCGGTAATTTTTAATGAGAATCTTGTATTTGATTGTAATTTTTGCTGGGGGTCAACCAATTGCATCAGATCAGAGGACAGGTGTCATACTTGTTCTGCCCTTCAACACGAAACTTGTTTTGAAATTAACTCGCGTAGGACTTGTCATGAGTCGCGTCGCGCAATTAAGGAAATGGAGGAAGAGTAATCCTTTTATTATGGTATTAAACTATTACAATGTTTCAAATTTGGTTGATTAATCCAAAAGTGTACTATGGCATCGCCATTTAGGCTATATTGGGGGGATGGAAGCCAGGAAAATGACATATGATAGGCAGTGGCGGCTCGTGAGTCAAATGCTGGGAGAGGCACACTCCACCGGGGGGTCAAACTTTTTTAATATTTTGTGTATTTTAGTGAGTTTTTAAGGCAATCTAGAGACTATGATGACTCTCTAATACACAAAACAATCACTAACACTAAAACGCTAACAATCACCAACTCGATTAACTCAACTAAAACTTGGCCTATTTACATTAAAACAATTTACACATATTAAGCCAACTGGTAACCAAAACAAGGTATTCTGCATCACTGCAACACCAAGATTATACGGCCGGGTGGCACGGCGATGTCAACTCACAAGATAAGTCGTTCTGCGCATGCTCGGGCGGCGTCCCAAGACTTCCATAAGGCACAAGCTTAGACGCGTCATAGCACCAGCAGCCCCCACCACTACCACTCTTCATACAACTGCATGGAGATGGATTGGGACGTTCTGGCCAGCGCCCCGCGGCTACAAATGCGAACTTGTCGCGCTATCTTTGCGTGGTTTTCCTCCATTTTCGATGAATTCGATTGAAAAAAAAAACACTTTGGTTAAATAGATGTATAATTATAATTGAATGGGCATTTAATTTATTTCCTTTTTCATATCTTTGGGAGGGGCGGCGTCCGAGAGTCCTTATGGGCAAGCCGCCACTGATGATAGGAAAGAAGCACAGTTTAAAATAAAAAATATTTGGATGGATTGATGTTAAGATTATAATAATGAAACGCCTTAACTGGGTTGATACTGAGATTATGGAGCCGCTCTTTGCATCGAACCCCTCGTCGATTGAAATAATGCATGAGCAATCTGGAATAGAGTCACAGGTGAAAACGATTGATAGCATTACAGTACATGGCGGTACAGAGTGTTGCGGATATACGAAATATGAAGGGATCGGGTTGGTGTGGTGGCTAGAGTGTTGGCTTCCCACCCGGCGGGCTCGGGTTCAAATCCCGGCAGCGGCAGAGAATTTTCAGAGACTGCCCGAGTCCTGCTTGAATGTTGTGTAGAGGATATTTTGAGCGCAACACTCCGTCCGTCGAATGGGACGTTAAGCCGTGGTCCCCTTGGTGCCTTTCGTTAAGATCAGGCTAATGCCGACGCCGGGTTTCTCTCCACCCTTCCTAATCTACCCTTCCCTCATGGCGAAAATGACCTCAGCTGTCGGTCGCCTCCTCCAAAAATCATACCATACGAAATATGACAATTTACTGATGTAGTACAAAGTAGAAATATGTATAATGTGTCAACAGATATCTACCATTGTGGGATAACCTAAGGATTTAAACCTTCAGTGGAAATAAGGTGAGAAAAATCTGGTAAAACCTACCAAGAGAGAGCTAATCGGGAAATCGAGAGCTCGTAGTGGAAACAAGGCATACTTGTGGGGAAATTTGTTTGAACCGTAGTACATATGTACTAGATGCAAGGGAAATGGGAGGATGCGCGCACTGTGTAACTATTTACTTTCGGTTAGCGACCTACGTGCTTCCGAAGGCGTCTCTCCGGGCGGGGGGAGGCGGTGACTGGAGGGGAGGGAACGTTGTTTACTGCTGAGGGAGGGGTGGTTCCTTCCCCATTCACACGCAGCGCTCGCGTCGCCTCCGTCAAGGGCAAGCGAAGTGGAGAGAGGAAGGTGCATGGGGGATATGCAAATAGAATAGGGGATGGAATGGAATGGGGGGAGGGATGTGTCTCTCCCTCACGTGTTGACTCCCCCCCCCCCCTTCAACTCTATCTTCTTCGTCCTCTTCCTAATCGGATTGGACTCCCGACAAACTCTCGAGGGCGACGAGACATGTGCCTCCCGAACCAGCGACTGCGGAATGCACTCATTCCTCGTCGACGATCCCGCAGTTTTCTCGTTGTCGCGCACGCGACGATTAGCGAATGGCGTTAAACTCAGCCAAGTAGGGGGCGTGACAGAGAGGGAGTGTGTGGGGCGTTTCAGGGGGCTCAGGTCCCCCTGAAATTCGTTTTCCCTCGCGGCGAATATACTCGTCTGTGGATACCACTTGCTCTCAGAGGCAACTATCGCCTGGCAGAACGTTGGTTTCCGCGGCGATGTTTTGATCTCTGCATTTCTTCAGGGTTTTCTTCCGCGCCAGCTTGTTTGAAGACAGCAGTTTCGCTGGCTATCAAACGTCAAAGGGCGACCAAGAACAAACCGTTTCAACTCTCCGCCATCGCCGAACATGCATGGTCAGAACCTGGCCACGACATAAAATTTGAGGAAAAGAAACTTTTAGTTAAGGTGTGCCGATACTTCCCAAGACAAATCAGGGAAGCAATAGAAATAAAAAAAAACACCGTTGAATTTCAATAGAGAAGATGGATACTTCCTTCCCAGCTCCTGAAAAAGAGTCATCCGAAAGATAGCCAATCAGAGAGAAGCGCCCAGTCAGACAGCCAATCAGAGAGCAGCTCCCATCCAGCCTACGGTATATAAGCGAGGCAGAAACCAACAGCCGTCAAGCCGACCCTGCCGCGCCTCTACCATCCTTGCCCTTGCGCCCGCTGCCGATGTTTCAAGTACGGCTAGACTGCCCGGACGAAAGGGCCAGGCTGACACAAATGAAGGACATCTTCGGCCTCAGCGCTAAAGTCGTTCCTTTCAAGCAATCCCCGGGGCCAATTCAGTGTCGCCGCTGTTTGAACTTCGGCCACACCCACAAGACCTGCGGCCTAGAACCGAAATGTTTCAAATGCGCTGGCCCTCACTTCTATACTTCATGCACAAAGGCAAAAGACGCACCTGGAAAATGCGCCAACTGCAACGGCGCGCACATTGCAGTATATAAAGGCTGCCCCAAATACAAGGAAGTAGCTCGCCTCTTACGTCTTAGAACAGCCAACGAAACTCCGGCCGCAGCTCCACCTACTCTGGATGAAGTAAACTTTCCAGCACCGCCTCCGCCAGCAAATGCATGGAATGCACGAAAACAAACTGTTCGCCCTACAGCAATTGTAACAACCTCCGAACCATCCCAACCTTCCACCTCACAATCTATCCCTTGCCACTCCAATCCCCAACCGACAGCTCAGACCGCACCGAGCACCACTCAACCTGTCAGAAACCTTTCCCAACCATCAACCTCAACTCAAAGCCAACCTACTCCGGCTCCGCAAAACCCCACTGCCACCACGGACTCGTGGAAAACCCATCTAAAAGCCTGGTTATCAGGGCTTATCCGGAAAATAATAAACCCAGCCGAAGGCAAATCCAGAATGGATATCCTCTTAGAGGAGATCATCACAGGCGCCATGCTGCTCGTCAATGGCCTGTAAAACATACAAGACTCTCAACCACCTTAAGCTGCTATCGTGGAATGCGGGCAGCATCAAAACAAAAAAAGGCGAACTTTTAAATATATTACATTCCCATCAACCAGACATAGCCCTCATTCAAGAAACCTGGCTACGACCGAAAGACGTCTTCAACATCCCGAATTACTCCTCTCGGCGAAGTGACAGGAAGGAAGGAACCGGCGGCGGAGTGATGCTCCTCTACAAAAAACACCTTCTAGAAACCCCCCTTAAAGCTCCACCAACTGCAGCCCTAGAACTTGTCGGATCCAAATTTGCCACCGCAAAAGGTGACCTCAATGTCTGGAGCGCTTACCTGCCCCCGAAAGGACACGGTATCCAGCAAAAAGACCTGGACGCTATCCACTCCATCCTCTCCTCCACCACGGTTCTGGGCGGAGACTTAAACGCCAAGCACAGCGCTTGGGGCTGCAAAAACACAAACCAAAAAGGACGGAATCTACATCACGCCGAACTTACCTTTCCCTTCACAGTCTTACCCCCACCATCCCCCACCCACTTTACTGCAAACCCAAATCACCCGGCCGACATCCTCGATCTCTTTCTTACCAAAAACCTCTCTCCATTCCTCCTACCGTCCACTTTGCCACTTACAGCATCCGATCATGCCCCTATAATTCTAAACCTCCCGCTCTCTTACCCAACCATTCCTCCTCCCCCGCAAGTAAATTGGAAGAAATTCAAGGATTCAGCAACCATGATCAGTTTTCCGGATCCGCGCTCCAGTTCCACAACGGAAAACGTGGAAAAACACGTTTCCCTGCTCAACGCCAGTCTCAACCACTGCCTAGAAGAAGCATCATTCACCCCAAAACCTACGCCACTGATCGACACATCACTTCCGCCGTCCATTCTTCCACTTATCCAAAAGCGAAACAGCGCGCTGAAACAATGGCGACGCACCCAAGACCCCATCGTGCGGAACTTATATAAGGCCCTTAGGAACCGAGTAACGTCAGCCATAAGAACCCACCGACAGAAGCTGTGGGACGAAAAAATTGCATCATTGTCCCACAAGGATCATTCCGTATGGCAGCTTGCCAGATCCCTCCGAAATCGAAAAACCCCTCCCCCCCCGGTGAACTTCAACGGCACACAAGCCACCACGGACGAAGATAAGGCAAATCTATTCGCCAAACAACTGGCGGAAACGTTCCGTGACGCTGAACACTCTGACGCTAATGAAGAATACGAAGAGTCCAACTCGTCCATTTCTCTTTGCCCTAGCCCAACATTCCCTCCAGTTTCTCCAACCGAACTCCAGTCACTTATTCAACAACTACCAAAGAAGAAAGCCCCAGGACCGGATAACTTCACCAACCATCTGACCAAACAGCTCCCCCCGAACTTTCTTCTCTACCTTCGCCACTTATTCAACACCTGTTACAAGATGTCATACTTCCCAAAAGACTGGAAATCCGCCAAAGTTATCCATATTCCGAAACCGGGGAAATCTCCAAATGACCCGAACAACTATAGGCCCATCAGCCTACTATCGGTTTTCGGCAAACTGCTGGAAAAATCCATTCTACTCCGATTACTCCCAGAACTTCAAGAACATCACCTCATCCGGGACGAGCAGGCAGGATTTCGCTCCAGCCACTCCACCGCTCACCAAATTACCAGGCTTGTCGAAGCAATCCAATTCAGCTTTAACATAAAAAAGTACGTCGTAGGTGTCTTCCTGGACCAGTCCAAGGCCTTCGACCGTGTATGGCACAAAGGTCTCCTCCACAAACTCCACTCCACTCCCATTTCCATGTACCTAACAAAAATTATTCAATCCTATCTATCCGACCGTACCTTCTTCTCCTCCGTTAACCTCGCACAATCCCCACTACAACCAATCTCCTCCGGAGTCCCACAAGGCTCCATCCTTTCCCCATTCCTATTTAACATCTACATCAACGACATTCCCTCCCATCCGAATACAGAAACCTTCCTCTATGCTGACGACCTCGCCATAATATCCAAATCGTTCGACCCAGACACGGCCGCGGACCGGATCCAGGAACACCTCGACGACATCGAGGACTGGATGTCAACCTGGAAACTGAAGCTAAACCCGGCAAAAAGCCAAGTGATGCAGTTCGCCAAAAAGACCAAACGATCACTATCAACCCCGATTTATTACGGCAACAGCCGTATTCCACGCAGCAACACAACCAAATTTCTGGGCGTTATCCTGGATGAAAAGCTGACATGGAGCGCAAACACCAAAGCAGCAGTGCAAAAGGCAAAGAGTGCGTCTGCAGCCATATTCCCACTCCTCAAAAGTCCCCACCTGGGTCTACACACCAAGAAAATACTCTACACGGCCATGATCAGGCCGATACTCACATATGGCTATCCAGCGTGGGGATCCATAGCCAAAACACATTCACATAAACTCACAGTAACACAAAACAAAACACTAAGAACAATCACGGGAGCTCCCTGGTTCGTTCGAAATTCTTACATACACGATAACCTAAAAATTAAAACAATGACACAATACCTAAACGACATAGCAAAATCATTCGAACAATCACTCCATAACACACAAAACAACCTACTGACTCCTCTATGGAACTACACAGACAATCCACACTTCAAACACCAAAGATCTAAAACAGCACTTACACACCCGATGCAATAATCTCATAAAAGCCATTTAACACAAAACCGCCAACTTCAAAAATAACGCCAAAACGACGATTACCAGCAACGGCTGAACATCGAAAACATAACTGCAATGCAGTTACCAATACAGCGTAGCGTAGCAGCCGACACCTTCGACCTGATGACGGTGGCAGGATAGCCAGCGAAACTGTTGTCTAGAAACAACCCTATCGCTTGGCACTCCATTTTTCGATTTAACCCTATCATACCCAGCGTAACTTCTAAGCTACCTGAATCAAAGCTGAATGCCTGTGGCTAAAGAAATGGATGGCTTTTTGGCTCTATTCAAAATAAGGTTGAATTAAGAGTTATTTTTCGGTGCAAAAATACACGCTCGAATGTGTAGCTGCTGTATTTATAAAAAATGTATATATTTATCACAGTTATATCTTCATGTTTGATTTTCATGACTGTAAATGCAGGTTTAGGAAAGGTTAAAATGTCAGCGATGACTTTTACTAATGATTGCCAACGATAAATTTAACTTTCAGCATAGTGCAAGCGAAATATATAGCTGGTTTAACGAATAATTTCCAATGCTCCTTTTAATAATCTCTTTCCTCCATTTCCCTGAAGTCTCATTTCTTGTTCCCTTCTTCAGCTATTCCAACAACTTATGTATAGGTCTTTCACGGGGGACTTTGCATTCAAATTACCACCTCCCCACTATACCCCCAAATATAACTCTCGATCAGCTAAACTCCTACTTTTTGTCAACTACGATTAGTCATAATGATGCCCCAGCTAACTCCAGACTTGAGCGAGTTATACCATTCAGTGATAACAACTTTTACTTTAAGCACGTAACTCCTGAGACTCTGATCGAAGTATTGGAGTTCTCCAAGTCAAATGCCACTGGAGTTGACGACATTCCAGTAAAGATTATTCAACTTGCCAAATATGCCCTATTACCTTACATCCTTGAAATTTTCAACCATTCTCTCGATAATTCAGTATTTCCATCGGAGTGGAAAAAAGCACTTATTCGTCCGATAAAGAAGACAAAAAATGCAAAATTACCTTCTGACTTCCGGCCAATCTCTATTCTGTGCGCCCTGTCGAAAATGTTGGAGAGAATTGTTTTCAAGCAAGTTACAGAGTACCTAAATAACAATAACAAACTTGACGCTATGCAATCAGGTTTTCGGCATGGATACAGTACGCAGACGGCACTACTAAAGATAACCGATGACATTCGACTTCATATTGATAAGCGTATGGTTACAATACTAGTTCTTTTTGATTTCAGTAAAGCATTCGATCGAGTTGATCATAATCTACTAATCCATAAGATGGTGAAGCTTGGTTTCTCTTGTTCAGCTTTAAACTGGTTCTGCTCCTACCTAGGCAATAGATTTCAAGCAGTCTTAGGACCTGAAAATAACTTATCCGCATGGGCTCCAGTATCTTTCGGAGTTCCTCAAGGATCTGTCCTGGGACCTCTGCTATTTTCTATATTTGTCAATGACATTTCAATTGCGATTAAAAATTGTAAATATATGATATATGCAGATGACCTTCAAATATACATCCATACTTCGATTAAAAACATAGCTGATAGTATTAATCTAGTGAATCATGACGTGAGAGAAATCACAAAATGGGTGGGTAAAAACCACCTCATACTGAACTGTTTGAAGACGAAAGCAATAATCATCGGTAGCTCAAGGATCCTAAACAAAATAGATTATAATCACCTTCCTCCAGTTGTAGTTGGTGACCATCAAATACCGTTCAGCGACTCTGTTCGCACTCTTGGACTAACCCTCACAAAAAATTTGTCTTGGAACCAACATGTGAACGAAATCTGTAATAAAGTCAATATCACACTGTATCAACTAAAACTGCACAAGCACTTACTTCCTATATCCACCCGAAAAATGTTAATTTCTACCCTGGTATTCCCTTCCTTTGACTATTGTAGTCTTGTTTATAATGACATGCCTAAAGAGCTGGATAAAAAGTTACAAAGGCTACTTAATTCATGTGTAAGATATGTATTCAATTTAAGAAAGGATGTTCATGTATCACAGTACAGAATCAGCCTTGGTTGGCTAAATCTTTGTAATCGAAGGAAATATCTACTCGGTGCTCTTCTTTTTAAGATTTTCAGAGAGAGAATCCCTAATTATCTCCGGGAAATCTTTATGAACAGATCAGTAACCACCCATATGTCATCTCGCAAAAATGACTATTTATGTTATCCTACTCCACGTACTAATATCTACCAGAAATCATTTCTGATAACGGGATCAAAATTCTGGAATTCTCTCCCTGAGGATCTTAGACAGAGGGGCTCCATCCATGCTTTTAAAATTAAATTGTACATGGATTTACTCAGTGGAGAGCTAAAATAAACTCCCACGAAAATACAGCCTATTATGTATCATTATTATGTATTATGTACTATATTCCGTCTGCCTATGATGTCAAATTTCAATCCTTGTTACGTGTTATTTCTTTTTTATAGGTGCGTATCAAACAACTTTACTTGACATTTTTCATGAACTTTTTGCTTTGATGAGCCATTATTTTTGTAAATTGTGTTTTTTGCTCCAAGGGTTTTTTCCCAGAGCATAATAAATATCTATTCTATTCTATTCTATTCTATTCCTTACGCAATTGCAATGTACTCTTACATTGCCTATTTACTCACGGATGCATCTCTGTGGCTTGGTGCTCCTCAAGTCCTTTTGCACACTTTTTCGTGACTTTATTCGTCTGTTTCATCGATGGAATCTTGTAATTTATTTAACAAACTTTATATTGTCGGATCGGCATAAAGTACCGCACTCTTTTTAACATTTACGCTGCAGATTTCCCAATCGACAAAGAAGACTGGCATACTAAAACTGCACTATACGCAGACGACGCAGCTGTTATAGCGAGAAGTAAATGCCCTGAAAAAGCCATCGAATACTGCCAAGAAGCGTTTGACGAAGTAATTAAATGGCAAATGGAGAATGCAAATCAACGCAGCTAAGACCAAAGCAATTATGTTAAGGAAGCGGGCCACAATGGAAGATAATAGACGACAGAGAATCAGAACAAAACAGCAAGCCTTGTGCTGGGTAGAACACATTACATATCTGGGCGTAGAATTTGATAGGAAATTAAACATGAGCCGCCAACTAAATAATACATTAGCAAAATACATAGGCGCGAGGGTGTCTCTAAACCCCATCTTAAAAAGCAACGCCACGCCGGTAGCAGCAAAAACAATACTATACCAATCATTCGTTCAATCATCATCACTGTGTGCAGCACCGGCGTGGTGGGGTTTACTAACAAAGTATCCGTGGGAACGAAGACCACACGCACTGCACTCTTGCTTGCTTTCTTCTGATTTCAATACAATATTCAATGAGTAGAAATATGAAATTCCGTTCCGTTGTGCTCGAATTAATTATCTAAATATCCAAATGTAAACAATTTTAAATTTCATCAATATATGGCGTTAGTTTCTTCTAGAATGAAGCAAGCTACTCGATAATGATATCAATCTCCTGCGAAGGATTTCCACATTGAAATAGTATACGTCTCAGGATGAGAATGGAGCTGAAAGCAACTTCTATAGATTTACGTTTTACGACTTCTCATTACTTATCTCGTTGCAGGCGCGTACTGAAGCTGTCCACGTCAACCAATTTTCAACCCCACCATCCATAAGTTGAAAATACAATAATTTTTATGCACATTTGTCTGTGCTAGGAAAAAATTAAAAATTAAGCTTTGGGAATATGAATTGGAGCATTTTATATAACAATAGCATGACAATATACATAAAGTTATTCTTAGGGTAAATAATTTCGTTTAATTTCTATTATTTTAACTTTTAATCTTGTTGTTTTTTCCTTTTTTGTTGAAAGTAGCATTTATATCATCATTTCGTTTTTTTTCAGGTACTGTAAAAATATTAAACAATTGACGTAGTTCAAATATAATGCATTATCATAAGAAGTGGAAAGACCTAGGAATGACTCCTGGAAGAGTGACTTGGTGAGGAAGTAAGGATGCAATCGGAACAATAAGATCGCAGTTCCGTACGTCTGTAAGTAATGTATTATCGATTTAACACTTTACCGGCGGATAGCATGAATATCTATCGGGTTTTCGCGGGGGTATGAAAATCTAAGACAGCCGAAGTTTTGGGTTCCGTCTCGTTAACCATTCTCAAGACTTGATTTCTCCGAGCCTGGACTTGAAATAGGGTGGTTTCCTTCATCAAAGAAAACGAAATCCATTGATTGCTCTTCGTTACCCACCATAAGTGTTTTCATAATATACAAAGTATTTGGTTTTAGAAATCCCAGTTTAGGCGAATGACAACGGTCAATTTTAACCTCATTTGAAAAAGGCCAGATTGGCGCCCATGCGATTCCACTCCACGTGACGTCACAGGGACCTAGTTTCTACACGAGAGGATAGGAGTTTTACATCGTCTGGTATTACCAATGCATGCATGACGCATAGAGCTCAGGGAAACATCTCTTATTAATCACACATTAAAAATACCTAAGATCGGAAAGTTTCCTTCGTTTGATAGGGAAATAATAATCCTTATTTGAGCCAGGCGCTACCTGATAGCAGGGTACTTAGCTACCTGCTAGCAGCCTGCGTCGTATCAGTGTTCAAGCCTCGCCTCAAGGTCACCTCACAAGGCGGCAGCGGGAACCAGAAATATGTCACACGGACTTTTCCCATCATTCCTACTTAGCCGTCGCGTTTTCGCGCGCTTTTCACTTTTCGTTTAATCGCAAATAATAGATATCGCCATTAAAAATCTAAGAGCGTGAAATGCGTACTCCAGGAGTAATAATCTTTCGATTTAGGCAATAAAAAATTAATAGGAAACCACCCTATTGTTGACTATTAACTATGGGAAGATAATTACAGAAAGACAATATATTCATGTTTATTTTGAGAGGTTCGCCAGCATCAAAAAAGAATTTGTTCTTTCTAGCTACGCATTTACCTATAAGATCCATTGCGTGATGTTTTACATTTGCCATTTTCCAATTGAAACTTGTGTCTTAATTCCCCGTCCGCCAACGTCGAAATACAATGTGCTGCTCATGAGTCGACATAGGCTTGAACTTCATACAGAGCCCAAAGCTAGGCTGTAAATACTTTGATATTTTCTTACTTCTTCGTGTTCCCCAAAAAATAACCGCATGAAAATTGCTACCGCGGTTTTTTCACCGAAGCGTTTTTTTTTTTCAGGTTCATCGAAGCGAAGTTGGCGGAGTTGATATGCATTCGTCGGCTCCGCTGCCACTTTTCCATCGAGATAAGGCGGTTGAGTTCGACCTTTAACCTTCAATCGCTGATCATATATCAAGGCCAACACCTGTTTTGCACCCAGGGCCACTTCAATATTCCCCTAGATTGATCCCAATCCACTGCGGAGAAGGGCGAGCGAGTGACGACACTCGCGTCCGAGGACACGAACAGAGCACGACAAAGGTCATTATTGCGGCACGCTCGCCCATCGTGACTTTCACGTTCGACCGTTTTTGTCCTTTGCGTGCACCCTTTTTGTTTCGCCTCTAAATCAATAGCTGTCACCTTTATCAAGGCCCATTATTTTTAATAAATTTTGCCCTTTAAACTCACTTTTTCACACATGTTTCGTCTTTTTATTGTCTGCAACGGTTAATCAAATCCTGTGTTAGATTTATATTTAATTTACGTAGAGATGAACATTTGTCCAAATTATACACTGATCTGAATTGGTCACCTCTTCACAGCCGAAGGGATTATATCCTGGGATCTTTTTCTGTTCTCCTTATTCCAAAAACAGACTCCTACATACCTGTACGAATTATTCATCAAAAAAGTTACTGGAATTTCCGCCCGCCGTGTTTCTGACCATCAAATTCCTCAAGCCCGCACCAATATATATTTCAAATCTTTTCATCCAACTGAGTCTAGACTCTGGAACTCTCTTCCGCCAAATATAAAGACGTCACAATCACTTCAGTCGTTTAAAAGAAGGCTGTACTCGTATTTGAAGTGGGGCTTAATTCCGTCTCCTCAACTCATTAGAGTTATCATCTTAAAATTGTGATGTTATCAAGACTCTCTACATAAATGTGTATATGTATGTGTGTGTTCATTACTGTCTAAATTAAAACTAATATTTTTGTGTTATTAGTATTGAATAGTTTACATTTTTTGTATAAATATCTCCCACTTGTCAGCCTAGCAACAATCTCCATAATGCCTTATTTTTGTCAAAATGCCTTTTTTTAAGAGTAGAACATTTCCTGTATTTTCTATTTTTTGCTCTCAGAGGTTTTACCTAGAGCATAATAAAAATACCTATTCAATTCAATTCAATATTTCTTCCAAAGTAGATTTTAAGCGGTATCACTTCTAAAAACTCCGAGTTCATGTAAGCTAAGCTTCGACAAAATTAAGAGTAAATGGAAGATAAGTAAAGTCACCGTATCTCGCCCTTTTTAAAATTTTGTGCGATTCCATCCATTTGATTCTCGAGAGCACTGATCTATATGATATTAAAAAAGCCCAATGCTTAGGTAAATTATTATTGGTTCCAAAAAATTCGCATCAGAAGAACCATATTATTTTCCCAACTGCAATCAATTTGGATGCATCAGGTTATTAGGAAACAATGCACAAAGCAAAGAAGACGGTTGGAAACATGGGTGCATTCTCTTTAGAGGCTTTGCAAGACATTAATTACATGAAAATGTAGATTATTTATTTTTTTTAATCGACAAGCATTAAAAATTTACTGTGGAGCGTTGACTAAAAATATCGTGTGTACTTTCCCTTCTTAGTATTATTTATTTCAGTTCTCCGAACTCTTCCATTTAGGACTATGTGCACCTAGTATTTTAAAAGGCACTGACTTAGTACCAAGATAAATTGAGTATGGCAATATTAACTCCACTTCTCCCACGTTTTCAATATTTTTTCCTTTAGTCAAAATCGGTATTTATCTTGACATTGAAGTTGAAAATTTGTCGTGATTTCCATCGACCGATTATTTCTTTAACCGATAGTTTTTATTAACGTCGCAGTAGGCGTTTTAGCTTGCCTACTTAGGGTGGAAGTGGATGATTAGGAAGTGACCTTTATACGCCTGCTGCAATGCTAGGGAAGCCAGCGTCTGTGAACGTGAAAAAATGCGGTAAAAGTTCGGATGAAAAAATGCTCATCTACAACTTGACAACGCCTTGGACGCCTTGCCCAACGAATCTTATCTTGTTGTTCCTCGGGTGTATGTACTTAATGGATTATTCATGCGCAGAGGAAGAGGAGGAGATTTTTAAATGCCAGGGGAAGTTCACTGCATGCTGCACGGTTTTTGGACCCGCTCCACCGTGACCGAAGGCGGGCGAAGTGGTGAGTCAACACACTGCAGTGCATTCTGGGGGCAGAGGGTTGGGGGGAGGGGGGAGGGTGTAGGGTGGAGGGGTAAGAAGGCGCGCGGGGTCAGAAACCCGCGATTCGTCCCGCAGGCAGGGTTCGTATTCTCACTTGTCAACCAAAGGGCCATTATATCTACGCGTCTATTACACGCGCTAACACAAAGGCCGCTATACACGGCGAATGATTTCATTCGCATGATCATGCGCATGATTATTCACCGTGTATGACGGAACAATTTGCGAATGAACCTTCATGCGCATGAACAATCAGTGAAAATTACAACATGTTCTGTTTTGCTTGCATGATCCTTTGAATGATCACGTGATCATTCAGCATGATCATGCGCATGATAATTCACGGTGTATAGCGGCCTTAAGAGGGGATGCGGAGGGGGTTTTCAGTTAAAATATTTGCGTGCTATGGGCGAAATATTACGCCACGTGAAATCCTTCGATCTTTGCTACGGGCGTGATACTACGACATCCGTCTTTTGAAAAATCTTACTTTGCCATGTTTTTTATAAGTGGTACTAACTTCTAAATAAACAAATGAGAAGAACTAAAAGCAAAATTCATTCTTCAAAAGATTCAAACACCTATTCCTTCATCACAGGTTGTTTGTTAAGAAATAAAACAAAAGTTATGAAAATGGCGACCAATGGGGTACAGATCTACAGTTCTTAGATCAGCACGGTAAGTGTTAAGCACAAATTATATTAACAAAGCATATATTAAAAACTTCAAAAGGGAGAAAGATTCTCGCGCACAGATGATGCAAATGTTTTAGTATACATTCGGCGGCTTGCTGGATAGGTAGATATTTTTGCGAAGGTAATGGTAAGATTTGACCTATTACTATTCATGGGCTGGCCAAGAAACTCCACCACGTTTCTTCATTGGATAGAGAACATTGGAAATTCAGCTAAAAATGAAACAGAGAAAAAGTCGCAAAGAAAGATCATTCTTCGAATTACATGTATAAATTCTCTACACTAGTAGATAAAGGTAATAAGCTTCTCATTTTTTTACTCGCAGGATTTTGGTTCGTAAGTAAATATTTGGAAAAAATGACGAAATCCGGCATGAAATAAAATGGTGTGATACATTGTTACGCAAATTAGCTTAGTTATGTTATTGCCGCATATTAGACGCAAAAATTCCCACGCATAAATTAAGTCAAGTATTACTAATCATTTCATTCTGTGAGTAGGAATTTAATAAACAGGGGCCGGGTGGCCCCTGGCCCCCCGCAATAAGGAAAATTAAGAAAATATCGTTTCTCAAAGTATCATGAAATTTGGATTTCACGTGGTTCTCAAAGAATGATGAATCATACGAGAGGGCATGGCAGTGGTACTCTGAGATATTGATGGAGACTTTCGCGGGGTGGTGCAGCATGCGTAGCAAGGTTTTCGGGTTGACCTCCGCGTCGTTTCATCTTCATGACGACAGTTTCGCCGGCGTTGCACCTGGCGTCTTCAGATACGAAGTGTTTGATGCAGGTTTATGCCCGTCTTATATAGGCCTTGGTTTGGGCTAGGTGCGTTCTGATTGGTCCGTTTGAGTAAGAGTCTCTTCCAGGTGTTTGAGAGCGAATAGCTGTCCTCCCTGTTGAAAGTGGATGTTTTCGCGATTTCTATTGCCTCTCGTATGAGTCGGGGAAAGTAATGCTTTTCTCTAGCGATGATTTTTGCACTTTCAAAGTCCACAAACACTTCGTACCTGAAGACGCCTGCTGCAACGCCGGCGAAACTGTCGTCATGAAGATGAAACGACGCGGAGGTCAACCCGAAAACCTTGCTACGCTTACTCTGAGTTACTTCGTCCTTGTGATCTATTGCGTTACGTTTCGCGACATTAATTCTTCTAAAAGTCTTCTTCCTCGAGATATTTGATTAATATATTCACTTTCAAATGAATCAATATCAAGTACCCTCTTTCTGGTTTTATTATTTTTTTGTATTTCCTAAGGAAAATATGGATTGTGTCGTGAACCATTTAAATAACGCTCGATAAATGTTTGCTAGAAACTAAGCGATGATTTAGATGCTATTAACGTGTTACTGATAATGATGTGTAATTTTTAAAGCACAACCAGAAAAAGTTTTAGTACTTAACTGCATTCGTTTTGTGAGAACGATTACTTAGGTGTTCGCCTCGATTTTTAAAAGATTGTGGGATAAAAATGCCACAATGACCGAGTATCTTATTGCTAAATTAATGCTACACGCACCGTAACAATTTTCATGTTGGAAACATTTCTCGTCTGAAAAATGAGGGCTTATTTTTATCTCTTACGCATCAATTTATTCAACTGTTAGCGCACCCATATTTTGATTATGCTTGATTTATCATGCTTTGAAATATAATTTTGAATTCGTTTTTCAAAGATCATGTTGTTGATTAAAAAGTCACATACGGGTGTATGCCGCGTGTCGTCCTGGTGATTGCCCCCACGTTTCGCGACCGACTGCTGGTCACTTTTTCAAGGGAATAATGCTGGGATTGGTTTTTGCTGCCTTTTTTATATTTCAGGTGGGAAAAACCAATCCCAGCATTAATCCCTTGAAAAATGACCAGCAGTCGGTCGCGAAACGTCGGGGCAATCTCCAACACGACACGCGGCATACACCCGTATGAGACTTATTTTTAATCATCATGAGCCGCGTAAGCTTCAATCAAGAAAATCATGTTGTTGGTTTTTAAATAGTGATTACTTGCTTTGAACCTTCCATGGCTCGCTTCTCTATGTTTCACCACAGATGTCAGCACATTTGCGGCAAAGTGAGTGGAATAACGCACCAAGCTCTAATGTACGCCGCGCTGCAAGTGAAATGATTACAATCAGCATATTTTTTTTCACGTCGCGCATAATCCTCCGCCCAAGGCCATTTACGCCTCTTCCCCTCATCCCGTTTGACATCTCCGACCTTCACGTTTAAGTCTTTCCGTATCAAAGTGCGACGTTAAGCAAACGGTGTTTATTGCCTTCCTTTCGGTTGACTCTGTCGCTTAGGCGGCGCTAGAGAGATAGAAGGGCGGCCTTATCCGCTCCGCACTAGTCGACGCACGCGCCTCGGTGCGGAGATCACTCGAAGGTCAGCCCCTGTTTAGATGGATGGAGAAGAGGGGTGTGAGGGGGGGGGGGATGATGCGGAGGGAAAGAACGTTGCGAGAGTCAACAAATGACTGTCGCTCGTTCTCACCCCCTTCCAGAAACTCACGTCATCGAGTAAAAATAAGCGTGGGCTTTCTGGAAACTGTTGCGCGCAGATAATTTTTCTCGATGTTTTAAGCGTAGCACACGAAGTACAGCTAGCACTGATAAGAGAGAGAAAAGGATAAGTGTCGCTTTAATTAGAAACTATATTTTTTCATAAAATGTTACTGCTATTTTTACCGTAAATATAGAAATTACAGTCTGAAATGAAAGCTTCGTGTTACAATTTAGCCTTTCCCTGCTATCGCCGGATATGTTCGTCAAGTGGTTTCACAGGAAATGAACGACGTGCATATTCGTCGAAGATTTTCCCCGAAACGCATGTGCTATGTCTATCGTACTGTTTGTAAGATTGTGTTACATTTAGTGTGTTATTTAAGTTCGTTGCTATAGATGGTAGAGTTACGTTTAAAAGTTGAAAATGATCAAATAAAAACACAAAGTATTTATATTTACACAATATTTACGAGTACAGAGTATTTAATTAAATTTACATCAATTTTGATTGATTAGAGTACAATATATTTGCTTAAACCATGCGAGTTGTTTTATTACAATGTTTTTGCTTGCATATATAAACTATTTCTTTAAATAATATATTTGATGAAATACTTTCTACATGGAGCATGTGATCGTAACATAGTTACTAGTAAACTAAGCTCCTACATGAAAGGTATATTATATAAATTGCTTTAAATTGTTTCTAAAATTTGAAATCTATTTTTGAAAATGATTTATTGGACATCTTTGCACAGTAACGTTATTTTTTTATACTTGGCCAGCTTTTGATATCATAAGCCTAACTAATGGAACATTTATTTCTGAACCTCCGGCAAATACGTTTATAAGAATGATCTAAAATCCAACATTTTCATATTTATATAAAACTATTGGTCAAGGAAAAACGATTTATAACAAATTTTACCACATTTTGAATCTGAAAGTATGAACAGAAGCGGAGATGTCACGCAGCGAGTGTTGGAAACTTACTTGATAGGCCGAATGTCAAAATTACAATCTTCAGCTGCTTTTGAAATTAGTCCATCCATCACTAATTTAAGAAGCTTTATAAGTGTATTTGCTTTCGACCATGCTTATTTTATTTTTAACTATAATGCTGACGGCCGTGCACAGACTAGGACTATATAAAGTACTGCTTTGTTCAGCACAAATATGCCTGCCCTGCATCTTTACACAATTCAACCGGTGGGCCGCATTAACAAGTAAACAGTGTTTGGGGGGATGATTGCATACAAGAGGGTTAAACTAAAAATAATTATAAAAAGTGTTATTTTAATTAATTTTTAACACGAGGTTATTGAGTTATTCATGGGTTATTAATTAATAACACTTCAATAAATCATGAAACTCTATTAAATAATTTTTTTATTAACTTTAAAATTCAACTATCAAATACTTAAAACATTATTCATAAATATTTTGCATATTGTACTAATGTATATTTAATTGTAATGTATTAATTTATATTTAATGTTTACACAAAGTTAGTTCCAAATTGTTGATTTTTCTATATCTGTTGCTCAAAAAATGCATATATTTTTTGTTCTTAAGGAGCTCAGCCCTCGGACAATTAATAACTTTCATGCAGTGCACTACACTTCACCAGTGATTAAACCCGAATGTTTGTTTGGATAGGCGAGGGTAGAGCTCACTAAGCCATAAGCGTTTGAACTTCACACGGTCAGGGTTGGTGAGGGGCAGTTCCTTTACCCGGGACACCTCGCATTAGAGGATTGGTGGTTTCCGAAGGTTTTACACGTCATCCACCACGCATGAAAGAACACCTATATTTGAGGGAATGGTGAGATATCCATCCAATAGGGTGGTTTCCTTCATCAAAGAAAACGAAAGGCATTGATTGTGATTCGTTACTCACCATTGGTGTCTTCATAATATACAAATTATTTGGTTTTAGAAATCCCAGTTTAGGCGAATGGCAATGGTCAATTTTAACCTCATTTGAAAAAGGCCAGATTGGCGCCCATGCGATTCCACTCCACGTGACGTCACAGGAACCTAGCTTCTATAGTAGAAAGGAGTTTTACTTCGTCTGAGATTACCAATGCATGCATGAGTCACAGAGCTCAGGGAAACATCTCTTAATAATCACCTATTAAAACTGGCTAAGGTCGTAAAGTTTCCTTCGTTTGATAAGGTAGAAATAATCCATATTTAAGCCAAGCGCTACCTGCTAGCAGGGTACGCTGCTACCTGTTAGCAGCCTGCGTCGTATCAGTGCTCAAGCCTCGCCTCAAGGTCACCTCACAGGACGGCAGCGGGAACCAGAAATACGTCAAACAGAGTTTTCCCATCATTCCTACTTAGCCGTCGTGTTTTCGCGCGCTTGAAAATTTTCACTTTTCGTTTATTCGCGAAAAATAGATATCGTCATTTAAAAATCCAAAAGCGTGAAATACGTACTCCAGGAGTAATAATCTTTCGATATCTCCACACGCGAGATGGCCTCGCATATTTGCAAGCGGGTATTTGCATTAAGGAGAGACGCCCGCTCGAAATCGGACTCATGTGTCTAGTTTGTCGCAGTGCGCCGGAGGCACAGCTGTGGCCTTCGCTGTCTCATTCACTCGGCGTGAAGTGCCGATCCCAGTGCAGTGCACACAGGTGGAGCACAGTGCGTGACTTGTTGCACGTGCATTGTTTTTTGACGTCACACCCACCCCACCTCTCCTTCCGATTCTCATTTGGCCTACTCGCCCGTGAGAAGGCCGCTCCCTGAAACATAGGCAAACCCGCAATTCATTTTTGTCGCGCGTGTTGCAAGTACTCGAGGAGAGGAATCGCTTCTCTCCGGCTCCAGGATATACATATTGCTTATTTATTAAATAGTAACGAAATATATTCTACGTAATCCAAACGTATATTACTATGTAACCTACACCTATAATTCAGTATGTAGTCAAAATCATTCTTCTATGTAATCATTACAAAGTATTGTAAATTCACCTCATTCACTAGTTATAAGTTTCTGCTCACACAAACAGAACACTACCCCCACAACATAAACAATTGCGCACAAAACCAATCTAATGTCAACTGGCTGGTTAGGGTGAGCTGATTCACCAAGGCAGCGGGAACGCGGCTGCGGTGCATCAATTAATGCGTGATTGTTATTGTTTTGATGGAAAAATTGCTTCAACCATGACTTGGTGTTATATCATCATCATAATCATCACCATTGGTGATTCTGTCCGCGAATAGGTTTCAACGGCATTATTGTCTCCACAATGTCACTCTGTTCTGGGCCCCTATCACTTCATCTCCAACGTGCAAAAGGGTGGTTTCCTATTATTTTTTTATTGCCCAAATCGAAAGATTATTGCTCCAGGAGTAAATATTTCACGCTTTTAGATTTTTAAATGACGCTATCTATTTTTCGTGATTAAATAAAAAGTGAAAAATTTCCAGCGCAGGAAAACGCGGCGGCCAAGTATGAATGATGGGAAAAGCCCGCGTGACGTCTGGCTGCTGCTGCGTGAGGCCACCTGGGCGCGAGGCAATGAACGCCACTTTGATGCAGGCTGCTTGCTGCCTGCATCATAGCGGCGTAATACGTTACTGGTCCTTCGAGACCTGATGGCAGTGGCTGGAGCTAAAGATCACATGGACGGATGTAGCGATGGAAAAATGACGGTCGAAACGATTTTTTGAGCAATCCAAAATATCCAAATAAAATTTAAAAAAAGAATTAATCCAAATAAAAGCTCGACTTTTAAGCAAAAATCGAAAGTTGACCAAAAATTCTGTTCTTAAAAAACATATTTGTTATTAATGCGATAAAAAATGAAAAATACAAATTTTATTAGTAGGAAAAAATCCAAAAATATCTAATCGGAATATATGATATAATTATTTGCTGTAAATATTTGCAAATGCGCGCACATTTATTTTTTGGGATCATAGCTTGGAACCAAATGGCTCCATCAAAAATTTTCCACCTTTCACACCTTTACTATTCGTAAAATTTTATAACGTCTTCCAAGCGGCCATAATGTCAACAATTATCCCATCTTCAAGGGAGCGCTAGAAAGCCTAGAAATCCTTCACCGATTGGCCGAAACGCTTCAAGACCATTCAAGAACAATAGAAATTAGGACCGTTCAAAACAAGACAATACGTTTGATGGAAATGAAGGGTGAATCAAGGGCATTCAAGACAAAATGTCCGCATTCATGGAGATTGGAATGACGTCATGACCATTCGTGAAAGCTTCTTTGGATGTAGCAACCAAAGGAGTAGTTGGAACATCCAACTCCCCATCACCCATTCCCTTTGGGTGACAAAACCAAATGTATGGACAAGTCCTTTCTTTCACCTCAGCTTTGGATGTGACACCCAAACCTACGATTCTCATATTCAAAGTGTTTTTTTCAGTGAGGTGATATTTTTAACTATTTCTTTATAATGTATTCTGTATCCCTTGCGTATGATAGCTGTAAAATAATAATTTCTCTTGCACTCCGAAATTATGAGGTGCCATTGTTCAACCAGCGCAGTATTACGTGATCTTGTCATATTTGAATAATATTCTCCCCCAAACTCTATCCTAGATCCTTCCCCTCTCTCCTTTTGACCCTGACCTTGAGAGGAGGCAATCTTCCCCACCCTTCTTTCCATTATCCCACCCTCCTTGCACTTAGCCACCCCTTGAAATGAATCACTCTTTCCTCCCACATCCCAGGGCCGGCTGCGGCCGATGGATAGTGCACTGACCTAGTTTCAGCCCCGAAAAAGCTCCGAATCAAATCTTTGAGCCATGCACTCCTTTGGTTTTTTTGTTGAAACTGGATTCCTATTTAAGTAGAGAGAAATATGGGGACGGAGAGAACTGAACACCAAAAATCTGAGTACGTCAAGAGAGAACGTATAATATTTTGGAATGAGGCTATAAATAGATTTTTAATCGATGTATTTTCTTTATTAATCACCTTTTAAATCTCAGTGCGATAAATTCGTAAAAGTATTATCCCTAAAATTGCGTTTATTAACTCTAAATGGTTGTTAGGTAAATCAATACATGTGTTTGATTAAAATTGTTTCACGCATACTTAATTTGGAATATGCGTTTTGTAGTATAGAAATACACAATGTGTTTATAAGAATTTTGTACTGTCTTGCTTGAGCTGTACTCATATATATATTCATAATGCCTCCATGTATAAGAAATAAATTAAAATAAAAAAACGAGGTATTTTTTCTCTCTGAAAAATCGCTGCGCCATTACTCGATGAAAATTGAGAAAGAAAATCAACTCGGCATTTCAACTCCTAGTTATATTTTTTTAGCGCACATGTGTCTTCACATTTTTTTGATTTTGTTTTGCGCGAGATTATATTCCCAGGGCTCTGATCCTTCCTTTTGCCGTCCTTCAACTTCTGGGAAAAGGGTGTCACAGCCCCCGAGAACAAAGGCGAGGGTAGTTCCCGCTCCCCCCCGTGTGTCCCACATCCAAGAAGAAGGCGGCGGCGACCTCATTCCCAAGTGCGTCGCTCTCTGCATCCGATGCCTCGGGCACTCCACGGGCAGAATGAAATAATATCATCATCGGTCAGTCAGTTCCTGGACCATCCCCGCAGCCCATTATTCTCAGCCTCGCTCTCTTGTCGGAGGGGTTATGCGAGCTTGGTTCTTGGAAACGTGGATATAAGGTAGAATAAAGGATGGGTTTTTTGTTGAAACTGGATTCCTATTTAAGTAATAATAACAATAATAATAATAAATTACCGTTCAATTATTACCGATAAAACAGTCCATAGCAATAGACCTGATCTAGTAGTGCAAGGTAAAATTCACAATGAAACGTACTTGATAGACATTGCCGTATTACCTAATTCGCATAATATCACTACAACCTACAGCAACAAAATGGAAAAGTATGAAGAACTTAAAAATGAAATTAAGAGATTGTGGAAATCAGATAAAGAACACATAATACCTATCATTATCTCTGCCACAGGAGTAGTGCCTCATTCAATCCATCAAGGTCTTCAAACAATTGGACTGCCGAAAAACATGTTTATTAGAATACAAAAAGCAGCAATTTTAAATACTTGCCGGATTGTCAGAAGATTTTTCAACACAGAGTAAAAAGACGAGAGTACTTGGTGATACCCGTACTTCGCCTAAAGCCAGCAAAAATGCTGTGAAAATATATTTAAATAATAATAATAAAAATGTCGTCTTTATTTTAACAAGCGAAATTATGACTATATAGTCCTCTCTTACAATTAACTTGTTTGACTATCACATACATTCCATAGTTATGTATGAGGCATTTAGAGAGAAATATGGGGACGGAGAGAACTTAACACCAAAAATCTGAGTACATCAAGAGAGAACGTATAATATTTTGGAACGAGGCTATAATTAGGTTTTTAATCGATGTATTTTCTTTATTAATCACCTTTTAAATCACAGTGCGATTAATTCGTAAAAGTATTATCCCTAAATTGCGTTTATTAACTCTAAATGGTTGTTAGGTTAATCAAAACATGTGTTTGATGGTGGGTGACCAGGTGGGTCACCAGTTATGTCGTCACCCACTGCTCATTACAGTTGTCGCCACTCGCGGCGTTGACGGCAGAGCGATCTGAATTAAATGGGAAAGTAAACTATATAAATTAGGGTTGCATACCGAAAAAATATTTATGCTTTCGATGATTTAATCCATCCAATTAATAACTTCCCAAATATATTTATAATTCGCTCTAGCAAATACTCTGTTGCAAATGTTTAGAAAAATTGGATCACCCTGCACTCTTTGCCTATTGAGTTTTACGTCTAAGGCGATGCCCTGAGGAAATCGAGAATACATATCATGATAAATATAAAAGCGTTGTTTTATTTCCACAAGTTTTATTGCTTAACCCACCTTGCTTTGTTGTTTGGAGATGTTATCGTGATGATGACAGTCTATATTGTTGAAACCTAAGTTAATGTCGGTTTAGGAAAAAAATCTCATGGAAATAAGTATTAAAAGAATATAGAGATGGCATTTTTCCACAGGTTTTTTTAATACAGCACAGCACTTTATAATGACCTAACGGTTGAAACGCGTCGGACTTTAAATAAACCTGTGGAAAAGTGCCATCTCTCTATTCTTTTAATACTTATAGACTGTCATTCCACTAAATTTCGCCTGCTTCCGTTACTTTTACTATGGAAATAAAACCACGTTTTCATTCTCACCATGATACCATTACCTACACTGCAGAGAGATTTCTGGAGAACGAATGAATGGCATTCTAAGAGGCTACATAATATAAGCTTCGGAGGGGACGACGGCCTTCCCCATCTGGTCCCCTTGCTTGTAAATATCGCTTGGCCCAGATTAAGTCGCTTTTTAGCTCTAACCCATCGCGTCCTCCAAAATTTCCCGTTCTCTCTTCTCCCCCCCCCCCCCCCAAGAGTATGCATGCATACATACATATCCTCCGACCCTCGCTCCCCCTTCACCTCACACAATTCGGAGCGCCGCCGCCGTCACACCAACCCCTCCACCCGCGCCCCCTTGTGCCTTCTTTTTGCTCGCTCCCATCCTTTTCGAACTTCCTCCACGAACGTTCTTCAACCTGCACGACTTTTTCAAAGACAGCCTCGTTCCTAAATATGATTTTGATCTCTCCCGCAGTATGTTACCGGTTAAATATTCTTGGGTTTTCCAACGGGTGAGTTTCTTGTCGGCCGACGTTTCGATCGCTGCCTCTTTCATCGTCTCCATGGCAGGGAATGGAGAATTTGCAATCGCAGTCCTTCAAGCAGTTGAAAGAAAATAAGTTCCCCAAGGCCGTACTCTTTGGTGGGCAAAGTGGGGGGTGGGAGGTTACAAGGCTGACAGGGGGGTAATACACGGAAATCAAGCTAAAAAGACTATGAAAAAAAAACAATCGCGCAGCTCACTCACTCACCTTGCATATTTTTTCTGAGGAACAAATTACCGCGTGGGTCTCAATCACACACACACACGTTCAGGTTTGCGAAGCTTCCGCTGACGCCAGTGACCCACTCACACGCAAAAAAACAGAAGAAATTATAAAATTAAGAAAATCACACACGCACCTCGTCAATTTGCTCTACGGAACAAAGTGATGTTTACAAGTGGTGTTTTATTCCGCAGTGTACTAACTAGAATTGAAAAACACACCACATAGAGGATTGACGACTCGGTAACTTAACTGGCCAAAGCACTCGGCCGGAATTCGAGGGATCCGGTTTCGAATACCGGCCGAGGCGAAAAATTTTTCCTCTAAGGAATTTCGCACACTTGTACCTTGCGGTTTACTACGTAAAGTTATCACTGTGGCTAGTCCCGGTATGTTAGAATCACCCAAAAAGGTGTTTTTTTCAATGCGGAAAAAACGGAAAGACACTAGGAAGCGCTGGTCCCAAGCAGCAAGACGCAAATTTACTGCAAATAAAAATGCAACCCTCTACTGCTGTGAAGATCATTTCGATGTAAGGTAAGAGGGTTCATCCCTAAGTCGCAATTTTTGGGAGCGTTTCTTCTATGTTATCTCTCCTTTGTAAGTGTCTTTAGTGACCTTGGTATCAATGGTATTTACAACTGCCATTAAAAACCTTGTTTTTTTTTCTAATTTGATGGCCAAATATATAGAATAATTTAATGAACAAATCAGGAAGTGCACTCTGTTCTTGTAAATTTCAATCCTAACGTGTGAACGACGGTAAAATTCCTATCAATTGTTGCAGCAGGAATGAAATTTCCCACACCGGGAATTGAATAACGGGCGTCGGGTTTACCACTGGTAATATCTCCTGGGAATCTCACATTCCCTTGCGTGGTCATCCTTGTCAGACGCAAGGGCCTAGCATCTAGCGCCATGGACATTCTTGGTACAATAGGGTAGTTCCTTCATCAAAGAAAACGAAAGGCAGTGATTGTGATTCGTTGCCCACCATTAGTGTATTCATAATATACAAATTATTTGGTTTTAGAAGTCCCAGTTTAGACGAATGGCAATGGTCAATTTTAACGTCATTTGAAAAAGGCCAGATTGGCGTCCATGCGATGCCACTCCACGTGACGTCACAGGGACCTAGTTTCTATACGAGTAGATAGGAGTTTTACATCGTCTGAGATTACCAATGCATGCATGAGGCACAGACTTCAGGGAAACGTCTCTTAATAATCACCTATTAAAACTGCTTAAGGTCGGAAAGTTTTCTTCGTTTGATAAGGTATTAATAATTCTTATTTAAGCCAAGCGCTACCAGCTAGCATGGTACTCTGCTACGTGCTAGCATCCTGCGTCGTATCAGCGCTCAAAGCGTCGCCCCAAGGTCACCTCACTTGGCGACAGCGGGAACCAGAACGACATCACACCCACCATTTCCCAGCATTCATTCCTAACCGTCGCGTTTTCGCGCGCTTGAAAATTTTCACTTTTAATTTAATTGGGAAAAATAGATATCGTCATTTAAAAATCTAAAAGCGTGAAATACGTACTCCAGGAGTAATAATCTTTTGATTTAGGCAATAAAAATAATAGGAAACCACCCTATTGCCGTTGGAACTAAGGAACCTGTCTGTATAATGTAGTTGTTTGCGCAGTGGCCCGGTTATCCATATAGGTATGTGGTTGCATTCCCAGCCCTAAGGAAAATCTCCTAGGAAAATCAATGTAAAATACATTTGATTAATTTTTTAAAACTTGCATAACTTTCTTAGGCAGACTGAAGGGTAGGCAGATGGGGAGGAAACGTTGGCTTTTATGTCACAGGACGCACGCTGACCCAATGATTTTATCAATTGATGAAAGCCGTCTGATTTGATGAAATACATGCTTCATACGAATAAATGTCTTAGTATATAAAAACAAGAATATCGACATGGAAAAGATAAGAGGTTAATAATAAACAAATTTCAAAAATATATATTGCTTCGATGTAAGTGTCGTTTTGTCAGATGTATACGGAGCTAAAATGGCGTCGACGTGAGTCGAGTGTATCGACCCACCCACCCACCAACCCGTGGCCGCGTCATCTTGCTCCCTTTCTCCGCGAGTGCGTGATTGTCGCCGTGTGCGCCAGGTGCGTGTGTGTGTGTGTGTTGGAAGAGACGAGGAATTGGACTTCATTTGTTTTCCTTCTTTTTTTATATATATATTTCGCTCCGGGCTGAGGGAGGGATCCGAAGTGGGTCAGGAAGCCCCGGCGTCTCCGTCGAAGGGATTAGCGAAGGGTGAGGATTAGGGGGAGGGAGAAGTGCGGTGGTGGGTCTATGGGGTGCTTGGTATGTGCGTTTCAGAAGCGAGGATTTTATCGAAAGGGGGCGGGGCCGACGCTCTAGAAAAATGCATCCGTTACAAAAAAATAACTAAAAGCTCAAATTTATCATTACCTTACTGCTCAATTTTTTTGACATTCGGAATTAAATGAATTTTGAAGTAGGCCATCTAGGATGACGTCACAAGCTAGAGAAATATTTAATGGTCGTTATTGTCTTGGAGTGTAGGTCTTGAAGAATTACAAACATACACTAAAAAAAAAGCAGATCATATTTACTGCAAATAAGCCCTAGTGAAGGCATGAAAATACACCGATTCAAATGGCCAAATATTTTCCATTACAACATTAAAGACCTACACTTTTTGACACTTATCAGCGTTAAAAATTTAGGTCAAGGAAAAAACGAAATACCTATTTTATCAAAGGTCACCAAATTGAAGAAGCAAATAATTTCGCTGATTACGTTTTTGGAAGTTAGTAATTATAATATTGTGATTATTTTCATCCGGGTTCGATTCACTTATTTCACCAAATTTTTAATATATTGTGTAATCCAGTCTTATTTTGATATATTTTTTTGATATTCGTGAAATTTAGTCCAATTTAGTCTCTATTAGTTTTTATATTGAAAACATCAGTTACTCAGTCAACATTTTCCAGACTGGCGACATAGTGTTTTTTAGCATAAAATTGTCATGAAAGATGTGCGATGAATTTGTCGGACTCGGTGGCGGCGGGCGATCTTCCCCTGTCAGCCCTTCCGAAGGTTTTGGGTTCGAGTCCCGCCTAGGTAGGTGGTTCTAATCGAGGGCATGGATGTTTGTCTTGTGCATTTTTAATACTGGAAACTCTGTTGTAAAAGGCCGATGTGTGCTGTCTACGGGGAAGTTGGAAATAAGGACTCGCAAATGTGTCATTACATCTCTGATTGTTGTTTTTATTTAGTAATTTGAGTTCAATGGATAGGTGATTATTTCGATCCGTATTCGGTGCATCTATTTCACATCATCTATTCATACTGTGAAAACTAGCAGTTGTTGGATACCAATTTGCATGGTTTGGAGAAAGATAGTTTTATCAAGTCTAGGTCAGTTTTTCGATAATAAAAAAATATTTCTATTTTATCATCCTTGTAGACCAAAACACTTATTTTTTGGGAAATAAATCACATTTTCAGCGGGTAGGTGAGCCTCGGCGTCGGGAGGGATTAACGCGGGCACATGGCGGGGGAATTTTGTAGGGAGTGTAGAATAGAATAGAATGTTTTTTATTATACTTTAGGTAAAACCTATGAGAGAAAAAATAGAAAATACAGGAAATGTTCTACTCTTAATAAAAGGCATTTTGACAAAAATAAGTGATTACAGAGATTATTGCTAGGCTAACAAGTAGTAGATATTTATACAAAAAATGTAAAATATTCAATACTATTAACACAAAAATATTAAGTTTTAACTTAGACAGTAATGAACACAGACATACACATACACATTTATGTAGAGAGTTTTGATAACATCACAACCTTAAGATGATACTATTAACTCTAGTGAGTTGAGGAGGCTGAATTAAGCCCCAGACTTCAAATAGGAGTACAGCCTTCTTTTAAACGACTGAAGTGATTGTGACGTCTTTATATTTGGCGGAAGAGAGTTCCAGAAACAGGTACAGTGATGGGTAAGAGAAGGGAAAGGTGCGAATAGGGTTGCCTGTTTCCCCCACCTCCGCGACTCTCCGAGAAGGATTTCTCAATTTCACTCTAATGCGAGAAAGCCGATCTGAGTACAAAAGAACTGGGACACATGTATTGAATCATTTTAGTATTTCTTTAGAATTAGGAATTTAATGATTTTTAGCACCCTGAAAATGATGACATGTAAAACTCTTGTTTTTCTTGTAATACGTCACCAAAAACCTATTGATTATTGTGTATGGATGTCATTTCGGTGAAGCCAAATGATCTAACTCGCTGCAAATTTCATTTTGAATGTGTTAAAGAAAGGCCTGAAAATTGATCGTAGATGTTTCTATATTTCAAAAATATTTCCAAAAACCATAAGAAATGGTATGGAATTGATAATTAATGACTTTACAATAAGATATAATAAAGGTGTATTTGTAAGATAGCAGATACATAAGTGAAAGATATAAGAGATATTTTGCAGAGATCTTGAGTGTAATTTCCAATCGTGCCCGGATATAGTGATTAATTGAAAAATAAAAACTAGTGGAAGAGACTAAGGTGTCAGAAGTAGGCTTCTGTGAGCATGGCGGGCGTGTTGGGACGAGGGAGGGGGTGTTCTCCCCCCGCTGAGACGACCCCTCATAAGAAGGAGGCAACCCCTTAGCACCAGCCACCCCTTACATTAGGGTGCGGGCGTCGAGAGGAAGGGATGGGTGGGGAGGCGCCTCAGTGCGGGGTCAAGGGCGCCAGAGGACGAATCGGGGGGGGCGAGAACCCCCGGGAAAGGAGGGGTCTGGCAACAGGGGGTGCGAGGGGGGAGGGGGCGTGTCTCGTACGTGTGCTAAGCGGAGGGGTGGATCCGTAATGGAGGTTTAGGGGGTGGAGAATGGGGGAGGGAGGGGTACATGGATGAATTATCTATTGAACTAGGACGATACCATTCAAGTGCAGCCAGGAATATGATGCGTTTTAATTCGTCATGGTTCCTTTGAACGAAGCCACACAAAATGTGCGAAAAATTAGCAACCATAATCATGATTTAACATTCAAGAGATCGGTTTGACGCAGTTTCACATTTGGCTCTACTATCTGCTAATATTTACATGTTTACGCGTTCATTCTTTTTTCCATTCCTAACAACTTGTCATACGTATCTCATTCAGGGCATTCCTTCGCCTTGATTCCCATGCGCTTGCCACAATTAGCAATATACGATCAATTACAAGAGTTAACAGTGGTAGCAGCACTACAAAAATATAGTAACTCTACAATACTAAGTTATTAATATATTGCGCAGAAAGGAATCTTATTGGCACGTCATCATGACGGTTTTTTTAAATAGACACACATAAATTGTTGCGCATTTTTTTACGTGGTTTATGATATATCTATTACATTCTCTATATATACTTGTACCATCAACCCTTTCTAACCCAGAGCTGATTCTGGAAGATATCAAATTTTAAGATTTTTCATTTTTTGAAAACTTGAAAATTCTGCACTCAATCATAATTGCCATGGGAGCTAAATATTTCGTAAATCAAATTTACACCACAAAAAATTGAGTGGTTCAGATGTTTCCTTTAATATAACAGAAAATTTATAAATTTTTGACGTTGCTTAGAAGCAACATTGGGTTATACTAATAGGTTAAAAGAAGGTCGCCCGTTAAACTCCAGCAAGTAGGAATGAAGGTATGGGGTTGTAGTTCGGTGTGGTGTGTAGAACAGGGAGGGGGGGGGGTTGTGGCTCTGGATCTCCCCCCTCTCGCAGGAGTGGAGGAGCGGGGTGGAATTCTTTTCGATTCGTCCTCCCAAGGAGAGATTCCCTCCCTCGCGTGACCCACAAGGCGCCTCCTTCCCCCTCCCCTCTCCTCCCCCACCCTCTCTCTTTCCACCGCGTGTGCGGGCGTCGCGCCCTTGACCGGAGTAACTCCACCCCACAACCCACCCCACCCCCTCCCTACTCCCCCCCCTCTCCACGTACCCATGTGTCTCATTTCTCCCTTTTCAGGGTACGTTCGGAAAGACATCTCTCCAAACATTAATTTGCACTAGTGCCTCGCAATCGTGCAGGTTGAAGCGAAAATTTTGAACATCCTCGCGTGCGGTCTAAATATATGGAGCATCATGGGATTCAATATTCTCGGTGGCGGTGGCCTGTCAAAATTAAGGTCGCGAGTTCGACACCCCGCCTGGGTAAATTGCCCCTAACGGGAACACGGGTGTTCGTAATCGTCCAACGTTTTTGTTCGTTAGTTACCCCATGCTGAAAAGGCCTAAAATGTACTGTTTTTTAGGGGCACTGGAGATAAACGATTAAATATATACAAGCAGGATAGTGTTAATATTACAAAGTCAATACAGCGATGTATGTTATATCGCTGTGATAAATATCGGGCAATCATTAATGACCATAACATTACTTACAATTAGTTAAAAACCTAATTTCGGGTTAACGATTTTTAATTAAAATATTTAAATATTAATTTAAATGTCGTGATATTTCGCGCTATATCGCCATGCCTAGTCTAAGGCCTCCATCATTCTCTTTTCCCCCCCTCCTAACCCCCCCCAAGACTCCCCCCGCCCACCCTCCCCCCTTCAGCCGCCGCGCGTACGAGTCGCACCCTTGACCTGCGGTGCTTCACCCTTTTTCCGTTCGATCCTTCCCCCGAGAGAGGGTCACAGGGAAGGAGGCATTCGGCGTTGACCCCGGCAGTAGGCTGACTGCCCTTCCCATTCCCCGTGAGGCGTCGAAATGGGGCCAACAGACGACCCCTCCCGTTGTCAGGGGCGGCCTACTTCGGAGGGTACGGAGAAGGACACTGGGGATGTGGCGAGACCCTCATCCCACCCACCCCCATAGCTGCCTCGATCTCTTGTCCTCACAACTGGAGTTGGTCAAACATTTGGAACAATAAAAAAAAACCACGATTGTGTGTGGAACATGAATTTCTCTTCGTAATGGGTTATTCCAAAGTATAGAATTATCCAGAAATACGGGTAAACAACCAGAAGAAGTTAATCCAACGCGACTGGTTTTAGGGTTTTTTTTTTAGGAACAAGAAAAGGTTATTCCATGTTGATTCGATCGAAGTTCAGCATTGTTGTGCATATAACGATTGGGATATGTGTAAATATATTTTAATTTTCACTTCTAGGTATATAATGAGGTATTGCTAAATTTAAGGGTAAAAATCCAGAGGGTTATTGTGCAGGGAGCTTTCAAAGAAAGAATGCCTAGGCATGGCTTTCTCATTCCTAGTCTTGGAACAATCGGATCGCGCTTTATCTGATGTGCACACTCATGGTGGAGAATAATTTTGCTACGAAATTTTAACCCGGGAAGGCTGATGCCAGTATTAACCAAAATTACTAATGATGATAAGGTCCAAAACGAACCATTTTTTTACTACCGTGACTTTGAGCCGAGAGCTGGTATAGGCCGTGGGTTTGCCCTATTGCCAGATAATCTGGGCAACTCATGACTTTGAATGCCTGCCAGCCAGGGATTGCGATGTATCCGAGGCATCCGGCAACAGGGCAAACTCGCGGCCAATCGGAGTGCTTGGCTCAAAGTTTCTGCAGTTCAAAAACGGCTCTCGACCTTAATATCATGGATAGTTTTTGTTCCCGCTGGCATTAGCTATCCAGGGTTAAAATTTGGCGACACAATTTCTCTTCATCCTGTATTTCGAATGCAGTATCTTGTAGAAGAAAAACGTTTTTGGCTGTAATGCGATACCCTAGCTAATTTGTACCCTGGCTTTCAGTACCCTTCCTCTCATTTAGCCTACTGTTTTCAGCTTTTTCAGTAATCTCATCTAAGTTTTGGGTCTTTTGAAAGGCAGAACTACAAAATTCATTGTTCCAGAAAGCAATGCCAATATAGAATCATCCCTAACAGGTTATTGAGGCTATATTCCTTTTATATGATAACGGGACCACTAACAATATGAATTGTAGCTCTATGAGTACCTTTATCAAGAAGTTATAGGGCTCTAAATAAGGGTCCGGCTTCGAAAAGAGATTTTTTAAAACAATATCCGCAAGAAGATTCACAATGTGAGCAATTTTATACGGTATTTAATCTTTTTACACAATGTATTTCGAGTGGCGAATCGGGTCGCTGTCCGTATTTTCTTCGAATTTTTGACAGTCCAATTGATATAGTTATAAAATAAAAAAAAACTTTGTTATATACCACACTTTATTTAAAATAGTACGACCCGGGTTTCTGCATATCATGCTATCACCTGATGATTTATTGCATGAAAGATTTCCACTAAGTAACGCCGGAGATCGTGTCTTACAATTGAGATGGATAAATTTCCTGATTAGTAAATATACTATGTTTTATCACAGGTAAATAGTAATTTTACTAATATGTTAGATATTTAAATAAGGGTATGAGGCTGATAGTGGCTAGAGTGTTGGCTTCCCACCCCGTGGACTTGGCTTCGAATCCCAGCGGTGGCAGAGACTAGTGAAGGACATGCCGGGCGCAACACTCCGTCCGTTAGATGGTACGTTAAACCGTGATCTCCTTGGAGCCTTTAATTAAGAGCAAGCTAAGTTGAACGCCGGGTTTCTCTCCACCCTTCCGTCATGGCGCAAATGACCTCAACTGTCAGTCGTCTCCTCCAAATATTATACCATACCATATCGTTCAAGATTTTATGTTCCCAATCGATCAAGTTCCCCAAAAAAAATAAATTCGATCGTTCAGGATATCAAGGATACGAAACAGTAAAAACATAAACTATCCGTGACTGCACTAGTCTCTTCTTTATCCTGAACTTTTTCATGACTTCATCTTCACTTTTGTTCTATGTGTAAAATTTATCTTACCTTAATAACACTTAATAAAGTTAAAAATTATTCCAATATATTGCAACGCATAGTATATTTTTTGTTTGAATTTTTTGTGAAGTCGTAAAAATTGCAATGAGGATATCATATGAATTAGGTCAAACCACTATCAACGTTTATATTCACCATAAGTTCCTCACCAATTACCTTGTCCTTATCCCAAAATAGACATTTAAACCTCGAAGATCAAAGAAGCAGTGTTTTTTTCTTCGGGGCGACGTTATTTAGATGTAATAACGTAGTTAAGCAAACATCGACTGACGTGCTCTTCGAAAAGAAAGAAATGGTTTATCCTCGGCGAGAGAACTTCGTTGCAGGCACTGACCTTGTCCCTTTGTTCCCTGTTTCCCGGGACTCCATCTTCTTGGAGTGCGCAATGTGTGTTTTTTTTTGCTCGTGAGGTGAGGGACAGCTCCCACCCCTCTCTCGCCCTATATCCCTCATCCCACCTCCCCCCCCTAAACCCCGCCCCTTGCGATCTGACCTGAATCCTGTGGGCTTATCTCCGGGAGAGGGACTCAGGGGGAACAGCCCCTCCTTCCCCCTCTTCCTCCTTCGCCCAAGGTCGCGAGGAAGGGATATTAGCGCTTGGGCTCCACGTGTCGCCACTACCACTACTGTGGAGTGTATGCACTTATTACTTTTAGCGAGCCTGCTGTATATGGAGCAATTGTTAATGTTTGATTGGAAAAGGCTGCTAGAGGAAATGACTCCGATGTCGCGGGGATCGTCGAAAAAAAGGAGTGGGTGAAAAAAATATGAATATTAATGGCTGAGAGGGAGGTGGCGGGTTGGGGGAGGCAACTTGTTGACGCGTGTCACAGATGTTGGCGTGTTCGCTGTCCCCATCCGACCCGGCCTTCTCCAACGTGTTTCCGTCGCAGTGATTTCTGGTGAAGAAAGTCATGAGTTACAGCATGGCAGGTACATAGATAAACGGGAGGAGGGATGATGGTTGGGAAGTACAGTGAAGTTGGGAGTACGGTTTTCGGATGTTTATGGGTCGTACTTCCAGAGGTTCATCAGGTGCTTATTGCTTGTGGCTGAAGTGAATTTCTGATAATCTCTGATGGGGTTGGCTTTTTATTCTGGGAGGATCGGGGATATTTTTTTAGATCTTTTTGACAGAGTATTATCATTTATGATGCCTGATTTGGGATTTCGAATCCAGACTCGGTTAGTATTCCATAATGGCCCCGACCCACAGTGGGCGAAAATCGAAAAAAGATGGGCAAAAATCTCTGTAAAGGTAGGTTAATGAAAATGTTTGCATATCGTGTATTTTAAAGATGCAAAAAAACTTATTAAGGATGATTTATTCCGCAATATTGTTTAGGAGGGCGATGAAAATAAAAAAAATAAGGTTGAGTCACAGGTTAAGTGATTAACGAATCATAGTTACCAGGGGCAAGTCGATATTTTTGAGACGGGAATAACAAGGGAAAGATAGAACATCTATTGCTAACAACGTTAAAGATATTAAATAGCTGCGGAACGGGTAAATAATGATTCAAAATTCCTGAAGGGTGTCCTTGAAATTGGTGACTTGAAATTTTGATCGTAGAAGCGTAATAATATAAAAAAAACATAGACAAAATTTTTTATTACTAATAAGTTGGTTTCCTATTACTTTTTTTATTGCCTAAATCGAAAGATTATTCCTCCTGGAGTACATATTTCACGCTTTTATATTTTTAAATTACGATATCTTTTTTCGCGATTATATGAAAAGTGCACATTTTCAAGCGTGCGAAAACGCGACGACTAACTATGAATGCTGGAAAAAGCCTTTGTGACCCCTGGCTGCTGCTATGTGTGGCCACCTGGGTGCGAGGCTATGAACGCCACTACGATGTAGGTCGCATGCTGCCGAGCATGGCGGTAGCGTAGAGTACCCTGCTAGCAGGTAGCAAGGATTATTAATACCCTATCAAACGAAGGAAACTTTCCAACCTTAGGCAGTTTTAATAGGTGATTATTAAGAAATGTTTCCCTGAGCTCTGTGCCTCATGCATGCATTGGTAATCTCAGACGAAGTAAAACTCCTATCTACTCGTATAGAATCTAGGTCCTTGTGACGTCACGTGGAGTGGCATCGCATGGGCGCCAATATGGCCTTTTCAAATGAGGTTAAAATTGACCATTGCCATTCGTCTAAACTGGGATTTCTAAAACCAAATAATTTCTTATCCTTTATGGACCCACTATTTTCCAATACCAGAATTTGCGACTCCTGGAGAATCATTTTAGTTGTATCCATTTCAGGGCAACTACAGACTCTCCCAAGGGTCGTGTGTCATTTTTGACCTGTAATTTTAGTGACTTCGAATCGAGCAACATTCATGAAAATGGGCATACTTATGGGAAAAGATCCTAAGATTTGTTGAGTGTAAGCAAAATTTTACAATTTTGATCTTTTGACCTCACAATATGGATCCAAACCAAAAATTTGAATTTTTCTTATGGGGTTTCAATGTTAAAAAAAATCGAGATAGAAAAAAGTCTGAATTTCAATTACCAAGATGTCAGGATAACGAATGCATGTCGGACACGAAGAAACTGAAAATAACACTTTTATTTACGAAAATTCAACCGTTGACCCAGTAAGGTCACCGTCAAGGTCATAAGGGTGGCAAAAAGAATTGCATACCAACACAGGTGTCGATCCATGGATTTTATAGGGTGCCCAAGTCATTAGTATTGTCCTATAACCCGTGTTATTCAATAATTGACCTCCAAGGATAATACGGAGATAAAAGGTCATAGAGGTCCGGCCATCGTGACAACCAAGGTGTCGAACCATAGGTTTTGAAGGATGCCAAAGTCTGTTAGGCAGTTCATAGATCCGTGTTGTTGATTTTTTGACCACCAAGGGAAAACATTACGGGAAAACCCAATTTTTTAAATGGAAAAAATTGCACATTTCAAAGTAGAAGATCAAACCTGGGTACATGAAGGGGTATCCGCAGAGAACAAAGGCTCGCGAACCGTCATGTTTATCTCAGTCTGGACGTGGCCTTCGCGCAAAGACTAGGGTACAGAAGAGAGTACATAACATAAAGGCACCGCAAAGAGGGTGGTTTCCTATTATTTTTTATTGCCTATATCGAAAGATTATTACTCCTGGAGTACGCATTTCACACTTTTAGTTTTTTAAATTACGATATCTATTTTTTGCGATTAAATGAAAAGTGAAAATTTTCAATCGCGCGAAAACGCGACGGCTAAGTATGAACGCTGGGAAATCTCCGTGTGACGTCGTTCTGGTTCCCGCTGTCGCCAAGTGAGGTGACCTTGGGGCGAGGCTTCGAGCGCTGATACGACGCAGGATGCTAGCAGGTAGCAGAGTACCCTTCTAGCTGGTAGCGCTTGGCTTAAATAATGATTATTAATACCTAATCAAACGAAGGAAACTTTCCGACCTTAGCCAGTTTTAATAGGTGATTATTAAGACATGTTTCCCTGAGCTCTGTGCCTCATGCATGCATTGGTAATCATTGTAAAACTCCTATCCACTCGTATAGAAACTAGGTCACTGTGACGTCACGTGGAGTGGCATCGCATGGGCGCCAATCTGGCCTTATTCAAATGAGGATAAAATTGACCATTGCCATTCCTCTAAACCGGTATTTCTTAAACCAAATAATTTTTATATTATGAATACACTAATGGTGGGTAACGAATCGCAATCAATGCCTTTAGTTTTATTTCGTAAGGAAACTACCCTATTTGAATAACTACAAAAAAATCGAGAAGAGACTATTTTACGATGGATTTTATTGTTCGCGTTGAATAAATAGCACTATAACTATTGATGAAAATATCTCTGTGGAGATAAGTACTTTTACCTCTGATTTAGTTAAAATTTAAGCGAAAAAAAATTCATTTTTAAATAATAGTCTTTCGAAAAGTGATATTTTCCAAGAATAATCTTAATAGTGCCTAATAGATATATATTAGAGTTGTATATTCGCCAATATAACAGTATTTACGTTTTTTTCGCACACCAGAGCAATAGACATCGAAATATTTTCAAAAAATGTAGGTTTTCACTTTCGCGATTTTTTGTCAATTGGGTTTGGCCAGCTTTTATCGATTGTCACGACCCGATGGAGAAAAGCGATATTTTAAGATGAGCATTGTCGAAATAGTATTACCGGGAAAACATTGAGATACAACGATAACTTATGCCGTCAAATTATATTTGACGCTATTATTTTCTTCTGTAAAAGAAGCAAGTGCGGTTATACTTGAGAATTATTTTATGCTAAATCAGAAAATGACCGTAAAAAACTACCCCCGTTATCAAAACTACCCCACAATCAGGTTTTATTTGGCTGAACAACCCTAAATATTGATAGCGAGGTTTCAAATGGGGATTTTAACGTAACAAAACTAAGCTAACTAATTTAAACTTGAGGAAAAGTTGTTCCATAAGGAATACTCTTCTGTTTATCTTTTATTTTGCCTACATATATTACATCTTTGTTCAATTCTCAGAAGTATTATTTCTACATTCCAAAGATCTTAGCGGCATCGATTCATGGATCCAAAATAATCTATATTTTAGGCTAATGAAACTTCTCTTCTTGTCTTGCAATCCGTAGAAGAGAAAAACAGGGTTTATGATTTAGCTATGTTATAAGAACCCGTATTTTTCGGTCAAATGAAGCGTTAATTATGCTGCCCGTTTTCAACACTATTTACCGCTGACCTATTTGGGAAAATTCCTGGGGATGAATTTCTACCTCACGATTGCCTCTTTTGATGTTGGTACAAAGAATGAAGATGTCCGCTATTTCTCCGTAATCGCACCTCCTATGGGAGAAATTTTGATTTTTCTCTCCCCTCATCTCACGAAATCGGACCAAAAGTCATGACCCATGCATTATGTCCTAACATACAGCGTAAATTTAAAATTTACGCGCGTGAATGTCGTGAGAGGTGTCTAAGAGAACGTGGGCAAACTGATGCAAACAAGTTTCCTTGCCTGAATGTGATTAATTGTGCCAATATTATTACTATTATTATTATTACATAATTTGTTACAAGTCGACCATGAAGTTGGGTGGTAACATAAAGTTAGGGAGTACATTAAGACCAAAATATAAAATGCAAAAATTTTATATTTATTTTGAGGGCTTTTTAAAAATTTTTTAAAAAGCCCTCAAAAAACCATTTTTTACACAATACATGTCCCCATTTACATAGCACCAAATCAGCATAAAACAATACATGCATACATTTACATTGCCCTCAAAATCCATTTTTACACAAAAATATACGAAGGTCAAAGTAAAAAAGACAAGAATTCAAAAAATATACGTTCATAAAGCCCTCAAAATTCAATTTTATTTATCCTGTTGTTAAATATAGGGGCGTGAGTTGGGAAGGACTCAAAACATATTTTCCTCCGGTAAACCATTCCAATCCTCTATCCCTCGATGTAGGAAGGAAAATTTTAGTCTATTTGGCAGCTGCCTTGGAGCCTTAATCTTATAATTATGATCCCTCCTCCCCAGATAACATGGTCCTTTTAACCGCCTCGTTAGGTCCCTCCACGCAGGATCACCACTGTAAGTTTTCAATATACACTTCAAGCGTGCTTTCTTTCGCATTTAAATCAAAGGCATAGGCTATGTGTGTATGGGAGATACAGAAATACACTTCTACGTTATTAATGCTGAGGATATTCATGAAATCGATAGATTGCAGCGCAGGGTGGCCGAATTCGTGCTGAATTGTTACGGTTAAGAGTGCAGCGTTTGTAATATGTTAGGCGAGCTCAGATGGGAATCTTTATCGGAGATTTTTTTTCAGACGATGTTAAACAAATCCTTCGTTTACCGTCTTACTATGGCAGACGAGACGAAAATTAAGAAATAGATGATGCAAAACAGAGTCATTAAATATGCCCTTCTTTCCTCGTACTAATAAGGAAAGCACCGCTGCGCTGTCTCAATTCATAAAATTAATGGTGTCACTTGCTAGAACGATTCATTGCAGGTTTTAATTTTCCTTCTATTACTTTTAACCTGGCATGGTTTTGCTAAAGGAATTACTAACCGTTGATAACTTTTGAACTTGCGTGAATGATGTCCAAGGTTTAACAAGCTATTATAATTTTTAGTGGAGCTGACGTTCATGTGATCCCTAAGTTTTATTTTTGTTCGATTGAACCCTCAGGATTTTTGTATTGCTCTGATGAAGAAAGATATTAAAATAAGAGAGTTAGAAGACGATGTTTTTCCCTGTATGCATGATCTGCACGCGAAGTATTGGAATACTTATTATTACTTGACCAATAAGTGAATTGATAAATAATGATGCTAAACTTTGTGACAAATGGCACAAGGTGCGACTTCTAAGATTCAGTTAACCTTGTCATGAAATGCGTGTAAACTTGGGTGAAACATGTTATATTAAGAGCACTGACTTCGAGATCTCTCAAATAATATAAATTCCTTGAAATCTCAATTTGGCACTGCTTTTCTTTATCACACCTCATCCCACTCAATATTTCTTTTAATCAATTCCCTTCTTTTTTCAACAGTGCATAGCAACATTCTTTTAAATAATCAATAAACAATCTAAAATAACAACCTAGCAAAATATGCAATAACATAAAAATTAATACAATCAAAAGCCCAAAAAGCGAACGAAATAAAATAAATTAAACTAAATTAAATAAATAAAAATGGAATAGGACAAGTCACGACGTCACAGAAGGCACCCATTCTTGAATTTTCGTCCGTCTTCCGTTGATTTCGTCCGTAACCAAGGAATGTTTTTGAGTGTTTTCGACCGCGGGATGGCAGCAGCATCGCCGCCCACTTTCCACGGTGCCTGTCTCAATTGGAAAGCACGCGGGATAGGCGTGGGAGCTTTCGAAAGGAAGAGGGAGAGAGTGAAGCAGTTCCACTCCGATTGAAAGTGATATCTTGAGGGCTCACGTGTGGCTTAATGACGAGAAGAACCTCGGTTTCTCACCATTTGCGAGACTCATCGTGACTTGCAACCCTAAGAGTCGAAAGATGACATTTTGGCGAGACTATAAATGAATCGCTAACTGCAGAAAGTCATGTCCAAGTCGGACGATTTTGATTTATTTTTCTTTAAGTTTTTACTAGGCGCAAGACTCAATGTATGCTTAGAAAGAAAACATGTCAGTGCTTTGTTATTAACATCACAACGCCTTCAATATTCATCAACATCTACATAATCCGTTGCGAGCCACCTCTAGCGTGTTTGGCAGGGGGTGATCAATCACCAGCATGCAGCATGCAATTTGACTCACACATGCACACCACACGGTGCAAAAAACGTCACGTATACTAACAAATTATACTACCATATGCTGTTAGAAATAATAATAAAATTAAGAAACATGCATTAAGTTTTACATTGCTTAGTACGCTACACTACAAGTCAAGCAATCCTTTTATGAGTTCTATCGCTGCCGTTATAATCTCTTATTGATCGTGGAAAAAAATGCATTCTGAACCTGTCTGTTCTACAATCTATCTCTCGTACTTTATTTATATGATCTGATCTTCCGTAGTATGTTGGCGTCCGTAAGATATGGTTAACCTCGTTAGAAAAGTCACTGCTCTTGAATTCATCTAAAAATTTTTGCCTATTTTTCAATCTACACGATTCGACAGAGATTCCCATCCGAGTTTATCTAAGAGGTCAGTTACACTAACAAGACTATCGTAACGACCTTTTACATACCTGGCAGCTCTTCTTTGCATGCGTTCTAACTCTGTTATTAAGCCTTTTTCATGAGGGTCCCAAACACTGGCAGCGTATTCCAAATGCGGTCTAACGAGGGAAAAGTAGCTAATTTCTCTCACTTTGTCGTCACACTTTCGTAATATTCTTTTAACAAAACCCATTTTACGATTAGCTTGACCGGTTATTTCTCGAATATGTTTATTCCACGATAGATCATTATTGAGTCTAACTCCGAGATATTTCACGGATTCGGCAGTCTCTAATTGGGTACCCCAAATTATATAGCTACGTTGTAGGGAAGAGTGTAGTAGTCCATATTGTGTAGTCCAGGACTATTTCCTTTCTACGGTGCCTGCTAGCCGTGGCAGACGCGTGAACTAACATCCAGTTCACCTTATTCGCATCCTGTATCCTCTGTATTCCTGTCCAGGACACATAGTACCTCCCTATCGCTCGTTTTTGTTGCGCATAATCTTTCAACGAAGGAATGTACAACTTCTATCTATCATGACTGTGATGGCGGTAAGGGGGATTACAAACTGTGTACAATGTTGAACTTGTACATAAAAAACAAAATTGACAAAGATGAAAAACAAAAAAAGAATTTTTCTCTATCCAAGTACATAGAAATGATTTTTTAATCCGAGAAGCACCACACGGTGCAGTGTAACTTAGCTATGGATAACTTCAGACTGAGGAACGCAGAAGAGTTGATCCGGGCTCCCACTAAAATAGCCTATTCAACGGTACTTCCAATTAATATATTTAGGAGTGGATTATCTCAATGAAACAAAGGTGTTTAAATACAAATAAAGGTTATCTCAACACAAATCATGTCGACTCTCAAAAATTGGTTTCCTTGTTAAGATAACACAGGCCAACGATGAAAAAACCTTTTTACTGAAAATACCTTATTCTTATGTTTTAAAGTTGCTGAATCCAAATATGATGGTTTTACAGTTGTATCATCCACCATTTATTCACATTTTACAGTTAAATTTATGAAATCAAGCAATATTTTTAGAATTTAACAGATTTTTTATAGTTATAATAAAATTGAAAAAGTAGGTCTAATGAACGAAGATAATGGGGGACTACTGTTGGTTCTTCACCGAGAAGTTCAGCAAGCGATTCATCGCAGAAGAAACTACGCAAGAAGCTTCAAGGAAAAAGGGAAAGAAAATGTAGACCAATTCCAGTTGACAAGCGAACCCTGTATTATCACGCTACATTACTATTGTAAGTAATTTAACAGTAAGTACAAACAATTTTATGATGTAACACAGTGTTTCATTGATTTCCCTGTATACCGTATAGGGGTAGGTATTAGAATAAATATTAAAATACATAATGCTTGGAAGCTATGAGTGATACAAAAAAACTAAGGCCAGTTTTGGATTCGGCACATCAAAATCTATAAAGATCAGCTATTAAAATAAAAAAATATTTCAAACAAAATTTTTTTTTGGCCTGTGTTATCGGTCGAGGGTATTCGTTTTCTATTCCAATTAATGTTTATTCCAAATTCACGCGAACAAGATCGAAAAATATTGCACAAAGCACAAGGGCATAGAGAAAGGGTGATGAATAGCCCTCACCATTAATTTAAATAGCGCCCTCTGAAGCACGATGTGGCCTCCATTTTGGCTGAATTTGAGCTTCGATATTCGTGCGTTGCCCAACTAAAATACTATTACCTAAAATAGTTGGGAAAAATACCAGCAACATCTTGACGTAAATGAAGTGTTGCGGTGATACCAAGGCCAAATGATAAGTATCCACTCGGAACTCATGAAAGGAAATTAGGCCAAATAAATTATAAATCAAAATTCCTGTTAACCAGTCTCACTAACTTTGCTCCCTTGTTACAGTTTCGATACTTATTGAGCCTCAAAGCAAAATCCCCCTTACTTCATTCGTACGACGACGTTAAATATAGTTAGCTAGTTGAGAAAAAAGTACGCCAAAGAAACTGGAGCACTAGATAAAATTTTTAATTTGTACATATTTTGGAGGAGAAATACGAACTCATTTTTTGTAGGTACATAAGTAATAGAAGAGTGGCAATGGCCATTGAAAATTTTAAATATTAATTTATAGTGTTTTTTTCAACTTGAGGTCTGATATTTGTCTTCTAAGAGTGCTCATCAAAATCACTTGTTACGTTGATTATACATATTAAAATCTACACTGTAAATTGATACCAAAACTAATTATCGTTGATTAAAATCAGCATACGTTGAATTATACTAGTCTTTAATTTTCATGAATTAAAATTTGTTATAAACACAAGTTTTACAAATGAAACTTTTGATTGAAATAAAATGTAATGTTACTTTTATTTTTTTCAGTTACATTTTGATCTCCCAGTGCTAATTTTTAATTTTAGAGGAAAACATGTCATAACTTAATGCACTGCCCTCGCACCTGGATTTTTAAATGACCCGTCGTCTCTCTTTAGGGAGGGAAGAGCGCTAAATATATATTGGGATTTTCCTCGGGCGATAGAAATCTTCGTCGCGCCACGCCGCCGCGTACAATTCCACTGAGATCAACGGACCTGCAAACAATCCGCTTTTTCGAACGGTATTCTCCAACCCGGAAAGATGGAGAAACGGCACATGCTACTGAACTGTCGGATGGCATTCAGAAAGCGTGTTGCTGTTGAGGAAATCGCCGAGATGTATCAGATGTTCCAAATTTCTCTCCCGCCCCTCGCATTTCCCACGGAAACATTTTAGCTGCGTTTTACACTCGCTCACAATCAGATCAAGAAAATGGGCTCATTCAACGATATCTTTAAAAATGTCGATTTATTTTAATAAAGACGTAGACATACAGCAAGACTGCCAATTTAAAGTGCACTTATAACAACGAATATTAAATAATTTAATAATAATTATTTATTACAAATTTAAATAGAGTAAAAGAAAACAACAAACATCCGGCTATCTAGTCATTTATGCGATAAATATGTTGATGCCAGGTGAGTAAACATTTTAAGCGTCAGAGCAAGCGGATAAATATCACGGGGAATAGAATTTATCAGAAAAGAAAGTCTATGGAAAAGTGAGCGCTTATAATAACAGATAGCCTGGGTGTAGGAATGTGGGGTAAAGAGGTAGATCGGGTGTGGCGGGAAGGTACTCTAATGTTGAGGAAGGAAACAATGTCAGGACTGTCGAAGTGGGAGTTAAGGGTATTATAAATGAATTTTATGTCTGATTGAAGTCGGAGACGGGAGAGACTAGGGACGGATAAAGGGGATAAAACTGCACTAGTAGGTGACAAGCGGATATTTAGGTTTCTAAATTTTACAATTTTTGCAAAAAAAAGTTGTAACACTGTTAAGGGTGGCAAGATTAGTGGGAGCAGACATTGACCAAATTGGGGAGCAATAGTTGATCAGCGGAAGAACTATGGTTGAGAAGTAGGATTGGAGTGCCTTAGTAGTGGAGATATCCGTGAACCGGTAGAGTAGTCCTAAGAGTGACATGGCTGACATGGATTGTGACAGTTAAAAAGGGAGGCATAAAAAATTAAGAGACGATTATTTTTCCGTTGTAACTTCTCAAGCTCTTCCGTTCATCGTCCAATTCTCTGTGAGAAATTAACCCTTTCGCAGATAAGTTGATGACGTCACAAACTCCTGGAGAGTGGGTCAACGCTTATCGCCTCCTCCTCGCCTCGCTCTTCAAACTCGGTGCGTCATTGCTGTTCACAATTTTTTAAAGAGATTCCTTCCCTGAATGAGCTTATTCCACCTGCAATTGAATTCAGATGACGTCACCAATTCATGACGGTGGGCGGCAATTTGAATGATTTTTAACTTTAAGGAGATTAGCTGTATGAGGAATGCTTTTTTCATTGAAACCTAAGCCTGAATCAAAGGATCATTTTTCCGTCACTCGGAGTGTAAAACATAATATTTTCGAGCCAGTCATACTCACATGAATTTATTCACAATTTATTGCCCAAACACAAACATATATGATGAACCTGAAACAAAAAATAAAACCTACATAATTTAAAATGACACTATGATTATCTTACGGAAGAGAACAACACAGATATTCCTATCACATTTATTAAAGTATACAGATATGACTTTGCCACCTTAATATTTATAGTAAACGATGAATTCGCTCCACTTGTACATCATAAATTAAAGCACATAAACTTCAAAGTAATATTTGGTGCATCAATCCAGTTAAATTTTTGTCAATTATATTGCACATATCTCATTTCTATCTGACGCACCAAGACGAGAATGGAAGAGAAAACCTCAGTGTCTCAGAAATAAATACATTAATCTATCCATTCCCCCTGAAACAGTTCTATTTGATTAATAAAATACTAAGTTTTTAGCTACTTGAAGTTTGCTCAAAACTGACTCATGTCTTCAAAGTAATGTTTGAAATGATTATTCATAAATGAACCAATACCGAAAATTCCATCCTTTAGTTATCTATAAAAAAATCGCTGGCTAATAGTGCAAATAGGCCAATAGTTATTATTATTGGCAAAATTAGTCATTACAGAAACTTAAATAATTATTACAAAAGTACTATGAAGGCACCTTATGGTTATACACCGGTGAAAAATGCCATAATTTGGGTTGTCTAGAGTACCTACGAAGGGGGGGTACGCAATTAAATTTTTCTCTTCTAATAGTTTGAGCGTAGGAAAGGGGAGGGTTGGATGAGAGTACGTCCAGTTCCATCCGTGCTTATCGTTTCCTAGCAACCCCTTTCTTTCTCCACCCCCTCTCCTTCCCCCCCTCCTACATCTCCCATCCCATAGGGACTTTCCCCGTGGAGTCATCGGCGCTCCAATCCCTTCAGTTTTTTTTTTTAATCTCCGACACACTTTCATGGGAGTACACCTGAAATCTATCTCTGCTTCAATGTACACGCTGAACTCGCGGTGTACCTACCTTAGATTTTTGCAAGAAAGCGCAAACACTTGCGCCGCGTGGCACTAGTACATAAAACCCTTTCCTCTCGCTTGGAGCAGCTGTCACTGATCTGTAATGCGTCGTGAAGAACGGTGGCTGACCGAGATATGTGTGATGGCAAAGTGCTTTTCTTCGTGCAGCTCTGCGTGAATAATGAAATTTTCTACGGGTAACCTCCCTCTCATGCCACATTTTCGTAGACCGTTACTATCCATTTTAGAAGTATCGATACGAGAATTTGAAGGACCGAAGGGAAGAAGCGGCTCCTACGATTGAAAAGCCAGTTGCATAAAAAATCATCAATGTGAAACTAATTTTTTTTCACCTAGAATTCAGGTAATAAAATTGTTCAGTAATATTTTAAAGGCATTTAAATAAGCAGAAAAGAGAAAAAGTAATGGGTTTTCAGAACTTGCTACGCGATTATGGAGTTGGTACACGTATAAAACTAGGGTTAATTATCACATTAACTCATAATTGAAACCATTTTTAGACTGGAGAACGATTGTAATTAACCATGATATGCGAGGATGTAGTACGGACTGGCGGTACCGTAAGGGAGTATGCATTTTATTAAGTTAACAAAATAATTCTTTGCTGAATAAAATCAACTGATTTGGCCGTTACTTGGTGGAACGATGAAATATTCATGGTGAAACAAAAACACAGTACTATTCCACAAACTTTATTTTAGCTGTCAACTAGTTTCGACGTTTACACCGTCACTATCAAGACTAGTGATGGGTCGATCATGAACGATTCGATCAAAAAGATTGAATCACTAGGTGAATCAAATGACTCATGATTCATTTCGTTAAACAAGTCGATCATCAATCATCAATCACTCCGACTTCCGGTTTCATATCAATCATCTCGGTTTCCGGTTTGATTCAAAATTTGGAACGACCGATGCTTAATCTCTTTTCGTCAGGGCAGAAATGGTTGTGATAAAATTAAATACTATGTTATGAAGAACAGAATACTTGTGTAATCTTTTTCTTAAATGTTTTCCAGCAGTTATCAGTATTAATAACACCAATACACGTAAAAGGAAAATATTAAGATGACTCCTGTAGGAGAACGTTAAGAAGTAGAAGTTAAAGCTGGTTATATTTTATTGTGCCGTTCATAAAATTATCCTGCAGATCAGATTCGTGCATAGTGTGTGGTGTATTTTGTGTTATATTTTGATCAACTATAGTTAGAAATTATTTCATTAGTTTTAAGAAACTGTGGCAGTTTCGCCTTCCCAAATATTTTCATGACACTGCTTCCTTCATTTTTGCAATCTAATTTACTCATCTAGGAATTCACAATTAAAATAGTATATGAAATGATAATATGGATAGCAATCAGCGTTACCAATGCTCTTCGCAGATGAGGCAGTATTTATTCGATTATTCAAAGTGATTTATTACATCCATTGATTGAGTCTTTTCGATCTTGATTCCTTTTGAGTCTTTTCGATCATGATTCCTTTTGAGTCTTTTCAATCATGACTCCTTTGAGTCTTTTCGATCATATAGTGATTGAATCTTGATTTGAGTCTTTTCGATCATAGTGATTGAATCTTGATTTGAGTCTTTTCGATCATAGTGATTGAATCAATTGATTGAATCACTTATGTGACTCGAGTCAAAATGATTGAATCACTAAAATGATCGACTTTGCCCATCACTAATCAAGACTAACTGAGCAATAGCGTACAACGTCCAGCCTTATTTATTCAACAATAGTGTGAGGGAAGGAGGAGGGGGGGGACTAAATGAGGAGGAGCATTGTTGGTTGGGCATTGTTGGTTGGATTGGAGGGTCAAAACACAAAGTATAAAAGCTTGGGGGAGGGGGGGCAGGCAGATAGAAAGTCAGGTTTGTTTCACCGTATGATGTGGGGTCGCAAATCAGGGTGGATTGAAGAGTCTTGGCTGAATGATACTAAAAACGTTTTATAAGGGTAGCTTAAAGACATATCGCACCTAAGGACTCATGTATTTGAACCGTCACTATCTTTACTGCCCTTTTAAAATTGTGCATTTTCGAGTTTGAAGTGATATTTCGATTACAACGTGTCTTCATTCCATTCTAAATGAAAACTGTTTAAAATGTTTTAAAATATAGGCAATATAGAAGTTTAATTAGTGTTTAAACGGCGCATTTACTACCATTGGTCCCACTATCCTCTATTAGGAATTTACACGGTCTTTCCTTCATTTACAATGCCTTAAATGGTAAGATCCGATCCTCAGAAAAACTCCTTTTCTTTTCGCTCCACATTCCCACCCGCTCCTTTCGTAATAATCACCTACTGCACCAACCGAAATTCCGTCTTTCTCTCTCTCTAAGATCAGTTTTTTACAGACTCCCTGCCTCTTTCAATATACAATATCGACTACTCACCCTTCCCTGGATCTTTCAATGCCCATCAGATCATTCAAGAGGCAACTTCGAAAAGCCATCTTCTGAATCTTTTTTTTCTTTAATATCCTTTTTATAGTTTTTTTTATTGTTTATATTTGTTAAAGCTGCAGATTTTAAGTTGTCTATTCAATGTTAAGGCCTTTTTGGCTGTTTTTTTGAATGGTTCAACAAATAAATAAATATTTATGAATTAAGAAAGAAAAAGTGACTGTTTTTCAGCCTACGGTTACGCGAACATGGAGTTAGCGCCCATGTATGACCAAAGTTACGAGTTAAGTAAGCCAGATATATACTATTGGTAGATCTTGCTTTTGTAAATTAAATGCAGCCTTTTCATTAGTAAGTGAGAGGTTTTAATGTCGCGAAAGTGAGGGAAGGGGAGGGGGGGGGGAGGAGTGAAGAGAGAGAGAGGGGGGGTGGAGTGGGTGGAAGGGAAACTCGTTAACTTTCTCCCCTCGGCTCGCAACAATCGAAAGCGCACGTGCCGTAGAAACGTCTTCGAAACGATTTGGTAACGCCTCACTTTTTCCCACGGCGGTCATTTGCCGGTGAAGGAAACGAAAAATCACTCGTCTTATCCGATTTCCTTGATGGTGCGTGCGTTGATTTATCACTGAATTTTTTTGAGGAAATTCTTAGTAGAATGATGGTTAAGTCATGACAGAACTGCAGGGCTTCGTAAAGATACAAGGATAAAAATTCCATGAGCTGGAATGGGATTTTAATAACATCGTCAGATTTAAACAAAACACCTTTGAATGCGAGAATTATAGCTGTCAATTCCCAAGCCGGGCTAAACGAATGATGGGGTTTCCAACTATTTCATGTATTTGTTGGATGACTTTCCAATAAATGCTACCGTCATCGTCTTCAAGATAATTCCATTACATGCAGATACTATGAAATATGCGGTAGGGGCAACAGACAGTGTAGATAAGTTGATGGAAAGGTAGGTAAGGAAGGGTGGAGAGAAACCCGGCGCATCGTGATCAGACTACTCTGAACGAAAGGCGGCAAGGGGACCTCGCCTCAACGTCCCATCCGACGGAAAGAATATTTTACGTGAAGTGCTCATGACAAAACACTCAAGTAGGGATAAGACAGTCTTTGAAGAATCTCCACCACTGCTGAGATCTAAACCCAGGCCCATATAGTCGGAAGCCAACACTCTTGTTAAGAAAAAAACTCCATCTCGTGGAAAGAAAGGGAAAATAAAGTGTATGAGAAAAATAAAGGCGGATTTGGGGGGCTTCCCCCCCAGGACGCTTAAAAAATAGACGATATTTTTAATACGGTTACAATTACGTTTGTTTATTTTGTAAATTACGATTAATTATTATTCATTAAAATTAGATTGGTTCACAGGAATTTTGACGCATAATTTATTTGGCCTAATTTCATATCTAACTAACTTCCATGTTAAATTAGAGAAAATATTTCGTGCAGCGATTATTCTACGTTGTTTATTATCTTAAGCATGGGCGCAGCCAAAAATTAAGGCTAGGGGGGGGGGGGGGTTCTAGGCGCAACTAATACTTTGGGGTGTTAGGGTATTGCATACCCGCCAGGGTAAGTGGGAGTTGCTGGGGCCCACCTCAAGAAAATTTTTAAGATTAATGGTTCCAAATGGCGAGTTTTACGGCTTTATGGGGGATATTTGATTAATCCTAAGACTTTCATGTAAGTAATACTAATCCATTAAGTAAAATGGGTTTAATTTTAAATTTTCTCTGAGCCCTGGGGGGGGGGGGGGGTTTAACCCCCAAACCCCCCCCCCACCCCCCTCCGTCGCTGCGCCACTGGTCTTAAGTATGAGAAGACCGTTTGCCTTTCACGCCTTTGTGCCCCTCAGAAAACATCCTAGTTCCGGCCTCGTTGGGTACCGCATATAATATTCCAATAAGTTCAGCCTTATAGCAATGACGTTACTTGTTTCTTCTATTGTGTCATTGTTTACGGTATAATCAAAGCCTCCTCGAGCTATGGATCTGATTGGACAGTTCTCGGTCAATGTTTTAATTATCGTTCTCCATGCTTCTCCATGTAATGGAATTATCTTGAAGAGGATGGCGGTAATATTTATTGGAAAAGTCTTTCAACAAATGCATGACATAATTGGAAACCACATAATTCGTTTAATCCTGCTTGGGAATTGACGGCTATAATTTTCGCATTCAAAGGCATTTTGCTTAAATCTGACGATGTTATTAAAACTCCGATTCCAGATCATGGAATTTTTATCCTTTTATCTTCACACTATTCTGCAGTTCTAAAATGCTGCGTCATGGATTTCTCGATCTGCTAGTGCCGTAGCTTCGCAAGCTACTCGTACATTGAGTAAATCTTATTAATGGCTAAACTATGCCGAGTTTGGAACTTCTTCTATTCAAAACTTTGTCCCAACTATACCTAGAAAGTTTTTTCTCCATGCGAAAAACACAATTTTCGCTTCATTCTCTTTCCGTGAGCTCTTTGGGAAAATGAAAACCCGTCTATGGCTGAGGAAAGCGGATCAAACTAGGTCTCCAGTCATTTCAGAACTCGCATACCAATTACTTAGGAAATATAGAACACGGAATTATTTCCATTGCATGCAAAAAAGAACGTGCATAACCAAGTGTAATCTTCCCTGAGGCACTCTGTTGTGGTTTTCACTGTGTTATCCACATGAATGATTCAAATGCTGTTGTATTCACTTCATATCATCTCCCTTTTGCCATGCCATACGCCCTGCCTCCTAGCTTTCCGAATCTATTCATTTTCGTGGACTTCCAGGGTTCTCTCAGGCACCAAATTTGCTTCCTTCATTGTTGAAGTTAATAGTCATTATTTTAACGAAATGTTAATTTAAATCAACAGTTTATAAATAAGCAAAGGGTTGTCAAGGGTAAGAAAAAGTTGTTGACTAGTTACCAGAGCAGTTGAATAAATAGGTTAAAAGAGACAACAACATCGTGTACAATTAAGAAGATTAATTCAGTCACATTATTCATTCCACTTTCTCTCTTTCTCAGATTTGATCATCTTTTCCACTGCTCGAATACTTTTATCACACTTCCATTCTTTAGCCGTGAACTTTGTTATGCCTGTCCCACATTAAACACTGTCTTCTTCGAGAAATTTGAGTTCTTCCCGGTGTATGGTTTGAAGAAATTATTTCCAGGTTTCCCACCGGCTGTTGTTCTGGGTGGTTTGTTCCAACGTTTTGAAGGCTGAGGGCCGTATTCTTAGTCGACCCTGTAGGGCCAACCGACCCTGGATAAGTCATCAGCCCCTACATAAACCGATCTCGCCCTACATAGGCCACATCAAGCCCTACATATGCCCGTTTTTGGAACTAAACAGGCCCCACTTGATGTAGGGTACCCGAACCAGCCCTACACCCTACAAAAACATGGCGGTCAAATTTCGTCCGCTGATCACTTCGATTGAAGAATATATACGTTGCAATGCATATTAAGGGACACGAGCTCACACGAACCATTTTAAAATGTACAGAAACACAGCGGGAAGGTAATAATACTACCACATTATACCCATCAAGTAAAGTAAATAATAAAATTGGCTGAAGTATAATTAGTACAATATAGTGGTGTACATCACTTTGTTTCTGCGGATGTATAAATATTTTCACGTTTGGCACTTGGTTTGCTTTTGCGAAACCAATATCGTTTACGTACAACCATAGAAAAACATTTTCATGCCGCTATTTGCCACATAATAAACTTAACTACGGAAGGTAAAAGCGAATGACGAACCTTGATGATGCAACCTAAGTTCTCACGTCAATGATCATATTTGTCCTGTACTTATCACTATCCTGTACATACCGCTTTTGAAGTAATTTAATAACAATATGATTTTGATTTTGGCTTTATATGAGATCATATGTAGCGATTAGTAATGTACCGACACGACCTGACGGACAACACCGATTGTTTATTTACCTTGAGTCGTTGCCCTGACAATACGCCCGAAAATTATCGGACGTCTTTTCTTAGTTTTATAGTTAGGTCTCGTTACGCAACCAGAGTTGAAAACTGGTGCTGTGCCATCTTCTACGTCATTTCTGAGTACTTGACGACGGAATTACCCCCCACCACTTATGTAGGGTCGACTGATAAACGCATATAGGGGCCTCTTGTCATGTAGGGACGGATATGTAGGGTCAACTAAGAATATGGTCCTGAGTCTTTAATTGTCTTCAGCGCTAGAATGTGGACCTAAATTCTTGTCGGTATTTTGTTTATTTATTTTTATACTTGAGTGCCCTGATAGATTCTTTCTCGATTGTTGTTTTCGTATGTAGTGATTGATTATGTTCTTCCACGTATTGCTTAACTGGACGCCTTTGTATCTACTGATGTTCTTTTCCTCTCGGCTAATTTGTATAGATTCTTTTTGAAATTCGATCGCAATAATTGTCCGTGCGGCATAGAACCTTCGTATTTTTTAAAATTCATCTACTCATAATATCTTCTTAAGTTATTCTCTCCACTCAACACGCTCTCTCCTACTTTTCACGAGGTTTTCGCGCGCTTGAATATTTTCACTTTTCATTTAATCGCGAAAAATAGATATCGTCATTCGAAAATCTAAGAGCGTGAAGTGCGTACTCCAGGAGTAATAATCTTTCGATTTAGGCAATCAAAAAATAATAGGAAACCGTCCTATTCCCCGTGCAGGCTTACCCTCATCTCCGTTATGCACTCACGCGGGGGGTAGGCAATTTCCATTCGCTCCCTTCACAGTATTTTTTTTAACCCTTAAGCCTAAATCAAAGGCAGAGACCATGAGCTGTCCATAGAATCAGTTAACAGGGTGAACTTGCGGCCAATCGGAGCGCTTTGCTCAAAGTTTCTGTAGTTTTAAAATTGTGAGTTTTCGACCTAAACTCCATTCGTAATTTTGATTCCTATTGACACCTTTAATAAGAAAGGGTTAGAATTTCGTGACACAAATTTTCTTCACCTTGTATAGGATCATACGTAAATCAATTAAAATAATTGTTTAAGGACTGGTGGCAGGGATGAATGGTAGAGGCAGATCACGAACAAGCTACATAGAGTAGGTAAAGGAGGATGTAAAGAAAAAGAATTTTGTAGTAATCAAAGTACAAGCTGACAGGAGAATTGATTGAAGGGCTACTTCAAACCAATCATAGGGTTCATGACTGTTCTTCTACATCTACATCATACTAAGCGACCTGCCTTAAAAGGCGTGTGGCAGGGGGTTTTAGGACACCAGCCGTTTAAATATATCCGAAAAGAAAATGCTCAAACAAAGTTACGACTAGCATTTATTAAAGTACTTCATGGTTCGGGGGAAAAACGAATTCCCATACCTATCAGCTAGGCAAAATATCTCTCTTCATTTATCGCTTCCTTCGGACCTGGAAATATAGTGTGGCTCTAGTATTATGTTCTCCGTGTAGCTCTTAAAGATATACATTCTCCATTCTCCGAGTCTCCAGCGGCTCCCAGCCTAATTCGCTTAGCACCTGGGCAACGCTGTCTGTTCGCCCGCGGCAGTTTTTTGATGATTCGCCCAGCATTCCTTTGTAAAATGATCAAATTGAAGACGACAGTATACAGGGTGTCCCATTTATCTTGACCACCCGAAATAACTTTTTGTCCAGATGCAAATTCAAAAATGTGTCAAGCTAATGTCCATTAGCCGTCAGGGGGAATTGATTAGCATGATAGCCTTCCTTGTAGCTTTGTTATTTACAAAGATATGAACTGCGGTATGTCTTTTTAAAACGGCACCCTATATTTTTTATTCGGTAATTCATTTCCTCTCCTAAAGACATATTCAAAAATGTAGCACAGTGGACTATTAACATAAACACAGTGTTATGAAAAATGCCTGACTCACTAGCGCTTAGTGCAGGTACGCGTGTATTGGAACTACTCCACTTGCTGACGTTGACAGTGAACAAATGAAAACATAGTAAAATGCACACCAGTCATTCATAAAAAATATAGGGTGCCATTTAAAAAAGACATACCGCTGTTCATATCTTCGTAAATAACAAAGCTAAAAGGAAGGCAGTCATGCTGATTAATGTCCCCGTGACGGCTAATGAACATTTGCTTGACACATTTTTTAATTTGTATCTGGACAAAAAGTTATTTCGGGTGGTCAAGATAAATGGGACACCCTGTATGTCGGCATGACGGAGCCTCGAACCCTGATCTCCAGGGTTGGAGTTGACGGTGCTTACCACAACACCACGATGCCTCACGTATTGTTGATGATGATCTCCACCTGGCTTGCAGCTAATGATGGCATTACTACAACAAACGCTTGTTTTTTCGAATTACCATCTCTTCGGGCGATTCCAGAGCCGTCGCAAAATCACCTCGTGAGTTGATATGTGTGTCAAGTGGCGGGGTGTGAGGATGTGTCCGTGGGTGACGCAACAACAGACCCCGAGGGCCCCCCATTCCACCCCCCCTTGAAGTATTCCCTCTCGCTATCCATGTGTGACACAAGTGTTTGATAAGCCACGATATTGTTTCTCGGCAAATATTGGCCGAGAGTTATCTTTGGCGCCCGCGATACTAGCACCTATATTCGGAGTCTTTCCCTCGCGTCCTCGTAACTTTCTCTCCGCTGCCGCTGCCACTCACGACGGCAAACGTTTACTCCTGCTGTCCTACAACGAAAAGGCCTGCAGTTCAGTGGCGCCGACTCCACGGGGCCTGAGGGGGCCCGAGCCCCCTCGAAATTTCGTTATGGGTGTGAGGAAAAAATGTGTCAGGTTTTTCGATATTCCCCGGAGTGTCCAGAAATCGAGATTCGAGTTATCAGGGCTCTAATGTTGATCATATGACTCTTCTAAAAATGCTTAAAAAACTTAAAACTCACCACTTATAAAATTTCCCGGGGCAAGATCCCGGGTTTGGGCCCCCCCAATATTTTTTGCAAGTCGTCATCCCTGCTGCAGTTCCATGTGCCACGGGAAAGCACTTTTTACCTCTGGCCTAAAAAGGAAGGCACTAAGTGCTCCATTACATCTCACCTTGGGAAGTATTAGTGGACCGATCTTAATGAATAAAGCTCCCCTAACGCTGCCGCCGAGATAAAAAAAAGGTTGCACGACGACAATCAAATTATACAATGGGATTGATTACACATTTAATTATTTTACCAATCACAATTTATGTCGGAGCTCGTACATAATTTTTACCCATACCATCCAGAACAACGCAGCGCCAAGCGATTAGTTTTGATTTGTAGTTCGTAGACGGCCGTTGATGTATACGAGTGCTTCGGTCGTTCCGGCTTGTTTCCGGAAATTGTAATAAGGTCAGTGCATTAGGTCTATTTATACGAAGATGGTGCACTCGGACTGGAATTGGGGAAGAGTATCGGCGGCGAAATAATTTTCGCAAAATCCAAACAGGAAACTTTTCTCGAACACAATTTACATCTCATAAATTACAAGGAGAGTTATGAACTCAATTAATTGTGAGAAAACTTTATGCATATTTTAATTCGCTTTTCAAATTATTCGGGCGAAAATAGTCCGAAGTATTGAAGAAGGAAGCGATCCGAATAAAAGGATCAGAGCCTTGTTGAACAAGGGGATCAGGTTGGTGTGGTGGCTAGAATGTTGGCTTCCCACCCGGCGGGCTCGGGCTCAAATCCCGGCAGCGGCAGAGGATATTCAGAGACTGCCCGATCCCTGCTTGAATGTCGTGTGGAGGACATTTCAAGCGCAACACTCCGTCCGTCGGATGGGACGTTAAGCCGTGGTCCCTTTGGTGCCTTTCGTTAAGATCAGGCTAATTCCGACGCCGGGTTTCTCTTCACCCTTCCCTAATGACGCAAGTGACCTAAGCTGTCGGTCGCCTCCTCCAAATACCATGTTTAACAGTTTCCTTTCAGCATTTTTGGGTCCTCCATAAAATGCAGACTGCCTCACTACCGCCTATTATCACTATATTCCCGTACCGTCGAGTGGAGTAACTTTGACCCACTTTTCATGATTTCTTGGAAACAAACAAACCTATCTAATTTTGAAATTAATAAAAAATGTACATGAAGTGGTTAAAATTATTTAAAGATTTCCTTCCTTCCAGCCTACATTGAAGAGACCTTCAATGTAGGCTGTTTCTGAACCCCTATCTATTTTAATAATCACGTTTTTTTTTAATTTGGGCAATAATTACCTTGAATTGGGGTAACGTTAGTCCAACCTAATGAAAGCGTACAAATTTAGTTCTAAACCATGAGTTTGGACAAATATACGCAATATCTTTAATATCAAACCGCAATATCGCTCACCCTTTTTCAGTGATTCCACTCAAGAGCTGGTTTTTTCATAGGTTTGAGTAGAGCTCGCCCTACTAGCTGAGCGAGCATCACGGAGCAGATCCCATGCACGGGCGCATGCACGTCGCCGTGAGGAGGGGTGGAGTGAAAGCGGAAGGGGAGGGGGGGGGGGGAGGCGAGGTCTCTCTTTCTCCCCCCACACCCTGGCGCTTGTGTGAGGTTTCCTTGTGTTGTGTAACGACCCCTCCACTCCAAGACGTGGGCGCCCTCTGCACCGGGTCACGGGAACACACCGGAAGGGGGCGTGGGAGGAGGCGAGGCTCTAGGGGGGAGGCGAAAGGGGGGGTTCCTCCCTTACATCTTTCTCTCTCTCCCTCCGTGTTTATCTATCTACCTATCGAGTTAAATATGAAGAGACTCTTTTCCCGTGCATATGAGCACTGAATGATTTTCTGGTTTCCAATCGGGTTAAAAACTCCATCGTGTGGCCAACTTTTCGAAGAACGCGTTGTTACATTTATTTATTTATTAAATTGTTTAAAAAAAAGCCAAAATGGCCTTTACATTGAATACAAAACATAAAATCTGCAGCTTTAACAAATATGAACCATAAAAAAACTATAAAAAGATATAAAATATAAAAAAAGGGATTCAGAAGATGGCATTTCGAAGCTGCCTCTTGAATGATCTGATGGGCATTGAAAGATTCAGGGAAGGGTGTGTACTCGAAATGGTATTGAAGGAGGTAGGGAGTCTGTAAATCTACATCTACATAATGCCCTGCGAGCGACCTCAAGGGTGTTTGGCAGGGTGTGACAAGCATGCAGCATGCAATAAGATTCCCACATGCATCCACAATGTCACAAAAATGTTACGCCTAGGTACTAAAAAATTACGCTTCCACATTCATGCAAAGGCAAAACTTACAAACGACTTAAAGGTAAAGCGCTATAGCTAGAACATTAAAGTCATGCATTTAGGAATACTAGGGACATTCAGAAACATGAATAAAGGAATGCATAAGTTAGTAATCTCCTCTGCCGGTCAAACTAACGTATTTATAAGTCCTATCGCTGCCGTAAATGTCTCTTATCGATCGCGGAATAAACGACATTCTAAATCCATCTGCTCTACGGTCTTTCTTTCTCTATTTTATTAGTACGATGACCTGTTCTACCGTAGTATGTTGGCGTCCGATCCTCATCGTCTTCAGGGCACACTGCCCATGGCTCAAGGCTTCCCCGTGGCTTGCAAACCTACTGATCTGAAGATTACGAATTCGCGTGTGCGTGAGACACTAACAGTTCAAATCATCCCTGAGGAAATAGGTCAACTCGGAGAGAGTTATTATGTCATTTTGAGCATCATTGGAGAGGGTTGTGCGTTGCAGATCGTCCCTAGAAAGGGTCAGTAAAAATTTATGGCGTGATCCAGACTTTGCCCGTGTTGTTCCGAGAGAAGATGCAAGGGTAGCCGTCTATAAAGATGAAGGAAGCGTTTATCCTATAGTAGCCGGTCTTCCGGTAGTACTGTACGCATGCGACATTTTTGCCAAAAATAGATCAATCCGCAGAAAATTAGAAATCTTTCAGAACAAGTCAATTCGCCATCTTCTTCAAACTAGCCGCCTTCCTAAAATTTCGGACATCCTAACTTTGCACAAACTCCCCACCATGAACGATTTTATTTCCCGTTTGGTAAAAAATAATTAGCATAAAAAAATAATAAATAATAAACAACCAAAAAAAATAATAAAAATAAATAGTTTTAATTTTATAACAATGATGGATACCAATGTGATGGCCATCAAAAAGCCAATTTTCCCGTTGTAAATATTAGTTATAAGATTCTATTTCACACAGACAACGCAATACACCCACAACAGTACACCTGCGCCATTTTTTTAATTAACTGATTGTCAGCTGGCTGGTTGGGGTGAGCCAAGTCTCACCGATACAGCAAGAAATCGCGCATTCGGCGCGATTAGGACGTGGATATTTATCTCATAGCAGCCGGTCTCCCGCACACCACGCGTCCGCCAGGGGGGGGCGAGAGGGGAGAGGCCTGCTTCAGCCTCCGTTGCAACCGTCTCCAGGGAGAAGGGGGATGCTTCAAACTGTTCGGAACTATTCCGATCGGTTTTCATATCGAACGGTTGATTCCGACGTTTGGTTTGCAACGTGATCGGCATCTGTTGTGCTGGAATATTGAAAAAGCTTTCGTACATTCCTATCATATGCAAATTGATTTTTAAAAAATTTCTTACAGGAAATAGTATTGAGTGCAAAATGTGCAGGAGCAGTGAGACGAAGTGGATGTTGCAGGGGAGAATTTTCATTCTCTTTTATGGACATATTAACCGCATTATGCTATTGTTAATGTTTTCATCGTTTATCGTGCAAATGTATGAAAATTTAACGACTACTAATGAACTACGTTAGAGGCCGACTGTTTCGCGTGAGTGTAAATACGAATTAGCTAAAATGAAACAATTGAGAACTAAACTATCGATGTGTGGTAGCAATGAGTTTTGGTATGACCATGAGGCTAATGAAAACTTTTATTAGAGGAATAAAAATATATTTATTCGTACCCAAAGAATGTGAAATGTCTTCCGTCTTTCCACTCACAAGAGTGAAAACGCCAAAGCAGCCAAGAGTTATCCTCAATATGGTTTTCGAATGATTCTACTTTCACTGGTGGAAGCGGGAGGGCGCTTAGATAAATCTCCTCCTACCTTCGCTCAAAACAAAGTATTTGATCAAGTCCGCAAATTAAAGTAATTTTACCCATCTCTGGGGGAATCCCAGTTTCATAAATGTGGTACATTTCTTAAATAGGATAATCGTGTGGTGAGGCTCAGCACACTCTGAGGTGTGAGGCAGTTGGTGTCTGAAGTGGGTGGTGGATTTAGTAGTGTAGTCGAGTTCTTCGTCACTTGTTTTGAACGTGGTTTTTCCACTCATCAGGGGCGCAGACATTCTTCAAAATTTCAGTTTTTTGGCTCTCAATTGTTATCTCATATAGGGATGGTCGGATCGGATACCTCGGATCCAAATATCCGCGGATGTTGCCCTTCATCGGATACATCGGATCCAAAGTCGCGGAAGACATCGGATCTGGATCCAATATTTTGAATAATAGCTTCAGTGAATGCAACGCCCCCCATAAGGGTGGAAAGAGTTACGATTCTATCTTCGAATGCGCCGTCGCACAGTGGGCTGAAATCGAAAAAAGCTGGACAAAAGTCCAAAATGACGTTTTTTGAGATAGAGACTTCAAACTTGGCTTAAATACGTATAAATGATTACCAACTATAGATGTATGTGCCATTTTACATCAATACGATCCGTTACTGAGATACAGTGGCCCAAACATGACCAACTTTTTAAAAACGCGCGCGGTCTCGTTTTTCTTCAGAAACCTTTGAATTTAAGCAGGTGGTGTTGCATTGGCATGGTTTTTATGGAATAAAAAACGAAATATTCCTATGAATTGATGTTTTGCCTATACTTTCCATGAATTTTGAAGATTTTGGTTCTCATGTGACTGGTTTTACAACGCAAAATGGCGGACCCGTTTTTCACGTGAAATTTGACATAAAGTAGACATTATCTTTCGTTTACGAAATATATAACTCAGGAAATTCACATCACAGTGTAAAGTAGAGATTTCTTAAGAATACTGAGCAGAAATCTTGGGAAAAAGTCTGCGACGAAGGTAATGAGAGCGATTTTTCGATCGCGAGTCAAGGCTGAGCTCCACGCCGCGGGACCCTGAGGCTCGGTAACCGAGGTCGATGTTTCAAGTTTTTTGAAACTTTATTCTTGAAAATCGTCATTTTAAGCACAGAACCTAGTCATTAATGACCTAAAACACTATATTGATGACATTATCAAGGATTTTGGATCGACCGAATTGACCATTTAACGCGTTACTCGAGTGGAAATGCTTGGGATTGGATATTTGTCGGAACCATTCCACGTATAAGAAACATGCTTCGGGTATTGAATTTGGGTTAAAAGATTGAGTTGGCATGCTAAAGAGAGAGAAAAACAAAATGTTTTCGCGAAATGCAACTACCGTTACCCTTTTCCATTTCCAACCTCGCCGTGGTGGGTCGCGCGTTTTATGACGACGCAGGTATTTAACAGATTCTTCCTCAAGGGTTTTTCCCTTTTCTCTACAAAAATACGTTTCAACGTATGGTGTAAAGAAGTGAATCAGACGTTAATAACAGTCGTTTGAAAAGGTCTTCATTCGTGGCCTCTCTGGAGTGCTTTCTGTTGAATCTCGGGCAGAATTTACGCATGTCCTTATTCTGGGCTTCTAATGCCTCTTCAGATAATTGTCCCATAGGAAGAGTCAACTCTTTTGCAAAATTGCTTCTATGCGGAAGCACCTTATGTACCGTGGTTGTTATGTAATACCATAGAGTAAGTATATATAGGTACTTACTCGTAAGTATATACAATACCAGGGATACATCTTAGTGAATAACTCCGCAGTTCTCTGGCAGTAGTCCGAGAAAGCTGTATAATTTAGAGTTATGCCACTTGATATTGCCCTCAGAATGATGGAAAAATGTTTGATTAGGTCAACATTGATACCTGTAATTATGAAGAATTGATTTTCTTCTAATGGTACATTACACTTTCCTATGAAAACATATAATTTAGATGAAGTATTTAACCATTTCATATGCAAACATGCGTGAATGTTACATTTGCTTTACAGTGTGCATGGTTTACATATCCTACTCCTATCCTATTAGAAGCCCAGAATAAGGACATGCGTAAATTCTGCCCGAGATTCAACAGAAAGCACTCCAGAGAGGCCACGAATGAAGACCTTTTCAAACGACTGTTATTAACGTCTGATTCACTTCTTTACACCATACGTTGAAACGTATTTTTGTAGAGAAAAGGGAAAAACCCTTGAGGAAGAATCTGTTAAATACCTGCGTCGTCATAAAACGCGCGACCCACCACGGCGAGGTTGGAAATGGAAAAGGGTAACGGTAGTTGCATTTCGCGAAAACATTTTGTTTTTTCTCTCTCTTTAGCATGCCAACTCAATCTTTTAACCCAAATTCAATACCCGAAGCATGTTTCTTATACGTGGAATGGTTCCGACAAATATCCAATCCCAAGCATTTCCACTCGAGTAACGCGTTAAGATGGTCAATTCGGTCGATCCAAAATCCTTGATAATGTCATCAATATAGTGTTTTAGGTCATTAATGACTAGGTTCTGTGCTTAAAATGACGATTTTCAAGAATAAAGTTTCAAAAAACTTGAAACATCGACCTCGGTTACCGAGCCTCAGGGTCCCGCGGCGTGGAGCTCAGCCTTGACTCGCGATCGAAAAATCGCTCTCATTACCTTCGTCGCAGACTTTTTCCCAAGATTTCTGCTCAGTATTCTTAAGAAATCTCTACTTTACACTGTGATGTGAATTTCCTGAGTTATATATTTCGTAAACGAAAGATAATGTCTACTTTATGTCAAATTTCACGTGAAAAACGGGTCCGCCATTTTGCGTTGTAAAACCAGTCACATGAGAACCAAAATCTTCAAAATTCATGGAAAGTATAGGCAAAACATCAATTCATAGGAATATTTCGTTTTTTATTCCATAAAAACCATGCCAATGCAACACCACCTGCTTAAATTCAAAGGTTTCTGAAGAAAAACGAGACCGCGCGCGTTTTTAAAAAGTTGGTCATGTTTGGGCCACTGTATCTCAGTAACGGATCGTATTGATGTAAAATGGCACATACATCTATAGTTGGTAATCATTTATACGTATTTAAGCCAAGTTTGAAGTCTCTATCTCAAAAAACGTCATTTTGGACTTTTGTCCAGCTTTTTTCGATTTCAGCCCACTGTGCGTCGCATGGAAGCGCCCCGTGGAAAATAAAAAAAGAAAGATACGACTGGCACATAGTGCGACTCTTCCTAAGATATTGAACAATCATCGGGGGAATCTCAGCGTCAGGAACGTGAAAATGCATTTGGATCCGAAAATATCCGATCCGTAAGATCCGGCTCCGAAAATCTACGATCCGATCCGAATCCGGATCCGAAAAAAATCCTGGATCCTTCCATCCCTAATCTCATATTCTTTTGCAAAAATCGCTCGCGGTGATTCAAACCGGATCACAGTGGTCCCAATTGCGAATCTAGCGGGACAAAATTATTATTCCCAAAAAACTTCGAGCTTTTGTCGTGAAAACATTCAGAATTGCCAAATTATATACAAAAACACAAAATAACACTATCATAGGTCTTTTCAAGGTGGTTTTTACGAAAAAAATTAATTTTATTTAAAAAATAATTTCGTGTCACTCAACACCTAGAGAAATATGCAGAAAATCATTTTTTTAAATCTATAGTAATGCGCTTTTCTTAATTAAATGAACTAATTACGTTAAAATATACTCCTAAACACAGGGTTTACAAATAAAATCGTTTTTCACAGAATGTGAACCGCGGAATATTAGTCACCTTCATCATTATTACTCTCCCAACTCCCTTCATCTCCGACATTTACCGACTCCACATCCTCCATCTCTTTACCATTACTCATTTCATTAGTTACAGGTGATATTGGTTCCCTGAGAAGCTGTCTGACATCCATCGAGAGGGAATAACAATGCCTTGGGTGCAACGAACTAATACTGGAGACATAAGGATCAGATGTGACTAATAGTCGGTTAAAAACATCTCGCATTGTGTCCTCTCTTGAGTATTTTAGCACGTGATTTTCTTTAAATTTATGAATATGCTTGCTTCTTGGGCGTCTTCGGAAAGCATTCCAATGGGAACTAATGCAATGCAATGGGGGAAATCAATTACTTTTGTCTCATGAATTAGATTTCATGCACCGTGAAAGGCATATAATACCATGAGTATGACGCATGTATATTTTTTCTGTTTTTTGATCATACTTCTCAAATTCACTTGTAATCATGGAGAAACCTCAAGAAAGTGCGCTAAGAATTGCTCCAAACCATTGAAATAATTCCACCTCTACTCCAGTAATGCCTGATGAAATTTCAGGATTCTTTTAACGTCAAAATTCTGATACTATGTACAATTTCTTCCCGTTTATTTCGATGAGTAAGGGCATCAGTGGAGTGATCAGCGCCTCTATCTTTTGCGCTTCTTTCACAGTTATCTCCTAACAATAACTGATCAAAGATGGCCTGGTATTCTGCCATAAGATGTTGTTTTTATCATTTTATTTTAGCTGAAGAGGCAACATAGAAATGGAAAACATAGGAATCGTCCACTGGACCTGATTCCTTCCGAAATACAACTCTTTGCTTATATTGCTTGTGCCCACTACTCCCAACTTAATCCCACTTAAATATCATCGTTAGTTTGAATTCATTACCAGACCGAAGGAAAGCGGCGACAACATCAATAACAATAGTGTTATTCACTAGAGCCAGTAATTTGACCTCGGCCGAAGTATCAGTAATGGTCAGTTCTTGTGATGGGGGATAACAGGACAACTTTGAGTTCAAATTTATCTTGTATGAGGGATAAATATCGCACCGTCTCTGGTTGGCCTCTCTTCTGATGTTTCCGCACTTTTGCTTAGTAGGTTTTTCCCATGGAAAAGGACAAAACTTCCAATGATGAATATGGTATTGGAATCAAAGGTGAAGACAATTAAGCCTTCTTATAGTTGGTAGGTCTCTTTGTTATGTTTTCAGTTATGTCTTTTATAATTGCTGCCGCATCTTTTTTCCCAGAGCTCCACAATGAAATCTGGCTTGCAAAACAAGGTTCTACTTTCGACATATCCTTCAAAAGATACTGTACACATCTAACCAAATCTGTCGTATTTTCTGGAGTACTGTTTCCACTTTTCATCAAAATTACTTTTAAATAGCATCACAAATTTCCTGGTGTCCTTTGAGGTATCTTCATTACAACTTTCAAATCCTAATTTAGGTTCTACGCATTTAATAAACCATCTATAGTCTTAATTTACTCAGCAATTAAAACAATGCCATGCGATTTACCGCCGGTACCTTGAATCGCTCTGAATGCGACATGATTTTCCCTATCGATGTAAATATGTAAAAAATTGTAAGCCATGGATTAAATATACCATAAATATTAATAAAAATTTATACCGTACAAAACTACAATAGTTAAAATTAAAAATATTTCTTCTCTAGCGTAATTTATCCCGATATTCTAGGCGTCGTCCGAGGAAATGCCCCCAGGCCCGCGTCCTAACGGCTCTCGTTTGTTAACTTCATAGAACAAAAAGGGCATTATTGTCAAAAAGCGCAAGTAGGCGCAAAATGTGATAAAAATATCTTTAACTATAAGGACGTTTCCACATGTCTTTGAAGGTTTCGCAATCCTACCTCGACATATATTTTTTATAAGTCAATTTAAACAATAGAAGTCGATAAAAAAGCGAGGTTTTAAAGACTGAGAGATTGCCATTTGAAATCTAGTGTTTTAAAGCAATTATATTTGAAGAAAAATCACTCTAAATAATGCTATATACCGATGGCTATAAGATCCCGCTAGAAATTGTCGTTCCTTCCGTTATTGCTATCTAGCAGGTACGTGTTAATGCTAGCGAGTCAGTCACCGTCTGGGTGTTGGCGGATGGTAGGCAATCTCAACGCGTGACTTTGCAGCTGCATAACTTCGTTATAACTTATATAAACGTTGTAAAAGTTACCAATCATGATGAAGCATTTAATTGCGGATATCGCTACACCTACGGTGACTTTATTTTTAAAAGTTGCAAAACTGACTTTTGTCCCGCTAGATTAGCGATTGGGACCACTGTGGCGGATGGTTCGTGTAGTTTGAGGCATTTGGAGTGGCATTTTGAGGAGGTCTGAGGCTGAGCAAAAGCACGGCGGAGCGAAAGGGTTCACAGATGGGAGGATTGGATTGTCACGCGCGTGCGATGGAAGGCACGCCCTCTTTCGACCGATTGCCGCGGTGGGAAGCGGTGCCGCCGCGCCGCGGGAAAGTTCAACACGCGCTCGGCGAGAGTCAATTTTTTTTCGTCTCGCTCCACTCTCGATCGGTGGAGTGAAAATTAGAAAACGGTCTCACTAGACGTCGTGGGCTGCGTTCTTCTTCAGGCATAGGTTGGAATACGGGAAGAAGTGGGAGCGGACGCGTGATGCAACATGCAATTCTCCAAAGTATTCCTGTAGGCAATAGGTTTCTGGCAGCTTAAAAAGATACTCGAAGCCGTGATGATTTAAAATTTACACTTAAAACACAAAATTATAAATTTACGCTTTTGTTAATTTATTATATATTATTGTCAATTGCGTAATCGGATGCCTATACGTAAACTGGCACTTTGGCTAATGCCTTTTTCCGTAGTGGTCTGTCTTAATTTTCGATGTCCACGTACACGATTTATCACTATAATGCCGTACCGTCGAGTGGAGTAACTTTGGCCAAACTTTTCATGATTTCCTGGAAACAAGCAAACTTAACTAATTTTGAAATTAATAAACATTGTATATGAAGTGGTTAAAATTATTTAAACATTATTTACCTTCAATGTAGGCTGTTTCTGAACCCCTATCTATTTTAATAATTACGATTTTTTTTAATTTGGGCAATAGTTACCTTGAACTGGGGTAACGTTAGCCCAACCTAATGAAGGCGTACAGATTTAGTTCTAAACCATGAGTTTTGACAAAGATATGCAACAAAATATCTCTTAGTATACTGTTTTCAAGTGTTCTTTGATTTTAACCAGTAAATTTATTTTATTCGGGTGAAAATGAAAAAACGACATTCTGCTAGAAAAATCATTTTATATTTCAATGAATCAATGTACATTTTATCAGTTAAACCTACCCTTCATCAGAATGTTAATTTATCTCTATCAGAAGAAGATTCATAACAGTCACCGGTCGACCGGCGCAAGAACCAATTGTACGCCAAAATGCAAATGGCAAAACACAGATCTAAGAATCTTTTTACGTCTCTGGGCCGAATTTACATCTGTTGACCGTACACAAAAATTGCCATAGAAAAATTTCCCATACACCGTAAGTAAAAACACGGAACCTTGCCATTATAAGAGAAATTGCCATGGCAATCAAGGAATTTGAGGTCCGTGGTTCGATTTTCAGGTCAAGTAAATTGTTTCCCAGGCATATTGTTGCAAATTTCACTCCTGTTCACGCGGAAGCTAACAAATGCATCACACAATGTTCCTACTTTAAATTATTCCACATTAAGTACCTCTTTGAGGAGCTTGGTGGGGATAGGACTTGTCTGCTGATCGAAGAGTCCCGCGCTCAAACCCCGGCTGGAGCCTTCAGATTCCCCTAAATAAAATATCCTCGAATTGGGAGGAAGACATTGGCCCCCACACCATGTGGCCAAGTATGGGGTGAGCTCTACCCTCACCTCACCAAACCAACATCCAGGTTGAGCCAATGACTTAGAGTGATATACCATGCACTCTTTCCACTACGGACGTCTGTACGATGGAAATGTATGATTGTGGTCATCAGTTGTCGTAATGGAGACTGCAGCCACGGCCGATAGAGGCTAGAACTTTTATTAGGGCTATCTGGCTACACGATTGCAAAAAATTAGCCCAGAATTAAAAAAAAATAATTTACTTAGAATCTATGATATTCAATCGCCCAAAGATAAGTCTGGAGTGAGCTCTATCCTCGCCTATCCTTAGGGTTGTCGAATCATTGAGTGAGAGAAATGGGATCCCCTTGTACCATTCAAAGCGGTGGTGTGGGATTAGTCACGGAATTGCATAACTTTGCCATTGTTTTTAGCAAATGAGGAGTTGTGCATGCATAGAAAGGGGTGGAGGAGTCAAAGCGTGCGTCTCTCTTCGATTAAGAAAACAGCCGAGAGTCGAGCGGCGCAACCCCAAAAGAGAAAGCGCTTGGCTCCGTATTCGAACATGAAATATTGAGAGATCGATCTTTGCCCTTCCCTCGGCTGACTATTATTATCACCTCACTCGCTAAGGCCTCTTAGCTAAGGAAAAATACAGGCGGAAGCCAGCAGTGTTGAAATGCTCTTGTTTCTTGGACATGGATTGGGGACAATTGTGTTCCTTAAACTTCCGGGTGGTCCTCCACAAATAAAAAATGCGTATTTTTCCCCTTTTTTTTAATGCTTCAAAGGGCATCACAAAAATATTTGGGGGATCAAATATAAGAAATAAAAGCACATTTTATGTCAAAGCGGCTGCTTAACCTCAATTATATCAGAAATTTGCGAAATGAATTTCGGTGGATGATAAAAATTAATGCCACAAAGATTGTTTGCTCTGGTCTTATAGTGTCGGTTGTTACAACGATTTGCTTGATGAGGTACAACAATTCTTCGCTCTTCTCCATCAGGCGTCTCCAAAACGAAATTGGGAATTTGCCGTCTTGCACAAGTATTGACGCACTTGCAATAACAACGCATTCGTAAGATAGCCAATTTCCGGCATAGAAATTAGGCCTAGTGACGCCTAAAAAAATCCTGTATCACAAAATACAACAAAGCGGTAGGTAGTACCCTGAGGTAAGAAGCTCTCTTTTTCTGCAAATCGTTGAAAAATTAATAGAGAATGCCTATGCACAGTTTTGGATGTTAGAGAGTAAGAGGAGAGACTGCTAAAATTGTGCAGAATTGCGAGTGAATGGGATGTGGGCCAGCTCCCGACAAGAAAGGGGACTTCGACCGCTCCTGTTCACTTCCTCGGGGTGAGCACAGAGACGATTTTTATGGTGACACACTCTAGTCCGCGAAATGGTCCAGCGGCGAGGAAACAATGACAATATCATCGGAGCGCGTTCTCACGGAAAGAAGGAAGGAAGCCTTCTCTCCCGTAGGGTCACAATAGGGTGGTTTCCTATTATATTTATTGCCTAAATCGAAAGATTATTACTCCTGCAGTACGTATTTCATGCTTTTAGATTTTTTAATGACGATATCTATTTTTAGCGATTAAATGAAAAGTGAAAAATTTCAAGCGCGCGAAAACGCGACGGCTAAGTATGAATGCCGGGAAAACTCCGTCGTTCTGGTTCCCGCTGTCGCAAGTGAGGTGACCTTGGGGCGAGGCTTTGAGCGCTGATACGACGCAGGATGCTAGCAGGTAGGAGAGTACCATGCTAGCTGGTAGCGCTTGGCTTAAATAAGGAATTATTAATACCTTATCAAACGAAGGAAACTTTCCGAACATAGCCAGTTTTAATAAGTGATTATTAAGACATGTTTCCCTGAGCTCTGTGACTCATGCATGCATTGGTAATCTCAGACGATGTAAAACTCCTATCTACTCGTATAGAAACTAGGTCCCTGTGACGTCACGTGGAGTGGCATCGCATGGGCGCCAATCTAGCCTTTTTCAAATGAGGATAAAATTGACCATGCCATTCGTCGAACCCGGTATTTCTAAACCCAAATAATTTGTATATTATGAATACACTATTGGTGGGTAACGAATCATAATCAATGCCTTTCGTTTTCTTTGATGAAGGAAACTACCCCATTATGTGCAGGATTCCAACAGCCTCCATGGTTGAAGATAATCATCCCCGATGAAGGAGGGTGAGTGGTCCACCGAAACGTCGGTAACCATACCATCTCCCCCCGGTATGAATCTTGCAAAGCAGCCCTGCATATTAGTATTGCGTCGGTGTGGGAAGCGCCCCGGATCGGATAGCGGTCGATTGGCGAAACGTGGGAGCTGCAAGAGGGAGGGAGGGCGTGTAGGAATGATAGCGTGAAAACGCGAAGGGATTGAGTTGAGGGCGGAAGCGAAGGGTTATCGGGGGTAGACGCTCAAATGGGACGTAGTGAAATCGGACCTCTGGCGGTGGGAGAGTGTACTACCTCCATGGTGCACATTCATGGGAGGGGAGGGGGAAAGAGAGTTGTAATGCGTCCGTATAGGGATTCTCGCAATCGCACCACCCAAACCCCCTCTGCCCCCCCCCCAATACGCCCCCGCAATAGAAAGGGAAGGTGCATTAGGGTCATGGAAGGTAGAAACGAGCCACCGCCACGATATACCAGTGGGAAAGAGAAATTGGGGCGAGGAACTCTTTCCACGCCTTTCCGAGAACTCAATTCCGGGCGATTGTATACATGCATAAATATAATACGGACATTACAACGAAGGATTCATCCATTCGGCCACTAAATGTGTTGTCGCCAACCGAGCATTCAAATGGATTAACTAAAGTCGCCACTGGTGTCTCTCATGGCAGAACGATCCGAATATAACGGGGAGATTAGAGTAATTTAAAAAAAGAGCCGTCTTGAAAGTTCCTTTCCTTTATTTTGTAATATAGGCTTGCTTCCCTTGAGACATCTTTTTATTTACAAGGTTTTACGTCGATTTTTCATGAGAAGTGGAAATACGGGGTTATTATTATACAACCGTCTTTCCTTCACCCTACGAAGATCACGTATTACTTTACCAAGACGTAACCTTACGCTGTAAAAACGTTGTTTCTTGTTTATAGGCCCAAAAGTGCATAACTTATTACCTGATTCATGTTTGAAAGCAAAAAATAATAACATAATTATGAAAAATATGCAGTCTCGGTTGTTTAGAATGCAAAGTATGGAGGATATTTTTCTATGATATAAAAACATGTAATATATCTACGTACTTACTTCAACTCAAATGCTGTGCATAAAATGATTCTATGTCAGCATGACCCTATGTAAATGATGGTAGCCGTAAAACAGGTTGTCCTTAATGGCTACTTAAAGTTACTCCGTTTTATGTAATTAATTCTATTCTGTACTTTTTATTTTTTTTGAGTAATAAAACAATTTATTTTTAGATAAGTTATAATTATGGCTTTGAACGAAAATTTACATTCCTATTAATATGAACTATCAAATGCACAACTTTTCATTGCTATTCACAACAAATTTAAGATTATCTATTGCAAATATTAAGATTAATTAAATACATGTCCGAGCTACGGATATTGGTTGAATGCTTAATGAAATGCTTCTAAAGTGGCGACATAAATGAAGCCTTTACGGCGACGACTGGGGCCTCCTGTACGTATTCCCTATGCCATGCTCTTCGTGTTAATTTGAAGCCGTGCTTAGTAAATATATTCCCTCCATGCTTATTATATTCCCAGACATTCATCGCTACCTATCGATTTCAGCATGCATCTGGTCACTTTTCAAGTGGCTACAACTTCTAGCACTACAGCAGCATCTTTCAAATTAGGTGTCCGCTTTGGTTCAGATTGAAAGAAAATATGTCTGGGCTTTAAGAATATTCCACAATTTATTTCGCAATGGTAAAAATAATATTCATAGTGATTGATTGATTCGTGCATTCAGGTATTTTTTAGGGCCTTTCAAATCAGGTGATCACTGGAGGAATAGCAAAGCTGTGGACTTGTGCGTAAACTCCGCCATTTGGAAATGTATCTTCCGAAACTCTTCCTTTTGCCTTTAATCAACCAATAATTCGGATTCTTCGCTCTGAATTGAAAACCCAAAGGTACGCGCGAAAAGATAGAACTTCAATAGGGAGGACGGCTATCCTTTGTCCTCATCTTTCAAACGGATTTTCCAACAATGGAATACAAATCAACGGCCGCCTGACTAGCTATATATATATATATAAGGTTCGCAGATCCGCACATCATTTGGACCCGAAGACGGGAGCTGGAACGCGCCCGAAACTGTCATCCGCAAAACATGAATCAACGCGGTGTATACCCGGAAAACCATCAGCAATCAACTCACCGCGGAAGCCTCCGTAATAATTTTTGACCTATAGTATCCCTGATGTTAAAAAACAATGCTGGAACTTTTTGAAAAACGAAATATTTTCGATGTTTATCTCATGTACAGCGGTTAATGCCCTGGTGAAAATGGCCCACATCGAGAATATCTTACGCCCTTATACGATGATTGTCACCTCTTCCTGTGCATTTTTCTTGCTGTATATCTTCCATGTTTTCGGCGGAATACACAGGGAAAATGTGCATTGTAAACATAAGGCCGGAGAAAAAATAGTCTATGCCACATGGATGCTGCATAGTTCATTCAGAATAGCCATTTATATGCTGTATGTGCTCCTCCGACAGGATTTTGCTATGGCCCCGCTATGCCGACGGAAGTAAAGGCGTTAGTAATGAGATCAGCATCTCCAACGTGACCATTCTTAGCTTCTTGGATACTTACGGAAACAGGTGAAAGACTGCGAGCCGCCTTACTGCCCCAGATAGCTTTAAGAAGAGCGGATTGAGAAACATTCTTGACCCGGAAATATAAGGAAGTTTTGAGAAGGGAGATTTTCCAGGAATGATTGTTGTAAGTTACGCAAAGAGCAGCGGACGAGAATATTCGTTTCGTATTTCAATTGTTGAAGCCTCGTAAAAGTATTTTTTTTGCGTTCACTAAATTGCTTTCATTTGCCGTTTAAAAAGCGCTATCACGCTTTCACTTTTTTACGAATTGTTCAATTGGAGTCCATTTTCAATGGTTTGTAATTGTGAGCCAATTTTTTTTTCATTTCAGATAATAGTAAGAATTCCACGCAAAATTTGCAAAGAAGATAGATAAAAATTTAATGATAAAAATTACACTAACCAATTTGGAGACCGCTTTCTCCCATCTTTCTTGTATCCCTTAACGTTTGCAATCAGCATTAAAATCTTACAAAAAAAATAAATATTGAAATACTGTCAATTAGAATGTAATGTACCGAGACGGTTGGTCCGTGATTTATATACTGAATTCCAGATTTAAGACAGGGTTGCTGGTGTCATCTCTATACGAAAGGAAGACACTTTCGAAAAAATTGAATCTCTTTCTATGAGTCCCAATTCGTTTGCCCTCATTCCTTCTATTATTTATTGCTTTAGAATTTTCCGCTAGGAAAATCTCTGTCCGTCTCGATTCTTTGTATTTATTGGCGGAAGGTTCATCCTATAATTTTTTCCTACGATCTAGCGTAGTCGCTGCGAGTCCACAAATTCCCATTAAAGGCGGAATTAACCTCGTCAAAACATATTTATTGACCTCGTCCGTGTGCCATCCATCATCGGGGGCGGAGGGCGAGGCGGATTGAGGGCGAGGCGGGTGAGCGGGGCGGGGAAGGGCGGCTTGAAAGGCGTGCGCTTTCAGTTTCTCGTATTTTTGAAGCGCGCGCGAGAGCACGTCGTTGTTCTCAAAAGCGCGGACGCCAAGGAAACGGGCCGTGCGAACGAAGAAACTGATCTTAATGCCGTTATTAAAATGTCTCTCGAACATGTTTCTCTTTTTTCTTTTTTGTTCGCTTCAAACTTTCCACGCACCGGTGACCGAAATCGTCACGACCGCGCGCTTTGAGAGTGCTCCGGAGAGGAAAAAAAATGAATCTCTGGAGCCGTAAATGGAGGCCCTCACCTCTCGAGTTCACAGCATGCGAGTGTCGAAACGATCAGAGAGCGAAAGGCAGGTATTTGCGCCCTTATATCTGCAGTGCTGCATTTATTTCTTACCACCAGTCCCCAGATTTCTACCCGGTAATACTCTCTCTCTCCAAAAATTTTAGTCCTAAAACGTAGCGGGTGAAAAACAGTGGAAGCTGTTTATTATTATTATTACAGTATTCTACCGATTAAGGTAGGTTTGCATGGAGTATTGAAGAAGTAATCTGAGAGCCACCCTTTCCTTCCAGCACTGCCTTCTTTAATTCACTGTAAGGCCTACTTCCTTTCAATCTATCTAAAAATCCTCTTCTTTTCCTTCCTCTCCCTCGTTTGCCTAAAATTCTACCCTCTAACACCATTTTCAACATCCCATCCCCGCTAATTATTCGCTCCATCCATGCATTCTGTCTCCTCCGTACCTCATCTAAAAGCTGCCTCTCCTCGCCAACCATATCCAGCACTTCGTCGTACCTTTTCCTCTCCGTCCATTTCACCTTCTCCATTCTTCTCCATACCCACATCTCGAATGCCTCCAATCTTCTCTCGTCTTCTTTTCTCAGTGTCCACGTTTCCGCACCGTTGAGCGCTACACTCCAGATCAAACTCTTCACTAACCTTTTCTTTTTTTTTTACTCTTACATAACGAATCTTTCACAAGCTCCTTCCTGTTCATGAACGCCTCCTATGCTAATGCAATTCTCTTCCTAATGTCCTTACTACTGTGTCCGTTTTCTTCTAACGTACTGCCTAAATAGTTGAACTGCTCAACCTGCTCAAGTTTTTCACCACCAACTATTATCTTAAGTCTCACGTTCCTCGCTCGTGATGCTTTACAAAACCGCATAATCTTAACTCAAAATAAATATTGACTTTTTTTTAACATCCTATTGCATATGTAAGGGGCTGACTAGGGGGTCGATAGGTAAGAGTGCAAAGTGAAGGTCATTGAAGAATTTGATCTGGAGTGTAGCGCTTTACCATGTGGAAACAAGACGAGAAAAGACTGGAGGCCTACTAGATGTGGGCATGGAGAAGGCGAAGTTTACAGAGAGAAGGATGGACAACGAGTTGTCGGACGCGGCGGGTGAGAAGAGGCAGCTTTTAGATATGATAAGGAGGAGACAGAAGGTATGGACTAAGCGAGTACTTAGCGGGAAGGGGATTTTGAAAACAATGTTAGAGAGTGGAATGTTGGGTAAGCGAGGGAGAGGAAGTAAGAAATGAGATTCGGATGACTTTTCCGTCGGCGACACGAGTGAACCGAATTTCGCATCAGAGTAATGAGCTCCAGTACGAGCTTTTAACCGAAATTAACCCCATCTTATCCATTTAAATCATCACTTTTTTATGCCATTCCTCGCAAGTATTATTCCCCTCTTGCTAATTTTGATTATAAATAGAAAACATCATTCCGCTCCCGTCGCCTTACTGCTGCTGACATTTACGATGACTGATTTATATGCGCCGCATGACTCAAGGGCTCTGTACAGGACGGACAAGGGCCTCATTTATGTAATCTTAAATATTTTAAAGACGTTACTATATTTGAAGAATAATTAAATATACACCAATGCTGTATTTTCTATAAACTTCTATTAGTCTGACCGAGGTTTAGACACTATGTCATTTTCAAAAGTCTGGGTAAGACTAATAATACATAACACAGGCCAGCAAAAAAAAAAATTGTTTGAAAACTTTTTTATTTTAATAGCTGATCTTAATAGATTTTTATGTGCCGAATTCAAACCTGGCCTTAGTTTTTTTTTATCACCCATAGTTTACAAGCAATATATATTTTAATATTTAGCCAAATACCCCAATACGGTGTATAGGGAAATCAATGAAACACTGTGTTACACCATAAAATTGTTTGTATTTACTGTTAAATTACTAACAATAGTAATGCAGCGTGATAATACAGGGTTCACTTGTGAACTAGAATTGGTCTACATTTTCTTCCCTTTTTCCTTGAAGCTTCTTGTGTAGCTTTTTCTGCGATGAATCGCTTGCTGAACTTCTCGGTGAAGTACCAACAGTAATCCCCCATTATCTTCGTTCATTAGGCCTACTATTTCAATTTTATTATAACTATAAAAAAGCTGTTAAATTCTAAAAATATTTCTTGATTTCATAAATTGAACGGTAAAATGTGAATAAATGGTGGGTGATACAACTTTTTAAGCATCACATTTGGATTCAGCAACTTCAAAAGCATAAGAATAGGGTGTTTTGAGTAAAAAAGTTTTTTCATCGTTGGCCTGTGTAATTAGAGAAACATACCATATTGCTGTATCTATGATTATGTTTCATGTTGCACACTTCCATCAAATGCCGCCTTCCACCCTTAAATGCCTATCTTTCTCCCTTCTCCATGAGTAACCCTTTGTTGTCTCGCTGGCTGTTCGTGTGTGGGCGTTTCTACCTGGCGGTAGTTTCTCTCGCTTCCAACGGAGACAGTGGGATGATCAGGAGTGTGTGGGAGGGAGAAAAACGCGGCGCCAACGGGAGTCACGGGGGGGAGGGAGAGGGGTTAGGAAAGCAGAGAGAGAGTTGACAATTGTCCCCCCCCCCCCCGCCATACACACCCCGTCCGATTGATTGCACGGCTCTCCCAGGGAAAAATCGTCGATAAGTGCGCGGCCACTTGGATTTGAACCGCTCTGGCTGGCTGCTTCGCTGGTTATCGACCTCAAATTCCAACATTTGAGAAGCCTTCCCTCGGCCTTGTTTCCAGTCATTCGGATAAATAACACAGGCCAACAATGAAAAAACTTTTTTACTGAAAATACCTTATTCTTATGTTTTTAAAGTTACTGAATCCAAATATGATGGTTTTAAAGTTGTATCACCCACCATTTATTCACATTTTACAGTTAAATTTAGCGATAGATAGCGAGGCGATAGAAGCGATAAATTAAGAGAGATGTTTTGCCGAACGGATAGATATGGGAATTCGTTTTTCCCCTGAACTATAAAGGACTTTAATAAACGCTAGTCCCAACCTCGTTAGAGCACTTCATTTTTTTTTTTAGCTGTAAACGGCTGGTGTCCTAACGCCCCCTGCCACACGCCTTTTATGCGGCTTGCGGGGTATTATGTAGATGTAGATGTATATTAGTAGGAATTGTGAAACTGCTTTAAAATCATTATAACGTAATTTTTTCCTAAGATGAAAAGGTCTACGGGGGCCGAATGAGGGGTAACATTTGCTCAGGAGGGAATAAGTCATGCGGTTCAAGTGAAGGAATTATTGAAACTTTCCTCGCCTTATCCTCCGGATCATAAATGTTGAAGAATTCGAGTGCCTTTATCGCAAATTTGCTTTTTGACCGAGGATAAGGCCGAGACACAACGTCCCACTAAGATCACCGAGGTTAAGTCATGTTGCGCCCGGAATAAGGTTGGATGGGTGACATTTTATAACTTAAGGGTGGAGCTTTTTTCTTGTGCATCCAAGTGGCACGCAGGATAAACAAGGGATGTGCAGAATGGAACAAGTTATTTCTAAGCACGTGACGGAGGTCTCCGCAGCCATTACGTCCACCATTAACCAACCCAACAGGCAGTATTCATCAAAATGATTTTTTTGAGTGTACATTTCGGTGGGAGTGGGATCCAATGATGCGGATCAAATGGATCGACCGCTTTAGTATTGAGGAAGTCCTGAGAATAATAGGAGAGAAGAGAAGCCTCATGAAAACCTTAATTAGAAGACGGAACAACCTTATAGGTCATATTATGGCCTGATGAAGACAACTGTAGAGGGGTAAGTGGATGGCAAGAACGGAAGAAAAAGACATCGAATGAAATATATGAAAAAGGTAAAGTAGGATTTGAAGGAGAAGAAATTAGAAGGTGTGAAACGTTTAAACTTACTTCATCGCTCATTCGAAGTTTGTATTAGGGTGATGGGACAGAGTTTAAATATTTATTTCAACGCATTAAGAAACTATTTACATTTTTGACGAAGACCCTTGGCCGCGGCTGAAGGCAAACTCCGGCAAGTCCTCATGGTTGGGAGCGCGAGGCGCGCGTCAGAGGGTGAGTGAAGGAGATATGGAGTCAACAATTAACGCGGTCATTTCATTCCCCCCCCCTTTTCTCCTCCGTAACCCCGAAAGAAAGAAAAGAAAAGGAGAGAGAAAAAAAAGAGTCCGTCGCGAGGCGCAACACTTCTCCACGAAGCGTGAAAGTTTCCATCTCGCGCGAGACGCCGCGCCGTTGGAGGGATCGGAGGGGGTGAGAAACCTCCCCTTCCCCCCCCCAAAACAGTCAGCGCCGCCCTGCGGAGGGGAAGGGGGAGAGATGAAACGCGGAAGATTGAAGTGTCCAATGGGAAGGGGAGAGCGCGTGGGCGACCACGCAGAGAACTAGTGCATACGGTCGACTTGGAAAGACAATAGGGTACCTAGTTTCTTTCATCAGAGAAAACGAAAGGCATTTATTGCGATTCGTTACCCACCATTGGTGTATTCATAAAATAAAAATTATTTGGTTTTAGAAATCCCAGTTTAGACGAATGGCAATGGTCATTTTAACCGCATTTGAAAACGGCCAGCTTGGCGCCCATGTGATGCCAATCCACGTGACGAGAAAGGGACCTAGTTTCTATACGAGTAGATAGGAGTTTTACATCGTCTTAGATTACCAATTCATGCATGAGACACAGAGTTCAGGGAAACATGTCTTAATAATCACCTATTAAAACTGCCTATGGTCGGAAAGTTTCCTTCGTTTGATAAGGTATTTATAATCCATATTTAAGCCAAGAGCTACCTGCTAGCAGCCAGCATCGTATCAGCGCTTAAAGCCTCGACCCAAGGTCACCTCACAATGCAGCAGCGGGAATCAGAATGACGTCAGACGGGCTTTTCCCAGCATTCATACTTAGCCGTCGCGTTTCGCGCGCTTGAAAATTTTCACTTTTCATTTAATCGCAAAATATAGGCATCGTCATTTAAAAATCTAAAAACGTGACACACGTACTCCAGGAGTAATTATCTTTCGATTAAGGCAATAAAAAAATAATAGGAAACCATGGTATTAGCGATAAAGTAAACGCATGGAGAAACCAGCGTGATATACCCATAAGTACTTTTAAAAAGTAAAAATTAGGTCTGATCCATATTGTAAAATCAGCCTGGAAATTAGCGCGGGATTTGGTCGATTTTTAATTAACAGGAAAATTAACGTGGAACTATGGGACGCGCTTTGTCGCATTCATTTGTTTTCATGCGTTTCGCAGCCGTGTTTTGTCAGTTGTAACCGTGAATCGTGGGAGAAAATACGTCGGAACGAAATATAACGTGGGCATAACAAAGAATTTTGGAATAATTCCACCTTCGGTGAAGCAATTCTGTGTAATTCTGGGTATACTTCTGTGCAACTCGTGAATCTGACAGTTCGATATACAGTAGATTCCGTTTTATGGGTCCACCGGTTACTTGGTGCAGCCGCTTAATTGGGGCAGATCTTGAAGAACAGAACCCAATCGAGGAATATCCCAGAATATTCTCCGCTTAATTGGGACAGCATGCCGCTTTATTGAGCCATGAGTCGGCGACATAGACTCTATACTCGCGACGAAATTAAAAAGTTTTTGTTTTCAGAATAATAATTTTTTATATTTTCCTCCTTTGATTTACTCTTATTTTTCACAAATGTTCCTATTCTTTCCCTATTTTGAAAGCTCTTATTGTTATACTATCCGCAAGATCATGTGACTTTTCTTTAATAGGACTTAGTAAAAGACCTTAGAAAAAAAGTAAATTCAGCGTCCCCCGAGGCTGTGAAAAATATTTTTAACAAAAATGTTATAATTCTTAAAAATGATAATTAATTAACTAAACTCGCTGATTTATTACAAAAATTAATAGTTTAATAAAATTATGTTGCATTATAAACATTCTTCTATCATTTCAACGTTTGTTTATGCCCATATACAGGATAGTTCGCCTAATTGGGGCAGCCGCTTAGTTGGGGTAAAGTGCACAAGTCCCAATATGTCCCAATAAACCGGAATCTACTGTATTACAAATGCGCAAGCTGTATTAATGTCAATATGGAAAGCCCGAGAGGGATTTTTCTGTTATTTTTCTTTACTTTTTTGTATTTTCCAGGTGGTTGTATAAGTGGCGCATAAAATATAGAAATTTACTGGTAACCATAACAGGATTTTTTTTATTTTTTGTTATTGAAATATCTCCAGCTTCAGAGAAGCAATTCTGCGTTATGCTCTCAAGACAGCACCTTCATTCTTCTATGCAACTGACGAATCTGACAGTTCGATATATTATAGATGTACAAACTGTATTAATGTTAATTATTTGTCATGTGGTCAGTGTTTTTGATTGTAACAGGAAGCCATATAAAATATCTGGGTATTTGTATCGATGAAAACAGCAACTGGGATTCTTCCGTGCAACTGAACTCTATTTATGAGAAGGTGGCTCAGACTCGGTGACCGCATAGCGGGTTTTGTCCCCTATGGGGCACCAATATTCCAATCAAATACCTGTAATGCTTTGTAATTGTCTAAAATTATGGTTGGAATAAATTTTTTATTATTATTATTATTAATTGAGACGTATGTGTACGATGTTTATACCGTGATGCATGGACAATGAAATCTTGGCATGAAAAAATAGAGATAAAAATTCAGAACGGAGACATGCGTTCCGAAAAAGACCTCAAAGCAGCATCTCCTAATTTGTATTAATTCAACGCGTTTGGCGCACCGCGGCTATTACTTTTAGGAATGGTGATAGATGACTTCCAGTAAGCGATAATGTTTTTCTGTAAAAGGTGTTAGACGTAAAGCAATTTTTCATTTCGTATTTTATACATCTTTTTGTTAATTCTTTTGCTACAAAACGGCCTTAGGGGAAGGGAAGAAAAGGAAGCATGAGAGATGGTATTGGAAAAATCGATTTCTATTAAAATCAAAAGTATTGTTTTAATAGTCAAAGATCGAGGAAATCGAGATCAAGCCATGATATTCGAGTTTCGATCCAAACTCGACTTCGATCCGATCTCGATCATGTCGTTCGATCTCAGCAGCGACACCATCGACCTATGATATCCGTCCGAGTCATCCGTGCGAGTGAAATAATTGTCGTGATCGCTACGATCTAGGAGGGAGACTCGAGTGGAAAGGCACGCCCTCGATCATCAAGAAACCATTTCTATCTGTTGATCTTTCTTAAACATTTTAATGAAGCTAAATGGTTCCAAATTCTTACTATTACTAATTCAAGCATGCATTCTAGGCAGAATTTTTTCTACTACTGAAATGTGTATTTTCAGTGTTATTCAAATGAATAACAAACATGTTTTTACAGTGTTTTTTTAAGAAACGTGGAACGTGATTTTATTTCGATTAATCGATATTTTTATTCAAATTTTCGATCTTTTTTGGAAAGTCGAGCTTTAAATTTCGATTAAAAATCGATTGCTCGAAAAATTGATTTCGAAGGACATTTTTCCATGAGTTCAGAGCGAGGGATGCACACCCTTCATTGTGGGAGGAGTAGGCGGCAATGCGTGCGATATGGGTCAGGGCGACAGCGCCCTCCTCTGCCACCACGACTCCTGCAACGCTTCAGCGATTTCCAGCGCCTCGATCAGAGGGCAAGCACGGCGGCCATCACGAACGGTCGGCACGGCACGGCTCACGGAGGGTCACGGGACGGACCATTTGATTCACCTGCATGCTACATATAGCGCAAGCTGCCTCTGTATGCGAGTGACGGTAAGTGTAAGGACACTGGCCGTTACCAAGCAAAGAGGAAATCCTCGAACGAAATTCAACCCTGCATTTATTTTAGTCCATTGTTCAAGGGAAAAACGATACTGATTATACTGCAATCTAGCGATTTGATCGATGGATTTTTCTTCCTCATAGAATAATCCTCCAAAATCGCTAGGATAGAAATGGCTTTGCCTGGTTTCGCTATTTAGTTGAGCCCTTTTCGCTTCTGTAGCGTTAAGGTGTTTTTTCCCCGTCCCATCCCTTCCCACCCTATCCCTACCCCAGAGGCGTCGATGGGCTCCTATCGCGGCGGCGCCTCTTTCCTTTTTGCCTCATCTCCTCCCCCTCCCCGTATGATCGGGCGTATAAGTCTCTGACTTGGTTCCCGGCCCCGGTGTATTGTATCCCTGAATGGTTCCCCTTGAGCCCTCATTCTTTCTGCCTGTACTGCATGATGGAAACCTCTTAAAGTGAGAAGAACCGTAAATAGGCTATGCGGGGTGTACAAAGCCTTTACAAATGAGCGGGGTTGGAAAGATATAGGTCTGAAGGTGGACTCACCCTGCTACATAGGAAGGAAAGATCGTAAATTCAAAATTAAACTAAAAAAAACTGAAAATAGACATTTTGAAAAAATCTTTTCTACAAAGAGGAATAAAGGAGTGGAACGACCTACCTGAAGTTATTTTGAAGATATTCCCTGCAAATGCGAAATTTTTTAGGAAGAAGTGTTCATCACTTATTGATTAATTACACCGTGGTTTAAAAGGGAGAGTGTGAAATTGGGTTAATTGGGTCAATGTTCATTGATGATTGGTAGAGGTAATGGCTGAGGAGACATTCGTCAGGTGCTCTTGTACTCGGAAATTTCTTCATGCATTCTGCCAACCCCATGTTTATCCACTTGAAAATAAAAGAAAGAGCACCACAGTTGGGGTATAAAATGTCAGCCATCCAGCCTTGGTCTGAGTGTGGCATGGCTTTACCTCGGTGAAGTTGGTGGAACATTGAGTCTAGGTCTTATAGTTACACAAATTTGAATTAAAGGCACTCAAATTCTCCTATATTTATGAACCGTAGAAGAAGAGGGTGAAAGTTACACAAATGACTACGCCTGAACTGCTAAACTCATTCTCTCCAAAGGAAAATTGTCTTCGGTTTGGTGCCACTCATTATGAGATAAAAATTCAGCATATATTTTATACTGCATCAGTTATTTTCGCGCCTATGTGTCTTTCGCGTTTCCCAACCCTTTTCTGATCACAGGTTTTTATTTAGCATTGTTTTTGTTTCAAATTTCAATGTTAGATTTTTACTAACTCATCCAATTTTCCGTCAAGTAATTTAGGTTACATTTTGAATGTCAAATGACCTCGCCTTGTGGAATATTATGGATATAATAAAAGTTTAGTTGGAAATCGAATTTTTGTCATGTATTGCGTATGCTCTTCTGTGTACTGCATACTATTGTAGTCTAAATCTTAATTATTTTAATGTCAAAACCGGATCCGTTACATTTAGTAGCTGTCATTGTTAGAGTGATTGTAATTCATGGTGCCATTCGCTTAAATAATATTTAATTTTTTCAAGGCGAGGAAGCTTGATATGAACGCTTGCCATCTCAAAACCGGAAATCGATGAGCTGTATTGCATTGCATTTCCGAACACTTTTCTCGTTAGCTATATCGCAACCGCGATTGAAAAAAAACAAGAGGGTGTGGAACGAACATTTTAGCTCTAATGCGAAGCCAAATTTTCCCTCCGCACTTCATAAGTTGGCAGCGCCACGAGAAATAGAGGCGGCCGCCGGTTGCATCAATCAATACTAGCCAAAATAAAACAAATGAGCGGCCTGCTGCGCCCTCTGTCGCGAATTATTCCGCCACGCTCGAAAGGGAAGGAGGGTTGCATATCATGCTAGGGGAGAGAGACAGGGGGGGAGGGATTGATGTATATATGTTTTTCCCTCGAATTTCTCCCCTCCCCTTATCAGCGGTTATCCCCCTCCGAAATTCGAGAGCGCTGCCATTCAAGCCATTCAGTCCACCCTCGATGCATCCCAAATGCGTGCGTGCACCACCACAACGGGGAAATATCATCCAGGTATTTGTGTGTGATTGGGGAGGGGTCCTTCACGAAGTGTGCATGAGGAGGAGGAGAGAACCAGAGATTAGCCCCTTTCGCATCCGCCCTTCTCTTGTTTTCATATCGCGACGCCTCCTACGCACTATACCACGGATGTCAGAATCACGAATATTACTGGATAGAGGATTCTCCATTGAAGCTCTAAATGAGTTATATTATCCACTACGATTCTCATAGGATTCACAGAAGTCGCCGCTCGTATCGCTGACAGGCAGAGCGACCCGAATTTCACGGAGAAATAAGGAGCAATGAGGGCCGTAATGGGAAATATTTATTCGTGATGACTCTATGCGAAAACTCATTCATTTTCCATGCTTATCTACGGAAAAATCCATGGAATAATCTTAATTATTGAATATTCTTTCATTTCTAAAGGCAGCAACAGCAAAGCATGGTTTCGCAATTGCTAGACTCCGTCGCCCTAGTGACGGCATTAGGATTCTCCCATCCTATACCCTTTTGCTGAAATGCTTTATCCTGGAGACGTCGTCAGGCTCCTCGTTGCGGTGGCGCTTCCTTTCCCTTTTTCTCCTCCCTCTCTCCACCCCTTTCCCTCCTCAGCAATGCGGGCGTAAATGTCTCCGATTTGGTTCCTGGCCATCAGGAGTGTAACCCCGCGACCCCGCCCTGCTGGGCACTCCCTCCAACTGATTTCCCATGCCATTCCTCGCGAGGACAAATAAACTGTTGCAAAAATTGAGAATCAATGCATCGCTCCATCTTCATCGCCGCGCTGTGTGCATTTTTCTAAAACCTATTCTAAAGTGCGGTTGGTCGCCGCAGAAAAAAAAACATCTAGGTGGGCCTCGTAAATGTAGTCCCCGTGACGAATGTATCTGAAAGCGGGTGAATATAAACGGACTCTAATGGAAAGCGATGATGCAAATTCGAATGTGGCCAAATAGAAACGTAAATAGTCCAACACTTACTAGTGCGATCGTGATTTCTCAATAATATTTCGCTCGGAGCCAGTGAAGGCTGCGTGTGAGCCATAGTATTATGCTGTTGTCCCTCTTCTCATAACAAACCCCCTCTTTGGCCAAGAGCGCGCGATTATAACCCCCCACATCAGTGGCTTAATTATGGGGGGTATGAGAGGATGTATATCCCCCCCCAAAAACCTCTGTGAAATCAAAAAATTATATGAAAATATTGTCTCGATTTGATCTATAATAACTGCATCTACTAAAAGTTAAATTTTAAGTGACAAAATGATGTAAAATGCATTTTCAGGTAATTTTTCAGGTTATTTTCCAAAAAATTTCCTTAAATCCCCGTTTCCTGGGGGGAGAGTCCTCACTAACCCCCTCTCATCCCCCCCAAATCCCCCACATTGCCTCCCCACACAAAGCTCCTTCATCCCCCCTCAACTTATTCCTAGTTACGTTACTGCCCCACATATAATGGGTCAGCAAATGAAGGCGAGTGAATAAGCAGACTCTATTAGTAAAAAAGGATGCAAATCTTAATGTGGTTAATTGGAACCGGATGTGCTCACTTAGAAATGACCACACGTCCCCTCCAAAACACCCTCTGATCTTCCCGAAAAAAATGAACTCATAATGAGCTGGTCTTACGCAATCCAGTTTAATTCAACAGTCATTGCCACGTGAGACAGTAACGGAGGCAGAAAAAAAACTCAAGGGGGGCGCAAAGGATGTTTTGAGCTGCCTATACTTTTATCGTAATGAAAAATAATCAAGTTACAAGCAAAGTTTAAGATAGTTTTATTTTAACCGATTAAACTAGTATACAAGATAATGCTATCTTATGAGATAAAATGTTACAATTGTGGTTCTGAAATGTTCTATAGTGCGGTCAGCCCCGAAAGGGGGGGCGCGCACCCCCTGTATCACCCCATATGTATCCGCCACTGACGTCAGAACAGCATCCCGAGGAAACCATCCACAGCAAGGTTACTTGGCAGGGGTTCATTTCTAACCTAAAACAAGTAGAGTGCAAGGAACATGGTTTAAAATCAAATTAGAAGACCTCCTTCCCACTTATACAGACACTCTCTACAAATCAGTGCAAAGTACATGACACAGTGTTAAATAATAAATTCCACGGCAATCTTAACTCCCAATTGAGTAAACTTTTTTTTAAGCATTTGAATACTAAAGGAATGCTTACATCAGCATCAGCATTGACACTTTGCAAATAAGGCTAGCCATTAAGGGATTACATTTACTTTAATCCTTCAGTTCAAAATTTCATCGTCTAGACATTATTTTCAGGCTGTTCTGACTCCCTAATGAAAATATACGTCCTATACGGAAGTTTGCTTCAAAATTTAATAATTAACAGGTATTGCGTCATTCAATTTAATTCAACTGACACTTCCAACACACACGGGAGCAAACCAGCTACCTGAAGGGTACTTGGCAGGGGTTCAATTCTCGCCCATAGCAAGAAGAGTATAGGAAAGACGATATCAAATGAAACTATAAGTCCTCATTGCTTCCCCCGGGCTAGAATCATAGGGACTAGATGGACGAGGCCTCAGCCCGTCATCTTGAATTATTCAAGTTTTCGCTTCTCGCGATTAATTACACAGGCCAACAATGAAAAACTTTTTTACTGAAAATACCTTAGTCATATGTTTTTTTTAAGTTGCTGAATCGAAATATGATGGTTTTGAAGTTGTATCACCCACCATTTATTCACATTTTACAGTTAAATTTATGAAATCAAGCAATATTTTTAGAATTTAACTGCTTTTTTATAGTTATAATAAAATTGAAAAAGTAGGTCTAATGAACTAAGATAATGGGGGATTATTGTTGGTACTTCACCAAGAAGTTCAGCAAGCGATTCATCGCAGGAAAAGCTAGACAAGAAGCTTCAAGGAAAAAAGGGAAAGAAAATATAGACCAATTCCAGTTGACAAGTGAGCCCAGTGTTATCACGCTGTAGTAAATACAAACAATTTTATCTCTCTGTAGTGAACAGTAAATACAAACAATTTTATGATGTAACACAGTGTTTCATTGATTTCCCTATATACCGGAGAGGGGTAATAGATTAAATATTAAAATACATATTGCTTGGAAACTATGGGTGATACAAAAAAACTAAGGCCAGGTTTGGATTCGGCACATAAAAATCTATAAAGGTCAGCTATTAAAATAAAAAAGTTTTCAAACAAAATGTTTTTGTTGGCCTGTGTTATCGGTTTTCGAGAATGCCCGCTGCGAGGCGATACGTGCACAGCCTTTTAGTTAATCTAAATATTTGCAATAGAGCATGTGCACTGGCGAGGAAGAGTATGAAAAAACTATGAATTTGGTGTATCAAACCATCAAGATTATAAATTCTGATTAATATCCCCGATTATTATCGCTTATTTCCCCTCATCAGTGAGAATCGGATCGCTCAGCCGTCAGCGACGCAAGTGGCGCATTTTGAAAATTCATTCAAATGCACCGCTGCTATTGCCACATTTAAAATCCGACCATAAAATCCTCTGTTACGATATTTGCAATTATGTTATGAACTACATCGTAAGTAAATAAATTACAACTAACGCACGAGTAAGTGTGTTGGTTCGCAATTCAATTTGAAAATTTTGAATTTACCATGCGATACTTAAAAAATATTTTGTGTATACGCAATGTGCTTTTGTGCCTAGTTCCGAAATCAAAGAAATTATTGCGTATATGTGGTTCTGAATTTTAATTCACTGTTTCGACTGGTCTCACCTCTACATTACAAGCCTGTATAATGATTTTGGTGGGATGTATTCAGGTACTTAAAATATTATTTGAAATCTTTCCCATTTTTCGTTAGTTCCACATCCGAGCTTGGGACTTTTAAGGGTCTCTGAGCCCGTTATAATCCTTAAAAGACACCGTTTCCGCTCCAGTCACGGAACCTCATGTGCTTCATCCTGGATTATTATTTGTGTTCTTCGTCGTGCAATTCCTTAATGCTGTTTATTGGGGCGTGAAGATAACCCATTCCTGCCGGCCCCACCTCGCACAAAACATGAGGGACAGTCCAGGAATCATTTGTCATCTTAGCAAAGGGCGGCCTTATTTTATTTTCGTGCCCGCGTTGCGCTGGTGGCGCCTCTAGCGGCATCGTCGGCACAATTCTCACGCGCGTTTTTCCGCATCGCTAGTTCCCTTCGTGCACGAGAGAGACCCAGAAAATGATAAGGGATGCGTGCACGTACGTCATATTTCGCGGGATGGACCAGTATTTTTTGTGGTTGTGGAGTAGGAGAAGTGAGAAACAATACGAAGGAAATTCCGTTTCCATTAAACGCTTATTCCAATTGTAATTTATGAAGGTCGTTCAATTAATATTGAGCTTCCATGCTACAATTTATGGAATTAACGTTCTATTGAAAACTTCTCTTAATTAGTAAAAATTAAATTTCTCTGATTAGTTTGGTCACTGAAAATTATTACTTTTTTCAAACCATTTTTATGAATATTTTCAAGGTACAGAAATGATAAGAGTCTTTCATTCTCATCATAAAAGTGTTTGTGATGGGCAAAATACTTAATTAATTTCCTTTTGTTGCAGCCCAGGCGCTTAGGCCCTGGGCTGGCTGGAGTTCCATCCTTAGGAATGGTATAAAGGGTTTCCTTAGTAAATACAGCTTTTAGGTTAATTAGGCTGGGAACCGTTAGGTTTTAGGAGGCTTTATTACAAAATTTGATTACTTTAGCAATTTAAAAAAAATGTTTTTCATATTGACCCGGAAAAGATCTTCTAAAAACCGCACTATTTTTTCACTTCCGAAATAAACGATAGGATAAGAGAGATATTTAAGCAAACAGTTAAGCGCAGGAATTCGTTTTTCTCCCGAATAATAAAGGACAATTGCTGGGAGAAATTCAGTAGTTAATTCCCACCAAATAGTAGCATGTGAATGTAGAGGAGACTCAAGGACGGCCGAGATATCAATTTCAGACTATCAGGGCCTCATAGGTCCTAAAAGAGCTATCTTAGAGAAGTACAGAAGTACCAAACATCGCCACGTCGTATCGTGCTGCCCTCTTCATTTGATAGGGCGACACGGGATTTGTGTCTCCCTGGAAACCAGACGGGGTGACTCTCATTCCGAGAAGTAGAACAATGGGATCGGTGTCTCTGCCTTTGATCACGATTTTGAATCAAGCGCGCCTCAATTGAATCACCTCAGATTCTTAGCCCGATTCTCCAAAACCTCATGAGAGGGGAGACTCCGCATTGGAAGAGGGCGCACTCCTTCTGGGATAGAATAGAATTCACAACGGAAATCCGTCGTCGCGTTATAGAGCAACGACAAAAAGGGGGAAAGAAGTGGACAGCAATATTTCACGAGAGTCCCTTTCAATCCTCAACTTTCAATTCAAAGGTGACGTTTCTCGGTCAAAATATTTTGGTCCCGCTTATAGCACCTCATCATTGGCAAAATTCCAGCAGCGCGTGGTTTCGTTCATCGATGTATTTTTATCAGCTTTAGGATTGTGTGATATTCCAATCCTGCCTCGTCAACGGCGGTTAAGTTCACGTTAATTGCCATGGGAAAGAAATCCCCTTGACCGGGAATGGAACCAAGGACCCTGGCTTTACGATCCACTGCGCAGGCCACTATGCTGTCCAGGTTCCTTGATATCAATGGTTCGATTCCCGGACTAGGGGAATTTTTACCATGGCAATTCATTTTATTTGTACGGGAAACGGATTCGTGTGGTGGCCAAAGTGCTGGCTTCCCACTTAGTCGGTCCCGGTTCAAATCCCGGCGGTGGCAGAGAATTTTCAGAGACTGCCCGATTCCTGCTCGAATGTTTTGTGGAGGATATTTCAAGCTCGACATTCCGTCCGTCGGATGGGACGTTAAGCCGTGGTCCCCTTGGCGCTTCTCGTTAATGCCGACGCCGAGTTTCTCGCGACACTTCCTTCCCTTACCCTTCCCTCTTGGCGCAAATGAGCTTAGCTGTTGGTCGTCTCCTCCAAATACCATACCATACCATGTGATTTAAAAATATCGATCGAGAATTATTGGAATATAACTGATAACTTCAGGCTTTACTTTGTGAAACCTCTCCATATTGGAAATAAAGAAATAAAACCTTTTTAAGATTCACTGTTGTTTAATTATGGGCACGACCCGGGTTTCGTAAATTGTATTCTTCGTAAATTGTAAAAACAAAATTCACCTAGCGACGTAACCAAGGTACGAAACCCGGGTCGTGCCCATAATTAAACAACAGCGAACCTTACAAAGTTTTTATTTCCAAGAATTATTGGATTTAGAATTGACTCACAGCGTCCGTACCGTTTTCCTTAAGCTCATGAAATTGTTATGCACATTTCGCGTTTGTTGGAGAGAGAGATGGAAGCCTCATTCCCACTGTGCTTGCTCCTTTCGAAATCGGAAGAGAAACCAAGTGGAGAAAGTACGCCCGGATCCTTTTTTCACTCATTTCGAAAGGATCAACGGCCGCGCGGAGTGAAAAGTGATCACAACATTGAATATATGTACTACACGATAATTGAAGCAAAAAATCTCTTGCCAACCTCTTTTTCCAAACTATCAGTTATATTGAGCGTAATTGGAAAATTGAAAATGTTAGCAATCAATTGACAAGATGGTATGCTTTAAAATAACTTTGTGTCATTTCATATCTTGGCTAGTGTTATCAACAGCTCTGATTAAAAAAAAGCACCTTGATTGCCGCTCTTTGCTTAACCGTTAACCCTCTCAAAGTGAAAATGAACTCGAGAACATATTATCATTTCATTTTTTTCATTACAGAAAATTTAAAAAAAATATTTAATGGCCCGACTTTATTTACCGAGTGCATCTCAATCCTGATACATGCCCAAATCGGCTGATAACGTTCCATTGCCTATTCGACTCCAAGAGAGAACCTGTACAATGCAGGATGTGATGATTGGTTCAGATTCGGTTTCGGTGACTTTATTCGCCTTCTTCAGGGATCAAGCAGTGCTCACAATTTAAGACAATTTTTAAATATTTTAAAGTCCGATTGTTGTTTACTGCTTTTTTATGTGCTAGCCTTAACAACCTCAAAATGAAAATGAATATATTGCGTGAGTAATTTGGAAGTTTTATGATGAGTAGGAGAGAAGAGAAGTATTTTGAAAACATTCGTTAGAAGACAGGTCAATTTAATCGGAAAAATCATGAGATGCGATGCAATAGTGTAAATTATCGCTGAAGGGAAGGAGAGAGGTTATGGATGAAACTTATTTATCCTTTGGCTTTCCCTGTAAGAGCAGATAAAAATACATATAATGCTTACTGCTCCAACAATAAAAGCAAACCTGGAATAATAAGCGAAAGAATTATAAGCAAAAATGTTACACAGGAGTAAAATTACACTCATTGTTAGCACACAATGAGAAAATATATTAATAATCATGAGGAAGAGAAAAATCAGGCAAATATTCTCAAATAGTTTGTAATAATATGCCATTAAAATAAATTAACCTCATATCCGTTAGTAGTCACTGAGGTATTCATGAAGTAGTTTTTATTTGAAAATAAACGAAGAAGAAGGTTTCTACTACAGGAAATTCCAGAGATTACTAACGGAGATAGGAAAAGATTTCCAGATAAGTATTTGTGCGGGGTACAGGACGTAGGGGTAGAAAGGGTCAGTAGTTCTAGTAGTTCAAGAAACAGGCTGTCACACGCAAGCCATATCAAAACGTTCTCTTGAATTAGGTGCGATTTTATTTCAAAAACTATTTTGTTTACAATGAAATGTTGTGTCGATAAAAAACCGAAGCTACTGGTGCAATTTTATACCAACTCAATCCGATCCACAACTAAAAATGGATGGTAATTTCACTGTGAATGCCAACATTTCCTCGTTACTGGAAAACTATGAACTGTTAAACCGTTCTAAAGATGTTAAGAAGCTTGATGTCACAAATTCAAAGAGTCGATGCGGTATCATAGGCGCAAATATGTACTAAAGAATGACTGTCCACTTCGGGCTAAACTTCGGTTTTCAGTGGAGTACCACCTTAGCTAATCAATTCATCAGTAATAGCTAAAATATTGACTATGTTGCCCGATAATAATTATCATTGGCCCGTGATTGTTGTCTAACGAAGGCGCCATGATACTGAAGTTAGGTTCTCTCTTGGAATCGAATAAGCAATGGCATGTTATTAGCCGATTTGGGCATGTATCAGGATTGAACTGCACTCGGTAAATAAAGCTAACCCAGTTAATGTTTTTATTAATTTTCTGTAATGAAAAAAAATGAAATTATATGTTTTCGAGTTCATTTTCACTTTAATAAGGTTAACGGTTAAGCAAAGAGCGGTGATCAAAGTGCTATTTTTTTCATCAGAGCTGTTGATAACATAGCCAGGGTATGAAATATGACATAAAGTTATTGCAAAGCATCTTGTTGATTGAGTGCTAACGTTTTCATTTTCTAGGTTTGAAAATGAAAGATCCTCTTTCTGCGGCAACCAATTATTATGAATAACTAGGGTGACGAAAAGTAGGTGAGAAGCGTTTCATTAGGGTTTTATTAACTTCATTGGTTGGCCAACCAACGTGAGGTTAGAGATTTTTCAGGTATCAGCGGATGTATGACAGTAAAAAGCTGAATTGTTGAGGGAATCATTACCATGTGGCCATAGGAGGAATATGTCATCAATAAATCTGAGCCAAAGGAGGGGTTTCAATGGATATTGGGAAAGGAAAATTTGTTCAAAATGGCCTAGGTAGAGGTTTGCGTAGGAGGGACTGAATCTACTACCCATTGAGCAACCTTTGATTTGTTAAAAATTGTTTTTTTTGTTAAAATAATGATTATTGTTAAATGAGAATGAATTGCGCGTTACGACGATATTAGCTAGGCTTAAGAGGAAGTCGGTGCTAGGGGTATGAGGAGCTGGGCGTTGGGAAAGGAAGTGGCGGAGAGAGGAAAGACCTTCAGAATGAGGAATGGATGTGTAGAGAGAAGTGACATCTATGGTGGCCATGGTAATTTGGGTGTCAGGAGGAATTTGGGTGGATTGGAGACGGTCTAGGAAGTTATAGGTATCTTTGATATGGGATGCTAGAGACAAAACTAGTGGTTCGAGGTAATAGTCAATGAAAGCGGATATTCTTTCCGTGGGTGAGTTGCAAGATGAGACAATGGGACGTCCAGGGTGGTTGGGTTTATGTATTCTTGGCAAAATGTAAAAATGTGAAGTACGTGGGTTTGGGGGGGAGAAGGATGGAGATGTCAGACGAAGAGAGGCCTTCCAGTGGGGTATGTTTCTCGAGAAAAGACTTGATATTTTCCTGGAAGGTGGGGTTAGGGTCATGAGGCATGAGCGTGTATGAGGAGGTATCTGTCAGTTGTCTTTTAGCTTCCTTAATGTAGTATTAACCATCTATTACAATATATATTATTATTAGAATCATCAAACAATATGATAGGCATCTCCTCATATATGCCATCCGTCCTCAATAAGCTAATATCTTTTGTTTTAATGTTGTGAAGGTTTTGAATATCTATCACTTAAGCTGAGGAAATTCCCTCTCAAAAAACCTCATTGAATTAATTAACCAATTGAGGTATTTCAACGCATTTGGATAACTTCTAATAATTAAAAGCACTTTAAAGATTTTTCTCTTTCATTTATAAACAAAAATAAAGCAAATAATATGCAAATTTCCTCATAAACACTTTGAATAATATTTTTAAGGAATTGCAGACGATAATGCTCTTCGTCGAGGAAAAATTACAGGAATAGAATACCAAAGCGTGCCATCAGTGATCTATACTCAGTGAACGCGCTATTTCGAATTTTCGAAGAATGTGGTAAAATCCCCGCTTAGCGTATAACTAAGGGTTAAAGGAAAGACTAAAATACAACATATAAGTTATGAATTATGAATGGGGTACCTGAGATGAGTCAAACGGTTAATTTGGTCACATTAGTGATGACTCCTTTCCCATGTACGACAAAGGACTTAATAAATGCTTGGTGTAATTTCATCAGAACACTAGGAGGGAATGTGGCCTTCAAGAGGAAGGACTCCACGGAAACCTCTGCTGTCTATCGAAAAATCTATCCGTGAAATAAAATTATCCAAAAATGGTAGGGGGATTGATCTTCTGAAATATTCTTCAGGCATTCCTTAAGAATCATTAAGGTCATTGATATTATGTGACACTATTTATTGTTTATTTATGATATTATATATTATCATCCTTTTGTTTGCTTATGCCATATCCCACTCAGTCGTTCGCATAAGTTTTTTAGGCACAGTCACGGAGGTGTTAATATTGCTCCTTAGAGAAATAATGACTTAGAAAATTGAGTAAGTAGGCTTGATCAACGGCTGCGGTCATTTCCTGGGTCGCGCTTTTTCGAAACTAACTTACGCTTGGAGGTGCTTAAATACGCTTTGGCTTTGCGTATTAACGGGAGCACGCGCGGCTGCTTGATTTCTCTGAATATATGTCGCTCGGATGAAAGTCGGCTCGTGAAAGTGCACGCGGTGAACTTTGGAGGGGGGTGGGGGAGAAGGGGTCGCTCCGTCGTTTGGAAATCACTCTCCACGGAGCAACCAGACCCCCTCTCACCCCCCTCCCCCTGATAAGTCTTCGCTCAGCCGCGAACCCTTTCACTGGAAGGCGAACCATTGTTGGGTCGTCGCTAGGGGCCGACGACTGAATAATTCAAAGTATCGCACGGCAACTCGCGGGGTAAAAATTCCCGATTGTTCTGTCCTGCAGTTCACGATTTCAATTCTCACTTCCTCCATGCGCTCGTGAGCATGATTTACTCATTCTCTTCTGTCGAAAACTCGGCTGAAATAATGAACGGTCACGAGGAAATTGAGAATAGGTCAGTTGATCCTAGAATTTGGTCTCATAGAAGAGATTCGTACGCAATTTACTCCAGTATTATCCAAAAGGTATGTTAAAATGTCAACATTGTCGCCAAGTAATTTACCTAATATTTACCCATGCATCGTTTGCATGTAGATTTCTCGGGTTATTGAACCTTAGCGACTGCTTCCATTTCCTTTTTTACATTCTGGAGCCTTCTCAGGATATGAAATGAAACTTCTCACTTCCCCGACGAAAACCCCAAATGCCTATCCACGAGTCAGATTTCCATTTTTAAATGTAGCTATTCACCCTCTGTTCAATCAATGGTCTATAGAGTAAAATTTATTCTCGATGAAATTAATTCACATGATTGGACAAATGGTCTCAAACTTTCCAATTTACTTGTGTTAATCAGCTTTGACGTATTTTGACTTTTTTAAAACTTTATTTGGTATTAATAATATTGGATGATTTATAAATAGTTTAAATTGAAAACCATTTTTTGATTCTTACAAATATTATCATAGTCTTTAGTGTTTTTTTTAATGTCATTTTTATACTGTGGGGACACAAGAAAAATATATAAAATACATGAGAAGGCGATATAAATGCCATTGTAATTAGTGAAATTGGCTTCTGTAAGTTCAATAAATGGTTCAATTATATCCCAATCAACTGAAACTATAGGTTTAACTACTTCCAAAAAACAATTTCCATAACGGGGTATTATATCACGCATGAAGTGTTACCATTCCCCCCTTGGCATACTGCGACGTCCATTTATTTAATATTGATAACGCCTAATCATCGGGCGATGCGAAGGACGCTTAAGTTTACAATGTGTAATAAGTGAGTCATAATTATATATATACTAGCTGACCCGGCGAACTTCGTACCGCCTAACAATCAATGAACTTACAGTTTACTTACACCATTTATAAATCAAGAGCGGCTGTATCGTTTTTAATCATATTTAATTTATTATAATAAAATAAGGATACAAATTATATAAAAATACGTAAATGAGTACCAAAATTGCTTGTAAGAAAGACATTTTCTTTATTGAATCTTCATAGTGTGAATCGGAGCACGTTTACGCGGATTTTTTTCAACAAATTTTCTTACGTTTTAGCTTAAGAAATTTTGGGCATTGTGGTTTAATAAAGCAGTTCATGGAATAAAAATTATACGCATTCAGTTGTTGGCTATTTGCGTTATTAGCTGTAAAAAAAAATGTTTTTAGGTCCAAGTCTGTTGCGTACACTTGGCCCATTCAGGGGGCAGGTTGACACGACCCCAGACCGACGCTTGACTGATGCTCAAAATCATGCAAGAAAAGACCCTATGAAGCAGCATTCGCATTAAAGGACTTAAGGCGCGCCAGTTTTAGTATCTCTGTTTGGAAAAAATGCACTGCGTAAACGTACTGCATGCGTAAACGCACCACGGTGAGCCCTACACATTCGGATTTAATGTCTTGCGTCAAGCACCTTCTGAGAAACAACAGTTTTTGTTTTGTTATCGGCGCAAGATGAAGCGGATGAAGCTAAATAAATATAGCGAAGCAAAGCAGTGACGCAGCGAGGGGAGGTTTTGGGGGATAAACCCCCCCCCCCCCAAGAGCTTAGAGAATTTTTTTATGAAAGATTTTGTTATTAATATTAGGGGGACGGATGACTAACAAACAAAACATATTTAACTATTCACACAGCCACAAAACCCACTATTTTGAACCATTTATCTTAAAAAATGTCTGGGGGAAGTGCCCCTTCACTTCCCGCTTACCTTAGCGAGTTTTCTATACCCTACAGACCCGTGGTATTAGCTGCGCCCAAAACCCCCTATCCTAGCTACGCACTTGAAGCGAAGGAAGAAATAGAGAGGATGGTTTATCGACTCGTGAACATAGCACGCTAAATTGGCCATGAGAAAATCATGGGTTTTCATTAGCACATGAGCACAAACAACAAAAAAACTGAAAGAATGACCATGCGATTTTTTCATCGTTATCACGAATGCAACACGAATTGTAAATTGAATACGTTTAAGCTCAAAAGGGCATATGAGTTGAGATCATGGAATCTACGGAATGAGGACTTCCTAACCTTTGAATTTTCCTTTGAGTAAAGTTGCGTGAATCACATTCATCACCAATTTTTTTAATGATCAAACACGTTCCGTTGGATAGTTATGGTTGGTTTAGGCTTCGAAGGATCATGAGCACAGAAACTACATTTTTCTGTAAATCGTGCCTTGGTAAGCCAGGTACGTCCAAGGACTTAAAATATTCAGATAGATAGTTGGTGATTTCGTCTTCGTTTGTTACACATTTAAAAGATTCGAATCCATGCAGAGTACGAACTATTTGAATTTACCTCGTTTTAGTCATCCACATCTTCGTTCTTGCTCGCTAAATCAGCCATCTTTGATTCTTTTGGTGATCAATCATATTCTGGAACTCTTTGTTGATGAGCTCACTGAAACTTATTTGCAATCATTCCAAGGAAATGAGTTAAAACTACTCGATTCCTCGACAGGAACACGGACATTACCGTTTGTCAACAATTGCTTGGAGATTTGTTTACAAACACGGTAGTGAAGTGTCAACTCGAGCTGGGCCACGGCTGGGCTTATAATCAGCTCGAATTAAATTTTTTAAATGTAATTTCAATTTAATTAATATTTTGAATATATTTAGTAATTAAAATGTTATATTGTTACTAAATTTAGTTATTAAAGTGGTAAAAACAAAACAAATTATTTAATTTGTAGTTTTGACCGACTTATCAATTGTTGTGTTACTATAACTCCTAAAAGCATGTCCATAGGAAAGAGATGAATTTTTTGTGTGAAATTATCCTTTTTTTAATGGCCTATATGTTTACCCCGCCTGAGACGAATCCAAAGAACCAAATCTCATTGAAATCGGTGCAGCCGTTCTCGAGTTATAAGTGTTCTAACTAACACGATTTTCGACTTTCTTTTATATATATAGATTTCAATATAAACCTAAATGCCTTGTCTACACTACACACTTAACTTAAGTGACTTCACTTAAATATAATCTTAAATGTGGTGCGGTAGCTACACTTGAGCTTTAAGTCGACTTCAGCACCGTGATTGTCTATATCGGGAAACAGTTATGTTGACAGATGAAGGTCTAGGAGAGCAATTAGTGATTCTTTGATCCAAAGCGACTGTTATTTGAAATAAACTTCCAAACTCCGTGAATTAACCATTTTGGATTCAGAAGGTTAAAAGGAAAGACCGATTTCAGTTCCTGAGGGAACGCTATATGGCGAGGGGTGATGGAGCCAGAGGAATTTAGAATTACTAAGCGTGACTTCGTGGAATGACATATTCATAACGTAAACAAAAACACTTATTGCTAGTCAAATTCCACTGCTTTATTAAAACCATTGATGTTAAATTTCAACCATTAATTCCTCCCACGTCCAATGAAATCGCCACATCTTATCTCCCTCGGCATCCCTAGGACTAACATTAAAACCCTATGCAATAGTTTCAATAACAGTGTGTGAGAAGTTACTGAGTGCATTCGTTTACGTTATTTTCGATTATGACACCATGGAAAATAAACTGTTTTACCGGATCCTCTGCCGTCGTCTCATTGTCAGTCTTAAAATTTCTTAAAACGTTTCTAAGTTTTATAAATCGAGTTTCACCGTGAGCAACAGGCATAGCAATTAGTTTTCACGGAAATAAAACCAACAATAAGATGAGAAACACTACAAAATAAATTCGTCGAATTAATATCCCCAACACTAGAAATTAACTAACGAAATAGAACGCTCAATAACCACATCATACAATACAGCACAACTTAGAACATAATCAACGGGATGATGTGAGATGGGTATTTATGTGCCATTTACAACACATGAAGAGCTTCAACCGTGCGGAAACAGTTGCCTACGCAATTTAAGTTGGGTTCTAAGATGACTTAAGTGGAGGTGTACTTAAATGAAGCTGGTGACACCTACACTACCAACTTAAGTACAGAGCCAACTTAAGTAGTCACTTAAGTTACTAGTGTAGACCCGGCAAAACCCTATGTTTATTTCTTGCAACAAATGATTGTTTTCTTGAAAACGTTCCTTATGCATGATATTTAGATTAGAGGAAATCGTAGCGATAATAGAGGAAAATACGATGTGTAATCTGATAAAATATTGTCAGCAGAGAATTCGTTCATTCAATATTAGGGATTGGATGAAGGGAGTAGATGAATACTTGCCCTTCTTCCCTTCCGCTTGTCCTTCTACGATTTTTTTCGCCAGACCATCATTCCAACTTAGTTGTTCCGTCTTTTCCTCAAGGTTTGTAGAAGAGTTCTCTTTCCTACCACTCTTCTTTGCACATCTACATTACTTCCTCCAACGTTAAAGGACCTAATTCAGTAAAAAATGTGGTGCTCAAAAATCGGAGCGCACCAACGAATGCATATCTTTTTCGTAAATGGCTGAATGCCCTAACACCCTCCGCCGCACACCACTTGAGACGGCTTCCGGGGTGGCATGCTGATGTAGAAGATCATTGCTCGAGTATTTAGAACGCGACAGAATGTACGATATTAGTGGGCATTCAGCACCTCCTCCGGTTAACCACTTTTTCACAAGCCACCCAGTTTACAATTGATTGCAGTTTTGATCGCATTTGTTTGTTTTGCGAGTTTAATGCGCTGACTTCGTTTGCAGGAAGTTTCCATTAAACATTGTTGAATTTGAATCAGTAGACTTTTTTTCTCTATTGGATGCAGGCAGATAATTTTTAGCATTTTTTCTTTTTTTTCGCAATTTGCAAATTATGTCTTTCTTTTTTTTCGCGAGTAGAAAAAATTTATAATTTCGTTCATTTTTTAATACTTGTTTAAACCACTAAACACTTATGTATACAAACATATGAGACTAAATTTTTAGTGGTGTCGTCGGCATAGGAGTTTCAATTTTGATTGATCTGATTTGAATGTGTCAGAAATCATAATAATCGATACCGGACTCAATTGTGAATGGAAGTGGCCTCTTGAAACAGGTTGAAAGTCTGAATCAGACCGTGGTTGTGAATTGAGCAAAGAAGTAGCCTAGAAGAATATGAAAGACATAGAAAAGACTTATAGAAGAGTATTTTGATGAGGCAGCACGCAGGTACTGAGAACTGTAGGATCGTAGAGTGTAGAACACGGCAGAATGAGTGCAAGCAGGTAGGAACTTACCTATCCCTAATAGCACCAAAAGGATATATCTGTATATTTTTAAGATTTCGAAATACATCGGTATACACATTTGCAAATCTGTATATTACACATATTTTATACATGTCTGATAATCCATAGTCCTTGATGTATACCAGAATCTTTAAAATATACAAATATTATCAGAACGCGTAACCAGGGATCATCATACATGTATAAGATATGTATAATATACAGATTTACGACGATTTATACGTATTTAATCTATATAAAATCCATATTATGGCAGCAGATATAATGCGTATAATATTTAGATATTATCTGCGTGGTAGAGGACATTTGCATGTATTTTATACAGATATAATATGTATACAGTGTATACTATGATACGTATTAAATCTAGATATAATCCTTTGGGTGCTACTATGGTACATAGGTATGTAAAGGGATGCTGGATGCATGAATTGAGGCCGCATTGATCCATCTGTGTGTGTGGGATGCGTTTAGGGGGTGGAGGGGGAGGGAGGGAGGGAAGGGGAGGGGGTGTCGCGAATCGGGTCGCACCTCTCGAGGTATGCCGTCGCGGGGGCGTAAGGGGGGTGAATGGGGGGGGGGGGGGAGTCGAGGGGATCTCTCTTGCCTTTTGTCACAGTCACTGGGTCGAGTGGGAGAGGGGCGAGCGAACCGACATCCACGCCCCGAGGAATCCATTAGCAATCGGCGTTTCCATGTCAACCTCATCCTCAAAAAATAAATAAATATGCTCCATCCACCCCGTTCATGGCTCTTAGCAAAATACCCTTCTTTTCGAATGCAGTCGAAACGCTGTGCGATTATATAGCCTGAATCGGTGCGAAGGCTTCCGCGGAATGGTATGGATGGAAGACTTCCGGGTTCCCTACCGCGTAATATCATTTTCAATGAAGACATCATAACAGGTCAACTAGCCAGGACAGGTCAACTATACAGGACGCAGCTCTCCACTCAATTCTCCAACCAGATAATCTTTTCACACCTATCCATTTTTTACCTTTCACACCCTTCTTTACCTGTTCCATAAATTTAATTCGAAGTCTTTCTTTTCCGTACTTGCCGTCAACATAGTCCACCTCTACGATTTTTTTCAGCAGGACATCATATCTCCAGATATGACCTATAACGTTATTCCGTCTTCGTATCTAAGTTTTCATGAGAATTTTCTTCTCTCTTACTCACCTAATCCTAGGACTTCCTCAATACTTGCTCGGTCGATCCATTTGATCCTCATTGTTCTCCTGTAGCACCACATCAATAACGGCATGTTTCGCTAAATGTTTTAGTTTGCTTCTACAGATTGGGAAAATCTGTATTTTTTTCTGAGCATAAACTCCCACGAAATACATTTAATAAAGCATTAAAAATAAACTCACTCACTCAATCAGCGATTCGACTATAGGGTGCGGTTGTTTTGGAAAGCAGAGGTTAGGGTGGAAAGCAGAGGCAAGACCTGATGTCAGGGGTAAAAAAATATAAAAAATTCAGGGTGGGGTGCCAGTTCCTTAATTTCTGACAGATCGTAACAATCGCACAAAAGTTCATTTGTAGGCAAATGAGAATAAATTTTTAGTGGATTCGTTGGCTACGGAGTTTCAATTTTGATTGCTCAAAAATACAGAGCTATCCAGCGATTTGATCGATGGATTTTTCTCATTTGTAGGAAAATTCACCAAAATCGTTGGCACATTAATGGCTTTGCCTGGTTTCGCTTTTTAGTAAGGCCCTCTTCGCTTCTATAGCGTTGAGGTGTCTTTCCCTCTCCCATTCCTTCCGCACCTTTCCTCTCCCAGAGGCGTCGTCGGGCTCCTATTGCGGCGGCGCCTCTTTCCTTTTCCCTTCCTCTCCTCCCCCTCTCCGGGTGATCGGGCGTATAAGCCACTGGCTTGGTTCCCGGCCCCGGTGTGTTGTATCCCTGAAGGGCTCCCCTGAGCCCTCATCCGTTGCTCAAAAAATACATTGACATGTGTCATAAATCTATCCCGATATCGGACTATCGATACCGGACTCAATTTTGAATGGAAGTGGCCGCAAACTAACCTCTTGAAACAAGTTGAAAGTCTGAATAAGACCCTGGTTGTGAAGTGAATAAAGAAGTTAATAAACGTCAACTGCTATCGAGGCATATTTCCAGCAGGTCTCTTCCTCCTCCATGTCACACATTTTCCCTTCCATAGGGCTTTGAGCCATTTGTCGCTGGATTCCAGAATTTTAAGTGTTATTACATGCGCCTTGTGTACCGTGGAATTTTTATTATTACCTACCCGTCCGACAGCTTAAACGCGTAAAAACTTCTCGCGTTCCTGGGAGGGGGATTCCCCCCTTTGTATCAGTCCCTGTATTTCACTGAGGCATTGATGATCGTGAGAAATGATCCATAATTAGCACTCTTTATGTCCAGGAAGACGGCCTTCCTGGTAATATTAAGTAATTAGTTGTTGAGTTAGTAATTAGATGTTCACTGTATAATTGCGGAGTTTTTTTAGCAAACTATTGCAAGATTCATGTAGCTTTTAAGAAAAATTTATGGTGTGAGACAACTTTTCCAGAATTCACATTCGAATAAAAGGAATTGCTGATTTTTTTTAAATGTGTAAATACATTAATTGTATCAAAAACATTGATTTTAAATCAGGGTTTTTCAGTAAAGCAAACTCGAATACGATAGGCACAAAAAATTCATAAAATAATATTATAAAATGGTCTACGCTTGGTAGTCAGTTGGAGACATTTAATTTTAATATTACTATTGACCATTAGGTTCTCTGGTAACAACCTCAGGTCCTATGCAGAGGAACTATTTTTTATAGTGGGCTATTTTTTGCTCAATTGTTGTGAATCTTCTTCCTTCCAGGATTAGGCTACAAGGCCTGTTCCGGCTCCACATTACCATCTTTTCCTTGGTCTTCCTATACTTCTCTTGCCATTTGGTTGATATTTCATTGCTTGTTTTGGAATTCTTTCATTTGGCATTCTAAGTAAATTTTCCTTCCATCTATGTTTGTAGTTTGTCAGTGACTGACTGGACACCCAGTTCATCTCTTATTTGAGTTTTTCTTATTTTATCCAATCTTGTGTAGCATTTTACTGATCTTAAAAATTTCAATTCCGATTATTCTATCTGCCTTAATTCATTCTTTTTTTTGGTACCCAACATTTTGATGTGAATAAAACTTATTTGTATGTGAATAAAACTTATTTTTTTTAAACGGTTCGTTCCTATCAAGTTGAAGAGAGTTGGTAACTTCCGAGTACCCATCCTCCAGCTTTCGCTTTCCTTGCGACTCTGGATTTTCAGAGCTCTCAGCTGGAGTGACCGTGGCTCCCCCGAATGGAAAATAAAAAGCAGATTCGCCGCCTGCTTTCCCCTTTAGCGCCACTTTCACAACCAATGAAATCGTCCTCGATTTGGATCCAACCTTATTCCATAATTTTTTCCATTCTCTCTCTCTCTCAGCACAGACGGTTTCTCGTTTCAGTTTACTAATCCGATTCACTTATCTGACTCATGGAGACTCACGGAATATTTTTTTTCCCGTAGTTCCCTGGTTTAAGGAAACTCCTTCATGAAGTGTCACCAATATCCTTTTTTTGCGGAAATTACAGTCATTCTTCTTTTTAGGTGTTAATTTGAGTAAGTCATTATTTTTTTTAGAATCACCTTCACAAGTAGGAAAATTTCCATAGTCTTTTGGTTAACTTTCATTTTATACGATGTTGTTATAAACATTATTAAATTAATATAGCATAAATTTATTAGTATTCTATTCACGACTAACATTGCATTAATGGAATTTTTATTAAATATTATGTATAGTATTATGCTAGTCTTGTTTTACAGTAAAAATTTGGAATACAATTTTGATATAAAATTCTTTATGATCTGACAGTTACCCATATCATACCTGTATGTATATTTGCACTAGGTGTGTCCATAAAGTTACTCCTTTCATTGTTAGTTGCAAATAAAAAGCTGTGACTGAAGCCAAAATGTATTGGTTGAAGGAAAATTATGCTTATGTCTTCCCAAAGTACTTTTTTCGATTTAAAACTGCATTCATCGGCTATTCTGCATGTAAAATACCAATTTTAATTTCTTTGTCAAATTCGAAGCCAGAGTTTTTGAAAAAAATGAATGAACCCTCATTGTGAGGAATTTTTTCTCACAATTTTACTTGCAATTGCTTTCAAATTATCATTGCTACTCTAACGTCTTGCATTAAAAGGTTTACTGTGTCCGGCAAAAAATCAATACGCATTTTTTGTTTTTAATATTATGTGCTATTAATTTTTGATAATCATGTATTTTTCACAGATTTGAAAGAAAAATAAATTTATTTAAAATTGCTTAAGGATTTGATTATCACGAAGCTTGTCGATTTTTTCTGCTCGTGAATTTCCAACCTTGCATTGCAGATTGTAACGTTGAAATGTTATGTTGGACATCTATAAAGTTTTGAGTAAAGAAAAAACAAGGAGTTGAATATAAATAAAACGCCTCTAGGAATGAAACTCATTTCATAGACAAATTTCTCGACGCCAAAGTATGCGGGATACCGTGAACTGATATTTTTCAGGATATTTTTATTCAATTAATTTCAAATGTATTACTATAGTAGAAAAAAACACATTAACCGCAAGACGTTTTGTAGCCTGAAGAGTAATATTAAATTTTTGTTGTCGTCATTCCGTCGATTACACACATAGGCATATAACATGCTATCAGGGCGTTTGACGTCAGAATATCAGTTTGATAAATTTACAAGTTTTACAATTAACGGTTTGCGGCAGTGATGCAACAAAGGGGGAGGTCCTGACCCCCCTGAAATACAAAAACATAGTTAATTTCCTTCATTAAAGAAAAAATCATAAATTTACAAAGATTTCTTTGACAAATGAAGTTTTTTTTTAATTGCGGAAAGTTTCAAAATTAGTTTTAAACCTTCTACTTAGTTCCCTGTTTTTCAGAAAAAATTTCCCCTGGTTTTGGACCTCCTCCCCCGAACGAAATTCCTAGCTACCCCACTAGACTTGTATCATAAGCGGTATTAAAGGTTTTACGCCGAGGTTGACTTCTCTAAGATATAAATAACTGCTATTAAATTAATCGCCCTCTTGCTCTGATTCTCAGAAAATACTCCATCGTTAGGAATTCACCATTATTGGAATAGAAGATACATTTTCCATAGTAATAAAAAAAACTTCCACTTCAATATTTCCAACTTCCGCTATTTATCACGCCTGAATCGGCGGAACTTTAAATTAATTAATCTTATAAAATAAATCTTATAAAATATAAAATAATTCTTATAAAAATTAAATTAATTAATTAAATTAATCACCATTCTTTTTAACTTTTGGATTTCACTCCAAAGTGCGGTCCTAAATCAGAGTTGAAATAAATACTAGTAGAGTAGGTATAATAATTTTCCACGACATTGAAATTTATTGCGAATCAGTCATGGAATTAGGCCGTAATATACTTTATAATGGTTATTTTAAAAATTATTTAAAAATCCAGAACAAATAAATTATGTTTTGGGAAGTAAGGGGAGAAATATCAGAAAAATATAGCTAAAGCGTTAGACATAATATACTCACCTATGGCTTCAAATATTTATTTCGATATGGAAAAGTTCCACTCCACTCCGCTTGAATCTTCGGATTTTTATTCCCAAATCAGAGATTTGGACGGAATGGGTTTCGAAAGAGAAAAATGATGTTGGAGGCGGCGCGTAAGTGCGATGCTTTCTATTACAGTGAGTGTCCCACATAAATTGTTGCGCCAAAGGGGCCCAGGCGCCGCGACCCCTTTTCGCAAGCCCTTCCCCTGAGTGAGTGAGCCAAATACACTCTCACCGCTGAGCCGTTGTAGTCTCCGCGCTGTTGTAACGCTGACGCGGAAATAAGCGCGCCAGACTTCCTGAAGGAGCGAGTTTTCTGGTGTTCTAAATTGCCTCCGACTGCGAACGCGTCTCGCTCAACTTGCACCAAAGTGCAGTGTTCTAAGAATGGATGGTTTTATGCAGAAGTGGAATGGAGGAAGGAAATAACTCAGTAGTTAAAAAATACATCACTTCATTGTCGTCATCATCTCATTCAGCTCAAGGCATAAGATCAGAGGAAGTTAGCTTCACGTCAAATAGAAGCGCATCATTTGGAGCATCGGAATATGGTAAATTAAAAAAAAATTATCCGATCATAACACATATCGAAGCTCTAAAGATGGCATAAAAATATAACCCGAAAATGACCGTTTCCCAAAATTTTTCATTTGTTTCCGATCCGATCATAACACATATCGAAGCTCTTAAATTGGCATAAAAATATAACCCGAAAATGACCGTTTCCCAAAAATTTTCATTTGTTTTGAAAGACACTCTACGGCATTAAGCAACGTTAAATATCAAGCTGAAGTGAAAGAAAAAACTCAATGTAACTCACTGGTGAAAATTTGAGACTAAGGTTTTGATATATGCCTTCTAATTATCGCTCATACTATGATATTTTTACATATATTTTATGATTTCCTGCAATTACTAAAATATTTAGGATGTTGAATGCCAATACCGTGCTATTGGATATTAATTGGATCCATATTTTTCACTGATGTTTTTTACTGAAACCATAAATTATTATGAGACACGAACTGGCCCCTTTATTGAATTTATTTAATAAGCACGTCCCTACTTTAATGGTATCTGTAAGTTTCAAGCAAATTATAAGACAGTGAATAAAAGTGCATACGTTATATTTCATTATTTCTCTTATAAAATAGCGAGTTTGATATGCTTATTAGTTTGTGAAACGAAATTTATGGCTTAATTTTATTTCTAGTTTTCTATTATGAATCTCACGGTCAATTAAAAATATTTCTGCATTTTGGGAAGAAACGAAAGAAAGGCTGTAAGAAACTCAGAATTAAAAATTAAAAAAAAAGTACGTGAGATCATAAAGATTGATTTTCCGAAAGTGGGAAGATGAATATTATTTTTGCGTCATTTGTTAGGGATGAAATTAGGACGTAAATTATGATCAATGTAAGCATCAAGAACGATTCAAATGACCGTGCGATACTGAATATCATGGCTTCGGGAATCATTTTCTCTGTCATTGAAAAGCATAGCTGAAATTATCACAAGACTAGTGCGAGAAAAAAGATCGCGTGATTCTGGTTTTAGTATTTTTTTCCTATTCCGCTGTACAAACTCAAATAAATGAACGGTTGTTCGGCTATTGGCGTTCCAGGTAGACCTGTTGGGCCGTTGGCGTTTTCGACGTACAAGTTAAGAAATGTTTCGGGGTATTAATATTATTACACATTGCTGCAAGTAGACTATTGCCTGTTGGCAGCATTAGATGTATACACATGAATAACAAATGTACCTATCTAATACAAAGTTTAGAAACAAAAAAGACACCCATGGTAAAATGGTAAAAAATAATACACTAATTCTAATCTCATACTACTAAGAATTTAACATTGTCCCAATAAACGAATTTCAAACAATCCATTAAATACATTAATTCTAATATAATACAACTAAAAAATGAACATTGACCCAATTTCCCACTCTCCCTTTTAAACCACTATGTAATTAATCAATAAGTGATGAGCACTTCTTCATAAAAATTTTCGAATTTGCAGGAAAGGTCTTAAAAATAACTTCAGGTAGGACGTTCCACTCCTTTATTCCTCTATTTAGAAAGGATTTCTTCAAAATGTCTGTTTTATATTTTTTAAAACTTAATTTTGAATTTACGATCTTTCCTTCCTATGTAGCAGGGTGAGTCCAGCTTCAGACCTATTTCTTCCCAACCCCGCTCATTTGTAAAGGCTTTGTACACCCCGCATTGCCTATTTATGGTTCTTCTCACTCAAAAAATTCACATCTTAAAAATAACTTCAGGTAGGTCGTTCCACTCCTATATAACCTATAACACCGTCCAACAAAATAAAATTTGTTTGAATTTTTTTTATTTTAATAGCTGATCTTTATAGATTTTTATGTGCCAAATCTAAACCTGGCCTTAGATTTTTTGTATCACCCATAGTATCTAAGCAATATGTATTTTAATATTTAGCCTAATACCCCATACGGTATATAGAGAAATCAATAAAACACTGTGTTACTCGTACATCTTGAAATTGTTTGTATTTACTGTTCACTACATCGTGATATAATTGCTTGTATTTACTACAGCGTGATAATACAGGGTTCACTTGCCAACAGGAATGGGTCTACATTTTCTTTCCCTTTTTTCCTTGAAGCTTCTTGTGTAGCTTTTTCTGCGATGAATCGCTTGGTGAACTTCTCGGTGGAGTACCAACAGTAATCCCCCATTAGCTTCGTTCATTAGACCTACTTTTTCAATTTTATTTTAACTATAAAAAAAGCTGTTAAATTAAAAAAAAGCTTGATTACTTAAATTTAACCGTAAAATGTGAATAAATGGTGGGTAATACAACTTTAAAAACCACCATATTTGCATTCAGTAACTTAAAAAACATAAGGATAAGGTATTTTCAGTAAAAAAGTTTTTTTCATTGTTGGCCTGTGTAATCAGTCGGTGTCCATTCTGAAGTGAGTTTGAAGAGATTGTGTGCGTACGATTGAATCGGCGTGGGTGTCGTGGGAGTGAGTTTGCTTCGGCGTTTTCCCTGAGGAGGGCCCAACAACACTAGACGATCGCTACCTTCTCTCAATCCTCCCGAGCAGTGTCACTTTCGTTTCCCCATTCCTCCGACGGCGACGGCGAGAGGTCGTTCACCCCAGCGTGCCTCCCTTCCGTGACTCCCAATCACCCGTGCTCGCCGCCGCCATTCATTCACTAATTGGAAATTCACTCACGAATGCTATGCAGAGCACATTTCGAAGTCTTTCCCAAGATTTTCTCCGCTCTAAATAGAGCAGTTCAACATACGCTGTGGATTTATTTGTCTATTCAATGCCGCATAAGTGATTTCTACGTCTCCCTGGGGTCCGCAGGACGATGATAGAAGCCTAGTGAGCGGAGTGCTAATCTAAGGGTCTTTGGTTCATAACCCGGGTGAAGCCTACACGCCGAGATGAAAATTCTGGTCGAGTATGGTGGCTTAGGGGAAGAAATTGGCCCCTCGGCCCTAAATAACTTTTATTCACACGTGTGACTTGGTCTGGGGCAAGCTCTATCCTCGCCTATTCATTCAGGTTTGCCCGGTAAGGGTAGTCCCTCGATCCCTCAGCTTAACAAGTTTGTGATACACAATATTAACCATCCTGGAACGATGATGCAGATATTTAAAAAATGGAGTGTTATGTAAAAAAATCAAACGTTTTAGCAATATATTTTCTGTTATTTCTCTCTTTACTTCCCAAACAATTATTTATTCGTTCTGGATTTTTGAATAATTTTGTAAAAATTAAATTTTCTTTCATAAAATTTCATCAAAAATGTGCACCAATAGGTTCCTTTCTTTCCTATTGACACCGAAAGATCTTATGATCCACTAAACGACTCCACATTATACTAGCTTTGTATTACCATATATATTTTAAATAAATGACAACATCTTTGATTTTAAAATGGATTAATATATTTTTCTTATTATTTTTCAGTTGTTGTAACCACGACCAAAATCAATGCTGCAGTTATCTATGTCTGTTTACATAATGGTGTTACGAAAAAAACCTGATTTTCAGTATGAAATATCAATGCGAACTACAAGCTAAGTTAAAGGCCATGAAGAACTAAAAGGCGATTCAATATTCCCAAATGCAGAGCCTTACGTCAGCCTCAGATTGTCAGCTTTACGGTCTGCTGAAAAAAATTTAATGATATTCCAAATGAAATAGTTGACTTTTGTGCTGTAAATCAGTTCATTTTTAAAATATCCTTATACTTGTTTGAAAAATACTGTTTTAATTCATCCTCATTGTGACACGAAGAAACTGTACAAGCTATTCAGAATTATTATATAATTGTTTTCTTTAACAGGACCATTATAATTTAAATTAAGGCTATCCTCCTGTATCAATGATGATAAATTTCTTCATCTTTTAATTCGTAAAATACGATGTTTCCTTCAATTAATTACAACTACGTTCATACGATATCACTAGCTCATTCCATTTTTTCAAGTTACTTTATCATCTGTTATTTACTGCCTCCTGAAATTTTCAATTAATCTTTTTTCAAAGTCTAACGTTTCAATGCCTATTTGCTTTTCTATCCTGATAGTACGCTGTATCCTTCTTTATTAGTTCCACTTTTCGTTTTTTGAGCAAATTCTCACCGCACACATCATTTACGTTCCATTAAAGAAGGTTGTAAAGTAATGCTGTTATCATCATTGAGATGGTTCTATAAACTGAAATCCAGGCGACCCTGGGGATGCTGGGGGTTGGACTATCCCTTGCATCCCCTCAGACATCCCCGATCGTCAGCCGCACACATTCGCCCCCGTTTCACCCCCAAAATACATCTCTCCCCTTTTGACCGCACTGTCCAGCGCAGCGCCCCGGGGCGGTAATCGATCCACGCACGCACGCACCCAGTGCCAACCCCCCCCTCTGCATGTGCGTCGCTCGCTGCTGATTGGTCTCACATCGAAGGAGAACCTGCTCGCAAGCCACCAGGGCGTATGGCTGGGGGCACAGCTAGTAGGTGCACGTAACCTAATCATCATCGCGCAAATTGGAAACTGCACGCCTGAGACGTGCGTTTATGCGGCTCGATTAATCTCTCATTGCTAATAAGCTATTATATTGCGCACTAGGTGTTACGATTCCCCCACTGGTACACTGCGCCCTCCATATATTTAACATTAATAAAGGCTAATCATAGGTTGGATGCCGGGGATGCTGAAGTTTACAACGTGTAATAAGTGAGTCACAATTATATTTATCAATATAAACCTTAACCCTATGTTTATTCCTAGCAACAAATGATTGTTTTCTTGAAAAAATTATTACGCATGATATTTAGCGGAGAGCGATAATAGAGGAAAATACGATACGTAATCTGACAAAGCATGGTCAGAAAAGAATTCGTTCACCAGTCTCCATTTGAGAAAAGGGCATTATTTACTATAGTGTATGCGTTTAAGTACCTAGCCACTCAGGTAATTGATTAATTATTCGGTGTGTGTTCAGAATATAACGGGAAATAAATTTTTAAATTTCTCGCGAGTGTGGAGGGTCCGATTTAAAAAATATTTTTTAGTATGCAAGCCCCACAAATATGACATAATTTTCAGCTCTGTTAATTGTTCACTTTGTCTCTGGCAACCGTTAGACGTATTTTTATGAGCTCGGCGATTTCGGGGCCCTCCAAGTGATTTTTTTGGCTATGGATTAACGATGTCCCAGCCTCCATAATCGCCAGAAAATGGCTACGTGTGATTTTTTACTGTTTCACCAAATAAAGAGAACCTTTAAGGACCGTCGTTTTACAGGCATATACAGCATGTATATATAGCATTAAAAAGAGAATCGCTGAAAGAGATTACTAAGGTGATCCCGAAGATTGAGTTTAAGGTACGTTTCAAGGATTGGGAAAAGCACTGGCACAAATGCATAATAATAACTAATGGGGGCTATTTTTAAAGGCGGCAGGATTAATTTTTTACGAAAAACAAATATTCAAGAAAAAAAAATAAAAATTACCGCTATTTTCTGAGCATACCTCGTATATTTGTCTGGAGAGTGTTAGTCGTTCCTTCGTCAGACAGTGACATATGCATAGAAATACTCGCGTTCAATTGCACAGGCCAACAAAAAAATTTTGTCTGAAAACTTTTTTATTTTAACAGCTGATCTTTATAGATTTTTATGTGCCGAATCTAAACCTGGCCTTAGTTGTTTTGTATCACCCATAGTTTCCAAGCGATATGTATTTAATATTTAGTCTAATACCCCTATACGGTATATAGGGAAATCAATAAAACACTGTGTTACATCATAAAATTGTTTGTATTTACTGTTCACAACATCGTGATAAAATTGTTTGAATTTACTACAGCGTGATAATACAGGGTTCACTTGCCAACAGGAATGGGTCTACATTTTCTTTCCCTTTTTCCTTGAAGCTTCTTGTGTAGCTTTTTCTGCGATGAATCGCTTGCTGAACTTCTCGGTGAAGTACCAACAGTAATCCCCATTATTTTCGTTCATTAGACCTACTTTTTCAATTTAATTATAACTATAAAAAACTGTTGAATTCTAAAAATATTGCTTGATTTAATGAATTTAACTGTAAAATGTGAATAAATGGCGGGTGATATGACTTTAAAACCACCATTATATCAGCAACTTTAAAAACATAAGAATAAGGTATTTTCAGTAAAAAAGTTTTTCAATGTTGGCCTGTGTTATCCATTACACTTTGGGAAGCAATTAAGTAGAGGCATTCGAGTATCCAAATAGGTAATTGAGAGCATGAATTCTTCTGGGGAATGAACGGATACCTAAAGAAGTTAGAATCAACCCAACCTCAGTCAGTTACCTACCCATATGTCAATATGGGTAGGTAACTGACATATGCCAATATCATAATAATTATAATTTAAATGGATGGAAATTATCGTATTTAACGCTTATACTCTTTACCTCTGCGTTAAGCTTTCAATTTTGTAGCTAATGGCCTCGGTGATTGATGGAAATTACAACTCCTTCCCCATCCGAGGAATACTGCGTAACGGTCATGACATCACTCAAGTGTCCATATCATCCGTGAAGTGATGATAGAGAAATGATGTTTACTGCAGCGTATGAGGGCTCAGGGGAGCCCTTCGAGGATACAACGCACCAAGGCCGGGAACCAAACCAGTGGCTTATACAACCGATCACCCGGGGGGGGGGGGGGGGCTGGAGAGGAAGGAAAAAAGGAAAGAGGCGCCGCCGCGATAAGGAGCCCGACGACGCCTATGGGAGAGGAAAGGTGCGGAAGGAACGGGAGAGGGAAAAACACCCCAACGCTATAAAAGCGAAGGGGGCCCTACTAATTAGCGAAACCAGGCAAAGCCATCAATGTGCCAAAGATATCGGTGAATTTACCTATAAATGTGAAAAATTCATCGATCAGACCGTTGGATGATGTTTACTGCAATGAATAAAGTAAATTTTCCTAAACACTAGTGATGAAAATATTTATTTTATCTCTGAAAGTAAAGCCGTTATCGTAAAAAAATACGCCTTTGAAAAGTCAACGATTCGGAGTCTATTGTGAAAATAATTTACTATTCTCATTGCTGATAGTAAAAAAATGAACGAAACATATCTCTAGGACAATCAGCACACGTTTCCTTAACTCACTGCACATGCGACGTAATTCATCGTTTCCATGGTAACTGCGAAGTGCACCCAAAAAAATGTTTGCGTTTCCATAGCTCAGTAAGTGAGAATTTGCGACCCTATGTTTATAGTAAAAAAGTTATTAAAGTTGTCACCACTACCACCTAAATTACTACAAATTCCTCCTGAAAAACCTGCATATTTGAACAATTTAAACATACCAAATTTTCATTTCATTAAGTTTAAACATTAATTCATTCGACTAATGAAAATGATTTTAATAGGCATTTCTCATGTCCTTTTTTTTCCTAAACTTAGTATTTAACTGTACCGCCTTTTCATAAACATTCACAGATTCATTCCACGATACCTGCTGATGTGTTTTCGTTATGCGTCCGCGGTTGGCGATTTGTATCGATTTTGGCTTTTCTTTGAAGATGTGTTCCCCAGTTGTTCAATTACCGCTCATGACCCCAGATAAAAAACAATTCGTTGACCCTGTTGCTATTTTCATGATATCGAAACGTCACGGCCTGCTCGACTTGAGAGTTTCTCAACGACTTGTTCCATTCCCGCAATAGCCTGGACGGGAACTGTAACGATCACTTTAATATCCCTTCCGTCGTTCAAAAATAACTTCGCTCGTGCCGCGTTGGCTGAATAATTGGCGGACATCTTGCAGGGTGAAAAGTCCCCCATCCGGGATTTTTCCCGTACTAAGGGTATGCAATTTGGGATCAAATATTACAAACCTCCCCACATTTCCAGCCGGCTAGAGACCCACCAGTGCCGGCTAGATTGAAAATACGATTTTCACTCTTTTTTAAATATCTTGGTCAAGAAGGCATATTTTTTGATGCGGTTTACGGCATTTGAAAGCTTATTTAATGGAGCAGATCCACAAATGTTTTCAAGAATTTTCAGCGGGATAAGAAGGTATGGCGTCAATTTGAAAATTTCTAACGCATGTTTTCATAAAATATTTTTGAGAGGGCCAAAAAGAAAAAAACGTTTCCTGGAGGTGTTTTTTAATACCTTTCGGCTGGCGTATTAAAAATATAATTTTTAGGTGGTAGAACATCGCGAAAAAATGCGATTAAAAATATGCGATTTAGGCCACTTGGCTCTATGCTCTGGCCCTCCATAATACCCCTTTTTATACGCCAGCCGAAAGGTATTAAAAACACCTCCAGGATATTAAAAAAAGACCTTTAACGATCTTCACACTTCAAATAGTCACTCAAACAAACCAAGATTTAATTAATTGTAATAATAAATTTACGTATTTTCATGACATAAGAGGGCGTTTCTACATCTACATGCCACTTCGTAAGCCGACTAAAAAGGCGTGTGGCAGGGGGTGTTAGGACACGAGCCGTTAGCATATAATTAAATTAATATTATGTGCGCAACTAAGTTCCCGCTGTTTGTCAACAGATGGCTCTGGCAGTGATTAATGGTCGATTTTGACGTATCGGAAACGTCACAAATCAAGCTTAGACATTTGGTAAGCAAACCGCTCGACAACAATGGCGGTTTTTTTAGCGTCATACGCATATTGTTGCGTGAAAATGTCCGCGTTTGCGCCAGGTAACCGTCATTTGCGGGGAGCGTTTATTTTCTTCTTTCATTCGAAGAAAACAGAGGCTGAAGTGCATCGAGAGCTGCAAAAATTTTACGGAGATGCTGCTAAAAGTGAAACAACGTGCCGTGATTGCTTCCGTCGCTTCAAAGAGGATCATTCCAATGTTGACGCGAAGGTAGACCAAAAGCGTTCGAAAACGCTGAATTGGAGGCATTTGCTCGATGAAGATCAGTACCAAAATAAAGAAGAGCTTGCTTATGCGTCAGGAGTTACCCACCAATCCGTTTCCATGCGATTGAATGCGTTGGGATTTATGCAAAAGAAAAAAACTTGGATTCCTTATGATTCTAAGTGATTCTACAGCATGACAACCCTCGGCCCTACGTTGCGAAACCCATTAAAACCTACCTGTAAACGCTCAAATGGGAAGTCCTGACCCCCCCGCTGTATTCCCCAGATATTTCGCCGTCCGATTTTTACTTGTTCTGTTATATATGGCACATGGTCTGGCTGATCTGCAATTGCGCTCATACGAAGACACAAAAAAAAAGGCATGATTCGTGGGTAGCCTCAAAAAATGAACACTTTTACCGTTACGGTATTGGCCTCTGCCACATTGATGGGGAAAGTTGTACCTAGCGATGGACAATACTTTGAATGATTCGTTTATAACCATTTTTTCACGATAAAGTTGTATTTCCATTCAAAAAACAGCAGGAACTTAGTTGCGCATCTAATAATAAATTAAAATAAGTATAAAAATTAAATTCTTAAACAAAATCACGACTAGCATGTATTTAATATCTTTATGGCTCGAGGTATAGCGAATTTCCGCATCAATCCGTTCGGTAAAATATCTCTCTAAATTCATCGCCTCTGTTGGGCCTGAAAATATATTGGGGCTTAATATGATGTTCTCTGTGTCGCTCATAAAGATATCCATTCTCAATAGGGTAGTTTCCTTCATCGAAGAAAACGAAAGGCATTGATTGATTGCGATTCGTTACCCACCATTAGTGTATTCATAATAAACATTTTTTTGTTTTAGAAATCCCTGTTTAGACGAATGTTAACGGTCAACTTTAAGCCTCATTTGAAAAAGGCCAGATTGGCGCCCATGCGATGCCACTCCACGTGACGTCACAGGGACCTAGATTCAATACGAGTGGTGTCAGGAGTTTTACATCGTTTGTGATTACCAATGCATGCATGATACACAGAGTTCAGGGAAGCATCTCTTAATAATCACCTGTTAAAACTGCTTATGGTCGGAAAGTCTCCTTCGTTTGATAATGTATTAATAATTCCATATTTAAGTCAAGCGCCACCAGCTGGCTGGGTACTCTGCTACCTGCAAGCAGCCTGAATCGTATCGGCGATCATAGCTTCGTACCAGGGTGGCCTCACACGGCGGAAGCCGCAACAAAATAGACGTCAAACGGGCTTTTCCCAGCATTCATACTTAGCCGTCGCGTTTTCGCGTGCTTGAAAATTTTCACTTTTGTTTTAATAGCGAAAAATAGATATCGTCGTTTAAAAATTAAAGAGCTTGAAATGCGTACTCCAGGAGTAATAATCTTTCGATTTGGGCAATGAAAAAAATAATGGGCAACCACCCTATTCCGGTCGAAATATACCAGCGATTGTCTTTGTCTTCTGGGTCGGGAGTCGGAGGGGAAATTTCTTTGGAATGGTCTTGTTAGTCATACGTTTGTCGGCTCTTCACTTTCCCTCGCCTGTGCGTCGCGCGCGAGGCAGATTTAGGTGCGGGGGTAGGTGGGAGGGTGGTATTCATATCGAGAGCATAAGGGATGCAGGGGGGGGTGGGATTTGCACGACCAAAGGGGTGGGTGGGGCGATTTCACCTCTCCGTGGGACAGTTGGCAAATGGGGCGTGGGTTCTCGGGGTGCTCCCCCCCCCCCCCGCCTCAGTGCTGCCCTCGTTTAGTCGATCGGCGAACTAACGGGTTGGCGGAAGGGGGGCGGGGGAAAAAGGATACGTATTTCCATTGCTATCGCTATTCTATGGTTTTATTGCGGGACACTAATCGGAAAACCAAATAAACGTCACTTAATCAACGCTTTGCTCTATTATCAAAGCTTGATTGGGGTAATAAATGATAAACGTAAGTCGTGCATCAACCCTGTATAACGGGGAGTCCCCATTTCTCTAGTTCCCGAAGAAAATTTGAAACGCTATACATACTGACGGTTTTTTTTTATGGGTATCAACATAAATGGCTGAGGCCTGATGAGATTAGTGGAGCCCGGAATGCCAACTATAACACTATGGAGCTAAGTATTCGCCGCTTTAATAACCACGAGGGCCGTTCGTGTGAGTTGATTGGTTGCTTCTCAAAATTTAACGGCATTGGAGGGAATAAATTACGACAAAAACATGGCGCATTATTATAACCCTAAAAACAGAGGCAGACTCATTCGTAGAAACGTCAGGACCTTATACAAAAATCAGCACCCGGTGGGAAAGCTAATTTCCTGCAAATCATGCGCCGGAAAAACTCATATTTAACTTCATCATATCAGTTAATATATAATCATCATATCCTTGTAATCGCATTGCAAGTGTTTGCTTGAGGTTGAATTGCAGCCTTCGAGTTCCATCTTCACTTGAGGGCGGTCGGGCGGAGCGATGCATTCAATTTTTTTTTAATGAAAATAGTGGAGAGCGGCAAGGGGGGGGGAGGGGAGTTTGAAAAAACAAATGAAGGGAGCGAGCGGAAAGAAAAGGAGGACATCACGCTCGAATTCCGGGAAAAAAATGAAATGTGTCGCCGAGGGGAGGTGTAAGAAAGTTGCGCTCGAGAGGGTGGCGACGAACAAAAGGGTTCCCGGGGTGGAAATTAAATCCAACGTCTCCACCCCCCTCTCTCTCTCTCTCTTTCTCTCTTGGGGGCATTTTTAAGGCTGCTTCTCCGTCCTCCCCCATCGCCTGCGCATGCATTCAAGAGAGCTCTGAAAACACTGCCAATGCCTAAAATATTATTGCATCAAAGTTAACATTTGCTTCTTTCTTTGTTTTGGTCAATCGAAGACTTGTAATACATGAAATTGTGGGCATCATTTTATTTTTTGTTTTTTATGAGAATGAATCAGCTTTAAGAAAAAAATTAATGCTTTTTAGATAATCCTTAAGCGTAGATGAGAACCAGATCGCTGCAATTCAACCTAAAGCAAACACTTACAATGCGTTTACAAGCATATCGATGGCTAAGTTATAACAACACGTATCTCAAAAATAGCAACTTTTCAAGAGAGCAAAATGAAATCGGAATGTGACGAAATAGGAAATCGTGTAATCGTACGTAGCGACGCTTTTCGCCATTAGTGTTCACTCATCTTAATCAGATTTACGCAACAGTCAATCGAGGGAGAGTGTCCCACAAGGAAGCGTAACTAGCCACCTTCCGTTCATCATGTTTACAAATGACCTATGCTCCCAAAATGGAAGTAATTGCTGTATTCCATCTTTGAAGCCTTCAGACGATGGCTTCAAAGTTGTCCCAGGGCTCGCCCACCACAGATGTGTGAAATTGACAAGGCCTGAGGCTTATGGTGTGGTGACATTTATCTATTGCTTACTTTAAAAAAAATTATCGATCGTGTTGGAGCACTTTGTGGAACATATAAGTAGTTTCGTAGATAAAATAGTTTGACGGTTATAAAATGAATCCAAAAGTAAACTATGAAGTATACTTTTAATAATATTCTTTCTACCACAGCCACTATGCGAAATAAGAATATCTGGATTTAAGCTTGTGGACTATTCTGCTAATTTTTTGGTTACGGCGTTAATTCAAGCCAAATTAGAGTTAAGTTTCTGAAGGCATGATTATTATTCTGAAGTTTTCCAAAAATTTCCTTTCCGGAAATGAAAAATGAAAAAAGCGAATTTAAATTGGAAATGAGTTGTAATTAATAATTGCTTCTAGAGTTTTAAATAATCTATTGCATTCCGCCAGTGGGATTGCTGCCACGTAGTTGTAATTTTCGAATTACATCTCACCTGGCGCCCCGGAGGGCGTAGAATCGGGTCGTAGAATCTTGTCGCAAGATGAGGTCGAAGATGCCTCCAGGACGGGAGGAGAAACGTCTGGAGAAATACAACTACGTGGCAGCAATCCCGGAAGGCGGAATAGAGCAAGTTGCGAATAATATCAGTGCTTCGCATTAGTTTCTGTTTATCTGATACAGTGGCAGAATCATTAACGCAATTAAATGTTATGAGACATCGACTGGCTTGTATACTCGTAAAATTATACTTTAGAAGTAATGGAAAAAAACCCTGAAAAGAAATATTTAGAGCTTTCCCAGCGAATTGACTGTGTAAAGAGTTCTCGGGATCGCCACCGGGTCAGGAGCTGCATTACTGACGACGTTTCGATGTTCCATTCGGCCATCGAAACGTCGGCAGTTATGCAGTTCCTGACCCGGTGGTGATCCCGAGAAGTCTTCACGAAAGCCTGAAAAGTTGTAGGGTAGAGATTTGAATGGTTTGATGCACGACGAGAGAAATTGGTGTCGCGGGTGAAAGGCAATCTCTCCACCCTTCGACCCCCATTCTCCCTTATTATCGCACTCACGCGTTAAACCCACCCCCCTCTATTCTCATCTCTCCAGTGCGATCTCCAGTTTATTTCCCTCCACCGCCCTCTCATATATCACTCCTCTTCAATGCCTCCTACTCACCCTGTATCCCTCTCTCTCTCTCCACTCATATCTATTCCACGTGTAAGCAATGCATTTTTTCCAAACAGAGCTACTATAATTGTCCCGCCTAAAGTCATTTGATACGAATGCTGCTTCATAGGGGCTTTTCTTACACGATTTTGAGCATCAGTCAAGCGGCGGTCTAGCGTTGTGTTAACCTGCCCCGTGAACGGGCCAAGTTTACGCAACAGACTTTGACCTAAAAACATTTTTTTACGGTTAGTAACACAAAAAGTCAACAACTGAATGCGTATAATTTTTATTTCATTAACTGCGTTATAAGACCACAATTCCCAAAATTTCTTAAGCTAAAACGTAAGAAAATTCATTGAAAAAAATCCGCGTAAACGTGCTCCGATCCACCTTATGTAGATTCAATAAAGAAAATGTCTTTCTTACAAGCAATTTTGATATTAATTTAAGTAGTTTTATTGAATTTTTCTCCTTAATAAAACCCACTGCAGGAGAACGTCCACACAAGAAGGGGGGCGTGAAAAACCTGAGAAAACATACTGAGTGAAAGCTAATGCCATGTTAGTGTGGATGGGGGTAAGGTAAACGCGTCAGATCAAGTAAAACATCTGGGAGTAGCTATAGCCTCAAATATATCATTGAATGCACTTCGTGAAATTCGTGTTGGGTGTGGAAGCTTTTAACCCCCACCCTTCTTATCACCCTCACGATTGATTTCCACCCTCCTCATGCCTTCTATACTATACAGGGTGTCCCATATATATTGACCACCCGAAATAACTTTTCGTCCAGATGCAAATTCAAAAATGTGTCAAGCAAATGTTTATTAGCCGTCAGAGGGACATTAATACACATGATTGCCTTCCTTGTAGCTTTGTTATTTGCAAAGGTATGAACAGCGGTATGTCTTTTCTAAATGGCACCCTAGATGTGGACGCGGTTGTGGTCCCGGGCTCAAAGTGACTTATGTGTTACGTTTTGACTTGCTTGTCATTTGTTTACTGCTAACTCCAGGAAGTGGACGAGTTTCTTATGTTTTCATAACGTTCTGTTTATGTAAATGGTCCACTATGCAACATTTTTGAATAAGTCTTTAGCAGAGGAAATGAATTGCCGATTAAAAAAATATAGGGTGCCATTTAAAAAAGGCATACCGCTGTTCATACCTTTGTAAATAACAAAGCTACAAGGAAGGCAATAATGCTGATTAATGTCCCCCTGACGGACAATGAACATTTGCTTGACACATTTTTGAATTTGCATCTGGACAAAAAGTTGTTTCGGATGGTCAAGATAAATGGGACACCCTGTATATACTCACCCTGTATCCCTCTGTCTCTCTCTCCACTTCTATCTATCTTCAATTTATTTCCCTTCTTCTCCCCATACCTCTCAACTCCCCCCTCCTTAACCCCCCCCGCACCCTCGCTCGCTGCAAATTGGATTGTTGCGAAATGATAAGGCAGACGTTCGCTCAGTGCGATGTGTTAAAAGATCGCTCTTCGTGTAAAACGTTCCGCGGATGCTCTTTTCCCATTACGATCGAAGCGGGAGCTAATTCAATAATCGTGGACCCGATTTCCTCCAATCGACGACTCCGAGATTAACCTCACGAGTTGGAAAATCGAGCAGACGCAGCGGCGCAGAGAGAAGCCGTCGTGAGGGAAAGGGTCTCTTTGAGGCCCTTTGCGTGCTCAAAGCGATGTGGGACCAAGACCCGTGGCGCGGGAGACCTTTTCAAAACTGTAAACGCCATTCATTTATCCACTCGCCACATATCCCACGAGCTTTTTTGGCCTCAAAATACTGAAGCCGATACAGATAAAACTACTTTCATGTTCTCTTTTGGGAAATTACAACAAATCGCTTCCCTAATGGGAATAATGCTCGTCTTTGTGAGTATGGAGACCTTTTTCAACAACTTTAATGTCAAATTACCAATAATTAATGTATCATTAAATTACTGACATTTTCAGATGGAGATATGGATTCAGAAAACCTAATCTCGTGCATGTTTCAATCCTCATAATTAGATAGAAGTAAGAAACTCCTTGATAGAAATAGATATTGTATAGAAGATATAAGAAATTAAGAAAATATTATCCGATACCAAAATTTGTAAGTTTTTATTCTGACAGTAATGAATTTGGTCAGATCTGCGTGCTCCGATAAATGTGAAAACTATAGATGATAAAGATGAGTAATCATCAGCCAAAATACAGGAAGGTAAACATTTAATTTATCGTGTTCCAGTGGCTGGGAGATTTGGTAGCAAATCAGGCTGAAGTCGAATTCCAAAGGAACCAAGATAAATCCAAAATTATTGGTATAAAAAATTCACATCTATCTACAAAAGTCTAGCGTTTGGTCTAAACGAGATTCTTGAAAACCCAGAATCCTCACCAAACTTCCTCACACAAGAAATAACATACCTAAAACCAAAAGCCGATAATACAATGGACCCAAATAAATATAGACCCATCACATGTCTACCCACAATCTATAAAATACTATCATCAATTTTGGCAAAAAAGATCTACAAGCATATCGAGATACATGACATCCTGCCGGAGGAACAAAAGGGATGTATAAAGGAATCACAAGGCTGTAAAGAGCAACTGATAATCGACAGTTTAATTATGAACACTGCGAAGAAGGCCAAGAGAAATCTATTGATAGCATACATAGACTAGCAAAAGGCATAATACTCTGTTCCACATTATTGGCTGAAAGAAATTTTAAAAATTTACAAAATAGATATTTCAGTTGTAGAGTTTTTAAACACAGTAATGAATAAGTGGCAATAAAGATATATGCCCACAATCAGAAGGAGTTAAATTATATGTTGAAAGTAACGGAAAGCTTTAGTAATGACACATGTATGAATTTTGGAATAGATAAATGCAGAAAACTAGAAATTAATAAAGGGAGATACGTTAAAGGGCAAGATATTCTTTTAGATTGCGGAAAAATCGAAAACATGGAAAATCATGAAAATTATAAATATCTTGGCATACTGCAGAACACAGAATCAAATCCCACAGAAAGAAATTAAGGCAAAAGTCACAAGATAATATAGAAATAGGCTTCAACGTATACTTAAAACGCAGTTAAATAGCAGGAATACAGCAAAAGCCATAAATACATTTGCTGTTCAAACTTTAACGTATACATTTGGTGTAATTCATTGGACCAATACAGATTTAGAAGACCTAGTTAAATTGACAAGGAAAGCATTAACAGATAACAAAGCACATCATGCAAATGCTGCTATCGAAAGGTTATACATTAAAAGAAAAAATGGTGGTAGAGTTTTAATACGCATTAAGAATCTACATTACAGAATTGTAGATAAATTTAGAAATTACTTCTTCCATTAAAGCGAGACGAGTAAACTCTACAAGTCAGCCATAAAAAATGATGATAAACGAACACCACTCCAGCTTAATGTCAGAGAAAAATCAATAAATGTAGAAAAAATAGATGAGCTAGAAGACACATGGCGAAGCAAGCAGTTCCATGGTATGCATCACAAATTCCTTCATCAGGAATGCGTAGACATCTCACAATCAAATGGCTGGTTAAAAAGAGGTGAGCTATATTAGGAAACGGAGGGGACAATGGTAGCTATTCAGGACAGATTAATTGGTACGAAGAACTATAGGAAATATATAATCAAAGACGGAAGCATATTAAATGACCTATGCCGTAAATGTAATGCAAAGAGTGAGACGATAGAGCACATAATTAGCAAATGTACGAATCTAGTTGGTAATGAATACACCAAAAGACACAATAATCTATGCAAAAATTTTTATTTAGAAATAGCATATGTTACCGGATAAAAATTGGATAATGAACCATATTACCTATTCACCCCTGCTACAGTTCTGGAAAATGAAAATTACGAATTATACTGGGACAACACAATTTACACAGACAAACCTGTTCAGCATAACAGACCGGACATAATCTGGATTAGAAAAAAAGAAAAGCAGACCTTTATAATAGAAATAGCAGCTCCAGCTGACCACAATCTTAAGAAGAAATACCAGGAAAAGAATCAAAAATATCAAGACCTCGCAAGGCAAATAAAAACTATCTGGAAACAGGACGTGGTCACCATCATCCCCATAGTAATATCGTAATATCATCAACAGGAATAACACATTCATCACTTAAATTTGGAATTGAACAATTAAAAATTAAAAGAAATACAATATATAACATTCAAAATCTATAACACTGGATACATGTAGAACAGTTAGATTTGATTTTAAATGAATTGTAACTTGAGGCAGTGTCTTGGCAAGGCCCGACACTGCCAGACCTCCAACTAAATCTTGTGGAAAAATAAATAATAATCATAATAATATTAATAATAAAGTGGATCGCATTGCACTCGTTACGCGCTGCGGACATTTTTGAATACCGATTAAAATGCGACCGAAGCGGCAACAGATATGAGCCATTTTTTGTATTGGAATTGGGCCTCCTCTATGCAGTCCCCTCGAGAGGGCGTAACATGTCATCCTCCTGTTCGTGAAAAAAATGACGATCACCATGCGGGGGTAGGGGGCACGGCAGCAAGCAGCGCCACGGGGGAAAGAGCGGCCGCTCCCATAATATCCCGCCGTGCTCTCCTTCTCGTGAGCAACAAAACAGACGAATAGCGTTCGCCCTCGATCGATAAATTACTCTCCGGGATGCGCATAAGTATTACTCGACCTTTTTGGAGACCGAATAATTAGTCATCGGATTCGGGACACTCTCTGACCCCTCTCCCCCTCCCCCCACCCCCCCGGCGGACTAACCGGGATTCACCGCGAAGCGAGCGCCGCTATCTGGGACGCGGGAAGAAAAAAAACACACGGGCGATATGATTTTTAAATAGCTTTTATGTTAATCTCGCGCGCGCGTTCTGGTTCCATCCGTACTGGCGCTCCGCGGAATCTCCCATAACGATTCCTCGTCGTCTCTGGGAAGGATTTTTAGTGCATAGCATGACAGATAGGTAACCACAAAGATAGAATCCATTAAATATCGCCATTCACAATGCTATACTTTCCCTTAGCTTTACTCTAGAAACACAATAGCATATGAACTATTTGGGAAAGATAACCCTTGAAATTTGACCATAACTTAGCACAGCACAAACAAGCAAATAACTGAACTTTTTGTGCAGTGTTTCAATCATTACTTGACGCACCGCAGGGGCGTGCAGCTGTACCGGTGAACCACGTTCACCCTAACCAGCCACTTGACATTTTGACCCAATCTAATAAAAGTATACAAATTTAGTTCTAAAACATGAGTTGGAGCAAAGATACCCCACACAATTTATCTGTTAGGATAATTTTTTCTAGTGTTCCTAGAATTTAACCTGTAAATTTATTATTTTCGGATAAAAATGAAGTTCATATTTAAAAAAAATTTCTGATCGGAAAAGTCATATTTTATTGCATTGTATCAATGTATATGCTACCAGTTAATTTTCAAAATTCCTTCCATTCTATGGAACTAAAACCCAGGCTAATCCAGGAGTGAAATCAGTTCTGCTGCCTGTCGACCGATGCAAGAACTGAGTTGATAACTCAATGGAAATGGCAAATTACAGAACCATGAATCTCATTACTTCTCTGGGCCAAAGTTACCCAGTTCGCCGTATTTTTCAACATATTCCTCGATGGATTTCCACGAAGTAACAGCCTCAACCATTAAGTTCTTTTTAATTTTCATGAAAGTGTGGAATATTTTAAAAAAAGGCTGTGTGCTCTTCTGCAATCAGGTAGTTCAATCCTTCGTTGAGGGCATGACTCCCTCCCTCCAATACAACGCTATTACCCCCTCCACCTTCCCCAACCCCACCCCCCAACCCTTAGCGAAAGTGGGTGGAGTGGATGGGGGCGAACGCCGTTTACACTCTTGCCTCCGATTCCTCATTCCTCCTCCTCTCATTCTCATTCAATGCGGTCGCTTCTCGCTCTCACCCGAAATAGCTATTCATTGAAAGAGTGCGAGTGTGAGGGAAGATGATGCAAATAAAAAGTCTTCCCTTGCAACTCATCATAGCTTAAAAAGGGAAAAAATGGAAAGTTGCCCCGCCCACTTTTCCCGAACCGTCTTTAGGGGATACCCTATCTTCGACGGAATGAGTCGATCATCAGAGTCTCATTGGCAACGAACCACGCGAGACTGATGGGAGAGGCCGAGGAGTGGCGGAGATGCGGTCAGCCACTCGATAAAGAGTCAACGACGTCATCGACTTAACTGCGGAAGGGTTTGGGCCGTCGATTTCGGCCGAAACAAGAACAGATAAGAATAGGAATGAGACAATAAGGTGTTGTGTCCCGAAAGACAGAACGCAACATGGAATAACAAATAGAGATCTCCGACCCGAGTGGCTAGGTCGAAGTCTGGAAGATAGGGTATAGGCATCAAAGAGTAGAAACTCAAGCGTTGGCTTTAAAAGATGTTTATTAAGCCCTGGCCGGAGCGTAGCACGGCCTCCGGCTGCACCTTGGAGATTGTTCCCCGAGTACCAAAATTCTGGGGTATTTATACGCTTCTCTGGACCAGGAGGCTGCAGTGGGTGGCGTGAGAAGGGTCCTTTGCGAAGGATTCCCACGGAAACAGTTTCCCAGGGAGAGCAACTGCAATATTCGGCCAGTGTGCAGGTGGCCCTATGAGCAAAACCTCTGATTTAACATTTAAACCCCAACACGGTTTGGGAGGACGTCTGCCAAAATTATGACGCCTGACGAGTGGACCATACCACCTAGAAATGAGCAGCTGGACCTTAAAATCTCCCCTTCACTCTATGCGTGACCCTCTGACTCTCCCACGCCAGCCTCCAGGACCCATAAAGCACCATGACAGTTTCCACCCTGATACCCTGATACTTACAGCTAGAAGAGGGGGTGACATGCATAACAAAGGGATATGGCAGGAGTGGTTGAGATCTCAAGGGACTTGGAGGCGATTATTCTAGTTTGGAACTGCGACCCCAAACAGAAATAGCTGAAGAAGAAGAATATTAATTTATTACTCACTTAAAACAAACATTATCATCTTGAAATGTTTCGAGTAGGTATTTAGAGCAGACTTTTTTTAAGCGCTTTTCGGTTTCTCCACTGCAAAAATGAGCCCCATTATACATTGCCCGCAAAAATAGCGGAGAAGCGTTAATGGGCTCGGGAAGAGTCAGTGACGTCATTAGCTCTTCTGCACAAAAGCAAATCTCTGAAAATTAGTAAGGGGAATTTTTCAAATTCGAGACACAAGCACATTTTGATCTAGATTTTACTCCGAATAAACTGAAGATTTCAAGACGGTAGCATAATATTTCAGAATTCAACTAGAGATCTTCACCAGGCGAGTGGTTTCATTTCCACCGTAAAAAATTCAAATCGTAGAATTCAGTTCCGGCAATAAAATAGCTGAATAAAAATAATGTTTTCCGTATTTTTAGACCCCTCGCCTCTTTCTTGAGCTTTTCGCGAGAAAAAGTCGACGACCCTTTAGCAGAGGAGCTAATAACGTCACTGACGCTAGCCGAACCACTCACCGCTGCTCCGCTATTTTTGCGGCCAATAATGGAGGAGCGCGGTGGTCTTGTGGTTAGAGCTGTGGGGTGCTCTCATAAAATTAAAATAGCTATTTTTTGCATGTATCAATAAGTAAGTTGAAGTTATTAAGGTTTGAAAAATATGACTTCATCACTCTCTATATTCTTGTTACTACAGAGCTTCAAAGTTCACAAAAATCACTAAATTCTTTCGCGCTACAAAAACTTCCTATGACGTCAGAGTGCGAGTTAGCAGCTTCGCTCCATGGCAATAACAAACAGTAACGACCGTAACAAACAGCTACGACGATACTGATTACTACTGACGATACATTAAGGGTGTGTCAAAAACAGTTGCAAATGCTTTTAAAGACTTTACGATGCACGTATTGCGCGATGGCTGACTCCGACTTGGTGAAGGCGCATTCTAGGAACATTTTGAAGGTAGATTAATTCATGCTCGCTTATTTCTTCTCCGGCAATGAAAATTTCGCGGAGTTGAGAAGCCGGGAAATTGAAACGTAAGGTAAATTAAATGAACTGTCTCGTTCGATAATAATCTAGAGCTCGTTATGTATCTCATTTAACTACTGTCATTTACTCATTGCTTTTAATGTGTACTGGGTGCAATATTAGAATATGTGAAGTTAACGTTTTGAAGACATAAAACGGAATATACTTGACGCCGATTTGCTTAGCATTCCTAAGGTGTGGAAGAAAGACATACGTTGATTCAGCAGTTAGATAGGTTCAAGTGAAAATATATTTGAGCGTTTGCATTGTTGGGGCTAAGGTGACATCAGAACGTGGAGTGAGAACAGTAATCTTATACAGTGGAAATCGCCGTTGATGAGGAGGGTGAAAAATTAATAAGCGCTATTGTTAAGACTTAGCTGCATCTTCCAGTATGCATGCATTTCTCAAACCTGTCAATTATGCAGTATAAATCATTCACGTGACTAATGATAAATTAACATGTATCGCTATGAAAAAATAAATTGTAGTGAGAAAAAGTATTGAGAGATACGTAGATTTTTCTAAAACTGGGGCAAACAGTCTACTGGCACCACGTGAACGTTTTTTTTACTGGACTCTGACGTCACGCTCAGCCAACATGGCGATGGGTCGTTTGGAGCGCAAGATTACTATACAATTTTCAAAGTGGAATTTTACGAATAATACGCATTTTAGAGAAGAACTGCTTTCACTATAATTTTTAGCGTAGAGGATACTTTTTCATTGCATAATCATCCATTTTCAGTGGAATTCCCCTTTGGCTATATGTGCGAGGGGTCCCGGCTGAAGTCTTCAAACGCCCCACTAATAAAGTCCTCGGGGTGCATAGTGCCCCAGGGAAAGGAAGTGGCACGCATACCCTGAATGATTGAAGTTCACTTATCATTGGCTTATTCCGGGGTGAGCTCTACCTTCATCTAACAAAACCAACCTTCGGGTTGGATCACTGAGTGATCGAGCGAATGTGTAATTATGCCAATAAGGCTGTTCAGTGCCCGAGAAGCATTCCTAAATATTAATCGACGGAAGAAAATTTAAATCGCAGGCGATGGCGTTGAGTTTCCTTCACCAAAATAGACGTAGATGGCAAGTGGGGCGGGAGTTGAGCATCCTCTTAACACAGCGCGCGTATCTTTAGCGGTATTTCCAAGTCGAAGTGGAGCACAAACTTCCGATGGGCTAGTGAGCGACGGGGTTAATCCTTTCTTGCGGGCTGTCCCGGGCCAACCCCACCCCACCCCACAACCTCCTCTTAACCCCTTAAATACCTCCCCTCCCACTCTCCACCCCTTCTGGGGGAGGCAAGGGGGGGGGGCAGAAAACCCTTCTCGCTCCACTTGCGACCCCTCCCCTACCCCTTCCTCTCCTAAACTGTCTTGCGCGCACCGAGTCATCGCAGAGCAACAGGGGATGCTGGGGAGGTGGTGGTGGTGGGGAGGGAGAGAGACCCAGAGGTCGTTGATCTCTCTTCTCTCTCTCTCGTGTGTGTGTGAGTGAGTGAGGGTCCGCAGAACGGAACCGTTTACCGAATACCCCCCCCCCCTCCCACCCCTCCCCCGCCCTATGACCTCCCCTCCAGACCCCCCCCCACCCCACCCACATCCATAAGGCACACACACACGCAATCACGAATACTTGCCTCCCTTCCCGAAGCAACCCGTTTTCGCTGAAAAATTCCATCCGCAGCGCACTCACCCCCTTAGCTGCAGAACTCGCAGGAGACTATGTAAATCTACATTTTACCTTTGCATGACACCGCCAGGGTGTGTGGCATGGGTTGATTCCACACCAGGCATTCTGCACTCATCCTAGCCCAGGGGCGCAGCTAGGAATTAAGGCGAGGGGGGTTTTTAGGCACAAGTAATACTGGGGTGTCTGGGGGTGTGGAATACCCGCCAGGGTAAGCGGGGAGGTGCGGGGACACTCCTTCAGAAACATTTCAAGACAAATAGTTCAAAATGATGAGTTTTACGGCTTTCGGAGGAATATTTTATAAATATTTACACTCTTCTGTAAGTAATATTAATCCAATTAAGTAAAATGGATTAAACTTAAAAACGTTTCTGAGCTCTGGGGGGGGGGGGGTCATCCCCCAAACCCCCCCTCGCTGCGCCACTGTCCTAGACTTAATCAGATACGCGCTCGCTTGCCGAACATAGGCCAAGCACTCTGGACAATGACACGCGGTCAGACCAGAAACTAGGAGGGTTCTATGGACACGAAAATGCTACAATGTAAAATAAAACTGTTTGTTAGTAATAGAAAACGAAAATTTATCAGAGTGATTTATGCATGAGTTATATCATGCGTAGAAATTATAATTCATTTTCGGGAATACGTCTGCGTGCTTAATATTTAACTCAACGTTTCGTTCCACTTACTGGGAACGTCGTCAGGAGAATGAAAATATAAACACCTATCATACCGTTGGAAAAACTGGTCCATTGTTGTCAAGGTATTTAAAAAAGTAAATAAAAATAAAATAAAAGCCAACTTCTTTAAAACATCTAATATAAAAAAGGAAGATGAAAGGTGGAATATTGTAATTAAATTTTCGAAATGTATCTCTTCCACACATGGCTTAAATTATATCCATCATCCCTGTTAAAATTCATTGGTCGTTTTGAAATTTCTATCGCCTCTCTAATAAGCCGTGGATAATATGCAGATTTTCTTGCAATGGCTTTGGCCTCATCCAGGAGGATCTTGTGCCCTGGCCCCGACATAAAATGATCGGCGACAGCTGAAGTTTCCCATTGCCTTGCCTTCAGCGCCCTTTCATGCTCTTTCAGCCTTGTCACTATCTTCCGTTTGGTCTGTCCGATGTAACTAGACCCACATGAACACGGAATCTCATATATGCCTTCCATTTGTAATGGGGGAACAGCATCAATGACGGATGGAAGTAGGTCTCTGATCTTCCTCAACGTGCCAAACCTGGTTTCAACGTTGGCTTTTCCAAGGATGCGAGCAATCCGGTCCGTTGTTCCTGATATGTAAGGCAGAACTGCAAAAGCACTTGGTTTTGTTTTCTCCATCGGGGCCTTGACTTCCCTTAAAGCTCTCCTAATGAATGAATTAGCATATCCGTTTCCTTTTAAAATAGAAATAAGATGTTCCATTTCACTTTCTACGCTATCTTCATCAGAAACGGCAAGGGCTCTATGTCTTAAGGTCTTGATAACGCAGGACTTCTGATGCGGGTGATGGTGTGATGCCGCGTTTAAGTACCTATCTGTGTGGGTCTTCTTCCTAAAGACCGAATGTCCCAAGCTTCCGTCTTGCCTTTTCCTTACTAGAACATCAAGAAACGGTAAGGAGCCATCTTCTTCGATTTCTTTGGTGAACTTGATGTTATCATGAATATTATTCAGGTGTTCATGGAAATATTCAAGAGCCTCTTTCCCGTGTGGCCAAATAACAAAAGTGTCATCAACGTATCGGAGCCAGCATACCGGTTGATATTCACTTGATGAAAGAGCATCGGCTTCAAACTTCTCCATGAAGAGGTTAGCTATGACCGGAGAAAGAGGGGATCCCATAGCAGCTCCCTCTACTTGGGAATATATTTCTCCGTCGTAGCGAAGATAGCTGTTTTTGAGGCATAATTCTGCGAGATCGGGTACATAATTAGGGAGCCCTTTCTGAGTTAGTTCCCTTAAAATCAGAACTGAATCATTAACCGGAACTTTAGTAAAAAGACTCACAACGTCAAAACTGACCAGAATATCATTCTCTGATGTTCTTAAATCCTTTAGTAGCTCGATGAAATGGCTTGAGTTTTTAACGTAGGATTCGGTACTCCCAATAGAGGACTGAATGTCTCTAGATATATAGCGGGCCAAATTATACGTCGGTGAGTCGATAGTGTTCACAATCGGTCGCAGAGGTATTCCTGCTCTATGTATTTTGGGAAGTCCATACAGTCGTGGAGTTTTAGAGGCATGAGGAATAACTTTCCAATGATCTTCTTTTGGAATGGAGGACAGCTTGATTTCTTTCTTCACTCGATTTTCTAAGGCAGCTGTCGGGTCCTTGTTAAGTTTAACATACGTCTTATCATCCAAGAGAGAACGGATTTTAAGATCATAATCATGCTTATACATTATAACTGTTGAATTTCCTTTGTCGGCTGGTAATATGAGACAATTCTTTTGTACCTTGAGTTCTTTGATGGCTTTTCTCTCAGAAATAGACAGGTTAGGAGAAGGCAGCTTAGTTTTTCTTAGGGTTTGCACAACTTCATGGCGAATATCCTCAGCTAGTCCAAATGGAAGTACGCGTATAGCAGATTCTACTCCAGTTATTATTTCTTCTACCGGCAATGTTTTTGGTGTAACAGCAAAGTTAAGTCCTCTGGATAACACTGAGATGGTATCATTGCTAAACACTTCAGCAGTAAGGTTGTGTACCGCCAAGGGAAGGGAACACTTCTGCACCGGCTTCTTCTTTTGAAGATATTCAAATTTTTTCTTCTGTTTGACTTGCGTATTATAGAAAACATTTGAAGCCGAAAAAGTAGTGATACGATCTATTAAATTCCAATCATCTAAAGAAAGAACACTTGATAATTCCAAATGAAGCTCATACAATTCCTGTGAGTTATTCAAGAGAGAAAAACGCGTGAAACGAACCCGTTCTCTTAGCAGAGCTCGGCCAGCATTCTTCAATATATTCTTGGCTTTACTTGTTTGAATATGATGCTTTATCTTCACACAACCAGGAAGAGTATCCGAGTCTCGGCATCGTTGTAGGAAGGCGAGAGAAGTCAGAAGGGTGGCTTTCTTCTTCCTAAGGTTTTCCAACTTTCTTATTTTCTTGAAAATATCCTCCCCGTAGAGGTTCCAAATTTTAGTTTTAAGGTTTTCGCAGCGATTAGATGCACTATTATAATTCATTTTCGGGAATACGTCTGCGTGCTATTAATATTTAACTCAACGTTTCGTTCCACTTACTGGGAACGTCGTCAGGAGAATGAAAATATAAACACCTATCATACCGTTGGAAATACCTTGACAACAATGGACAAGTTTTTCCAACGGTATGATAGGTGTTTATATTTTCATTCTCCTGACGACGTTCCCAGTAAGTGGAACGAAACGTTGAGTTAAATATTAAGCACGCAGACGTATTCCCGAAAATGAATTATAATAGTGCATCTAATCGCTGCGAAAACCTTAAAACTAAAACATGCGTAGAAATGTTGAGCCGTGAGACTGCATGACGACAACCAATGAGGGATCAGGGGTGCCCTTCGAAGATACAACGCACCGGGGCAAGGAACCAACCCGGGGAGGGGCTGGAGAGGAAGGGAAAAGGAAAGAGGCGCCGCTGCGATAGGAGCCCATCGACGCCTCTGGGATTGGATAGGAGCGGAAGGAACGGGACGGGGAAAAACACTTCAACGCTATAGAAGCGAAGAGGGCCCTACTATAAGCGAAACCCGGCAAGCCATTAATGTTCTAACGATCTTGGTGGATTATTCTATGAGGAAGAATAATCCAACAATCAGATCGATAGATAACTTCATGACGACAATTGTTTTGGCACAATTTTCCGGTTTAAGAAAAAAGCTCATCGCGAATGATAAATGCATCAATTAAGTCACTCAACGTGATTGGTTTGGATAGGTGAGGGTAGTTCCCACCCCAGACTAACATCAGTGGGTTCCATTTCCTGTCCCAGGGCCACCTCACACCTCATGGAACATTTTTTGGAAGGATGCCGAAGGCGCGAATGTGTAGAATGAATGTATGTACCTAATGAATTGTACATGATTCTTAATAATGACCAGTAAGAACAATTCAAAAAATAAAAATTCAATATTATATAGCCCTCCCAACGACGAAACTTGGTCTATCTCAATGCCCGAATCGGCGCAAGAGCACTTCCTTAAATACGCACCAAACAAGCTCAATACACCCTTCGAGTCTCTCATTTTTGCCGTACCACAAAGGCGCGCACTCGCAGATGTTATGTTTCCTTGTGAAGAGGTCTGGCCCTGAATGAAGTGTTGCAGTTGTATTGACTGCTATTAAATAAATAATTTCGTATTCCCAATGGTCACTTTACAATTTACGGTTTCATGAGGCGCATGGAAAAAACTAATTGAGTTATTTATCTAGTCTAGCAATGGGGTTCACTCAGAGTTTAAATCGCCATTTATTAATGGAATTGCAGTTGGAAGAGAAATATCGAGTTTCAAATGATTACATCACCAAAATTTTCAGCGTGGAATGTTTACATGCACACACGCCATGAAGAATTACACTTTTCAAAAATATCATCGTAAATTTCCTGCCTTATCTCTCCCCGATTTTGTTTTAGCTCTTTCTTCTTCTTTTGTCAGCAAATTTTCGTTTATTCAATTTTTCAATGAACTTTGATTTTTTTTAATTATCGTTATAACTCTCTGTCATACTCGTTCCTTTACCTGAACGCAGCGCTGCCATTGGATTTTTTGTTGGCCATAATTTCAACTAATCTACTCAATTTATTTAGAATTATGAATAACGGTCGCGATAGAGTGAAAATCATAATTAAAGAGTATTAATATTGCATTTTCATCTGGTTCTAGGTTATCCTTATATTTTCTGCTGAGTACCAAGTCAGAAAATAGGTTAAAATTGAGTTGCAAGATTTGAACTGGACAAGATGACAAACAACATGATCGAGCTTAAAAAAAGTTATAATATAAGTTTCGATAAGAAAAATATTTTCATTTAGACATTTTTCTCGTCAACTTGTAATTAAAAAAACACCCTTTTCATTAGTTGGTGACGTCATTGGAGTTCTAATCGATTAACTTGTTAAGGAAGACAACCATCATTGAAGAAAGCCATCGCTCACAAGAGCGTGAAAGACATCGAATTATACGATAGATTCGTGAATCAGCCCAAAGGGGAAAAGGGGAGGTCAATTTTTCGCCGCCAATAACTCGAGAAATAGGAGACGATAGGCCAAAGCAATATGCATGCATGTATCTTGCAGTATCACGACATTGAAATTTATCGGGAATCCGATATTAAGTTTTGAAAATTATAGTCACAATAATTATAATTTTACAATTGGATCCAATAAATACATCAGATACAATATGAATCGGTTTCTGTAAATATATATGATCCGATAAATATGTCGAATTCGATAAATATATCTGGTTCGAAAAAAAAATCGTGTGCGATAAAAAATTAAATTTCATTATTGAATAAGAAATGACAGCAAATATAATAACTACTATTCTTCCGCTTTGGAAACATTCAATTACCGCCGTTAAAGAGACGTTTTAAATCATCCTGAAATAAGAAAACAGTTGAAGATTATCCAATGAATGTATCGGATCCGATATATATATATTTCGGACCTAATCATCGCTATCGTTATCGCCAATCATCTACATTAAAAATTATCGTATCATCCGATACCAAATTTTCAAAATATCGCCCAGGTTTCGACGACGGATGACTAAAAACTGAAATGTGCGGCCCTCTTTTATTTTTCCATCAAAATATTAAATACGATAAAAAATTAGGTGAGCCAGTCCGCTGGAATGCAGCAATGCCGGTGTCAAAAGGTGGGCGAACAGAAATTGCAAATTGCATCAAAATTTTAAGTAGGCCTGGAAAAAGATCAATAAACCTTATTTTCACAAATCATCGCAAATCAGGACGTTAGGTCAGCAGCACTGAGTGAGTGAGCGAGGCGAAATTGAATCTGCGGTCCAGCCTCTGGTTTATAGCAACGCGGAAAACGTTGGAACGGCGTCAATGGTCGTCGTCTTAATATCTCACGTCTCTCGATTTCCCTTTCCCAGAACGAACAGAGCAAAGTTGCACGGAGTCGATCGGCATTTTTAAGCGCCGCTTAATGTCTTGCAAGGAGAGCCTAAGACGCTTGCTCGTTCGTGAGTGCGTGCCCCAATTCAATGCGATGCCACGGGCTGTGGGGAAAATTTCCAAACGCCGCCGATGCGTTAAATCATTTACAAAATTTATGACGGTATAATTAACCAACCGAGTGAGCTATGTCTAAGTTATAAAGATGAATAGAGAATAGGTAAGTATTATGAAAGTATTTAGAAGACAGGAGGAGTGAAACCCCATTGCTAGAGTAGTTAAATAACTCAATTAGTTTTTTCCATGCGCCTCATGAAACCATAATTGTGAAGTGACCATTGGGAATACGAAATTATTTATTTAACAGCAGTCAATACAACTGCAACACTTCATTCAGGGCAGACCTCTTCACAAGGAAACATAACATCTGCAAGCGCGCGCCTTTGTGGTACGGCAAAAATGAGAGACTCTAAGGGTGTATTGAGCTTGTTTGGTGCGTATTCAACCCGCTAACGCCTAGCGGTACCAAATGGTACCAGCTGGTAGTGCAGTGCTAAACATAATTTTGTTGTCATTTATCGTAAATCAATTAATAAAAATATTTACATAAAACATTTTCCGAAAAGTTTGCTATTTTAAAGCTTTAATTAACGCATTTAGAGTCGTTTTGAAATTGAGAATCATCAACTTGCCCAAAAAAAAAACGGAATTTTTAGAGCAAGCATTTCAATTTTCTTTACTGATCCCCTGTGTACTGTTAATACAAAAGTTTTATTATGTAATTATGATTGTTATAACATTTTTATACCATATAAAGTATGGTTATTTGATGTGAGCCTAATATTTATAATGCAAAATATTTTGGTGGCACAATATGATACCGATAGGCGTAACTATCAGTGGCAAAAAAAAAAATTGCACCTGATGTCTCAGAATTTCATTGACATTTAGTCACATGATTACCACAAAAATCGCAGAAACTTTTTAATTCAGACGTTACCGGGATGAGGAAGTGCTCTTGCGCCGATTCTGGCATTGAGACAGAGCAAGTTTCGTCGTTGGGAGGGCTGTAAATATTTTATTGCCGCGATATCCACGAGCCGACGTACCAGCCACGCCTGCGGATCTGTTGCCAGCGAATCGGCTCACGCCGCTAATGACCGGTTTTGTGATGCATCGTTGACTCTGGGTACTCAAGTTATGTAGACATTGCGTAGGCGAGACTTAAACTGCGAGTTTATTCGCGGTGAGGTGCGTCCGAAAGCCTTTGGGATATCGTAAGCTTTTATAATGGCATAACTATTTATAAACCGTTTTATGCCCATTAAGTTTTAGTTGTAGTGAGAATTTATCATATATACGATGGGGTTTGATGACAGCTGTAGAGGTATCAAGGGGGGAGGCATTAGATATGTGGTGCTGCTTAAGAATGAATGAATGAATTTATTACTCCAACCTTGATTGTACACTTTTTTTAACAAGACAAAATTAATGGAGCTTTAAAATGGTTAAAATAAAAAACCAGCATGGAAGCTACCATCTTAAAAATTAAATTCAAGGCAGGTCAGAAAACAAAAAGAAAGTATATATAATATTTTGAAGCATTATCATTATGAAATATATATGTGACAATAACTTACAATAAACAAGAACAAAGTAAGAAAGAAAATAATTGGATCGCAGAGTGAGCATAAGGAATTTGAGGAAGTAATAAGAAAGGGAGGAGAAAACTGGAGTCATATGAAAACTATGAGAAAAAGGCGAAACAAATAAATTAAGGGATTATGACTTGATGAAAAAAATCTTTGAGATTGAAGTGGATGACGAGATCGGGAAGGAAAGACCTCGCATAAAATAATTGGAACAGCAAATGAATGGTTAGAAAAACAAAAAAGCAGCTAGGTATGGTAATATGTGATGATAAGAGAATTGAGTTGAGGGCAGAGTCAAATCAATCTTAAGCATGAGGTAGTGTCAGTTGTTTTCCTGGCTAACAGCGTCTTGGAAGGCTATTTGAGGATCGTAGGGGGTATTTGCTGACATTGCTGCAGATATTTCGGGATCCGCGTCATTCATTATCTTCAGGGCGGAGAAATAAAGCAGGAAATAGGGAAGTTTCCTTCATCAAAGAAAACGAAAGGCATTGAATGCGACTCGTTACCCAAAATTAGTGTTTTCACAATATACAAATTATTTGGTTTTATAAAACCCCGTTCAGATGAATGCTAATGGTCAAGTTTAACCGCATTCGAAAAAGGCCAGATTGGCGCCAATTACGATGCCACTTGACGTGACGTCACAGGGACCTAGTTTCTATACGAGTAGATAGGAGTTTACATCGTCTGAGATTACTAAAGCATGCATGAGGCACAGAGCTCAGGGAAACATCTCTTAATAATCACCTGTTAAAATTGTTTATGGTCGGAAAGTTTCCTTCGTTTGATAGGGTATTAATAATTCCTTATTTAAGTCAAGCGCCACCTGCTGGCTGGGTAGTCTGCTACCTGCTAGCAGCCTGAATCGTATCGGCTCTCATAGCTTCGCACCAAGGTGGCCTCACTCGGCGGCAGCCTGAACCAGAATGACGTCACACGGGCTTTTCCCAGCATTCATACTTAGTCGTCGCGTTTTCGTGCGCTTGAAATTTTTCACTTTTCATTTCATCGCGGAAAATAGATATCGTCATTTAAAAATCTAAAAGCGTAAAATACGTACTCCAGGAGTAATGATCTTGCGATTTAGGCAATACAAAAATAAAAGGAAACCACCCTATTGTTCTAAGAGGGGCGACATGTCTGTATATTATCGAAGCCCTTAGAGCCTGGGGTGCAGCCTGCTCCGCCCAGGCCGGCCTTCATGCGCTATTGCTGCGCTGAGTGAAGACCTGAAGATGTTTCCCAAAACTTTAGCATCAATCACAGGCGTACCCAGCGAGGGGCAAGAGGGGCAAGGGGCCAGTTGCCCCTTGCCCCTCAGAAGCAAAAATCGCAAATGTCTTTAGGGACAATAATATTTTTTTTTCAAGCAAATAATTTTTAAAAATAATGAAGAGCTGTTACAGTTTCCTTAAAATTTTGGTTTCATTCACCTTTTCCATGCTTAAATCTTTCCTATAACTTGAACAACCATGGCTTCCCCCCCTAATTTTGATCCTGGCTACGCCCTTGGGATCAATATCAACGGTTACCCGGTGGGAAGTCCGAGGAGATTCCCAAGACAATCCCAATGATTGCTGGCCAGTGATGATGATGACAGACTGTCTCTCATATTCCTCGCTCAAAAATAATATTGAACATAATTTATCGATAGGCATTCATTTATGAAGGTAGTATATCTGCTTTATACCCCACAATCACGCATCACTGGGAACAGTAGGAAAGATTCAGTACTAATCCCCTGCTGCGTAATTTCTATTTTTTTTCCTTTCTAGGTACTGGGTGCAATTTTCTTGAATTTGTATACATCCATGTTTTACATTAGCTATTTCTCAGTAGGTTTTCGCAAGTTTTTCACCCCTCCCCTTCTGGTGTGGGCGTTTCCCTGCGGTGGATTTTTTTACTAATAAGTACGAAAGTCAGTATCTCCAGGTTTCTCCCACCTTTTTTCTAATCAAAATGTAAATTTGTCAACTTTGCATATTTTTACTGTTTTATTAAGCATACTTTTATGTCCCTATTTTCATAATTTGACTTTATTTAACTTCATGAATAACTTGACATTGTATTCCTCTGAAAATATTTAATGTACGACGAGCTGTTAGATGGAAGATGGGAATTTCTAGTCACAATCTCGCCCAGTAAAGACGAATTATTTTTACATCATTATTACGAGCCACTCAATGGGTGTTTGGCTGAAGACGACGCTTACACCATCATGCAGCATGCAAATCGCATCATCCGAACTCATGACCTGCGAAAAAAATATATGTATTATCTTTTGCGCATGCGCTCAGGCAGGCAACTAGGAGTTAGGACCCTAGGGTCTATCAAGGATAATAATAATATTAACAATTAACTCATTTATTACTCTAGGAGTTTTAACTCCTTTGGAACATATAAATTTTTAAAGTGGTGAACAGTACAATTAACATAGTGAACTGGAATTAACATAGTAAAACTGGAAAAGAAGCCTCATGAAAGCCTTAATAAGAAGACGGAACAACCTTATAGGCCACATCTTGAGACATGATGGCCTGATGAAGACAATCGTCGAAGGACAGGTGGAAGGCAAGAATGGAAAAGGAAGACCTCGAACAAAATATATGGAACAAGTAAAGAGAGATGAGAAAAAGAAGAAATACGTAGGTGTGAAAAGATTAGCTGATAGGAGATCTGAGTGGAGAGCTGCGTCAAACCAATCCTAGGATTGTTGACCAGTGATGATGATGATGATGAAAACTGGAAAAGTATAATTTCTTTTTCTAATAGAAAACGAACATTAAACATGGCAAGAAATTAATAACACAACCTTAAAAAAGGAAATTTAGCTTAACAAATGAAGCAAAAACTAGATTACTACTTCCAACACAACAATAGGTACCTATTAATCACATCAATGAGCAGATAAATGATTATTAAATTACATGATCAGTGTTCATGGGTAGCAAGAAAGTAGGTGGGTGAAAATCCTTTTCTTAAATATTTCCTGCGATACACTGTCTTTTACCTGTTTCGGCAAATCGTTCCACAGCTTTGAGGCAACAACAGCAAATGATTTCTGAACTGTAGCTGTGCGAAACTGCGGGGCATACAAAAAACAGGGGTCTTGTCTTGTAACAACATTAGTGTGTTTACAAGGATGGCATTGCAAAGAAAAAGTGGGCTTCAAAAAAGCCGATACCGAAAGATGAACCCCATACCTACCATTCGATTTCGCCGATGGCAATTATAGTGCATCCCTCCGCCGTTCGCGCGGCAGGTAAGAAATATATATCTAGAAGTTGTCCGTAGTGAATGTGCGCATCTCTGCAGTCCGACGGACCCAGGGCGAATTCTATAACCCCCCTCCCACCTCTTACCCTCGGGGGGCTGGGCGCTGTTGCGCCCTCTTCTGACCTGCTTTTCCCTAACCCCCTCCCATATGGCGAGCCTCACACGCTGCAAATCAATTGCTAGATGTCAGCAGCATATCTTCCATGCTTTTTTTATTATTAAATTTCCCTTTCCCTATAAGACATTACAATTTAAACATTTAAATTATGAAATCCAATTTTTTTACCTACTCGCATTCCTATAATAGAGAACAAGGGTTAAGAAATTTTTTTAACTAGGAGGAAGTCTATTGGAAAGGGCGTTCAATAAATCATCATAGGGAGCGTTTTAACTAACGTAAATGTAATATTGGAGAAACGATGGTTGGAGATGATGGATAAGTTAAATTTCTTGTAATAATTCTCAAAGCGTTCAATAACCCTAAAAAGGATGTTATTATTTTGTCACAACCTCAGACAGTTAGGAAATAATTTGGTGGCATCTTGCATCTTGCCAATAACAAGTGTTACCTTACTGAACATTAAGTATTCAGTAGATAGAGAATAATGTTTTAGATCTCATGAATAATCAATAGACGACTAGAGAGTATCTAAGATGTAACACGCTAAGTTTTTATTATACCTAGATGTGAAATATAGAAAAAATGCGAAAACGATTCCCCTTCATTGGTTGATCTTCTACTGAAATTCAAATATTTATTATTGGATAGTCAAAAAGCAATTCTATAGATATTAGCCATATTGACATCCCTTAACCAAAACAGCAAAAAGGAGAGAGAGACACCACCATCAGATTTCGTTTTAAAGATGTGTCTGTTAGATATGAGTGCAGTTTTTGTGATAATACACCTCTTTATAACAGTTAGTAAAATTGCATAATTTTAATTAAAATTTAATTTAATATTTCCTTTTGTTTTTATGTCCATATTTATTAATATCAACAATACATACTGGGAAATCGTCGAAAAAACAAATAAATAACGGGCTTTCACATATCAAGTTAATAGTCTGGATAAACTGCACTTTAATGTATAATTTGGCATCCAATATATTGTTTTAATATACTATCTTCTACGGGCGTACAGAGAGCGTTACTAACCTAACTACACTTCACTATACAACACAGCAACCACAATATACACTTACTCACTACACTATCCAACTTATCTTCACGGTGCCATGCCCTTGCGATCCATCGAGGATGTTAAAGTGACGGTACATGGGCTCCGAAGAAGCTGATAACCAAAGATGAAGCCCATTCCAGTGCTAACGCCGCGCTGAGCGGGAAATGTGTTTTTGAATTTCAAACTGCAGTGGGTTCACTTGCAGTAGTGGCTTCTTGACAGACCGCAAGGGCCTAAGACCTAGCAATCCTCAACCTCGGTATAATAGGGTGGTTTCCTATTACTTTTTCATTACCTAAATCGAAAGATTATTACTCTTGGAGTACATTGCATTTCACGCTCTTAGATTTTCGAATGACGATATCTATTTTTCGCGGTTAAACGAAAAGTAAAAATTTTCAAGCGCGCGAAAACGCGACGGCTAAGTAGGAATGATGGGAAAAGCCCGTGTGACGTATTTCTGGTTCCCGATGCCGCAAGTGAGGTGACCTTGAGGCGAGGCTTGAGTGCTGATATGACGCAGGCTGCTAGGTGGTAGCAGAGTACCCTGCTAGCAGGTAGCGCTTGGCTTAAATATGGATTATTAATACCTTATCAAACGAAGGAAACTTTCCGACCTTAGGCAGTTTTAATAGGTGACTATTAAGAGATGTTTCCCGGAGCTCTGTGACTCATGCTGCATTGGTAATCTCAGACGAAATAAAACTCCTATCTACTCGTATAGAAACTAGGTCCCTGTGACGTCACGTGGAGTGGCATCGCATGGGCTCCAATCTGGCCTTTTTCAAATGAGGTTAAAATTGACCATTGCCTCTCGTTTAAACTGGGATTTCTAAAACCAAATATATTGTATGAATACACTAATGGTGGGTAACGAAAATCAATCAATGCATTTCATTTTCTTTGATGAAGGAAACTACCCTATGGTCATTATATCGAAATATCCCGAAAAGCGTAGTGGTGTGTGAAGTATTGCCGAGGTTTGGGGGGGCCAGCAATCCTGCCGGGGAATCAGGGTCTCTGGATTGCTATCGAGTGAAATAGGAAGGGTTCCCCTGGGCCCTCCCCCGGGAAATTAGCCTGAATGAGCCTCTGAAAGCATTTTAAGTACTCTATTAACCGTGCAGAGTCCAATGTTCCCATATGGGATCAGATATATAAAAATTCATGAAAATTATATTTCTTATCTGTGATTACTTTTATAGCATTTGTTTTGCAAATAAAGCATAGATGTATTTTTTTTAAAGTGAATCGCATGGCTTGTGTATACATTGGTCGCTAATTTTTAAAGTTGGTTGTATTCATTACCTCTGTAGTGAGTATGCGGTTTATTCGATATTTTTCCCTTCACTCACTCTCCAGTAACAAATGCTCATTTATTCAAAAGATCAATAAATATATATAAATTATAAATATACATAAATATATTACATTGATAGCCTTAGTTTTTTGGTCAGGGGTATATTTATTTTTCAAGCAATAGCAAAATTTTGTGGCGTATTCCCATTTGGGAACATAATTGAAAACGCATTTAAAAATTTTTGTTCCGGTTTTCTTTCATAATATCACTTAATTAGCTGTAAAATAATAGGATATGCAAAAAATAATAAAAATCATTCATTAAGTTAGCTCGGTCTTTATAAAATTTATTTAAAAATTTGATATTTTTCTATTATTTGTTATTGAATTTACAGGTTTCGTACTTTTTTTCGGACAAATCACCATTTACGTTGGGGGGGACCTGGATACCCCTCCCTCCCCCCCTCAAAACTCCGCCCACGGTGTGGAGAGTGGCCTGGAAAGCCAAAGGTGTGTGGTTCGATTCCCTGTTGAGGGGAATTTTTCCCTAGGCAATTAATGTGAGAGATAATTTAAACTTAAAATGCTTAACCCTTTATAACCCAGAGCTGATTCTGGGAGAAATCAAATTTCAAGATTTTTCATTTTGAAAACTTGAAAATTCTACACTCAATGATAATTATCGTGGCAGCTTACCATTTGATCATTAACATTTTCACTGAAAAATAATATTTAGTTTAGATATCTCCTAAATAGAGCTGAAAGTTTAAACATTTTTGATGTTGCTTAGAAGCAACATTGGGTTATAAAGGGCCAATGCGTCACGGAAGACCGGAAGTTATCCAGCTTCAGCTGGGGTGATGAGTCTCCTCGTAATGGAAGATATCTTGTGGAGAGGAGCGGAAGGCGTCGGAGACATTTTGTGGCCATGTTGAAAATACCTAGTGCCGCATTTGGGATGTGTGTGTGTGTTAGTTGTGGCGCACGACCTGATTTTGACTCCAACACCCCTCCCAACCCCCTCCCCCCATCCCGCCCCCACACATCGCTCCAAACGAACCCTATGACCTCTTTCTCCTCAAGTCCCCCCACCCCGATGCAGCGAGAGAGAACGATATATCCTCCCGTGGACCCGATCCGGCAGCTCAAAACGCGCCGAATAATAGGTGCACTCAATAAATGCAGGGAAAGAATGACGCGCTCGAACGAATGCAAGGGGAATGGAATTGTTGGAATGAAATTTTCCATGTCGGTTATGTCAAGTTAAACTTTCTGGCAGTTGATAATTGAAAATTAAAACTTTTTGTACGTCCACAGTATTTATTCTACGCGTTTCAGCGAATCACCTTCGCCATCATCAGGAACAAATACAGGTTTTGACAACTATGGACATGCGCGAATTTTTAATTTCCAATTATCATTAACATGTTCCGCAACATATCGCCAAAAAACCGTTGAATACATTTCTGGCAGTTTTCCGTAAATACTTTAATATTTTCTTCGTACGACCGGTTTCAATACATTTTGTATTATCGTGATGTACAGATATTTCTCCTCCTCCGCCGTCACGAAGTTAAATCCCTGGACAGCTGATGCCAATATGAACCAAAATTACTAATAATGATAAGGTCGAAAACGCACCATTTTTAATCTAAGGGAACTTTGTGCTAAGCGCACCAAATGACCGCGAGTTTACCCTGTTGTCGGACGCTCTGGACAACTCTTGACTTTGAATGCTCTGCCTTCCGGAGATCGCGATGTATCCGAGGCATCCGGCAACAGGGCAAACTCGCGGCCAATCGGAGTGCTTGGCTCAGTTTCTGAAGCTAAAAATTGGTGCGCTTTCGGCCCAAACGTCATGATTAATTTAGGTTCCTACTGGCATCAGCTATCCAGGGTGAAATATTTTTAACAAATTTCTGTTCACCATGTACATAAATAACCATAAGCAGGGATGACGACTTACAAAAAATATTGGGGGGCCCAAACCGGGGATCTTGCCCCGGGAAATTTTATAAGCAGTGTGTTTTAAGTTTTTTAAGGATTTTAGAAGAGTCGTATGCTCAACATTAAAACCCTGTTAACTCGAATGTCGATATCTGGACATTCCGGGAAAAATCGACAAGCCTGAGACATTTTTCCTCACACCCATAATGAATATTTGAGGGGGCTCGGGCCACCTCAGGCCCCATAGAGTCGGTGCCACTGACCATAAGTTTGGTTTAGGGTAGCTCACTTTGAACTTCACCACAGTTGTGAGAAAGTCATCCATTCAGAGAAGGGGGGCCCAGTTCCTTTATGTATGCGTGCATATATATGTATTTATATACATTTATATACTTATTTATTTAATAATAACTAATTATTATATATAAATATTACTGATAAGTATATTCTTATTCACTTATTTGTATACATACATTATTTAAGAGCCCTGATTATTATAGTTCATTTCCCAATCAATTCAGATCGCTCCATCGTCAGCCAGCGGCGACTTCAGTGATTGCCTGGTGGTCGACAGCACATGTATGTATAGCATCGGTCGACTCCTCGTCCATTGTGATACATTCGTTGGCGCACGTGTGCTTGCGCCCGGGAGGAGGGGCAATGCGCGGCGCCGCGCCTGGAGTGTCGTCGTCGGGGCATAAATTTAGGGCTCCCCCCCACAGCGGACGAGGAGAAATAAAAACAAAACACGCTCGCTTCGGAGCAAACGAACGAAACGTGCGCGCGGCGCAAACAAAAGGGGGCGCCTCCTCCAACGCACACATCCTTCCCGGCATTCCGAGGGGCTCCCCGCGCACATGTGCATGCAGCTCACCCACGCACGCTCGCACGAACGGGCGAACAAACAACGAACGTCTCGCGCAAGCCGAAATCGTTTCGCAACGGCGGCGCTGCTGCCGGGAAGTGTACATGTGCGCACGAATGCATGCATGCCCACTTGAGAAAATGGAAGGATAATTTCGTAAGGTCGTTCTGAAAAATTTCGCATTCGCAATCTCAAGGCGTCGATTTCGAAGAGGCGTGGGTGTGAAGCAGCATTTTCCATTTTTGGTTCGATCCCATTAGCGAGTGTACATGTATATCCAAGTGTTTCTTTGCGCGTCGGGAGAATTAGAAAGAAGAATTGAAGAGACGCAACCACCCTTTCTAGCTTGATTCCCTAGCGCCATAGGTATAGTTAGGAAATTTCCGCATGGGTTTAAAGAATTCTCTTTTCTTTTATGTCTCCCTAGGGTAGACTAAAAATATTTGCAAACTCTCCCGAAACAGACAGAGATGAGAAAAAAATCTTATTGTTCGATAAACTTTCATATTTGAGAGAGAGACAAATGCTGTCAAGGCTCTACTCCGAAAATTTCAAAAGAAAAGGTAATTACGCTGAGTTTTGAAAATGAGCTAAACTTTACCTCACACAGTGATTCAACCTGATTGGTGTGTTTGCATAGGCGACGGTAGAGCTCACCCCAGACTAAGGAACAGGCGCGTAAACTCTTCAAATTCAGGATTTTGGGGGAGAACTTTTCCCTGTGCTTTCTCGCATTTCGAGGATTTATTAGTGTCTCGTCCAAACGCTTCGCCCAGATTTGAACGCCGAACCCTTCGAACAGTAGAAAAGCACTCTACTCACTATGCCACCACCCTTCCCTCTTTCCAAATTTACCTGTATTTTTTTTATATATTCATCTCAATGCGGGATGCTAATGGTACCTGCAGAGATGTTGATTTTTTTGGGTTGTCAACTACACAAATTAGAAATTATATCAGTCACCTAATGGACTGACCGTGAAACATTTATTTGAATAATTTATGCATCTAGATTAATGTTTATATTGAAATATCCACAAAGACTTTATGTATCATCTGATTTTAACCTATTTTAACAATTTCCTATTTTGATTTATCAATAATTACCTATTTTGATTTTTTATGATTATATATTTTATATTTTTACTGATCAATGATTTTTTCTGTAAGGCTATTTTTCCTTGCGTATCCTTCATTTCCTTATGTATTATCTTTCTGTGTCCATGTATTCCATGTTAAACGGCGGCATGCCCGTCAATAAATAAATAAAAAATCTCCCCGAAAATAGCAAATTTAAGGACTTTACACCAGGGGACTCTAAGCAATAACGACAGACTATTTCAAACACCCATGCCCTGGATTGGGGCAGCCTACCCAGGCGGGACTCGAACCCGCGACTTTCAGCTTGGCTGGCGAGATCTACCCCGCCGCCATTGAGTAAAAAGATATAAAAATATATCTCAAAAATGGGGCTGAAAACATCTGAGGTGAAATTTTCATGTTTGAGATAGAGATTAATACTGGCAAGGTTGTACTCTGAAATTTTCAGGAAAAGTCCCATGAAGACCCACTCCTACGCATATGCCCATTCCCAGATTGTCCAAACTGACCAAACGTTCCCTCCCCTTCCGCCTCTCTTCCAGACCACATGGACCCGTTCTCACCTCCTGAGCACACTTTTACCAGCCGGGCTGTTTCCAATCGGAGATGAAATTATTAAGGTCATTGTTATTTGTTAAAATTTATTATGCTGTCATGTGTTTATATTTTTATGCCTGTTTTATTGTGCTACTGTAAACTGGCAAGTAAGCTGTGTGTGGGAAATTTAATAAATAAAATAAAAGTAATTTGTAATTATATTTGTCATCATTTCATCTTTCCACCTCTATGGAGATATTTTCCACTCTTTCCTATAATATTTAGAGTGCACTCACCTCGGTTTCATGTCTCGTGGACAGCACTGATTTATCATGGCCCCGCTGAAGATTGAAGTAAATGAGATTTTAAGAATGATTCAAAAATATTCTCCTATAAGCACGTTTTTTTATAATCCGTTAAAATAGTGTATATATATTTTTTTAACCGTATTTCGAAATTATTAAAATTTCTAAAGATTCTTACGTTAGCGCTAACCAGTTTATTGAGTACAAGTCAATTATAACCAGAATATATATGAGTGGTTTGGAAGGTACCATAACTATTATCATCTCCAATTTCTCTTCATAAGAGCATAGAATCAACACATTCTACCTGCCCCTCCTCTTCTAATTACACACGAAGGGGAGAGAAACCAAGGGGCACGAGTGATTTTTTTCTCAACAGAGTTAGGTGAAGTTAATTTTCAGAAGAAATATGCAAAAATTGGTTGCCAAGGGATGTGAGTGATTCTCTGTTCTTTGGTTACATCGAGTGGAAAATCAAATGCTCTACTACATATCTATTCGATCTAGTTTGTTTTCTATACCTAATTTCTGAACCTAACTCTGTTTAGAAAAGAGAATTCACTTGTACCCCTTGGCTTCCAACCCACTCGTACGTAATTTTGATGAAAAAACTTATTTGAAGGCCAATTAAACTTTTAAATCTCAATGCGCAATGCATAAAATTTACCACTCCGCCGTACTATACTACCCTTTCGAGTTTTAATCGAATGATTTCTACGAAGGAAGTGAAAATACGTCAATCAGTTAAGTGAAAAATGTACTGGGGCTTGCTGAATGGGATTGAAAAGTATTTGCTCCAAATATAGATGTATTGAATCGGCCACGTTCTCCCTAGCAGTGAATTATATTTGTTTAGCGATCATTACACAATTTTCTGTGCGCTTTGGACGTAGGCAATACCAATAACCAAAGCGGTCGTTCAGATGGATTTCCCTCGGAATGTTGATGGATATTGACAGGGTGATCACGGTATAATGAAACGGGAAATAAAAACTTTCTCAAGATAACCTGGTAAATAATCACCCTTTTTTATGTTTTCAAATCAATTAAAGCATATTCAGTGTTGATTCGTAACAAATTTTGTAGCCTGAAAGTAACTTAAAATCTTGGTTTTAAATTAATTTTGTACCATATTGTAATATTTTCTTATTTTTATCTTAAAGAATAGGATGGTTTTTAGATTCATTTTTATGCTTTGTAATTTAATTATAATATTATTTTATCATTTTTTTATTGAAAGTGTAGCAATGCATTATCATGTCATCTAGTTCTGATTCGTACTGATAACTTAAAGTCGTTTACTGACAGGGAATTTGGATAAATTTGAGCAGCAAGATTTTGTCCGGAAGGATAAGCAAATGAACAAGAAGACAAGAAAAAGACGCAATATTATTGATATTCTTAGGAGGGCTAGGTTTCCCAGGGAATTAAACCGCCCCCACCCACTCTGAAAATGTGCTCATCACACGTATGCGTGGCTTTTTTGGTACTTAAGGGTGTGTCCTTTCATGCGAAATAATCCTTCGGAACCAGGTATCACTCCAGAACCGTGCACTAACGGTAAAATTAGCCTCTTTATTGTTATATTTTGAAATAAATACTGTCAATATTCTAAAACTGAGACATTTATTACGCCAATGGTTTCAATGTTACTACACCATTTTCAAAGTTATGGACCTTGGAGATGATATGATAAAATTAAATTCTATGTCGTAATAAACTTTATAATCGTGGAAAATATAAATACCCGAAATAGGGAAGCAAAAACTGATAGAGGTGAATGAATTCGGTTATTTGGGAAGCAAGATAACTAGTGACGGGAGAAGTAAGAAAGAAATTATCAGCAGAATAGCCCAGGCGAAGAGAGCATTCCACCAAAAGAGAGACCTGCTTACAGCGGGGAACTTAAATATGGAAGTAAAGAAACAATTTATAAGAACCTACATCTGGAGTATGCTCCTATACGGAAGTGAGGCATGGACAATGACCGCAGCGGAGAAAACAAGGATAGAGGCCTTCGAAATGTGGTGCTACAGAAGAATGATGAAAATCAAATGGATCGACCGAGTTAGTAACGAGGAAGTCCTAAGAAGGGTAGGAGAGAAGAGAATCCTCATGAAAACCTTAACAAGAAGACGGAACAACCTTATAGGCCACATCTTGAGACATCATGGCCTGATGAAGACAATAGTCGAGGGACAAGTTGAAGGCAAGAACGGAAAAGGTAGACCTCGAACAAAATATATGGAACAAGTAAAGAAGGATGTGAAAGAGAAGAAATACGTAGGTGTGAAAAGATTAGATGATAGGAGAACTAAGTGGAGAGCTACAGTCAAACCAATCCTTGGATTGTTTACCAGTGATGATGATGATGAATCGTGGAAAATTACAATAATGTTTTTAATATGGAAAAAAATACACCTAATCATTCTCAATATTCCATCGCTATAGAGTTTTTTTTAGGATTTTATTCTTCAGTGTTGCATTACGGGCAGGTGATATTTTCTCTGCGTTCGACGCCAGATTAGGGGAGCCTCCTCCGGTCGTAAAATGATTTCGGTGGTAAAGAGGCGAGTGAGTCAGCAGTCTCAGCGGAGAGATTTCCTTCCGCGATGACTAATTCGGGCGTTTCTTTTATCTTCTTCCATCGGCTTGCGGTCGGTTGAGCAGGCGATGCCCTCGAAATAGCCGTAGTATCTCTCTTCTCTCGCGACGGGGCCTTTACTATCCTTCTTGCAGCTGTCCATCTGGACCCAAATGTTCCGCTGTTGGTCATAGTCCAGGCATTAAATGGAAAAAAGCTTTCATTTTTCAAATTTAAACAGCATTTCTTAATCTTTTCCAAAGGAAAAATATGTAAAGGGAATGGTTAGATTTTTAGTTTGCCGGACTTGGTGATGGCGGGATAAAGTCCCCGCCTGCCAAACCAAAGGTTGCGGTTCGATTCCCGCCGGGGTAAGTTGTCCTCGGTTGTACTTATCGGGGGCATGGTTGTTTGTGCACAGTCGATTGTGAAACGTTATAAAAAAAAACTGCGATGTAAACATCGATTAGTGTTGTTTTCGGAAGTAGGGGAAGATATATAATGAAATAAAAATAATAACCAGATAAATTCAGAAAATACTGAAATTATGAGTAAGATTTTGATTGCACTCAGACCTGTGAAGCATCCTCGACACATATCTGTAGCACAGTTTCCTAAACTTTTAGCATTAAGTCGACCCCCGAAACCCATGTTTTCCACATAAAACTGCGTTTACTTAAAATTCAAAGTATGTACCACAATTTTTAGTAGGGACTTTTGGGCCGTCTAAACTGGCTTTATGATTTTTTTCGGGGATAGGGTACATTTTAAGCACATATTAGCGAATTAAATATTTCACATTAGCTATAATTTCCTGATGGAATGGAAAATCCATAATAAGTGTTAGCAAACGTTTTCGTTAACTTGTTATGTTATCATTCGGATTCTATCTACATCTATATAATACCCTGCGAGCCATCTCTAGGGTGTTTGGCAGGGGGTGATCAATCACCAGCATGCAGCATGGAATTGGACTCCCACATACACACCACAAGGTCCAAAAAGCGTCACGTATACTAACAAATTATACTACCATATGCTGAAATAATAATAAAATTGATATAATAATATATTTAAATATGAAATAATAATAAAATTAATAAACATGCATTAAGTTTTACATAGGTTAGGTAGTAGGCTACGCTACAAGTCATGCAATCTATTTATGAGTTCTAACGCTGCCGTTATAATCTCTTATTGATCGTGGAAAAAAAGACATTCTGAACCTGTCTGTTCTACAATCTATCTCTCTTATTTTATTTATTCCCTGGGGTAAAATTTCCCAAAAAAAACCTTTTTGTCTCATTGTTTCAAAAAATTCCTATGGGGGTTACCCCTCTCCGATCTCGGTTCTGGACCGTCACCCCCTTCCGGAGTTCTCGATCACGTTTAATTGCCCTCAGTCTGTTTCTGGCGAGCTCTGCTTCCAACAGCACAGTTCGATGCCGCACCCCGCGCACTCACGTGGCTGCATGTGATCACGTGCACAAACGGTTTTATTGCGCAACGCACGCATTCGATTCGTTTTCGGTGGCGTCCGATAAAAGTGAACTCGTATGTACAGTATACGTATATTCGAAACCTGATACACACAGATTAGCTTCGAACACCCCTTCGACACGAATCGTTTTTCATTGTACTTATAAATCTTCTTCTATATCTCGAGGGGATAAAGCGTAAGGGTGGTGTTGAGATATGCAACGCTCAGTTTCGTTTTATCATAGGTTAACCCATTTCTCAAGAACCCAAGAATATCAAAATTTCTTCACCGCATTTGAGACACACCTTAAACAGTTAATACTATGCATAGATAAGTATAATTACAATAGGTAAAAGTATCCTGGCGAAAAATTAGAGAAACGAGAGGAAATTTAATTAATAATGAAATGTAATCATAAATTTATAGTCTCCATCATTTTTCGGCTCGCCTTAGTGATGACAGCGATTAAATTAATGAATAATTTTGGCGGCAGTTTTTAGAACTTATGATTAAAGGGAAAAATGATCCCTTAAATCTTCCACATTCTACTCCGCTGAGTACTACTACTGACTGACTACTTCTCTCGCGGTCATTTCTACCACCATATTGCGTGATAAACTTCAGTCATTGTCGAATTCGCTCACATTGATGAGCCTAAATTTTCTTATTCTCATAGTGTGTATAAGTGTATGTATATTCTAACGGTTGCATTCCTCAGAGTCCTAGATCTATTTTTTGATACTCTGGTCTAGTATTCATTTATTTACGTGCTGAGAGTACCACTCGCCCTCCCCCATCCCACCGCCGTTAAAAAGAACTTCCTGCTCGCGAGTGTGTTTAGGCCATTGCCCTCAGCTCGGGACCTCCTTCTCCTCCAAACGCCACAATCCCGCACCAGGTCGATTACCTTACTCTTCTTCTTCTCCTTACGGTGGGAGGAGGGGAAAATGACTCCAGTTTACGGCTTTCCTGCAAAGGGAACTACAAAGATTGCAGCAGAGACCGATTCAATATCTGGCTGTAACTAGCTGGCCTGAAAAAGGATTTTGCAAATACAAAAACGACCCATTTTCCGGCCAATGCCCTGTGGAGACCGCTGCTTCCAAAGCCAGCCAGCGCTAAAAGCTAGCTTCTAATCCACACCACAATCTTTACTACTGTGTAAATTACACCCAATGTATCCAATTAAAGAAGGATACATTGAGATCTGTCATAATATTTTCTTTGGGTAGACAGTCATGGTCATTTTAAAGAAATCCTTTTTTTTTACTTTAAGTTATGTAATTTAATTGTATTTTTATTCCTGGCGTTCATTCTCGCTTCCATCTTGGCACTGAAACCCCTCTCTCTCTCTGCCACCCACGCCCCCATCATCTAGTCGACTAGCAACAAGGCGAGAGGAGTGGGCGGTTTGTGTTCCACCCCTCGGTCGGTCTATTTCTAGCGACCCATTCAGAATTTAAGCGATCCCATAAAACACTTTTAAAAAAAACTAACTACTCGTGACATATAGGTCTTGCTCATGCTTTGGAGAGGGATTGATTAAAGTTAAATCGATTTCTTTTTTCTATTTCCTGCCCTCAATTATTTAATGCTGATTAAACGTCTCGGAGTATAAGTCACCCAGGTAATGTTGCGCAACATTTTTAATTATCCTGATTTTTTTAATCATTGGTTCCCTACAAGTAGACGATCACAAAACACCATTTGAAAAAATTTACAAGGCACACCTTTTTTTAGCAGCAATTTTTAAAAGGGCGGCTGGGCAAATTTTGATGAAAAACGTAGTTTGCATAAAGTTTAATTTCGAAGCTATTTTAAAATATATCAGAATAATTGATAATAATAATAATAATAAAAACCAGAGTGTTCATCATAAAAAGAACTCTTGGAAAAAATTTTTTTAATTTTCCTAACTAATACCTTTTCACTAATGAAATGTTATTTCTGAGTTAAATATTAAAAAAAAAACTACTTGCAGTAGCACTATGAATGCTCTCCTTTTTTTCTAGAGCTTGTCAAACAATGCCGAAAGAAAGTCGATTTTCTCAGGTCAATATCTAAAAAGGGAGTGGATAAAAAACAAGTGAAAATTTTACAGAATGTTCTTTATACACATATAAGTAACTCACGGAAAAAATTATGACTGAGGCTCTACTAAATTTAGAGTAGTGAATTTCAATAAAAACGCAACCACTTTGCACGCCCCCGCACGGCGTTAGTTCTCCGCGACTTTCCCTATCGCAGGCTTTTGAAACTTAAACAAACGAGCGTGATGCATCCGCTCCCAGCAGGCTTCCCCCGCTCTTTTCAATGCAGGTCCACAGAAGGATAGGCGAGTTCCTAATTTTAAAATGTAGAAAAAAAGGCAGGGTCTTATGTACAAATTTAATTGGAATGTTCATGTACAAATTGAGGTCAGAGGACACAACATTGGAAGTAATTACACCATCCTCTGTTAAACGCACATGATGACTCATACTTACGTATCAAAAGGAGACTTGAATGTGGAATCAGCCGCATTTTGATAAAAGTTATTTAAAGAATGCGAGCTATTGTTGCAAATGAAGAAATGTACCAGTTTGTGCGCTATTAACGTCTGGAATATTTACCGTTTTTTAAAATTATTTAAAAGCTAATTATAGGAAACAATAGCAATATTTAGGAAGTAAGATATGCCGTCGCATGTTCTCTGATAAATTATGTGCATTTTGGTACCTCATTTGTAGAGTTTGGTTGCGTATAAGTTGAGAAAAAGGTATCTATACAGTAGAAATAATATGGAAGATGAACGAAACGCAGGATGGAAGTGACATCGCTCCCTTCACAGGGCAACTGCCGAATCCTGTATTCAAATAGCCATTTTTTGGGCGCACGATATTGGTGTCCTCTCTCCAACCTGCACCCCTCACCCTCCCAGCAATAGCACGGGGTGAGGGGGAGGGGTGGACAGCTCCATCCGTAGAACACAGAGATACGAACCCATTCTTTCCCACTCCGATCCAATCACCTCTCAGGCCGCGTAACAGTATTATTACCTTCGGTCGGATTGGAGGGGGAGGGAATGGGAGGGGTCACCACAACATATACTCCCCCTCCTCCCGTCACAAACGGCACTAGCATCACGGTCTGCATGACGTCATAGCCCCGGATATTATCGCCAGAAAATGCATCATCATCATCATCAGTGATTACTGTCCTTAGACAGGTTTCCACTGGACTTCTCTCCATCTTTCTCTATCCTGAGCATCCTCCTTTAGGTCGTTGGATATTATCGCCAGAAAATGCATTGGGAGCAAAAATATTCTCTCGAAATTGCGAAATTGGCCGCCAGATTTTCTAGTGCTGGACATATTAAATTATGGCTTACGTGACCAAAATTTATTTTAATGAAAGTGCTGTTCAATCGTTTTGCAAATTTTTCCAAGGTGTCAGAAAAATATTTTCATTACATTCATGGGGCGGGCTGGCAATCCAAGGCCCCTCGTGGATTAATGCGAACACATCCACACCTCTAAAAAAATATATGGACGGGCACATTAAGGTGAGCACGCTTTTAAGATGGACCATCAGAGAAAATGAAACAATTCTACTCGCAATTAAAAGAAACATTCTACAGTTCTAATAACGTCCGAGAAAGCATGTAAAAAATTAGATCATTTTCTGCCTTAAAAGCTGAAAATCTTTAAATACTTAAGTTAAAATGTAAAAACTAAACCTAAAAAACTAAACATGATAAGGCAATTCACAATCAAGCAATAATGTAGCCACTGCAGGGAGGTCTCACGTGTTTTTTTTTTCATTTTACCATCCACGTACCTCCGCTACTGATGTTCACCAGTGTATCCAGTATCCTTCTCTGATATCTTGGTGATGCCTTTAAAGAACTACAAGACATTTCCTTAAATTATTTTAGATTCCGAATCGGAGACGTCAAGGCGAAATTAGCGAGTTTTTTGTGTGCTCGCAAGTATGAGGAAAATTCGTTAAATGTTAAAGCACGATAATGGCCACATTCCAAGGAACATTCTATCCTGTTCCACTTAACGCGCCACAAATCCTAATCTTAACGATTGTTCTCAACATAATCTATAAATATAATAAGGAGAAATTCGGAGAAGTTGGTTATGTTTCTCCCCTTGAACATTCTTCTCGCCATTTATACGCTGCGATAAAGGAGGAAGACAATATGTGTGCGTAAAGGAGTTTTATTTTTAGCAGTTGAGCGCATTTTAGCCGATTTTATTTCGGTATGTTGGCGTTCGTAAGATATGGCTAACTTTGTCGGAAAATAAACTGCTCTTGAATTTACATAATAAATTTAGTCTAATTTACACACTACAGAACGAAACACGTACGCGCGGAGATTCCCATCCGAGTTGATCTAAGAGGTCAATAAATTGAATTGTCGTGGGGAAATATTCTTACTTCATCTTGCTGTTATGGAGTGGATGTTTGAAAAATCGATTTTGGGTAAATAACACAGGCCAACAAAAAAATTTCGTTTGAAAACTTTTATATTTTAATAGCTGATCTTTATAGATTTTTATGTGCCGAATCCAAACCTGGCCTTAGTTTTTTTGTATCACCCATAGTTTCCAAGCAATATGTATTTAATATTTCGTATAATACCCCTATACGATATATAGGGAAATCAATGAAATACTGTGTAATGTCATAAAATTGTTTGTATTTACTGTTCACTACATCGTGATAAAATTGCTTGTATTTACTACAGCGTGATAATATAGGGTTCACTTGTCAACTGGAATTGGTCTACATTTTCTTTCCCTTTTTTCCTTGAAGCTTCTTGTGTAGCTTTTTCTGCGATGAATCGCTTGCTGAACTTCTCGGTGAAGTACCACAGTAATCCTCATAATCTTAGTTCGTTAGATCTACTTTTTCAATTTTATTATAACTATAAAAAAGCTGTCAAATTCTAAAAATATTGCTTGATTTCATAAATTTAACTGTAAAATGTGAATGAATGGTGGGTGATACAACCATAAAACTATCATATTTGGATTCAGCAACTTTAAAAACATAAGAATAAGGTATTTTCAGTAAAAAAGTTTTTTCGTTGTTGGCCTGTGTAATCTAAGATCAAGGGTCGATTTTCGATTTTAATCGATTTTTCCATCGCTACATCCCTCCCTCGTAATTGCACGCGTAATGAAGGCGGTGACTTCAAATGGATGAGTGGATGTTGTCACCCCGTGCCATACACCCTGCATCTATTACTGCGAGTTATCGTGGTAGCCACCACCAGGAAGTTGGGCACACGGTGATTCACTACATACATGCAGTACTCATCCCAGCCTTAATCAGAAACGCGAACGCTTGCTGGACACAGGCCAAGCGCACAAGAGAGCAGCGACACGCGGTCAGACCAGACACTAGGAGAGTGCCAACGATGCGAACATACTACCATGTAAATGAAACTTTTAGTCAGTAATAGAAAACGAAAAGTTTGCGTACTTAGAGATACATGAACGAATTACAAAATTCCAAGAAATTCCAATAGATTATTAGTATTAACACAAATATAAGATATTAACTACACGTACATTATTTTACCTAATGGCGGGCAACTGCAGCGTGTCATGTTGATGTAAACGATTGTTCGCTGCTATATGTTCCAGTTTATCGCAGCACCCAATTATGTGAATTTACCAATTTCCCGAAAGGAGAAACTCGAACCTGAGGAGAGAGGTTGCATCAGATCTCCTAATGACCACTGACCATTTTCGGCCAGTCATGAACAAATTCTTATTCGTCTCGCAGGAATCTTCGGCTCTCAGATGTGTGTGGATAAACATCTTTTTCGACCCATCTGTATTCATAAGCATCGGAAATTTACGGTTTTATCAATGTAGAAAATCAAATGTAAGGACAAAAAACAATTTTACGTAAATGTAAAAAAAAAACATTTTTTAAAAAATCCTCTAACCAAAAAAATCATAACCATTTCACATATATACCAATCCCTGCCGGCAGTAACAGCGTGAGTTCATGGATAGTCCTCTAATTGCAAACCGGTGGTAAATTTTAGCTTTTTGTGCTATTGCATTCGATTTGTATGAAGCGATGAGTGCTCGATGGAAGCTCACACCACGTGCACCAATTGTAACGCCTAGCTTTTACTATTACAAACCTAGTGTTGATATAAATAAGACGGTGGAAACGAGACTCCAGGGCAGGCTCGCAAGGATACACTCCTGGGGCAGGGACTGTAAGCGCGATATAAATAAGACAGTCATACAAATACTTAGGACCTAAATTTTTGAGTATGTTGCCAAGTAATGTGGCAAACTTGGAAAAAAGATGGGGATTTGCATCCGCTGTAAAATAAAAATGGCTTATGAGGTATGAGGAAGTAGAGTTTCTGTTAAGGAAGGTGACATAAAAAGTTTTCAATAAAAGGTATATTGTATATTTTATGTAATTATGCGTTTATATAAGAAAGATAGTTATCCTTGTGTAAATATTAGAAATATCATATCATAATAGGGAATGCAATCGGTAAGATAACAAATAACTGAATGCAAAGAAATTTAATTTACTTCTCATGCATGTTAGCACCAGACCTGTGCAAAAAGTGTAAGATGGTAGCCCCAAAACTATTCAATAAGGGGTACCTAATATTCCACAATTATTTAAGTGTTTTCTAATGTAATATGTTTGAATATAAATGGAATAAAGTTATATTATTATTAAATGTGGTGCGCTCGTGGGGTACCTACTGGTAGTGATTAGCCTCCTCAGTGGCGTAACTATGGGAGGGGGGTGTGAGGGGATAGATCCCCCCCAAAGCCTCGAATAATTTTAAAAAATATTGAAAACCGTTGTCTTGTTTTGATATATAATGACTACAATCGTTTTAAGTTAAATTTTAATTGAAAATTTTATATAAAATGCATTTTCATGGATGTTATTTTTCAAAACTTTTCCCGCACCCCTCGTTGCTTGAGGCGGGAATGTAATCCCCTCATCCCCTCCCCCAAAGCATATTCCTGGTTACGGCACTGAGTCAGCCCCTGCCAAACACCCAAGAGGTGGCTCACAGGACATGCAGATTTCTTCAGAATGGTTTCATCCCACGGAATTCGAAGTCCTGTCCCTCATCGTGGGTAACCGGCGTCGTTTTGTGATTATTTTCACTTTCTTCCGGACATAAATTACGGAGGACAGATGAGAGAGGCATATATCTGTCAGAGTCATGCCGCTGCTGAGGGCGATGACCTTGCGATTATTGCATCCAACGATGAATGACTCCTTTGCATCGTGGGGAGGGTGGGGGGAGGTAGGTGTGACGTCACGAGGAGAGGGGGAATTCCCCCCCTCCACTCCTCCGTATTGAAGAGCGTTGACCGCTCTCATAAATGTTTGTTTGTTTTCCTCCTCCCCTCCCTCCCTCTTTTGCAGTGCGTCCCAGAATGCCCTTCGTTCGTCTCGAGCTCATTCGTCACCGTTGCTGTGGTAACACTGGAACTGGTTTCCCACAGGCGGAAGGAATCCTTTCTCCATACCACTCCCCTCCCCCCCCACTGGACTCTCTTCATAGCGCTCCTGCTGTTTTTATTTCACCCCGGAGGAGCAGAAATCAGTTCGAACACATTTCATTGTGATACACTATGACTATTTAGGGGTCAATTAAATTTGTTATATACTCGATTTGCGGTGTATTTCTTCTTTGCGGCCATGATATTGCTGGAGAGAACGAAACTGGTGTGATATCCCTGCCTGTTAAAAGATCAGACGGTTGGCGCAAAACCTAATTATGACAATGTGCCTTCGTATCGATATCATACTCATAAAAAACTCCCACGCTCGGTTACCTAACTGCTTTCCCTCAATTTTTTTGTCAAATCATTCTTTCCTTTCACATTGCCTCCCCAGAAAGCATTTTAGTTGGCGTCAGTGGCGCAGCGAGGGGTGGGGTTTTGGGGGTTAAACCCCCCCCCCCCAGAGCTCAGAGAAATTTTTAAGTTTAATTAATTTTACTTAATTGGATTGATATTACTAATAGAATGGTGTAAGGATTAATAAAATATCCTCCGGAAAGTGGTAAAACTCAACATTTTGAACCATTTATCTTAAAATTCCGAGATTTATTAATCTCGTACTTACCGTTTATCCCGGCGGGTAGTCCATACCCCCACACACCCCGGTATTAGTTGCACCTGAACCCCTCCCCCCCCACCCAGACATGTTTTCCAACGAAGATAGATCCGGTTCAGTGGCGCAACAATGAGGGTGGATGATGGGGGTAGATTCCCCCCCAAATTCTCAGAGAAATAAAAAAAAATTCAAAACTCTTAATGTAAGACACGGTCTCAGGCATTACTTTGTGGAACTGCTTCACCATAGAATAAAATAAAATTACTTTGTCCCATTCCACGCTTTAATTTTAAATAGCACGACCCAGATTTCAGCATCTCGTACTATCATCAGGTGAGCTGAGGTGAGATCATCACCTGATGATAGCATAAGATGCTGAATCCCGGCTCGTGCTATTTAAAATAAAGTGTGGAACAGAACAAAGTAATTTTATTTTATTCTATTCAAAACTATTGTCTGGTTTTCACATTTAATAACTGCGTCTGCTTAAAGTTATTTTTTAGTGCGAAAATGATGTGAAATGTATTTCCAGGCACGTTATTTAAAAAAAAAAATTCCCTAACGGGGGTGGGGGATTTCCACCCCAGGATATCCCATCCCCCACCCCCAAAGCAGTCCTAGCTACGCCACTAATCCGGTTGATCAAGAGGCGTTTATGAATAGAATAGAAATGTATAAATGATGTATTTATTTTTCAGGAGAATTCCATGAGAACAAAAAAAACGATCATTAAAATTTACTTGCATATCGGTGGTAAAAAGAAAGTAACAACTTATATTTCAAACTATCAGATAAATGCCGTACAATATAAATGATGTATTGCAGAATAATAAACTGAGTTAAACACTAACACGTTAACACGTGTATCAATTGCAGTAAAAAATGGTGAGGTAAAACAGTAATCAAGTAAATATAAAATACAAACAGATTTGGTAAAAAATGAGTCGTTTATCATTATTCTCGAGAAATCAAATAATTATAGCATTCGATACAATTTTAAACTTCAGATAGGATGTTGTCCTACATTGGACAGGGTGTTACAAGAAATGATTTATTATGCACTGCAATGCACTGTGGTAAAATAAACTTTGTTATTCAAACTTTGATATTCTATTCCGACTCCGGGCTGAGGAAATTGAATTGAAATTACCAATGGTTTTATCGATTAATAAATAGCGTTAACTAACTAACATTTCAACCAATTTGTTAAAAAAGAAACAAAAATTTCCATTACAATTCTTCGATCAACTTAGGAATAGTCAGCATATAAGACCCTTTTGAGGAGGATAGAATTATTTTGGAGCATTAAGAGACAATAATGGAATAATTTGACAACACACATTTAAAAAAAATTAGATTGAAAATTGGAGCAATAATTCTTCGATATACATACTTTATACGAGACTCGGAGATCGAATCAATTTTTGGTGAAATACATTTTTATGTTTTCAGCGATATTTTTGCAATTTTTCCACTTTCTTCGTAGTTCGCATATTCCCATCGATTGGCCTAAAACAGCGATCATATTCCTGTTTTCCGTCACATGCTTGCAATTTTAGCGACCGCAAAATATAAATGTCAGGATAAGGTTAAGATAATGTCTGTTATTCTGCACGATGGCTCATGAATCTCGATATGAAAACAAATGAAAATTGATATCCGCATCTCATGTCGGAGGTCGTGAAGGAATAGCAGCAGCTGTCGAGATCGCATTTGACCTCTCCACGCAAGTGACCGAAATTTTACACTATTCGTCGTAATTTGTCATTGCTGCTTGTGAAAACGGCTGATATATTTCACTAGTGCCGACGGAGAAGATAATGTGTGATGTTTTTACGCTCTAGTTAGAAAAAGAAGCAGATGGCCGACCCACTTATAAATCTCAATCAAGCACAGTCAGTGTATTGATCTTTTGCTCTGACAGTTAATAGCAAAGCCTTTCCATTTATCAGGCAGACCTTTCCCCTCATAATATGAGACAGAATATCATCTTGATATTATATATAACCTTTGAGGGGCTGCAGCTGTATCATTATCATAGGTAAATTTTAATTAAGCATAATCTAAACATTATTTCACGCAAAAATCACAGTACAAATAAAAATATTATTCTTGCTCTTATCATAAAAATCTCACTATTTAGCATCATTTAACTCTCCTAAAGCATTTTTTTGCAGTTACTTCATAAATATAAAGTTTAACGCCATCATGTGCGGTGCTAAATACTCAATTACTTATCAGTACATTATTTTATAAATATTGTTAAACAACCTACTGCATTTAAAAGGTTGGCATCTTGCACGTTTAAGTTATTAATCCGTGAAGACTAAAAAGTTCGCTAACTGATACGGTCACTATAATTTGAAACTGAGCATGAACCGGCCCTCTCTTTCCTTGCCGAAACATCCTCAATTTTATTTCGCATGAGCTGTCCAAATCCTTTGTCTAGTAATCCATTTCACGCTCTTTGACTCCTTGCTATCAGTTCATTTCGACGAACCCAAAATCTTTTTGGAGCGATCATTCGCGGGCACGCGCAGCACACTTCGGCCCTGCCTTTGAACTGTTGGCTAATCGCGCGCACCCCGTGTTATGTGGAATAGTATTACGAAGGGATGATATGGGAAATCTATCTGCCCCATATCCTCATTACTCATGGCGATGGTTTTCGAATGTTTTTGTGTCCAATTTCCCCGATCAACCTGGACATCACCAATGAGCAAGGCCCCCGCGAGCGGGATAGAGGGACTCTCAGGGGATTCGTACCTCCACACCCCCGAAATTTTTGTATGTAACTTGTCTTAATCTTAACCTCATACTCTAAACCTTGTGTGCATACCCGTATATATTTACTTAGCCATATTCTCACCCGTAAATTAAACTGGATAACAGAACGTCAGCTTAAATGTAAATCCTCGTGAAACAAAAATTTCATAAAAATTAGATTTTTATGTCATCAGTTATAAAACCTCGTATTTCATACAAAACCGCTAAAAAAGGAATATTTTTAAATCGAATTTAAAAACAAAACAGTTATTTAAATGGTGTATGACAAGAAAATTAAATAGTTTTTGTTCATACCGTGGATTCTGATATTTTTGATTTACGAGGCTTTACACTTAGGGTGACTATAACATGTTTGTATTTTATACATGCTAAATTTTTTAATGTGATTCATTTTTTTACAATATAAATAATATTATTATACGAGGTCCGGTTTTTTTTCAGCCTCCGATAGCTCAGTAAAAACACCTTACTAGCGACAGGCGGGTACTGCGTGGATAGGGCGACTGCTTGTCCTCCGCAGCACTCGCTCAAATCATTTCTGATCCTAATTTTTTTAGTTTAAGGTTAGTAGCAATCTCACTAACTGCACTGCCTCAATGCTCCCGCCAAGGGTCCACTGCTGAGCGACCGCCAGAAAACTCGCCGAGTGGCTTCAGCAGTCACTTGTCTCGACCTTTATGTCGATAAAAGAGAATTTTAACGTTAACTCATCTGCTTAGTGTGAAACATTACGTCCATTCCCATTCAAAACAAAAGAGAAGACATGTTGACTTCTGGATGTGTTCTGATCCATGACGACGCCCGTCATCTCAGCGCTGATGCAGCCCAACTGCTCCTTGAGCAAATTCAATGGGACATTATTATCGATCACCCGCCGTACATAGTGCCGTGTGATTTCCATATTTACGCTGAAATAAAAATGCAATATTCATTTCGAGGAAGTTAACGTTTCCTGCCTCACCCCTCTAAATTAGTGTTTTTTTGCTTTTGTGTAGCCGTACCTATAATTGATATACACCCATGTCTCGTATAGCGCAAGGGATGCGTTCCTTGGGGTCTTTGCGCTATATGAATTTGCGTTATACGAGAGCGTTTTAACATTTGGAAGATAGGGATGCGTTCCTGGTAGCATAGGTCTTGGGTATTGAATTTCCTCTAAAACATATATATTCCCATAAATAGCCTTATATAACATTATTTATATAAATTTTTATAGTTTAAAACATGTTTAAAGGTAGTACGCACGCATTTGAAGACTTTTATTCACGTTAAAAAATATTCTTACGTGCTTTTGAAATTCCCTCCTGTCGTGCGGGTGGGCTAACATATGCTATCTCAGGGGCTCGTAATGCATTGCCGGCAGTTGACGATTTTTCAAACCAGTCTAAAAACAACTATTGTGTCACCCAGGCCCTTTTGTCGCTCATCAAAATGACAGGCAAATGCTACTTTCAATGCCATTTCATAGCTAGCGGAGTTTATGAATGATAAATCATTTTAATTTGAAGTCCTGCGAGTCATTAGAAGCTACGTGAAACAGTATTTAAATGCCGTGAAACCTGACCCAGGTTTTCCTTCCCTGAAAATGAATGAACGAGAATGCATTCTTTTCCAAAAGAATATCGTCTCGTCAACACTAAAAACTAGTTGAGGGGGAAAGGAGCCACTTTCAATCACAGCTTGGAGTTCATCAGAAAATGTTGTGGTGACTGCGCTATCAACACTTGCAGATTCACCTGATATCGCCGCACTGAAAATACCTGCTTGCCGTTTAAATTCTGGAACCAACCGGAGCTTTCACTAAATTTCTCGGAGCGATTACCACTCTCGTCTTTTTGTACTGATTCACTATGAACTTTCCGTATGTGTAGACCGCTTGGTTGAAGTTGGTGCGGCTGAGGTCACTGATGTTTTAACTTCGTCTTTATTCAGAATAAGGCATCCTGCGTTTAAACTTCCGCGCAATATCGCTTTGACGTTCTCCATTTTCAAAGCAATTGACCTATATCAATTTCTCTTCTAGGTTTATGGTTTTTCTTGATAAATTCTTGATTTTTCTAACCGCATTCCTATTTTTGCCATTTTCTCTTGGTTTTTACCCTGCATGGCTCTATCGAAATGACCTTCTACTGCTGAACTGTATTCATGAGACGCAGAGGGCCTACGACTGCGGGGAGGGAACGAAGCTATTGTGTTTGAGACTCAACAGCGGACCCTCTTTTATGTTGATGCTCTTCATGCGCAACTCGGCCACTGCTCCATTTATCCCCCGTGAATACCGATGACCTTTAAGGCTTTAGCGCAGACCTTCTACCTGGAAGTCGATCGCCCGATAACCTATGACGGCAAAAATTACGTCTCAACCAGTATTGCTTTAAAAAAACTCATTTCCACTAGCCCCACGCTTAATTAATATTCTAAATTAACTCATTCTGTTAAGGAGACGAGATAAATTACTTCGGTAGGCCGGCTATCTGGACCCAATGACGAGGAACATTTTGGCCATTGCACAGCAATGGATTTCGATTAATATATAAACAAAAAAGAAGATTTGAGGCAAGCAATAATATTAATATGCGTAAAATGATAGAAATTTCGTGTTTACTTAGCGCAAGTTCACGTTTTATCACGAGAGCGTTTAAGATTTTTGATTAGGCTACACTGCGTTGCAATGTTTCCCCGAGGAACGAATTTGCGCTATATCGAAATTGCGCTAATCGAAATTGCGCTATACGAGGCATGGTTGTATAGCATCGGTGGTTCAGGGGTAGAATGCTCGCCTGCCACGCGGGCGGCCCGGGTTCGATTCCCGGCCGATGCATTTACTTTTAAACCATGTGAATTATCGCGTGGCTTTTAATAACCGTTTAAAATCGAGTGGTTATCAATGCTTCCTGTGTATATGAAAACTAGTATATAATAATGACGTATTAAGTTGTACCTCGCGAAATTTGGCTTATTTTTGGTTTGGCTTTTGTGGACCGAATAATTAGACAAATCAAATGTTATATCCGTCTTCACTGAAGCACACTCAACCGATGTCGTCATGCTCTGTTTTCACGTTTTGACTTTATTACATTTAAATTATACAGACATTGCTCAAAACATTGCGCAGCCGTACGCGCAGTTGACGAAAAATCACGATGGCCTGACTGGTGCTCGCAGTGAATCCGTGAATTAATAAGGTATTTTAAAGCGCTGATGACTTAGAGATAAGGTAGCTCTCATTTGCGATAGTGCGTACTTAATGGAGGATAAGCAATGATGAAAAACGAGGATGGCTCGAATGTTGGCAACGGTAGTTTTGTGATGCATAAATGCAAAATGGCCTTCCAATATAAGGCAGAGAACGGTTCTCGCATTTCAATTGGGGCCGACCTGAAGTTTTGAATAATGAATTTTCAGCGCATTTTTCACGAAGCAATTTTCCTCCGGCGTTTTAGCTCAATCGAATACGAAGCGCTTGGAACGATTCCACGGACAAAAAAAATATTCAATAATTCATATACCCTTTCAATGACTCCCTTTCTGAACTGAGTTCTGGGTCGCCCCTCCAAAGGATCAATCAATCCGTTGCGTTGGTGCCCCTGGGGCCTGAGCAATTAGTAGCTCCTCCACGAATCCCTCTCTCTCTATGCGATGAAGTATGCGTGCATGGAAGACCGCTATAACTTAACTTCGGCTTCCTATGTTGAACTAATTAATAAAACCTATTCCTTGGATCTAATGAGCCTTTTTATTTAATCCAATCTCTGCAAAATCACTCTCTTATCTATTTGTTGGTTCATCCGGGCAAAATTTTGAACTTCATCTTCATCTGCGAAGTACCGTGCAAGGCACTACCAAAGCTCACAGGACAGCCTAACGCGGTCAGACCAGAAACTAGGATTGTCCAAAGGGCACGGACATTCAAATAAAACTATTAGTTCGAAGTAGAAAACGAAAATTTGGCTTAGTACGTGATTCATGCATGAGTTGTAACATGCCAAGAATGCATGTTCGTGTCCTTAGCACTCTACTAGTTTATGATCTGACTGCATCTTGTGTCCTGTGTGCTGGGCCTATGTTCGGCAAGCGAGCTCGTGTCTGATTAAGACTAGGATGAGTGCAGCATGCCTGTGTGGAATTACCCCGCTCCACACACCGCGATAGTGGCTTGCACGGGACCTCGTAGGTGTGGATGAAATGATTCACTATGTCCAATGCCTAATGGACAAAGAAATTTTTCTCAAAGGAGCTAAGATTTCCTTTTACATTAATTACAAAGGCACTTATAAGTATGCAGGACATGCAGAGTCGTAATGCTCAACTCGCAGGAAAGCTATGGAGTGCGCGCTGGATTCCAAGAATGGCGTGTTCGATTACAGTAATTTTTATCCATCTAAATTTAATGAGATTCCCTCCTCAGTCAAAGAACGCTCTGCTATAACCCATTCCCGCACACTCTTTCCTGCTAAAATGGCTTCGAATTCCGAGAATCTCACCTTCCACGTCGATTGAGAGTAGGAAGGAAAAACACAGGTTGATTGCGAACCCAATTCCGAGTGCTTTCGTTCTCCATAATTATCTCCTTTGCATTTATTGCATTGCGTGTCGAGGGCGTCTGATGGAATTCAATCAAATATTAGCGAGAGGGGGGGAGGGGAGATTGAGGGCCATATAATTGGAAAAGGGCCCTTCGGAGGGTCCCACAACCACCCTCAACCCACCGCGTCCCCACCCGAAGAACGAATTCAAACAGCCCACCTGTTCCACATCCACCCCCCCCCCCCAGATATAGCTGTAAAATTATTGCCTCCTTGCGTCCTCCGCTGCAGTATTTGCGAACTCCTTTGTTCCCGGAACCCGTTGTTGGATTTCGAGCGAATCGGAGGAGGACGCGCCCCTACTGACTGGGGGGGGGGGAAGAATGGGGTGATGGAGGGGTTGAATTTCCTCGTTCCCAAAATCCACTTCCCCTTCCCACCCACGCCCCCTCTCTTCCTAAAAGTATGGCTCCCAGAAGACCTGCGGAGGGAGGGAGGGGGGGACGATGCACGTAGGGGGGGGGGGGGATCTACCAGGAGCGCAGCCAAAAATTAAGGCTAGGGGGTGTTTTAGGCGCAACTAATACTTTGGGTGTTAGGAATTGCATACCCGCCAGGGCAAGCGGGAGTTGTGGGGGCCCTCCAGAAAATTTTTAAGATTAATGGTTCCAAATGGCGAGTTTTACGTCCTTCTGATGGACATTTGATTAATCCTAAGACTTTTATATAAGTAATAGAAATCCATTAAGTAAAATTGGTTAAATTTAAAAATTTCTCTGCTCTGGTGGGGGTTTTAACCCCCAAAACCCCCCCTCGCTGCGCCTCTGGGCTCTACCACCATGTGGCTGACCCCCCCAGCCGCGACTGGATATATCGCACGGGCACCGTGTTTTCAATTGTGCATCGCAACCAAGGAAACTGCATAGAGAAGGCCCGATCCCATTTCATATTAGGCTGGTTTCTGTTGCCACTTCGGTAGCATTTTAATCGGATTTCAAAAATGTCCGCGGCGCAGTATTAAATGCAACGAGATCCACCTTTTTTCATATATATTGCATTATAATGTTTGTAATAACAAGGAATAGCATTGAGCTTTTATAAATTTGATATGCCACATCATATTGCACATACATTTCGGTTAATACCCCTAACTATACCGTATTTCCACCGTGAAACTCGGCTCACTTTGTCCACATCTACATACTACCCCGCAATCCGCCTAAAAGGCGTGTGGCAGGGGGTGTTAGGACACTAGCCATTCACACATAAAAGGAAATGCTCCAACGAAATTACGGCTATAAATTATTATTGTCTTTTTTATGTTTCGGGGGAAAAACGAATCCCATATCTATCTGTTCGGCAAAATATCTGTCTTAATTTATCGCTTCTGTCGGACCTGGAAATATTGTGGGGGCTATAATGTTATGTTCTCTGTGTCCCTCTTAAAGAAATCTATTGTCAAATGGTCATGCAATCTAAGGCTAGCGCGCAGCCTCCGAGTCTCCAGCGGCTCCCACCTTATCCGTCAGCGACGCCAGTGGCGACTTTTGTAAACCCATTTAAATGTTTGGACGATGAAAACGCATTTAGCGGATGACTTAAGAATCCCCTTTTTTCTGACATTTGTGATCGCAACACAAGCATAGCAACCATATTTTATAAAACTAACTATAGGAGGTTCCACTAGGTAGCGGTGGCAGTCTTAATGTGAACCCCTATACCCGCGCATAAAAAAGCATTCCAACTTTTGTCACGAATGGATCGGTAGGTGTCCATGAATTTGGCTCTAAATTCCTTTCAGAAATACGTTTTAAGACATACTACCATAATCTAGTTATTGATTCGAAAACTAGTTCATCCCCAGTAAGATGGAGTCCACGATATAAAATTGCGGCGTGAAAGGAAACCATTTGCATTTCTATCTAAAGAATGCGATTCGGAAATAAGATGATTCGGAGGAAGGTTCCATTTAAGGGAAAGCAGCAGACATCTACACAAATAAAATTTCCTCGCATAGAAATAAAGTTTTCGGTGAAAATCATTAAAGTGATTGTGAACAGCAGACTTGAGTAAAAGAAAAAGTGGAAGGACGCAAAGATTAAATGAACCGTACGCGAGAATCGATCTTGAGAGTTCGGGAGCTTAATTTTTTAGCAATGAAAGCGTAGCGTATCTCTTGCAGGGTAATACGCATATTGACATGTATCCTAGCGACTGGAGCGCCACCATTTACGGAGACCAGCGGTAGACAGTGGAATCGCGGGAATCCTGTATACAATTTATGATTTCAACATTCAAGGAAGACAACTACCTGCCCCGCATATCGCTTACTTACATATCGCATATGATTAATCGACATATTGTATTCCACTCTTAATGGCCACTTGTAGGCAGAAGGTCCATTGTGGCCTGGCAAAGAATTACATTCGTTAAATATCAGAGATTTATTTGGTGTTCTTTTTATATTGCCACCTACGCGAATCCTGCCGCGCGATCAAAAATCAATGTAATTTCCGGTGTCGCAAACTTATTTCAAAGATAACTGCATAAACACCTCAAGAAATCTTCAAAAAATGCTCTTATATAAGTCACTCCATGTGACTTTGCCGAAAACCCATTTGAAACTCTACCTAAATGTAAAACATTTTCGAAAAACAGTATCCGCCATTTTGTAACTGCATGGTAGGAATTTGTCAATGATATTCTTTAAGATTACGGAAAATTAAAGAAAAAAACCATTGCAACAGATTATGTCGTTTTTTATTCCGCAAGAATCCACCTAAAACTTCACCATCTACTTACTTTAGAAGATTTTAAGAGAAAATTGAAGACGGGCGTTTTTATTGCTCACGTTTGAGCCCCTGCATCTCAGTAACGGGAGGGATCTATGTCAAATTAAGTACATATCCATGAATTCCAATCATTTTTTAGAATACCTGCGAAGTTTCAAGTTTATAACTCAAAAAAAAAAACATTTTGTAATTGTGTCCGGCTTTTTCCGATTTCCGCCCACTGTGCTACGGGCCAAAATTTTACTGAAATCAGCGGCCGCTATTAAATAAGATATTAATGAATGACAAAGAAATTTTGTACCAATATATTAATGTTTGTATTCAGTTCCTTGAGTATGAAAGATTCACTTCCCAACATTTGCTAAGTACGTCCCCGTGGCCCGTAGCCACTGTGCTGTTATGTGCCGCACGGTCGAAAATTCGATCTTCATTTCGTCGACGGAGGCGGTCGCAAATCATATTTTCGGATCACACTCTACATGATTTATTGTATATGTGATGTAAATATCTTGACGTAACTCGGTGACCCTTTTTATAATCATGCACAAACGATAAAATTCGATGAAAAACTGGTTACGCCATTTTCGTGTGGTATCGGTTACAAATACAACAGCTAGATCGTGAAAAATAATGATATTTAACGCTAACAACCCATTCAATAGCATGATGTGATTTTTTTAATTTCATTGCATTATCACAAAATGTATGCTATTAATTTTAAGATGATGAGTTTCGAAAAAAAAATCATTCAATGCGGGCAATTTTTGCAAATTTTGTTCAACTTTGAGGCCATGTATTTTGTTAAAATCCACCAATCAAATTAATATACGTCATAATTTGAACTAATTTATTGACAACAACTGTTCAGATGTTCAACTTTCATGCTAGAAAATTTTGTTTGAGTATTTGGCCAGCTCTTTTCGATTTCAATCCACTGTGGTGTTCCTATCCCTTTTCCCTTCCGAGATATTCACATCGTAAAATCGACGGTCTTAACCCTGTCGAATATGAGTGGATGGCGTCGCGAGCCCATGTCGAGCGATTCATTACCTGTCCCTCTAAGTTTGTCTTCATCAGACCACCATGCCTCAAAATGTGGCCAACTAAGTTGTCCCTTCTTCTGCTTAATGTTTTTAGGAGGCTTCTCTTTTCTCCTACTCTCCTTAGCACTTCATGGTTACTCACACGGTCAATCCATTTTATCTTCATCATTCTTCGGTAGCACCACATTTCGAATGCTTCCACTCTTCACTACTCTTCTGCTGTCAACGTCCAAGCCTCGCTTCCATAGAGAGAAACATACTCCATAACTAGCATCTGATGAATTGTTTACTTACTTCTACGCTTGTACTCACAGATCTAAGATTCTTCTTTTTGAAGAAAGCCCTCTTCACCTGCACTTTTCTACTGACTATAGCCCGGTCAAATTAGCCCAAAAAATAGGGGTACCCTTGCATAAATTCCCAACAAGCTGAAAATTCGCATAAACCTTAAGAATACCACTCTAATGAAATCCTGAAAAGTCCCCATCGATCCGATTTGCGATAAAAATTTTATTCAAGGTCAAAGGTCAAAAAATGGGTTTTTTGCATTTTTTGGCCAAACGAATAGTTTTATGATAAAAATTGCTCAGATCAAAATTGTAGACCAGAAAATTATCTACAAAATTATTACCCTACTTTTTTCTCTAAGATTGACTGTTTCTGAGAAAAATGCATTCGAAAGTTAGCTGGAGCGGGATTTTTAGCTCACAAGAGATTGATGGGGATTTTTCATGCATTTCATCATAGCGGTATCCTTAAGGTTCATGCAAATTTTCAGCTTGTTGGCAATTTATGCAAGGGTCAATGTCTCGATTGTTTCTACTGCTGTCTCTCGTGATGAGTGGTCGACAACTTTCGCGTTTTTTTTTTCATTTTAAACGAACGAAAGAAAGGCTGAATGGAGAAGATATTTATTTCAACAAAACTTATTTTTCCTTCCGAATACCGCATTATATTAAAGAATAGGGTGGTTTCCTATTATTTCTTATTGCCTAAATCGAAAGATGATTACTCCTGGAGTACGAATTTCACACTTTTAGATTTTTAATGACGATATCAATTTTTCGCGATTAAATGAAAAGTGAAAATTTTCAAGCGCGCGAAAACGCGACGGCTAAGTATGGATGCCGGGAAAATCATGAGTGACGTCATTCTGGTTCCTGCTGCCGCAGAGTGAGGTGACCTTGGGGCAAGGCTTTCAGCGCTGATACGACGCAGGATGATAGCAGGTAGCAGAGTACCCTGCTAGCAGATAGCGCTTGGCTTAATTATGGATTATTAATACCTTATCAAACGAAGGAAACTTTCCGAACTTAGGTATTTTTAATGTGTAATTATTAACAGATGTTTCCCAGAGCTCTGTGCCTCATGCATGAATTTGTAATTTCAGACGATGTAAAACCCCTATCCTCTAGTATAGAAACTAGGTCCCTGTGACGTCACGTGGAGTGGTATCGCATGGGCGCCAATCTGGCCTTTTAAAATGAGGTTATGATTTACCATTGTCATTCGCCTAAACTGGGATTTCAAAAACCTAATAATGTGTATATTATGAATGCGCTAAGGGTGGGTAAGGAATCGCAATCAATGCCTTTCGTTTTCTTTGATGAAGGAAACTACCCTATTGTGATTTTTGAACGTGAGTGAGGGATAGTCACCCTCGCCATTCGCTTCTTAATGCGATTCTCCACCCCTCGTGTGGATTTTGGGGCTGCCTTCGTTGCGTCTTGGTTTGTTGAGCAGACGGGGGTGGGGGACGTCCTTGCAATCCTTCTCACCTTTCTTCTTCCCCTCTCTCCACTTCCTTCCCATCCACACCCCCTTCCGACACCTGCTGCTGCCCACCCATCCCAACAACCCCCACGAAATTCGCCGAAAAGAAAAGGCGAAGACTTTATTCAAGGACCATTCCCCCTGCCCACAATCCTCACAATAGCAGCGACTATGTGCGAAATGCGACGTGTGTAAGTAGAGCGGAGGATGGGTGATTATTATTGGTAAATAATTGAAATTTTTGCTGTGATTTTCAGCCTCATATCTTATTCGACAAAAAAATCATTTACGAGTACTTCAGCGCTTGAATTGTTCAAACGGGTTATAATCGATAAAGAAAGACGTAGTTGTGTCAAATGTGTTCAATATGGTAGTTTCTTTCATCAGAGAAAACGAATAGCATTGATTGCGATTCGTTACCCACCATTAGTGTATCCATAATATACAAATGATTTGGTTTTAAAAATTCCATATATACGAATGGCAATGGTCAATTTTAACCGCATTTGAAAAAGGACAGATTGGCGCCCATGCGATTCCTCTCCATGTGACGTCACAGGAACCTAGTTTCTACAAGAGAGGATAGGAGTTTTACATCGTCTGAGATTACCAATGCATGAATGACTCACAGAGTTCAGGGAAATATCTCTTAATAATCACTTATTAAAACTGCCTATGGTCAGAAAGTTTCCTTCGTTTGATAGGGTATTAATAATCCTTATTTAAGTCAAGCGCTACCAGCAAGCTAGGTGTTCTGCTACCTACTAACACGCTGCATCGTAGCGGAGCTCATAGTCTCGCACCAAGGTAGCCTCACACGGCGGCTGCCGTAGCCAGAATGATGTCACACGGGCTTTTCCCAGCATTTCTGCTTAGCCGTCTCGTTTTCGCTCGCTTGAATTTTTTACTTTTCATTAATCGCGAAAAAATGATATCGTCATTTAAAAATCTAAGAGCGTGAAATGCGTGCTCCAGGAGTAATTATCTTTCGATTTAGACAATGGAAAAAATAATATAAAACCAACCTATTATTGTCGTCATAAGTGGTGGAAATAGGGAAAAGATCACTCAATAAGTCGTATAAATGGAAGAAATGGGCACGTTTCAATTCGCCGTCAAAAGTACTTCAGGTCGCGTTAGCAAACCGTTCCCAAAATGTCTTTGTCGTATTATCTTTTTGAATGGAATACTGAATATAGTCTCTCTATAAACTCCTGACTATAGTCGCTTCCAATCGGGTGGTTTCCTATTTTTTTTTAAATTGCCTAAATCGAAAGAGTATTACTCCTGGAGTGCGTATTTCATGCTTTTAGATTTTTAAATGACAATATCTATTTTTCGCGATTTAATGAATATTGAACATTTTCAAGCGCGCGAAAACGCGACGGCTAAGTATGAATGCTGGGAAAAGCCCGTGTAACGTCTGGCCGCTGCTGTGTGAGGCCACCTGGGTGTTACCATATCCATTTTCTTATCGTGGGATAATATTATTTCTTCTTACTATGCAGGCTAGGTTTCACTTCCATACACCCGACTTGGAACATATTCACATAGCGACGGCTCGAGTCGTTTGTCTTCGTGATCCAGCAATGCCTTGACGGAGGCTCATCCCTCGTTATCGTCGTCCTATCGGAATTCAAAGACGCCTTCGCTTTGATGGGGGGCGTCCTGTGTATGTCCTGCTCCTGTCCCTCAGGGTCTGCCCCGAGATGTCACCGCCGACGTGGCTCCAATGCAATCATTAGCATATATCTCGCAGGGCCGCCCTACTTTCCCCATGCTCACAGCACCGGCAGAGGAAGAGAATTCCCTGTCCTTCGGAAACGAAAATCGAGGCGAATTATGTTTATTTATGAGACGTGCGCCCGTGGGAAGTGGCGCCTCTCTACGACAGCGGCCCTTCTAGGAGTTGGTGGTGAAGTTGGTCAAGGAGCCACGGCGAATAACAAGGTGGTAGGTACTCACCAAGTTTATTGTCGTGTTCGCATTCTTCACAATAGTAATTTCGGGTTACCGATGAAATGCTGAGCAAGGAAATAACCAAACTTAGAAAGCTGGTTTGACTTTTTGTTCGGTTCTATGAATCGATTCCCGGTTCCGTCTTTCGATCAAATGATTCAGTTTCATTGCCTATTTTTTAAACTATTGCCAACCAGTTTTGGAGGATAAACACACCCCCCCCCCCCCCCCCCCGCAGAACTCATACAATTGTTTAAGTTTAATCTATTTTATTTATTTGGATTAATATTACTTATATAATTGTGTAAGTATTAATAAAATATCTATCCGAAGGCCGTAATACTTACCATTTTTAACCATTTATCTTAATTTTTTTCTGGCGTAGGGCCCTCGTACCTCCCGCTTACCCTGGCAGGAATACCATGCCCCCAGACACCCAAGCATTAGTTGCGCCTGAAACCCCCCCTATCCTCAATTTCTGGCTGCGCCCTTGCCTCCATCAACATACTTTACTAATCTTCGCTGCACGTGCTCCGGTTAATTAATCATAAACCCATCTCAGGATATCATGCATGCTGGAAGCAAGCTCTATATATGAGTACTAACGAATGAGAAGTAGTCACTTCTCTGACTGTTTCATCGCGCTCCCCGAAAAATTTTTTTTGGCTACCAGAGTCGTTTCCTCAGACCCGAAGAAGAAATTCATCATGCAATTTGGTCAAATGGTAGGGAAAGCTATGTGTAAACAATATAAAACGTCTTTTTCAGTCAGTTTTTCTCTGATAAATAAGGAAACGCCGGAGTTAATTTCAATTTTTCATAAGTTGGTGACGCCATTAGAGAACTGTTTCTTTTATTGGTGGTGGTGGTGGTATATGGAGGAGGCGACCTCCAGCTAAAGTTATTTGCCCCATCAGGGGAGGATGTGGAAGGCAAGGTGGAGAGAAACCCGGTGTCGCCGTTAGCCTACTACTAAACTAAAAGGGCCTAGGGGACCACGGCTTAACGTCGCTTACGACGGACGGGGTGTTGCGCTTGAAATGTATTCCACGTAACATTCAGACACGGATCGGGAAGCTTCTGAACATTTCCTTTTGCCACCGCTGGGATTTGAACCCGAGCCCACAGAGTGGGAAGCCAACACCCTAGCCACTACACCAACCTAATCCTCTCTTTAGTTGCTCAGGAAGAACCTTTGAGTGAGGGTTGACGTCGCGCACGAGAGTAAAATAATGATGGAAAACGGGATACCAACGCACAAGGACGCAGAAAAGCTGAAGAGCGGTGTCCCCATCGGCATAAGTTTGTGGCGTCATCAACCTGTCTGCGAAGATGTTAAGGCTGGCGATTTATCGTCGCAAATAGTTCGAGAATCGGGCGACGGATCTGATAAAGGAAAAATATGGGTCTCATCGCATCTAAAATTTCATCACATTCTTCAATGGTTAAAAATAAAATGCTGGCAATTTGCGATTAGCTTGGCAGTGCGATACTTGTCTATCTAGTGCACGGCTGGTACTCGTATACAAAGTTAACTGTAGACCATGCGGAACACTCCTCCGCCAGCAAATAGGTAATGATGTCGGTCGTGGGAGTCGTTGGAAGCGGAAGTGTTGGCCACACTGGGGGGGTTATTGCAAGGGCGTCGGCAGTGCCCTCCAAACAAACGAGCATCGAGGATGCGTCCCAGATGCGTACTCGACGGCGAAGGAGGCGGGGAAGGGTAAAAGAAGAAGAGACGATTCCGATGTGGGCGGCTGCACGCGGCAGACAAATGAAACGCGCAAATCGCTTCCCGCGATGGATGTTGGACCGCTTTATCTCGACGCGAGCCGCTTCATCCTGCGTCTCCCATTCTGCGCCTCCTCATCATATTTTGCTTTGGGCGCTGTGGAGAAGTGAACGAACCCGTCACCTTCAATACGTACAAGTACAGCGAACATGAGGGGTAAATTAAATGATTGGAGAATGGTTGACATTATCGGTGAATTTTATGCGGCGTTTGAGGGAGTATTTGCTAAGGGTTTTTGATAAGGAGTTGGTTTGTGCCCACGGCAGAGGTTCACCGCGGTGGTGAGAGGCATTCGTGTGGGTTTAAGAATACTCATTAGGAATAAAAATAAACGAATAACATAATTTGTGACGGTAGTGGCGTAATCATGGGGGGAAATGAGGTGATGGATCCCCCCCACAAATCCTCAGAAAAATAAAATAATTATTTAAAACTATTGTCTAATTTTGACATATAATAACAGCATTTGCTTGAAGTTCATTTTTTAGAGCCAAAATGATGTGAAATATATTTCCAGGCATATCATTTTTCAAAAATTTCACCAGAATATGTCCTGGGGGGGAGGAGGGGTCGCCACCCCCCACAAGGCATATTCCTAATTACACCACTGTATGACTGAGTACTCTGAGGTTCTGCGAAGAGCAGGCCTCGATCGCTCTCCTAGGAAGTTAATCGAGAGGAGAGAATCTCATACCTTGGCCACATTCTGAGAGAGAAAAAGGACGAAATGCTCATTCTGATCTTGGAAGGGGGAGTTGAAGGAAAGCGCCAAGGAGGGAGAAGCGGTGGCGGATACATATGGGGGGCACAGGGGGTGCTTCTTTTGCGGGGCCGCCCGAATTACCGAACATTGCAGAATCACAACTGCAACTTTTTAAATCATAAGATGGCATTGTTTTGTACGCGTGTAAAATCAGTTTAAATTAAAATTTCGCAATCTTTGCATGTAACTAGATCGTTTTTCACCACGTAATAGTGCAGGTAGCTTAAGATATCTTTTGCGCCCCACCCTCTTGAGTTTTTTCTGTATCCGTTACTGGGGAGGAGAAAATGTTCATGGACACTAAACATAGAAGATTGGCAGCAATTACAGATACTGTGGACCTAATCCGACGGGAAAGAGAGCGATTCCTGAGCAGCCAAACGCACTGGATACCGGACGGCATCAAGAAGGAGAAGAATGGCGGACTATCACAGCATACTACAACCATGTAATTAATTAATTCAGACCAGGGTAATTTATTTTTCCTCTTATTGTAGGTGGCTCGTCCAGCCCGTATTTTATAAATACACCCATAGACCCATAGTCCCCAAAGCGATGAGCGAAGCGTGAATGCAATCGGGACCTTTGCGGGTCCGTCACGGGCCCGTGGGCCTCCTCATCTCTCGCCCTCCTCATGCACGCCTGCCCTCTGGCGACGAGCGCGCGCACCTGACCTTCGCCCTCCCCTCCCACATTAACCCAAAAAACCTCCCCCTCCCCCCCCCCACCACTCAGCCAATGACAGGCCTTGACCCGAAAATAGAGTAAATTGCCCGCTCGCAGCCGCCTCCATCCCCCCTCCGGAGGGGCCCTTTCCTTCTCCCCTTTCCTCGCGACGAGCGCCCCCATTCGGATACTCGGTGAACTAAAGTGAGTGCGTGTGTGTGTGTACAGGGAAGGAGACGGACGGGAAATGATGGAGACTTTGGGGCCGTCCTCACAAACAAACGAACGACGAAATGAGAGACGCCCTTCCGCAGATTAATCGGCCAATCACATCGAGGTCACCCGCGGAGGCATGGCGACGCGTCGCAGCGGAACAGGACGTCTCCTCAGGGGGCGGAAAGTGGGTGCCTCGATTCAGGGGCGTAAATACATAAGGGCGCGGAGGCGCGGAGATTATTCCTAAGATTGGCGTGATAGCTACCGTGCATATTGAAACCCCTCTTTTTTTACGTCAAATGGCAATTCTCGCCATTAATTATATGTGTGATTTCAAACGCAATTAATGCGAAAAGTATATAGGGTTGCTGTAATATGTTTAATACGCTACATAGATAAACTATATTTCTACAAGTGCCTAGAATTGAAAATATTGATATGACTTTCACTTCGCGAGCAATCGTACTTAAATAAGAATCTGCAACAGTGGCGCCGACTCCATGGCGCCTGAGGGGGCCCGAGCCCCCTCTAAAATTCGTTATGGGTGTGAGGAAAAAATGTGTCAGGCTTGTCAATTTTCCCCGGAGCGTCCTTATTCGAGTTATCAGGGTTCTAATGTTGATCAATACGACTCTTCCAAAATGCTTGAAAAACTTAAAACCTACTACTTATGAAAGTTCCCGGGGCAAGATCCCCGGTTTGGGCCCCCCAATATTTTTTGTAAGTCGGCATCCCTGATCTGCAACTGACTGTGAGATACGTTCGCGTATCTCCATCAACGCTGCCTTCTGGTTATTCGGTTGGCTATGGGGATGAGACAGCTTCGTCCATGAGAATATTGATGTGGCCTAGAGTCCGGGTACGGTTCCTTCGGACTTAGATAGCTCGATGCAATCTGTGAGGAGAACCCGAGGATTCTGACTCAAAGAGAACTATTCTTGTGCGCGGTTGACAGTCGAGGTCAGGCGATGTTTTGACGTTGCTTTGCAACTGCAGCATCACAGATAACTCCGGGAAACGCAGACGGTGATATAACGGCGGAAGAAAATGAGTGAGAGAAGGAGCTTGATACATGGCTAGCGCGTGGTTTAACAGTTGGATGACTGTGTGTGGGTAGCTTTGAGTGACCGACCGGCAGTCATCTGATTGGAGTGGTCGAAAAACGCTCTCCGCGCCAACAGGAGTCAATAACTTATTTCTAAGTATCATTGTTTACATCTGTGAGGATGTGGAAATGAAGTCGACAGATACCTGGGTAAATGAAAGTAACTCTGTCGAAAAAACCATTGTAAATGGTGCAAGCTCGTACTAAAAAAATAAAACAATAAAAAATGTACAAAAATGGGGAAATTTTGCATTAAATAGGCACGACAAAATTGCTGAACTTAAGAGATTGAGTTTGGTATGGATCATGGGTAGCGATACTAAAAAATAGAACTTTCATTTTTAATTTCATAGCACTTTCAATTACAGTCTATAGCATTCTGTAGCAACTATTTTTTTCTTTATTTTCATAATGTAAAACAAGTAGTTGGCGACAAAGTGTGATGAAATGCAGTTATTTGAAAAAAAAATACGGAATAGTTTAAATAATATTGGGGTGTAGCAAAAATGAATTAAGGAATAATAAATAAAGCAAATAATAAAAAAATATATTAGTAGCCTGAATATAATTTACACTAGTTGAACGTCATCATTGAACAAGTTTCAACACTTTCTTCCTTCAACAGTTGCGTCTGTCAGTCACAACTAGATTTTACTATAGAGTAAGTATATTTCCTGCAAGTTTCAACTTTATGCTAAGAACAGTCTGCCGAAAAATGGATTAGGAATATAAACTCGGAAAAGTCAAGTAAATAGCCGAAATTCGAGAATTTTTTTTTTATAACTATTGTTATAAACAAAATCGAATAATTAATGTCTCCACTAAACGTAGCAACCCTTTCTGCTTCAGAATATATTTTGAGACTTTGAGAGCAAATTTAAAAAAACAGCAAAAAATTGTTCCTAGTCATCTGGTTAATTGTTCCAGAACTAAACCAAAAACGTAAACGATTTTTGTACGTGCGGTGAGCTACCTACCTACTCTATGATTGTACTGGCTGAAAACACTCTCTGCATCCACGATGCTAACTGGTGTCCAGATTACGTGGAGTGCTGTGTAATCAAACTCTGTTTTTTCTAGGCAGATGACAAGAAATATTTACTTAAGATCGCACAAGGGTTCTCTCTCAACCTCTGTAGTAGCCGATGCCGATGAAAATACGTGTAATCCATGAAGCAGTAGGGCCCATCGTCCGGTGGCGCAGGGAGGGGCAGGCTTTGCACTAAATTTACGAATTTGCCATCGAAAAGGCAAATTTGTGCTGTTTAAATATCGTAAAAGTCCAGTCATAGCGACTATGTCGCATTTATTCGCGCGTATCGCATTAATATCGCATATATCGCACATGCGATGTCACTAATCATGGGACCCTCCACTCAGAGAGTGAAAAATTCACACCCCCATTGTAGCTATGAAAACACTTCGTGACTCCCTTCTTGGAGCATGATCAATCTTCAAGATTCGATTCGAACCCCCCATGACTTTGGTCAGGGCGAGCTTTACCTTCACTTATCCAACCAACCTTCGATTCAAAATACAGAGTGATTTTATTTCTTATCCCACTGGACTTAAGAATACCTCCTGATTTATGGCCATCAGGATCTGTATTACCTGCAGTGTGGTGAGACTTGAGTTTGTAGCACTTGGTCAGTAGAACCTTCCGAAGAAAGAATACACTGAATCTCATTTTACAATCTACAAATTTTTGATATTATTGTATAATAATATATATCACACAAAAACATTAAAAACCGGAACAATTCTCCGTAAATCAGAAAATCACAATTTATAGAAAGAAGCTAATATTTCCATTGAAAATTGTTGAGAAACCCTTCTCGATAAAGAGTGAAAACGTCTGGAAGTAACTCATTCGAGCATTATAAATATAACCTCTTGCCCCTAGAGTGGGCACAAAAAAATGTGCTAAGATGTAAAAAAATAGAAATGTAGAGCTCTTCCCTGTAAGCTCGATCGTTTTGTTTTCATTTTTACTTTTTTTCTGCCTAATTTACTGTTTTTGTGCGCTCACCCTCGGACAAGAAGAAGTTTTATTTTATTCATAATTTAAACAAGAAAAATAGAAAGAAGTTAATTTTTGTAATTCAAATTTCATCTGCTAATCTCACGGTTCTTGATCGGCACACTGCTAATCTCACATAACACTCTGATAAAATGATGGTCTGTTTATGTGTTAAAAAAATAACAGTTTCTAAAGTTTAACCGCATGAGAATGAATTCCAGAACACCGGCCAGTGTCTTTATGTTGTAGGCCGACGTTTCCTTGGGAGATTTCTCCGCATGGAAAACCAAGTCATTCAAGTAATAGAAGCGTTCCAGGACGATAGGGTGGTTTCTTATTATTTTTTTATTGCCTAAATCGAAAGATAATTACTCCTGGAGTACGCATTTCACGCTTTTAAATTTTTTATTGACGATATCTATTTTTCGCAATAAAATGAAAAGTGAAAAGTTTCAAGCGCGCGAAAACGCGACGGCTAAGTATGAATGCTGGGAAAACTCCGTGTGACGTCATTCTGGTTCCCGCTGTCGCCGTGTGAGGTGACCTTGGGGCGAGGCTTTGAGCGCTGATACGATGCAGGATGCTAGCAGGTAGCTGAGTACCCTGCTAGCAGGTAGCGCTTGGCTTAAATAAGGATTAATAATACCTTATCAAACGAGGAAAACTTTCCGACCATAAGCAATTTTAACAGGTGATTATTAAGAGATGTTTCCCTGAGCTCTGTGCCTCATGCGTGCATTAGTAATCTCAGACGATGTAAAAACTCCTATCTACTCGTATAGAAACTAGGTCCCTGTAACGTCACGTGGAGTGGTATCGCATGGGCGCCAATCTGGACTTTTTCAAATGCTATTAAAATCCCTTATTGCATTATTTGGTTTTAGAAATCCTGTCTAAACTGGGATTTTTAAAATCAAATAATTTGTATATTATGAATGCACTAACGGTGGGTAACGAATCGCAATCAATGCCTCTCGTTTTCTTTGATGACGGAAACTACCCTATTCACCGGGTAAAGCTCATATTAATTAAACACATCGTTTTAAACATTAACATATTCGACAAACATGGAGAAAATTTTCAATAGGCGTGCCCTTCTGCTTTTCGTGATTTTAATCCTTTTGCGTGTTTTAAAAGACGAGGTGAGGTGAATAGCCGTGGTACCTTGCTCGACACATGAGATCTCACCGGAACGGGCGAACCGCCCTGCTGCTCTCCGTGGCCACTGCGAGCCAACCTTGGTCGCGATCCGTCGAGTGTGAAGGGATTCGCCCACTTCAATTTCCGGGGCTGAAATCGAGACCTGCTCTGGCCAGGAGGAGGGTTGGAATACACTTTTTGGTGTTTATGGAGGCGGGGGGGGGGAGGGGGTTGGGTAGGAGGGTGGCAAAGGGGTCAAGCGGTGTGGGCGTCGCCAGGATACGCCCCCCCCCCCTCCGCCATTGTTGTCCCCAAATCGGGAGAATATGTTCTCATTGCGACTCGCAAGCAATGGGATGCGACACACTCAGACCCAAGTCAACCGTGTTCCCCCAATCCTCCCATTCTACATCCTGCAATTACAACCCTGCAAATGGGCCTCTATAATCGGTCGGATAATAGAGAGTAATCTCCCATTTTTTTCCAAGTTTTTGACGGATAAGAGGGGCGTACCGCACTCTGGCGGAAGAATCGAAAAACTACGGGTACTCCGAGTGCCGCTACGTTCCACGACAAATCGCAGAGTACCTATAATAATCCTATTACCGAGCTCGGCCGTCCGAGATATTATTTCTCGCCACTTGCACCTCCTCGGAACGCTTCCACTTCAAGTTGCAAAGAGCCGAGGGAATCGGTAATGCCTCATTCGCATTACGATTGTTCCAGCGATTGTCGGAACTATCGTGCATTCACACGACGATGGTTAAAACCTGTGCTGCCCTCTAGTGTTGACGTCTAAAGTGAAGGGGAAATTTACGGTTAGCAAAGCTGTTGAGGTATGCAGGGACAAGATATTACAGTGTGTTTACCGAATGATTTGAAATCGTAATGTGAACGAGGCATTAGCGAACGCCCCAGCGGCTGTCGATTCACGATTGTAACGCCACACTTGGCTTTTAATTGAACAACAATTGTAGCAACGAAAAGTGACGTAATAAGCATTGCAAAGAGAGACAATGGGAATGAAAGTGAGGATGTGAAAATAAAAAGTGAATGACGTCACCAACTAATGCATAATGGGCAGCAACTATCACGTTTTTTTATATTTTTTTTGACGTACGATATTTTTTCTACGTAATTTTTCTTTCCTTTCTGTTTACTAATAATTTTAAAAAATAAATGACGGATTTGGATATAAAAGATCATTCAGAATTTCTTCAAGCGCGATGTCACTCTGGAATGGATCCATGAAAGGAAGATGAATAGAGAAACGAAGTAGAGGCGCGCCGCCCGTGGCACTGATTTTGCTCATAGACCACGTAAAGCAGATTACTGAGTGAAAATTAAACTGCAGTTGGTATTTTTGGTCTGTCATATTATCGTCCTGGTAGGTAAAATTTACGATCTGTGAACTTCCGCGCCAAAAACGATCGTGTGCGGCGAACTTTCTAATGTTGCGCCCGCCATTGGTGGCCGAAGTTCGTCTTGAGCAGCTGTCAGTTGGAGGTTGCTTAATAGGACGACTATCAGTGCGGATGGTTGCGTGATCGAAGCCCGGCTGAAGACCACCGGAAAGGTCCACGAAAAAAATATTCGGAGCCGGTGAAATTTGCCTTCCCCCGGAACTTGGGCACAGGTGGTCAAAGGGTGGGAACCAACCCCCTTCTCATGTAACAGCGGGTTTTTTTTTTGCGTGAGAATGGAATAGCCTATGGAAGAAAAAACTACCATATCTGTCAATCCGATAAAGAATTTAGAGACCACTAGGCAAGCCGGTAAGTAGCGTACAGAATTATCTTCTTTTTATGGTGAAAAGTTTACCACTTTTAATATAAGACACGGTCTCGGGCGTTACTTTGTGGAACTGCTTAATCATAAAATAAAAATATTTTGTTCTATTCCACTCTTTATTTTAAATAGCACGACCCTGGTTTCTGCATATCGTGCATTAATGCCACCTAAATTTTCATTCAGGTGGCATGATTGCATGATATGCAGAAACTCGGGTCGTAATATTTAAAATAAAGTGTGGAATTGAACAAAATATTTTTATTTCATGAAGTTTACCTCTTGTTCATAGTAAAACGAAGTCATAGATACCTTGGAATTGGGTTCCATGAAAATTTAGCTTTGTGCTATTGTATACTGGGCTGCTTATTTTGTCGTGTAGTTAAGGATCAGTAGTGAGAAAAATGCTCAAAAGGTTTTCTCTTTGCATAATGTAAAAATACTCTAAGGCACAAGCTGATGTTCTCCCCTAATTATGCTTTCATTCTATTGAAGAACTGTCTGCAAATGTTTTTCTATTATCTGAAAACGGATTTATATCATAATTTTTAACTTTCGGGTACGCGCTTCATAAATGGCATTCGAAGCCTTCTTCAGACTCATCAAGAGGATATCTGATAGTGAATTTTGATATTATTTTAGTCAAGAAAACGTGAGCAGCTTCCATTCCATAGACTACTCACTATAGACTTCGCATCATAGATAAGTCATTGAAGAAATAATTGTTCCTAATTTCGAACCTCCTCTCATGGAAAAATCCACAATACTGGCATCAGTTACTCACTCATTTTCCGAAGATACCTTTGTTTCATTGTTTTTTTTTATTCAGGCACCTGATAGTTCTTGGAGGGAATTCCTCCAAAATGTTCTGGGGAATCATAGAAATAGCTTCTCTTGACCCCTTCTTCATAAATCTTAAAATAATAAGTATTAGAATTGCAGGAATTTAAATTTTAGTTTTGCAAATGTTTCGGTAGTCGATATCTGCACAGGCTTATGTCCAAATAAAATGGAGAAAAATTTAACACAGGAAATAATACTGGCTAGGGAATAATAATTTTCATAGGTGTGATATGCAAATATGAATATAAGCATTGACTATGAAAAAATATGTGACATATCAGGATGAATAATCGAAAAAACTCAGCTTTCCCATCTATATTTTATAATGATTTTCTGAACTTGAGCACGTATTTTGAAGATTATTCTGTAATGAGGGAGTCCCGAAAAGAACACGAGGAGACAAAATGCTAATGAACATCTTAAGAGGAGGCAGTGAAGACGTAATCGTCCACAAAATGAGCCATGGTGTCTAGAACCTCGTCGAAAACCGTGGACGGAAATAACGGCTAGTAAACGACTAGGTTACGACAGGTCGAACACGTTACAGAGGATTTTTATGGGAAAGAAGTGGAGGTGGACGTCTGGTGTCGTAACACTCCTGCCGCTTGCCACTTGAGGCAGCTCTCTTATTGTGGGATCATATGTAGATGAAGGTGTAGAGTTAGCTGGTGCATAATTGCTCTGACAGCAGAATCGAGAGGAGAGATGACAATTAGTCGAACAAATTGCTCCATGATTGGCTGCTGATGATGGTGCCCGAAGTAATGTACTGGAGTTCTTGTACGGAAAATCGTGTAGCTACAGTCAAATGCTATTGCAAATGCCGCTGCTGTAAATACTGTGACTCGCTTTAATTTCATGTTTTCTTTTTATATTTTATTTGTGTAAAAATTTAATTGGTTAAACCCTTTTAGCAAAGTTAATTTCTTTTGTAATTCCACTAGCACTAATACATGATGTATACTTATACAAGGTTGTTCCTGAAGGCATCATCTCTCCAGGGTTAAAATTTCGTGTCAATTTTTCTCCACCTTGTATAACAACACACTTGACGTACTAAACATGTAAGAAAGAGTCGAAAACCCCAAAATGGTGTGTTTTTCCGAAGGGGCACCCACATTCTGGAATGCATATTTTTCAAAATTGTAATTATGATGTGTAAAAGGAAACTTTGTTTTTATTATCCCAGTGAAAATGAGCAAAATAAATCCTGCAAGTGAAAATTCATTCTCTCCATTTTTGAGTGGAGGATACAATTCGGATTTTCCGAGTAACAGTTAAAGCTATATGAATGACATTTTCGGGGTACAACTATTATCAGATAATGCAACTTTTTCCGTGATGGCCTATCCACTTGATCGATTCGTGTGCGAGTATGACATCGATATCAATCTTCTTGAATACGCTATACTCTCTACTAACTTTTTTGTTGAATATAGGATATGAGACTGAAAATCACAGCGAAATTTTTAATTAGATGGGTATGTTATCAGATGAAAGTTGGAATAACCACCTTATTATTATTCCAGTAAAAATGGGCAATACTGTAAAATTAAACTTGATTTTCGTCGGGAATGGCTCTTAGATTTGGCAACGCACCAAAAGCGGACAAATTCAATATTCACTATTTTTCAATTTATTATAAAAAATGCAATACTATAGGGCTGGTGAGTGAGCCTACAATGTCTAGCACAGAGAATGAAGGAAAAACGGAGAAGAAGGAGAAGACTAGAGTATCAAAAGGGCGCGATGACGTCACTATCTATATAAATTGTAATGCAATTTCTGATTTTTAAACTGGAATACGAGGTGCGTTAGGAAAAGAACGGGAACTAAATTATTAAATTTCTACGAGTCCAGAGAGTCCGACTGTAAATTATTTTTATTATTTGCCCATGTATACCCCGAGGTATCATAACATTTTCAACCGTATTGATAACACAGGCCAAAAAAAAATTTTGTTTGAAAACTTTTTTATTTTAATAGCAGATCTTTACAGATTTTAATGTGCCGAATCCAAACCTCGCCTTAGTTTTTTTGTATCACCCATAGTTTCCAAGCAATATGTATTTAATATTTAGTATAATACCCCTTTACGGTATACAGGGAAATCAATTAAACACTGTGTTACACCATAAAATTGTTTGTATTTACTACAGCGTGGTAATACAGGGTTCACTTGTCAAATGGAATTGGTCTATATTTTCTTTCCCTTTTTTCCTTGAAGCTTCTTGTGTAGCTTTCTCTGCGATAAATCGCTTGCTGAACTTCTCGGTGAAGTACCAACAGTAATCCCCAATATCTTCGTTCATTAGATCTGCTTTTTAAATTTTTATTACAACTATAAAAAAGCTGTTAAATTCTAAAAATAGTACTTGATTTCATAAATTTAACTATAAAAGTGAATAAATGGTGGGTGATACAGCTTTAAAACCACCATTATATCAGAAAATTTAAAAACATAAGAATAAGGTATTTTCAGTATAAATGTTTTTTCATTGTTGGCCTGTGTAATTTACTTTGTCTGTGGAAGCCGCGAATGTTAGGCGTGTTTTTATTATGAACTTGGCGATTTTCGGCACACAATTCATCGCTTGTCCGTGAATATTTGGCCCAAAACAACACTTTAACGATGCTCCAGCCTCAATGCTGGCTAGAAATGGCTTTATGTGATGTATCCATTTATCCAAAAATAAGGAGAATTTATAACGGCAGTCGTTAAACGTACGTTTAATTTTATTCAATCTGCATCGAATCAAAATAGCTCTCACCATTTTTGCCATGGAATCGCCTCCTCTCCTCAAGGACCTGGCCGCAAATATCGAGCGAAAATTCCCTTTTCCGCTGGTTGCCTTTCTCTCTCTCTCTCTCTCTCTCATCCCCCCTCCACCCCACCCCACCCCACCCCACGCACGAGTCTCCAGTTTCCTCCACCCCTCCCCCTTCGACCTCGCCCCTTCCCCTCCCCCCACCACGCAACGCACCCTGCACAGCAGAAGGGGGAAATTCGACCACCACACTTCCGTTGCTAGGCACCCCGTGTCCTCGGGCCTTTCATTTTTTTTTCAGGTAGGCACACACAACTCAAGGATGAATTTGGGTTATGTATTCCACACACAAAAAAAAGGTCCCGCGCTTTTTTTTGCGCGCGCAAGAGTTTTTTTTATCCCGAATTTTTTTCCCATCAATAAATAAGGGATTGCGTGTGGAAGTAGAACACAGGTGGGCATAAGCAAATTAAGGGCCGAATAAGATACATTGAGTATGATTAAGGACCTGAAATATTAAGTTTTGAGAACAAATGACGGTAATTTAAGGGGAATCGGAGGAGATAATTTAATATCGCAGCAATGCCTTATTTTTTTTGACGACGGCGAATGTTTAAAATGATAACGGATTGATTTTAGTATCTACTAAATAGCGCCAATTTCTAAAATTTCTCATCAATCCATACTTGTGATTTCTCATTAGTAACCGTAGCGGGTCTGAATTTATTAGAATTGTTCGTTATACTTGAACTCAAGAAATTTAAGCCTCTCTTTTTTTTCCATTCGCAAAATTTCATCCTTCACTTTCCTCCTTTCCCGCCCTCCTCCACAACAAGAGCGCCATCTGCCCAAATACCGAAAATCGGAAATAAAACATAGTAGAGTGTTGGCTTTGTCCTCTGCCAATTTTAATCCCTCTTTGGGCCACAAGATTACCAATTTATGTACTCATTGATGTAGCTAATATCATTGATGACCTTATAATGTAATAAATGATATAAACGACAGGAAATATCCTTTTACATGTAAGTAATAATTTTATTCCTGGAGTTGTGAAATTGAAATTAACTTTGGAATTCAGTCAATGTTCAAGTGACATTGCCCATTATTATTTAAATTGCGCCAAAAAGCCGAATAAATTTCTCCTTTATGACTGATCTTCTGATGTGACATCTTATTATTCATGCATTGCATATAATAACGTATTAATCAATTGACCTCTAATGTATGTCTTTAAGTTTTCCTCTACAGTCTTCATCCGTTTTTTTGGACATTCCGGACATGTACTAAAGAAGCAGTAAATTACATCCAAATCGATTTCCAACAGTTTTTAATATCTGTTCATATTCCCAAATCGAACGAAAGCGGATCAAATATAAATTTAGTTACCATAGATATATCGTTAAAGCCTCGCGTACAAAGTCAAAATTTTGAATGTTTTCTCAAGGATTGTATTGAGAAAAAAAGCACCACAGGGACGCCTTCGTGCTCAGACACGCCCGCACGTGCAAGGAATATTCCCACCACTACTAAATTTGTCACTAAAAGTATTTGGCTTAGCCATGATAGATTCTTTTTTATTATTTAAAATATTTTTACGGTTGTTGATAGTGTCTTCACGGGAAATCAGCCGGGTAAGGATGGACATTGTTGCCAACGTTCCAATGGCCTTCTCTGCCATCGTCTTCAGGGCGAATGATGGACCTGGTTACTGCCGGGCTTATATACACATTGGGGGGTGAAGTCGTCTGTGATTGGTCAGTTTTAGGTTGTCTTCCTCCTCTTAGCTTTCTCATTCTTTTGATCATGGGATTCCACGATTTGCTGAGGTTGAAACCCGCGTCTCTATTCATTTTATTATTTTCGATTCTTATTTCGACGGCCTCTTTTGTAAGACGGTCCCAATATCCCTTTGCCTTGCAGAGGATTTTTGTTTCGTTGAACATGATGGTATGACCGTATTTAACGCAGTGGTCGGCTACGGCAGATTTCTTTGGGTATCCAAACCTAATGCACCGTTTGTGCTATGATATGATGGTTTCCATTGTTCTTCCGGTTTCCCCAATGTAGTAGCTATCTCCGCATTCACAGGGTATTTGGTAGACGCCAGAGGTCTTCAGTCCCATTTTGTCTTTAACCTTCACAAGTTGGCTGTATTGGGACCGTCTTACAGCATTCGCCGGGAAAAGCACCAAATCCTTATTTATTTTTACGGTTGATTTTCTCTAATCTGATCGTTGATCTCTCTGTCCCTTGTCTAATTGAATAGCTGGGTATAAGTACGTATATATTTATTTATTTAAAGACACATTGTAAATAGGCCAACAGCCAGGAGGCAAATAATTAGCAGTTAAAATATGTGTATGCCTGCTCTATGATTACATTATTACGCAAACGAAAAGAAGCAATGTGTAAAATACACACAGTGAGAAACGCAAATCCACAAACATAATATAAAAAATACGATGAAAATCATAATAGAACTAGGAAACCAAATCTCACGACAAAAGAAGTCAATCATTGTAACAGGAGGCTAACCACACTTTTAATTTGCGAGAGCATTAAGTCTTTTGAGCTTCTTCTTAAATCAATCTGCTGTTTTATGGTAAGGATTTGAGAGTTCCTTTGGTAGTGTGTTCTCTCGCGGCGAATTTCATCCTTATTGTAGAATGAATGAAGGAATTTATTACTCCAACCTTGAATGTACACTTTTTTTAACAACACAAAATTAATGGAGCTTTAGGTAGCTTCAATGGTTAAAATAAAAAACCAGCATGGAAGCTACCATCTTAAAAATTAAATTAAAGGCAGGCCAGAAAACAAAAAGGAAGTATATATAATTTTTTGAAACATTATCATTATAAAACATATATGTGACAATAACTTACAATAAACAAGAACAAAGTATAATAGATGGACAGAACAAAATAAATTTCTTTTTCCTCCTTTCATAAAAATATAAAAATAATATATAGCAATATGTATATTATTCACAAACACATCAAAAAAGAACATATATATTATCATGGGATAACAACTTTGACTGATCGTCAGATGCGACATCTTATTTTTCATGCATTGCATTTAATAACGTATTAATTAATTGACCTCCAATGTATGTCTTTAAGATTTCCTCTATGGCCTCTTTTGGCAAATCTCATGCCTTTTAACAAAATTTATTCATACTCTTTAACTCTTTGATCGAACAAGGTAATTTATCAAAAAATATATATTTGAAATAGCGCCACCAATAGAGTCACCATTGCATTTGATGCTATTCTGTGGGTGTTTGCAATATTTCTCCACCAAATTCATACTCATGCGCAGTGATACTAATGACATTTTTTTCTCAATCAGAATGACTCTGTCATTATCTGGCGAGGTTAACACTGACCCGAGCGACGCTTCGAGAAGTGTTACGAGGCGATCTCCCAAAGTCAAATGCTCAATGAATAGCTTCGATCTCTCTGTGTCTACACCCCGTAGGCGTGTTTCATGGGAAGGACTGGCGGTGCCCTCGTAGCATCTCTCTGCGCCGTAAGGAGGTCATCTCCCGTCACGTTGTTCAAGCTGACGGTGAACCGCAAGGCATTCATAATGTCATAATCAAGACCGCTAAGCTGCAATCATTGCTCGGTCAATGCAGCGTGCCCCTTCTAATCCCCCCACCCTCGATCCAAGAGGTCATTCATTGACGAGCGACCCTGCAATTTCTCCCTCTTTCTCTCTCTCTCTATCCTGCCTGTAATCGCTGAGGGAGGAAACTCTATATCCACTTCCTGGACAAAGAGGAGCCCTTATGGAATAGGTAACGCCTAGTCATTTAACAAGCGTTTGCCACGCATTCGGTTTTTTTTTTATAGAAATAGCCTTCCTTTTTACAGTGCTATCTCTGTAATCCGGCCTTGCTGTAATCCAACACGGCCATTAATCAGTCGTGCATGCATGGCAGCTTCCATTCAGCTAATATAATTTCGTCAATTTTATATGAAAGATTTTTCAATACATTGAACGTTTTATTTATAACTTTTATACATTTATTTAACGTTTGTTTTATTATTATTATGCATGTGGGTATCTTGACTCACACCCAAAGTAACAGGGAGAGTTGGCGTAACTAGATATATGTATTTCGTTGAAAACTTATGACTCAAAAAATTCGCTTTACATCGTGCTTGTTTCCAGTACGTTTCCAATAATCCGGCTTTTTCGATATTCCGGTTATGCCACGGCTGCATATTTGTCAGGTTATTTAGATCGCACTGTATTTCATTATGTACACTTATTTACTACCACGAGTACTACCTGTCTGTCTAAATAAGTGACGAGGTCTGATAAAAAAATGCGTAGACTCATGCCATAAAGCAAAATATACTTCATTTACGAGTCACATATCTCTGTCCCCTTCCAAGTACTCCCCTCCCTGACCCACCCCCTTATCCCAACGGGTTTTCCACTTTTGAAAATAGGGTAGTTTTTTTCATCAAAGACAACGAAAGGCATTGATTGCGATTCGTTACCCACCATTAGTGTATTCATAATATGCAAATTTTTTTGAATAAGAAGTCCCCCTTTAGACGAATGCTAATGGTCAATTTTAACCTCATTTGTAAAAGGCCGGATTGGCGCCCATGCGATGCCACTCCACGTGACGTCACAGGGACCTAGTTTCTATACGAGTAGATAGGAGTTTTATTTCGTCTGAGATTACCAGTGCATGCATGAGGCACAGAGCTCAGGGAAACATCTCTTAATAATCACACATTGAAAATACCTGAGTTCAGAAACTTTCCTTCGTTTAATAGGGGAATAATAATCCTTATTTAAGCCAAGCTCTACCTGCTAGCAGGGTACTATGCTACCTGCTAGCATCCTGCGTCTATCCGGTCGTATCAGCGCTCAAAGCCTCGCCCCACGGTCACCTCACACGCCGACGCGACGGCGGGAACCAGAATGACGTCCCACGGCGTTTTCCCAGCATTCCTACTTAACCGTCGCGTTTTCGCGCGCTTGAAAATTTTCACTTTTCATTTAATCTAGAAAAATAGATATCGTCATTTAAAAATCTAAAAGCGTGAAATACGTACTCCAGGAGTAATAATCTTTCCATTTAGGCAATAAAAAAATAATAGGAAGCCACCCTATTGTCCTGGAACGCTTCTTTTGTGATACTTTTCAGCTGTCTCGTCGCATTTGTCTTCTTGATCTCAGGAATCGTCTAAAATCTTCTCACTTTTAAAGGTTTTTACGTTTGGGAAGAAGAAGAAGTCACGAGGAGAAGTTCATCGCCTGTTATGATTCCTGACAAGAAGGTTTCGTTTTCTTCTGAACGTACAAGCAACTCCTGACGAGTCTGAACGCGATGGGACTTCTGGTCTTCCGACGTCAGTCGCATGGAACAAATTTCGCAGCGACGCAGTGAATCTTCAATTTCTTCGTTAAAATTTTGTAAAAGACCCAATTGATATCTCACTCTCTTCATCAAGTTCCTTCACCGTCAGACGTAGATAATTTTCGAACCAGGGTATTGATTTGGTTGACAAGTGAGTCGTCAGTTGACGTGGGAAGACGTCCAGAACGCTCATCGTCTTCAATTGAATGACGACCATCTTTAAAACGTGCATACCACTTAAATAATGCCGCCCGTTTCATAGAACTGTCAATGTGAGCCACCTTGAGCATATAAAAAAACTTCACTCGCAGATTTTCCGAGTTGAACACGATACTTCACAGCGACTCTTTGCTCGTTGGAGTCACTCATTCTTAAATCCGCAAATCAGCACAAAACGCACCTAAAAAACAACTGCGTTGCTAAGCAACAAATAATAATTTAAGCACAAAAGAAATCCCCTTGTGTTCAGCTGATGTTTACGAAGAAGTCGACAACAAGCGAATTTATCAGGAGCTAACTGAGTCGGCACAATTAAAACAGTCTTTGCATTTTTTTTAACAGACCTCGTACATTTATGGTAATGCAATAACAAAATGTTAAAATTTTTATGCCTAATTTGAAAATATAGTACACTTAAATTACATCCATTTGTCGGTAGTCTCCGGTGTTGGCGGGGTACAGACCTAAGGTGAGGCAATTCTAGGGTCGCCGGTTCGAGCCCCGCCTGGGTGAGTTTTACTACCATTCAGGACATGGGCGTTTGTAATACCGGTTGTTTATAAATGAATATCGGGGTTTTAAAGCTTAATAAAATTTACACTTACTGTTATAAATTAAATGTCAAATGAAAGAGCAACTCAAACAGTTTTGTTTTTTTTTTTAGTAACAATGCACATGCGTGTGAAATGTTTCCGCCGCGATCCGCTAGAAAGCGGTAGTAGCAAAGATGGCGACTGGTAAGGAGCGTTTTGTGTTTTACAGTTTGCAAAGACTGAATCTGTGCAACGTGCGTTCCGCATTAATTTCGGCTGTGATCCTCTAAGTGACAGTACATCCGTAGATGGTATCATCAGTTTGAAGATACAGGCTGCCTTTGTAAAGGGAAGAGCACGGGACGACCAAGAGTTAGCGAAGAGACAGTTGAGCGAGTGAGAGAGTCGTTCACTCGTAGCCCAAAGAAATCAGTCCAGGAGGCTAGTTGTGAATTAGAAATTCCTGTGTCCACTGCTTGGAAAGTTTTAAGGAAACGCTTACTGCTACGTCCTTACTGTTTACAGTTATTACAGGCTCTAAAGCCTACAGACCACGGATTACCTGCCAACTTCACAATGGAAATGTTGTTTCATGACGATGATGATTTTCTGGATCATGTTGTCTTCAGTGATGAATCGACTTTTCACATCAGTAGACATGTAAACACTCATAATGTGCGGATCTGGGGTTACTGTGCAATACACGTTTTGTCTTTGCAAACTGTAAAACACAAAACTCTTTCTGTTCACTAGTCGCCATCTTTGCTACTACCGCTTTCTAGCGGATCGCGGCGGAAACATTTCACACGCATGTGCATTGTTACAAAAAAAAAAAAAATACTGTTTGAGTTGCTCTTTCATTTGACATTTAATTTATAACAGTAAGTGTAAATTTTATTAAGCTTTAAAACCCCGATATTCATTTATAAACACCCTGTATCCTACTTGTCGGTTCGCAGGAAAATCGAAACACAGTCTACGAGTCTAGAGGGCCTACGAGGGGCAAAACGGGCCACGGACGGAATCGTCAGATTAAATGATGTAATAATAATAATAATAATTTAAAAGTCAAAATTTCCAGTTGAAATCTCGGGTAAATAGTTTCCATGTACGACGCAATTAATAATTTTCCTTTGAAGATGTATTCATGGAAAATTGTTGGTGATTGGAACGAAATAAAAGCGTGTATTAAATCCTTTGCATATTGTTGAAAATTTTTAATTTTAGTTCCTAAAAGAAGGAAATTAATTACCTGTACGCAGCACAATACTCTACGGCGTTTAAAAGCGAATCATTATTGAAGAGGTAGCTGTATAAATTGTAAAATTCCTCGGAAATCTGCTCGTTGGAAAAGTGGCGTTAGTGATTAATCACGTAGGAAACATAATGCAATATAATAAAATGTGGTCTGATAGCTATTTTATGGCACTTTACCGACGAATTTTTGGACAGGAAATCAACCAACATCGCATAGTTTTCAAGGAAAAAGCTGACTCTAACCCTTTTTTAATGATATCTTCCTCCTCCCTCTTTCCATGCCAATATAACTATATATGTCTAGACTGTAAGGTATGTGGCACAATTTGGTTGGAAGTTATTAATTAAATAAGACATTGTAGTATTTCAACTGAATTTAGCACAATTTCAGGGCACTTGAATAGGTTATTGCCAACACAAAACGTGCCGTATGAAAATAAATTCACAAGACATGTTGTAATGCCTTAACAAACAGTAATTATGTATGCCAACTAAATGATCTATAATAATCGCATGTACTTACAGTATAATAAAATGAATTATGTGGTGTAAATGTTTTCGGTTGCACGCATCGGACAAATCGGTAGAAAAATGGTTGAACAGATGATATGAATATTGAATAGTATATGGATATCAAATAGTTATTTCCACTTTGTTTCTCTTATCTGACACGAATTATTTGGATTTTAAGGGATTAAATTGAATTTTACTGATGCCCATTAATCTAGTAAACATTTTTGTGTACCTTAATGTGTGTAATTGGCCTGAATCTATTGGTATTTTCAAATGCTTTACGAAAAATTCTTGTCTTCTGACTAACCCAGCATGGCCTATAAATTTTATAGTAAACCAGTTCAAATTTTAGAGGCACTTATTATGCATATATCATTTTTATCGGAAGAAGGGTTACTTCAGATCTGGCCATAGGGTTAGAAGGAGACATTTTTCTCTTCAATTTATGAAGCTTTTTGTAACCAAATACAGAGTTTTTTTTGCTCTTTCTATTTTCCTCTCTTCCGTGAATTAAACTTATGAATTTCCGATGAAAATCATTACGTGGCCCTGGGCTGGATTTATTCCACTTCTTTCGTTTCTAAGATATGGGCACAATTAACGCTCTGTACCTTTAGACTCAGATAACACAAAAATCGCAGTGATAACACAGACCAACAATGAAAAAACTTTTTTTTAATGAAAATACCTTATTCTTATGTTTTGAATATTGCTGAATCAAAATATAATGGTTTTAAAGTTGTATCACCCACCATTTATTCACATTTTACAATTAAATTTATGAAATCAAGCAATATTTTTAGAATTTAACAATTTTTTTATAGTTATGATAAAATTGAAAAAGTAGACCTAATGAACTAAGATAATGGGGGATCACTGTTGGTACTTCACCGAGAAGTTCAGCAAGCGATTCATCGCAGGAAAAGCTACACAAGAAGCTTCAAGGAGAAACGGGAAAGAAAATGACAAGTGTACCCTGTGTTATCACGCTGTAGTAAATACAAACAATTTTATCGCGATATAGTGAACAGTAAATACAAACAATTTTATGATGTAATACAGTGTTTCAATGATTTCCCTGTACACCGTATAGGGGTATTAGACTAAATATTAAATACATGTTGCTTCGAAACTATGGGTGATACAAAAAAACTAAGGCCAGGTTTGGATTTTGCACATTAAAATCTATAAAGATCAGATATTAAAATAAAAAATGTTTTCAAACAAAATTTTTTTGTTGGCCTGTGATACCTTAGAAGTGTGCAATCGTTTGATCGTTTATTGTTACTTAGTCTCAAATACACATTTATCTCATACGTTTTACGTGGGGCTGCAATTAATAATCCAATTATGAGTAATTTATCAAATGATTCAAATGCCAATAATGATTTTTTTATTCGCGTGAATCTTTTATGCGAGCGGCACGACGAGCGCCTGGGAAATAGGCATCCCGCCCTACTGAAAAAAAAGCAGCTTCTGGGCCACCCGCACAGCACTGCCCGAATACAGGCCCCTGCTAAGGCTATACTGAATGTGTGTGTAACTTGGAGAAAGGATTAATTGAGGGCGCGTCCATAGCTCCCCCTTTGGAAAATCGCATGCATCACCTGACGTAGGGAATTCAAATAGCAAAAGGGGGACGAATAATTTAAGCAGTTATCAAAATGAAATACAATACATGTATTCATTAACCCGGTAACGCCTGAATTAAAAATTTCATCCGAACTTTTTCGTAATATTCAATTTTAAAATCTGATCAATTAGATGCAAATTAAATACTTTTAGCACTAATAGTCTTGAAGATACAGCCTGGTACAATGTGGTACCGCTAGGCCCTTACGGGGTCAAAAATCGAAATTAAATAAGCGTTAGTAATTTCACACTTTAATGCCAGAAACGTTAAAAAATTTCTATTTTGTACGAGAAATTACCAAAGTTACTCAAAAATTTCAAATCTTGCTTAAAGAAGCAAAATTTTCGGAAAAAACGTAATTATAAATATGCTTATCAGTTTAAATATCTCAAAGTTTAAGTATCAGTTTAAAACTCTCAAAATCCCAAGAAAATAACAATGAATAACAAAAAGGTCCGTTTAGATTGCACCACCATAGCGGTACCATATGGCAAGGCGTTAACCGGTTAAAATGCTTTTAACTTTATTCACAAATTAAATGTTACCTTCAATTGATTTTGTCCTGGCACATAAATTCGCAGCAATATACAATCATTTCGCAAATCGTTTGCGAGTCACGTGTCTCAACACCGCGTTACCATGGAGACGCTCGAGGTACATCGGGACCAAAATAGTGACGTCAGCCGCCTTTCACCGAACACCACTCTAAGGTGTCTCCCCATTCATTGGCGGAGAGTCATTGACGTAGAGCGTCAGCTAATGAGTAAGCCAGCTTCGTGGTCGGAGAAGACAAGAGCAGAGAAAGAAGAGCTGTCTGAAGCGGGAGTATGACGTCACAATATCACGTCCCAGCGTTGTGGGCTAGGGTGGGCCGAAAAAATGTTTTCTTTTTCCTGATAAAATTTGCCCTGTGCGGGAAAGTTGCGAAATGGTTTAAGGATCTCGCACAAAATCTTTTTTTCAAATCGGATGATATTAGTCACCTCCGCCCGAGCTCAAAAGTTTAAAATTTAGCGAAAAATCAGGCTGATTTCAGAATCAAACGGCTATGAAGACGAATTTTATGAAATTATGGGATAATGGATAATACTAAAGAGTGGATACATGTTTATAGTTTATAAAAATGAAATTTGAAGTTTATTTGACAAAATCTATGGTTCAAACAATGTCTACGAATTAACAACAAAATTATAGTATAGACCACCCACACAACACAACTCATTTTTGCCTACGCTTATAAAATTCCATTTTTGGGGCTAAATCGCAGGTAAAATAATATTTATTTCGATTGAATTTAATTTTTTAGTAAATAAGTCATCCTATGGTAATAAATAATCCCACTAAAAGTAATAACAAGGTAAATTATTTCAAATTAACATCAATCATAATGACGAATAACGTAGCTGTGGAGCTATTTTCAAAAGAAATTCAGCCAAGGCTGAGAAAGAACAGAACCTGATCACCAACCATTTCACTAAGTCGCTTGCTGCTAGTTTCGTGAAAAAACTACCCAGAACTCACCACGAGGAAATGGCTACCATCGGGACAATGTGGGCGTCATTTACCTGCTTCGGACATCCTTCATTGCGCTCTGAACGCATAGCAATAAAATCAACTCACGCGCATAGTATAATTCACAACATTCAAATCGCATCTAATTCAAAGTGAACACATGAATACTACTTGTACTTACATAATTTTGACCACATATTCCCACTGCCAAAACTTCCGCAAGCTGTCCGAATTAGAGTAAAAATTTTCGCAATGAATAGAAAAGTAACCTTTTCCTAATATAAAACTATGAGAACCGTAACTATTTATTTATAATACGAAAGTACTTGGTGATTGTTAGATGCCCATTATCAAATCATTGGCCGCCGAAATACCTATTTGTGGAAATGAATAGTATAATTCACAACATTCAAATCGCATCTAACGCTTTCATCGCTTGAGAAAACGTGATTCATGTATTACACCTCAATCCTCTTCCACCGTAATTGCCTCCGCGTTCCGTGCTTGGGGAAAGTGATTTTACGAAAGAATTTCACCACCTCTTAGTAAGTATCACGTTTTATTTCAACTGTCAATATCTGACCGATAAAATAACATCATTTTAGAGCCTCACTTCATTTACATTTCTGGCAGAAGCGATTAATGAAGAGAGATATTTTGCCGAATGGATAGAAGTGGGAACTTGTGTTTCTCCCGAGCGATAAAGGACTTCAATGAATGCTTGGCGGAACTTCGTCTTGTACTTTTTATTTGTTTACAGTCGGCGCACTAAGACCCCTTTTGAGCTTGAGGGGTAGTGTGCAGATGTAGATGCGAATATTTGTTTTACTTCTATCATCATTTGCAACAGTAAAGGCTGTTTTACACGGGGCACGTAATTGCACAATCTGACGCGTGTACGAAGGCGCAGTCAAAATTGCGTCTTGTAAAGCGGTGAATAGCTAGAACACATGCGAGAATGCGTGGACGTGAGATGGCAAAATAGCCCCTGTTCTAATGTCGTTCATGCATTCGCGCAATTCCACGCCATTTTAGATATCAATGCAGCTATTTATTCTAACCTGCGCAATTCCGTTCCCCGTGTAAAACGGCCTTAAGACTAACCAGAAATTCATGATAGTTATCTTCATCAGCAGAAATTATCCCTCGACTTCAGTCGAAGTGTGCCATATATATATTGTTGGATGAAGTGAAATGTTTTGGTTGCAAATTCTCTGGTTGAGAGATATTTTGTTGAACGAATTGATAGGTGAATTAATTTTTTACCTCGATCAATAATGGACTTTAACCCTTTAAATACCGGACTAACTTGCCAACTAATTTTTATTATTTTTTTGCATATCCTATATATTGTACCACTAATTAAGAGATAATGTGAAAGAAAACCCAAAAAAAATTTTTTAATGCGTTTCCAAGCATGTTCCCAAATGGGAACACGCCAAAACGTTTTGCCATGATTGAAAGATAAATGTACACTCGACCGAAAAAACTAAGTTTGACAATGTAATATATATTCATCTTTTCAATAAATGAGTATTTGTCAATGGAAAACGAGTTTTGGGGAAAATATCGAATAATGCACATGTTCACAACAGAGGTGATGTAAATAACCAATTTCTAAAAGATATAATTAACCACCAAGGTATGCACAACTCATGCGATTCACTTAGAAAAAAATACTTCCATACTTTATTTAAATAACAAAAGGTACAAAAGTAATCGCAGATACGAAATATAATTTTCATGAATTTTTATAAATCTGTTCCCAAATGGGTACATTGGACTAAAAACGGTTAATTAATGATAAGCGGCATATCGTCAGAACATTTTTTTTGCCTACGGTCGGTGCCCCAACACCCCCTGCCACACGCGTATTGAGACGGCTTGCGGGGTAGCATGTAGAACCGTGTCGTATGTATGCGATAAGTGATCACATGAGAAAATCCCGAGAAAAAAATTGATTTGGTATTTAACAGGTTATAAGAATAGAATTCCCCTCACCCACCCACAATCCTCCTCCAATCAGATCGCTGTGCCGTTCACTTGATTACCCCAACCCCTCCTCACACCCCCCTTCCCTTTCTCTCCTACCCTCCTCCCCCTCCCCTACCATTCTCGTTCGAACGTTTCCGCGTTCTAAATGTGTCTCGGCGAATGTCAGCGCGAACTCTTTTTAAGGATACCACCCCCACTATCTCTCCCTCTTTCTCTCCCTCCCCCTTTTTATTATTTACGCGACCACCAATCAGCACTCACAGCCGCTCTCCTTTCAATTCCACCGATACAATCAATTTCCGTGAATATCGCGATTACTCTTCCTCCAAGCGCGCTCCTCAAATTGTTTTAAAAGGGTGGTTTACTATTATTTTTTTATTGCCTTAATCGAAAAATTATTACTCCTGGAGTACGTATTTCACGCTCTTAGATTTTTAAATGACGATATCTATTTTTCGCGATTAAATTAAAACTGAAAATTTTCAAGCGCGCGAAAACGCAACGGCTGGGTATGAACGCTGGGAAAACTCCGTGTGACGTCGTTCTGGTTCCCGCTGCCGCAAGTGAGGTGACCTTGGGGCGAGGCTTCGAGCACTGATACGATGTAGGCTGTTAGCAGGTAGCAGAGTACCCTGCTAGCTGGTAGCGCTTGGCTTAATTATGGATTATTATTACCTTATCAAACGAAGGAAACTTTCCGACCTAGGCAGTTTTAATAGGTGATTATTAAGACATGTTTCCCTGAGCTCTGTGCCACATGCATGCATTGTTAATGTCAGACGATGTAAAACTCTACTCGTATAGAATCTAGGTCCCTGTGACGTCACGTGGATTGGCGTCGCATGGGCGCCAATCTGACCTTTTTTAAATGAGGATAAAATTTAACATATGCTATTTGTCTAAACTGGGATACCTAGATCCAAAATATTTGTATATAAATGCATTAATTGTGGGTAACGAATCGCAATCTATCCCCTCGTTTTCTTTGATGAAGGAAACTACCCTATTGTAAATACGGAATAAGCGATGGAAAAAGCGACGGGGGAATGACGGTGTGACTCGGAAAATGATGGGATTATTTGGCTCTTGAAAACATATCGCTGGAGCTATCGTTCTGAGGGTCGAAAAAAATGATGGTGTGTTTCAGGCTTTCAGACCTGAGCAAAATGATTGTATTTCTCGATCGATCGCTAGCTTTACTCGCGAGTTGTAGTTGCGTCGCCTCACATACTGGATTATGGCTGCGATCACCAGTTATTTTGTAAACACCATACTTTAGCAGTTAGGTACACTTTTAAGAAGGAGTATTGATTTATTTATCAGCGATTACAGATGCGTTGACACCTCTCTACCGCGAGCGAGTGAAATTTTAGCGCGCGAATTCTCCTCCCGACTATGCCATTTAGTGAGATCTGAGTGGCGACACGGTAGACACGGGGAATGTGGGTGTGAGAAGACGCGCTTGCTTCTTCTTCCCGAGCGGACTACGCAGATGAGAGGTCCCATCCCATACGATACAAGGTTGACTTCTGATCCCTCTCCCATCTTCCTGCAATCGGTTTTCAAAAACGTCCGCATCGCGACGGTGAATGCAGACCGATCCACTTTTTCGTTCCAGTATTTTTCAGTGCAGTATTTCAAAAGTTATTAATGCGATTGATCACATCGTTACGAATACCGATTTCGGCCAACAGCCCAATCTACAGCTCATTTCTCCGTGAAATTCGGATCGAACTGTAGTACGTCAGCGACGCTAGCCGGGAGTTCTGTAAGCCCATCGAAATGCGCTGTGGTTGATATCAAATCTATAGGCCAACTGAAGCAATTTCCTCAGCAGTAACATTCACACTCCATCCCTTAATCCTCAATTAAATGTTTATTTTAAGAATGTTTTGTCCAGGATATCGCTAAGACTATTGTAATACCCCGAATATTCTCAATGTTTTACTCAGTAAATCAAATGAGTAAACACAGTAAATCCAAATTCATTAAATGTTATTTTTTATGCTTGAATCATCAGATTGCCACTCGGATAATACATAAGGGCTTCTAATTACTTAGCCACGCAGTCTTGTAAAGCCAAATTCTTACATATCAATTCTACAGTTTAGGTGATTCATCACTTCATTTCATTTGAAATTCCGATGTCTTTTAGCACTTAAGTTTTCACATTTAAAAACAGTTATTTTGTTCGAGATGTGGGTATGGAGAAGAATGGAGAAGGTGAAGTGGATGGAGAGGAGGTGGAACGACGAAGTGCTGTCTTTGGTGGGTGAGGAGAGGCAGCTTCTAGATGAGATACAGAGGAGACAGAAGTTATGGTTGGAGGGTGTGCTGAGGTGGGGGGTGCGTTGAAAACAGTATTGGAGGGTAGAATATTGGGTTTACGAGCAAGAGGAAGACGAGAATTTTTAGATAGAATGAAAGGGAATAGACCTTATTGTGAATTTAAGAGGGAATTCCAGGAAGCGAGGGGATTCTACCAAAAAACCTTCTTAAACACCCCTTGGAAACTTGCGTTAATCGGCCGAGTACTTTAATAAATATGTAAAATAATAGCGACTAAGCAAAAACAGTGAAATTGATTTCGCCCCGTTGCATGAATTTCACCACTACCGAGTTTTACGATGGTTGGAAACACAGGGTGCGTCCTTATAAAAGTACAACAAATGAGGGCCGGGAACCAAGCGGTTCAACTTATTCGCCAAGTCACCCTCGGGAGGGAGTGTGGAGAGGAAGGAGAAAAATGAAGGAGGCGCCGCCGCCGCGATAGGGAGCCCGCTGACGTCTCCGGAGTGAGGATAGGGTTGGAAGGAGTGGGATAGGAAAACTCCTCGCCGTCATCAGGGCGACGTCGGCCACGACTAACGAAACCATAATTTGATGTATCTACGGAAGGGTAGGATTTTCCTATCGAGAAGAAAAATCCTTTAATACTTCCTTAGAAAAACAAAGTTTTACATCCGAGAAAACATTTTTTATACGTCGAGTGAAGCTTTCGCGGCTCATGATGATTAAAAATAAGTCACATACGGGTGTATTCCGCGTGTCGTAATGGAGATTGCCCCGACGTTTCGTGACCGACTGCTGGTCACTTTTTCAAGGGAATAATTCTGTGATTGGTTTTTTGTTGCCTTTTTTATATTTCAGGTGGGAGGGGTGGGCGGAGGGTGTGAGGAGTTAGGACTGGAGGGTGAAGATAACGAAATGTTGCGGATGACTGGGTTCCAAGTACTGCTGATTATTAATCCGGTATCTCTATTATAGTTGTTCTTGTTCTTCTTGACAAGAGCATCGCTTCTCTGACATCAATTTGCCTGCACAGCACATTGTTCCGAGGGCGAAACAATTTTTTACGAACAAGTTTCAGGGGCGGCGATGGGATCTCCCATCTCTCCAAGAGTGGCGAATATTTATATGGAACATTTGGAAATAGTGACAATCAAAAATGCAGCGCATAAATCCAAAATTTGGCTACGGTACGTGTATGTGACATATTTATAATAATTTTTTATATGGTTAATATAAGAGGATGAAGTTTCTTAATAATAATTCGTTAAGGTTTGCCATAAGTAGCTAGCGATTATGGCCGCGAGGAGCAGTAGTCCTGTATTCCCATTCCACTCGGCCCGCCCTTAAACTCGACGGCGAGAAAATGAGCGAGTCAACCCTGACCCCTCCTCAACCACCTCCCTCCTCCCCTCCCATCCTTCGCGCCGGCCGCAGTGGATTGTGGGTCGTTCGATGGCGGCCAGCACACTTCCGGCCGGAAGAATCTCTCCTCACCTTGGACCCATGGCGGAAACTAATTACTACTTCGAAAAAAATCCAATATTCTTGATTGAGATAAGAATACGAACAAGTTATTGCATTTTTATCCAGCCCCATGAGATCTAGGTGAGGCCTGCAAACGTAAGAATACAAGTACCGACTCATATTTTAAATGTACAGCCCCTCACTCTAAATGTGATCCATCAAAATTAATAACGCCCATACTGTATCATGTCTTTATTTTCGACACTTCGCAAAATTTTTCCATGCACGGCAAGATGAAAACATTTTTATAATTTTGAAAACGAGAGTATTAAAATAGAAAATGTGTCATCCTCTTTGTACGATGAAAATTTTTTATGGTTGGTTCATATATTTATATCAACTAATATAGTGTTAAACAAGGTATTTTTCATAAATATTCCAAAAAAACTCTTGGGACTAGATACCAAAAATGTAGTGGGGGAACCTGCTGCACCGAAAAAAGTTTTCTTATATTAGAAGTGATATATTCTCAACGCTAATGCCTTGGAGTGTATTCTTGAATGAAGAGAAATATATAATTTGAGTCATAAATAATGAAGTATTGTGCTTTCTGGCTTCCATAAAATAGTTATAGTGCTACATTTTATTCATCCCCTAAGAGGGTTTCCATTATATAAGGATATAGGATTTTATTTCAAGTTAGGAGAATACTCTTAATTAGGAAAATTTTCTTGAGATAATCAATTCAGTGGGATCTACTCTTCAATAAATTTTAAATTAGATTTGATACTTTCCCGGCAAATAATATGGATTAACGTTTCTCGGGGTTTCCACCACGTTAAAATGAAATTAGGCCATTTTTTCAAGGATTATTATACGAAAGAATGAAAGGTACAATTACTACAAAAGTGGTAAAGTATTCAAATTTACTTTTACGGTGCATAAAAATATAATTAAAAGATTTTAACAAATAGATTTTAAATAAATAAAATATAAATATAATAATTATATCACGCATATGGAAGATGTAGAACATATTTTTACAAAAGGTTATACAAGGGAATAGATTATACTTAAAGCAAAACACAAATACCTTCTATAAAGGAATTGAATTTATGATTTTTAGTAAACTTATTATTTAAGTTTTATTCACTAAATTAATTGTAACAATGAGACTCCGCAACGAAAAAACAAATAAATCGACCTTCAGAAGACAGGAGGAAACGTCGGCTAGAAGGCTGTATTTAACCCGGTGGGAATCCCGAGAAACGTTTATCCACATTATAAGTTCATATTTAAATATCCTTTTATACGAATTTCTCGCCTTTTTTCATTTGACATATTACGTGGGAGTCGTCTATGTTTTGAGGTCCCGGACGTACTTCAACCCGGCTTCTGTCTGCTCCCACAATTCCTAGCGACCAGCATTCATTCAATTGTTTAGATTTGAGCGTTTTCTCTCCTCAATCGATGCACACGCAGCCAGAAGAATCATCCTTCGAGGATCGATTGGTTATCGCGACGAGGAGGAGAGATTACGAGCGGGGAGCCCTCTCCTTGCCTTCGTCTGACCCCTTAACCCCAATACTCCGAGGCGCTCTTCGTAATGAAAGGGCGACTCGTAAATGGAAGCGGCTCAGAGAGAGAGAGACCACAAGGTTTTGAAAAATGAATCGAGGGCGAGCCGCTCAAATATTTCTCCTCTCGTCCGTTCAGCGGCGTTTAATTAGATCCACGCGGAATGGAACCGACGTCGAATACGTATAAATAAATGCACTTAAATCCGCATAAACGGAGGAAACTATTGAACGTAATTTGAATTTGTAAATGCCCTTTAATGTATGCCTGATATTTTAATGTGGTAGGTAGGGAGGGCAAAGGTCCCGAATGAGTTACACAGGACTGATTATAAGGGATGTAAAAGAGAAGAAATAGTATATCTATATTTATACATCTTTATTTCTGTAGATCACTTGATAGATTTTTCACGGTAGTGTTTCGACGCATTACATGTCTTTATAAGGATTTATTAAGGACTATCAAATATTTCTCCTCTCGTCCGTTCAGCGGCGTTTAATTAGGTCCACAAGGAATGGAACCGACGTCGACATAAAATGCGTAATACTAGAAATAAATGCACTTAAATCCGCATAAACGGAGGAAACTATAGAACGTAATTTGAATTTGGAAATGCCCTTTAATGTATGCCTGATATTTTAATGTGGTAGGTAGGGAGGGCAAAGGTCCCGAATGAATTACACAGGACTGATTATAAGGGATGTAAAAGAGAAGAAATAGTATATCTATATTTATATATCTATATTTCTGTAGATCACTTGATAGATTTTTCACGGTAGTGTTTCGACGCATTACATGTCTTTATAAGGATTTATTAAGGACTATCAAATATTCCTCCTCTCGTCCGTTCAGCGGCGTAATTAGGTCCGCATGGAATGGAACCGACGTCGACATCGAATGCGTAGTACTAGAAATAAATGCACTTAAATCCGCATAAACGGAGGAAACTATAGAACGTAATTTGAATTTGGAAATGCCCTTAAATGTATGCCTGATATTTTAATGTGGAAGGTAGGGAGGGCAAAGGTCCCGAATGAGTTACGGGGACGGGATTATAAGGGATGTAAAAGAGAAGAAATACGTCGCTTTGAAAAGGCTAGAGGACGGGAGTGATGAATGGAGAGCTGCGTGGAAGAATTCTTAGGACTGTTTGTTGACTTGTGATGATTATGAAAGTTCTACTGACGAGAGAAGGTGTTCCTAGCTTCGTCGGCAGTTTGCCTTCATAAGTAGCTGGCAAGTTTTGATTTTACACTAATGTGCACGTACTATATTTAGTTATTATTGGTTATAATGTTATGAGCGTGTGGTGTTATTGTGGGAATCCTCTTGTATGCTGCAGGCTGATGATTGTTTGAGGCTTGACAGTCGTAAGATCACTCATTCAGTAATAACTCTGAAGTTAGACTCTGAGGCTAGACAATCCTGTGGTCAATTCTATCTGATGAAGCTCTCATTCCTTTTATTGAATTTTTTCCTTGCGTCGATTGAATATCAACAAGTTCCCATGGTCGCTTTTCTTCCGCTTCGTGGAAAGAGGCTCAAAAAGGGGGGGGGATGTGGATGTATCCATTGAAGGTTGGTTGGGTCAGGAGAGAGCAGAACTTACCCCGAACAAGAGAACAAGTAAATATGCATAGCCTGTCCCACAGGTCGTGTGTCATTTTTGACCTCTTATTTTAGTAACTTCGCATCGAGCAATATTCATAAAAATTGGCACACTTATGGGGAAAGGTCCTAAGTTTTGTTGAGTGTAAGCAAAATTTTACAATTTTGATCATTTGACCTCACAATGTGGGTCCAAACCAAAAATTTGAATTTGCCTTATGGGGTTTCAATGTTAAAAAAATCGAGATAGAAAAAAGTCTGAATTTCATTGACCAAGATGTCAATTCTTAGGTTTTCGGACACGAGAAACCCGAAAATAACACTTTTATTTACGAAAATTCAATCGTCGACCCTGTAAGTTCACCGTCAAGGCCATAAGAGTGGCAAAAAGAATAGCATGCCAACAAAGGTGTCCATCCATGGGTTTTATAGGGTGCCCAAGTCATTTCATACATTCATGGTAAAAGGCCTTTCCGTGGGCCACTTCACGCTTCCAGATTTCGTTTCAGGGTTCATCCGGGATTTGAACCCGAGGCCCACCGAACAGCAGACAAGCGCACTGCGCAATAGGCGAACGTGCTCCTAGTGGGTTACGCAGTGGGTAGTGAACATCTACATAATACCCTGAGAGCTACCTCTAGGGTGTTTGGCAGGGGGTGACTAAGAAAAGAAACTTGCATGAAGGAATACATAAGTTAGTAGGCTTTGATACAAGCCAACTAACCTACTAGTAGGTAAGCCATAACGCTGCCGTTGGGCTGAGCTTAACACTCATAAGATGCAATCTTCTCAACTCCTGACGCGCGACTCGCGTGCAACTCGCCAGCATGGCTGCTCGCGTGAGTCATATCTTTGCTGATGAATTCATTACACCCGAAATTAGGGAGAAATGTACTTACGCATACAATTTTAGACACAGCAGATACCGAAACAGTAAGCCTGGAGGGATACAGAGGAGTATCTGTTGGAAAGGAAGATACGGAGAACTTTAATTTCTGATGATTCTCAAACGTTATGAACGTTGAAGCTCGAGTAGTGACATCGTTGTGTTTATTAGCGAAAGATGCGTCGACCAGATGGAAATCTCTGCGTGACAAATGTCACACCCTGTACCCACTGCAAATTGACGAGTGGAAGAGAGTGATTGGCTCACAGAGAAAATGAAAGAATTATACTTATTTGAGTTAGATGATCCACAAAAGATAATAACAACACCGCCACTGTGGAAGCATACCTACGCGGTCGTCACGTTTCATTTGTTTCATTGTCTGCTGCAGATAGATAGTTGGAGTTTCATACGCGTAGATTCGCCAACGCTGAAGGTTCACTTTCATGAGAACAGTTCACGCGAAGAATAGCAGTGAATTACGAGTCCCGTCTCCCGCCACGCGTTCTGATTGGCTAAAGGACAGCTCCAGCGATGGTTCCAGCGACGGAAAAAGGGTCATGCCGAGAGATGGAAGATGATACTATGCGATTTCCATCCCTGAAGCCATCGCTCAAAATGACAGCTTGAAACGGTCATTTTTCCGCCATCATTGAAGCGATCGTTCTAAAATGGCTGAAAAGGTTATCGTGTTACTCAGGCTAGACAATCCTGTGGTCAATTCTATCTGATGAAGCTCTCATTCCTTTTATTGAATTTTTTCCTTGCGTCGATTGAATATCAACAAGTTCCCATGGTCGCTTTTCTTCCGCTTCGTGGAAAGAGGCTCAAAAAGGGGGGGGGATGTGGATGTGTCCATTGGAGGGGAGGTTAACATTCCCCCCTCCCCCTTCCTTCCGCTCCACCATTCTCTCTTTCTCTTTCTTTTCTCACGCGCAAATGTCTTTATAAAAGGGCGTTGAAAAAAATTGTAAGATAATATTTTTAAAGGTGTAACATTCGTTATAATATTTACTTAAATATAAAAATGCATTAATTGAAATGTATTTGAGGGAAACGGCCTTTATGTCATTTGTTTCAATAAGGTTTCAGTAATCCACCACCCCTTTGCTTTCTTCTGGTATTTCAAAGATTTGGCGATTAGACATTTGCAAAAAATTATCGCCCGAATGTATTGTGGAGAAAGAGAACTTTATTGAGCACTTTTGGAAGTTGCACGGTTCATGAACTTTTTGCAAATTGTAAAAATTTTTGACATCTTGTAAGAAAATGGCGGTTGTATTAAGATACATCGCCGAAATTCAAATATAAATCGATTGTTTCAAGGTAAAAAAAAAACAAATATTGTCGGCTTCTATAATTCGTTTTTGAGAAACTTTTTTTACCGGAGGTAACAACAAAAAAATCCAATTTTTTAGATAAAATTCACACAACGGTTTGAGGGGAAAAAACCTTGCGGATAGACATGTCGGAATCGCGGAAAATTGCAAGTACGTATTTATTTCATTATGGAAAAATTCCACCCCATCACGCTGTCATCTTCGGATTTTTTTTAATGCGCGGATAAACTTTGTAGGAAGCATCTACTACTCTAATTTACAAGTGGAAGCTTTTTCCCTGGAAGTCTACTGATCCCGAGGTGTAAACAGAAAGCTGAAAAAGTTATAATTTTGGCCTTGCCATGTCGCGCCACGAAGTATTGTTCGGAAACACTTCAGAATCGGATTGAGCAGCCCATAATGCTTTCAGGACGGATAAAAAAAAACCACCCCTAAACTTATCCTCATCTTTTTATAAGAAATATTTGCATCTTGACTGGACGCTGTTTCTCTTTTTCTTTCGTACGTGCGAATCCATGGCAACGGAGAGAGGGGGGAAGTGGCGGGTAGGGGGGGGGCGAGAGAAAGACGCGATTTATCGATGTCCTCGATGCAGGGGAGGGAGGGAGAGAGAGATAGATTGACCAAAATCCGTCTCGGCCGCTTCCCTTTTGTTTTTCGACCCCCTTTCCACCCCCTCGTTTCATTTATAATGGGAAAACAAGGGCGAGAGAGCAACCCCTACCCTCCCCTCCCCCCTCTCTCGCTCTCTCCACTCCGCGTGGCCTTGGTTCGATCCCTCCTCTCCGCCAGAGGGGCGTGAGTTTCATAATGGCGACGAAGGATGTCGCCACTGTCTCCCCCTCTTTCTCTCTATCTGATTCTCTTTCCGCCGCTCTGACGTTCACCTCGAAGCAATTAGCATTTCTTTCATAACTGAGGCAGAATGACCCCTTCCTCCTGCGGTGTGTGGCGCTCGACTTGAAGTGGAAGGAAAGGCTAGATAAGATAAAGTTTGTTTTACCCCGGACTATATACAATCTCATCAAATACAAATACATGAAATACACAATTATCGAAACTTTCGGAAATATCTTTTTGGATAAAGATAGAAAAAAGATGTAAATTAAAAAAAAAGGAAGACCTAAGTGTTGAATTCATCAATTGCTTGTTTTCCATCCGGGCCCTAATGCGGACCGAATGGTTCTTCTCAGTGTTGGTGTTTGTATCTACCGCGCTCACCCTGGCAACCTGTCTTCCATCGTCCCCTTCGCTTACACTGTAAAGTTGAAACTAGTCCCTTTGACACTTTTTTCGTGTCATTTGTTTCATTCGTGCATTCTGATGCATATGCTGAGAAGATTTAACATTCAAAGGCGGCAGCTGGTACTCGGCCCGGTACATAACCGGCGCGAAATTTGTGGATCTTCGTCAAAAATCAGTGCTGTCGGCAGTAACGATTAAAAAAAACCAAGTAAAGTAACATCTGAATTATAGAATACAGTAAACACAATCATAGGGGCATGCATACTCCCAAGATACATGGTACAAAAAGTCTATAGGCATATCACGTTCAATGATTGTATATGCAGCCACCAGTATTACACAATTTACCGTAGCAAAACGAGGATACAAGCACATTTTACATATGATACACTTATATTTCGAATATCTACACAGTTTCAGAGCTCTGTCTCGAATGAATGCGCAAATGTTGAGGCCAATCAAAATATTCAGAGGAGTTCTATGGCATGGTATAGTTAAGTTTGTATTATTTCTAGTCACTCGCTTTTTTATCCTTGGAGGACGAAACAAAGTGGAAACTGAGGTTGAAAGACAAGAGACCGCGAGGAATAAATGAAAAAGATTTCGTCGGCTTCGTTGGCGGCGAGGTTAAGTCCTCGCCTGCTAAATAAGAGGCCGCGGGTTCGAGTCCCGCCTGGGTAAATTTCCCCTGTCCTGGGCGGTGTACGAGCATATGCCGAATGAACCGATATAAAATGGATGATATGAGCTGTATTCGGTGGTGGGGGAACAAAATAAAAGTTAATAAAAACGGTATATTCTGATCCCAAATGTGTGTCCTCGTGATCACAGTCCTAACGCGTAAAGTTAAAAAGAGGTGGGGTAAGTTTTACATAGAAGTCATATCCGAGACAGAATGATGTGAAAAAGATATTGACAAAGACGGAAAGTACAATGGTCGGATATGAGCTGAAAATTAATACAAAAAGGACTAAGATATTAGTATGCAGCAAAAGAGAGGAGGCTAGGACAAATACTAAACTAGAAAAACATAAGCTCAAAGAAGTGAAAGTTTGTTTTTTCCTGGGAAGCCGAATTAACAAAGATGAACGAAGCAAGTAAGAAAAAGTCAGTAGAATAACTCGGGCGAAGAGGCCTTATTAATAATAGAAAAATCTACTTACAGCTAGGAGTGCAAGCATAGAAGTAAGGAAAAAATTCATCAGATGCTAAATTTATAACATGTTTATCTAAAGAAGCGAGGATTGGATGTTGACAGGAGCAGATGTCAAAAATGGAAGCATTAAAAATGTGGAGCTAACGAAGAATGATGAAGATAAAATGGATCGACTGTGTAAGTAACGAGGAAGTGCTAAGAAGAGTGGGAGAAAAGAGAAGCCTCCTAAAAATCTTAAGCAGAAGACGGGACAACTTAGTTGGCCACATTATGAGACATGATGGCCTGATGAAGACTGTCGTTGAAGGACAGGTGGAAGGGAAGAAGGGCAAGGTACGGCCCCGAATGAGTTATATCGGACAGGTTATAAAGGATGTAAAAGAGAATAAATATGTAGGTATGGAAAGGTTAGCGGATAGGAGAGAGAAATGGAGAGCTGCGTCAAACCAATCTTAGGATTGTACACAAATTGCTATGAGAAAAAGTTTCCTATAACCGGAAATCAAACCAAGGACCTTTGGCTTTCCGGGTAAGTTTTAAACGAATAGCGGAAGCGGCAAAATGCGATCGGTGGATTTGGGACGATGTCATGTTGCCATGGCTTATAGGCATCTCGCTCCCCCCCTCTCCCCTTTTTCCCCCGCCCCCCGCCCCTTCCTCTCCGCTGAGACGACCCTCGACTCCGACCGCCAACTTCGCCGAATGTGTGTCTCTCTCTCTCTGTGGAAGATATAATAATTTTTTTTTCAAGGGCGAGCGAGCGAGTGGATCGATTCCTTCCTTCCTTGCTCATGATGGAGCGAGGGCATCAGGTGACGCGAAATACGTAATGGGCCCTCTGCCCTTCAAAAAGAAAAGCTCCGAGCCGAGTCCGTGGTAGGGGAGGTAAGGAGGTGGATTATTCTCTTATAATTATTCTTATAAACGTGAGATTGCAATGGCTTCTCTCGAGTGAGAGAGAAGCCATTGCAATCTCACGTTTATAAGCCGGCTAATTATCCATGCCACTCGACCAGTCTATTTTAGATACGTACTAGGCAGTACTTGAAAATCTATTTTTTTGTCCGGGTATACACGGGATCAGATATTATCTGAATCCAGATTCGAACTGTCGACTTCATTTATTTATCACGTATAATTTTATACAGGGTGTCCCATTTATCTTGACTACCCGAAATAAATTTGTGTCCAGATGTAAATTCAAAAATGTGTCAAGCAAATATCCATTAGCCGTCAGGGGGACATTAATCAGCATATAGATAGATATGAAGGTCAGATAGATATGGAGGCAGGGGCGGATCCAGGATTTCTTTCTGGGGGGGGCACAAGCAAGGCCGTATCCAGGATTTTGTTCTGGGGGGGGGGGGGGCACAAGGATACCTCATAATGCAAAACGAACGCAATGATAATGGGACTTTATTAAAATCTTCCATATAGTGTAAGGGCCTGGGGGGGGGGGGGGGTACGTGCCCCCGTGCCCCACCCCCCCTAGATCCGCCTATGTATGGAGGGCAGCATTGTCTAATCTTAGGATTACAATACTCTTCGGGATACTCTACATGCCCTGAAAATTCCAATATGATGACGCAAATTGTAAATGAGTAATACGTAATCGAAAAACAACAAATAGCGTGAGTGATGCGTCCTCTTAATGCACTCTCCTGGTTAATGAGATCCTCCTGTCTTCTCTGCAAACGAAATAAGAACGCAATACGCTTTTTTATAATCGGATACTGGCAGTAGGACATTGATAAGGAGGAGAGCTCAAATGGGAAGGACGAATGCGGAGCGCAAAGTCATTCGCGACAGTAGACTGTCTTGGTTAAGGGTCTCGCAATACTCGTAATACAGTTCCAAGAGCCAACTGAGAGCTTTACAAAGCCTTTGCTGGAATTGCATCAGAAGCCGCCGGAGACTCGAAGGTTTCTGCATTCTCCCATTCATAGAACATTTAATGAAGCGGCACCGCACGGACGGATCAAGGTTTTCACCAAGGAGAGAGGAAGAGGATACTTAATACGCCCTTTCCGAAGGATATCGTCATAGTTGACCATTTGGCAGAAAATATACAGGGTGTCCCAATTATCTTGACCACCCGAAATAACTTTTCGTCCAGATGCAAATTCAAAAACGTGTCAAGCAAATGTTCATTAGCCGTCAGGGGGACATTAATCAGCATGATTGCCTTTCCTGTAGTTGTATTATTTACAAAGATATGAACAGGAGGAATTATAAGGGAGGTAATGAATTGCCGAATAAAAAAAATAGGGTGCCATTTAAAAAAGACATACCGCTGTTCATATCTTTATAAATAACAAAGCTACAAGGAAGGAAATCATGCTGATTAATGCCCCCCTGACGGCTAAAGAACATTTGCTTGACACATTTTGGAATTTGCAACTGAACAAAAAATTATTTCGGGTGGTCAAGATAAATGGGACACCCTGTATACAGGGTTATTTATAATGATGGACCCACTTTCAAATCTTCGCATTTATTCAAGTATAAATTGAATATGTGAAACATTTGTGCCCATGAAAATAAGAAGTTTCAAAGATTTTTTTTCATTTCGTGTGATATCAATTTAATTTAAGAAATTTATTATTTTTTAAAAATTTATTTATTTTTTAGTAATTATTTAATATTTATTTATGTGGTAAATATTCACGCGTTTTTGCTGCACGGAAAGCATCGAGGCGAGAGCCGAACTCGTCCCACCTAGTACGAAAGCGCATCTGCTGTTATGGAGTGCACGGCAGCGATGATACGGGACCGCAGATCGTTCAGAGCGGTTGACATTGTCGGGGCCTAAATAGCGTCCATCGTATAACGCCAGAGTAAATAGAAGAAGAGTTGTGATCAGGAGATGTCGGTGGCCTGAGGTGATGTGCCAGGTCACATTTATAATAGGGTAGTTTCCTTCATCAAAGAAAACGAAAGGCATTGATTGCGATTCGTTACCCACCATTAATGTATTCATAATGTACAAATTATTTGGTTCAAGAAATCCCAATTTAGACGAATGGCAACAGTCAATTTTAACCTTATTTGAAAAATGCCAGATTGGCGCCCATGCGATTCCACTCCACGTGACGTCACAGGGACCTAGTTTCTACACTAGAGGATAGGAGTTTTACATCGTCTGAGATTACCAATGCATGCATGAGACACAGAGCTCAGGGAAACATGTCTTAATAATCACCTATTAAAAATACCTAAGTTCGGAAAGTTTCTTTCGCTTGATAGGGGAATAATAATTCTAATTTAAGCCAAGCGTTACCTGCTAGCAGGGTACTCAGCTACCTGCTAGCAGCCTGCGTCGTATCAGCGCTCAAGCCTTGCCTCAAGGTCACCTCACAGGGCAGCAGCGGGAACCAGAATGACGTCACAAGGAGTTTTCCCGGCATTCATTCTTAGCCGTCGCGTTTTCGCACGCTTGAAAATTTTCACTTTTTATTTAACCGCGAAAAATATATATCGTTATTTAAAAATGTAAATGCGTGAAATACGTACTCCAGGAGTAATAATCTTTCGATTTAGGCAATAAAAAAATAGGAAACCACCCTATTATAGAAAAAAAGTTAATTATTACAAATTATTACATTGAATTTACATCATACATTATTTAAAAAAAACTTTGAAACTACCTATTTTCATTTGCAAAAAAGCTTGTTCACTTTGGATTTGTACTTGAATAAAGACGAATTTTTTTAAATGGGCCCATCATAGAGAATAACCCTGAATTTTTTTTTACTAGAACAAATACTCTTAAGTTTCCAGTTTATCTGGGTATTGATTATAAAAAAATAAATATTTAAAAGTTTCCACTGGGTGCAAGGAAAAATATGCACCCTCCCCATGGGAAACCACCTAGTTGAAAATGAACTGACTCTTACATATTGTGCGTAAATACTCAGTATGAGAAACAAAAACTACTACGCAACGCATAATGCATCGCTGGAAAGGAATAATACTATGGATACAAAGAAAAAAAATGGAAGAAACTGCGGTAGGGCCAAAAAAAATTATTAGAATACAATTAGATTCATCGAAGCCACAATCAGTAAATAAAAATTTAAAGTTTTTTTAAATGTCCACTCAAAAGAAAGACTGGACAAATAAGCAACGAAAATATAAAAGCGTATGCATCAATTAATAAATAATGAAGTAATCGCCATCCTTCTGTGTGATAGAATTGGGCCTCCTCTGTGCATTCTCTTGCTTTAAGACTTCACTATGTGTGACTTCACTTCATTCACACGCCTTTTAGGCGGCTTGCGGGGTATTATGTAGATGTAGATTGTAAATATCAATTTACTCGCTGGTTGAGTATCAAGACTTATGTAAAAATATGTCAGCAAAAATATCTCGAAAGGCCGACCGCCACGCCGAAGAAAAATGGAGATGTACATAATTTTCTTGAAATTAATTAACTCTATGAAAAACACTCGAAGACGAAATAAAATAGGTGAGCATCGCGATGCGTGACGGGTGATTTTGGTGTGCCGCGTGAGAGTCGCCGATTCCAACGTCAACATTGAATCGATGTCCCTCCATTCCCACTGGGTCACGGCCCATGCGATGGCCTCAGTTTCGGTTTTCGGCGCTTGACACAAAAACCCGAAAGAGAGAGAGAGAGATTCCCTCACCAAGTTCAATGGAAAGGTATCAAGATGGGCCATGCCATTGTATACGGTCGTTTTAAATTTTACATATATCACTAATTAGAATATGCTATTAGCCTCACCCATCGTGTGTGCACAATAGATACAAAAGAATCATCCAGGCCATAAAATCGCACGTTTGTGTCCCTTTCTGATGATCAGATAATTTATTTAGCTCCATGAAAGTGAGTACTTTGAGATAGCACCGCCGCAGACGATAATTCCGTGTTGATTCTCATCCATCAACGCCAATCTTTCTCAGCCGTCGGCTACGAAACTCAATTGGCCGAACGTGACTTGACAATCCCCCGCGCGAAACACGAATCAGTGATACTGAATGACTCAATTGATTAAGGCATCGGCAGTGAATATTCGCTGCCTACCTGAACGCTTCGCCACAGCATTTACAACCGATACAAGTCATTTGAATAAAATCATCAAATGATCACCGCGTGAAAATCTGATCCTAGTTAGAAATTGTTTTTATTTTCGTCCCATTCACGCTGAAGTTATTTCCCTTAAGTGTTTCTTTCAAATATAATTTGTATGTCTACTAGTTCGAGGGACGATTGCCTATAATTCACAAAATTATTTTCAAAAAAGCTTGAAGAATTTTTAATGGCTCAATTTGAAGGCGAAGGATGACGATTATTTTATTATTAATCATTGATGCACACGCTTTTTAATTTTCTTTGCTTACGGTGAGGTAATTAAGTAACCTGTTAATTTTTAAGTTATCTCGTAGATGAGATCACCGGGACATGGGCATACCCAGCGAGGGGCAAGAGGGGGTAGCTAACCCCCCCCCCCCCACATAAGCGAAAAGTGCAAATTTCTTTAAGGAAAATAATATTTTTTCATGCAAATACTTTTAAGAAGTAATACAGAGCTGTTACAGTTTCCTTAAAATGTTGGTTTCATTCACCTTTTCCATGCCTCTAACTTACCTATAACTTGAAAAACCATAGCTTTCCCCCCCCCCCCCCCCCCTCTAGTTTTTAATCTGGGTACGCCCTTGCACTGGGAGGTGGTGGTGGCTGGTAGTTGCTCAGGGTTAAAGTACGTAAATACGTACAATGCAGTAAAGGCATTATTTGTAAGGATTATGAAAATGTGCCTAAGGAGTATTGTGCCCTACATGGCTACCAACATGGCGAATTTAGAATAACCCTTATTGCCTTTTTTTTATTTAAAAACTACAATATGGGACTGATGTGAGTATGTAAAGTACCTTTGTAAATGACTTTTGCTGGAATTGACTGCTTAAAAATGCATTATTTTCAACTTAATTCACATCTTTCCCTTGCAACTGCCTAATTATTCTAAGGAATAGGGTATTTTCCTTCATCAAAGAAAACGAAAGGCATTGATTGCGATTTGTTACCCACCATTAGTGTATTCATAATATAAAAATTATTTGGTTTTAGAAATCCCAGTTTAGACGAATGGCAATGGTTAATTTTAACCTCATTTGAAAAAGACCAGATTGGCGCCCATGCAATTCCACTCCACGTGACGTCACAGGGACCTAGCTTCTATACGAGTAGATAGGAGTTTTACATCGTCTGAGATTACCAATGCATGCATGAGACACAGAGCTCAGGGAAACATGTCTTAATAATCACCTATTAAAAATACCTAAGTTCGGAAAGTTTCTTTCGCTTGATAGGGGAATAATAATTCTAATTTAAGCCAAGCGTTACCTGCTAGCAGGGTACTCTGCTACCTGCTAGCACCCTGCGTCGTATCAGCGCTCAAGCCTCGCCTCAAGGTCACCTCACAGGGCGGCAGCGGGAACCAGAAATACGTCACACGGACTTTTCCCATCATTCCTACTTAGCCGTCGCGTTTTCGCGCGCTGAAAATTTTCACTTTTAATTCAATCGCGAAAAATAGATATCGTCATTCGAAAATGCAAGAGCGTGAAATACGTACTCCAGGAGTAATAATCTTTCGATTCAGGCAATAAAAATATAATAGGAAACCATCCTATTGCGCTTTTGGATGAGAGTGGATGATCCCACGTTGTGATGTTGGCCGCCTAAAAGTGTCGCTCCGCTGTACGAGATAAGTGGCAGGAAGCTGATCGAAAGGCCACCGCTTCAAATCCCGGGCGACCCCTTCGGACACCCGCAAACCACAATACTCGAATGTGGAACAGGGAAAGGATCTGGATCTCTAACAATGAAACAGTTAAATTCGCACGCCTATGGCTTTCTTGGTAGAGCTCTACCCTAACCTACCGGAATAAACGTACAGGTTGTATCGCAATGAGAGTCAAGGACTTACTCCATCAAAACACGATGGCTGATTGCGTATGCACGGAAAAGGTTGAGTTTATTTATTCAACGTAACCCCAAAAAGTGATAATTTTCCAAAGAAAGAATGTGTTATCCTTGGCCTGAAAACAAATCAAATTATCGAAAATTGGCGCCGAGCGCTTTATCAATTAAATTCCACCATTAACTTTTGGTATATTGATATGAACTCCATTCACTATCTCCCAGCACTCTATCGATTGTTTCAGCAACTAAAACTACCGCGACCTTTACAGGTGTTCCATAAATGATTTCAGGGGACAGGATGATAAAGAGGACAAGGTGATGCCGATGGTGATCAAAGCACCTACTTTGGTTTTAGCAGAAGAGTCTTTTTACAGACGAGAATTTATAAGTAAGTTTGGAAGCAAATTATTGCGACTCACACTTGGAGAATGATTCTGTGTAGTAGTGAGGCTTGAACGATGACAGGAGCGGAGAAATCAAAGATTGAAGCTTTCGGAATGTGGTTTCGGATATGAATTACGAAATTAATGTGATATATCGTGTGATTAATACGGATATTTTGGTGAAGAATATAAACCAGAAGAATCGTAAAGGTATTAAAAGATTAAATGATATGAGAATTGTGTGGAAAACTACGTCAAACCTTTCATCCTCTTAGTGACTGTAGATGGTTTTTATGCCAAGTGATTCTTGAATGCCTTCCTCAATGTTCAAATTTCTATTTGTAAGATCAACAGCATATTAGTCCGTAATGGCTCGACAGTGACTAGTCGCCGCTTTTATTAAAAAAATTCCCAATTTCCACTAAAGTGCGTTGAGTATTGTTCACGACTCTACTCATTCTATCGGAAGAGAATCAAGACCTAGTTTCTTTTTTGCTCGTTTAATCATGAAATAATTTTCATGGTGAAACAAAACTCAGTACTATTCCACAAACTTTTATTTTAACAGTCTACTAGTTTCGACGTTTATACCGTCATTATCAAGACTAACGTTAGTATAAACGTCGAAACTAGTAGACTGTTAAAATAAAAGTTTGTGGAAAAGTACTGAGTTTTGTTTCACCATGAATATTTCATCGTTCCACCAAGTAACGCCCAAATCAGTTTATTTCATGAAATAATTATTACCGAAGTCGAGTTATTCTTCCATCTTCCCTTCCTTCGATTCCAAACTCCTGCGTCTTAGCCTGCGGTGAACTCTACCCCCGCCTATTCATACCAACCTTCGGGCTGAATTACTGACTGAGTGATTAAATCTATATTTATGCTGGAAAATTGACTCCTCCTTACTTTTCTTCGCGATAAAAATATTCGTTTCGATTGACTTTTTTTTATATAGATATTGATATGAAATGGTTTTCCTTAGTGAATTCCATGCGGGCCCATGGAAGGCCTCGGGAATCACAAATAATTAGTCTGCCTGAATCTGACCAACTCTTATGAAATGATCGCGTACCACCTCAATCAGTTTAGAGGAATCGGGTTTTTTTTTGGTGACTTAAGTGTTGGCTTACCACGCCGTGGGCTCGGGTTCAAATCCCGGCGGAATTTTCGGAGACTACCCGATCCCTGCTTGAATGTTGTATGGAGGACATTTCAAACAAAATACTCCGTCCGTCGGATGGGACGTTAAGCCGTGGCTCCCTTGGTGCCTTTCGTTAAGAGGAATTTCACGTATTACTTTACCAAGACCTAACCTTACGCTATATAAACGTTGTTTCTTGTTTATAAGCCCAAAAGTGTATAACTTATTACCTGATTCATTTCTGAAATAAAAAATAGTAACGCAATTTTGAAAAATATACAATCTCGGTCGTTTAGAATGCAAAGTATGGAGGATATTTTTCTTTGATATAATACTATGTAATACATGTACGTACTTACTTCAATTCAAATGCTGTGCCTAAAATGTTTCTATGTCAGCATGTCCCTATGTAAATGATGGTAGCCATAAAACAGGTTGTCCTTAATGGCTACCTAAAGTTACTCCATTTTATGTAATTAATTCTATTCTGTACCTTTTTATTTTTTCTTGGAGTAATAAAACAATGTATTTATTTAGAGCAGGCTAATGCCGACGCCGGGTTTCTCTCCACCTTTCCTCACCTACCCTTCCCTCATGGCGCAAATGACCTCAGCTGTCGGTCGCCTCGTCTAAATACACAACCACAGCATCAGCTAGTTAAGTATATGGAATAAGAGTGGCTATTTTGTTGGAAAAAGAGTGACGGTTTTGTTTTTCCGCGTCATTAGTGGAGCAACATCCAAATCTTCAGAGAGTCGTTGCGGTAAGGAGCCGTGTCTCTTCGAGCAGTCTCGTTCCGATGGCGGATGGGAAGGTCGGCGCCGAAATTGAGGCTATCAAAGCGCCGCGGCTTCCTGGCCCAATTCCCTTCCCTCCTGCTTTGATAAGCATCGGCGTTCGCGACGAGAGCAGCCTTCGCTTTGCGCTGACGCCGCAGAAAGAAGGCCGAGGATTGTGTTTCAGTGGAGCATAGCGTCTCTCCTCTCTCTCTCCCTCGCTCACTCCGTTATACTTTGGATCATCAAGAGCAGCAAGGCGCTTTTTTCGATTCTCTTTTTTTTCCAGTCACCTGTGTGCAACATTTTATTCCTCTTTGAATGCGAAACCTATGAGTGAATAACCGACGCGGTTGACGAAAGAAAAAAATGCCGTCGCACCTCAGTGTCTAAACTTTCATGTACCGTTTATGAAGTGTAATATCCGGGAGTTACGATAACTTTGAACCCTAAAGTAACTCAATTATTCTTCTTAAGTGTACACGATATTGTTTTCTCTTTTAACTTATTTATTCAACTGCTCTGGTAACTAGTCAACAACTTTTTCTTACCCTTGACAACCCTTTGCTTATTTATAAACTTCAACACTTAATGTTGTTGATTTAAATTAACATTTCGTTAAAATAATTACTATTAACTTCAGCAAACCCATCGTGGGAAACGCATACAAAAAAGTGTTTGTGGCAAAGGACTGAAGAAGTTAGGATCCGTCAAAGGTGTTGTGGGAAGATTTTCCGATTAGCAAGTAAAAAAAGAGTTGCTGTTTACCATTCTTCCGACCACTCCCAGAACACGGAACGAACATGTAGGATCCGGTGCAGAAATACTTATTCCGTGAACTTAGTAATATACAAAGGAAAGTTGCGTGAATCGTCAAAAACTGCGAACGACGTACAAAAAGTGTTACGCAGATGTTAAACGAATTTGGCTAAGATCCGCTGGAGACTCGTAGGTTGCGCGATAGGCTTAGATTGCTTGAGCAATAGGGTGGTTTCCTATTATTTTTTTATTGCCTAAATCGAAAGATTATTACTCCTGGAGTACGCATTTCACGCTCTTAGATTTTCAAATGGCGATATCTATTTTTCGCGATTAAACGAAAAGTGAAAAATTTCAAGCGCGCGAAATCGCGAAGGCTAAGTAGGAATGCTGGGAAAAGTCCGTGTGACGTATTTCTGGTTCCCGCTGCCGCCCTGTGAGGTGACCTTGAGGCGAGGCTTGACCGATAATACGACACAGGCTGCTAGCAGGTAGCAGAGTACCCTGCTAGCAGGCAGCGCTTGGCTTAAATAAGGATTATTAATACCCTATCAAACGAAGGAATCTTTCCGACCATAGGCAGTTTTAACAGGTGATTATTGATAGATGTTTCCCTGAGCTCTGTGCCTCATGCATGCACTGGTAATCTCAGACGAAATAAAACTCCTATCTACTCGTATAGAATCTAGGTCCCTGTGACGTCAGGTGGAGTGGAATCGCATGGCCGCCAATCTGGCCTTTTTCAAATGCGGTTAAAATTGACCATTGCCATTCGTTTAAACTGGGATTTCTAAAACCAAATAATTTGTATATTATGAAAACCCTAATGATGGGTAACGAATAGCAATAAATGCATTTCGTTTTCTTTGATGAAGGAATCTACCCTATTGAGAATAGATATCTTTCTGAGCGACACGGAGAACATCATAGTAGAATCCCTCAATATTTCCAGGTCCGACAGAAGCAATAAATTAAGAGAAGGATAGAGAGAGGAATTTTGTTTTTCCCCCGAAGCATAAAAGACTCAAATAAATGCTAGTTGTAATTTAGTTAGAGCATTTAATTTTATTTTTAAACGGCTGGTGTCCTAATATTCCCTGGCACATCGCCTTTTTAGGCGGCTTTCGGAGTACCTTGTATATAAATATAAATGTTCATTGGAGATTGCTTCTGACGTCGCTCTCCTGAAGTTTTTACGTCTATGATGAAGTCGACGCTGGTAGTATTCCGCACTTACTTGATGCAGTGCTCATCAATGTGGTAACGGCCACTCAGCGCCATTCTCCATGTTTTTATTTCCACGCTGTCTACGTGAGTCTCCCAATCGTATCGTTCGTAAACATTCATTCTCACATTCATTTCCAAAAGGCTGTTTCTTTCCGCCGGGCTGCGCGAAAAATTATCATTAACTGTCGATCATTTGTTAATATCAGCTTCGTATTTCGCTGAACCTTGGAACGGCATAAATAATATTGACTGATTTTTAGAATTTACAATCGACTAACCTGTAGATGAGTTATCACCATTCTCCAGTCCTAATTGGTGGCTCGATAACCTTGCTTAAGCATGCTCACGCACGCTGCCCTTGGATATCTACATTATGCGCGAATGATTTTCTTCTTCTCTCCAGGCCCAACCAGGAATAAGTTGATCAATGATAAAAATAATAGTGCTTACTTTAAATTGATAAGATTATTAGAAGCATATTGAACTCCAAATCATCTGTTTGATGGTTCGAGGCCAAACGAAGAAAATTGTTTTATACACCTAATAACGAATGGTTCAAAAGTTTTTTTTTTTACACTTATGTGTTTGAGTGATTTTGACTCGTTTACGGTATTTCATCTCATTCGGCGCATTATTTCTCATACACGAAGATCATGTCTTGATCTCGCTTTCCTCGATATTTGACTATTAAAACTTGATTTTCGATTTCCCCATCACTATCCAGCTACCTCATGTTCATGGGGCAAGTTCTCAGTTGGTCGGTACCCTCCAGGTGCCTTAGCCGTATGCTGGGACAAAATTAGAACGCAGAATTTACAATATAATGGCACAATCATTGGTGTGGCTGATTGTAATTGTAGAAGCTCAATTCCTATTATGAAAGATGGATTCAAGGTTTTCCTGTGCTTCGTTTCTTTTTCATTCCTCAGATCAGTTCGAAGGATGTGTTTTATTATGTTTTAATGTATTCTCATAAGGAAAAGTCTCGGGAAAATCGCTTCCACAATAGTATCTTTTCATACACCTAAGGTCTCGTTTAATGATCTTAAGTATAAATTTATTATAACCGCCGTAGTCATTAAAAGTTGGCCAAGTCCGATAATATAACTTCTATAGGAGAATGAGGTCATCCCTGAGTAATGAATTTTACGATTTCAGCCACATTTGGTCACTTATATTTTAAAGGCTTGCACACCTGACGATTTGAATAATATCGAAGGTCGTTTTGTGTCGGCATTTGAATGAAATCCACTGCATAATGTTCCATAATGCTCTGATAAACAATTCATGGTTATCGCACTTCAAATAGGCCGTTTTTTGCACCCATAATCTTCAACGTCTTCGTATACATAATTATTTTTCAAATGTTTTGCATTCGCCTAGCATGAATGATATTTTATGCCTCATGCTTGATCTATTTTCGGAAGATTTCAATAGTCATTTCTGTTCATTTCTATTTCCGTCTCTCTCGTAAAATGTTTTAATTTGCATTTCTCATCGTTGCCCAACTCGGCCTCTCATCAACACTCGTTTCTCTCAGACCTAAAATGACTCAATAATGATTGTACGTGGTGTTTTCCTTTAAATATTCACATTCACTCTTCTTATGCCCTCGTAAATCAATTCATGAAAATTTTGCATGCACGCATAACAAATATTTACATCATGAATTATTATAATTAACGGTTAATCACGCTTTTGAAATATAACAATTTATACCTGAATAGCGAATCCGTCAGCATAATATCATTGGTACACAAAAAAAACAGAGAAAAAATATATCCAGGATTCATTTATCGTGTCACTTAATTTTTTTACAATCTCAGTGCCAGTTCTTCAATGGCGGAATCCGAGAAAAAAAAACGAGAGAATATTCGCAAAGTGTAATCTTGTTACAATACCAGCTACGCAACTCTTAGGGCCGTATTCCACAACTTTACTCAATTTTTGATTGCGCCCCGAACTCCAAACGGTTTCCATGGTGGTGGTAGGAGACATCACACGAGTACCAAAGATAACACTCAGACTACACTTCGCATCAAATTGAGTCGCCAAGTTCCAAGATGTCCGCCGACATTGCCTCACGTTTTTGAGATAAAATGTCTCTCGTAAAAATATTTCCGTCAGTGTGTTACTGTACTCCAGTAAAGCGGTTTTTTTTTACTAACAGGAGACAGTGACTGAAAATAGTTTAGGCAAATGCATTATTTTGTAATTTTCTTCACTATTAATCTATCTCATGTGAGAGTTTAAGCTAGTTTTTTAAATAATAATTAAAATTTATTATCGTGGGCTCATTGGTCCTTTAGACATACATAGATAAATGAACAGCCAAAATTATACATTTACATAATCAAGTAATAAATAAAACAAAATAAAAATCCTACTCCAAGATCTTGAATAATGTGTACATAATGTTACTTAGATTGAATGAGAATGCAGCAATACAAAAGATACAACAAACAATTTTTCATTTTATTTCAGCCTGTCGGAATGTATTAAATTGAAAACTTTTCTTTTAAAACTTGCGGTGGATTTGCATGTTTAAAATCATCATGCAGTAAATTTGATCTGCGGGAAATAGAAACTACGAGCAATATATGCAATTTCTCTGTACAAACTCTAATTCAAACTCAACTTGAGTCTACTATCTGAATCACTGCGGTATAGCGGAACAGAAATACAGCCCTTAGTCATAATTTCGGACGGAGCCCACTATGTCCTCTGCCGGAATTAACAACAATAGCTCTTTTCTAGAAAGTATATGGCCACAATTTGTCAAGGATCACGTTTCGCTAATAATTCGCCCTTCCATGCGAAATCAGTGATCCATCCACTTTTATTTTGTCGCCCATCGGTTTTCAGTTTCTGGTGCTCTGCTATCTTCTATTTGGATGCAATTGAACTTACATTTGGTTTTATGCGCTTGTTATAATTTTATTCCAGATTTCCTCGTTAATTATATCACTAGCTTTTATCTTTTTTTCGTGAAATAGGTACTTTTTAAATCACTAGTTTTAAGAGAGCTGTAGCTGAAAATTGTATCGCTGAAACATTTTTTATAAACTTAAAAAAATTTTATTTGAGATAAAAATTTGCAATGATGCCATACCGTAAACCTTTCAGCTATACAGCTAAGTTTTGCTCTTTCCACTTGCCCACCTTGCTGTCCGCAAGTAGTCTCATTTTACGGCATCTCTATTTCGCGTCATTTATCGCATGCATGGCGGAAAATGTGACTGTGTACTGCGGGTTGCCTACCCATAATAACTGCTTTCTGGGACACGATAAAATGTCATTTTCTCGACAATTAAAAGGAATAGAGCAGACGTCTTTGGTCTAAAATATCAAGGAAAGACCAATGTTATACACCATTCGAAAAAAATGAGTGCTTGCTGAAACCAAATTAAAATTATTTACATTTTTAACGTTTTTCGTTGAAAATTTCGAAATTTCAAGACGAAATGGCGAACGGAAAATAATTAAACGATTTTGAAAATAAATCATATCTGTAATACCCACATGGGTACGCAACTTTTGCCGGATATTACGATTCGCTCCTTAAAAAAAAGTCGCGTAACGAGGCATTGTGCATTCCCCTTGCATACTCACGCCTTCTCTTCATTTCACAGCGAGAGCGCGATTGCTTTTTTTTTATCTTGATCATTATGATTCCTGAGTGGGTGTCGCGTAATCTGACCCACATTCGGGGCTCTCTCGAGTTTCCACCAATATTGAGGCGAGTGATAGGAAGGAAGGACTCCCATGTTCACCGGAATCATTCAATCGTGTCCTCCAATGACAACACAACAGACCCACGGAAGGGTCTCTCCGTCATTCTGAGTGACGACCTGCAAGGCTTTTACGCGAATTAGGCAGGGAGGCGATAGACACACGAACGCGCTTTCGTTGGACTGCTTGAAATATTAAGAACTGACGCACATCGGAGCGGCACTGGAGAACATAATCCTACAAACTCACCATGTTTTTTAGGTCCGGCAGAAACTAATTAATTAAAAAAATTAAGAGAGATTTTTTCCCGAACTGGAAGGTATAGGAATTCGTTTATCCCCGAAAAATGAAGTACCATAATAAAGTCTTTGTGAAATGTATCATTCAAATATCTTTAATACGTGCCTTCTTTCCTTTTTTCTTTGAAAATATTGTAAATGGGATCGAAGTAAACTGTGGACAAGTACACATCCGCAAAAGACAGGCATGGGAGTTAGTTTTTCCCCCGAACAATGAAGCACTGTAATAAATTCAAGGTGGATCTCAGTATTCAAATATCTATAGCATGTCTCCTTCCTTTCCTTTCTTTGGAAAATTTTTAAATTAGAAAAAAAAATCGAAGCAAACCGTTGGCATGGAAACACATCTTCAAATATACTCTCAAGCCATTACGAGTCCTGCCATTTGCATGGCCGTGTGTGCCCTGAGCATGGCGGTGTGGGTGCATATCGGTGGCTGGGTTGGGGGCCGCGAAGGGGCGCATATGATTTCGTCCTGGATTTGAGCGAGGAAGAAAGGTTGGGAGGAAAATGGAGGGCGGCCCGATTCTTTATTCGATCACTTGACCCAATTCCCCCATTCCGCCGCCGCCGCCCTAAAGAGACACCACGAATAAAAACAGACTCGCGAGAAAAACACGGAATCGTCAGCTCTCTCGCGCCCTTGTGGCAATGGGAGTCGCTCGATATACGATACAATGATCTCCACCAATACACTTTTCCATTCTTTCTCTCCGTATCGATACTCTCTCCTCTCTCGACTGATCCTCACATAATCTGTGGCATCGTGTTCATTCAATTATAGCACTACAACCAATTAGGAAGCTGCCAGAATACTTCTTAAATACTCCATCCAAACCTAAATTAATCAATAGAGTACTATAATAGTAATAATTACCCATTAAGTAGTCATACTGGACAGGGGCGCAGCTAATAATTGAGGCTAGAAGGGGAGTTTAGGCACAACCGATACTGGGGAGTAAGGGGTATGGAATACCCACCAGGGGAAGCGGGAGGTGCGGGGGCCCTCCCTCGGAAATATCTAAGATAAATGGTTCAAAATGGTAAGTTTTACGGTCTTCTGAGGGATATTTTTATAATCCTTACGTTATTCTACATGTAATATTAGTCCAATTAAGTAAAATGGATTCAATTTTAAAAATTCTCTGAGCTCTGGGGGGGGTGGGGGTTTATCCCCCAAAATACCCCCTCGCTGCGCCACTGAATTACTGGAGCCCTCCATTCGTCCTTTTCCCAAGCTTCCTCGGGAGCTAAAATAAATTATAAATTGTTGTATTTTTCTCTTTTCCATGAATTAATTTTTAAGTTTCGCTTCAATATTTATGAATCACAATTATCTTGAATTTTCGAAAAGTTCGTTCAACAAAGCGGTCACAAATTGCACAGGGCACAACCCTGTGTACCTTAACTAAGAAACTTGCGCGGTACTTCTTATTGGTAAGCCTCTGGCTAGCCTGCAGATATTTCCTGGTTTATTGTTTGCTAATGAATTTAGTAATCGGTTATTGACCAGGAAGATGCAAAAATATGAATAAAAACTATGTGTTTGGAGAATTTGGAGATAACATCAAACTTTTAAAAGATTTGAGCGTGTTCCGATTTAAAAAAAAAAGGATAACGATATAAGGGACCCCTCACCTTCCCCTTCCCCTCCCTTCTTCCATCAAACCCCTCGTCTTGCACTGAATATTAGCAGAGGAATGCATTGTGTAGTAAAAGTTCCCTTTAGTTCCAAAGATAAATTAAAGGTGAAGTCGACAAGGGAGGTGGTTTGCATCAATTGCAGTTCAGTGAGGCTAAGCGGATAATCGAAATTGCTTATTGCTGTTTCGGGTACATCTCAGCATGGCTGACTGCCGTGTGCACACTAGTGGGAAAATGCACTGAACTCGAATGCAGGTGTTAGTGTTTTTTGAAGTGGTCCGAGTCCAGAACAGATCCAAATTATTTTATTATCCAATTTTGCATATTTTTTGGTGTGTTAATTTGAAAGTTACCTACCTGAGAGTTTGTAACCCTTAGAGTTTGTAAACCTGAGAGTTTGTAAGCCTTAACATCTCCTAAAGCATGCTCTCAAGTTCTCAAGGAATAATAAATAAAATGCGTATTTATTGGGAGAGATTCAGCGGCGGCTCGTGAGTCAAATGCTGGGAGGGGCACACTACACCGGGGGGTCAAAATTTATTAATATTTTGAGTATTTTAGTGAGTTTTTAAAGTAATATAGAGACCATTATGACTTACTAAAACACTAAAAATCACTGAATCGATTAATTCAACTACAGCTAGGCCTATTTACATTAAAACAATTTACACATAATAAGTCGACTGGTCACCAAAACAAGGTATTCTGCAACACTGCAACACCAAGATTATGCGGCCGCCGGGCGGCGCGGTGGTGTCCACTCACTAGATATGTCGCTCTGCGCATGCTCGTACGGCGTCCCAAGATTTCCATAAGGCACAAGCTTAGTCGCGTCAGAGCACCAGCAGCCCCCACCATTACCACCCTTCATATAACTTCATGGCGATGGATAGGGACGTTTTGGCAAGCGCCCCGCGGGAACAATTGCGAACTTCTCGCGCTATTTTAGCGTGTTTTTGCTACATTTTCGATGTATGCGATTGAAAAAATACTTTTGTTAATTAGATGTATAATTATAGTTGAATGGGTATTTTATTTTTTTTCCTTTTTCAAATCTTTGGGAGGGGCGCCGACCTAGAGAGAGTCCTTATGGGCAACTGCCACCACTGGAGAGATTGGGATTAGGCTATTCCATCTAACCCCTCGTCATATATTTAATATTTGGAGCAACGCATATTAATGCGTAGACAGATTAATCTTAAAAGTAAATGAAGCTACATTATCCAAAAACACGCAAGTATTCTTTAACGAGAAAAAGTGCAGAAGAAAATTAACCAAAATGTCGAGGTGAGGAAAGATATGAACATAAAAACGAGGGAAAAACCTATGAAAATTGACTTTCATCGATATTGCAATTAACAAAACCTTCAGGAAAACGTCCACGCAAGAAGGGGGCGTAAAAAATTGCGAAAACCTACTGAGAAAGACATAATATCTAACTATGGTGGACAAACATAAAATACAAGAAAATTATAGCTCTGTACCAGGAAGGTGAAAAATAAAAAAGAAGTAGCATAAGGGTGCGTGGCAAGTGAACAGAGGGAGCGAAGTCTTTGCATTGCCGTCACCGGGTTTTCCTCTAGAGCGGCAGCAGGTGAGGGATGTTAAAGAGATTAATATACGTAGGTGTGAAAAGATAGGAGAAGGGAAAGATAGCTGATAGGATTATTGAATGGAGAGCTACGACAAGCTAATCTTAGGATAGATGGCTTTTGATGGTGCTCATAATATTCCCCAAAAAAGTGATAATTTTACAGAGAAATAATGCTTATCCTTGGCCTGGAATTAAATCAAATTATCGAATATTAGCGCCGAGCGATTTATCAATTAATTGCCACCTGCAACTTTTGGTACCTTGATATGAACTAAGATCAATATCACCCGGCTCTAAATCGATTGTTTCAGTGACTAAAACTGGAGCGGTATTTTTTTCCAGTAGTTCTTCATTGATATTAGGGGACAGGACGATGAAGAGGAGAAGGTAATGATGATGGTATTTAAAGCACTTAATGAGATTTTTTGGGATCTAGGTTCAGGAGAAGAGTATTTTTACAAATTTAAATATAAATATTGAAGTTAGGAGGCGTATTATATAGGAGGGCTAGTGAGGCTTTGGCATTGATAGCAGCGGAGAAATCAAATAGGCAGGCTTTTGAATCGCGGTGCCACTGAAGTGTTATGTGGATAAAATGGATCGACCGAGTTAGTAATGAGGAAATCCTAAGAAGAGCAGGAGGGAATAGAAAGTCTTTAAAAAGACCGTATATCAAATACAAGAAAATTCAAAGGACACATCGCGAGGCACGATGAAATAGTGAAACCCATCGTTGAAGGACCGGTGGAAGAGAAGAAATAGAGGAGTAGGCCTAGGATGAGATGAATGATAAAATACCAGCTCATTAGAGAATTGATTGAAAAATTGATTCGAACCAATCTTTGGATATCTGGTTGATGATTGTTATGAATATAATATTTAATTTCGATTCCTCATCAATTCATGCTGCCTTTTTTCAGGCATTCTTCTCGGGACCTGCACCAGCCTATTGCTGTCGTATTGGCCGACGTGACGGTAAGCAAATTATTTCCATTCTCAAAGCGTGTATTTCCTTTCCTTTCCTTCCTCCTCGCACCAGCATCCCTGATCAGGGATGAGCGGTTTCCTTTCTTTTGGGTTTTGCTGACAATGAGTTTACCCCTCCTAAACCTTTATTTTCAATTATTACAATTCTTGTGATTTACAATGTTATACAGAGAACATATTCTTGCACTATTATTGCTTACTTAAATTTGCATTGTGCATGGCAATCCAGTTTATGGCACAAGCCTACAATTCGAATATCCGCGTCCTTTAAATACATATGTGCATAATTGAAAACATTTAAAATAACCAATTTCATGTACGGAATTCAAGAACATAAGACCTAAAACTAGTTAATTAAAATATTTGATGATATATTGATTTAAAAAAATCAAATGACTGAATATGGCGACACATTAATGTTTTATATTAAGTATTTGTAAATTTTCTACGAATATATTCTAGTTTTCTTTGTTTTTTTATTTTTTAAAGAGAGGTGTAACTAGAGGTTATACGCCTTCCAGGTCTTCTTAGATGGAGACAGTAACACGCCTTGAAAATGGGAATTCGTTTTCCGAAACGTCGTCCAATATGACTGCAATAATCCGGAGTAGAGCCTGAGAAGAATATCAGAATATTATTCACCAGAAAAAATTCATGCAGTTTTTTAATGCTTCCAATCGCACTTTCCCTCATTCCTTCAAGTTCTTGCAGTGATGAATGCGTCTTAGCAGTTGTTCGAAGTGTTCTAAGCGCTTATTGTGAAGGCAAATAAAGAGTATATTGACGGTTGGTATGACAAGACAATGCAATGAGCGCATTCTCTCTGCCAGGCCGTTTGTTCTCTCTCTCCACATAGTAAAGCGTGGCGTCGTGCACCTGGGATGACACAGTCCTCGCAACTGGAGTGTGGGTGCAGTTTCCTAATCCCATCCTATATGTATAGAGGTCTGGCGTATTCATCGACAAGGACGAACCTGGAAACAACTTCTTTGCGTGCATAACTGATCTCCACTTGAAGGAACAGCGGTGATGGCAGAGAAGAGAAGATTAGCTGGTTGTGAAGAAAGAGATGATGAAATTAACAAAATTCTGAGGATAATTGTTATTTTTTTTCCTTACCTTGACCTCGGTTAATTCATGTTTAAATATTTCTTGGAGTGTAGGTCAACGTATGTTATGCAAAAAAGTTATAGCCAACGTTTCTGTTCATTTTAAACCATCATCAGGGCTTCAATATGTTCCAAGTTTCCTCTTGTATTTCTTCTTAAATTTTCCATTTGACCTACACTCCAAGAAATATTTTAACACGAATTAAACGAGGTCAAGATAAGGAAAAAAAGAAAATTATTTAATCAACCAAGGAGGAATGTTATTCATCACTTTCATATCACCGCCATCTCATACTACAATATAGAAGTTCAAGGAGAACAATCCGAAGAAGTAGCTGTATAACAACATCAAACCTTAACCCATTTTTTGGACTTCGAAAATGGAAAATTTAAGAAGAAATACAAGAGAAAACTTAGAACATATTAAAGCCCTGATGATGGTTTAAAATAAACCTAAACGTTGGATATAACTTTTTTGCATAACATACGTTGACCTACACTCCAAGATATATTTTAACAAAAATTCTGAGGAACAGCAGGTAAATTCTCAGCACAGGTTGTTAGAGGCAAACTGTTTTCCTATATTCATTCCGCCTGTTTTGTCAACACATTGTTTTATGTATTTATATATAAAATTTAAAATATCGATTTCTGAGTTTAATGGCAAAAATAGTCATGAAATTAAAGGAATGGATAAAAATTTCATTTTCTTCAGTAGATTAGAAGCAACATTTCTAAAAATATGCGCACGAAGTCTCACTGTCGCAATTGAGTGAGAAGTGATTATGCTTGAAGGATCGTTTAGAAATGACAGTTTTGCGCGCGATTTTCTTGTTATAAAGTTAGAGGTGATGGCATTGACAAAAGCCTGAGAAATATTAGGAACATTCTCAGTGCAGTAGTTAGAAGCAAACTGTTTCCCAAAAATCATTTTCCCGTTTTTTTTAACTATTATTATCAATGATTACAAACACACCCAAGGAGCAGAACTTCTTCACCTTCTCAAGTTTATTTGAGTAAATAAATTGTGCTTCATTTGTTTCCTGAGCGAATGAGGGAATCATTATTTATTTATCATTTTTAATTCAACCCTTCACCGGTGACGTGCGGTCCTTTAGGAGACCGGTGCGTATCTAAAATTATGAATATTTTCAAAATTGTTATTTCAAAAAATCTATAATTCTCGTGAGCGTCATAATTTTGTATATTAAGGACATAGCACTCTTAAAATTTTACGTTCTTATTATTTATTTCTGAAAAGTTGCAACTGAATTCTAGTAGCGGTCTGTGAGACTTCACGTCACTAAATTGGAAAAACTAATAAACGAAATGCTGGTGGAAATAATTCAAAAAGTTGTTAGAAACAATTCCTAGTGATTTTTCAATAATAATAATAACAATAATTAATAATTTGTAAGGAAGCATTTTCAGTTGCATAATGTGGATAATTAAGTACTTAGTTAAAAAAAGTACGATAATAATGGCAACTCAAGTGTTTTTTATCAGTTTTTTGTTCCTGCTTCCATATAACAATTTTTACTGAAAAAGTTGGTTCGTATTGAGAATGGAAAGTATTAAAATAATTTTTATAATAGTTGAGAAGTCAAAGAAACATTAAACTAAGCAATAAAATGATTTTGCAACGTTTTATGAATTTTCGTTTTATTGCGGTCTCCCAGACCGCACGTCACTGGTAGTGTAACAAGAATTGCACGTCACTGGTTAAAGGGTTAAACTTCTCATTAGGTCATCAACTTGTTCTTGCACTTATGACTCCAATTACATATATATTTGATCTGATGTATACTGACTGGGTAGGTGGCTAATGGCCTTGTGTGTTTGTGGTTCCTCTCGGCAATAAAAAGCGGGGAATTCCTCTCCGAATGTAACAAGATAGATGTCCTTCCTTATCTCTGTTTTTCTCGCTTCAGCCTCGTTTTCACTCGGAGCGAGGGCAATTAGGAGCGCGGGTGTCTGTGAATGCGCGGAATGTCAATTACGACTCAAAACGCTCGCCTTTCCGAGACTTTCCGGCGATTCTATTAATCATCGGAATGCGATGGGAGGCGCTCCGCCCAAATCATCAGGCATTGTCCGGCATCAGGTTGCTTGCTCTCTCGTGTCACCACCCCATTGGCTCATCACCGCCACTTTTCCATTGTTGAGGGAAAGGCAGTTAGAGCGAAAACTCAACCTCTACAGGGTAGTTTCCTTCAACAAAAATCTGTGACACATCAGGTTGAATAATCGAAAAAACTCAGCTTTCCAATATATATTTTTTTAATGATTATTCTAAACTTGAGCACGTGTTTTGAAGATTTTTCTGCAATGAGGGAGTCCGGAAAAGAACAGGAGGAGATAAAATGCTTATGAAAATCTTAAGAGGAGGCAGTGAAGACGTAATCGTCCACAAAATGAGCCATGGTGTCTAGAATCTCCTCGAAAACCGTGGACGGGAATAACGGCAAGTAAACGTACTAGGAGGTGACAGCTCGAACACGTTATAAAGGCTTTTTTTGGGAAAGAAGTGGAGGTGGACTTTGGGTGTCATAACACCCCTGGCGCTTGCCCCTTGAGGCACTTATTGTGGGATTATACGTAGATGAAGATGTAGAGTTGGGCAGTGCGTAATAGGGTGGTTTCCTTCATCAAAGAAAACGAAAAGCATTGATTGCAATTCGATACCCAACATCAGTGTATTCATAATATACAAATTATTTGGTTTGGTTTGGCGGCCATGCGATGCCACTCCACGTGACGTCACAGGGACCTAGTTTCTATACGAGTAGATGGGAGTTTTATTTCGTCTGAGATTACCAGTGCATGCATGAGGCACAGAGCTCAGGGAAACATCTATCAATAATCACCTATTAAAACTGCCTATGGTCGGAAAGATTCCTTCGTTTGATAGGATATTAATAATCCTTATTTAAGCCAAGCGCTACCTGCTAGCAGGGTACTCTGCTACCAGCATCCTGCGTTGTATCAGCGCTCAAGCCTCGCCCCAAGGTCACCTCACACGCCGACAGCTGGAACCAGAAATACGTCACACGGACTTTTCCCATTATTCCTACATAGCCGTCGCGTTTTCGCGCGCTTGAAAATTTTCACTTTTCGTTTGATCGCGAAAAACAGATATCGTCATTCGAAAATCTAAGAGCGTGAAATGCGCACTCCAGGAGTAATAATCTTTCGATTTAGGCAATAAAAAAATAATAGGAAACCACCCTATTGGAGTAATTCATCTACTAAGAGAGCACCATGTGGGACGACGTCCCCATACGTGGGACGACGGACACCAAACGCCGAATAGCGCCGTATGTATAGCGAATAGTTTCATGGTAAGTAGGCCACTACTATGCTCGAATACCATAATACCAGGAAACCTTAGGTGAAAATATTTTAATTGGTAGTGGCACTCTGTGTTCCATGAGCGTGTCAGAGGTGGACCATCGGAAAAAGTGATCGGATAAGAATAGAGGCCGTCGAGATCTGGCAATGGAGGAAGATGCTGCAGATTAAATGGATGAATGATTGAGTGAGAAATTATGACATATACCTCAATGGATATATTTCCCACTCTTTCCTATAATTTTTAGAGTGCACTCACCTCGGTTTCATGACTCTTGGACAGCACTGATTTATCATATCCCCGCTGAAGATTGAAGTAAATGAGATTTTAAGAATGATTCAAAAATATTCTCCTATAAGCACACTTTTTTATGATCCGTTAAAATAGTGGATTGCTTTTTAAACCGTATTTCGAAATTATTAAAATTTCGAAAGAATCTTACGTTAGCGCTTACCAGTTTATTGAGTGCATGTTGGTAATAACCAGAATATATATGAGTGGTTTGGAAGCCAAGGGCTACAAGTGATTTGTTTCTCAACAGAGTTAGGCAAAGTTAATTTTTAGGATAAATACACGAAAATTCGTTGCCAAGGGATACGCGTGAGTGTCTGTTCTGTGCTGATATAGAGTGCCAAATCAAATGCACTACTAAACACCTAATCGATCTCGTTTTTTTTCTATACCTAACTTCTGTGCCTAACTCTGTATAGGAAAAAAGAAATCCCTCGGATTCTCACCCACTCATGCGTAGAAGAGTATATAGGAAAAGACAGGACGTTATAGATCCCTGTCCGCCGAGGAGGAACGCAATGGATTGGTCACAAAATGATACGCATAAGTTAAGTGGGAAACATGGTGGAAGGAGAAATTGGTGGAAAAGTCTCCGGAGGATGACCAAGGGACTACCAGCAATGTTAATTTAGTATCTAAATTTGAGGCGCTGAGAAATTTGTGAGAGGTCGTTCTTGGTATTCTTTGCTAGTTAATGCGTGATGTCATTTTTTGCTGCGAAATTCGTGATGATAACCTTAAAAATACCGAGTGTGAGTTTTTTTACGTTGTATCCACTCATGATACGGAGATAGCGACCATTTCCATAGATATACTCTACAGAAAACATTCGACGGAATTGTCTGGCTGCGCGATCTCTCATTAATTTCGCAAAACCTCGCTCCGTTTCTTTCTTCCAGCCCCCCTTTACTCCCTCTAACTCCCTCTGTCCGCGAATCCTGAAATAGCATGAGTTGACCGAAATCGCACAGGCCCGATTAAAATATCCGCCCCGAGGTCACCCTCACACAACACACCTTCTTCCACCTCTGGCGAGATAAAGTCCGCCGTTTTACAGAAAAAAATTGTTTACATATAAATTTGGGTTAACGAAAAAAATTAGGAGTTCATAGAATAAACAAGCGCGCACGGAGTGGACGCCATCTATGGAGGACTATAACAAATAGCTGCCGCACAAAAGGTACTATGAAATTGAGTCGAGTTGTGCTTTGGAAGCTCTTGAGATTTTTCTTATCTTCTTGAATATTGTATTTCTGGAACATTTTTTCAGTTTTGGCAATCCCAGATGTCTTCCTCGTCGCCTACAGTGAATGCATAAAATGAAAATATGTGAACTCAAAACAAAAATATACCTGTGATTTTATTTAGTCCCGGCGTGTGATACTGGTAAAATATTTTCGTGTTTTCCACCGGGTGAATTGCTTTTAGTTCCACGTTTCTATGACTCTCTCTGCCATCGGAACTTTTTGTACTGTGATTCGACTTTTCAGGAGTATACTTCTCAACATTAGATCATATCCACGTTTAATTTCATTCCGAGTGTCTTCCTCCACGATTCTCGGTTAGAACGGACGCAAAAAACGAAATTTTGCCCTTAATTCAAAATCGACCTAACTCCTTCACGATAATCTTCGCGCTAATATCTCCAGTTTCCGGGGCAATAGGGTGGTTTCCTATTATTTTTTATTGCCAAAATCGAAAGATTATTTCTCCTGGAATGCGCATTTTACGCTCTTAGATTTTCGAATGACGATATCTATTTTTCGCGATTAAACGAAAAGTGAAAATTTTCAAGCGCGCGAAACCGCGACGGCTAAGTAGGAATGATGGGAAAAGTCCGCGTGTCGTATTTCTGGTTCAAGCTGTCGGCGTGTGAGGTGACCTTGGGGCGAGGCTTGAGCGCTGATACGAAGCAGGCTGCTAGTAGGTAGCTTTTGGCTTAAATAAGGATTATTATTCCCCTATCAAACGAAGGAAACTTTCCGACCTTAGGTTTTTTTAATGTGTAATTATTAAGAGATGTTTCCCAGAGCTCTGTGCCTCATTCATGCATTAGTAATCTCGGACAAAGTAAAACTCCTATCCTCTCGTGTAGAAACTAGGTCCCTGTGACGTCACGAGGAGTGGAATCGCATCGGCGCCAATCTGGCCTTTTCCAAATGCAGTTAAATTTGACGTTTGCCATTTGTCTGAACTGAGATTTCTAAAACCAAATAATTTGTATTTTATGAATTCACTAATGGTGAGTAAGGAATCGCATTCAATTCATTTCCTTTTCTTTGATGAAGGAAACTATCCTATTGTTTCCATTGACGCATAGGTACTTACTGGAATCTCAAACAAATAATAAGTGGTCCGTACGGAGAATATATCGCTTAATTTTTCTTTGAATCGGCCTCAAGGGCTTACCCTTCGTTCAATTACCACCCAGTCAGCCCCCTCCAATTCTCCTCCCTCCCCCCCCCCCCAACTCCCCCTCCGTCGTCATGGTGATGATTATCGCCGAGAGGCCGAGCGACAGCTGGCGCCATTCACGCCGACACATCCTTCGATCAAAAGTGAAGTGTTTAGGACCTGTCAGTGTAAGTAGACGGAGAGAGAGAGAGAGAAAGTCAATTTCATGCTGAAGGTATTGGAGTTCATGGACTAAATGAGCATTAGTACTTTATTGTTCCGCGTTAAAAATATTTTCATTGGACGAGCCGTTTTTCGCCGAGAATCGACATTATCAGGCATACACATTGGTAGTTGATGATGTAGACTTTCCGGGCTCTACTCCGCGTCTGTCCATGTAACTTCCGGGCTATAGTGTCGCCGATTTTGCAACAGGCTTCTTCAGGTCGCTGAAGTAACGTTTCAGCATCCTTTCCGCCTTATGCATCCTAGCCGACGGAAAGAAATAATGAATTCGCGTGAAGAGAAAAAACGAACGACTGGGTTCCAGGAGATGGAGTGGTGAATGCAAACAGATGGGAGGAAAGTGCTCATGTGATTAGCAACCCGTGATACTTAAAATAATGACGGGACGACCGACGTGGCCTACAACATCACGTGATCTCAACCCAAATTTTTTGACCACTTTTTGTGGGTTGATACGAAACTGCCTGTCCATCAGTTGACTTAAATATGGACCTTACGGCCCGAATACGCGCTGCTGCAGAAATAATGAAAAAAAGAAGCCATGCGTACTTGAGTGAGTGCTCATGAAGTAATTAACGGAATAACGTTTGTATGGTCCACAGAATTTTAAGCATTAACCGATTATTTATTTAATCAATTTCAGACAAATTATGTCATATTCAAGGCATCTAAAAGTTGTTCATCACTGTACTGCCGATCCTCAATCTGCAATGAGGTGGCATGTGGACGTTTTGAGAAGTTAACGGGACTGCAGCACTAGTGTCAAGCATTCAAACGGAACCAGTAGCTATTCATAGAGTGAAAACGCCTGTACGTACTGTAACCCGTCCGAGTTAACCACTAATTGAAAAAATAAATTAATTAATTATTTTAAATTGTGTGAAAAGTACCATACATTTTTATTGTTTACTATGGATTTTCACAAAGTTACGACTGAAATAATCGAGTTTAATCATCAATAAATTCCAATGCACTATCTCATCTCTGTTGTTAGTGTTTTTTTTGTGTAGCGTCCCTTATATCGCAATGCCGAAGGAATTTTTCGAGGTTATAAATCGGAATGCGGTTGTCGATCACTATCGCGGCATGATCCGATATTCATCCGGCTGGCACGACCTATCCCGCTTCGACCAATCACAAGCAACGGACTAACGTTTTCCTTGTTCGATAAGGAAGCATCGACTTCGGAATGCTCATCCTATTTTTGGGAAAGATTATTTATACTCGGCAACACACGGCGCACAGTGGGCCAAAATACATAAAAGCTGGCCAAAAGTCGAAAAATGAAGTTAGCCCTAATCAACCAAAAACAGTTGATATTCAATATTACACATGTACTCTTTAAGATGGGCTATCATACAGAGCATGGAATACGTTAATATAATTTTTACAGCTGGTCAAAGTAGAGCATGTCGGAGTGATTTTAGCGACCAAATTTTTTCCGTTGAAAATAGCTTTTGTGGCTTCATCACAGAGTCGTTGTTAAGAATATTGGATTTAAAGTATTTTTATCCATAAAATTGATCTTCATGAAATGAATAGAGACAGTGTTTGTTTCATTTTACTGGTTAATTAATATTTTTATAATTTTTCAAAAACTGTGTTGATTTTTCATTGAATTTTATGTTTAACGGTAATTATCGCTTACATCGACATCAGGCTACACGGAGTTATTTTTACTGTGAGATAGACAAAAGCATATAGAACAATGTTCAGGATGCAGTTTTTGCGCTAACTTGCGATTCTAATTTTAACAATCATATTTAAGTAAATCTACCCCGGCCATTCGGACCACTGTGGCGGCCGCGAAATGGCGGCGGTAGTAAGCGAAGAAAGAATATGATATCCGTGCATAAAGACGACGGAATTCCTGTTCAATGACATTGATCACTTGAATAGATAACTTTACTTTAATACATACAATAAAAGTAGTTGAGGGCTGGCTATAACGTACTGTAACTCGTCCCAGTTAACCACTGATTGAATGAACGCAAAAATGCACCATTTAATGCTAAAACACGTGCAAATGCATGAACAGAAAAAAGAACATGCCCAAATAGGTACATTTTTCGTTTCGGTCCATCAATATTGTTACCATACATACAGCCATTAACTGGCAAGCGTTAATGTACCGTGTAACCAGGCATTTATTAACTGCTAGTGGTAGGGGTTGGTGCGATGGCTGGAGTATTGGTCTCTCACTCGGTGGGGCCGGGTTCACATCCCGGCGCTGAGATTTTCAGGGACACTCTGATCCTTATTCTAGCTCTTTGAGGAGGACGCTTCGCACACAGCACTCCGTCCGTTGGATGAGACGTTAAGACGTTGTCCTCTTAGAGCCTTAAACACTAGAGCATGCTAATGACAACGCCCTATCTATCTATTCTATCGTCCCTTCCTTCCCTATGCCTCATTCACATTAAGATTGTTCCAGCGATTGTCGGAACTATCGTGCATTCACACGACGATTGTTAAAACCTGTGCTGATATCTGAAGTGAACGGGAAATTGACGGTTAGCAAAGCTGTTGAGGTATGCAGGGACAAGATATTACTGTGTTCAACGTGTATTTACCAAATGATTTTTCTTCCTCTCACATTCTTCCTTCCTAGGGCAAATCCATGAAAAAATAGAGCTTCACGAGCTTTTCATCTTTCTCTTGTCGCTTCCGTTTCCGGTCTCCCAGCGCCTAACCATCGTAAAGTGGCAACTTTCAGAACTACTTGAACTATTGTCAGGACATGCATTCACACGGCTAGTTCGGCCAACTATCGTTGGGACGATCGCTCGGACAATCGTAATGTGAATGAGGCACTACTAATCGCCATGTCAAACATTTCGGCCACCACCTCGTAATATAAACTATTCTAGCTACAAACTCAACTAGAGACTCATCTTCTAATTAAATCAAAAAACAATAAGGCTGGAACAATTTTTGAACCCCAACTACAACTCAAAATCTGTTGCGGCTCTTATCCCAAATTATGCAATTTCTTTTCCAATGCTTCAACTGAGATATAACCGGCAATCCGTTCGAATTGAGACTGTGAAGGAGAAATCTTATTTTATGTCAAAACATGGTGCGGAAAGCAGACTCTCAATTGCATTGTCATACGATATAATGATGCTAATTGCATTGTAATATAAATGTTGCCTTCAATTTATTGTAAAAGAAACTTATTTCACAGCTAAAAATAGTTTGATCATAGTGTGGGCGACATGATAGCCTTTTCCGCTCAAATAAGCAGAATGTGCATGAAAACATTCTCATTATGGCGTAAATTTTAGGCAGCGATGGAGATGGAGCTCACCCGGATGGAAACCCGAGAAGAATTCACCGCCATCATACGCCGGGAAAAAGTGAAATCTTACATTCTCATTATGTAATTGTTGTTTGATAGACAGTGCTGTCGCCAAAATGTTTTTCTTTCCTTTCTAACTTCCATTATTGGGCACGAAGTTGTCGTCGGTCCGAGCACGTCATTCTTGGAATGAATAAAGAATATTGAGTCATCTGAAAGGAAAATGATTTTAGGAAACCATAAAATCCCGCGAGGGAAACTTATGTTGAGGAAAAAAAAACAGCTAGCTCATTGCCAAATGAATTGCGTTCGCGGGTGGAAGTAACTAATGAGTTGGGTAAAAGATGGCGGTGGCAAAATTGTCGACGTCGTATATTAAGGTGTCTGTGCGTAGATTTATTCTCTTTTTCTGCGAATCGTGCAGAGTTGAGGAAGACTGTTGACTCCGTGACGAGGCGTGTTTGTTGAAGGCACGCGCGGGGTGGGGACGCACGCGACAGAGTGGTTTATTATTTTCGCATAAGGTTGTCACGCTGATGTTACGCTAGACTGGGGAGGGGCAGGCGATTTTCTGCGATGGAAATGGCCGAGTGCCCTCTGATAAGTTTTTGAAGGGCGATCCAAAGCACAGCAGCGCTTCTCGCGTCCGATCGAAAAACGAAAACATCCGGGGTCACAGCCCATAAGTATTTTGCGAGCGTCAGATCAACTCTCTGATTTTAAATATTCTTAATCTCCCCTTAACCTAATGTAACCCATTGTTGCATCCAAGAGACATCTAAAACGTATGCATTTTCATTTATATTTAGGAAATATCCAAAATACGTTTTATTTTGTGGCGTAAATTTTAATTACGAAATGTTAGCTTTCACTATAATAGGGTGGTTTCCTATTATTATTATATTTATTGCCTAAATTGAAAGATTATTACTCCCGGAGTGCACATTTCACGCTCTTCGATTTTCGAATGAAGATATCTATTTTTCGCGATTAAATGAAAAGTGAAAATTTTCAAGCGCGCGAAAACGCGACGGCTAAGTAGGAATGATGGGAAAAGTCCGTGTGACGTATTTCTGGTTCCAGCTGTCGTCGTGTGAGGTGACCTTGGGGTGAGGCTTGAGCGCTGATACGACGAAGGCTGCTAGCAGGTAGCTGAGTACCCTGCTAGCAGGTAGCGCTTGGCTTCAATAAGAATCATTAATACCCTATCTAACGAAGGAAACTCTCCGACCTTAGCCAGTTTCAATAGGTGATTATTAAGAGATGTTTCCCTGAGCTCTGTGCTTCATGCATGCATTGGTAATCTCAGACGATGTAAAACTCCTATCTACTCGTATAGAAACTAGGTCCCTTTCACGTCACGTGGAGTGGCATCGCATGGGCGCCAATCTGGCCTTTTTCAAATGAGGTTAAAATTGACTTTTGCCATTCGTCTACACTGGGAATTATAAAACCAATGGATTTTTATATTATGAATACACTAATGGTGGGTAACGAATCGCAATCATTGCCTTTCGTTTTCTTTGATGAAGGAAACTACCCTATTGAGATACGTGCTGTTAGAACTTAGCCATCGATTTCCTCTTCATATTTGTTCCCCGCATTATTTTTTAAGGTGTAGTGACTCCCAGATATTTCACTTCATCTGCCGCCTTCGCGTTAACACCAGTGTGCTGTCGGCGGTTTACAACGAGTAAATGTTATGTATTTCTTTTCATTTTTTGTTTTTCTTTATGAATATGATGTCACCAAGGAGGGGAAACTAAAGTATCTCCACTTTGGAAACTGTTTCTCCTTTCGTTGGTATTGTTTTTGCCTAATTGTCTGTAAGTTGGCGGCTGTCCGCAACAAGTGTATCTTATGTGTTTCTTTTTATTTTTTTTTATTTTCTTTTGGGAATGTAATATCATGCTTAACATGTGAAAGTTGTGCAATGGTTTTCTCATGGGCCACAGGCCCACGAAATAAACGAATTTATTATTATTATTATTTTTCTTTATTCCACAAGATTTACTTGGAGGTCTGCCAGCGTCGGGCCTTGCCAAGACGCTGCCTCAAGTTACAATTCATTTAAAAACAATCTAACTGTTCTACATGTATCCAGTACTACAGATTTTTGAATGTTATATATTGTGTTTCTTTTAATTTTTAATTGTTCAATTCCAAAATTGAGTGATGAATGTATTATTCCTGTTGATGATATTACTATGGGGATGATGGTGACCACGTCCTGTTTCCAGATAGTTTTTATTTGCCTTGCGAGGTCTTGATATTTTTGTTTCTTTTCCTCGTATTTCTTCTTAAGGTTGTGGTCAGCCGGAACTGCTATTTCAATTATAAAGGTCTGCTTTTCTTTCTTTTTTTTTTTTTTTTATTATTATTATTATTATTATTATTAAAGGAAGCTGCCCCTCTTTCCTGGGATTGGTGGATGCATCTGCCAGCCGTGGAAGGCGGACGAAGCGGAAGGACACCACATGACCGACGCCATCTGATATGACTCACGAAACGCGAACGAGAGCGAACGTTTTTGCATCGGGGCTCATCTTCGGAGAACACGAGCTACTCAGAGAGGGAGATGTAAACCATTCGTGGAAGAGAAAAAAATGCCTGTGAATTTGTGTTCTACGGAACTGCTTCAATGCCAGGGTCGGTCGGCGAGGAATTCGGGAATTATACGGGATTCTAGGAGTCGTGGGGTCGATGGAGAAAAGGCAATGGTTGGGTGATAGCCGAGAGGCATCGACCGGAGAGGATCTGTGACGTCTGCGGCGGCTTTTTCTCAGAAGCGGACCATCCCCTCATTGCATTACCATTTCCTCGAATTAACTTTTTTTTACATCCGATCCTTCGTTTACTGATGGATTTTTTTTCCTAAGTATCAACCACATGTGCAGTACCTCTCGCATTAGCAGTAAAATACGTTTATTTGCTGACGACGCTGTCATCTATCGCGAAATTAGTGATCACTCTGACTGTGAAATTATATCATCTGACTTAAAAAACGTTCATTTGTGGAGCCAAGAGTGGGGACTCGAACTTAATCTGAGCAAATGCATGGCGGTACATTTCTTGCGGAATTCGTCCAACTCTAACCATGTTTATGCAGTGGGTGGTATTAACATAAAGGCAACAGACGAAGTGAAGTACCTGGGAGTTACGATAACCTCGAACCTCACGTGGGGAACACATTTAAAGAATGAAGGAATTCTTCTCGGGTTTTCCACCGGTTGAGGCTTTCCATGGCCGACGTTTCGAGGCTCGACTCGAGCATCGTCATCAGGGCAGTTGAATGATTCAACATGATCATTCAACTGCCCTGATGACGATGCTCGAGTCGAGCCTCGAAACGTCGGCCATGGAAAGCCTCAACCGGTGGAAAACCCGAGAAGAATTCCTTCAACTTGTTCGCCGGGAAAAACTTCGATCCTATTTCACATATAAAGAATATTTGCGGCATAGCCCTGAAGAAATTAGGATTCGTCAAGCGTATTGTAGGAAGATTTTCGGATGAGAAAGTAAAAGAAAGGTGCTATTTCTTTCTCGTCCGACCACACCGTGAATATGTAGCGAGCGAATGGGATCCGGTGCAGAAAGACTTAATCCGCGAACTGAATAAAATACAAAGGAAGGTTGCGCGTTTCGTCAAAAACTGTTACGGGCGTACAGACAGTGTTAAGCGAATTAGGCTGGGAGCCGCTGGAGACTCGGAGGCTGTGCGCTATGCTTAGATTGCTTGAACAATTGAGAGTGGATATATTTAAGAGCGACAAAGAGAACATAATATTAGAGCCACACTATATTTCCAGGTCCGATAGAAGCGATAAATTAAGCGAGATGTTTTGCCGAACGGATAGATATGGAAATTCGTTTATTCCCGAACCATAAAGGACTTTAATAAACGCTAGTCCCAACCTCGTTAGAGCACTTCATTTTTTTTAGCTGTAAACGGCTGGTGTCCTAACACCCCCTCCCTAACGCCTTTTAGGCGGCTTGCGGGGTATTATGTAGATGTAGATGTGAGTTTCGTTGCGAGATATGTAAATGTTTAACAAGCCGATACTCGCTTTTTTTACGAAGGGACAAAAATTTGAAATTAATGGCTGTTCAGATGTTTCACCGGCTGGGATTATGCATTTATTGCCGACATTTTGGTGACCCAGTCTCTTTCCATCCCCATACCCTAGGTTTAAGGGAGTTCGCCATTTCTTACTCCACTAGAAGAACTTTTTTTCTATTTTGATTTAAGTAGGTGATGTCCGTCACTACACTAAACATAAATACATGCATTTAGGAAGTCTGTGTGAGTAAAATGGATTCCGCGCTTAAGGCCAGCCGATTCATGCGTACCAAAACTAACTTATTATATCTGCTTTAAGTAGATTTCAGATCCTTAGTACAGTAGATTCCGTTTAATGGGTCCACCGGTTACTTGGGGCAGCCGCTTAATTGGGGCAGATCTTGAAGAACAGAATCCAATAGAGGAATATCCCAGAGTATTCTCCGCTTAATTGGGGCAGCATGCCACTTTATTGGGCCATGAGTCGGCGACATAAGACTCTATATTCACGACGAAAGTAAATTTTTTTGTTTTCAGAATACTACTTTTTTGTATTTTCCTCCTTGGATTTACTATTATTTTTCACAAATGTTCCTATTCTTGCCCTATTTTGAAAGCTCTTGTTGTTATACTATCCGCAAGAGCATAGGACTTTTCTTTAATAGGACTTATTGTTAGTAAAATACATTCAGTCAGCGTCGCCCGAGGCTGTGAAAAATATTTTTAACTTAATTATTATAACTCTTCAAAATGACAATAATTTAACTAAACTCGCTGATTTATTAATCAAATTAATAGTTTAATAAACTTATGTTGCATTATAAACACTCTTTAGTCTTCATTCTATCATTTCAACGTTTGTTTATGCCCATATGCAGGATAGTTCGCCTAATTGGGACAGCCGCTTAATTGGGGCAAAGTGCACAAGTCCCGATATGTCCCAATTAACCGGAATCTACTGTACATATTAAAAGTTGGCCTAAACCATCCAATTATAAGAAGACCTCTCAGAACATGATTAGGTAATAATTACGTGCCATCTAAAACTATTACGAGCGAAAAGAGTGGTACACAGTTATTTTTTATGAATTGGGCAAGGAGCCGCAAAATGTAAGTAATCTATGTGCCGCCTCGTATTGCTTGGGTAACTAAGGACAGATCTCTCCCTTTTGAAAGGATATCACCATAAAACGTAACTATGTTTCAGGAACTCTTTGGAAGCAAGAACCGTCTACAAACGAAACTCATCGAAACCCATAATCCGCCCTTTGACTAAACCAAATCCCTTCTTCCCATTAATTTACCCATAAGCCATACTGTGACTAAAATGGGAGCATTAAAATAGAAATGCCTTATCCTCAACGAAACGGAGAAAGCCTTTGGCTGGGATTGGTGAAAAATAAAACATTGATATTCTGGGGTGGTTTAGTAGGGACGTTTTACCTCGCCGCCATTGAGGTCAGCAGAGAATATTTTTGTAGCCCCTGTGCTTAGGCCAGGGTGAGCTCTAAACTCACCTATCCAAAATTGATCGTTTGAGGCGTAACTTGGTGAAAGCGATTCATAATTAACATTAAAAAGAAGAAGTGAAAGCACAAAGTGAAAAGCACAAACTGAAAGCACAAAGTTCTTCTTTTTAATGCTAATCACCTATCCAACCCTCCCTTATCACTCTTACCTTTTTAGTGTCGCGACTTTTGTTTTTCTTAAAGAAATATCGGCTTTCAGATAGGTATTTGTTCAAACAAATAATTAAACAGCAATCACACTCATGAATAAAAAACAAGATTATTACATTGTTAAAATCAATATTGAAAGAGAAAAATTAAAAAAACAGAATGTTGATGTGCCAAAAATGTCATGATAGAATATTTTCACCCGAAGGTGATACATTTCATTTAAATTACTTTGGCATTTCTCCCCCAAATATCACTCCAAGTGGGTTGGTGCACTGAGAGGGTTTGCGTTGAATCACCAAGTGAGTAAGCCATGCGAGTAATTTCCCCAGAATATGTGAGCTAATAGTGACCCTGAGTGATATTGCGCCGCGAAAAAACTAAGGGAGCGCGCGAGTGGCGCTTAATTAATCATCCCATGTGTGTGTGCTCGCGAAGCGGCTCTGCTTATCTCTTAATAAAAACGCCGCTGATGGCAGCGAAACCAGGCGATGATGATGATGACCTCCAAAGGCTTATCTAATCTCCTCTTCCCCCCACCCCCTCGTTTTACTTGGAACGTATCCGCATGACACATCCCTCATGGCCAAACCCACCGGACAAAACTCAACAGTTGCGAACTCGCTGCAACAATAGGGTGGTTTCCCATTATTTTTTATGGCCTAAATCGAAAGATTACTACTCCTGGTGTACGTATTTCACGTTTTTACATTTTTAAATGACGATATCTATTTTTCGCGATTTAATGAAAAGTGAAAATTTTCAAGCGCGCGAAAACGCGACGGCTAAGTAGGAATGATGGGAAACTCCGTCTGACGAATTTCTGGTTCCCACTGCCGCCCCGTGAGGTGACCTTGGGGCGAGGCTTTGAGCGCTGATAAGACGCAGGATGCTAACAGGTAGCAGAGTACCCTGCTAGCTGGTATAGCTTGGCTCAAATAAGGATTATTATTCCCCTATCAAACGAAGGAAACTTTCCGAACTTAGGTATTTTTAATGTGTGATTATTAAGAGATGTTTTCCTGAGCTATGTGCCTCATGCATGCATTAGTAATCTCAGATAATGTAAAACTCCTATCTACTCGTATAGAATCTAGGTCCCTGTGACGTCACGTGGAGTGGCATTGCATGGGCGCCAATCAGGCCTTTTTCAAATGAGGTTAAGACTGACCATTAACATTCGTCTAAACTGGAATTTTTAAAACCAAATCATTTGTATATTATGAACACGCTAAGGGTGGATAACGAATCGCAATCCATCCCTTCGTTTTCTTTGATGAAGGAAACTACCCTATTAGGATGCTGCACGCCATTGGCTGAGCTTCGCCTAAATCTTAGAATGAATCTCAAAAACCTAAAAATGAAAACAATGACACAATGCCTCTTAACAATATTGCAAAATCATTCCAACATTTACTCAACAAAACCCAAAACACTCTTACTGACTCCGCTATGACACTGACACAGACAACCCACACTTTCAATACTCATGATCCAAAAAAGCAATTACACGCCCAAAACAAAAAACAAATATATAGTCACAAAAATCAATAACGCCACTCACACAATAAAAACGCCAAATCGTCGGTTACCAGCAACGGCTGAACTTCGAAAACATAACTGATGGCAGTTATTATATTTAGCGTAGCGTAGCGTGAATTAGTTTAAGGGTAAAATATTAATATTTGGGGACCAAATCAAGGATACTTTATTAGCCGTAAGAAAAATTGTCAGGGGGTTCAGTTGGGATAAAATCGTTTCAGGCTTTTATTGGTGCAAATGCGGTAAATCCATGATAAAATATAAATTACAAATGGTAACTTCCACGATTTAATACAAGACTCAGCCACCGACAATGGTTACAATTCAACGTATCATGTCTATTTTCCTTGGAAATGACATAATATGTTGAAACTATGGTCGGTAGTTGGGTCTTGTATTAAAGTGTGGACATTAAAATTTGTATTTTTATCATGGTTCATTTAGTGACGTCCCTGGGGTGATGTGTTGCCATGGGTGGCGATGAAGCTACCTTTTAACTGCAAAGCAATAGTAGTTTTGTTAATAAGGCTTTTTTTAGTTGTTCTTATTTTTAATTGTGCCCGTAAAACCGAAAGTGTCAGTAAAATGCTGAAAGTACTGGGATGGGACACACTAGGACGGAGAAGAAAAATAAATAGGCTTTGCGCACTCTTCCGCACAATTAAGGGGGAAAAGGCATGAGGGGAACAACGGAAGAAGATTGCATACCCCAGCTATATTGGTAGCAATGATCACCAATACAAGATGAAATGCCGGCCACAAAGGACAAACGTAAAGAAATTCTCGTACCTCAACAGGACGATTACGGAATGAAATAGACTCCCTGCAGAACTGTTTAAGCCCTACCCAAACAGCGAAAGGATTTTCAAGAAGATTTGTAAAGGATTTATGTTGGAAAATTAATATCATTGCATTTTAAATATTCACTATCTAGTTTCATTTTGGTGATGTATTTTTCATTTTCAATATTTTGGTTTTTTTTTGTTTTGTATAAAATGTTGCCACCTGACAAATAGCCAACTTGTAACTTGTACAATATAATAATAATAATTTTCTCTGTCCCAATGTTTTTGTTCAAATTACGTAAGTTGTCGTCACAATCCTTTTTCATGCGTCACGGGGGTGCAAGCGAACGCCCTCTTTCCGGTGGCCATGATTTTGGGATACAATGCGACTTCAGCAGATTGGAAATTGAAAACAAAATCAGGAAAGTATTTCACGAACGAAGAGGTTTAAAAATAAATTCTTCCTGAGATCATTAAAAGACTACAACACTGCGAAATGAAAATTGTCTACTACTTGACATGTGTAATATTTGAATCCCATCTACATCTGCATAATACCCTTCGAGCCACCTCTAGGGAGTTTGGCAGGGGGTGATCAATCACCAGCATGCAGCATGCAATTGGACTCTCACATGCACACCACACGGTGCAAAAAACGTCATGTATACTAACAAATTATACTACCATATGTTGATAAAAATAAAAATAAAATTAGGAAACACGCATTAAGTTTTAACTAGGTTAGTAGGCTACACTACAAGTCATCTAATCTACGAGTTCTATCACTGCCGTATAATCTCTTATTGATCGTGGAAAAAATGCATTCTGAACATGTCTGCTCTACAATCTATCTCTCTTATATTATTTATAGGATCTGATCTTCCGTAGTATGTTGGCGTCCGTAAGATATGGTGAACTTCGTCAGAAAAGACACTGCTCTTGAATTTATCTAAAAGGTTTAGTCTACTTTTGAATTTACGGTCCGACAGAGATTCCCATCCGAGTTTATCTAAGAGGTTAGTTACTCTAACAAGACTATCGTAACGACCTTTCACATACTTGGCAGCTCTTCTTTGCTCCCGTTCTAACTCTGTTATTAAGCCTTTTTTCAGGAATCCCGCCGCGTGAACAGCAGTAAAATTTACTTGAGCAGTTGAAATAAAAAAATTCTCTCCGACCGGGAATCGAACCATGAGCCTTTGGATTTCAGGACCACAACGCAGACTCCAGCGCATGATCCAGATTCCCGTTTTCTCCGAATTTCTCCCTCTCGTCGCCTTCTTGGATGGACTGCGAGTATCTAGTGTGTAGCACCATGAGCCGCGGTGCAATTGCCTGGATAGTGTAGTAGTCTGCATAACAGTCGGGATAGCCTTAGGTCCGTGGTTCGACTCCTGGTCCCGGAGAATTTTTCCCCATGGCGATTCATGCATATTCCGTTTCATAGTAAAGTGGCTTATTACTAGTTACTTTTTACTTATTGTATTATTTACTCATCACTCCATCGCATGCCCGGTAGTACTAAGTATTCGATGTACCTATGCGTGGCAGTATTGCGCAGCCTCACTTTGTTATGCATGTCCGGCCAAAGTACTGTCGTACATAGTGGAGTGAATGCTAACCCCTGCCACCTAATTGTACGTTCAATAGGGCAGTTTCCTTCATCAAAGAAAACGAAATACATTGACTGCGATTCGTTACCCACCATTAGTTTATTCATAATACACATATTATTTGGTTTTAGAAATACCGGTTTAGACGAATGGCAATGGTGAATTTTAACCGCATTTGAAAAAGGCCAGATTGGCGCCCATGCGATGCCACTCCACGTGACGTCACAGGAACCTAGTTTCTATACGAGTAGATAGGAGTTTTACATCGTCTGAGATTAATAATGCATGCATGAGGCACAGAGCTCAGGGAAACATCTCTTAATATTCATACATTAAAAATACCTAAGATCGGAAAGTTTCCTTCGTTTGATAGGGGAATAATAATCCTTATTTAAGCCAAGCGCTACCTGCTAGCAGGGTACTCTGCTACCTGCTAGCAGCCTGCATCGTATCAGCGCTCAAAGGCTCGCCACAAGGTCACCTCACTTTGCGAAAGCGGGAACCAGAATGACGTCACACGGTGTTTTCCCAGCATTCATACTTAGCCGTCGCGTTTTCGGGCGCTTGAAAATTTTCACTTTTCATTAAATCGCGAAAAATAGATATCGTCATTTAAAAATCAAAAAGCGTGAAATACGTACTCCAGGAGTATTAATCTTTCGATTTAGGCAATAAATATAATAATAATAGGAAACCACCCTATTGCGGTAGAACCTACATGAGGCTGAGCGCATGTATGCCCCCTCTGCCACACGCCGTAGAAGTAGCTGTCAAGAGTATCGTGTGGATGTCGATCAGCAAATATAACTCGCGTGTGAATCACGCCCTTGAAAAAAACCGACCGAATCAGAGCGATCGGATCTCATCAGTTCAGCTCTTTATACGCCCTTCAGACCCATATCGTCCTTGGCCGCGCAGACGTGGATATTTCCCGTGACTGATTTCCACGGAAGCGCTCTTTCATTTCCAAAAATACGAGACAGGCCCCCTTTGGCTCATCGGGGAAGACCTTGAGACCACGACATCCGATCCTGACGCCACAACTTTTAAAAAAACCACGACCCTGAATGAATAAATATACCCACGTCGCCTGAAAGTGGCTCAAAAATTCACGCGAAAGGATATCCTGCTGCATAAAAGGGGGGGCAGCCATGCTAGGGTGTTTGGAATGGAAAACATTGGATTTAAGGAGAATGATGAGTAGATAATACGAAGCGTTTGTGTAGGAACAGGCTTGGAAGGAAATATACAGGTGTGCAACTGGACTCACACTGTATCACAGAGAGGAACGATAACTGATTCAAAATTAAAGTCAAGTCGTAGAAAACATTTATGGTATGGCATTTGGATGAGGCGACCGACAGCTGAGGTCATTTGTGCCATGAGGGAGGGGTAGGTAAGTAAGGGTGGAGAGAAACCCGGCGTCGGCATCAGCCTGCTCTTGACGAAAGTCGCCAAGGGGACCACGGCTTAACGTCCCACCCGACGGACGGAGTATTGCGCTAAAAATGTCCTCCATATAACATTCAAGTAGGGATCAGGCAGTCTCTGAAAATTCTCTGCCACCGCCGGGATTCGAATCCGAGCCCCCGGGGTGGGAAGCCAACACTCTAGCCACCATACCGACCCGATCCCAAGAAAACGTTCATTATAAAGCATTCCTTCGTGTACACACGAATAAATGAGTGAGATGACTTACCTGGAGTAGAATTACCATGAATTGTAAAATGATTTTTTTAGACCTTCCTCGCATACATGTTTAAGAATAATTTTTCTCGATTCTTAATTAATGTAATTTTGGCTGATTAGGAAGCACTTGGAAATGCGAATTTTGGTCAATTTCATTATAATTTCATTTTTTTCATAGTGTGGTATCAGTTTAAAGAATTTTTGTATCCTTTTTTGGTGCATTTATTGGTCCTTATCTTTTCTCTTATGTAGGTAAGCATTTCCTATATTTGAGGATTCCTTTATTTCCAATATTGGCCCATCATGTGTAGGGAATTTTCGGCGCAGAAGTCAGGAATTTTCAAACTTCCTCAAATATTCGCGGAATTATGCTTTTCCATGCAGCGTGGAGTGGACACCATTCTTCCCTATTGAAATAATTCGGTCTTTTGACAGATTCTCTCGCCTCCCAGTTTGAAAAACGAAGAGGAAGTTTATACGCATCAAAGATGGAATTCGCCATGAAAAAAGTCATTTGTCTAAGCCGGATCCTTTATGCTACCGATTTTTTGAGGCTGAGTATTATATGTTGCTGGGACAGTGGGGTCGGGGTCCAAAATATCTGAAAGAAGTGTGTTTTTTTATGCTCTGTCGCATGGATTTGAAATTATCAGATAGAAAATTAAATCGTTTATGGTTGGAAGATTATGGGCGTTCCTGAAATCCGATATGTTGATTAATATACTGAGACGGAGGAGGGAACGGATTGATTTATTTTGGAATTATTCTAGTTTCTTTGCGTACTCCTCTGTTGATGGCGTGGATTTTGCATGAGTACAGTACCATTGAACCATTCGGTTCTTATATGAAACACTTACTGCAAAAAGGCATCATGTTGGACGATTTATCTTTTTTTTTAAGTTGTTGCTAGGTGCAAGACTAAACGTTTCCTACCAACGGGAAGGAAGTTTCCTACTGTTTACATAACATGTTTCGTTTTAGTGGGAAACGTTTAGTCTTGCACCTAGCAGCAACTTAGAGAAGAAAAGATAAAAATCGTCCGACTTGGCCTTAGCGATCGGCGATGATGCAGTTAGTGATTTATGTGTAGTACGGCAGAAGATGCGCAAGAGAGGATCGAGTCGACCTTGTCGGTGATTGTGGCGCCACAGGGTCAAAAGGTTTAACGCGCTGCGAATGGATTCCTACGAACTATAGGGGCTTCCCTCTTCTCCTATAAACTCAAAAAAACGAAATCCATTTACACGGAGCCTCAAAAACGGACAGCCCGGGAAAATACCTCCCTTCCTTCGACGGCTTATGCGAAGCGCGATAATTGTGCTATCAATTGCATTCTCACGGCAGACTTCATTAAGTTTTAACTTTCATATCTTTACCTTTCATCTCTTCACACCATCATAGTGTAATACCAATTAGGTTTTATTTAAAACATTTATGCTCTGGGGAAATCATTCATATAATTTTAGAAGAATTTAGTCAAGAAAACAATAAAAAGTATCGCCGCTTCCTTCGGTATTCTTATTTTTAGTATTCTTCAGTATTCTCTCGTGTTATTTTATGAATTAAATTAAGTTTAGTAGAGGATTAATAGCTACATAAATAAATATTTGCGTTTGATTAAATTTTTTGTTTCATACACTTAATCAATTCAGAATGGGTTTTTTTATTAAAATGTGTTTATCAACGATCTATCAATATTTATGGAACCGCTGATAAGGGATAGTCGTTTTGCGGTTCCAGGATTGAAATATCTCAGGTTTGTATTTCGTATTCTAATATGAAGGCCAATAAAGTTTTTTATTATTGTTATTCCTTCACGAAATATGTAAAATGTTCCGCAATGTGGCAAGAATTTAATGCATGGGTCTACTTTGAGTAATGGGACGCTTAGATCGGGCAGATCACTCACTTCATAAGGGAGGTCACGGCGGAAGAATAATGCGACGGCGGACTGACATATCACGCTATAGCAGTGTGCATCACGCACGCGATTCACGGTCTTTGGCGAGGTCACACAAAGATGATTCAAGAGGGGAAATTTTGGCCGTAAAGGGTGCGGCAGAGAGAAATAATTAGCGGTCGGGCGGAAGAAAGAAGTGGTAAATGCGCTGCACGGAGTTAGGAAAGTTACCAGAAAAATTAACTGATCAAACAAAAATACACCAGGTGTCCCAGGGAAAGGAATATTGACTCCTTTTCATTGAATGGACGATATTCAATATCGCTGTGGTTTATTACTGTGAGAGGTCTACTAAGGCAGAAATGAAATGACTTGATCTTGTATAGAATACATTGTACCACTGAAATATAATGTACAATACAATGTGAAAAATGTGTATTATCAGGCAGTGATACTTTTGAAGTAATTTCAATAAAAATATTCAGCTATATACCAAATTAATTGAGAACACTGGCCATAAAAGTAAAAGTCAAATTAACTCCAGTAAACGAATGATTGCTACGTAGATAAATAAATATTCGCGATTCCAAAGGGGTTGACTCTACATCGGGCCGCGTTTTCTGGGGGGGAGGATTTTTTTAGATTAGTGTCCTGTCCTTGATCCTGTCCATATAATTGACATCTAAAATTTCTTGGGTGAAATATGATCGTAATATTGGGAAATTTACGACGGTAGGTATATTTTTATTATTCTTATTTCTAAAATTAATTTTTTTCCGAAACAACACATAACTTATACGAAATGATGTGTATTATAGTTTTTTGAATTCAAAATGAACTATCGCCATCACTCTCTAATGTGGTCTACCTTAATGGCATACCATAAACATAGATTTGAAGGTGAAAGTCTATTTGAAGTTGAATATTTTCCTCGAATTGGAAAGATGAATATTTTCAGAAGGAGTACTAGAGCACCCTAGAAGTACTCCCGATGCACAGATTGCAGAGGAAAGTTGTCTGTTCCCGTTGCTAACGATCGAAACTTGAAACCTGCACGTTGAACACAGATCACTTAAGTGGCGTTAGAGCCAGTCATACTGAATACGATTGAAATGGGCAGCATTTTGATAAACAACTGATCTTTCTTATGCTGAATTCAACCACCTATGTATTATGTTTATACATCAATGCGTTAAAATTATTCAACAATTCAAATTTTAGTTAATAAAGCCCTTAGTAAACGGACCGGCTAAGTCCAGACATCACAGCGGACGATGAGGTGTGGCAGGAGGCGATGGGAAAATGAGTGGATGAAGAAGATAACGGCCAACGCATTGAGAAAAAGAGAGAGAGAGAGCTATCTGAAGGACATATTTATTTGGTGAGTGCAGGCGTGTCGCGAGTGCTATGACTAAATCTTTCGCAGAATGTAAGAGCTTGCGAATGAGTGGAGAGTGTTTGCCAAAGCGACTGCTCTAGCGATTGTTCCGAAGAGTTTTGTCGTCAAAAGATTAACCCTTAACCGGTGAAGTGCGGTCTGAGAGACCGCTGCGTTTCTAAAATTATGAATGTTTTCCAAATTGCTATTTCAAAATATCAATAATCCTCGGGAGCGTCATAATGTTGCATAAAAAGGACATGGCAGTCTTAAAATTTAACGCTCTGACGCTAACGCTTATTTATTTCTGAAAAGTTGAAACTGAATTTGAGTAGCAGTCTGTGAGACCTCACGTCACTAAATTGGGAATCCAGTAAACGTAATGCTGGTGGAAATGAATCAAAAAGTTGTCAAAAACAATTTCTATTGATTTTTCAAGAATAATAATTATATTATAAATTTGTAATGAAACATTTTTAGTTGCATAACGTGGAAAATTAAGTAGTTAATTTAAAAAAGTACCATAGTAGTAATAATGACTCAAGTGTTTTTTTAATTAGTTTTTTGATCCTATTTCAAATAACAATTTTTACTGAAAAATTTGGTTCGTGTTTGGAATGCATGATATTGAATATAAGTTTTATAATAGTTGAGAAGTCTAAGAAACATTAAACTAAGCAATAAAAATGACTCTGCAACGTTTTATGAATTTTTGTTTTATTGCGGTCTCCCAGACCGCACGTCACTGGTAGTGTATCAAATACTTCATGTCACTGGTTAAGGGTTAAGACATGTTGGTAGTGTATAGTAGATAGGCTGGCAGCTAAGCTAAGTATAGCAGATAGGTTGGCCCGGCACGCGGCGGAAGCCATATATATTGCAAAAAGCCGACGGGGTTGACTCGCGATTTCCATAGAGTTATGACTACATTTTTACCTTAGTGGAAGTCCCACGGCCAAAGTTTTGTGGTAAAATAATCACGTACTCTAAGTAGCCTTTAACTAACACGTTAACAGTAAATTGTAATTAAATCCTTTTGATGAAAAATACCTCCAAAATATTAATGATATTAATTGGTCCAATTACAACAGATATGTATCTAACTTCGTTTTACCGAGGAAATACTGAAATTGGTTTGTATTTTCATTTGAGAACATTTGAGCGCATTGCAAAAGCCCTCTCTTCCCTTCGATTATCTCCATCATGCGATTTATATAGGCATTCCATCACACACACAAGTCATCAGATCACCTTAGATAAGCATAGAGTAAGTATATTTACAAGAATCCGCGCTCAATAAACTGCGGAAAATGGCATCTCTCACATTCCGGAAAATTTTGAGCGTCATCACTAGGTATTACCAATCGATTGTGAGCTTCACGTTTTTCGCCCTTGCGGGAAAACCGCCCAACTCTTTTTCCGCGAATCTGACCGCATGAGGCAGAGAGACCTCTAGAGGAAGCTCTAAGGAACTTATGCTCCGGAATTCATTTTTTCCTCGAACCGACAAAGGTTAAGTCAATCTTAATGCGAGAGCCGTAAAGCTTATTTCTTACCATCGTCACAGGTCAACAATCCTAGGATTGTTTTGACGCAGCTCTCCAATCAGTTTTCCTATCAGCTAATCTTTTCACACCTACGTATTTCCTTTCTTTCACATCCTTCTTTACTTGTTCCATATATTTTGTTCGAGGTCTTCCTTTTCCATTCTTGCCTTCCACTTGTCCTTCGACGATTGTCTTCATCAGGCCATCATGTCTCAAGATGTGGCCTATAAGGTTGTTCCGTCTTCTTATTAAGGTTTTCATGAGGCTTCTCTTCTCTCCTACTCTTCTTAGGACTTCCTCGTTACTAACTCGGTCGATCCATTTGATTTTCATCATTCTTCTATAGCACCACATTTCAAAGGCCTCTATCCTTGCTTTCTCCGCTGCGGTCATTGTCCATGCCTCACTTCCGTTTAGGAGCATACTCCAGATGTAGGTTCTTATAAATTGTTTCTTTACTTCCATATTTGAGTTTCCCGCTGTAAGCAGGTCTCCCTCTTGGTGGAATGCTCTCTTCGCCTGGGCTATTCTGCTGATAATTCCTTTCTTGCTTCTCCCGTCACTAGTTATCTTGCTTCCCAAATAACCGAATTCATCCACCTCTAACAGTTTTTGCTTCCCTATTTCAATGTTAGTCTTGACTTCTTCTCTTCTGCTGCACACTAAGATCTTGGTTTTCTTCGTGCTTATTTTCAGTTGATATTTACCTATTACCCTACCCATATTAACCAGAATATTTTTCAAATCTGTCTCTGTTTCTGCTATAACGGCTATGTCATCGGCAAATCTTAGCATGCTTTTTTTTTCTCCATGGATATTTAATCCCAATGCCTTTTCTTTGATTTTATTAATGGCTTTCTCAATGCGAACGTTGAAAATTACGGGTAGGGCAAGGAAATATAATGGTGTTCGAGTACGAGAAATGCAATTGTAGATTTTTGCTGCGTAGATACTGCCGAATCAAAAAATATTAGGGGTTGATGGAGAATTCATCAAAACTTTTCGGTCATCTCTGGCTCGCAGGGAGGGTAAAACTATCCCGCATGGAAAAATGCACTTACCTCATATTCACAGTTGCCCTTTGGCAAAATATGAACGAGCATAGACTCTCGTCGCTGACATGATTATGGAAACAGCTTTTCCTTTGCGGACAAAAAAATGTTCGTTATCTACGGAATGTAATAAATGACTAATGGCTGACTCCATCGTCATTCGACACACTTATAATGTTACCTCGCATTTAGTTCATGAATCCGTCGGAGGTCTGTAACCCTATAAAAGCTTATCTTGATCTACCACCATCAATAATGATGACAAAAATTTCTCGACCTTAAGTTGGTTACAAAACCAATGCATCCTCCGAGGTAAAATATTTTTCAAAAGGTTAAACGAGGCAATTGTGAGAATTTTTCTCGAATCAATGAAGTCTTGTCAAAATCTCCCAACTTCAAGGGTAATGGGCTCATATGAGTGAAAAATAGATTTTTTCCTTAGCTTTTGCACGCGGGTAATGCATCCCGCATTCGTATATCGTAAAAAAGCGTCTCGCTTTAAATCAGAATTTATTCTCTCTCGTACGTTCATCGTACGTTTCCTGAACATTTCAATTGCAGATATATCTTATGTGAGGCCTTTGAGACATGCCTGTCATCATGTATAGCAAATATTTTAATATTAATTTAAACATAATGATAAAATCGCATTTGTCTAAATGGAGCAAATGTATTAAGTACCCTTAGATTAAATGTGAGGCAATTTAAACTATACGTACATGGTATTTATGCTTGCTTTTGGTGAATTTTTTATCAAAATATTGTTAATTGCACTTTCAAATAATCTTTATGTAGCTTTGAGGAGGTAGCTTAACACAGTCTAAAACGCTGACTAAGAATATTGACTTCATTACAGGATCCATAATTGCCAATCGGAACAATATAATACATTTCATTTTTTTACAGGCTGCCGTGCCACGCGATGTTGAAAACTGATGAAGTCAATGCCACTAAGACCTCCCTCTATCTTTGCCACATCAACTCCTTGCTAATGTGAGGCCCCTGAAGAAGAATGACCGGATCCTTAGTAGAGGTGAGCTACTTTTTCAGCCAGTTCAGTGATCAAGGTTCCAATCTCTTTTCCTATCGTTGAGACCGCTTATTTCTGCCGCTGGAAACGTCATTTGTTGAATCAGAGCCCAAAGAAAGCGAATAGTGCGATTACAACGACACGTTTGGATTTCAGTGAAATTAGTTATGTTTGGAAAAGGGCGGAAGAGATGGAAAAAATGGACAATATAATTTAAGATGCAGGAAATCATTAGTCCAGAAAAAATTACGAAGAATTATGGGCGTTACTGTTCGAAAATACAACATCATGTACACAAATAAATGTAAAAGGTTTGCCAATTCACCACATAAGCGGAAATTCTGAGTCGCAATAGCAGTTTTTATTTTCTTTTTCAGGAATGGAAAAAGTTATCGATTTATTCCAGATTGTTATGGTATCTCTAGCTATCATTTGCACCGCCCCCGAAAATCGCTATCGCCAGAGCTACCCCTCGGATGGAGAGAATGTATAAATGCTGCGCTGCTGTGATTGAGGCCCAATAATAACCGTCGCGACGTCTGCGATGCGAGGCAAACGCCAAGTGTCAAGGGCGCGAGAGAGAAATAGAGAGAGAGAGATAGATAGATCTCCACGTGGAGGAAGCAGGGGAAAGGGAGGGAGAAAATGGGAGGAGAAAGCTGGAGACGATTTAATATCTATGAGTGTGCACGCACCGGACGCCGTTTCAGACACGCGCCGCGGTAATAGGGTTTTTTCCTATTATTTTTTCATTGCCTAAAACGAAAGATTATTACTCCTGGAGTACGCATTTCACGCTCTTAGATTTTTAAAAGACGACATATATTTTTCGCGAATAAATGAAAAGTGTAAATTTTCAAGCGCGCGAAAACGCAACGGCTAAGTATGAATTCTGGGAAAACTCCGTGTGACGTTGTTCTGGTTCTTGCTGCCGCAAGTGAGGTGACCATGGGCCGAGTCCTTGAGCGCTGATACGACACAGGATGCTAGAAGGTAGCAGAGTACCCTGTTAGCTGGTAGCGCTTGGCTTAAATGAGGTTTAGTAATACCTTATCAAACGAAGAAAACTTTCCGACCTTAGCCAGTTTTAATAGGTGATTATTGAGACATGTTTCCCTGAGCTCTTTGCCTCATGCATGCATTAGTAATCTCAGAAGATGTAAAACTCCTATCTAATCGTATAGAAACTAGGTCCCTGTGACGTCGCGTGGAGTGGCATGGCAGGGGCGCCAATCTGGCCTTTTCCAAATGAGGTTAAAATTGATCATTGCCATTCGTCTAAACCGGTATTTCTAAAACCAAATAATTTGTATGCTATGAATACACTAATGGTGTGTAATGAATCGCAATCAATGCCTTTCGTTTTCTTTGATGAAGGAAACTATCATATTGGAGTATGCTTCCCTACGGAAGTGAGCCATCAATGGTCGAGGCCTTCGAAATGTGGTGCTACAGAATAATGATGAGCATCAAATGGATCGACCGAGTTAGTAATGAGGAATTCCTAAGAAGAGAAGAGAAGCCTCCTGGAAACCTTGACAAGAAGACGGGACAACCTTATGGGACATACATATCTTGAAACATGATGGCCGGAGGAAGACAATCGTCGAAGGACTAGTGGATGGCAAGAACGGAAAAGAAAGGCCTCGAACAAAAATTACGGAGCAGGGAAAAGTGAAACGGAAGAATTTCGTAGGTGTGAAAAGTTTAGATTATAGTGGACAATAGGGTAGTTTCCTTCATCAAAGAAAACAAAAGGCATTGATGGCGATTCGTTACCCACCATTAGTGTATTCATAATACACTAATTATTTGGTTTTTGAAATACCGGTTTAGACGAATGGCAAGGGTCAAATTTTATCCTCATTTGAAAAAGGCCAGATTGGCGCCCATGCGATTCCACTCCACGTGACGTCACAGGGACCTAGTTTCTACACGAGAGGATAGGAGTTATGCATCGTCAGAGGCTACCAATGCATGCATGAGTCACAGAGCTCAGGGAAACATGTCTTAATAATCACCTATTAAAACTGGCTCAGGTCGGAAAGTTTTCTTCGCTTGATAAGGTATTAATAAACCTTTTTTAAGCCATGCGCTACCAGACAGGAAGGTACTCAGCTACCCGTTAGCATTCTGCGTCCTATCAGCGCTCAGAGCCTCGATCAAGGTCACCTACCAGGCGGGAGGGGGAACCAGAAATGCGTCGTACGGACTTGTCCCCTTCATTCCTACTTACGCGTCGCGTTTTCGCGCGCTTGAAATTTTTCACTTTTCATTTGATCGCGAAAAATAGATATCGTCATTTAAAAATCTAAAAGCGTGAAATACGTACTCCAGGAGTAATAATCTTTCGATTTAGGCAATAAAAAAATAATAGGAAACCACCCTATTGAGTGGAGAACTGCATTAAGCCAACCCTAGGATTGTTAACCAGTGGTGATGATGATGCATGACGTCTCATCCTGAGTGCTCCCTACCAGGGGTGCAGCTAGGAGTTAAAGCTGCAACTAGTTAAGATGCAACTAATACCGGGGTGTGTGGGGGTATGGAATACCCACCAGGATAAGCGGTATAGGTGCAAGATTAGTAAATTGCGGAATTTTAAGATAAATGGTTCGAAATGTTAATTTTTTCGGCTTTTTGAGGGATATTTTATTAATCCTCTCACTATTCTATTAGTGATATCAATTCAATTAAGTAAAATGGATTAAACTTAAAAATTTCTCTGAGCTATGGGGTGGGTTTTATTCCCCAAAAGCCCCCCTCGCTGCACCAATGCTCCCTACGACTACACGTTTGCCTATTTTCTCCCTAAACTGCCCGTTCGACACCTCCTCCTCCCTTTCTCCTCCACGTAGGAACTCCATGAGCACAAGCTTAAAACTCTTCAGCGATGAGTCGGTCGTGAGCCGCTGACACGTGCGATTGAGGCCTCTTGTGTGACCGAATGGCGAGCCGGATCACTCCGACGAACGACGCCATCTTTTCGCCCGTTCGTGAACGAGACCGGTCGTCGCCATTCGCGACCGAAGTCATAGTGTACATAGAAGGTTTTTTTTCTCGTTCGAGGAAAGTTTTCCAGGCATTCACAACCGACGTAATTCTCCATCAAATGCGACGCCTCAGGCAGCCGCGGTTTTTTTTCCAAATAAGAGTTGTAGAGAATAGTTGTGACGTTTATTCAGAATTTAAATGGGGAAAATATATTCAGAGATAGACAGTGACCGACATCGGTCGTGATTGACATGGTGACCGACGGTCGATCAATCGCGCTTGACTCGCTCAATTGAATGGTGAACGGTGATCGACATGACTGAATCGTCCGAATTGGCAAACACCCCCCCCCCCCCCCGCTCACTATGGAGAGAGGAGCGCCCCATCCCCTACATTCGACCTTCGTGTCGGAAGAGCCGATCTGTTATTTCCGCGGAGCAAACATGGCGGCGGACGATGCGGGGGCGGCTCTGACGTCACGACGGGTGAGGGTGTGGTGTGGGTGGGGGGTATGGGGAAAGCACTTTGGTGGCCGTAAGGGGAAGGGGGGATGGGCGAGGGCGGGGGGAGATTATGACGCTATATAGCTGGAGTGAGTGAATGTGTTTGACGGGTGAGCGTGTGTTTGAGCTCGCCCTTCAAAAGACTCCTCGCATTGAAAGCGGGAGGAGTGGGGGGATGAGGAGGGAAAGGAGGGGTGGGGATGTTTAAGGGAGGCCGTGCATTCGCAGCGAGTGGTGTGGACTTTTGCGGCCTTTTTTAGCAGACAGTGGCGAATCAGCGCGGAGCCGGGCCAAATTAGCGGAAAAATTAGCGTGTTGGGATTAGTGATGGAAACATATCGGTCGAAATCGATTTCTCGAGCTATCGATTTTCAATCGAAATATAAAAAGATCGATTTTTCAACAACATTCGAAATTTTAAACAAAAGATCGATTAATCGAATAAATCGATAGTTCGAGCATTACATTTTAATCGAAATAATTTATACAAGAAACGAAATTTGAATCAAAACATCAACAAATCGAAAAAAGGTTGGTTCGAGCAATCGATGGTTCGAGAAATCTATTTTTAATAAAATCAACTGATTTGGGCGTTACGAGATGGAACGATGAAACGTTCATGGTGAAACAAAACCCAGTACTGTTCCACAAACTTTTATTTTAACTGCCAACTAGTTTCAACGTTTACACCGTCATTATCAAGCCTTGAACCTATTTTTAGTCGACATATAATACTCAATACTTCAACAAAAGTTTAAATCCCAACCAAAATGTCGATTGGTCGAAAAAAAACATGTTTCTTTTGAATAAAATTGTTTGTATGGTATTATTGTGATGACATTATGATAAATTCAATTCCAAATGTGATTTTTTAAAATGTTTATGCTTTAAAAGTAATGGACAAATTTTCAGCTAAAGTGGCTACCCCAATTCATGCAGATACTTCAGTGTGTCTCCTCTTTATGCAAGGAGAAATATTATGTCGTCATTTATTTATTTATTATTTATTATGCAGGAGCTGACGTTGTTTTTCTCAGTAATATTTTGACTGGTGCATCTGACTGTAGCTATCTCTTAACCTTAATAAACATTAATGTCCCTACACGTAGACTAGAAACAGTCCACTTTTCCGACATAAGTTCGGAAGGGTGGACGTCACGCGGTGCTGGCCACGTGATCAGATGATATGCGCAACTAAAGAATAATCCAGGTAGCGATATCTTCAGTGATTTTTTGAGACGTGTTAAGGGTAGAATACTAAGACTCCTAGTACTAAGACGTCCAAAGAAGTAGAATACCTGGCTCCTTATTTATAGTGTCTTTATTTAGGTATTTAATTATTTTATTAAATCACTATTTTTGTGCTATGTACTTCAAATTATTATAACACCTTAACAGTTTTTAAAGCTACGATAGAAAAACTGTGGTGAAATTTTTATTCAGATAGGATGGTAAAACTTTTTTTATATCGGTCATGAAATTATTCCAACTTTTATTGACTTCAACACCTTAAGTCTCGCATACACATTGTGTCGCGTATCTCGTCATTTCTCTCATGGAGCAGTCGTGGCCGAGTGGTTAAGGCGTCTGACTAGAAATCAGATTCCCTCTGGGAGCGTAGGTTCGAATCCTACCGACTGCGGACATTTTTGCATCCCATGCAATGGAGCAATTTTTTTTACGTATTCGGGAGCAGTGACTCCCGGAGAGTGTGGAACGATTTTACGAATAAATTCACATAACTATAATACAGTAGATTCCGGTTAATTGGGACACATCGGGTCTTGTGCACTTTGCCCCAATTAAGTGGCTGCCCCAATTAGGCGTACTATCTTGTACATGGGCATAAAAAAACTTTTTAATTGTAGAAAGAAGACTAAATAATGTTTATAATGCAACATATATTTATTAAACAATCAATTTGATGAATAAATCAGCGAGTTTTGTTAACTTATTACCATTTTTAATAATTATAACAATTTAGTTAAAAATATTTTTCACAGCCTCGGGCGACGCTGAATGAATGCCTTTTACTATGTCCTATTAAAGAAAAGTCCTATCCTCTTGCGAATAGTATAACAACAAGAGCTTTCAAAATAGGACAAGAATGGGAACATTTGTGAAAAATAAGAGTAAATCAAAGGAGGAAAATATAAAAAAATAGTATTCTGAAAACAAAAAAAAATTAATTTCGTCGCGAGTATAGAGTCTATGTCGCCGACTCATGGCCCAATAAAGCGGCATGCTGTCCCAATTAAGCGGAGAATACTCTGGGATAATCCTCTATTGGATTCTGTTCTTCAAGATCTGCCCCAATTAAGCGGGTGCCCCAAGTAACCGGTGGACCCATTAAACGGAATCTACTGTATAACGATAGCATAAATAACAATAACTAAAGATTTGGATTGAAGGAAAAAACAGCTTTGAGGCGTTCATGGAAATTATCAGCGTTTACTCAACGTCATTTACGATTCTTCTGCAGTTCTACAATAATAAACTGTCGCGCATAAGGTAGTATTGAAATTGAGTCGGGGTGTTTCTTAGCCGCATCAATTTCTTTTACGGAGCTTACCTTTCAATTTCATATTAAATCCAAGTATTTATATCCTTCCAACTTGTCTCTTTCATGAATAACAGAGCTTAACTCGATTCAAAAGCGCACGAAAAAATTAATAGGACCCTGTTTGTTCCAACGTTTCAAGCATTCTTTCCCCATCAATTCGAAATCGACCAAAACTCGCTCTAATTTTCACGCTGATTTCATCAGGTTCCGCCCTAAGTTTTTCTATGAACACCGCGATTCATACACGAGTAATTTTTCTATAAATCTGCCTTGTCAGGTTTCACTAGCCTGACTTATCTAAATATTAGGGATGAGTCAATTTATCCTCATATTTAGCCGTTCCAACAAGGATTCATTAAGACGACCAAGGATGAGTTTTCGAAATCCACTCCTGCGAGACACATTAATGAGATTTTCAGGATCGCGCACTGATAAATAAGACTCTAAAAATGAAGACCGAATTCGACCGTGAAATCTTCCATCCCCAAGCTTTGATCAGTGTGACAATATTCTACAATGGAATGGCTGTAGCGGAATAATTCAAGCCTTCAAAAGCCTTGTCCCATTTTCCTCTTCCTCGCCAAAATATAGGATATTTAGATCGCTTCATAAGAATAAGTAATAGCTGATCAGCAATGGCATTAAAAATCGACGAACTAGCACCATGAGTCTCGGTGCAATTGCCATGGGAATTCGGGAACCTGTATATCGTAGTGGTCTTTGAGTGAACTGGAAAGCCATAGGTACGTGTATATCATTTTACACTTTCCCGGCGAACAACTTTAGAAAAATCTTCTCGGGATACCGCGCGGGTTAGATTATTTAAGAGCGCCGACGTTTCGGGTACCGACTCGCTACCCATTCTCACGGCTACTCGTGAGCGCACGAAAATATTGTAGCCGTGAGAATGGGTAGCGAGTCGGTACCCGAAACGTCGGCGCTCTTAAATAATCTAACCCGCGCGGTATCCCGAGAAGATTTTTCATAGGTACGTGGTTCGACTCCCGGTGTTGGGGGAATTATTTCTCATGGCTACTCATTTATATCGAAGAATCAATGAAGTGAAGTTTCAGGGTATAATTTCAGAAATAAATTTTAATAATTGCTTCACGCAACATGAAAGATACATAAAAATTTCTAACAGAAAATATGCGGGATAAATTAGATAACATAGCAATTGGTAAATAAATGTTCATTGAATATTTAAAGCTGCTTGGTTCAACCTCAGTGAAGTTAAGATAATTCAGCATTCGTGGCAGATATTACACTGCAAAATAAGAAATCCATGTATGATGATTACTTCCTCTCTTATTATAACTGCGAACATTTAGCCATGAATTCTCTTTAGCCGCGGAGGAAAAAAGGGTAAGTACTTCAATTATACACAATATTAAGATTTTGATGGACCCATTAAAACTTTCATGATTCCAAGTTCTTGTTAGTTGAAGGATAAACTATGAGGAAAGCAGGAGTGATTTTGGTTAACTCTATTAAGCTCATCGTTTCTACTGTGCCGTATCAATTCGCCATGACAGTTCGCAACTTCATAGATTAGTCAATAATGCTAGCCGATGCCATCAAAATTTGTTAATCATTATTGCTAAACATGGCAAGTTTAGTTTTAATTGCAGCTTTTGGCCATCTGTTATCATCAGTGCTGAAAACGTGTACTTGTCCTCCAGGATTACAAACATATGTTTAGAGAAATGGAACATTGGTAAATAGAAGTGGTAGAGAGAGAGGTGTTTGACATCCGGAACAGGAGGCGTTTGCGGGAAATGGATTGGATCCGGATAAGATAAGAAACCAGGATGCGAACAGATGGACAGGAGTCAATACAGGACAGCCATCGGTGATACGGGATACACTTGATTTCACCATCTTCTATATTATTTCTACTGTATAGATACCTTTTTCTCAACTTATACGCAACAAAACTCTACAAATGAGGTACCAAAATGCACAGAATTTATCAGAGAACATGCGACGGCATATCTTACTTCCTAAGTATTGCTATTGTTTCATAACATTGGTTTTTAAATGATTAAAAAAAAAAAAAAAACAAAAACCGGTAAATATTCCTGACGTTAACGGCGCACAAACTGATACATTTGTTCATTTGCAACAATATCTCGCATTCTTTAAATAACTTTTATCAAAATGCGGCTGATTTCACATTCAAGTCTCCTGTTGATACGTAAGTATGAGTTATCATGTGCGTTTAACAGAGGATAGTGTAATTACTTCCAATGTTTTGCTTAAAGAGGTCCTCTGACCTCAATTTGTACATGAACATTCCAATTAAATGTGTACGTAAGACACTGCCTTTTTTTCTACATTTTAAAATTAGAAACGCGCCTATCCCTCTGTGGACCTGCATTGAAAAGAGCGGGGGAACCCCGCTGGGAGCGGGCGCAGCTTGCTCGTACATATATGATCGCAGCGACTGATTTTTTCTTGAATTTCTTCGCCGATTCCAATAGAGTTTAAAAGACTTAAAAATCTGTAACTTTCTCGATTTAGATCAACTTTATTTTAGGAGGTAAACTCGCAACTGCTCGAGTTAAGGTGTCCATGGAAGTTTACTTTTTTAACACAAGTAAATACCAATTACGCGATCTTACTAGTTTCGTTATATTTCCTTAAATCATGTGTCTTTCATTCTCCTCTCTTATTCAATATGCGTGGCCGAGATTAACCTCCTCCCCCTAACCACCCCACACCCTTCCCCTCCATTTCACCTTCTCTGTCCCTCGCGCACGTGTTATTTGCTTCCTCTCCGCTTATCTTATCTCGCCCTCGCCTAGGATTACGACCACACCATTATCGCCTCCTGTGCCCTATCGCACACCAAGAAACCAACACTCTCTCTGCTCAGAGCGCAGCAACGATACGCCGTCTCATTTCTCGCGAGTATACCTACCTACGGCGTTAAGAGCGTGTGAAAACCACACACACATTCCTGGAGGTGGAATAAATCCTTTGGAAAGTCATCCACATCTAGGAGTTTTTAACGCAACGCGTCGCTTTATTTGGTGGGCCAAATGAAGAAGAAGAGTACATGATAAGGAGGTGGAACCACTCTTCACCGAAAATGAGGGGAAAACAAATCAGGACTGCCGTGTGAATAGTGCGATAGGGCGTGGTAGTTGTATGAAGTGATCCTCCGTCATAATAATATTTGTATCATCATCACCACCAATAACACAGGCCAACAAAATATTTTGTTTGAAAACTTTTTTTATTTTAATAGCTGATCTTTATATATTTTTATGCGCCGAATCCAAACCTGGCCTTAGTTTTTTGTATCGTGTTACATCATAAAATTGTTTGTATTTACTGTTCACTACATCGTGATAAAATTGTTCGTATTTACTACTGCGTGATGATACAGGGTTCACTCGTCAACTGGAATTGGTCTACATTTTCTTTCCCTTTTTTCCTTGAAGCTTCTTGTGTAGCTTTATCTGCGATGAATCGCTTGCTGAACTTCTCGGTGAAGTACCAACAGTAATCCCCCATTATCTTCGTTCATTAGACCTCCTTTTTAATTTTATTATAACCATAAAAAAGCTGTTTAATTCTAAAAATATTGCTTGATTTCATAAATGCAACTGTAAAATTTGAATAAATAGTGAGTGATACAACTTTAAAACCATCATATTTGGGTTCAGCAACTTATAAACAAAAGAATAATGTATTTTCAGTAAAAAAGTTTTTTCATTGTTGGCCTGTGTAATCGTCAAACTAGTTTGATATAGGCCTCCAGTCCGCATGATCTTTTAAGACCAACATAGTTATTCTGACTTACATCATTCTTAAGCTCTAACTCCACCGTTCTTCCCATTCACCAGTACTTTGAAGATCATTTTCATTATTCCATCGTGTGTCATGATGCGGTCGGTTATACCGGGTGTTTCTAAATAAGTAGCAGGTTTCCAACGCTTTCTAATATTTATTACACTAAAATCACAGCTTTAAAGCATAGGTACGACAAATGAAAGATCAACTTAATCAGTTTTTTATAAGAGTCTACGAGTGTTCGATGTGAGCACCATTCGTCTTACGGCACACGTTAATATGAAATGCGAGTTCTTCCCATGCATTCAGTGGCGGTTTGCCCATAAGGACTCTCGGACGCCGCCCCTCCCAAATATTTGAAAAAGTAAAAAAAATAAATATCCATTAATTTATAATTATACATCTGATTAATCAATGCGTTTTTTCAGTCCCATACATCGAAAGTGTTGGAAAAACACAAAAAGAAATAGCGCGAGAAGTTCGTATTTGTAGCCGTGGGGCGCTGGCCAGAACGTCCCAATCCATCCCCATGCAGTTATATGGAGAGAGGTAGTGGTGGGGGCCGCTGGTGCTATGACGCGTCTAACCTTGTGTCTTATGGAAGTCTTGGGACGTCGTCCGAGAATGCGCAGAGCGACGTGCGAGTTGACATCGCTGCGCAGGCCGGCGGGCGTATAATCTGGCGTCTACTTCGTGCTGCCACAGAAAAGGAACGCACGGAATCAGAATGGTCACTGTACTGGGTGTAGTTATACGATTTTAATTTTTAATTACTGGTAGGTATTGCTACAGTAAATAAATTATTCCATTATGCTTGCGTTTTTTGGTATTTGAATTCCGGAACACGTAAAATCCAACCAGTTAAAGGCCGTACTGACGAAGGAAAACTATTCTCGAGTATTTGACACAGTTCTGTTATGATTACGAATTTCAAGAACCTTGGGGAAATTAATAATATAATATTTAGGCCTTAACAATGTATTCATATCTTCCCGATGATTAGAAATGCGGTACCTATTTTTCAGATAAATTTATCAAAAGACCTGCAGTATTAGGAAAAATCAGTTAACATTCCCCACTGATTTATAATTTAAGAAATAGTTGCGTGCGTGATAGGGTGAAGGATTAAATATGATTTAAATCGTTAAGCGCGACTTTAAATAGAGTCATTCAATTAATGTCATGAAGTGCCGCGTACAATGCACCTTTTGTGTGTAGGTTCATCATTTTTCTAGCCGTCCTTGTTGTATTAGTTCATGTTCACCTAATTCTTCAGCGGCAGAGCGGTAGCTGTCTGATGGAAAATGCCCACTTCTGTCTGATTTAAGTGGCCTCGAAGAGTTCATATCAGTGCGGAAATCCTTACAGCTCCCATCTGTGGCTCAGTCGAGTCGTCTTCTTTTACGATCTAGAACTTATTTTCTATTATATCATGGCAATGATTTCGAAGACACAGTTAATCCAAATGCGACCCGTTGGCGTTTCGTGTGTTTACCACATATGAATCTTAGACTCAAGGAGATGGTCCGTGACGTCCTTTGTTTGCTTGAATGCCTTTGCTGACCTTAAATTCGTCCCTCAGCTGAATCAGCATTAGTGGACCACGACTTCTATCTCCCTTGAGTCGTCCTGATAGTAACGGCAAGACTCTCGGAAAGAACGGAGTGAAATGAGTTCAGACATCATTTTCGAGGAGTTAATTGTGCGCAATTGCCGATTACGAAGTTTCTTAGTGCTGTGTGTACATTCAAGAAGACAAATTTGAATTAATCAACAGTGCTCGTTTTTTTAAGGGAAATATAGGGAAAAATTGTCCCAATTCTGTGTCCAGGCACCTTGTTCTTTTTGGTCGTATTTTTCGTCGGCCTATTTTGTGTCGTCCCTTGTTTATTTATAGACTAGTGCCCATGCCATGTGTTCAATCAGAAAGAAATTGTTGTCCAGCGCTGATTTCAACGAACGTGTAATTGATCACTTCGCTGGACAAAATGAAAGAAGGATGGACTTTTGCAATATAACTAAAGGCCTGTGAGTATTTCATATTTTGTTAAAAATGTGTAAGAAATGTTTAATTGTTGATTTTAAATCATACTGTATTCAAGAAGCAACGCAAACACCGCCATCAAAGTTTACATCTGCAATAGCAAAGCGCGCGCATTCTAGTAGTGTTTGTTGCCTAGTGGAAGTCAGTGACACTCTCCTCCCCTCCTCAGGTGTTACAAGTGTCATTGCTACCTAAATCATTGCAAATGTTGTATAGATTTGACAAATAACGCATTATGATTGCAAAACGAACAACAGAAGTGTATTGCGGGCATATCCGCACGAAGAATGTAGACGCTAAAACCTAAAGTTACGTGTTTTCGTTTGTATTTGCAAAATATCGCAGCAAATATATTTTTATTCTTCAAGATCATTGATCAGTATCATCGAGAGTCCGGACTAAGCCGATCCGTATGACCGAGAGTCTACTGCATTTAGTATTTATTAATCAAGCTTTATTAGGAAAACTAGGTATTTTTGTTGAAAAAAACGGAACGTATGGCATCAAGGAATTTAATTCCTAGATTGCCGTAAAAACTTAATAAAATACACGAAATATTAAAAAATTATGACCCCCCCCCCCCCCCCGGTGGAGTGCGCCCCCCCTAGCATTTGACTCACGAGCCGCCACTGCATGCATTGATTAGTGTCTCTCGAGTAATTGTTGCAACAGCTGGTTCAATCGTGCCTTTTAATTCGGAAACATCAGCTGGTGGTGCAAATGCGGATGTTATCATCACCTGGCGGATCACAACCGAACGTTTCACAGTAACTATAGAGTCCGTATCTGCAAACTGTAAAACACAAACAATTTCCCATTCTTATTCACTATCTTTGCCACTAGCGCTTTCTAAAGGATTACTGAGGAAACATTGGGTGCCCTTTCGCCGTGTTTCCGGCAAACAAAACTGTTTGAACTTATTAAGGTAACATTTATAGTTGTAAGCCAAGTGCAATAAATATTACTAGTCGTTAAAATTCCACTATTCATTTCGCATATTCATCCCGCATTAAACACCCGGAAATCCACTAACCAAAGTTTTCAAAATACTCCTTCTCTCTCCTACTCTTCATAGGAATTCTAAATTACTAATTCGCTCGATCCATTTGATATTCATTATTCTTCTCTAGCACCACATTTCGAAAGCCTCTAAATAATAATAATAAATAATTTTATTACTCCACACACAAATTACATGACAATAGCAAAATTGAGTAATTTTAGGTAGCCGCGAAGGATAACCTGTTTGAGGCTACCATCCAAAATAATAATACATTATGCTTTACATATGATGTAGTTCATTTTGTGTTACCTTGATTATCTATACTAACAAAGCTTAAGTGCGTACGTGAAAAAAACAACTGAATTAGTATTTATAATTAATGTACATCAATATTTTATAACAATATTTGTTCTACACTTTCTTTAGTGATAAGCCAATAATGTGCATTTTACAAAAACTTTTTCAAAGACTTTGAAATAAAGCATGACTGGGGTAACAAATTAAAAACCTTTGGTCCTACGTACAAAAAACATCTTTTAAACAAAGTCAAACTTGGTTGTGGTAAGGGTACTCTTATTTTATCCTTGCTCTACCCTTACTCTATCCTTGATTTCTCCGCTGCTATCATTGTCCATGCCTCACTTCCGTATGGGAGCATGCTCCAAATGTAGGTTCTTATAAATTGTTTCTTTACTTCCATATTTAAGTTTCCCGCTGTTAGCAGGCCTCTCTTTTGGTGAAATGGTCACTCCGCTCGGGCTTTGTCCAATGTCCATGCCGCACTTCCGCAGAAAAGCATATTCCAAATGGAAAAGTTGAATTGTTGTAAAAGACCTATGTTTTTACTTGGGTGAATTAAAAAGGTGAGTGGTTTTCCAAATATATAATATCCATTGTAACAATCAACGGCGAATAGGAATGCATCAATTGAAATAAGTACATAAAAACAAGTTTTCTCACATTTTTGGCAGTTTATTCGCAATTAAGGTTCCAATATGTTATATACTACGCTTTCTCCAAGTTTTTCATTAATTTGACGATAATAAGGCAACCATACAGTTACACTCGAACATTACGATTTCTCTATGGTGGTATTAACATGGTTCTCATTTTCGTCGCATCAATTTTTCATTGGAGTCTTTGTGCTCGCTATCCGTGCTATCCTCTGCACGGTAATTGGTTGAGACGGAATTTGAATGTTAGTAGAAATAATAATTTTTGTGATGCTAACAGGTTCTCCATATCGCTAGGATGTCATCTGAAGACAAGACTCTTTTAGAACCGCCCATGCCCTGGTTATCAGGGCGGGACTCGAACCCGCGATCTTCGGTTTGACAGGCGAGGCCACACTTCCCCCCCCCTCCCCCCGGTCTCCGCTGTTGCTATGGATGCATTTCTTTTTCTTTTTTTCGGCGCATTTTGCCATTGTATTTGAAACAGGAGAAAAATTTAATGATGCGAAATGCATGATTTACTCGTTATATAAAGGTTCTTCATCTTCAGAGAAACGCGCTCCAAAACAGAAATAATAATATTAATAATATGATTGATTGTTTTTTTATTTGTCCATTAATAACATTACGGGTTTACATAATGCAGTAGAGTTCATAATAGACAAATTAAAAAAAATTTAATTGGGAAAATAGGGATGCGATATAGGGATGGGCGGATACGTTATAGTGGAAATAGCATGAGAATGTAAAAGAGAATAAGTGACAATTAAGGAGTTATACTCGCACACTTCCCAGGGTTTGTATATTGTGAAATAATCTTTGCTAAAAAACAGACAAAGAGATAGAATCCTTAACATCCTTTAAAATCCTTCACCATTCCATAATCGTGTTCTGACAACGGAGAAAGATTTTTCATTAGTTGTCGTTCTGTGTTGGGGTGATGAGAAAAACCTCAGGAGCCATTCCAGTCAAAATGCTGGACTTAGTGCATCTGAAACTTTTCAGGAAATAACTGCTTCAGTGAATTAGTTATTAGTTCATTTTTGAAATGACAGTAGAGCATAACCCAAGCAAGTACTCTCAATGGGGTGCTCTCATAAAATTAAAAAGGTAATTTTTTTACATTTCTAGATAATTAAATTAAAGTTGTTAACGCATGCAAAATATGACTTCGTTATTCTCAATATTGTTGTTGCTACGTAGCTTCAAAGTTCGCGAAAATTACTAAATTCTTTCGCGCTACAAGAACGCCCTGTGACGTCAGAATGCGAATAAGCAGATTCGCTCCATGGCAATAACAAAACAATAGCGACAATAACAAACATCAACGACGATACTGATTCATAACTTCAAGGGTGTGTAAAAATAGTTGTGAATACTTTAAAAGTTTTTGCGGTGCGCGTATTCCTGCTGTGCTGCATCTTCCAGTATCCATACATTCTATAAACCTGTCAATTATTCTGGATTAATATTTCACACGGCTGATGATGAAATAAACATATGATGCTATGAAAAAGTGGGACAGAGAGGCGCATAAGTTTTTCTAAAACCTGGGCAAATAGTGTACTGGCACCGCGTAAAAGTATTGTTTACTGGACTCTGACGTCACTTTCAGCCAACATGGCGATGGGTCGTTTGGAGCGCAAGATTACTATGCAATTTTCAAAGTGAAATTTTAAGAATAGTAGGTAGGTTAGAGATAAACTGCTTTCACTGTGATTTTCAGCATGGAGTATATTTTTTTTTCGCATAATCATCCATTTTCAGTGGAATTCCCCATTGGTTTTTGCCTTCAAAACTATGACATCATTATATCAGGTTATTGATTGAAACGACCGATTATTCCACCAGGAATAGAAAATGATGCCAAGGATTACTCAAAGAAAGCCCTAATCACAAATGGAGGAAAATTTGATGACCACTTCCGTCACTCTGGGCGGCTGCCACCACACACCTCTCGCGAGGCCTTCTTCTCACCTGGCGCTGCGACCCGTGGCTCAAATCTACATATACATAATACCCTGCGAGCCACCTCTAGGGTGTTTGGCAGGGATTGACAAATCACCAACAGGCAGCATGTAATAGGACCTCCACATGCACACCGGACGGTCACAGAAATATTATATAAAATAAAACACGTACACAAGCAAAATATACATGCTTATTCATAAAAAACTTGCTAATGGTTAGTAATTCCTAGAGAAAATACATGCAAGGTTAGAACTATGAAAAACATGAAATGAGTGATCCTAGCGAGCGACGCCATTAATCCTGTCAATTGAGACAACGTTGCTATCCTTAATAGTACGAGGGAAGAATGACATTTTAAATCTCTCTGTTTTGCAGTCTATTCTTTTATTTTATTCTCATGATCACGTCTACTATAGTACGATGGTAAACGAAAGATATGATTCACGTCGTCACTGGCTCACGCTTTCGTTCAACTCAAGAGCAACCACTTTAGACATACTTACCACTGCTTTCACTTGGCCTTTCGGGATCTCCAAAAGGTTGCTGACTTCTGCTGAAATTACTAAGATGCAGGGTGGAGAAGATGTGCGACGAAATTTTCACCCTGGATAGTTGATTCCAGTAGGGACCCAAATTACACAAGACGTTCATGTCAAAAACGCACCATTTTTAAACTACACAAAACTTTGAGTCAAGCGCTCCGATTGTCGGGGAGTTTGCCCCGTTGCCGGTTGCCTGGGATGCATCGCGATCCTTGGCAGACAAAGCATTCGAAATCATGAGTTGCCCAGAGCATCTGGCAACAGAGCAAACTCGCGGCCAATCGGAGCGCTTGCATCAAAGTTTCTGTAATTTTAAAATGGTGCGTTTTCGACGAGAACATCTTCGGTAATTTTGGTTCTTCCTGGCATCATCTGTCCAGCGTTTAAACTTAGTGCCAAATTTTCTCCACCCTGCATACTTTATATAACATATCATCCTCAAGAAGAGATAAGGTGTCTGTGAAAGGTGTATTTTTTGTAATGACGGGGAAATATGTGAAAGAAAATTAAATACATTATCAATCGTAATATACTAATAAAGTATTTCAAATCCACTCTTGAGTTCATTTATTGTATATCATCTCTTGTTCTATAATATCCAACCAGTAATGTTTTTTAAGCTACATAAGATCGCATAATCTACCAATTTTTACTTTTAATAAATAGGTTTTCTGACCTCCATTTGAACATTAGCTAATAGAACAAATCCCTCTTGTTAAGGAAATGTGTATATCATCTCATTACCTCCATCTCTATGATTGCCAGGAACTACTTATCAAGCACCTTTACCTCCAATTCGGAAGCACCTAGCCCTGATTGCGGTTCGCATGCTCTAAGAAAATTCTAGGAACGCCCAACTCTTTTGTGCCGCTACGCGGAGAGTTAAAAAAAATGTGCGAAGACTGTGATTTTTTTAACTGCCTGCGTAATAGAGGAAAAAGAGCCGGAAAACCAGGAAAATAGGCCAGATATCGTCGGCAGGAGGGGGAGAGGTGGATCCCGATTTACCGCGAGGGAATGCTCCCTCGAATCGCCATGAGGAAGGAAAGAATAGAGGGGGAGAGTTGGGGTGTGCTGTGTATTTTTATAACGTTTTTTTTTGTAAGTTCGCTCTCTTGTTTGTCATCTTGTGCGGGTCAAATCTTGCAACTCAATTTTAACCCAATTCCTGATTGATTATCAAGCTGAAATTTTCAGGATAACTCAGAACTGGATGACAATGCAATATTCTAACTCTTTTATCATTATTTAAACTGTACCTAGATTTTTATTCAGTATTTAAAACTAAATATGGACATTAGTTTAAATAGTCGTCACCAAAATCCAACATTGGCGCTGCGATCATTGAAAAAGAACAAGAAAAATGATAGGGAGCCCTGACAACGACTTTGTTTATTCCTTCCACAGCCGCGAAAAGAAGCGAGTAAATAAAGTGATTTGAGATGGAGGGAGGCTCTTTATGTAGGGCAAAGGGGTTAAAGACCAGAAGCGTGGTGGCGCTAGCACGGGTGGGAGAAGGAAGAAGCAGTTTTGAAAAAAAATGAGCGAGTTTCCGCGAAACGGGAGAAGGTGGGTAGGGTGGGATTGGATTTAGGGGAACTAGGAAATGGGATTATCCGGAACGAGGACTCATCCCTTTTGAGAATGGGGATTTCAGTGGAGGAGACGTTGGGCGGAATGGCTGATCGTTGGATGCCAAGAGCGCGCTGTGACCGAGATCGGAGTTCGGAAGTATTACAACTCCTAAAATCATTTTGTATATTATTAACGAAAACTTCATATTTCCTTGTAATATAAACTTAGTTATTTTTTCTGGACAGTATTCTAAGAGTTTCTCCACGCCTTAACATCTATATTGATTCCTATTACTAGCTCTTGAGAAAAAATCTCAAATAAATTCTCAAAAACACATTTGAAAAAATTTAAATATTTGATGAATATTTTGGTTATCTAATACAAAGAAGTTATCAGAGAGAGTTCTTAAATTATATGTAAACAAATAATAATAGTCTCACCGTACATATTTTGATTCCTAATATTAGTTCATAGAAAAAATCTCAAATAAATTCAAAACAGCGTATGAAATAATGTAAATCTCAATTTTTTCACATATAATTAGGTAATGTCATAAAAAAATTTGCGTCCCTCTAACATCCTACGGCCTCTCCCATTTAACTATTCTGAAGTTCTATTTACACTGAGAGATGTATCAGCCTCAGGGGGTGCTGAAATATTTCGACATGAAATTTGAGATCAACAAGGCGTCTGATATGTGTTTAAATTTTAGCTTAAATTTTTCGTTAGTGAAAATGCAATTTTATTGATCTCTTGGGTTTTGCCTGAGTTTTGCCGATCAAAATATTTCCCTTCCTAATATAATTTCTTCTGGAAACCTCTAAAAGTGAGAAAACCAAGTGAATTTTTTGAGTGAGAATAACCGTAAGTGGGCTATGCGGGGTGTACAAAGCCTTGACAAATGAGCGGGGTTGGAAAGAAATAGGTCCGAAGCTGGACTCACCCTGCTGCATAGGAAGGAAAGATCATAAATTCAAAATTAAACTAAAAAAAACTGAAAGCGGACATTTTGAAAAAGTCCTTTCTAAATAGAGGAATAAAGGAATGGAACGACCTACCTGAAGTTATTTTTAAGATCCTCCTCTTCAAATGCGAAAAGTTTTAGGAAGAAGAATTCGTCAATTATTGGTTAATTACATAGTGGTTTAAAAGGGAGAGATTGAAATTGGGTCAATGTTCATTTTTTAGTTGTATTATATTAGAATTAATGCATTATATGGATTGTTTGAAATTGGTTTATTGGGACAATGTTTAATTCTTAGTTGTATGAGATTAGAATTAGTGTATCATTTTTACCATGGGTGTCTATTCTGTTTCTAAACTTTGTATTAGATAGATAGAAACTTAGTATGTACGCATTTGTTATTCATGTACATCTAATGCTGCCACCAGGCAATAGTCTACTTGCAGCAATGTATATTAATAATAATATACATTGTGCCTACATATTACCCGTAGAGTATGATCTAAATATGGATGGCGGCGTTTGAAAATATTTTGCCTTGCTATTTTTATCGATGTCTTAAGATAAAATTCAGCAAATAGACATTCCGCTACACTCGATATCGTAATAAAGGCTTTATTTATTTGTATTCATACGGGAAGGAAAATCCTTTTCGACTGCTTGCGCTGATATTAGTGTTGAAGAAAGCAGCATCTGAGTGTCAGGGGTTCGCGCATTGGAAAGTTCACCTTAAGTGCAGAGGTATGGCAAAGTAACTCTTGAAACGGTGTAGCTATTCTCTCCAGAGTGGAATTATGGAATGCGTCCGATCCGCCTGTCATCGATTTCCATAGCAATATCAGAGCGGTGAAAGAGTACCAGCAAAATTTTACGCCGCATTCTTTTCGAATTCTATCAAATCCGGTTCAGATTTTGACCGCCCAAAACAAATAGCATTTTAGCGTCTTCTATAGTATGTCGGCAGAGATAAAGAAAACCTACGTTAAGAATGCGATACTTTATCACATCCGTTCGTATCTCTTGTGTTATCGTGTTTCATTATTTCCTTTCAAAATCATCATCCTTGGTCAACAATCCTATGATTTGTTTGACATGCAGCTCCCTCCTATCCGCTAACCTTTTCATAGTGACGTATTTCTTCTCTTTTACATCCCTTTTAACGTGTTTTATGTAACTCAATTGTGGCCGTCCCTTGCCCTTTTTCCCTTCCACCTGTCCTTCTACGATTGTCTTCATCAGACCATCGTGCCTCAAAATGTGGCCAACTAAGTTGTCCCTTTTCTGCTTAATGTTTTTAAAATGCTTCTCCTTTCTTCCACTCTTCTTAGCACTTCCTCGTTACTCACGCGGTCAATCCATTTTATCTTCATCATTATTCGGTAGCACCACATTTCGAATACTTCCACTCTTGACTTCTCTGCTGCTGTCAACGTCCAAGACTCGGTTCCACAGGGAAACATGATCCATATGTAGCTTATGATGAAATTCCGTTCATAATTGAGAGTTTAATCGCATTATGTCTTAGCTTCGGACTTACCCAGCGAGTGGTGTAACTTTTGGGGGTCACCAAAAAGTTTTCACGAAGCCTCTTCCAAAGAATCGTTCACTCTATCCAGGGCTCAAACCATGGTCGTCTTGTTTATAGCAACAGCTTCGACTGAATAGCCAAGTGTTCAATTAATTGTTTGAAAATTTCGAGAGAATTTGGAGGAATGAGTTTCTAGCTCAGGTCATAAGGAGAGGTTTTACAATTGCGGAATAATATCGTGTAAGGAGTATTGTTAGAGATATTTTATCAATTTTTTGAGTGTATTAACAGGTCTCTTTGTGAAGCACTTCCGTGAAACTAGTCGCGAATTTTTGTCTGCATACAAGACTGAGTAGTATCACGATACCCTGAGGAATATCATGAGCCGAGACGAAACCGTAGGTACATATTTCTAAAAATGTGACATGGGTTTTATCCAGAAGAATATCTCTGTATGTGATACTGCGATTTTCCTTTCCATTTAGAACGGATGTAACACAGAGCGATAGAATGGAGAGTGCAAACGGATGTGATAAAGAACCACTTTCTACTGATTAGATTACACTCAGATCCGCTGATTCTGTTCTACGGCAAATACCAAACAGAAAATCAAAGGTAAAAGTTTGTTTTTGTAAAGAAAAAAATCTTGAAGAAAACCGGCATGCTTGGGCCAAAATATAAAATTTTTTAATGTTTGTAATATTCTTAATAGTTGTCTATTTATAGATGTTCCATTTACCCCTCTCTTGCCAGGTTTTATAGTTAAAAGAAATGATATTGCAATTGAAAGACTACAATTCTAAAGTTGTTTATATAAACTAAGACCTAAAAGCTTATTACTTTTAATTGAAGCTTTGAAGGCTACTTGTTTACTTGACATAAGATCTTAATATAAATTAATTACTACAATTAGAGGAATTCCTCCTATTGAGATTAATTCTGACATGAATATAATTGATTTATTGTTGTTTTGATTCATTCAAATTGTAGACATATTAATATTATTTATAGTAAATGCACTATAAGTTATTCGTAAATAAATAATTCGTAATAATTCCAGTATCAGCGGCTTTGTCAGGCCATTCAAAATTCGAGTCATGTGACGTCACCTCCACACCATTCATTGCCTTTCCTAAACCGCATGCGTTGGCGGGTGCAGAACTGTTATTACAAACGCCCCGTCGCCAGTCAAGTGAATGGTGACGTAATGCGGTGGTCATCCGGTCTCCAAGGTTACTTGAAGAGCGTTCAACGGTTTAAGGTCGCCCGAGAAGCAGCGAGGGGCATGGGGTAATATGGATACAGAGAGAGATAGACAGACAGACGCGTCTGAATCTATTTACACGCGGATGTCCGTCGGGAGATCAATGTTCCATACAATTCGCCCCCACTTCAAGTCGTGCATGACCTTCGATCCGTCATTCCCCGCGGTGACAAAATATTTCCCTCCGAGTAGACTCCAAAGAGGAGAGAAGCCCTCATTCTGTGCCTTAGAAGCTTGCTTTATCTTCCATCGATGGACGCTTTTTTTATAGTTTTTCAAAAATAACCGTACCGTGGTGATGATTCCAGAGTGATCCAATTATTTCCAATATTCCCAAGTATTTTATTTAGAGGAATAGAATTGAAAAAAATATCAGCAGAACATCCCAGGTGAGGAGAGCATTCCAACAGAAGAAATAATTACTGACAGCAGGAATTTTAACATAGAAGCAAGGAACAATTAATGATAGTATATATTTGTAGTATACTTCTCTGCGGAAGTGAGGCATGGACAATTACAGCCGCGATGTAATCAAGGATAGAAGCCATCGAAATCTCTTGCTGCAGAAGAGAATGAGGATCATATAGATCGAACGATTTAGAAATGAGGGATTGCTAAGAAGAGTAGGAGAGAAGAGGCCACATCTGAAGTCATGATGAACTGGTAAAGACAATCGTGGAGGGACAAGTGGATGTCAAGAAAGGAAAGGGAGGACCTCGAACAAAATATATGGAACAAGTAAAGAAGGATGTGAAAGAGAAGAAATACGTAGCTGTGAAAATATTAGCTGATAGAACAATTGAGTGGAGACCTGCGTCAAACCAATCTTAGGATTTTTGACCTGTGTTGATGATGAGAATTAAAAAGTTATCATTTGGTTGATCAGATCATTATGAATATACATTTTAACAGCCCAATTTAAAGCTTATTTTTTCGAGAAATTCGGATCGCTTGCTCGTGGGTGAGGCAAGTAGCGACTTATGTAAACTCATTTAAATGCGCGATGGTTGACTACACATCTGTAGAGCCCCACTTGAGGATGCAATATTCTGGTATTTGTGGATACGTCTATACCGACACAATACCCCGTAAGTCTCCTCAATAGTCGGTTTAATTCACTAGCTGTTAACAAAAAAAATGAAATAAGATGTACTATGGAGATACTTCACTACCAAGTCCCACCTAGCAATAAAGAAAGTACTTTATTGTTAGGAGGAAAAACTGGCCCCCACTACCTGTCCATTCAATTGAAAAGGGAATTTGAACTTTACAGCCTCTATTTGTACAAAATGGAGTAATAACTATAATGGGTGAAAATTATCACTCTTATTTGATAATTTATTAATATATAATAAATATTATCGCTTGCAAGTGTGTATTAAAATAAAATATGAAGTCTAATGGCCATGCCCATCCGCTCGGCAAAATATCTCTATTTATTTCATCATTTCTGTCAAACAAGGAAGCATAGCGAGATTCGCAGATGACACCCTCCGTTTCACTCTGAAAAATTAATCTGTTCTTAATTCCTCATGCAATCTAAGCCCAGCACGAGTGTCTAGTGGCTCCCAACCCGACACATGTAAACGGTATGTAAAGCTATCTATTCGCTCGCTGCCGTTATTGAAGAACTGCATAGCTTTACTTGGAATTTTATTTACAGGTAATATTAAAAAACCAATCTTAGGAGTTTGGTGGAAAATCAAATCACAATCACAGTGTTAAAAAAAACAATGAATTCACAGCAGCAATGCGAGCCTAGGTTTCATTATAAGCCTTGTAGAAAGATTCAATTTATGCCTGAAATGATTTGATATTTTAAATTATTCTCCAACCTTCTTAGCTTACTATTTCCCTTTACGTTAATAAAAGACACAAGTAACATTTATCTAGCATGATGACTCGTTACATATAAAAATGCTCAAGATAAAAATAGGATTAAATATAAATATGTTTTGGGTATTTTTAAGCGAAAGATTGCGAACATCACTTATGAAAAATGTAAAAAAAAAACTGTATTACAGAAACGAATATCGGCAGATATTTCTTCTGTTTCTATCCATTGAAAAGTTATTTATATTTTGATGATTACAAATTTTTATACATGTCCTTGATAAGCCCATATCGTCATGCTGTTTTACTCACTTCATTCACTATTAGCTAAAAATAGAGATAACTCAGTCAATAGAAACACAATTTAATACTAATGTCATACCATAATATCCGGCCTATCCGCCTGTTACTGGTTTTAATAGCAACGCAATAGAGATGAATGATAACCAGCTGAATTTTATCCTGCATGTATTTAAATGTCCATCAAATCCGGTTCAGATTTTTACCACGCAAAACAAATAGCATTTTCAGCGTCTTCTCAAGTAGAATAGGTATCGACGAAGATAAAGCAAATCTAAGTAGAAGGATGCGATACTTTATCTAATCCTTTCGTATCATTTATGGTATCATTCTTCATTTCCGTTCTAAATAGAGAGTTTTATGGCTTCACTGTGCTCTCATTTTTTATCTAACAAGGCTAAATATTAAAACGTAATCCTTTATGAATGGGTCGTTAGTAAAATCAAATGTGAAATTTACAAAGTTTTTTTTAAATGAAGCTTCTTGACCTCTTGTCATTCTGAGGAGATCACCTTATACATCATGCATTGCTTACTAGAAGACTTGGTCATTATGATTAAAGTATTTGATTGCAATAAAGCAACTCAAAAATTGTTAAAAAAAATTCAACCCTCATATAAAATAAATATGAACATCGATCTAAAATGTTTAAATGAAATAATTCCACCGCATGACGCCACATTCATTTGCTTCTAAAATGACGCCAATTTTAGAAAAAAGGAATACGTATACCTTGTATATGTCTCTTTGATTTTAGAATTTTAGATCTTCGAGCGTAAAAGTTTTAAAAAGAGATTTTGGCGCAAAGTTACATTAAAAAAACACATCACTGTGCTGCTTGAGTATCTTCACCACTTTTCATTTAAATCCAACTCGTATTTTGGGAGGGGGTGGAGAAGGTTTGGGGGTGCTATATCTATCTGTGGCGGTGGAGGGGGTGTTTGGGATGTTTCCTTTTCCGGGGGTAAGTGAGGGTGGGGGGGAGGGTGGCGCACAAGGGGGAACGAACTCCTTCCCCCCCCCCCATTCCCTCACTAGTCGCGTCGCCCGAGAGAGGGCAGTGACCCCCCCCCCCACCCCCTCCAATTACGCCCCCTCCTCCTTGTGAGGATTCCCCCTCCCCCCTTGCGCGCGTATTTTCGCGAACCACACTGCAAGTGGAGGGGGAGGGCGAGGCTATTTTCAAAAGGCGAACCACACTCACTTCTCTTCACGTCTCCATCGCGACGAATATCGCAATTGTTGGACTCAGGACGTGTTGTCACACGACGCGCAATTAAATGAGTCGACAAAACTCGCCGCTCGCGTCGCTGACGGCCACAGCGATCCGAATTTTACGTTTAGTAAGATATTATTATTACTATTACAGGGTGGTTTCCTTTTATTTTTTTATTGCCTAAATCGAAAGATTATTACTCCTGGAGTACGCATTTCACACTTTTAGATTTTTAAATGATGATATCTATTTTTCGCGATTAAATGAAAAGTGAAAATTTTATAGACCCTTAAAATTCAATATTATTTAACCTTCTCATGAAGTTCTTTATGCATAAAAGTGCGTCGTATCCGTATCTCCTTTGCTATTCAGAATTATGATGAAAATGAATCGTAAACTAGGTGGTTTTTGGACCGGATGATATCCTTGAGGATTATTCATTTTGTTAGGATTTCGGAATCGGAGCAGTCACTGCTCCATCTCGGCAGGAGAAGAGGTGTTTTGACGAAGCCGTCACGAGGACCTAAGTATTCAGGTTTTGAGGACATCGCGGTGATAGTGGGCTGCAGTACCCCGACAACACCGAAGTTATTCAACCAGAAGCATAAAATTTCGTTTACCTTGCTTGCTGGTTAAAAATAGCAATCTGATTCGTAAGCATGTCATAAAATTCTTTTATCTGAGCACTGAGAAAACATTCGACGTTTGCTCTGAGAGGAATTTGAATAGCAAAGAATTTTCTCATTGCCTCCACTCATACCAGGAATTTTCTTCTCTCGAGAAATTACCGATAAAGCGATGGGTAGCGAGAAATATTCATACCCGTAATCATGCATTGAATGATGCGTATTGCTTAGTTGGTCTTTGGTATTCAATATGGAATACGTCCTTTGACACTTCAAAATAACGAAAGCATCTTGATTACCTCAAAAGTAAGCATCTTGGTAGGTCGGGAAACCGAGTCGGTTGCGGTGACGTCGGCAGTGGTGTCAACAGTCACCCAGTAGGAAACCCGTATGGCTTTCTAAGAGACTGTTACACCGGGAAAACAAGATAGGATAGTTAATTTACCGGTATGGCTGAATTTTCTGTGGCATTTCAACATTCTATATTACACTTCCAATGTTGGAAGTGGGAAGCGACGATCTAGTGTTCGAATCTTGGATTAAGCACGAGTTGTATGTAAGCAGAAGGATGAAAATTTTGATTAACTCGTATTCTGAAAAAAGCCCACTAGTGATACGAGTTAACTTTGCTGAGCCACTTATTAATTTACTTGTTACTTCTCTACTTGAGGCGCAGTCTGCACGACGTGGACTGCTATTCGCATAATACGCTAAGCAGTCCAGAACATATTGTCCAGTATAGTCCAGTAATTTCCACAGAGGGTATTGATGACTCGGTAGCTTAACTTCTAAAGCACTCGTACTGGAGGATCTGGATTCGAATCTCGGTCAAGGCGAATGGTTTATTCTGTGGAATTTTCGCACCAGCTACTTGTTGGCTTCAAGTTAATATTTAATAAGATTATCCGAGATCTAGCGAAACTAAGGAAACGAAATATCCGGAACCAGTACTTTGACGGGTGAAGGCACTCCTCAATGATCAGGAGAATTTGATATCAACTAACTCTGCAAGTATGATTATCTTATTTCTTGATGATATCTTTTTTCTTGAATATTCCAGTTGTATTCAAGTGGCAAAATAGTAATAATGTACAAGAATATCGCCCTTATTTCGATATGGGTCGCTCATATATCATCCATCTCCCTCGCAGCTTATTTTTCGTTCCAGTTTGTACGCGGCACAGTTTTTAAATAAAATAAGCTCTAAAAATTTGAAATTTTATTCGCTCAGAAATGTCTGCCGTGAATATCCTCGCGTCGCTCGCCCCGCCGAATCCCACGTCAACGACGATGCGCCCTTGTTTTCTCCGCGGGAGGAATCTTTTTACGGAAAATAAAATACGGGTTACTCCTCTTCGAAACTCCTTTTCCCTCTTTTCCCGGGTAGTGTTGCCTCCACTCCGCGGATTCCTTCCTCCCTCCCGGGGCAAATGCCAAATACGTCGCGCCGCCCTCGCATCAAAAAAATATTAAAACTTCATTGAGATGAGATTCCTTAGAGCGGAAAAAATATAAATTTTCAAAAAATTGATTTCCCCCGAAAGCTGAAGAAGGATAGGCAAAGAAAAATTAAATTTATAGCGCAAATTTTAATAAATCATAGAGTATAAAGTTAAAAAAAATCGACACCTGAAGTTAATCAATTAAAGTGCTAGTAATAATTTAAAATAATTAGCTTTTATAATATTTAACACATTTATTTACACCAAAGATTATTATTACAAGGTGTCTATTTTGTATTTTTGCACGCGAAAAAATAATTTTTTTTCATCTTTCATATGAAGGGAATTCTCCTTATTACAGATGAGGACATTTTTCTTTCGAACAACTGGTTCCGGAGATTTTGTTCCCTTATTATCATTGAATATCGGATAATATTGGTAATTATTCACTTGTGGGCAAAAAATAGCTCACCAAAACATTTTGTATCAATCGTAGGTTTTTTTTTAGAAAACTAGTCAAGCTAAATTTTCATCCTTCTATTTAGCTACAACTCATGATAAATCTGGGATTTCAACTCCGGTTCTTTGCTACTCATTTTAACACTGGAAATGTAACATAGAATTTTTAAATGTCACAGAAAATTCAGCCATGCATATCAATGACGTATTCTCTCGTGTTTTCTCGGCGTACATCGTCTTAAGTCCTGGATGTAATATGCATTAACCCGTACAATTCAATGTCTAAATGTAAGAACGCGTGAATGAACACGAAAATGCACCGTGAAACCGCCCAACTTCTGCGAATGTTCTCAATGAAAATAGGACCCGTTTTAAATTGGTTAATTCAATCGTACATGTTCCGTTCCGGTCCACCAATATCGCTCATGCATTCACACGTTAACTCGTACGTGTTAATGTAGCGTGTGACCAGGTCTTTAGAAAGGTACAGTGGTTTCAAATCGGGCGATTGATGACATTACTGCCGACGTTTCGCGAACGATTGAAATAACTAATGACTGATTTTTGTTTCACTGTTTTTTATTGCGGAGTTTCTTTTCCCTTCTGGGTTTTGATGCGAGCGTAGGGGTATCGCCCCCCAGGCCACCCCTTTCAATCCCGCCCCTCCCGCATACCCCCTTGACGGCCGAGCCTAGTGGTGCCCCGCGAATTTTTCCGCCCGCGCTAAAAATACTCCCTGCCGTGAATTTCTTCAATTTTAACCGAGACGGATCCTCCTGGCACCAACCCCATTCCCTTCCACCCCACTCCTCCCTCCCCTCCCTCCTGCCCCCAAACCATATTTGCTATAAGTAGCCTCCCCTAAGTGGGGGAGAGAGAGAGAGAGAGGGGAGGTCATCATCTGATGAACCAAGACCTTCCTCCTTCCCTATCGCTGCCATGACTCCTCAACACACCAGATACATTCCCCTGCCGTCGTTTATTTAAGGAATATAATCGCACTATCTATAATGGGAAGTCATTAAATAAGACATGGGTGGAGAAAAATTGTTTGACGAAATTTTAACCCTGCATAGCTGATGCCAGCTGGGATTAAAATTACTGATCATGTTTATCTCGGAAACGCGCCATTTTTAAACTACAAAAACTTTGAGCCAAGTGCTCCAATAGGGTAGTCTCCTTCATCACAGAAAATGAAAGGCATTGATTACGATTCCTTACCCGCCATTAGTGTATTCATAATATACAAATTATTTGGTTTTAGAAATCCCAGCTTAGACGAATGGCAATGGTTAATTTTATCCTCATTTGAAAAAGGCCAGATTGGCGCCCATGCGATGCCACTCCACGTGACGTCACAGGGACCTAGTTTCTATGCGAGTAGATAGGTGTTTTACATCGTCTGAGATTACCAATGCATGCATGAGACACAGAGCTGAGGGAAACATCTCTTAATAATCACCTATTAAAACTGCCTATGGTCGGAAAGTTTCCTTCGTTTGATAAGGTATTTATAATCCTTATTTAAGCCAAGCGCTACCAGCTAGTACTCTGCTACCTGCTGGCAACCTGCGTCGTATCAGCGCTCAAAGCCTCGCCCCAAGGTCACCTCACTTGCGGCAGCGGGAACCAGAACGACGTCACACGGAGTTTTCCCGGAATCCATACTTAGCCGTCGCGTTTTCGCGCGCTTGAAATTTTTCACTATTCATTTAATCGCGAAAAATAGATATCGTCATTTAAAAATCTAAAAGCATGAAATACGTACTTCAGGAGTAATAATCTTTCGATTAAGGCAATAAAAAATAATAGGAAACCACCCTATTGCCTGCAAGCCGATGCTCCGGAAATCTCATAACCTCTTGCTGTACTACAAAATTTGTCGCACGGTAAGAGCGCTTGGCTCATAGTTCCTGTAGCTTAAAAATTGTGCATTTTCGGTCAATACATCATTGTTAATTTCGGTTCATACCCGCGTCAGTTATCCTGGGTTAAAATTAGGAGACAAAGTTTTTCTCCACCCCGGTTAAAGATTGTTTTCAGCATGAATCGGCTGGAAAACTAGCAAATAAATAATACTGATAGAGTTTTCCCCCGAAGAGTTCAGTAAAAAAACCCGATTTTAGCTATTTTTTTAATGAATGCAAATATTTATTACATTTATTATTTGCAATACGCTCCACGGGCGATGATAGAAAATTGTGTCTGAAAACTGTTTTGTTTTTATTATTCCTGTTGAAAATTGCTAGTCTTTTCTGTCAATGGACCTAAAAAAATGCAGAGAAGTGGCTCAATTGGTAAATATGCAATATGATGGAATGAATAAAGCCTTTGAGGAATTTCGCCTTCGGAGAGGACTACCGTGAATTCCTAATACCAACATTTCCATTATGTGAACATTATTTTAACGATCTGATCGTCCGCAGAGATGATAGGACAAGTAATTGAAACGTCAGAGACCTAAGCACTCATCCGGCTGTGGTCCTTTTGAGGTGGAACTCCAAGGCGGAAGAATCAACCAAACCCAGCCGCCTGAAAAAAAAAAAAAAAAAAAAAAAACAGATCCAATGATTTGGAAAAATGTATCGGATATGAATTCAAAGTGACAGAATTACTGACCGTATATAAACATAAATGGAAGATAAGGCGAAATCAAAAAATGTCGAAAGATTACTCCTGTTGTAGCCATGTTCTTTTTAAAATGGATAATAGAGAGTAGGTATAAAAAAAGGCCTAAAGCAGATATTTCGCAAATCAGAGCACTTATTCCATGAAACTTTATTATTATATTTTTTTCCTTATCTTGACCTCGTTTAATTCACGTTAAAATATTTCTTGGAGTGTAGGTCAACGTATATTATGCAAAAAAGTAAAAGCCAACATTTCTGTTTATTTAAAACCATCATCAGGGCTTCATATATGTTCTAAGTTTCCTCTTGTATTTCTCCTTAAATTTTCCATTTTCGAAGTCCAAAGAATGGGTTAAGGTTTGATGTTGTTATGCTGCTACTTCTTTGGATTGTTCTCCTTGAACTTTAAATTGTAGTACGAAATGACGGTGATATGAAAGTGATGATTAATATTCCTCCTTGGTTGATTAGATAATTATTAATTTTTTTCCTTATTTTGACTTCGTTTAATACATGTTATAATATTTCTTGGAGTGTAGGTCAACATATGTTATGCAAAAAAGTTATAGCCAACGTTTCTGTTTATTTTAAATCATCATCATTGTGTTGATTAGATAATTATTGAAACTTTGTTGGTACATTATTTAAACGTAATACAGGAAAATTATTTTACGTCCACTTCTCTTTTCCGGTAAACTTGGTCTTTCCTATGGTATTGTCTTAACTAAAACACCGTTAATAGGTATAGCTCTGACAGCATTCATTGAGGTATTGCTTAAATTTTTTTCGCACCGGTCTTTGAGTATAAAAATGTCGCCTCGACCAATTCAAATGACGGCGTGACGACGGCAAAATTCGCTGCCGGAAATTCTCCCTCAGATGACCGCGAGCGAACTGAGCTGATGAAGCGGAACTTTGATCGGTCGGTGCGTGAACTTTCGCAGGAAGTGGCGGTGTGGCTAACGGGATGGATCTTCTCTTGCGGTGCGCCCTCCGAAGTGCACTGTCCTCGCCACTCAACTGAATAAGTGGGGGTTGGAGGGTGCAGCGGGGAGGGATATGGGGCGATGGGAGTATTTCTCATTTGCCATCCCACCGAACGGAGAGTAATGGTCTTCCCCTTAGGCATCATATTCCTTTACGATCATCCCCCGTCAGGCGCTTTATTTACCTGCTTGTGCCCCCAGAATGAAATCCTGAACCGTATATTTGGAATATCCTATGAATTCATTAAAAAAATTTAAGATGATAACTAATTACAATTGCTTTTCAAGAAGGCCCTTTTTTTAAGTCGAGAATTTTAAATGATAATAAATCGCGATATCAGCGTTTTGCGAAAATATTATGACTAACGAACAGAATTGTGTCAAGGGCGAATCACGGCTTTAAGGGGAAAAGTCTTGAAGTTCACTCGTAGACACCTTCTGCCACACTCCATATTCACCTCTTCCGAGATGCGCTCAAATGAATGATGTCTATGTGGCGGATGGATGTGTACGTTTGAGTGTTCCTTCCCCCATCCCCCTTCACCCCCTCCCCCAATGTTACCACAAGAGCAGCGAAGTTGGTGGAGGGTGAGGAGGCGACGAAGCAGTCGTTGACCCCACCTCCAGAGGGCGCTGATGCAGTTGCCAACGGCAGCCACTGACCTTCCTCTCTTCAACTACCGCATCTTTGTTTACCCTCGGACAAATCCCCCCCCCCCCTCCCCGCCCTTACCGACTGAGTGCACCTTGACGTATATGTTATAAACGTTACAGAAAACCCTCAATAACTCCACTTACAAGTTGTCATTGAAAATAGCCAATAATGGGTGGTTGTTTATGTTTGGGGACGAAAGGGAGAACACGGAAATCCATATACTCTTTTGTACCAAAGATAAAGAGGGAGAATAAAGAAGTAAAAAAAAACAGTAAGTAGTGATAGCATACTTAACACTTTGCGTGCCATGGGCGTAATATTACGTCCTCTTAATCTTTATAAATATTGCCATGGACGTAATGTTACGTCTTTCTATTTTATTGAATTTGTTGGCGTGAAGCTGTAATATTTCGCCCATATTACTTTTCCAGTTTACTGCTCAGTGGTTCTGTTATTTCAAAAATCAACTGCTCCATGGAAAAAGAATTCTTTTAATGTCTTGAGGACGAAAAGTCCTCTGCGGCTACCGGCACCCTTTTCTCAGCCTACTTTGTGTGAAAATTCTTTGGAGGAAATAACCGTTCGTTGAGGGTGCAGTGGCACTTTTTGTCACCCAGGATTTTGAATGTCACACAGGCTTGGAATAATGCTTTTGTATGATTTCCATGGTTTAAATAGTTCTAATTGAGCGTAATAAAAAATATTATGCTTTTTATGGCGGTACATCATTTGTTGCAACTTTTTTTATTTTTCAAAATCAGTAGGTATACATTATTAAAATATATATTTAAAAGTTAGCAATAAATGTTATTCAACTCATTCATAAAGAAGTCCATTTTTATTGAAATACACATCAATACAAATGTATTTTTGATGCTAATGTTTTAAAAAAATTTGTTAATTTAGTAAAAATGGCTGTATTTATCAGTAGGGCTTTGACATTAGCGGCCGGAAATCAAAGTATTAATTCTATCGCTACAATACGATAACCTCTAAATACTATCACCTAATTTGCGGTCTCTGCGATGAAGTCCATTAGAAGTAGACTATTCTCATTCTTGTTGCAACTTTTAATCCGAACTCTTGTTTCAACGGTAAAAAATATCATTATCATTATAATCCTGATGATGATGTGGTAAGAAGATGTCGGACTTCACTTTTTCCCGGTGAATGGTGGCTTTAAATTCCTCTAGGGATGTCATCCGGGTAAGCTCCTAAGTCTCCATCAGAGCCGACGCACAGTGGTCTGGAATCGGAAAAAGCCAGACAAAAGTCCAAAATGGCTTTTTTTGAGATAGACACTTAAAACTTAGCATAAATACTCATAAATGATGGCTAATTATGCTTATGTATGCCATTTTACATACATTTGATCCGTTGCTGAGATACAGCAGCTCAAACATGACCATTTTTTCAAAAACGCGCGCGATCTCGTTTTTCCTCGAAAATCTTTGAACTTAAGCAGGTGGTGTTGTAGATGTACGATTTTTATGGAATTAAAAACACAATATTCTTTTGAACAGATGCTTTGGTTATATTTTTCATGATTTTTGAAGATTTTGGTTCACATCTGCATGGTTTTACAACACAAAATGGCATACCCATTTTTCGCGTGAAATTTTAAATGAAGTAGACATTATCTTTCGTTTACGAAATATAAACGTCGCGACGTTTCGATGGAATAATTCTCCATCGTCATCAGGGCCATCATGAGATCATGATCGACATTATGAGATCGAAACGTCGACAGCGATGGAGATTACCCGGATGAAATGCCGAGAAGAATTAACAGCCATGTAGTAAGATTTTTGTGGAAAACTGCAAGTTGGTCGATTATTCCCATTCTACAGCATAACTATTCATAGCACTCAGAAAAAGACACCACAAATAACTATATCTTCCGGACCCAAGAGATATACAAACAAACTGTTGCTCTGGGTTCGCCTGCAAATTATTTTTAGATGAAAAGGTAGGTACACTCGAGCGATTTTCATCGCAGAATTAATAACTCTTTTGGTGGAATTGTTTCAACGCAAAACCAATGGGAGCCCATCGGGGATAAAACACACCGGGGCCGGGAACCAAGCCAATGGCTTATACGCCCGATCACCCGGGTATGGGAAAAAAGGGAAGGAAAATGGACAGAGGCGCCGCCGCGATAGGAGCCCGCCGACGCCTCTGGGGTAGGATAGGGACGGGACGGGGAAAAACACCTCAACGCTATAGAAGCGAAGAGGGCCCTACTATAAGCGAAACAAGGCAAACCTTTAATTTTCTAACGATCTTTGAGAATTATTAAGGAGAGGAAGAGGAAGAATAATACAACGATCAGATCGTGTTTTAACGCCCAATATAGCGTGCTCTTTGCGGGACAATTTCGGGAGCGGAAACTTTCGCCTTTCAAACCTCAGCGAGACATCGAAATTTGGATGTTAGCCATTATTTATTATGCCTTATTGTGCCGTCCATGTATATTGCATGAAACCGGGGAACTGGGCCTTGTTTTTTTCCAATGTTGACAAATTTCAGTCCACCTTGTAATAATCATCGTATTTCGTCTTCGCATTCTGTCTGCCTATACATTCAAATACCACTTGCTATTTTGATGCAGCTAACAAGGCGCAGGAAAGTGCCAATTAAGCTGTTTTTTTTCGGTGCCGGTAAATTGTTTAGAATCGATCCGTACCGTCTAATCATCTCTCGTATAACCCTAGGCTTCAGGAAATCATTAAAGTTAACGTGAAAATTCGGAGTAGGTAATAAATTTTATTCGCATATTATATTCCAATCTGGTATTTCAGTTTTCATTCAATGGCAGTGCTTATTTACAAAGTCGAAAATTACTCATGTTGTCTTTCGTTCCCTGCAATCCAGCTTAAAGTTCGGTTGGCTGCGACAGGTGTAATCTTTCTGTCCGCCCCAGCCCTATGCGTGTAAAAGGTGCGTGTTATGCCACGCACTTTTCCTCGTTCATTATTGAATAATTCCACCAAAAGAGAGACCTGCTTACAGCGGGAAACTTAAATATGGAAGTAAAGAAACAATTTATGAGAACCTACATTTGGAGTATGCTCCTATACGGAAGTGAGGCATGGACAATGACCGCAGCGGAGAAAGCAAGGATAGAGGCCTTCGAAAAGTGGTGCTATTGAAGAATGATGAAGATCAAATTGATCGACCGAGTTAGTAACGAGGAAGTCCTAAGAAGGGTAGGAGAGAAGAGAATCATCATGAAAACCTTAACAAGAAGACGGAACAACCTTATAGGCCACATCTTGAGACATGATGGCCTGATGAAGACAATCGTCGAAGGACAAGTGGAAGGCAAGAACGGGAAACGAAGACCTCGAACAAAATATATGGAACAAGTAAAGAAAGGTGTGAAAGAGAAGAAATACGTAGGTATGAAAAGATTGCCTGATAGGAGAATTGAGTGGAGAGCTGCGTCAAACCAATCCTAGGATTGTTGACCAGTGATGATGATGATTATTGAATAATCTCTCTCTCTAAAGATGTAAAGAAGTGAATTATGTCGTAGTCGCCGCCTTGGACGTGCACTAAGCCTGAATCACACGAGCATTCTTTCCCCTCCCTTTTGATTTCATAGCTCCAGCGATACGTTTTCAGTGGCCAAAAAGAGTCATTCCTTGACCCATCATTTTGTGAATAATACGGTCATTCCCACCGTCCTTTATTCCATAGCTTTCGTTATTTACAACTTATCATTCAATAAAAAGCCAAGCGTAGCGCTGCAATCGCTGTTAGCGGCCGTACGCCCTGATCGGCTGGAAGATGGTACCTACAAGGGACGGGTTCAGGGACGGAAAAAGGGACATGTCGAGTGATGGAAAAAGAAATGTGATTCCAATCCCTGAATTCATCGCGGAAAATGATCGCGTAAAATGATCAATTTCGAAGCCATCGTTGCACAGTGGTTTCAATTTCGAATCTAGCGGGAAAAAATTATTTTTTCCCAAAAAAACTTAGAGCTTTTGTCGTGAAAACATTCAGAATTGCCTAATTTTAGCAAAAACACGAAATAACATTATCATAGGTCTTTTCAAGGTGTTTTTTGTGAAAAAATTAAATTTCATTAAAAAGATATTCATTTTACTCAACACTAAGAAAAATATGCAGAAAATCATTGAAAAATCTATAGTAGTGCCCTTTTCTTAATTAAATGAACTAATTACGTTTAAAACACACTCCTAAACACAGGATTTACACATAAAATCGTTTTTCACAGAAATTGAACTGCGGAATATTAGTCGCCTTCATCATTATTATCTCTCCCAACTCTCTTCATCCCCGACATTTACCGACTCCACGTCCTCCATCTCTTTGACATTACTCATTTCACTAAGCACAGGTAAAATTGGTTACCTGAGAAGCTGTCTGACATTCATCGAGAGGGAATAACAATGGATAATAACGCGTTGGAGCGATCACTGAAGGTATCGCTCTGAAGGGACCGAACAAAAAAATGATCGTGTGATTCAGGATTTAAAAAAAAAGAGTTTTCTCGTGTGATTGAGGCTTTAGCCACGTGAATGCCGTCGTGCATTATTGAATATAAGAGAGACAGTGTCCGAAGGGGGTGAAGTGTAGACGGGAGGAGGTGAGGTTATTGGCGTTCCAGGGCGGTCGTCGACAGCAGCGGAGAGAGAAAGATGGCAGTCGACATATGTTTTGTGTGTGTGTGTTTATGTGGTGGGGTGGGTGGGTGGGGGGAGGGGGCGTGGGCGGTCGGTGACATTCAAGGAGGAGGGGCATCGCCTCTCTCTCTCTCTCTCTCTCTCTTTCTCTCCATTTCTCTGGGCCGGGGGAGAAGGGGGGGCGGAGGATAGAGGGGGCGATTGCACGGAAGTTCAACGCCCTCGCATATCGCTTTCGTTTGGATTCGGAGGGGGGAAGAGGAAGGGGGAGGAGGAGGAGCCGACGGAGGGGTAATGCAAATAGGTCTGAAGTTGGATAATTCGACCCTGAAGGGACCAGATCAGTAATTCCAAGCAATTCCAAGGGCTCTTAGAACTTTTAATTATAAATATAAGCCCGGTATAAGTACACCAATACTCGATGTGATGTGCACTATGATGCATGAGTCTTTGTGACCAATATCACTTTTGTATATGTTTAGTTTATTTTCTGTTTTTAAGTTCATTTGTTGTTTGTTTTGTTTATTTGTGAGCATGTTTGTTTTTTTCTTTTATTTCTTTGTTTGAGACGATGCTATGGTGATAAAAGATAAATAATGAATTGTTAAGGGGAGAGCCATCTTGAAGTGGATGTAAAATAGGATTGAGAATAAAACAGAGTGTCAAGTGATATTTACATTGAAATTAATCGCTGTGATACGTTAACTATATCTATTGTCGTCAAAGCCAGAATGAATGTTTGTTTATGCTTACGATTTAGTAGCATAGCAAAAAGGTAAAAATGACTATATATAATATTATAAATTCGATTAACTATAAATAATGAAATTATAAATATTAGCTAAGCAATAATGAAGGTAGGACGCCAAATCGATTAAATATCTATCCAAGAAAAAACAAGAATAAACCACTTATTACTTTACAATATTCCCATTCATTTTTTAAGGCTTCCCTCATTCTCGTAAACCACTATTTTTTCTTATATATACACGGGGGAACATATTAATTGCACAGTCCGACCGGTATACGAAGACCAAGTCGAAATTGCGTCGCGTAAAGCGGTGAATTACAAGAACGCATGCGAGAAAGCGTGAACGTGTATTGGCAAAATAGCCCCTGTCCTAATTTTGTCCGTGCATGCGCGCAATTCCATGCCACATTGAGAAATAAATGCAGTTCAAACCTGCGCAATTAAGTGCCCTTTTAAAACACAGTATGTTTTTGGTATGTATAAAAAATAGCACGCACTTTAGTCAACTTATTTGAAAAGTTACCACTAGTACAAAGTTCCGTGTGGCGTGATAATAAGGAACATAACCAATGCCATTAATAATAATAAATATACATTTTTTCGGGTAATACAGAAGTTTATAATATCCTTGTTATTTTATTACTGTAAAAAAATACTGGACATCATGACAATTGCATTCATTGACATACCTATGCTTGGTGATATGGATCTCTTGAAAGCATTCCCCAACATTGGCTTTCCATAAAAATTACAGCTATTCACTGTCATAAGTTTGGAAGCGTCTGCATAAAAGTTCTGGCCAATAAAGGTGGGCCACACGCCTCCATCTGTGCTGAGTAAACGGGTGGGAATACTGAGCTGCTTAGCTCTTGATGGTACCTGAGGATACCTGCTGAAAACAATTGTGAAACTGTCTTAAGAACCATGACTTTCATTGAAACTAGCCAATGACCCTTAAAATATTGAAACAGATTATGATGGGATCTTCATCATTAGTAAACAATCCGGAGATTGGTTTGACGCAGCTTACTCAGCTTATTCTTTTACATCCCTTAACACCTGTCCTATGAAGTGGCGACTCATGGGTCAAATGCTGGGAGGGGCACACTCCACCGGGGGGTCAAAATTTTTTAATATTATGTGTATTTTATTGAGTTTTTAAGGCAATCTAGAGACCATTATGATTCACTAATACACAAAACAATCACTAACACTAAAACACTAACAATCGCTTACTCGATTAACTCATCAACAATTAACCCTATTTACATTAAAACAATTTACAAATAATAAGTCACTGGTCACCAAAACAAGGTATTCTGTAACACTGGCGGCGCCGCCGGGCGGCGCGGCGATGTCAACTCACTAGATACGTCGTTCTGCGCATGCTCGGGCGGAGTCCCAAGACTTCCATAAGGCACAAGCTTAGACGGGTCATAGCACCAGCAGCCCCCACCACGGTCACTCTTCATATAACTGCATGGGGATGGATTGGGACGTTCTGGCCAGCGCCCCGCGGCTACAAATGCGAACTTCTCGCGCTATTTTTGCGTGTTTTTTCCTAGATTTTCTATGTATGCGATTGAAAAAACACTTTTGTTGATTAGATGTATAATTATAATTGAATGGGTATTTATTTTTTTTCCTTTTTCAAATCTTTGGGAGGGGTGGCGTCCGAGAGTCCTTAACCGCCACTGGTCCTATGGGACTCATTCGGGGCCGTCCCTTGCCCTTCTTCCCTTCTACCTCTCCTCCTACGATTGTTTTCATCAGGCCTTCATACCTCATAACGTGGTCAACTAGGCTGTCCCGTCTCCTGCTTAAGGTTTTCAGAAGATAGCTCTTTTCTCCCACACCTTCTTAGCACTTCCTCATTACTCACACGGTCAATCCATTTTATTTTCATCATTCTTCGGTAGCACCACATTTCAAATGTCTCCACTCTTGACTTCTCTGTAGCTGTCAACGTCCAAACCTCGCTTCCATAGAGAAACATGCTCCATTTGTAGCATCTGATGAATTGTTTTCTAATGAGAAAAAATCTTGATGAGATAATACAAATTATTGCTGAAGAATAGTAAGAAGAGAAGAACAGTAGGAATAGGCGAAGACGAAGTGTATGCACAGGATGTAAACTGGAAAGATTATGTCGGTATAATACTATTAACTTACAAGCGTGATGTGCCAGCTCCCAGCGGGCTTCCCCCGCTCTTTTCAATGCAGGTCCACAGAGGGATAGGCGCGTTTCTAATTTTAAAATGTAGAAAAAAAGGCAGTGTCTTACGTACAAATTTAATTGGAATGTTCATGTACAAATTGAGGTCAGAGGACCTCTTTAAGCAAAACATTGGAAGCAATTACACTATCCTCTGTTAAACGCACATGATAGCTCATACTTACGTATCAACAGGAGACTTGAATGTGAAATCAGCCGCATTTTGATAAAAGTTATTTAAAGAATGCGAGATATTGTTGCAAATGAACAAATGTTCAGTTTGTGCGCTGTTAACGTCAGGAATATTTACCGTTTTTTTAATTGTTTAAAAACCAATTTTAGATAACAATAGCAATATATAGGAAGTAAGATATGCCGTCGCATGTTCTCTGATAAATTCTGTGCATTTGGGTACCTCATTTGTAGAGTTTGGTTGGATATAAGTTGAGAAAAAGGTATCTATACAGTATTAATAATATAGAAGATAGGAGAATTGAGTTGAAAGCTGTGTCAAACCAATCTTGGGATTGATGACCTGTGATAATTACGAGTTTAAGTGTTGAAAAAAATATTAAGAAACGTTTCAAGCCGTGGGAAACTTTATTTTACGGTTTCCTTGCCGTCTCCACTTTGATATCGAGTGTCTATTGCAATCGGGGATTGGGTGTGTAGGTGGCGTGCGGGAGCACAATTATAAGCGCTGTACGAAGTGCCAGGCACGAACTGGAATGGGGACCGCATCAACTGCACAGTCCCGTGAACACCGTGAGAATTTCTGCGGTGAAGGCGTTCGTTTCTTACAGAAACGAGGAAGCCTTAATGAAAAAAGCTTGCTCAGAAAACATAAAAAGGAAACTATAGAAAATCAGTATTTATTCCCACGAATTGTAATTTTTTCCTAAAAAAATTAATCGGGCGTCTATTATCACCCCAGACAAAAATGATCTTTTGCAATTGAAACAATAAAGTTGGTATTGACGTAAGACACGTTTCGATACTTTTATTGGGCTCTTTTACCAGCCTCTTGAGGAACTGTAGCCGAAAACAGGACAAACAAAAATAAAACAAATTGCAGGCCTGCTACCTACTTTGACTCAGAAAAAATGAACACAACATGCATTTAAAGGATTTACATTGGGGGAAAACAAGGTTTGAAAAAGTACGACCTCCTTTGGTTCAGAAGAAATTGGGCTTAAAAAGATTAATTTTGAGGCTTACAGAGCTGTTGCTTTTATGAAATTTTTGCATTAAATCCTTATTAGTAATTAAAATTTCAACAATACAAATACCGTAACTATTGAATTGTGCTTATAAGTAGTTACTTACCTAGCTTGTAGCAAATGTAGCACTGTTTTCACTAACAGAAGTTAAAGAGCACTGAAAAATCTGTGGTTGTACAAGGAAAAGAAAACCACTTGTGCTGATCCGAGTGGTGAACAATCGAAATGTTTAGAAAACACCACTAAAATCTTGATGCTGCAGCCTATAGAAACTGTTGGAGTCAGTTGAAAACCTGTTTTCTTAAGATAACCCGATAACGATGTACTTTTTCCCAGTTTCGGCCAAAGAAGGACCCCAGGGCGAAAGAAACTTACATCTATGGTAATGATGAAAGTGTTATTAATTTTGTCAGTATTTTCTTCGTTTGCGCGAAATTTTGAAGCGTAAAATAATATGCACTTGCGCTAGAAAACGAATAAGCCAAGAGGGAAAGGTAAAAAGAGTATATTACACTATTATCACCTTTGTATAACTCTACGCCGTTTAATTATTTTTATTTTTACTATAAAACACTTTTTAATATTATGTACGTCAATTTAATTGAATAAATATCCCGTCTAGAGATTTCCCGAGCGTAGCGCTACCTTCGGTACGCCAAAATAATACCCTGCGAGCTCCCTCTAGGGTGTTTGGCAGGGGGTGATCAATCACCAGCATGCAGCATGCAAGAAGATTACCACATGCTCACAATACGGTCATAAAAATGTTATGCCTAGGTACTAGCAACATATTATACTTCCACATTCATGCTTTGTCCAAAATTGCCAATTAATCATGAAGACAATCTATTTATGAAGCTAGAACATGTAAAAATGCATTCATAAATACTAGGAAAATTCAGAAACATTCATTAAGAAATACATAAGTTAATAGGCTACACTACCAGTCCACTGACCTCTTTGTAAGTCCAAGCGCTTCCGTTATAGTATCTTATCGATCGAGGAAAAATAACAATCTGAATCCATCTGTGTCTATAGTCTATAAATGATAGTGCATGATAAAATAATATATCTAGCCTGTAAACATCTTTTCAATGGTAATACTCGCGAAAATTGAGAATAAATTAATCCCTTTGCTCTCATGGATGCAATGCGGAGATTTTTGAAATCATTAAAATGCACCAAAAGTGCTAACACAGTTCACGATTCTAAGGGATTTGGTGTGGATTCTTCATGTATTGTCCCTTTGCACGAGATGCTGGATATCCTTCTCTCCATTGTATTCTCGCTTGTATCCTTGCGTCTGCATACAGCCGAGTATCATGTTATTCACGCTCAAATTCATCTCATCGAGGTCATTCCCCGGAAGACTGCGAAATGCAATCAGCGTACGAAGGACTTGCGTGTGCACACAGCTGATAAGCACGCGTTGGCTCTCATAGTTACGAAGGCGAAGTTGCACGCATCGTCAGAGGTGACGTTGGCATATCAAATTCACCTCAAGTGCTTTCGAGTGAAAGATATTAAGGACATATTCGAGGAGAGATATTAAGGGACTCGGATTTTCTTATTAACCTCGTCCATGTATGCCGAATATATGGGGCAAAAAATGTATAATATCCTGCCTTATGAAACAATTAGTTTTGGTAAATGCATAAGGTTGATAAAAATTGGATAATAACTGTAGATGATGTTGAAACGTTATTGTAAAGGGCCTGTGCATGCATTGTATATATTATGCTTTACTTCATATGTGTTGTACATTGCAATTTGTAATTCGTTTTACAATAACTACAGTTTTGAAATTCATTATGCTCAAAATTCCTTCAATGTTTTTTTTAGTTAACGAGTATTTCTGGTTTTATGATTTTTTTTTGTTTCCGCATTTAAAAAATTTGAAGTTAGTCTAATTGCAGGCTTATTGCCTTACAGGGTACTTACTTACCAGAATGGAAATAGTTACCTGTATGTGTGCACATATGTATGGAAGAAAATATGTATCATTATACTATATGCCATTACGTACTAGCCCACTGAGATATGTTTTTACTCAAGCGTTTTTTCTAGCGTATTCCCTGTCCACGAGAGATGCCTCCTCTAATTGCCCGTCACGAGAAAGACAGAGAGGAAAACTAACATAATATACTGGTACATATAATATTCGTTGGCGTTGGGGCATTGGACCCGAGCGACCTTGTCCGCTTATCGGGACGCGGCGGCTGATAAGGCGAGTAACAACGGCGGCCAATGACGGGAGGGGTGAAGGGGTGGTGGCGATTGTTGTGGGTGTTGGGGGGGGGGGGGGAGGGTAACGTAGCAACCCCATCCCTCCCTTACCTTCGCGTTCGAGACTAGCAAATAGACGCGAAAAAATTATTTATTTATCTGAGGAGGAACCTGAGGTCAAACCAAGGTTAGTGACGAGTAAGGTCATTCACCAGCGAAAGACCTCATGTGATGCCTTCGACACTTCATGTGCGTAAATTGATACGCACCTTCATAATATAATTAACTATGGACTCAGTCAGCAATGTCATAAACTCAGTCTACTAATGTCACGCTGTTTATATTTACTTTTTCTCAATTCAATGAGTAATAAAATCCGAAGATTCAAGCGTTTGGGAGTGGAATTTTTCCATATAGAAATAAATCCTTGCAATTAATGGCGGAAAATTGCAATAATTTATTTCAATGCTAATGAGGAGCCCATTAAATAATATGAGACCTTACCCCGCCATTAACAGTGCCTACTAGGCTGTAATACTTGAATTCATTTCACTCACCTTTTTAAGCATTTGAAATTAGGTTCTCTTCCCTATCGATGGTGCCACATCTTCACTGATGCCATTATTGACTTTTAATACATTAGTACGCACTCTAAAATACGTTTTCAGCAGCCCCTCCCTATTTCCTTGGCGCACTTGGCGCCATGAATTCCCTCCGTGGCCAACCAAACTATTCATCTGAAGGACAGCTGGACTGCAGTGGCGCAGCGAAGGGGGGGTTTTGGGGGTTAAACCCCCCCCTAGAGCCCAGAGAAATATTTAAGTTTAATATCTTCCGTCATCCATTCCGTAATCTATTTTACTTAATTGGATTGATATTACTAATGGAATAGTGTAAGGATTAATAAAATATCCCTCAGAAAAACGTAAAATTCACCATTTTAACCCTTATCCGGGCACCTCAAATTTCTAACGTAACCGGGCAAGCAGGGCCCAATGGACCCTCCTTGTTAATTTTTTCTTTTTGCTCATGTGGGCCAACCTGCTAGAATATATATCATTGTTTTTTGTCAAATAGTGCAAATTTATGCAAAATAAATGATTTCAAAATATTTTTTAATGTTCATAAATGAATATATATATAATAATTTTCATGTTAATTAGTAACAAAAATTTGAAATCTGAATAAATTATGATTCATCCTTCATAAAATTGATCTCTGGTGGAAATAATTTAAATTTAGAATCAACTAACATAAGGGATAATTGAATATCATTTACTTATCAAACGAGACACTGTACAACATCAAAACTTATTGTTTGGGGGAAAACACAAAATTTTATCAACGAGTCCAGGATAGGCTACCCCTCAAAGCTTTTTTCACTTTTGATTTACACGTTTACGTCACTATGTTCATTGCACACCGATTGCTCACAGTTGTTGCACATTTGTTTTTCTTCATAATGTTTTTTATCATGGGCATATATATTATCTCATTTTTTGTTATACTATAATTTGATGAATGTCTTGGCTCAGAAATTCCTTCATCAAAAAATCCTTAGCCTGTGTTCCAAGGCAAACCCAAGTTGGATCGTCTTTCAATGTGGACATCAACCAGAATATCGGATGCACTTACAATAAATAGTCTTCTTGAATAATGTCTACCAACATTTCAATTTAGATCAGTATTCATCCACACCACATACGCTGCTACTCTACTCACGTCCAAGTCACTCATGAAAAACGCAAAAGGCCAACTATTTGTGCGTCTTTTACTCATGTGCGTCTTTACCAACTGGTCAAGGAAATCGACTTCACCTTTGGTGCAGTTGTAGTGACAGATAATTTCAGGTTTAGCATTGACGTCTTCCATAATTTTATTATGATGCATGAATCATAGAAGAACTACCGGTCAACTCTTTATCTTGGGCAATGACACAAACATACCATTTTTGTGGAAACCAAACAATGAAGAAACGAAACCAACCATAACCAAACTAAGAGATCTACTTCTTAAAGCGAAGGATCCTTGTGGTTTTGAAACTCCAGGGGTCTACCAAATTCCTTGTGAGTGTGGGCAGGTTTACGTGGGGGAAACGGGGAGAACTATCAATACAAGGATAGAAGAACATAAGAGACACCATAGGCTCTGCCAACCGGAAAAATCCGCGGTTGTAGAACACGCCATTGAATCCGATCATAGGGTAAAGTGGGATGACGTGAAAATTCTATGCCGCGAGACTGATTTCTGGAAAAGACTGGTTAAGGAATCCTTCGAGATCCGGCTGGCAACTAACACCCTCAATCGTGACACAGGATATTCACTGAGTAATGCATGGAAACCGGCACTTAAGAAAATAAGATTGGCTGCCTCCGAGCCAATCACGTTAGACCTCACAACCAACTGAAAAGTAAACAAGCTGGCAAACTTCATCCACTCACCATTAGCCCTGAGGATGGAACCCGACTCGTGTTCCGAAACGTCGGCAGAATGGAGGGAGACACCCGGCTGGAAGCCCGAATAGCCTTTTTTGAACATATTCGCCGGGAAAGCATCAGATTTTACTTCAATGAAGAAACGACTTTACCACTTTTATTGGCTTGAAATTTTCCTGGAATAAATCGTTAATGCTTTCCTATAGTTCCAACATAACTCTATGCAAACTTTATATCAGAGAAATTTTTGTCACTCGTTTCATTTCTGTTCGTATTTTGGTATGGTTCAGTGAGGTGCTGTACAACTCTTCGATCCAAACCAGGCAATGCTCTTTATGTCAATGTCATCTTCATTGGAACTCTCCTCTTCGATTGGCTGGTAATCCAAATCATCGTCACTAGTTTCTTCAATATTCAGCAGTTTTTGTGTGCCATCTTGATACATAAGCTTTTGTCTAGCCATGATCTAATAATTATAAAAAAATATGCTATTTCAAAGAATTTCTCTAAAACTACGGATTACTTCCTTAGTACTCATGTATTAGAACTTACCTGGGTATGTGATGTCTTAGTGAAGGAAACTTGTAAATATTTGCCATCACTCCGATGGCTGTGTTACTTTTACCCAAAGAGAATTGCATATTGAGGCGGTAGTTCCGTATAAAAGCCCATATTTTCGGAATCAGTTATGTGCAACATCTTATATGCCTTCATCTACGTTGCTCAGTAGCACTTTGCTAGCACTCTACTCTTTTGTCATACATGCCGTAGTTCATATGGGAAAGAAGGATGGAGGATGTAGAGGTGAAAGGTGGTGGAAAGATAGGCAAGGAGTGCAGGAGAAGGAGAAAACAGGGAAGGATGGACTGTCAATGAGTTAAGGATTTTTAGGAGAATGATAATGAACAGGAACGTTCAAATTCGAAGCGACATCATCTGCATGCTTTCCGTATGGCAGGATATATGCTTTCCTTTATCACTAATGTCGTTGGATGGACGCTGCAAATAAATTCCGAGGATCAGTGTTTGGAAACAACTGGATCGTTTCAGTGATCATTCTCTAGGGTTTCCCGGTGACTCAACCCAACTGAAGGAAAATTTCTCTTAGCATATGCCCTTGGCGACCGCCACGGTACAATAGCAATAAGCGAAAGAATGACAAAACTGTCCCCATCCTTCATTTATGGATACAGATAATGATGTTTGTTGCGCATTGTTCATTCCTCTCCCATCTCACTCTACTTCACCAGGATTTTCCAACCATAATGCACCGGTGACTCTCCAGTGACCACCCTACTCTATATTCCCTTTTCACCTTCCCCGGTATCTGCCCCCATCTTACCACCCATGCTACCTAGAATAACATTCTGCGTACATATTCTAGTTATTTAATTTACACTAATTACATTTTCCAGCCGTGAAAGCTAAAATAAACTTCGCGATTGAAGCTAACACAAACTGGATATATATGATCGTAAACATCCAAGTGCAGCGTGTTGCATAACTGGTGAACATTCACCTCCTGCCATACGCCACTGAGTTAGGGGGTTATTTAGATGTGTATGTGAAGATTCCCAAAAAATACTTGAAAAATTACAACATAATACCTTTTATATTAACCATCTAATGATGTGCAACTGATCGCGTATGTGAAGGGTCCATTGGACCCAGCTTGCCCGGTTACGTTAGGAAAAGTTTAAATTTACCATAAACAAAAAAGAAATATTTATTTTTATTTAAAAATATTTTTTTCTTATTCCATTTGTCCGTATGAACAAAGTCACAGAAGTTCACAGCACTGGGATATTTTGTTCTCATGTTATAACCTGAAATAAAGGCTGTAGGGCCCGTTGGACCCTCCTTGCCCGGATAAGGGTTAAACCGTTCATCTTAAAATTCCGCAATTTATTAATCTCGCATATACCGCTTATCCTGATGGTCATTCCATACACACACACCACACACACCGGTATTAGTTGCACCTAAACCCCCGCCCCAGCTTTATTTCCTGGCTGCGCCCCTGAGCTGGAGGACTTATGGAGTAATATATTAAGCAAGTACCGCTTCTGATAATGGTTGACCATAGTGTGTAGAGCCAATGTTGAGACTCATCCTGGAGTGTGATAAATCGGGCTGTCATAATATACCTACTACCTCCTCTGACTTCATGAGCAGTTTTTCAATTGTATTTCAAGCAGTCCTTGGTTTTAGGTTAATACATTTTTCTCCTTTAGGGGCGATCAGGGGCGTATGTGGTTTCATACATCCACCTCTCGTATTCCCACTTCTCAAAATACATCATTATTCTTCGTTATATCATCTTTTCTGTCTTAAGCTCTCTTATGCGTTTACCTATTCTGAGTTAATACTTCTTTGGTTATCTTGTAATCAACCAAACAGATCTTTTTTTATGGTGTCAGCCGATAAGCCACGCATACAAATTATTATTTTGATGCATGATGAGACAGTATTTTATATTTAAAGTTCCAAAAAAATGTCTACTCGCCTACTTTTTATGCAGAAAAACGGGAAATCCCACTCATTTCTGAGACCCAATTGTCCAACATACTTTTAAAAGCAAATGTTTTGGTGCAGAGATGGCATTTGCCCAGAAAATTACGATTGATTTCAATTGAGAACGATTGTGGGGAAATTCGGAGACCACGTGATTGTGGAGGACGAGTGCAAACCACCTGTCAAACAATTGACGTCTGGTGCCGATGGCCTACCGATAGAGAACTAATCCTCATTCGAAGAAATAGCTCATTTGAGCACTCTTTATTTGATTGTGATGCTCTATTGTAGAATACGGAGAAAAATAGGAGACTGATAAGCAATAGTTTCCTTCACCAAAGAAAACGAAAGATATTGATTGCGATTCCATACCCACCATTAGTGTATTCATAATATACAAATTATTTGGTTTTAGAAATACCGGTTTAGGCGAATGGCAATGGTCAATTTTAACCTCATTTGAAAAAGGCCAGATTGGCGCCCATGCGATGCCACTCCACGTGACGTCACAGGGACCTAGTTTCTATACGAGTAGATAGGAGTTTTACATCGCCCGAGATTACCAATGCATGCATAAGGCACAGAACTCAGGGAAACATGTCTTAATAATCACCTATTAAAACTGGCTAAGGTCGGAAAATTTTTCTTCGTTTGATAAGGTATTTTAATCCTTATTTAAGCCAAGCGCTACCAGCTAGCTTGGTGCTCTGCTACCTGCTAGCATCCTGCGTCGTATCAGCGCTCAAAGCTTCGCCCCAAGGTCACCTCACAGGGCGATAGCTGGAACCAGAACGACGTCACACGGGCTTTTCCCGGCATTCATACTTAGCCGTCGCGTTTTCGCGCGCTTGAAATTTTTCACTTTTCATTTTATCGAGAAAAATAGATATCGTCGTGTAAAAATCTAAAAGTGTGGAATGGGTACTCCAGGAGTAATAATCTTTCGATTTAGGCAATAAAAAAATAATAGGAAACCACCCTATTGGAGTAATTCATCTACTAAGAGAGCACCATTGCGTGGGACGCAATGCGAAAGCGATGAGATTCTTGAGGTAATAGATGAGTCTCTATTTGGAGTGGAAAGTACTTTTTGAGGACTCGGTGGAATATCCCGGCCCTGCCCCTGGACCCTTTTCATTCATGAAGAACCATGAAGGACTTTAATAAATGCTACGCGGAACTTCGATAGAGCATTTCCTATGAATTTGTTAACGGCTGATTTTGTAACACCCCCTGCCGCTCGCCTATTGATGCGGGTAACGGGGTAGTTTGTAGTTGCATATGTATTCTTCGATAATTCTTTCACTCTATCTGTACATTTGATATTCAGGTACATTTGTGCACTCTCAATATTCTCACACTTTACAGGTAGATACTGGGTGACATTTACTTGTAATTTGTTGTATTTGTAGATACCCAGGTTTACATTAGCTCTATCAGTAGGTTTTCGCAGGTTTTTCACGCCCCCTTCTTGTATGGGCGTATTCCTGCACTGGGTTTTTTTCCATTTAGAACGACAGCCTTATGTTTTTCCCACGTTCACTAATATCTTTTTACACTTGGTAAATGGTAGCTTTGTGAACTAATAATTTTATTTGTTAATTGAAAATGGAACTACTATATCTCTTTATGTAAATTCTCTGCATGTAATTTTATGAGCAACTTCATTATGTATTTAACTGCATATATTTCATGTTTGACGAGGGATTGGATGGAGGATGGGGCTTTCTAGTCCCAATCTCGCCCTTTAAAGACGTTTTATTGTTATTATTATTATTCAATGTATATTTGATAGTTGCCCATTTCACCATGTCCCTAAGGCTTCAAGTCTTTTCTAGTAAGCTATTGCGATTGTGACACTCGCGTATAGCCGTGTATTCCGCAGCTATTTCAGGGCTATTAGATTTTGCTAGCGTTCTCCGTACGGCATCAGGAGTCATTCCAACCAATCGAATCAGACAATAGGAATGGAGGGATAGTTTATTTCCCATAGCAACTGTGGAGGTAGACACCCTCTCTGCAGGAGCAGCTGACCTTCCCTTCGGCACGTGTCGAAATCGCTTCCTTTGAAGTCGGAGATAATACCCCTCTCGGTAGTGGCGGAAATCAATACATTTTAGGCTTAAAAATGGTCTACGTGATAGCCGAAATATCTTTTTTCGTTGAGATAAAAAATTAAGGCTTTGGAAGGTCATTGGTATCGAAGAATATTATTGAATATCAAAGCAGGAATATATGACGTTGGTGATAAGGTTGATTGTCGTATCAGTCTTAATTTATTAGATAATTATCATCGTGCTGCTCTATTATTTACCTGCTCATGTGGCTTTACGTGAATTCGTCTCAATAGCATTTCCTCTTACTTGGTCGGAGACGCGTCGAATGATTTGAGGTATGTTGGGTAGTCTGCTTTAGCGTCAATAACTCAGTGTTAGAAATACTTAAGGCATTACAAATCATAACTTTACCTCATACTTAGCGTTTCATTATCAATGGGAAATCAATGATGGTGTAAACATGGCATCCAGAGGGCTACATTTGCTGACTTTCATCTACATCTGCATCTACATAATACCCCGCAAGCCACCTAAAAGGGGTGTGGCAGGGGGTGTTAGGCACTAGCCGTTTACAGCTTTTAAAAAATTGAAGGGCTCTAACGAGGTTGGGACTAGCGTTTATCAAAGTCCTTTATGGTTCGGGGGAAAAAAGAATTCCCATATCTATCCGTTCGGCAAAACATCTCTCTTAATTTATCGCTTCTATCGGACTTCGAAATATAGTGTGGCTCTAATATTATGTTCTCTGTGCCGCTCTTAAATATATCCATTCTCAATTGTTCAAGCAATCTAAGCCTAGCGCGCAGCCTACGAGTCTCCAGCGGCTCCTAGCCTAATTCGCTTAACATCTGGGTAACACTGTCTGTACACCCGTAGCAGTTTTTAACGAAACGCGCAGCCTTCCTTTGTATTTTATTCAGTTCGAGGATTAAGTCTTTCTGCACCGGATCCCATACGCTTGCTACACTTTGAGGATTGAGGACTGTTTGTGCTGGAGTACATTATTGAAATTGATAGCAGAAGGTTCCATTTTCTACCATTTGACGTAGAGGCGGAGGCATAGCGGTGGGACCAAGAACTCACAATAATTGCATATTTTCACATTCTCTTCAAACCCACAAATTTCCCCTTTCATTATCATCATCAACATAAACAAGATTGATTTGATTTAGCTCTCTATTCCGCTCTCCTGTCTGCGTGTCTTATCATTGAGACGTATTTTTTCTATTTTACTTCTTATATAATCTATCCTATGTAACTAACTCGGTTTCTTACTTTTCCGTTCTCTCCTGCTTCGATAATTGTCTTCAACAGACCATCATGTCTCATTATGTGACCGATTAAGCAGACCTGTCTTCTCCTAAGGGATTTTAAAAGATAAACTCGATGGTTTCAGGATTAACTTTGTGAACATCCATTGCAAACATTTAAAAAGGCATGGTACTTTTTCACATAATTTATTTAAGACGACCGATTTCGTCGCAGAGACGACATCTTCAGGTACAGAAATCATTATTTTTGTTGTTATTTTGTTGTTTATTTGGTTGCTAAGCAACAAAATAACAACCAAAATAACAACCATATTGTTTTTAAAAGACTTTTCTCCTACTCTCCTTATCATTTCCTCATTACTTACACGGTCGATCCATTTTGTCTTCAGCATTCTTTGATTGCACCTTATTTCGAATGCTTCCACTCTTGAATTCCCTGCTGTTATCAAGATCCAAGCACTTTTGTGCTTTTGGACATGAACCATGAATTGCTGCCTCAAATCCCATGCTGCATATGCAGCATCTGGTGAATCACTTCATTACTTATATCATTGTAATATCAGCCGCAAGTAAACTCATCTTGATGTGGAATGCCCTCTAAAACAGTGATGTTCTACGGACTATTCCTTTCTCGCCTCCTCTGCCGCTGGTTACTCGGCTCTATAAATGAGTGTGCCACACCGAATATTGAATAAAGAACGATTTTTCTCATCCATTTACTTCGTAAATTGCTTTTTAAAATATTTTACGTCTTTTGAGCCTTGCAGCGACGTTTTTCTCCGCTCAGCCAAGACAATAGTCCGTAGTAAAGCATGAACGAAGAGGGCATCCTGCACCAAGAAGGATCTGGGAAAATCCGTAATCAGCGACTCCAAAAACCAATACATACTCTACCGTGACGGATTTTCCAATATTATGGACCATCTAACCATCTTCCAGGGCTATTAAATTAAGTGAATCGATCTAGTGAACAATGAGTTACTCCTACTGAGATTTGAAAAAATGTCTCAGGAAAATTTTAAGAAGAAGACGGGGCAAATTAATCGGCATTATTATTTGACATACTTAATGGCCTGATGGAGACATTTTCTTGGGACAAGTGAGGGACATGAGCCGAAAATGATAAAATCATCATCATCACTGGTCAACAATCCCAGGATTGGTTTGACGCAGCTCTCCACTCAGTTCTCCTATCAGCTAATCTTTTTACACCTACGTATTTCTTCTCTTTACTTGTTCCATGTATTATTTTTTTAGGTCTTCCTTTTTCGTTCTTGCCTTCCACTTCTCCCTCGACGATTGTCTTCATCAGGCCATCATGTCTCAATATCTCATCTCATCTACATCTACATAATACCCTGCGAGCCACCACTAGGGTGTTTGGCAGGGGGTGATCAATCACCAGCATGCAGCATGCATATGGCCTCCCACATGCACAGCACACCGTCCAAAAAACGTCCCGTATAATAACAAACTATACTACTATATGCTGTTAGAAATAGAATATAGAATAGAAATTCAGAAACATGCATTAAGTTTTACATAGGTTAGTAGGCTACACTACAAGTCATGCAATCTATTTACGAGTTCTATTGCTGCCGTTATTTTATATGTTATATTAATATGTGGCCTATAAGGTTGTTCCGTCTTCTTGTTAAGGTTTTCATGAGGCTTCTCTTCTCTCCTACCCTTCTTAGGACCTCCTCGTCGATCGGTCGATCCATTTGATCTTCATCATTCTTCTGTGGCACCTCATTTCGTAGGCCTCTATCCTTGCTTTCTCCGCTGCGGTCATTGTCCATGCCTCACTTCCGTATAGGAGCATACTCCAAATTTAGGTTCTTATAAATTGTTTCTTTACATCCATATTTAAGTTTCCCGCTGTAAGCAGGTCTTTCTTTTGGTGGAATGCTCTCTTCGCCTGAGCTATTCTGCTGATAATTGCTTTCTTACTTCTCCCGTCACTAGTTATCTTGCTTCCCAAATAACCGAATTCATCCACCTCTATCAGTTTTTGCTACCCCATTTTAATGTTAGTCTTGACTTCTTCTCTTTTGCTGCATACTAATATCTTTGTTTTCTTCGTGCTAAATGATCAAATATAAAGAAAAAATTGCTAGATGTAAAAATAGCCTATAGGATACTTAAGTGACGAGCTCAGTCCAAGCAATCTTTGGATTGTTGACCACTGCTGATGATGATGGAGAGGAGAGAATAAAAGTATTTTGGAAACGTCGAAAGGGTGACGAGACAACTAAATATCATGAGCTACGATGGCGTGATGGAAATAATCTTTGATTGAAAGTTGAAAAGGAAAAATGGACAACTAAATCTCACGAGCTATGATGGTGTGATGGGAATAATCGCGAGTGTAAGTGGAAAGGGGAAGATAGCGCAGGAATACCTCAGGTGAGATTCTTAGAGCAGGTGCGGAAGAATGGAAAGCAGATAAAGAATCGAAGTGCTAATCGGAGAACTGAGTGAAGAGTTTAACCAATCTTCGGATTGCTGAATGATGTTAAGATGATATTTATATTGGGTGGTATGAAATTCTGCTTCTGCATTCAGTTCCTTCCGAAATGAGTATTGCGTCTCATATCCTTCGATTCTTACTCTTCAAAGAGGAATGCCGTCGGTAGAGGAGGGTTTCCAACCCCTCCCCTTGGCACGCGCGCACCCACCCTGCACCACCCAAATGCACCCCAACCAAGGGGTGGATTTCCAGGACGGCGTATAGATTTATCCGCGCGAGGCGGAGGCAGCGGGTTTGGGGAGGGGCGCGCACGTGGGGCGAGGGTTGTAGGGGGCGCCTCTCCGACCCCCCTGCCGTATCGATTGGGCCCCGTGTGTCTACGGCGGCGCACAAGAGGGGTGGCGAAGAGGGAGGCAGAGGGTGAAGAAGAGGCGAGGGAGGAACCCATTTACTATACGCTACTACTCACGATACGAAGGTACTCCACAAACAGCCACGTCTGTACTACGCTCGTATCGAGCTGCTGGTTAGCGCGATAACGGTCGCATTTCGGAGAGGACACTCGGGGCGAATGTAAAACAAAAGCGATTCTTGGCTGCCCTGTATGCGACCGAAATTGATGTGGCAAAACCCGAGATCACTTGAAATAAGGTTCTCTCTCTCTCTCTCAAAGGGTTATATACTCTGTTAAAGCCAACGTTTAGAGTAACTTAGCAACTAACTTATTGTGGAAAGATTTTCGGATGAGGAAGAAAAAGAAAGGTGCTATTTCGCTCTCGTCCGACCGCACCTTGAATATGCACCGAGCGTATGGGACCCGGTGCAGAAAGACTTAATCCGCGAACTGAACAAAATACAAAGGAAGGCTGCGCGTTTCGTCAAAAACTGCTACGGGTGTACAGACAGTGTTACCCAGATGTTAAGCGAATTAGGCTGGGAGCCGCTGGAGACTCGTAGGCTGCGCGCTAGTCTTAGATTGCTTGAGCAATTGAGAATGGATATCTTTAAGAGCGACCAGAGAATATAATATTAGAGCCACACTATATTTACAGGTCCGATAGAAGCGATAAATTAAGAGAGATGTTTTGCCGACGGATAGATATGGGAATTCGTTTTTCCCCCGAACCATAAGGGATTTCAATAAACGCTAGTCCCAACTTCGTTCGAGCACTTCATTTTTTTTTAGCAGTAAACCGCTGGTGTCCTAACACCCCCTCCCACGTGCCTTTTAGGTGGCTTGCGGTTTATTATGTAGATGTAGATGAACCAAAAAAAAAACAAAAATCGACATTCCGCAGCCGTGATGATGAGCCCCGAATCGGAGCACGAAACGCTGACATAAATAGAGTATTTAACCCGGTGGGAATCCCGATAAGAGTTTACGCGAGATCACATGTTCTCCAAAAGATCTGACTGGCTGATTCCCACGATAGAGCTGGCTTACATGTTTCTTTCGATTGTAAATACTATTCACTTTGAATCAACTCTCAGGAAGAAGAAGATGAGGCATTATGAACAAAAAAAAATGCTATAATGAATATTTCATTTGCTAACTTTTTTCAGTTTCTCATAATTATAATGGATTTGGAGGTTTTAATGTTTGTCTGTGCTATTGGTTGAAATGTAGCCACCTTAAGCGCGCGTTATAGTCACTGTGTTTGCAATGGGAACTGTTGCTAGAGTCAGAGAGGGCTAGAATTGAAGCGACGAGCTCCATAGCGACATTGTTCTGTTTTTCAGGAACTTCGGATGAAATTGTTTTCCACATATTTGGGCCAACTGGAGTTGCTGTCTAGATTTCTTCTCCTCTCTGAATGGCTATTGCACACAGTCGAAAAAAGTAGATAAGGTGATTTTGCTGCCTTCGAAATGACACAGAAAATGATTCTACTCAGGAGCTTATGCTGTTTTGGGAATTCGCGGCTTCGATTGTAAACAGGTTTGTCTGACGCGGGTTGTAAATGGTAGTGAAAACTATAATTGAGTTTAGATCCAGCTGCTCACATGGCATTTAATACTTTCTCCCAATGATGCAATTAATTAATTCATTACAATTCCTGCTCACTCCTGTATATTCGTTGGAAAGAAGGTCGGGCTACGCGGGTTTACCACGATGAACGCCAATCAAGCTCTTCACCTCCACTGACCAGAGCGGAGCAGGAATAAGGAAAAAGGGGACAGATATCTTTGACATTTTTATATATAGGATACTTCGCAAGGACTTCATTCATTTGTGTTTCAAAACAAATGCTCAATTTCATCAATTAGTAAATGTGATTTTGAAATCAATTTTGTCTCTGACATCTTTTGTTGTTAGTAGTGGACGATTGGTAGAGTCAGGGGCGCAACTAGGAATTAAGACTGTGGGGGTTTTAGGTGCAACTATCACCTGGGTGTGTGGGGGTATGGAATACCCACCAGGATAAGCGGTAGGAGCGAGATTAATAAATTGCGGAATTTTAGGATAAACGGTTCAAAATGGTGAGTTTTACGGCTTTCAGAGGAATATTTAATTAATCCTCACACTGTTCTATTAGTAATATTTAACCGATGAAGTAAAATGGATTAAACTTAAAAATTTCTCTGAGCTCTGGGGAGGGGTGGGGGTTTATCCCCAAACCCCCCCCCCCCCCCTCGCTGCGCCTCTGTTTTCGATTGCCTGAAGTATGGGCTTTGAGGCAAGTAAAAGAATTACCACCCTTACCTTACCTGTGTGTCCACTCAAATCCCAAAAGGTTTTATGCCACAACAACAGCTGCACGTCACCCGTCTCTGCCGTGCATGGTCAGCTGTAGTGTTGCGTTGAGCCTTTGCATATGTTCCTGCACGTGATCTCCCCACTGGTGATCGTGATCACGTGCTGACCGCGAGACGGGCGTCCAAGTGGTCATCCGTCTCGCGGTAGATGCTCTGACACCATCATAACTATGGAGTCCAGCTTCCTTCTGTTTACGTAGCTAGCCCAATTAGGTAGCTTAACCTTCTGCTTTTAATCTGGACAATGATGCCGGGGTCTTGGTAGAGGACTCTTTAGTTATCTGCTGGTCCGCATCCTCTAGGTGTCTTGGTCACGTACTGGGGCGTAAAAGGATTCTAGTAGCATGAAAAGAGATCCCTGATGTTTTTTTTTCGAACGATTTTTCGAAATCACGATGCACCCATTGTCATCTCTGGACCAAAAACGACTGTTATGGTCTGCAAGTGATTCATAGTTTTCAACGTAAAAAAAATCTGTCATGATTGTCTATGGAAAGTTTCATTTTTAATGGTATCTCAAAATAAAATATATTGAGGAAAGGGTATTTTTTATCGATTGACAGTGGAATGGAATAAGGGTTTGATTGGTTTCCTTGCTTATAGCGTGTGTTGCGACAGGGTGGGTGCGGTGAGGCGGCTTGTGATGGGGTGCAAAAAAGGTGACCAGAGAGGGAGGGAGGGTGGTGTTGGAACAGCGGCGGCCCTCCCCGTGGGGAGTGTGGCCGCTCGTCTGCAACCCCTTATCCATTCCCTCTCTCTCTCTCTCTATACTTATACGAGGTCGACTGTTTTTACGAGTCTACGGGAACGTAGTGCAGGCAGACGCAACCCGCCACCCACTAATAGGAACATGCTATGGAGTGGTAAAGTCTGACGCCACGTCAACCGTTTGCCATGGAGATCGCCAGAATTTTTTTTACCAACAAATTCGGGTTACAGCAGTCTTTTCCATAAAGAATTTTTTAACAGTGAGTTACTGATTTCTACTGTAGATATAAGTAATCTCTTTGCTATCGACCGTGGCAACAGGGGGCTCGAAACTCACAGAATTTTCATTCAGAGCCTCGTATTAACTGCCGACGCATAAAACGTATTTCTACGATCGGAGCAGATGACAATCACTAACTATAGGAAACTCCACGGTCTCATAATTGCTCATATTAACTACTGACTTGACAAGTTAAATATATGCTCCATGTATTAATATTGTGCCTTCAAACACACCACCACGGTGTTTAAAGACTGTTTAAGGAGCCAGTGGCGCAGCGAGGGGGGTTTTGGGGATTAAAACCCCCCCCAGAGCTCAGAGAAATATTTAAGTTTAATCCATTTTACTTAATTGAATTGATATTACTAATAGAATAGTGTGAGGACTAATAAAATATCCCTCAGAAAGCCGTAAAACTCACCATTTTGAACCGTTTATCTAAAAATTCCGCAATTAATAATCTCGCACCTACAGCTTATCCTGGTGGGTACTCCATACCTCCACACATCCCGGTATTAGTTGCACCTAAACCCCCCCCCCCAGCCTTGATTCCTAGCTGCGCCCATGTAAGGAGCTAGGAGACTGGGAATTTTGATGAAATTTCTTCGTATTTGAAATATGTTGTCGACCAAAAAAACTAATTTCGGTAAGAAAATTGCCGCTTGAAATCCATTAAAAGATTGTTCAGGTATTGGACCTGCCGGTGGCTAGTGGCTTTGATACACGAAATGACGAAAAACTATCTGCGTAGTCCAAGAATAAAAATATTTATTGAAAATAATAATTATAAAATATAATTTTATTCGACTGCGATGGGAATGCTTTTCATAACATTATATTTTCAACTGTAACTTTCATGCCTGGGCTTTGAAATGAATAGATCACGTAGTGTGGAGGTATTTTGTCGTTGAATTTTTGATAACCTATTCATAGAAAACCGACTAATAAAAAACGGTTGTGTTCACTCATTACTATTTACTTTCGTGGATGAGAAGAGGAGGGTCGGAGGTTATAGAAGATTCGTGTCTGGAAAACGCAGGGCTTCGTTCTCGGACATAATGCGGTCGGGGTAAATCTCCAGATCCCAGCATTCACGGTGACGAAGAATGCACTAATATGTTCCGCCCAACACCTGAAGGGCAAGTCACAGCAATCAGGAGATTTAATGGACTATATCATCAAAGATATTTTGCGGAGTTATTTATGAAATATTCAGCATATTTTGGGTATTTTACCAGCTTATTCCACTACCGAATAAATAAAAATCTAACAGTTTAATTTAAATATTACTTTTGAATGCATTATGGAATTTTCAAAGCATTTGAATTTTCAAAGCATTTGAATTTTCAAAGCATTTGCATTTTCAAAGCATCCAAACACAGAGAAGGTTTGTTCAAACTAATTTTCTTATGTGGAAAGGGATACATACAGATATTGCTTGAAATTTGCTAGGAACAATACCACTAACATTCGTGCTACAATTTCATTATTTAGTCCAGGAACGGAGGTATTTTTGTGGTTATGACAGATATTTTCCAAGAAACTCGCTAGAATATTTTACAAGTGTATAAGATCAAGTATATCAGCTTGGCGTGAGTAAAACTCACTGTTTTAGTTGGAGTGTCATGCATTCTGTGCCTTTAAAATTATTTTCAAGTGTGTTGTTGTGACAGTAGTGTATTTTGATCTATCATTTATTGGGGAAAATGCGCTGCTCTCTGTGTGGTTACAAATTCGATACTGGCCAAGTATCCCATAAAATTCATAGTGTCCTGTGCACTTATTCAGCAACTCAAAGATTTTTATCCAACTGACATACCTAGTTCAATTACATTTTTTGTGGGAACGAGAGGTAAGATTATTTTGCAGCCGAGAAGAGGGGGAAGATAGAATTAATGAAAACACTATGAATTTCATGGGATACCATATTCCAAAGCATGAAACTCATTGAGATTTTAAATCTCCGTTTTTTAGGAGTAAAAACAGGAAGGATACTATCCAATATTTTACCGTGTGTGTATATATCTATATATACCGTTCATAGAATCTGAGAATTTTTCATTCCTCATTGAAATTTTCTCTGAAGTAACACCTTCGATGCAGTGTGATAATTAAAAGTATATTTGTTAGAACGTAGGTTTTACGCGCCAATGGTTTGATCTCTGCATTTCTTCAGGGTTTTCTTCCGCGTCAGCTTGTTTGTAGATAACAGTTTCGCTTGCTAACCTGCCAGCGTCTTCAGGTCGAAGGTGTCGGCTGTTGGTTTCTGCCTCGCTTATATACCGTAGGCTGGAGATATATAAGCGAGGCAGAAACCAACAGCCGACACCCCCGACTGGCAGGATAGCCAGCGAAACTGTTATCTACAAACAAGCTGATGTGGAAGAAAGCCCTGAAGAAATGCAGAGATCAAAAGTATATTTGTCGGTTTGTTCCTATTTCTTGCTCCACAAATGGAACTGGAATTTGTGTCTTTTAAACAAATAATTTGCTTGAAAATTAGCTGAAAGAAAGTATCACGAGGTGGAATGGAATTTGCTTTTATGGAGGTGTCCTCACATTCCTCAGCGCAAGCGTTATCCTCCATCCTGGGCCGAGCATCAAAGTTTAAAAGCGCCCTTTTCTTTACTCTAGTTCGCGCTTATTTCCATTTTCTGGTGACATTCGAAAGTGCAAAGTGTGGAAGGAAAGATGATTATGGCCAACCCTAATGCTGCTGAGTCCATCGCTACCCTGGAGGAACCGTTTGCGTATTAACACAGGCACATTAATGATTAAGGAAACTTTTTATTGGATAATGCATGGAATTGCATGCATTTCCCTCCAGAATTCTGAAATCGAATAGAGAAAATTGAATGAATTTTTCATTTTCAATCGCTTCGGGTGGGTACACGAAGCGCACTTTAATAAATTATTTCTATAATTAAAAATCCTCTGGTTGGAACACCTTTTGAGGAATTCACGGGGGGAAACACTTGAAGAAATCACCCACAAAAGCGCAATGATAAAATCAATGAGCGACACAAGTATTATTGCCGCAATTTGCACTGTGCTCTCCCGGTAAAAAAGAGCACGAATCCTTCCTCTCCTTCGTAGAACGAGGCGGACTGGATCGACGCGAGAGAGAGGTTAGGAGAATTTGGCGAGAGACAGAGAGAGAGAAGCAAGCGGACTCACTCGTTTTGTACAATCCAATTCGCGAGAAAAGGATATTTCCGAGACTTTTGCAAGACATTTTATATCTCCTCTCCTCCGTGCCCGTTTAAGGGATGAGGAGGCGGGGAGGGTGGGAGGGGGGGGCATAGGGTTCGCCGCCGTCGCGTCGTCTGTCCCTTCTCGCCGTTCAATGAACCCGAGCCGCCGGCGCTAACCCCCCCCCCTCCCCGCTCCCCTCTCACCATCCCCTCCCAACAATCCCTCAGAGAGAGAGAGAGAGAGGGAGGGGAGGGATTCGATCCTGAAATTCCCCCTTTTCCCGGTAGAGGGGGAAGAGAGGTGGGCGCAGAGAGGGGGGCAGCTCACCTTTCTCCTGCATGCATGCAGCGAGGGAAGGGCGGGGGGGCCAAGCAGGGGTCCTTGTGGAGCTCACGCGCCACTGCGAAATCCCAAATGCCACCAGCGAGAGGTCAAAGTTCAGGAGTGCTGCTACACGCGATTCGTCATGTGAAGTTAACGAAGTAATATAATGCTCAAATTTTATAGCAAAGAGATTGAGCGAGAGAAATAATCCAAGTTTAATTCGACAGGATAAAATTTCTCTCGAATTTTCAGCCGGGCGATGGAACCCAACTGATCTCTTGTTTCGCACTCCGTCTGGCTTCTTGTTTTCACATAATGACGCTGGTGCCATTGGTGTCGTCGGTATCCGTACTTGTAGAGTATTGGATGACCAGTATGATAGACATCCACTTCGACGAAGCGGAATCACACGACCGAACGTACAATTATTGCGGCAGAATATGTGAGAAGGCTATTGAAATCCATCTCGAAATCAGGCATTTCAATGGAGACCCTGGGTAGACGCTGAGGAACTCATCGTGAACAGTTCTGAAGACGATAAAGTCACTGGAAAAATGAAATCGGCGCCAACCAATGGAAAGACACCAGAAATACGAGACTAGTACTAAGTACATTGTTCGTGGCACCAGAATCATTCCCTGAGGATGAGGAGCTTGAGGCACCTAGAAACGTCGGACGTGATGGATTATCTCAGCCGGCTGAAAACCTGATACAAATTTGTCCATTTGGTTTAATGAAACATAGCAATCTTTCCCCTGAACTCATTGAGCACGGCGTGTACCGTTGGTACAACAATATTTCCAAGTGCTATTTGTTGTAACACATTGCGTCACATATCACACAATTTATCCAGTTGATTCGCTGGGCAGGCATTATATCTTTCTTATCTATGCAGACTCTAGGCAAGAAAGTGGCACTAAAAATATTCGACTTTTATGCTTACGATAGACAGTTGAGTATTAAACTCAGTGAGGAGAACGTGGAAGTCATCTCAGAGCGTTAAATCATCAAACAAACGAGCAGCTATAAGCGAACTCTCTGATCTTGAAGGGTAATCAAATTCGCAGATCAAAAGATTTCAGGGAATAATGAGAATGCCTAGATAGCAGGTGGACCTCCTGCATCGCATCTCATTATCTTGCTTAATCCTGCCTTTTTTGATTTCAAAGATTCATAAAAAATGCTTCACGATGCTTCACAATAAAAGGGAGCTTTCATTAATCCTTAACCAGTAACGTGAAATATTTACCATTAGCGTGCGCTCTAGGAGATCGCAATAAATCAAATATTCATGAAATGTTGCGACGCCATTTTTATTGCCTAAGTTTATGTTGCTTTATCTTTTAAACTATTACAAACTTTATATTTTATGCGTCACCAATACCAATCAATTTTTCGGTTAAAAAAGTAATTTAAAACGGGATCCAAAAACTGATATCAAACGCACTTGAATTATTTTTATCTTTTTTAAGCGTCAATATCTCGCCATTATTCAAAATAACGCCTTAAATGTCAAAGAAAGATGGCTAACTAATAGGAAACAATTGAATTTATCTCGTTTATTCCTTTTCTTGACGCATTCTGCAGGCGTGACGGGAGGTCTCTCAGATCGCTGATCGAATTAATTTGTAAATTTACGGAATTAAATAATAGAAACGTTTAATTTGAATAGTGTTTTATCCTTATAATACAAAAATTTGAAGCTACCGATGATTTTAGATATATAAAAACAGCCAATTTGAAAATATTCATAATTTAAAAAACGCAGGGGTCTCTCAGACCGCACGTCACCGGCTAAAGGTTAAGACCGGAACTCATAATCGTAATGCGGGAGTGCCCTATAACTGGAAGATTATCTCTCCATCTTTCGTGTTGGCGCCGCGTTGTTTTCCTTAGGGCGACAGCAGTTTCAGGATACACTCAGCGAGGAACGAGGGCTATATGAACGCGGTGAAAATACCGACACTCGGCACTTCGTCCACTAGACGCCTGGTGGAATCGAGGCGTAACTGCTGTCACCCTAAGATAAACAACGCGGCGAGAACCTAAAAAAATGGAGATATCATCTAATCAAGAACGCCACGGAAGACTACGAGATAGCTGGAAGATATTGCAATGAATGTGCAAGCTGGAGAAATATTGTGTCACGAAAAATTTAACCCACGATACCTTTAGGAACCAAAATAATCAGTGATGTTAAGTCGAAAACGCACCGTTTTAAAACAACAGAACCTTTGAGCCACCGGTCGGCAATGCTGGTGATCATTTCTCCAAACTTCCACGTCAAACTCTCCACCCATTCCAACATTTACGCACTGCCGCGAAAGCCATGTAAGTAGCCGTGTGGTGGTAAGACAAATAGTCACGGGAAAAAGTTTTGTTTTTGAGTGAGAGAATGAAAAGGAGGAGCCTCTAAATTTTAAAATGGGCAAGATATGATCAGTGTACGGGACGGAAAAACATTTTGTCACGAAATTTTAACCCTGGATAGCTGATATATCCAGTAGGAACCAAGATTGTTAATGACGTTTCGGTCGAAAACGCACCATTTTTACACCACAGAAGCGTTGAGCCAAGCGTACCCATTGGCACCGATTGGCGAGTTTTGCCCTGTTGCCGGATGTGACAAGAATGCATCGCAATCTCCAGCAGAAATAAAACATTCCAAGTCACGAGTCGTTTGGCAACAGGGCAAACTCGCAGCCAATCGGAGCCATTGGCTCCCTGTTTCTGTATTTTAAAAATGGTGCATTTTCAATTTAAAAATGATTATCAATGTTGGACCCTATCGGCATCAGCTATCCAAGGTTAAAATTTCGCGACATAATTTTGATACACACAACATATTTATTCTTGGTGCATATACATATTCTTTATACTCCGTATCATGAGGCGTGGCTGCGTACAAACTCACTAAAACATTAGGATGCCAAGCTTGACGAATCTTTTAGCACGTGGAAATATTCATTTCTTTAGTGGTTAAATAAGTACTTGAATTGCAAAAAACGTTTGAGTATTTTATCAAAAAATCTTCAATAAGTCTTTTATTAGAGTGGGCATGAGGACCTTAATATCATGTTTTTCTCTTCAGATAATTTCCGGAGTATATTTTGTGTATTTTTTGGGCTCGGAAATGCTGAAAACTAGAGATATCATTCCCGTCCGTAAGAAAAGTTGAAAATGTAGTCTGCAAAATAAGTTTCCTGTGTGTGAAATAATAAATTACTCCAATCGAAAAATAAGTTTGAGTATTTTATCAAAAAATCTTCAATATGTCTTTTATTAGAATAGGTATGTATACCTAGATGCCATGTTTTCGTCTTCAACTAATTTCCGGAGTATATTTGCACATTCTTGACACTCGGAAATGGTGACACCTAGAGATATTATCCCCGTCCGTATGAACTATGAGAACTCCCACCCACCCCCGCTTTTCCCCCGCCTCTCTCCGCACCACCCCCACACACCATCCATCCACCCCCTACCGCGAAAATGCAGGGATCGCAAACTAGGGCGCCCGTTCACGGCGACATTAGAGAGGGTTTTGCGGGACGGAGGGGGGCTACGAGACCCCTGGGGTGGAAGGAGGAGGTCAGCCGAAGGGGGGAAGACCTCCCCCTACATTGCTCCAGCAGTCCCGAATCTGTGTGGTGGTGGGACGGGGGTGAGTTCTTGGCGATGGAGGAGGAGTAGGCATAACTAGGACACTCCGATATTCCATTTTCAGTCTTAAGAGATCTGCAGATTATGCACGCTCGCATGAACTTTGAGAGCGTAGGTTTTCAGACGAGGGATGTTGCGCTGTTCATGATCTGGCACTCTCCGCCACTCATGCGTGTCCTTCCATCGTCGTAAGCAATCGTACCAAAAAATCCTCGTTTCTAAGGTGAAATTTTCCTCCTTTGTTTCAGGGATTTCATCATCATCACTGTTCAACAATCCCAAGATTGATTTGACGCAGCTCTCCACTCAATGGGGAACATGCACAATTTTTTTAAAGTACTATTATATGAAGGTTCATACCGCTAATGCACTCACTGAAAATCTTGCGGATGAATTATGTTTTTTAGCTGTGTTACGATCCTTTAAAAATTAATCTTCATCAGCTGCTTGGAAACACGACGTCATCGCAGCGTGACGTCACTGTACGGTATCCAATGTCGACAGTCTGAGGAAGTGGATAGAAAATCCATCTATGTAGGGGCTCAAACGCAAATTTGGCGAAAATAATTGATGTTTTTACTTCAATATCTTGCATTCAAGGCTCTACCGCTCTACTCCGTAGGCGAAGTGAACGGTGTACCGTCCGATGACGTCAGGAGGCGTTTTAGGTCACGTTACTTCAAGCGATATTCAAGCATATTTAATCAGTATTTAATGACGTTTGTGGAATAGTAGGAGAGTTTTGGCTTGTACATTTGGACTCGTGAGAAAATTGTCTATTCAGTGATACTTACTAGCATGATGAACAAATTTCATGCATGTTCCCCATTCTCTCATCAGTAAATCTTTCCACACCTAAGTATTTCTTCTCTTTCACATTCTTCTTTACCTCTCCCATGTATTTCATTCAAAGCCCTCCTTTTCTTTCCTGCCATCTACTTGCCCATCGACGGTTTTCTTCATCAGGCCGTCATGTCTCAAGATATGGCCTATTAGGTTGTTCCGTCTTCTTATTAAGGTTTTCATGAGGCTTCTCCTCTCTCCTTCTCTCCTCAGGACTTCCTCATTACTAACTCGGTCGATCCATTTGATCGTCATCATTCTTCTGCTGCACCACATTTCAAAAGTCTCCCTCTTTGCTTTCTCCGCGTCTGTCATTGTCCAAGCCTCAATTCCATGGAGAAGCATAATCCAAATGTAAGTTCGGATAAATTGTTTCCTTGCTTCTATAAAATTTGATAGTTTGAGGCGTGACTTAGTGAAATTGATTCACGTTGAATCTAAAAACCTTGAAGATTTTACATAAAATGTTACTTACTTCTATGTTTCAATTAACCACGTTAAGTAAACAGAACATTTTGAACCCATTCACTGAAATAATCAACCATGAGGTATGTGAGGGTAGAACTCGGCCCATATTGAGTCGGAAGCACTTGATTACCACGCGTTCAAGGAAGTTCCTTCCCCTGGACTATCTCCCACTAGAAGCATAGGTTTTTTATACTAGTTTTCCGTAACTTATTCGCCTTCATTCGAATGTGAACCCGGACTCTGCGGCCATCAGTCGTGCTCTCAACCTACTAGTTTACCACGTTTAACAACAGAACTGTGATAGTAAAAATATGACTGAACAATAGTTGACTTAGTTTTTATTTTACCTGACCCAGATGAGACCACAATCCGGCACCCTCTCCCCCTGATCCAGCCTATATGAGTTCGTACATAGTGTTCGAAAAAGCACGTAATATATATTTTTAATATTTCAGCCAGCAACCAAGGAGTCACCTCGAAAAATGATAATAGGGTGGTTTCCTATAATTTTTTTATTGCCTAAATGGAAAGATTATTACTCCGGGAGTACGTATTTCACGCTTTTAGATTTCTTAATGACCATATCTATTTTTCGCGATTAAATGAAAAGTGAAAAATTTCAAGCGCGCGTAAACGCGACGGCTAAGTATGAATGCTGGGAAAACTCTGTGTGACGTCGTTCTGGTTCCCGCTGCCGCAAGTGAGGTGACCTTGGGGCGAGGCTTTGAGCGCTGATACGACGCAGGATGCTAGCAGGTAGCTGAGTGCCCAGCTAGCAGGTAGCGCTTGGCTTAAATAAGGATTATTAATACCCTATCAAATGAAGGAAACTTTCCGAATTTAGCTAATTTTAATGGGTGATTGTTAAGAGATGTTTCCCTGAGCTCTGTGCCTCATGCATGCATTGATAATCTCAGACGATGTAAAACTCCTATCTAATCGTATAGAAACTAGGTCCCTGTGACGTCACGTGGAGTGGAATCGCATGGGCGCCAGTCTGGCCTTTTTCAAATGCCTTTCGTCTAATTTGGGATTTCTAAAACCAAATAATTTGCATATTATTAATACACTAGTGGTGGGTAACGAATCGCAATCAATGCCTTTCGTTTTCTTTGATGAAGGAAACTACCCTACTCATTTTACATCTGCGAAACGCTTTCGGCACGCCCGTAGCAGTTTTGGACGGATCGCGCAGTTTTCCCTTGTATTTTATTAAGTTCACGGTCTATGTTTTTCTGTAACGTATCTACGTTTTTCTGTAACGTGGCTGCATGTTCAGCGTGTGCTTTGACGAGTGCGAAATAGCAGCTCTCTTTAAATTTTTCTTTCTAAAATAAATTCCCAACACACGTTTGACGAATCCCAGCTTCCTCATGGCTGCGCAGAAAATATTTTTCGTATTATGTGTTCACCCACGACAGGTTCGAAGTTATCACAACTCCCAGGTATTTCACTTCAGGAGAAGGAAGAAATATATATGAAAGCATTCCTGGAATCCTGATATTCTGGCATTCCGCCAATAATAGGTATTCCGCCAGGAGCACACATTCCACTTACTCGGTGGTTTTGGGATGCGAGCACAAGTCGCGTTCACATAAATCTCAGAAACATATCGATCTTGGAGAATATAAAAAAAAAGATGAAGAGAACTCAGACGAATGAATCAACGTTTCCATACGCGCTGCGCCTCCGTGTTCTTTCGGATCGAGGAAAGAGACTATTACGTTCCCTACCCTCTGTTGGGTGCACCACTCAAAGTTGCATTTTCCTCGGGTCATGAGAGGTAGGGAATATCGTCTTACCTCTTGTGGCTCAGGGTACTGATTCTAAAAAATAAAGCCAACCTACTTAAGGAACGTATGCTCCACTGCAGGAGTCCTTTCATCCTTTTGGTGAATTTCTAGGCGAACCCCGGACGCACTTAAGGGAAATGCAACGGAAAAGAGCCAACCAACATAAATTGTAGCATGTAAAAAAATAAAGAATGCTAGAGCCTTGTTTTTTTCCTTTAAAGTAGGAAAATTTAAATATTCTAAATTAAGATTTTAAAATCACAGACGCATGACATGGTCGAGAAATATAATAATAATAATAGTTTCGTTTATTTTCGTAGGCACTGGGGCCTATGAGAAAATAAAAGTACAGCTTTCTACATTTCCATCTTGGTAGATAAATAGAAGTAAAAAAGTAAATAAATATAATTACAGGCAAATGCAACCAGTCAGTGCAGATCGCCAAGAGCATGAAAAATAAACAATACTATATTTTCAACAAAAAAATAAATAATCGCACTTAGATATAACATACTAATTACAAAAATTAAAGGTGATAATACGTTATGACAATTATGCCAAACAAACATTTTTTTAAAGAAACCGTAACATTAGGATAACACTGCGATATAGCACAATTCTAAATTTAGTTGACCATTTATCCACATATGTACCAATAAAAATAACAATAATAATAAGAATTGGGCTAAACATGAATATAAACAAAAGAAATTCAACTTGAGGTTAAGGAGGCATTCTTCAGAAACCCATATGTGCTATAATGGATATATGCTGTAATACAGGATGGAAATGTAAAAGACGCAAAGATGTAAAAATATTCTTTTGTTAAAGTCGCAGGGAAGAATGAAATGGGAGACAGTGCGAGCATTTTAGGGTACTATTTGAGTGAAGAGTTGTATCAAAAATTTTCTCCCGATGGACTGCGGTTAGATGCAGAGAGCGACATAGCGGAAGGAAAAGTAAAATTTTAATAAAAGTAACAGTTGTTCTATTGAGTAACCAGCCAAAAAGGCTGAAATATTTTACAGAGGAAAAATCATTCTTCTAAACTCGGATTACTCCGGACAATACGAATGATTTTCGCATTTTTTGCACCTCGTATTCACGCATCTGACACTCTAAAGGCGCATCGAAGCTGTTATTTCACAGAAAAAAAACACATTCCGGATGTAAATTTTGATTTATCCGTTCAGATTCACTTTCCTGATGTACAGCGAATTAATCAATTTGAAAAAAAACCTTTTGCAGCTTTCTGTCGGCACCACAAGGAGTCCAAATGGAATGAACGGATCGCAGGAATTATTTGGTGGGTGGAGGAGGAATGACAAAGTTGCTCTGAGGGAAATAAATGGCTGAGAGAAGGCGCATCCCATGGCGGGAGTCTGCGCCAAAGACATTCAGGATGATAATCCGGACCACGAGGGCGACAGACTAATTTTAGAGGCACGTGGCGTCGTCAAAACCCCCGCTCCCTCCCCACCCCTCCGGCCCTCGAATGCATGCGGAACAGCAGCAGGGCGACAGAAATCTCAGGGGTATTCGTTGACGTCGGAGCCAAAATTCCAAGCAAATTATATTCACGCCTCTTCTGCACTACAAGGATAAAATGTACCTAAATTCCTGATTAAATATAGCTTAAAACTTCCTATTTAAATTTAATGGCATCTTATATTTTCTGTAATAATTGTGTTCATTATATTATATCCAAAATTTGAAATTGAAATTGAAATTTATTCCTTGTGTAATGTACAGAGCTTGAGTAATACAAAATTTTACATTAAACAAGGAACATTAGGTCCCCCTTAGGATAATTCCTGTTTGGGGATAACCGACTCTTCCAAAGTCGCTCTTTTAAGATATTAGCTTCATAACACAAAGTACATAACACACTGCAGTTTTTATGAATCACTAATTAACACAAAAACATAATTTTCTTGATTTCAAATGACCAATCTATTACATTTACATCTCGCTTTGTTTAACAAGATGTGTGATGAGGCAAGAAAGTAAATTTAAAAACTAAACATTAGTAAATCAGGAAAAAAAACAGATTTGCTGGAACAAAAAAAACTCGATGCAACAACAATATATCAGAGAATAACCTTTGCTCAAACTTTTTAACCAAGTACTCCACTTCCTTGTTTTTGAATAACCAATCTTTAACACATCTTAGGAAACTTCTCTCCTTTGTTACACAAGACATATGAAGAGGCAAGGAAGTAAATAATTTAGGGCCTAAATAAATAAATAATCTTCGTTAACGTATTTCGTTATTTGGTATATATTCGTTTGGTTCGTTATTTCGATATTTATTTCAATGGAGTAGCTAGAAACATACTCTGAGGAGAGGGCTTAGAAAATCTTTTCTACCTTGTTCACAGCATACCAAAGCAATCGAATTAATAAAATATTAACATAATTCATGCAAAAAATTAATCTTTTTAAAATATTAAAGGAAATATTATTTTAAGCACTTTATACTACAACCTATTTACGAATGGCAAGATGTGTTAAAAGAGGAAGACGGCTCGTTTTTCCTTATATTTTTAAATTTCATAGTTGCAGTTGTGTTCGATTTCACACGATGGCATCTGCTCCCTCTGATAAACCTCGATGTTTTCCTCCCATGAACGACAGCTTAACTTAGAGATTTTAATGAAGTACCATCCCGGGGACGGAAAAACTGCTAAAGAGGAGAGACTGGAAGCGGAATAAGCTAGCACTAAGTGGGAAGGGCAGGCTTAAAACATCATCAAAGAGAAGGAAGTATTTAAGATTAGTGGTAAGAGGTGAAGAGCATTGGGTCCGTGGATCGCATGTACATTATTGAGCCGTTTGCTGACCTGGAGAAAGAATTAACACGCTGGATTGGGAATAGGATGGCTGTACATGGAAAAATGTATTTGTCTATACAAATCCAACACATCCAATATTTTGTCTTCCACGAATAATAGCCGTCTGATGAATTGAATGGTAATGTATGAATCCATGTATTGAATGAACTTCATGCAAATGATGCAACTTGTATTGATTTACTCAACACATCGATTATCTACAATTCGCAATAAATGAAGACACTAGATTGGTTTCATTGTTCAAGCTTTGAAAGAGCACTTGAAATGGTGGGAGGCAACCAGAGACTAGGAGGGAGACTTCTATCCTAGAAAGACATGGAAATCTTAAATAGTATTGTCACGGCGCTCCAGGATTGGAATTGATGCCTTTTATTCGACGAAACAATGGAGTAATTCACACGTACATGGTGATCAAATAGCCATTGTCCACCTGTCTAATTTTGTTCTGTGCAATAATGACCATTTTCCTTGACAATTTTTGCTTCATCCCATTACAACCGCCACGGTATTTCAAGGAGAGCACAGTTTTAATTCAATCTTTGAATGAATAATAATAATACGAATGTACGAATCTGGTTGGTAATGAATACACCAAAAGACACAATAATCTCTGCAAAACTATTTATTTAGAAATAGCATATGTTACCGGATTAAAATTGGATCATGAACCATATTACCAGCACTCCGATTCCTGCCTGCTTTGTGCAGTGTGATACATATGTGCCCTTAGTGTATTATTTGGCGAGTGGTTTACCGCAACAGGCCATATGTAGAGCAGTGTAGCCTGAGCTCCACCCTATCCAGACGGTTTAGGGCACCATGCTAAACACCGCGCGCACAGACGTTGAATTTGAAAAAAAATTGAGTGAGTTCTTGGTTCGCGACGTTACGATGCATGTTTGTTTCGATGTAGATTTGTCAACGGCGTTCAATTAACTCGAAAATTCAACACATATGGTAAATTATCAAAATGTTAACATTTTCAATGTTTAGGCATACATTGCTAATTTCGTAAAAAGCTAGTTAAATATATATTTTACGGAAATCGGGAGAGAAAACGACGGAATAAACCCATCAACTGACTTTAATTGGTCTCGACAGTATTGCTCAATTTTTACCCTTTTTAAAGGCCGTTTTACACGGGGCACGTACTTGCACGATCTGCCGTGTGTACGAAGACGCAGTCAAAGCGGTGAATTGCTAGAACGCATGCGGGAATGCGTGGACGTAGGATGGCAAAATAGCCCCTGTTCTAATTTCGTTCATGCCTTCGCGCAATTCCACGCCATTTTATAAATTAATGCAGTTCTAACCTGCGCAGTTCCGTGCCCCGCGTGAAAAACGGTCTTTAGAGTCGCATCGTCGCGAATCACCAGCGCGCATCTTTGACGTCAATCGGGCTCCGATCAAGATTGGTGGAACAGGGGAGGGTGGCTGCGACGCAAGGAGTGGAGTGGAAGGAAATGAGGGATCCTTCGTTCCTGGACTTGAGACGTTCCGCAGTTGAGGCAACTTGCCAAAAAGTGCACTCGCTAATCGCCTTCGTGTCTCCACTCTCCGCACAAAGATCGCTCCCTTCATTGCCAAACTCAACGTGGCCGCTTCCCCTCGTTCCACCCTTCCGAATTCCGAAAGAATCTGCTAGCTGAAATTAACGACCATTTTTCAACCCTCTTTGGGAGAGGACTGATGGAAACAAGTCATTGAAGGGCAAGTGGAAGGGAAGAAGGGCAAGTGACGATCCCGAGTGAGTTAGTTACATGGGACAGGTTATAAAGGGTGGAAAAGAGAAGAAACTTCACTATGAAAAGGCTACCTTATAGGGGAGACAAATGTAGAGCTGCGTCAAACCAATCTTATGATTCTTGACTTATTATGATGATGATTTAATTCGCGCAAAAAAATATATACCCGTCATTTATATACCGGTACTCCATACTTTTTATTATACCGGCGAAGTTAGTAACTGAGACTTTTTATTTTCAGGTTTTCAAGAACGCACAGTTACCGCAACCAAGTTAACTCTTATTCAAAGTTATATTGTGCTATGGGCACTGAGAATAGGTTTTTCTTCGCCCCGAGCATTGAGCAATTCGCAAAAAAAACACAATATTCAGTAACTGCAGCATTATTCATTACATGTTTGAAATGATTGCGTCACATTTGTGTTGAAATAGAAAATAAACAAAGAATTATTTAAGCTTTCAACATTTTCATCTTGTATTCGACCGATTTCACTGCATTAACGATTTGATAAAATGATGCCACGAGGCGATTCCTTCAAGCGAAAATGAACTTCTACAGACAGGTATAGTGATGATGATGATGGAAGAGTTGATTGTTTTTACTATAGAGAACATAATGGCTACATTTACGCTCAACTTCAACGCAGATAAAACAACAATATTGGTCCCAGCGAAGGAGGCAACTGTTTTTCCCGTGATGCTTTATTGACTTCGGATGATAAGATGATAAAGGGAATACGGTAATTCTGATGATAATGAAAGCACTTACTGTAACTCTTGAGGGTCAAGGTTCAGGAGTGGAGTCTTCTTACAGATAAAAATATCAGCTTTGAATTTAGGAAGCAATTTATTAGCACATACATTTTGAGCATGCTTCTCTTTGGTAGCGAAGCATGGATGATGACAGCAGCAGAGAAATCAAGTTTGGGAGCTTTCGAAATGTGTTGTTATACAAGAATTATAAAGATCATAGAATGGAATGGTCATGTGAGTAATGCGGAAGTCCTAAGAAGGGTGGGAGAGAAGGGAAGTCTTCTGACTGAAGGTATGGATGGAGCGAGTACTTAGCGGGGAGGGCATGTTGAAAACAGTGCTAGAGGGTAGAATGTTGGCTAAACGTGGGAGAGGAAGGAAGAGAATAGGATTTTAAGATGGAATGAAAGTGAGCAGGCCTTATTGTGAATTGACGAGGGAAGTCTATGGAAGGAGGGGATACTGCCAGATTATTTCGTAAGTACTCCATGGAAACCTGCAATAATCATTATTCAACTAATCTCTACTAATACTCTAATGATGATAAAGTAATTGATTCGATGTGAATATTCGTTGAGCGTTGCTAAAAGCGGAAGGAGCCACATTTTTTGCAGAAATAGTTTTTGACCTAAAGCCACATTTCTGGAATGTTACAAATGTATTTGTAATCTTCGTATGAAGATTTTCACAGCTTCTTGAATCAATGCTGGTGGTTGTTTTCGGGAATTGCTGCGTAGGTAATATTTTCTCACTCGACGTTTCACTCCTCCAACTGGGAGCGTTTTCAAGAGAATGGGAGGGAAACCGTTCTCGTCCCGAGATTATATACTTATGTTTCGTTAACCCGTTGTTGACATGATTTTGGATTTTCGCGGAAGGCGTTAGCCGTTGGTCATTATTCATTGGTCATATTAGGCTAGGTACCCTATCCATATGCGGCTGAGGTTATATCCATCCTCCCTATTGAATTGTTGGACGAGAACGGTTTCCCTCCCATTCTCTCGATAACGCCCCCAGTAGGAGTGAGTGAAACGTTGAGTGTGAAAAAGTTACCTACGCAGCAATTCCCGAAAACAACCACCAACATTACATTTGTAATCTTCTTTAACTCTACCTCAAAATAGGATGTCATAATTTCCCAAATAATGGCTGGGCATTGTGAACGAAAAAACGAAATAGTCGTGTAGCTAATTAATTAAGAATTATCTCATTGTGTTCCATGATAAGGATGCAATATGAAATGAAAAACACAAATGGCCGTGTAGATTAATGGCTGTACTGATAAGGCCATTTGATTATTTCATTTACCTTCACCGGTTTATTTTAAATAATGATTGCATCTTTGAGGCCGTAAAGATCAATGCCCCCTTTTTATATTTTGCATGCATGATTAGGTGGAAAACATGAAAATTTGGCCTGGAGGACAAGGCACTCATAAGTTCCGATCATGATACAAGGGTTTATGTACAAAGACAGAGCAAACTTTTTTCCCGTATCCTTGATCTCAATACGGGTGCATAAGATCAATAACGGCCACATCTTACCCGCGATGGCGTACTCAGCTATTTGCACGGTAATTATCTCGTGATTTAAAAAATCTGACTTGCTTTGTGCAAGCATATCGTCTTTCATACACGTAAGTTGGATTTAGTCCACTTGGTGGAGTGTTCTAATAGGGTGGTTTCCTATTAATTTTTTAATTGCCTAAATCGAAAGATTACTACTTCTGGAGTACGTATTTCACGATTTCAGATTTTTAAATGAAAATATCTATTTATCGCGATTGAATGAAAAGTGAAAATTTTAAAGCGCGCGAAAACGCGACGGCTAAGTAGGAATGCCGGGAAATCTCCGTGTGACGTCGTTCTGGTTCCCGCTACCGCAAGTGAGGTGACCTTGGGGCGAGCCTCTGAGCGCTGATACGACGCAGGATGGTTGCAGGTAGCCGAGTACCATGCTAGCTGGTAGCGCTTGGCTAAAATAAGGAATATTAATACCTTATCAAACGAAGAAAACTTTCCGACCTTGGCCAGTTTTAATAGGTAATTATTAAGACATGTTTCCCTGAGTTCTGTGCCTCATGCATGTATTGGTAATCTCAGACGATGTAAAACTCCTATCTACTCGTATAGAAACTAGGTCCCTTTGACGTCACGTGGAGTGGCAACGCATGGGCGCCAATCTGGCCTTTTTAAAATGAGGATAAAATTGACCATTGTCATTCGTCTAAACCGGTATTTCTAAAACCAAATAATTTGTATATTATGAATACACTAATGGTGGGTAACGAATCGCAATCAATGCCTTTCGTTTTCTTTGATGAAGGAAACTACCCTATTGAATAATTTAAACTATGAAAACCTCCATGGCGTACGTGGATGTTTGCAGAAAAATAAACAAATGAAGGGCATAGTATTGCAGACTTTGCAGAAAAGGGAAGAGACCTACAAATAATGATAGGGAAGATTAATGAGTGAATGGGAAGAGAATACAACGTAGAAATAAATGCCACCAAAACAAAGGTAAATGCACATGATTGTGAGAGCATGTAGTACTGTTGCGGAAAATGTAGTATAACCAGCGTATTGATCATTTGTATTTCTTTGTGCATTTAGGAAGTAAAATGACGAGGGATGGACGAAGTAAGGATGAAGTAAATAGTACATTAAAACAACTTTAAAAATCATTCCACGAGAAAATTAGCTATTCACGTCCCAATGCAGCAGCTTACAATGAAGACAGTATGGAGTGTAATGCTCTACGGTTACGAGACATAGATTATGGGCATAGATGAGAGGAAAAGTATCAGCTCATTTGATCTCTGTTGCTACAGTTGAATGCTGAGAATCGGATGTGCTGAAAATACAATAAATGGAAAGAAACTGCAAAGAGTAAAAAGACGAAAAACGCAGACTTGAGAAAACCCTAGACCTTAGCCCAGTTGAGCTCATGGGTAATCTATTGAGGCACTAAAATGTCCTGAAGCTAATGACTAAGGGACCAGTCAAAGTAAAAAAGAAAAAAGTGGAGGCGACGTCTGCAGTATGTTAGAAAGATAATGAAGGAATCCGGATGCAAGACTTACACCGAAATGAAGAGGAAGACAAATGAACGCGAGAAATGGCTGCTAGCTATAGAACAATCGGGAGGCTACAAACGTAATATGCAGGATGAGCGTGAAGTATTTCACTGATTTTAAAAATGTATTACAGAATAAAATTGTGACATAATAATTTAAATTTGAATGGCAATATCAAGGACAGAGTCTTTATCACACCAATAGCTGATGTCGACGAACTGAAGGATATGGTACAAGCTGCTGTAGGTACTGTGACTGAGCACATGATACAAAACACCTGGAATACCGCTTCGGCATTCCCCGAGCTACCAAGTTGAAGTCTACTAACACAGGGGCGCAGCTAGGAATGAAGGCTGGGGGGCTTTAGGTGCAACTAATACCGGAGTGTGTTAGGTATAGTATACCCACCAGGATAAGCGGTAGGCGCGACATTAATAAATTGCGGAATTTTAAAGATAAATGGTTCAAAATGGTGAGTTTTACGGCTTTCTGAGGGATATTTTATTCATCCTTACACTATTCCATTTGTAACATCAATCCAATTAAGTAAAATTGATTAAACTTAAAAATTTCGCTGAGCACTCGGGGGGGGGTTTTATCCCCCAAAACTCCCTCCTCGCTGCGCCACTGTACTGACGTAAATGGTCTTAGAAAAAACTATTAACACTGGCCTATGCAACAGCATCAAATTTAAATCATTATGTCAAACAGTTATTCTGTAATATTTTTTATAGTCATAGCAAGACTTTAAGCTGACAGTGCATATCGATGGCTAAGTTATAACAACACGTATCTTAAATTCGGCTGGTTCGAGCCAGGTATCTTAAACAAAGTGTAATAACATTAAAAAAGAAAATACAATCAAAGAACAACTCTTTATTGGCAAATTAAAGCTTTTTTTTTTAAGTTTTATTAACTTTTGGTTTTTAATTTTAGCGCGCAATTAGAAAATATTAAATTTTTTTTTTGCTCTCCCGAAAAGTTGCAATTTTTGATATACGTGTTGTTAGAACTTAGCCAACGATACGTAAGTGCTCAAATATGGTTTCTATAGGTTACCACACTGCCGCATTTTTCTTTATTCCGGATTAAGTAAGCGTGGCGGCGCTATATTCGCGAGTGCAGCGAAATACGTGCAGGCGTACGTGCGCGGATGGAATGAAAGGGGGGGAGTGAGTGCATCGCAAGCTGTGATAATACGGAGGTGCGCAGAGCACCTGCGCAATGGATCAACCCCTCCCATCCCTCCATACTCCACCCCATCCGTCCCTCCCCTCCCCTCCGCCGCCGCCGTATTTTTTTCCCTTTGGGGTCAACTCGGGTGAAGGACAGGGCGGTGCGGCGACCTCCCCGCCTCGGCGGAAACGGCGCCTCCCGGCGAGAGGGGCGGAGAAAGGGGGGAAGGAGATCTTCTTCTAACGAACAAGGGGGGAAAAGGGTGGGGTGGTGGGGGCCTTCCCTCCATTCCACCGGCCAACTCCCCTTACTAGTGCATTCGTAGTATTGCAGGTGGGCAAGGCGATAGAAAGATCGATCGATCGATCGATGGAATCCGAAGATTCGAGCGTGATGGAGCGGAATTTTTCCGTACTTGACATAAATACTTGTAGTTTTCCACCGTAATCGTGAGAAAATTGCTAGTAGAAATACACAACTCCCTGTATAATCCTTCCCCCCTGTATAACCCTTCTCCCTCCCCCCTGCCAGAATTTTGGTATTTATTTGATTGTCGATATTATAAACAGTGCACTTGGTTGTGTATTTTCATTTCAACATGGATTTTCACAAAGTAAAAGCCGAATAAAATGAATTCAAATTGCTAATATTTATTTCAGTGTGGAAGAATTTCTCTTCATCACTTTTAAATGATCAGATTTTATTCGTGACGCTAGCATGGCAGTGTAAGCGAAACTTATCATCATCATCATCATCATCATCACTGGTCAACAACCCTAGGATTGGTTTGACGCAGCTCTCCACTCAGTTCTCCTATCAGCTAATCTTTTCACTCCTACGTATTTCTTCTCTTTCACATCTCTCTTTACTTGTTCCATATATTTTGTTCGAGGTCTTCCTTTTCCATTCTTGCCTTCCACTTGTCCTTCGACGATTGTCTTCATCAGGCCATCATGTCTAAAGATGTGGCCTATAAGGTTGTTCCGTCTTCTTGTTAAGGTTTTCATAAGGCTTCTCTTCTCTCCTACTCTTCTTAGGACTTCCTCGTTACTAACTCGGTCGAAACATTTTATCTTCATCATTCTTCTGTAGCACCACATTTTGAAGGCTTCTATCCTTGATTTCTCCGCTGCGGTCATTGTCCATGCCTCACTTCCGTATAGGAAGGAGCGTTATAATTGTGAAAAATTGCAAGTATTTACCTCAAGATCGATCGAGTGGTCGCCACCGGCGATTGCGACCATCGTCGATCGAAACGCAATCTGTCGCACGATCTCTTCCTCGCAAAAGTTTATAGCTTTTTACACTTACCGCCCCATAATAACTTATTGGTTAATTGAAGAAAATGTGTATCTCTTATATGTCTTTGATTGTTCTTTCTTTTCGCCATGTTACAAAAATGCCTCGCCAATCTTAGCGTAGCACTTAGAAAATCGTTTTGCACTCAAAGGGTTAATGTTTGCCCTCATTGAATAATCACGTATTACTTTACCAAGGACTAATCTTACGCTGTGTAAACGTTGTTTCTTGTTTATAGGCCCAAAAGTGTACAACTTATTACCTGATTCATGTCTGAAAGTAAAAAATAATAACGTAATTATGAAAAATATTCAGTCTTGGTTTTAGAATGCAAAGTGTGGAGGATTTTCTTCTATGATATAATACCATGTAATACAGGTACGAACTTGCTTCAATCCAAATGTTGTGCTTAAAATGTTTATATGTCAGCATGACCCTATGGAAATGATGGTAGCCATAAAACAGATTGTTCTTAATGGCTACCTAAAGTTACTCCGTTTTATGTAATTAATTCTATTCTGTACTTTTTAATTTTTGGAGTAATAAACAATTTATTGTTTATTTATAATTAAAAGCCCCGGTTTTTCGCATCTCATGTTAATTCAGACAGTCTCAGGACCTCACGTCCCGGTTTTGCTGAATGGTGGCTGCACCGCAGGCATTTTATCGTTCGAGGTTCGTGTGGGAGTGGAATCCAGCCACCTCCGTTTCGCTCCGCGAGGCGAGAGGTTTGGCGATCCTTTGGCGAGGGTTTGTTGCGAGGAGGGAGGCGATTGGCGCAGGGAGCATAGGGGGTGGGGTGGATTAGATTCGATTTAGAAAGATATTTATTGCTCTAGGACTCTTGTCCTCTAAGAACAAGTACAATTTACTCATACAAATTCATTGAGTAGATTAAAGCATAGAATTGATTAAACATAAAATCATGAAATCAACTCAACTTACTCATTGTGAGCGATAAACTAAAAGAAAAATATAACAAAAGAGTTCCATTTTACAAAGATATCATGTCGTCACTGCACTACAACAACAACATTGTACAAAAAAACCATATGATACGCAATGTTCCAGCGACAAATCACAGAACTAACGAGGAGTAAGTTGTAGGAAGGGGATCGGGTTGGTGTGGTGGCTTGAGTGTTGGCTTCCCATTCCGTGGGCAGCGGCAGGGAATTTTCAGAGACTGCCCGATCCCTGCTTGAATGTCGCGTGGAGGACATTTCAAGCGCAACACTCCGTCCGTCGGATGGGACGTAAAGCGTGGTCCCTTTGGCGCCTTTCGTTGAGAGCAGGCTAATGCCGACGCCGGGTTTCTCTCCACCCTTCCTTCCACAACCTTCCTCCATGGCGCAAATGACCTCAGGTATCGGTCGCCTCCTCCAAATGCCATACCATACCACACGTTTTAGGAATACTAATAAGTAACATGACGAAAAGAACGAACAAACCAAGACATATAAGAGATACACATTTTTCTTCAATTAACCAATAAGTTATCATGGGGCAGTAAGTAAAAAGCTATAAACTTTTGCGAGGAAGAGATCGTGTTTGCGTTTCGATCGACGTCGGTCGAAATCGCCGGTGGCGACCAGAAATTTGAAGAAACTGTAAAAACTTGGCTCAATAATAAACCTATTTGTCGTTTGCGAGAGACTTCATAATAGATAGAGATTCTTCCCTCTTCCGTACAATATGTTTTAATTTAATTTGCCTATTTTACGAGTATGGATGTATGTATATGTAAGCAGTTCTACCTGGTCTTCTGCTACGATGAAGGCCTACTTCGCATCGCTTTTAACGTCACGTAAGCCGCACAACTATCCTTTTCATCCCTTTTATGTTCCGCTCGCCCGCTTTCTCCTCCAGTCTCTGCATCCTCCTTCTTAATGCTCATTCAATCCATCACCTTTAAACACTTCGCAGCGCAGCCATCATCGACATTTGCTCGCACACAATATCATACGCAGATAGATAAAGAGGGATTTAATGAAACATTTGCCCAAGAAAGAGAGCCTTGAGGAGGGCCTAAGTTATTGCACTTTGGGGTAATTAAAAGTTAACTGTTTCGTTTCAGCGATTGTAACTCCAGATTAAATAACGGTTTATAGAAAAAACTCCAATAATTATGCGTTGGGCGAAAACAAATTGGAAAAAATTGTTCATAGAAAAACTGCAAAAAAAACCATGCTTTGCCTGAGAAAAAAATTTAAATAATTATTTATAGAAAGTAATGCAAAAAACATTGCTTCACCTGAGAGAAAATTGCAATAGGTTATTATGAATAAAATATTTCAAAAAATACACGTTGCCTGAGAAAGAATTGCATCAAATTATTCATAGAAAAAATATAAAAAAAATATGTGTTGCGTAAGAAAAATATAAAAAAATTGTTTATAGAAAAATTTTAGAAAAATATTCGCTGCGTGAGAAAAAATTGCAAAAAAGTAATGCCTTAAGTAATATTCCAATTGCAATATCATCATCACAATGGAAGGGTTAACTTTTACAATTTCTATGTGGAAAGTATTAAAAAAATTCACGGCACTGCGAACGACAGGCATGGAGCGGATACCACCACAGGGACGAAAGTCACAATCCTCTTTTGGTGTCTAAAACGATCGCACTGTATTCCAGAGGATAAGCATTAAAATTATTTGTTTTTCGACCATGCCAGAACACCGTCGGTTTCAAAGCGTGAGCCTAAGTCACCAACGATGTCACCCGCTCATAGAAATCCTTCAGTCTGCGGTAGATCTTGACCTGAATTTTACACACAAGCGATTCCCTCTGATTCCACGAAGCGTTTTATCCGTCAATCAGTGCCTAAAGAACCCTTATTGGAACATGGCATAGTCTTCGCTCGAAAAACGCCATATTTAAGGACAGAATGACCTATTTTCGGATAAAAAATTCTTTATTCCGCTGAGGAGAACAGTAAAGGGGAAGGAATATTTAAAATACACTGATCCGATACTAATAGACTGCAACGATATGCAAGGGTGTTTTGAAAGCAGGTACATCGAGATTGAAATAAGAGAAATTGGTGGTAAATATTGGAGAGGAAATCTTTCAGTTTCCATTCAGGAGAATAGATGCCTCCGAGAGGAATCTATTCTCCTGAACACAAAAATCACTGGTGCCCCGTTAAAAAATGGATCTAAAGTAAAATATTCAAGATGGCCGTTTCATAAAAAAATATTTTTTTCATCAAGAATTAGAGTAAATCGCTGGTTTGCATATTTATAATATGATATAGGTGCATAGGTGCTTAGATTTCATAATATAGACGAAAGTATGGCCTTTTGACATTATTTCTCAAGATAGTTGTAAATTTAACGGACTACTCTACGTGTCTACTGCCTAAATGTCATTATTGACGCCCTGTCTTCGATAATTTTCTTCATCTGGGAATCGTGTCTTCTGATGCTTCCGATTAAGTTGTCATGCCGTCTTCTTATGACTTTTAGAAGATTTATTTCCCATAATTCTTAGCACTTCCTCATCGATTACTCGGGCGATTCATTCTGTCTTCAGTAGCAACACATTTCGAATGCTTCCACTTTTGATTTTTCTGCACCTGTCAACGCCCAACCCTCGCTGCCAAAGAGAATCATGCTCCACATCGGAAGGATTGTTTCCTTACTTAAGGAATTCTTAGCATAATTTCGTAGTGTCGAGATTTGTGTATTTCCTGCTCGTTGCGTTAATGTAAATAAATTTTACCTTGCCCCCTTTCCGTAAATATTCTCTCATATAATTGCGAGCTTCTTGTTATTCGGTGTATGATCTGACATCACCCTTCACATGTACCCGAATATACCAATTGATGATGTTGATATTGTGTACAATGTTCAATTTAAAAAAATACTGTTGGCCATGCTAGACTGAAAATCTACTTTAGATAATTCCGAATTGATGAGTCTTGTTTAGTGCTCACACTTTGAGTTTTGTTTCGTTTCGATGACTTTTGTTTTATACTCTTTTTTGATGTAATTATTCAATATGGATTTTTTCATTTTATTTTTTACATTACCCCGTATTATCATATTACGAAGTCCAATTGTATAAATTCATACTTCATATTTTCGAAGGGATATTATTATCTTGGGAGTATAAATTTATTAATAGTACTTTTATGCTTGTACTCTCGGATGCAAGTCGAATCTCATTTTTATAGAAAGCCCTCCTCGCATGCGCTATTTCTTATTCGCTCAGTCCATCGTTGGTTATTCGGCTTTTTAGGTGGCAAAGCTCCTTAACGTCTGCTAGCTACTGTGCGCAAGGTGCGAGTTGTGGATGAGGGGTGAGTTCAAGTGTTGCTGCGGATGGTGGTCGGAGACAGAGGTGGGAGGAGGTAATTGGTCGCTCTCTCTGTGTGTGTGAGTGTTTGGCAGTGGCGAGGACGTATCAAAAGGGGAGTGAGCGCCCTTTGTGAGCGCGCTGTGCCATCGCGGAGCGAAGTGAGTGAACTCTGCGACTTCCCCCCCTCCACTCCACCGGCCCCTCCCACCGCAAACGGAGCGCGGAGCAAAGGGTGAACGCCCTCCGGCCAGAGCCCCCCTCCCCTCCCCCGGACTATAAGGGGAAATGGTGGGTGGGGAAGGGTGGGGACGGAGGGGGGGGGGTTGAAGGAGGAGGCATAAACATATCGGAAACTCACTCAATCCGCCAATTTGTTTACCTAAAATACTGATCAATTAAGTACTCAGTAATAAGTAATTAGTTTAAATGGTTCAGTCTCCGAGAGGTTACGAAGAAATGCTGTTTTGTGGGACTATTGTTGTGTTATCCAGGGGCGCAACTAATACTGGGGGTCTGGAATACCCACCAGAATTCTCCTGAATTATAACGGAGGCCTTTTCTCAAAAATTGGCCAGGGCTACTGAGCTTCAGGATGTATATAAATTACTACAGGAGGGTGACAGGAAATCGAAAAGTGTGTGAAATTTCAATTACTATTATTACTATTTATTCAATTACTAATTCAATTATTAAATTACAAAGATGGGGAAAGAATCCAAAATAAAAAGGCGTCCGAAAGAACCGAGAAGTTCACGTGACTTTAGGCTTTTAATTTTGCATCGGATGTATGGACCAGCTATCAATTCAGTTGACCTACCTCACGTTGGATTTGATAGGCTCTTGGAGCCATATTTCTTTCATAATAATAATAAATAATTTTATTACTCCACACAAAATTGAGTAATTTTAGGTAGCCGCGAAGGATAACCTGTTTGAGGCTACCATCCAAAATAATAATACATTATGCTTTACATTTACATTAGTGTTTACATGCTTTGCATTAGTGTTTTTTTATATAGCTTATTTTGTGTTACCTTGATAATCTATACTAACAAAGCTTAAGTGCGTACATGAAAAAAAACAACTAAAGTAATATTTATTTACATCAATATTTTATAACAATATTTGTTCTATACTTTCTTTAGTGAGAAGCCAAAAATGTGTATTTTGCAAAAACTTTTTCAAAGACTTTGAAATAAAGCATGACTGGGGTAACAAATCAAAAACCTTTGGTCCTTCGTACAGTCAACTCATAGTTTTCAACTAATGGCCAACGGGAAAAATATACCTCCACATCTGTGATATCAACTTGTGATGATGATTAGCCTCTATAGTATGAGCGAATCAGTGCGATAAATGTGTCCTTTTAAAAAATGCCAGGGAGTGGAAATAAATCGCCCCATTAACCCTTAGCCAGTGACGTGCAATTCTTGTTACACTACCAGTGACGTGTGGTCTGGGAGAGCGCAATAAAACGAAAATTCATAAAACGTTGCAAAGTCGTTTTTATTTCTTAGTTTAATGTTTCTTTGACTTCTCAACTACTATAAAAATTATATTTAATATTATGCATTTCAAATACGAACCAACTTTTTCAGTAAAAATTGTTACTTGAAACAGGATCAAAACACTGATATCAAAAGCACTTGAGTTATTATTTTTACTATGGTACTTTTTTTAATTAAGCACTTAATTATCCACGTTACGCAACTAGAAATGCTTCCTTATATTTTGTTAGTTATTATTATTACTCTTGAAGAATCACTAGCAATTGTTTTTAACAACTTTTTGAATCATTTCCAGCAGCATTACGTTTTTCGGTTTTTCCAATTTAGTGACGTGAGGTCTCACAGACCGCATACTAAAATTCAGTTGCAAATTTTCAGACATAAATAATAAGAGCGTTACATTTTGAGAATGTACAATACAATGTCCTTAATATACAAAATTATGACGCTCACGAGAATAATAGATTTTGTGAAATTGCAATTTTGAAAATATTCATAATTTTAGAAACGCAGCGGTCTCTCAGACCGCACGTCACCGGTTAAGGGTTAAAATGATCCGCCTCTGGCATGGGATGATGGAAGATGGGGTGTCGGTCTCCATGGAAACATGACTCATCCGCCCCGAGTGGGGATTTTCACCTCCTCAGATCCTAAAGAGCCTCTTCCGTTCGACCCCGGTCGCTGTCCATGACCCGTAAGCTGACTCGAACCTTCCGAGCGACGGTACAGCGCTTCCAAGTGGACTGCAATGGAAAAAAAACATATGGGCCAAAAAATTTATAAACTATTTTCATTTTGGAAAAAAATATGACATTTTAATTTAAGCATACCGGGACTAAAAACATAAAATGTGTTCACACGTATCTAATCCACATATTTCCATAGAGGGGAATGACGCCTCGGTAGCTAAAATGGTTAAATTATTTTTAAAAGCACTGGACCGTAAATCGGGGCATTCCGGTTCGAATCCCGGTCAAGGCGAAGGAGTTTATCTCCGTGGATTTTTCACACATGATGATGATATATTTTCTAAATATGCAGCGATTATTATACATTTCAGAGTAACAATTTTTATATCTAGATTCTATTTTTAGGCCAGCAGACGTCTACGAACTTGATTCAAACAGTCTCAACATTTTTCTTCCATTTATATTTTTTTTTCACACACCACCGAAAACAGCACTTTTCGGCCTTTACATCGGGATACATAACATTTAACAATCACGCGTTCACAAATATCCATGCCCTGGATAAGGGTAACTCACCCAGGCGAGTCTCGAAACTGCGACCTTTGCTTTGGCAAGCGAAGACTTTACCCCGCCGCTACCGAGGCCGCCAAAATGAGATACATCTACATCTACTTAATACCCTGCGACCCACCTCTAGGGTGTTTGGCAGGGGGTGATCAATCACCAGCATGGAGCATGCAATTGGACTCCTACATGCACACCACGCAGTACAAAAAACGTCACGCATACTAACAAATTATACACCATACGCTGTTACAAATAAAAATAAAATTAATAAACGTACAGTTAGTTTTACATAGGTTAGTAGGCTACACTACAAGTCATGCAATCTATTCATGAATTCTATCTTTGCCGTTACAATCTCTTATTGATCGTGGAAAAAAAGACATTCTGAATCTGTCTGTTCTACAGTCTATCTCTCTTATTTTATTTACATGATCTGATCTTCCGTAGTATGTTGGCGTCCGTAAGATATGGCTAACTTCGTTAGAAAAGACACTGCTCTTGAATTTATCTAAAAGGTTTAGTCTATTTTTCAATCTACGGTTCGACAGAGATTCCCATCCGAGTTTATCTAAGAGGTTAGTTACACTAACAAGACTATCGTAACGACCTTTCACATACTTGGCAGCTCTTCTTTGCACACGTTCTAACTCTGTTACTAAGGCTTTTTCATGAGGGTCCCAAACACTGGGAGCGTGTTCTAAATGTGGTCTAGCGAGGGTAAAGTAGCTAATTGGCTGGATAATTTTAATAAGTGAAGATTGAATGATAATAATAATTTAATAGCATCAGAGAGGATGAGGGCCGCTGTATTGGACCGCGACTATATGCTTCTCAGGGGAATGAAAGGAGGGAGGCTGAATAGATGCAAGATGCATGGCGCACTTGCCTGGAAAAAAAGAGCGTATATACTTACGATTTGCAACAGGATTACCAACCGCAACAATTTCCTTCGTTTATTCTCCAAATGAGCTCGACTGATATTTTTACTTCCTCTTGTTTTAAAACCGCGCTTCCGCTGGAGTGAATACTGCGCTTAGATGTCTTCTTTTTTTCTCACTTTTTTTCACTTCAGCGACAAACGTCTTCGAAAACACGACGATGGCGACGACAAGTGTGTCTGCCCTTTTACCTTAATGAGAAACTTGAGTATCCGCCACCACCCACACCTGGCGCAACCGTCAAAGGGGAGGTTCGGTACTGTTTGTCGCCAATTAGGTTGCCCAGGAGAGATATGCAAGGAAGATTCACCGTTGATGAGTGTTCCAAAACATGCAATCAATTCCAACCATTCCTAATCACTGCTTGAAAATTGTTTGCTTCTCCACGTGACATTATTCGATGCTTCGATTAGTTTTGTAGCTATGATATTTAAATGTTCAAATTGTTCAAAGAGCAAAAAAAAATATTTTTACTATGCTGAAAAGTAAAATATATGCTACGGAGTATTCCGAGTGGAAAAACTAATACTTTTCTCCGAATAGCGTTTTACCATGTTTTTTACTTACGTAACTGAAGCACAATTATCATCATACTAGCATTTTTTTTCATTCCAACATAATTTTTTCAGTTACTCAGATGTCAGTTTGTATCTGTGGTGAATAACTTACACATTTACAATTTTTGCCATGGCTCGAACGCAATATCCATTTTTTGTCGAAGTGCCATGAAGTTTCATCATCCATTTTTTTCTACGCTGGAGATAAGGTTATTTGTGAGACAAAAACTGCTTTCAAAGATTTATGTAATTAATCCATAAACGAAGTTGAAGATATCCGGTAGAACGTATTCACCAAAGAAGTCGAGTAACCATGCATCGACCAACTTATGAAGAAAAAGTCATTACGACAGCACAAGCGAAGATGGTATTCCACTCAAATAGGAATTTACTTACAGATGAGAATAGGGTGGTTTCCTATAATTTTTTATTGCCTAAATCGAAAGATTATTACTCCTGGAGTACGCTTTTCACGCTTTTAGATTTTTAAATGACGATATCTACTTTTCACGATTAAATGAAAAGTGAAAATTTTCAAGCGCGCGATAACGCGACGGCTAAGTATGAATGTCAGGAAAACTCCGTGTGACGTCGTCATTTAATCGCGAAAAATAGATATCGTTATTTAAAAATCTAAAAGCGTGAAATACGTACTCCAGGAGTAATAATATTTCAATTTAGGCAATAAAAAATAATAGGAATTATTGTTCGGTGGAGCTCAGCTAAAGCACGATCGCTCCATACGAAGGGACACACATTCCGAAGATGTCCCGTCTGTCTTCGGCCGTCGACTCGGCCCGTGTTGAGTCATTCATTAATGATGAGTGCTCTGACATTCAGCTCGTTGGAATCGCTGCCTCATCGCTGAAAAATAACTGCGAGCTTCTCCGGGAAGCGAGAATATTGCGAGGTCGCTGAACGGGCTGACGCGACGCTGCAGTTCGTACTTAAGAGGCAATGCTGGGCGAAGGCAGTCTCAGCTGTTCTAGAAGGAAGGTGGAGGCCATAATGTCTAGCTGGGGGAGAAGCACTCAGCGGACCGCGCAGGGAGTTCATTCAGTAATGATTCACTAATTTAAATCCATTCAATAAAGGTTTATTTCAAATGCTGATAGAGTACATAAATATTTACATGGTACTGGTGGTTTCATCTACATCTACATAATACCCTGCGAGCCACCTCTAGGGTGCTTGGCAGGGGGTTCTATCAATTACCAGCATGTAGCATGCAATTGGACTCCCACATGCATACCACACGGTCCAAAAAGCGTCACGTATACTAACAAATTATACTATATATGCTGTTAGAAATAATTATACAATTAAGAAACATGCATTAAGTTTTACATAGGTTAGTAGGCTACAATACAAGTCATCTAATCTATTTATGAGTTCTATCGCTGCCGTTATAATCTCTTATCGATCGTGGAAAAAAATACATTCCGAACCTGTCTGTTCTACAATCTATCTCTCTTATTTTATTTATATGATCTGATATTCCGCAGTATGTTGGCGTCCGTTAGATATGGTTGACTTCGTTAGAAAAGACACTGCTCTTGAATTTATCTAAAAGGCTACTTTTCAATCTACGGTTCGACAGAGATTCCCATCCGAGTTTATCTAAGAGGTCAGTTACACTAACAAAAATATCGTTACGACGGTTTTTAGACATATTTACAATATGGACCCCGAATAGGATTACCTATTCCTCTTCGAGGATTGTCAGAATGTTATTTCAAGATAACACTCTTTTCTATGCAACAGCAATTATAAAAACATATTACTCAGGAACACTTTTCTTCCGGGATGGCTATTGGTCGGCCATTCCTCCAATACGTCAGGGAAACCGGCACAACCCTGCGTAGACAGTCGAGTATTAAGGAAGCAGAAGAAGTGACGTGGGTTTCAAATACTGCATTGACGATGTCATTCAGATGTCTTTCGCTCTGCTGGATCCACCACATGTTCGCTTTTTTCCATTTTCTCAGTCAGCTTCTCGAGCCATTCTTCTGACTGGCAATCGTGAGATCCGAGTTCGAATTCCGGCTGAGCCAAATAATTTCTTTTCATGACGAATTTCATGCATGGTGAACCGAAGCTCTAATGAATTCGCCACCTCGAGAAAATTCGGCGAATACTTCAGTTAAGTGGTATAAGTAACTGTCTATATCCATGAAATAATGGAATACCACAAGGTTAACCAAGAGTTAGTGAATTTTGAATACTTCAGTATTCTATTTCTAATTAAACTTCCGAGAGAATGGTTGAATGAGGATTTTTTTCGGCACAACTTTAGCTCTCCCAATGCATCCACTGAATTCTTTCCCAGAAATTGCAGTTTCGGATCTGAGTGAAGGACTCCATTACATTTCCACCGATTTCTCTTTCGATTTACTGCATTGTTGCGAGAATTTACGCATAGGAGGCGTTTTTTTCATGATTAACGCGAGGATAGATGAATGAAATTTCCCCTCCAGACCTAGAATAACTGGCAAATTATGCGTAAATGATAACGTTGATAATGTGAACAAGGAATAAATCACTTACTAAAATATTTTTGCCTTCAATCGAAAACCACAAAATATTTTATAAACAGCTTTGTACACATGGGCACCTTGTCAAGCTTCCTGATATCTTCCACGATAATACACCTGTCCGTAGAAGTTCATTGTCTCTTAAATGAATCGCCTCGTGGCATCAATTTATCAAGCCGTTAATACGGTGAAACCGGTCGAACACAAGATGATGATGTGGAAACTTTCACTACTTCTTTGTTTTTCTCTTTTCTAATAAATTTGACGCGATGATTTCGTTCGTGCAATATTACTACGGCTATTCAACAGCGTTTTCTTTTGTGAATTACTCAATACACTGGATAAAGAAAAACTAGTGTCCATTCCACAAAATAATTTTGAATAAGAGTTACAATGGTTTAGATGACCGAGTACTTGAAAAACTGAAAATAAAAAGTCTCGGTTGTTAACCTCATTTTTTTAAATCATTTTCAAGTGTTGAGAACAGGTAAACAAATACCGGGTATTATTTTTTAGCGCAGATATTTTTAGCATATACTCCCCAGGTGTACCATCATTCGATTGCAGACCTTTTTACCAGATTGATTTATATAAAAACATTTTGTAAGCTAGGAAATAAATATCCACCATGTTATTTCCAAACTGGTTATTATTTACTCTGGTACTTTTTATTACTGGTTTCGATGCTTAGGATATGTCACTATCGAGGACACCTTGACATCGCGATGAGTGAATTTTCTTCTCACATATAGTGGTTCCCCAAAGTAAAGCCGCAAACGTTAAACGCAATTGTAAGTTTTTTCCTGAATCAAATAGTTAACTGGTGGATTTTTACTAATCTCGTTGTATTCTCTTCGTTGGTATTAATTCGCAGAGTGGTTCAGAACAGGGGCGCAGCTAGGAATTAAGGCTGGGGGGGGGGGTTTAGGTGCAACAAATACCGGGGTGTATGGGAATATGGTATACCCACCAGGATAAGCGATAGGTACGAGATTAACCCTTTCTAAGCCAGATCTACTTTTGGAAGAATTCAAATTTTAAGATTTTTCATTATGGACACTTGAAAGTTTTGTAATCAATCATAATTATCATGGCAGCTGAATATTTCGTCATTACAATTAACACCACAAATTAATGCGTAGCTAAGATATTTTCTAAACAGAACATATAATGCATACATTTTTTATGTTGCTTTGAAGCAACATTGGGTTATAATGGGTTAATAAATTGCGGAATTTTAAAGATAAATGATTCACAACTGTGAGTTTTACGGCTGTCTGAGGGATATTTTATTCATCCTTGCACTATGGAATTAGTAATATCAATCCAATTAAGTAAAATGGATTAAACTTAAAAATTTCTCTGAGCTCTGGGGGGGGGGGTGTTTAGCCCCCAAAACCCCCCTCGCTGCGCTACTGGTTCAGAAAGGTATTATTACCTAACTAATATCCATTTGTGAGTGGTAGTCGAAAGATGAGGAATTTAGAAACTTCGGGATGAGATTCTTCCCTCTTTCTGTTCCAGGAATGTGCTTCGCTGGCTATCGGAATGTTGGCCGGCCAATGATCTGCTGTGAGACTGCTCGACGCTGCAATGAGTGGTCGGAAATGCCGGGAAATATTCCGTGAATACCGAGCAAGATTGGTGCGGAATTGCTGAGCAGGTGACGGATCCACAGTGACAACTTCTTTATTTTTCTTTCTAACCGACTTGCTTTCATAATTATGGCCGCGAAAAATTCTTTCTTTCAACACTTTCCGTACAACGGAGTTTGAATGACGTTGGTTGATTTTTTTGGCATTGTTTGAGAACGTGGTAATAAGTGCATGTTTCTATAGTTTCAGGAAACACTAAAAAAATATATAAAAATGTATCTGTCAGTGATACAGATGAGTTCAGCGTAATTAACTGTCCTGATAACGAGCATGGTCCAGAGGAAACTGCCACAAATGGGCACCGCAATAGCCGTGAACCCTGTACATACCAAGCTTTATTTTTGAAAAGGATGAAGAGTCCACAAAAGACTGATATTGTCGCCTAAAAAGTATATATACCTGACGGTAGTACTCCTATCGACTTCATCCAATTCAAATTAGTATTTGAATCTTAGGCTCGTATTTTCAATGAAAACTGCAGTTAACATCCGCGGTGAAGGGGCGGAGGGGATGCAGATTATCTCCGAGGATTTCAATGTGGTTAAGCTCAAGTTGATCACAATTAATACAGAAAGGATATGTCTCTCATAAAAAATTCCATCTTCAGCTGATAATGTTTAACGTGCGATTCTTGTCACAATTCAGCATATGAACACGAGCTTAATTTAAGGAAAAAGTTTTGATCATCTGCGAAAAGATGATCTTGAGAATGTCACGTAATATGTGTTCTGTCATTCGCAGAGGAATATTTTAATTGGTCACCGGTTCGCATATCTCCGCTTTCTGTATCTTATTTGCCATCAAAGGTATCAATAAACCGGTCATTCCCATTCGAAATGGGACAAGGGATATATCATTTTGGCGCTGACTCCGAACACCTGGCTGAAGGGGATGCGTGTGCTGTTTTGGCAAAATGGCACGCAATATTTATGTATATTATATTTTGCCCAAGGACTCACGCCGCAGTCTTCATCTCATCCTCAGCACCTGCCCTTCGAATCCGAGGAATGTGAGCGCATCTTAACGGACGAGTGTCTTTCAATGCTCCTCTTAGATACGCGGAATTGAATCCCAACATGATTTACGGCCGCTTGGAAGGACAGGTGATTACCATACCACACATCCATATTAAGTACACATGCTCGACATACGGTATTTACAATTTGCGGAAGTTCTCTTACAAGCCGTCAATATGGGATCACTCGGGTAATAATCTTGTGGATGGTCACATAAATTTATTCAATCGTGTCAAGCGAAACATGATGGAACTCCTGCATGATGAATCAAAAAAGGAAGGGCAATAGCAGGTCCCACAATTTAATAAATACTGCGACCGGTTTCGAATACATGGTATCATCATCAGGCACTTTTGATAGAATTGTTTCCTCTTATATGGTAGTCAAGAGGAGAAGTTAGGGGAATGGTTGACAGCGTCATGGATTGGGTGGTGGGGTGGGGAGGTTAAGGGGGATTAGGTAGCAGCGTCAAGTCAGGGGCCAGTAGGAATGGGAGGGGAGGTGGAGTATGTAGGCGGGGGAGGAAGGGTGGAGTGGTCAAGGTTGTGAGGGAGACTTTCTACTGACTACTATATAAGTGGAAAAAACTCTATCAAAAGTGCCAGATGATGATACTATGTATTCGAAACCGGGCCAATACCTTCCGTTATCCCATCAGCCTCGGTGGCGGTGGGGTAACGTCCTTGCCTGCCAAACAAGAGGTCGCGGGTTCGAGTCCCGCCTGTCCAGGGCGTGATTGTTTGTGTACGTTTACTTGTTTAATTTATTGCCTTTCCCGGTATAATATGGCCAATATGAGCTGTATTCGGTGGATTGAGAAAAATATTTTTTTTTTAACTCTCGCTTTTCTTCGTCGCATGTGCTCCAACTCAGTGATGAAAACCATCTCTCTAGTATCCCACGCACTGTCAACCCATGGCATTAGTTTTTCCTAGAAATTACACAGACCAACAAAAATATTTGTTTGAATTTTTTTTATTTTAATAGCTGATCTTTATAGATTTTGATATGCCGATTCCAAACCTGGCCTTAGTTTTTTTGTATCACCCATAGTTTCCAAGCAATATGTATTTAATATTTAGTCTAATACCCCTATACGGTATATAGGGAAATCAATGAAACACTGTGTTACATCATAAAATTGTTCGTATTTACTGTTCACTGCATCGTGATAAAATTGTTTGTATTTACTACAGCGTGATAATACAGGGTTCACTTGTCAACTGGAATTGGTCTACATTTTCTTTCCCTTTTTCCTTGAAGCTTCTTGTGTAGCTTCTTCTGCGATGATTTGCTTGTTGAACTTCTAGGTGAAGTACCAACAGTAATCCCCCATTATCTTAGTTCATTAGATCTACTTTTTCAATTTTATCATAACTACAAAAAAGCTGTTAAATTCTAAAAAAATGCTTGATTTTATAAATTTAACTGTAAAATGTGAATAAATGGCGGGTGATACAACTTTTAAACCATCATATTAGGGTTCAGCTACTTAAAAAACATAAGAATAAGGTATTTTCAGTAAAAAAGTTTTTTTCGTTGTTGGCCTGTGTTATGAGTTTAAATCTCGAAGTTATGTACCGCGAGATCATATTTTTCTAAAACCTTCAGCTTGTCCGTTTTTATAATCGAAAGCTTCGTTCTGACAAAGTATTTTAAAAATCCCACTGCTTTTGGTCTAGAATCTAACGATTTGATCGTTGGATTATTCTTCCTCATAGAATAATCCTCCAAGGTCGTTAGTATATTAATTGCGTTTGCTTGGTTTCGCTTATAGTAGGGCCCGCCCGCCTTGTGACGGTGCGGGAATCCTCGTCCCTTCCCTTCCTTCCCCGTCCTTTCCCTGGAGGCGTCGTCGGGCTCCTATCGCGGCGACGGGAAGGAACAAGGAAAGGAGGCGCCGCGGCGCCTCCTTTCCTTGTTCCTTCCCGTCCTTCCCCTTCTGGGTGCAGAGGAGAAAAGCTAGCGCTTACAGTCCCTGCCCCAGGAGTGTATCCCGCGAGCCCGCCCTAAGGGTTTCGTTCCACCTGCTTTTGGTCAAGGGCCGTCATCCTTGAAGAACGTTTATACTTGCCAAAATATTTTGTCTTTTACGGAACTTTATACGTTGATCACTTTTATTAGATATAAAAGCGTCATCATGTTCTACATTGATAGCAATTTATTTCATTGCTCTCCACACTCGGTGAATTTTGACACTGTTGTCATTTTCTAGTCTTCGGCATCTTTGTACCCGCGTAATCAATTTTTCACAAACATGTGTTTATTTTATGGCAACTTTTATTTTTTACGCGAAATGATGAGCGCCATCCGGTAAAAAAAAGCTGGTGACAATAATCTATGTTGCACATACTCCCTTTCCCCCGGTGTTGGAGAAGAGCTTGAATTATCTTTGTCAAGAGTTGCAAAATCGTTCATACTCGCGTCTAGGAATATGCTTTCGCTAAGGACGGCGAAAATTCTCTTGATGACCGAATCGAGTAATGACCGAGCACGCTGCTTTTCGACATGAGCCACCATCCTGCTTGAAGAGCGCTGCTAATAGGGTAGTTTCCTTCATCAAAGAAAACGAAAGGCATTGATTGCGATTCGTTACCCACCATAAATGTACTCATAATGTTAACTCTCTAATAGTACTCTGGGATTTCTAAAACAAATTATTCTGTTTTAGAAATCCCAGTTTAGACGAATGGCAAAGGTCAATTTTAACCGCATTTGATAAAGGCCAGATTTGCGCCCATGCGATTCCACTCCACGTGACGTCACAGGGACCTAGTTTCTATACGAGTAGATAGGAGTTTTACATCGTCTGACATTACCAATACATGCATGAGGCACAGAGCTCAGGGAAACATCTCTTAATAATCACTTATTAAAATTGCCAAAAGCCGGAAAGTTTCCTTCGTTTGATAGGGGAATAATAATCCTTATGTAAGCCAAGCGCTACCTGCTAGCAGGGTACTCTGCTACCTGCTAGCAGCCTGCATCGCAACGGCGCACACATCCTCGACCCAAGGTCCCACCCCCACTTTGCGCCAGCGGGAACCAGAATGACGTCACACGGGATTTTCCAGGCATTCACACTGAGCCGTCGCGTTTTCGCGCGCTTGAAATTTTCACTTTTCATTTAGTCGCAAAACATATGTATCGTCATTTAAAAATCCAAAATCATGAAATACGTACTCCAGGAGTAATAATCTTTCGATTTTAGCAATAAAAAACAGTAGGAAACCACCCTATTCCCTCCGCGGTTGCACTGCTTCCCGAGATTCCTCACACCCTTGGCTCCCCCGTCGTCATCAATCCTCGCATCACGGTCATCGTCCGGCCAACAGAGGTCGAACGCCCACAGCGCAGATGCAACACAGCCCCCACCCCCCTCTCTCTCTCTCTCTCTCTCTCTATCTCTCCCTCTCTCTATCTCTCCACTTCCGCGTCTCTCCTCTCCTCTCCTTCTCCGTTAAAATTAAAGCACAGAAGGATTTGCCAACTATGTGTTTTCATGTGTAGTAAAGCACCGGATTACCTCTATGAAAAGGTAATTGCAAATCTAAGCAATATATTAAATAGATCTATTAGAGTCAGTAAACTATTCAAAGGTCCTAAATGTAGAACTGTATACCAATTGTCCACCAATGACTCATGTATAAGGGTGTGGAATGATATTCCTGACTACACATCGAAAGCTAAAACTAAAAATCAATGCCAAATAAGAATGTTTGCGTACCTGATTAATGATTGTTATGGAGATTGAGCGTGTACCTCTACCGTTCAATCATTTATTGATTTTTCTTTCTTCCTTTCAAAGAATCTACGTTGATTTTATTAAAGGTTTTTGTATGTTTTTTTTGTTTATTCTATTGAATTGGCTGGATATTTTCTTGGTAAATTCTGTCATTGTATTTGATTTTATATTATGTTTGTGTTTCAATGATCCTGTTGTTATAGCAAGGTGACTTGCATACATCTCTTGTAATACCACAGAGTTTGTTCCTTTCTCTTTATGTATTGGATGCATGTTCCATAGGCTTTGCCTTGAACAATAAATTTGTTTTCTATTTCTACCCGCCGTGGCATTCATTGACCCCTCCTCGCCGCAGGGGGAGAGAGAGAGAAAGGGGGGTTGTCCGGTGCGGCACGCGCGGCACTTGGCACCAAAGGTGTAAGAGTGGGAGTTCACTGTCCAAGAGGGTGGTGTCTCCTCCTTCCCCTTCATCCCTCTCTTCAGGGTCAACCTTCATCATCACCGGTGAGTCGGTCGTGAGCGACTGGCATGCGAGATCATCTTTTGTGTGATCGATTGATTAATGGGGATCGTTCCGGCGAAGGGCATTCATTCTTTTTGGCCGTTCTTGACGACCGAAGTAGGCCGTGATCTTCATTTCGGTCTAGAGCGATCACACAGTTTACATAAGTCGCGAGAGTCGTCGTTCGCGAATGATATCGGTGGTGATTGACGTCAGTAGTGACCGACGATGACCATTCACTCGCGAATGACTCTCACTGAGGTGAATGGTGAACGGTGATCGACATCATCATCATCATCACCGGTCAACAATCCTAGGATTGGTTTGACGCAGCTCTCCACTCAGTTCTCCTATCAGCTAATCTTTTCACACCTACGTATTTCTTCTCTTTCACATCCTTCTTTACTTGTTCCATACATTTTGTTCGAGGTCTTCCTTTTCCGTTCTTGCCTTCCACTTGTCCCTCGACGATTGTCTTCATCAGGCCATCATGTCTCAAGATATGGCCTATAAGGTTGTTCCGTCTTCTTGTTAAGGTTTTCATGAGGCTTCTCTTCTCTCCTACTCTTCTTAGGACTTCCTCATTACTAACTCGGTCGATCCATTTGATCTTCATCATTCTTCTGTAGCACCACATTTCGAAGGCCTCTATCCTTGCTTTCTCCGTGTCGGTCATTGTCCATGCCTCACTTCCGTATAGGAGCATACTTCAAATGTAGGTTCTAATTTATAAGAACTTATAAGATCGACATCACTGAAAAAAAAAGACTTGTCGCATCACCTGTCAGCATTGTTGAGATCAGTTTAACCTAAGTCACCACTCAATATAACATCTTCGCATTAACCTTTTCAGTAGGGGATCGGGTTGGTGTGGTGGCTTCACACCCCGTGGGCTCGGGCTCAAATCCCGAGAGTTGCAATTTTCAGAGACTTTCCAAGCTCAACACTCCGTCCGTCGGATGGGACGTTTAAGGCGTGGCCCCATGTGGCGCCTTTCGATAAGAGTAGGATTATGCCGACACCGGGTTTCTCTCCACCTGTCCTTCCCTACCCTTCCCCCATGACTGAGCTAATGACCTCAGCTGTCGGTCGCCTCCTCCAAAGACCAGACGACACCGCCTAAGTAGCCGTGTGCGGCGGAATGAGAAAACAATTCGTGAGAAAAAAGTGTGTTTGAGTGCGACCGAGAGGCCTCGAAAATCTAAAAATGGGCAACATATGATTAGTATGTGAATCGTTGAGGATGACTTTTAAGTGGGAGCAAAGGGGTTTGAGAAGAATTGGATTTATAGTTTATTTTTCTTAAATAACCCCCTGTGTCCTGTGTCGTGTCCATAATAAGCACAGCACTCGCGGATGCTATTTTTTTATTTCGGATCCGGGAGATGGGTGGGCGGGTGGCAGCGGCGGGGGCAGCGGCCTCCTCCTCCGGGGGCTTTGGAGGCCATCCGGGGGCGGAGGGGAACGTGCGTGCGTGCGTTTGGGGTGAACGACTGACTCCCTTCGCCGAGAAATTCGCTCACTCTCAATCGCCCGCACTAATAGTCAACACCTCTTCCTCTCACGTCTGGTCATTGTCCCTCCCGACCAACAGCCCTCTCGCTCGCAACAAATTCTTTCAAATCCACACCCTTGATCCAAGATGAGCAGAGTCATTTTCAATGTTTTTAAAGGTTATAATAATATAATTTAATCCACTCATATTCAAATACATTACATCGAAAAAATCCTGTCATAATTGTGGATTATATAGGTACCCCTTTGTGGAATAGTTTTAGGGGCTTCCATCGCACACGGTTTAAAACATGACTGGTGCTAACATACTTACATGAAAAATACATTTATTTCGTTTAATTCAGTGATTTATTTTCTTAACAGCTGCATTTGATTGAGAATTTACATTAATTTACACATGGATAACTAACTTTCTTACATAGGTAACGAATGAGAATTACATACAATATATATTAGGTGAGAAGCGCTCGTTGTGAGAACGGATATTTCCTCGGTGTGCGATGAAGCTCATCATTCCACGTGACAAGCGCGTCGGTTGCTGTGGCGATAACAACGGTGTCGATGTGGTCCAAGACGGTGGCGGTATTGGCATTGTAGTCAACCATGAGTAATCTGCCGCTCCGATTGAAAGTATCGCTCCGAAAACCTCCACTCCGAGTCGATCACTACTCCCCATCCCCCAAAGCCACAAAGTAGCGCGTTCCTCTGCCCCCGAAGGCGCCATATGGAATGGCGCCTTAGTGGTGGCGCCTGTTCCCTCGTCGTCTCCTCCCTCCCAGTGTTGCGAGCGCAAAAGTCTCGTACAGTGCCTGGCGGCAGGTGTGCCCGTACCCTCGATGCCCGAACCCGAGTTTTCGTTCTATGGAGGTAATTACTTCATCTACATGATTCCCCGCAAGCAGCCTAAAAGGCGTGTGGCAGGGGGTGTTAAGACACCAGCCATCTGCGCATAAAAAATGAAGTGCATCACGAAGTTGGGACTAGCGTTTATTAAAGTCCTTTATGGTTCGGGGGAAAACTAATTCCCATATCTATCCGTTCGGCAAAACATCTCTCTTAATTTATCGCTTTTATTGGATCTGGGCATATAGTGGGGTTTTAATATGATGCTCTCCCTTTCGCTCCTAAGTATATCCATCCTCAATTGTTCAAGCATAGCGCGCAGCCTCCGAGTCTCTAGCGGCTCCCAGCCTAATTCGCTTAACATCTGGGTAACACTGTCTGTACGCCCGTAGCAGTTTTTGACGAATCGCACAGTTTACCATGTACTTTATTAACCCTTAAACGGTGACGTGCGGTCTGAGAGACCGCTGCGTTTCTAAAATTATGAATATTTTCAAAATTGCTATTTCAAAATATCTATTATCCTCGTGAGCGTCATAATGTTGCATAAAAAGGACATGGCACTCTTAAAATTTAACGCTCTTATTTTTTATTTCTGAAAATTTGCAACTGAATTAGAGTAGCGGTCTGTGAGACCTCACGTCACTAATTTGGACACACCGTTAAACTTAATGCAGGTGGAAATAATTCAAAAAGTTGTTAAAAACAATTCCTAGTGATTTTTCAAGAATAATTTTAATTAACATTTTGTAAGAAAGCATTTTTCGTTGCATAACGTGGATTTTTAAGTACTTCATTAAAAAAAGCACGATAATAGTAACAGCTCAAGTGTTTTTTATATCAATTTTTTGATCCTGTTTCAAATAAAAATTTTTACTGAAAAAGTTGGTTCGTATTGGGAATACAAAGTATAATTAAATATAATTTTTATAGTAGTTGAGAAGTCAAAGAAACATTAAACTAAGCAATAAAAATGACTTTGCAACGTTTTATGAATTTTTGTTTTATTGCGGTCTCCCAGACCGCACGTCACTGGTAGTGTAACAAGAATTGCACGTCACAGGTTATGGGTTAAGTTGGCGGATTGAAGTCTCGTGTCGCAGGATCCCAAATGCTCGCTGGATTCAGGAAGCTAAGGTACGACAGAAACAATAACATTAAGACATATTTTTTCGAAAGGCTAGGCAGGCATAGATTCTGTTGGTTGGTATTCGTCTTCCTTCGATCCCGAGAGGACTTAAATAGATGCAACGTGGGAATCGGCATTATGATCACTCAAATCCACAACTTCTTTTCTTTAAAAAAAAAATGAAAGAATTAATATAGTTAAGTTCACTAATATACTTGAAAAGCACGATCCGGGTTACGAAATTAATTTTTCAAGTATATTAGTGAAATTAGCAATTTTTATTCATTCATTTTCCATAATGGAAGGGTTGCACACAGTTAAGTCAGAAATCATCGGTTATATTATCTGTACTCGGATGCTGCGCGCTAGGCTTAGATTGATTGAATAATTGAAAATGGATATCTTTAAGAGCGATACAGAGAACATAATATTAGAGCCACGCTATATTTCCAGGTCCGATAGAAGCGATAAATTAAGAGAGAGGTTTTGCCGAACGGATAGATATGGGAATTCGTTTTTCCCCCGAACCATAAAGGACTTTGATAAACGCTAGTCCCAACTTCGTTAGAGCACTTAATTATTTTAAGCTGCAAACGGCTGGTGTCCTAACACACGACTTTTAGGTGGCTTGCGGGATATTATGTAGATGTAGATGTATATTCTTTCCTCTCTTTTTTTTTAACGGCTGACGTCCTGAAATCCCCTACTACTCGCGTATTGAAGCGCATTTCGGCGTAGAGGGGGCGTAGACGTAGTGTCGCTGAACTCGCTTGGGCTTTTAAAAAAAGGGCGAGAATATCCACGAGGAAAGGGGTGCTTATCCTTGGGTGGTGCAATTAACGCGAACAAATCATGAGTCATCCCTTCCTCTTCTACTCGCACCCGCTACTTAAAGACCGCGATCCAAGAATGTTGTTCAGCACTTCCGCGACGAACAATTCGTGGCGGCGGCGGTGAGGAAGGCATTCACCTTCGGCAGCGATGAGACAAGGCCTCGTGGAGAGGGAAGGAAGTTTGGAGAGTGAACAATGCTGACATTTAATCCGTGTAAGGAACATAGTGCACCATTAGAATTCGGCAATTTCATTAACATTGTCAATTTTCAGTATTTCGAAGAAATAAATCCGCCCGTTTTTTTATTTCCTTTGCATATCCGTCGCCTGATTCTCGATCCTACAGTTTTTATTCGGCAATTCATTTCATCTCCTAAAGACTTATTCAAAAATGTAGCACAGTGGACCATGTTTTGACTTGGTTGTCATTTGTTTACTCCTAACTCCGGTAAGTGGACGAGTTTCTTATTTTATTTATTTTTATTTTTATTTTTATTTTATTCTCAAACCACTGGATACAGCTCTTATTGGCCATTTTACACCGGGGTGTTCAACAAATGTAACAAGTAAACGTACACAAACAACCATGCCCTGAACCGGGGAAACCTACCCAGGCGGGACTCGACCCCGCGACCTCTTGTTTTGCAGGCGAGAACGTTACTCCTCCGCCAACGAGGCCGGCAACTTATGTTTTCATAACGTTGTTTTTATGTTAATGGTCCACTGTGCTACATTTTTGAATAAGTCTTTATGAGAGGAAATGAATTGCCGAATAAATAATGTAGGGTGCCATTTAAAAAAGACATACCGCTGTACATACCTTTGTATATAACAAAGCTACAAGGAATGCAATCATGCTGATTAATGTCCCCCTGACGGCCAATGAACATTTGCTTGACACATTTTTGAATTTGCATCTGGACAATAAGTTATTTCGGGGGGTCAAGATAAATGGGACACCCTGTATGTAAGACAAGTTTTGTGAGCAATGTCAGTAAGTTGAAGACAGTGTAAGCAAGGAAATCCCAAGTCCTCTCCGTACTCTTACACCCTTTTCCCACCTTTTTGGCCAAACTGCGCCCCTGGGAATTCAACCCCTTGCCCCTCTCCTCAGACCGTTGTGTTTTTTAGATTTAAAAAAATAGTTTTGTGTTTAGCTTGATTATTCTCCGTCTTCTGTGTATCTGTACCAGACGAAGACGAGGCAAGTCGAAACCTACGCCCTACATTAAATATTTTAATTGAATTACAAAGTTTTCTTTACTTTTTATTCTGTCGAGTAGATTCCATAAAGTCATGCCTAAAGAAAACTAATGACAAATGGAGCTTTAGAGGTTTAGATGATTCGTAATAACCTTATTTTTCGACGGGTCAGAAATTAATTTTCCATTTTCAAGACTTATGGTATGAAAAGATGAAAAATAAAATAAATGCAAAAGCGGCCAGGTATTAAAAATTAGTTTCAAACTGCAAAAATAACGATTAAAGCACTTAAAAAGTATATTTAAAATCTAAAAGACTAATTGAGAAAAAGTTATCTGACACAACTTTTATGTAGTTGTTTACTTCGTTTCTTAGTTGCTATGTTACGAAATTATATTAATATTTACTGTAATTTTAAAAATTAAATTTGTTATTTATTTTCTTGAGATTCGCTATATTACAACGTGACCAGTGTCAATGTACATTTTCACTCCAGAATAAATGCCATCCAGGGTTATTATCGGCTTCTACGCATGCGACCAAGGTTGAAATGGAGAAATGCAGGTAACGTGATCTCTGATGGAAATCTGATTGGCTGATTCCGATGAAAGCGATCATTTATGTGCGATCGAAACCGAATGAAAATTTTAGAAATATACATCACTGTTCATTCTCAGGAAGAAGGAGAAGGAACAGGATTAGAATAAAATCTATAATATATTAAAAATGCCGAATTTTTCCATTTCCCGTTTGCATACCGATATTTGAACGTTGTCCTCAGTTGCTGGTCACTGCTCTGCGCTACTGTTTATGCATTCTCTCGGAGGACAACACAGGCCAACAATGAAAGTAACTTTTTCACTGAAAATTCCTTATTCTTATGTTTTTAAAGTTGTTGAATCCAAATATGATGGTTTTAAAGTTGTATCACCCACCATTTATTCACATTTTACAGTTAAATTTATGAGATCAAGCAATATTTTTAAAATCTAACAGCTTTTTTATAGTTATGATAAAATTGAAAAAGTAGGTCTAATGAACGAATATAATGGGGATTACTGTTGGTACTTCACCTAGAAGTTCAGCAAGCGATTCATCGCAGAAAAAGCTACACAAGAAGCTTCAAGGAAAAAAGGAAAGAAAATGTAGACCAATTCCAGTTGACAAGTGAACCCTGTATTATCACGCTGTAGTAAATACAAACACTTTTATCACGATGTAGTGAACAGTAAATACAAACAATTTTATGGTGTAACAGTGTTTCATTGATTTCCCTATATATCGTATAGGGGTATTAGACTAAATATTAAATACATATTGCTTGGAAACTATGGGTGATACAAAAAAACCAAGGCCAGGTTTGGATTTGGCACATAAAAATCTATAAAGATCAGCTATTCAAATAAAAAAGTTTTCAAACAAAATTTTTTTGTTGACCTGTGCAATTCGCTTCCAATCACCCCCACCTGGACGATGACACTGCACCGCAGCGCCCTCTGCTGCTGTAGTCTAGCCGAGGGGTGTGGACCGCAGGGGTGAGTTTAGGAAGGGCGGTGGCCATCACTGCTGGCTCACCTTTGGAGAGGCTGACAGTGAGGCGATGGCTTTGGGTCTCCGTTCGGACATAAAAAAGAAATTAATGTCAAGGCAATTATTTTTTCACTTTTTATCGGTTTATTTTAAATGATTTTGTGATTCGTTTTTGCCACCTATATTTTCCTTTCTCATTATTTTATCTTTTTCTTTCTCAATTTTATCTTTTTTATCATTTTTTTTCTTCAAAGCAATTGCCGCCGCCAACGCAACGACAAATCATAATAAAAAGCGTGATAAATACAATAATTCAAGTGATATTTTTTTAATCAAAAACATAGGGAATATTTCGGGCATCGAATTTATTTTTATATCATTAGCTTTTAACCCTTTATAACCCAAAGTTGCTTATAAGCAACATCAACAATGTTTAAACTTTCAGCTCTCTACAGGAAGTATCTAAACTAGCCATTATTTTGTAGAGTAAAATTTTAATGACGAAATATTTAGCTGCCACGATACTTATAGTTGAGTGTTAAATTTTCGAGTTTTCAAAATGTTAATTAACCTTCAAATTTGATTTCTCCCATAATCAGCTCTGGGTTAGAAAGGGTTAAAAGCATTTGTGATGCTAATAATAACATTCTCGGTAGCGAGATATCCATATTCGAGTCGAATTGGGCGTGTGTTAACCCATCGCCGAAGGAGTGGAAACAGATAAAGCGGACTGACTGACTCAGAAGTGCGTTCTTCTCCGTTCCACGACCTCCACGGACGCCCCAAGTGCCAACGAACCCAAAGAACGACCGTGAGAGGGGGAGGAAGTGGGGGTGGGGGGAGGGGGAGAGGGTGGATGGAGCCCTATTGGAGCGCCCCCTCCCTCTCCGACTTCCGTGTCCCCCGCCGTGACAAACAGCTGCCCATCGCCACGCGCAAGCTCACGGTCGGACACGCGGATAATCACGACGAGTGACCGCTTATCATATCCACTCCATCTGATTCAATGGAAGGAAATATAAATATCCTGAAATACGGCACAAAATATACTTAAAAAATAACGAAACAAAATCAATCGCTCATCCTTCAAGACGGGGGTTCACATAGGATAGCCGAGGGTAGAACTCTCCCCTCACTAAGCCTCCAGCGTATGGTTTCATGAAGCCAGGGTAGGGGGTCCAGTTCGTTTCCCAGGCCCACCTTGCAGTTCCAGAATTTCGGTTTTATGGAATTTAGGATTTATATCTTGGCATTGATTTGATGCAGCTCTCCATCCAATAAATTCGATCATTTTATGACTTGGTCAAATCGATTGGATGAATTTATGGATATTCGTGAAATGAAATAATCACAAAATATGTGTTACCCATATTATTGGTATATTTGATGCATCTTGGCCGGTTTCAATGCAAAAAATAACATTATCGATAGGTGAACGTCTGATAATCTTAGTGATGACACCTGCTGTGTTAAGAACGATCGAGGTGCATTTATTATGCTCACAATGAGGAATATATAGGCCGTTATAAAAACATTAACCCGGTGGGAATCCCGAGAAAAGTTTACCCACAGGAATATATAAGGTTTACGTATTGCTCATTAAACATTAACTCCACCCAACTCTTCTATTAGTTAATATTTTCGTGTTAAGTAATGTCTTTTCTTTTACATCCTTGATGACTTGGCGACATTCATAATTCAAACCCTTTATACCGAAACTGAGCTTGGACAACACCCTTTTTTATGCCATTTTCCAAATTGGAGGAGCCAGTCCTTTCGTCAAGCCGCGCTCCGCATGAGCATATAAACAGGTAAAGAGATTATTTTCTCCCTGGTTACCTTCCAGTGTCCTTTAATGTTCTTTACTGCAAGGTTTTCTTCTAAGAAATACGCCTGAAGCATAATTTAATGTTGACCGCCAGAGGCTCTGTGCTCGTTTTTGCTATGGCTAGTGATAAATTATAGTAGGTAAATATCGGACAGTAAAAAAGTTGATTTATGAGTATGTAATGAATGTCAGAACTATTTTAATAAATTACAACACCATTCCCTTTAATTCCTTTACCATATTTTCAATTTATCAAGGAAAAAGCAGGTTGCGCATTAATAACTTATATGGCTTAAAATTGAAGTAAAATTAACATGGATAAAGGTACATTTGAGACAAAGTAATAAGATTTCAACATAAATAATATATTCTACCACTACCATCTGATGTTAGTGGTCACTAAGCCCACCCTTATAACCCTTTATAATAATGCAAAAAGTGCGGATTGAATTCATTGATGAGTAACTACGTACTGAAGATGAAAGAGAAGTCATGGATGCACGAAAGAAACATGCTAAATTAAATTAGCATTTAAAAATGTATGCTTACTTAGTTTTCATTAATTCCCTAGCATTGGATGTTAGCGGGCCAATTCCTGCTGCTAAAATACTCATGCCATTGCAATATTGCCCAATTATAGCTGAGTGAATGCTGGGGATAAATTCTCACCCCCTGCCTAACGCCCAAGGGATGATTGACAGATTGCCGTGTAGCTGGAGATGAACTTTCTAGGACTTAGCATATGTTTTCCCTCCATTACTTTGAATACTCTATCTGAGATCGATGCTAGAAAATCTTTTCATGGACCTAATTTTAGACCGATACCCTGCCTACTTGCCAAATTTTTCGACCACGAAGCATTGGTGGGAAAATATTTCAAAATTCCTGCTACGAACAAACACTGGACAAATAGCAGTGCTGGGGATCGGGTTGGTGTGGTGGCTAGAGTGTTGGCTTCCCACCCGGTAAACCCGGGTTCAAATCCAGGCAGCGGTAGAGAATTTGCAGAGACTGCCCTATTCCCGCTTGAATGTTGTGTGGAGGACGTTTCAAGCGCAACACTCCGTCCGCCGGATGGGACGTTAAGCCGAGGTCCCCTTGGTGCCTTTCGTTAAGAGCAGGCTAATGCCGACGCCGGGTTTCTCTCCACCCTTCCTTACCTACCCTTCCCTCATGGCGCAAATGACCTCAGCTGTCGATCGCCTCCTCCAAATACCATACCAATAGCACTGCATCTACATGCAGGTGTGGGTGAAACGTTGCAGCCTTAATTTCAAAAGTAAGTGGGAATGACCAGAAACTGGAAAAAGAAAACGATTCGACAAACTTCGCACGGATCGAGTTGCTTCAGTGCCACCATCCGCGAAAATCTTTCGGCGGAGTTATCCCTCTTCTCAGCGGGGGATTTGAGGGATTAATGGGGGTGGGGGAGGAGGGGGGCGCGTGCCCCATTCTCACCGACCCCGCCCGCCCCTTCTCCTCCCCGGCAGCTGCGGCAGTCTCTTCTGGCGCTCTGAGGGCAGGTGCGGCAGCGCGGAAGACGACTGCATGAAACCCGGAAGGGATTCGCGGGAAACTGTATCTAGTGGAGGTGCAGCCCGCCATCCACCTGGAAGAAGTAAGTTCAATGGAATGCCAAGGGTCCCACACTGTGAGGAGAAGACATGAGACCATCAGAATAGGGACACATTACATAATACCCCGCTAGCCGCCTAAAAGGAGTGCGGCAGGGGGTGTTATGACAGCAGCCATAAACACATAAAAAATGAAGTGCTCTAACGAATTTGAGACTAGCGTTTATTGAAATCCCTTATGGTTCGGGGAAAAACGAATTCCCATATCTATCCGTTCGGCAAAACATCTCTCTTAATTTATCGCTTCCATCGGACTTCGAAATATAGTGTGGCTCTAATATTATGTTCTCTGTGTCGCTCTTAAAGATATCCATTCTGAATTGTTCAAGCATCTAATTGTAAGCCTATCGCGCAGCCTCCGAGTCTCAAGCGGCTCCCAGTCTAATTCACTTAACATCTGAGTAACGCTGTCTGTACGCCGGTTGCGGTTTTTGACGAACCGCGCAGCCTTCCTTTGTATTTTGTTCAGTTCGCGGATTAAGTCTTTCTGCACCGGATCCCATACGCTCGCTGCATATTCAAGGTGCGGTCGGGCGAGAGGGAAATAACACCTTTCTTTTACTTTCTCATCCGAAAATCTTCCCACAATACGTTTGACGAATCCTAATTTCTTCAGGGCTATGCTGCAAATATTTCTTATATGTTTGTATGTTGGCATGTTTTTTGTACGTATGTACAACATAAATGAGTGAGCCGTGCATCGCGCGCCGCAGGCGGTCTCTTATTGAACTTCCAAACACTACTCGTACTTGACTAAATCTGAGACGTCAACGAGAGCCCAAATTGGGAATATCAGAATATCCCCCGAGATCAGACTCTTCACCGGCTTTTTTGATAGGTAATCGGAGTCAATTTTTTAAAAGTTATGCGTAGATAATGCGCCCGAAATTTATTTTACTTGTGTGCTTCGCGGCTTTCAGTATCACTAATAATATGTTTGACGGTCACGCGAGAAGAGATGACTCCTCCTTCGTTCATTGAAGTGAGTCAATGGCTTCTCCCGCGCACTTAAACAACTCTTTCCCCCTCCTCCGCTTTGCTTTTTGCACTTGGTTCGCCCTCCGTGCGTCGCCAGTCCGACTCCCCCATCCCCACCACCGCCACCCCTCACCCCCCTGCTCCGTCTCAAGAGGGTCTCCTCCTCCTCTCCCAGCTGCATATTTGAGGAGTGAGGCGTTGAACTCGGCGCTCTACCAGGAAGACAGACAGACCAAAGGTTCAGCGGAGGCTATGAGCGAGATGGGGGTGCACGGAAAGGGAGGGGAATGGACGATCATGTTCCGACGAGAAGGAGGAACTAGCGTAAGTACTTATGCCTCGGACGCTTTAAAAGCGGTGTAGGTAAGAGGAGCGAGGCAAGCTGTAACCGAGAGGAGGAGGGATCACTTAGTTATTTCGCAGGACACTTAGAGTAAAGATTGGTAGATGGCGGGTAGCTGACACCAGTGGCGCAGCGAGGGGGGTGGTTTTTGGGGGATAAAACCCACCCAGAGCTCAGAGAACTTTCTAAGTTTAATCCCTTTTGCTTAATTGGATTGATATTACAATTAGAATAGTGTGAGGATCAATAAAATATCCCTCAGAAAGCCGTAAAACTCAACATTTTGAACCATCCATCTTAAAATTCCGCAATTTATTAATCTCGCACCTACCGCTTATCCTGGTGGGTATTCCATACCCCCACACACACCGATATTAGTTGCACCTTAAACCCCCCCAGCCTTAATTTCTAGCTGCGCCCCTGGCTGGCACCCTCTTCAGGCAAAACTTGTAGGTACCCAACTAATGTATCAAGGTAATGGGAAATTCAAAAATCAATTAGTCTGAGAGGAAAAAAATAGGCGCATGTGAAAATGAATTGAAATAAGTTCAACAGGTTCAGGCTTCAATTTGCGGAAGTTAGACATATGTAAATAAATAAAAGTGCTACGATATTTTATTTATATAAATATGAATTAAAATACGCACACATATTTTTAACGTTTACCCCCCCAATGAAATGTCACGCTAAGGGAGTACTCAGGATCAAAACTAGGGGGGGGGGGCAAGCCATGGTTGTTCAAGTTGTAGGTAAAATTTAAGCAAGGAAAAGGCGAATGAAATCATGTTGATAAAGGTATGGTTTGCGATAAATAACGTAAGCCGTTAATATAAAGATACGCTTTAATATTGTAACGAACTAATGATCTATACAGGAGATCGCTTTGTGCTTCTACCAACATAACTGCTTGCTGGCTAGTGAGTGACTGACTGCCTGCTCACGTACATCACACACATCGAGCATCTACCATTAGTATGCGCATGCGCACACAGCACACGCCAGACAGCGCTGATAATACAAAATTATCCACTTAATTCTTAACAAATCAACATTTTAAGGAAACTGCAACAGCTCTTTATTATTTTTTTAAATTATTTGCTAGAAAAAATATTATTCTCCTCGAAGACATTAGCGATTTTTGCTCCTAGGGGGGGGGGGGGGGCAGCTGCCCCCTCCTGCCCCTCGCTGGGTACGCCCATGTGTCGCGGAGCTTTCCTTGAATGATTTTTCTTATCACCCTAGTATACGGAAATAATGCACCCATTTTCGCTAATCGTTAAAAAGCAAACTTCTAAATGGAAATCGATGCGGCTAAGAAACTGCTGAACTCGATGTCAACACTAAATATGAGGTAGTTTGCTATTAATAGTTCGGCAGAAGAATGATAGACGGCGTCCGGTCCACGCTATTTTTTTCTGTGAACTGTTAAACTAATTTTTTCGTAAATCCTCATCTATTTTTATCGCGATTTTTTTAATAAACTTGCTTTAAGGATCCTTGTTGCTACGACTCTTTGGATGTACCCACGAAAGTTACAAAAGAGGAACCTCAAGTCAAAGGCCTCTTTTGAGGTGTCGTGATCCAACGCGCATTTAAATGGGTTTACAAAAGTCGCCACTCGCGTCGCTGACGGACAAATTGATCCGAGTTTAACGGGGAATTTAAGGTATAATTAGAGGTATATACAAGGGCGTAACCAGGATCAAAACTAGGGGGGTGGGGGCAAGTCATGTTTGTTAAAGTTGTAGGTAAGATTTAAGCATGGAACAGGTGAATGAGATCAAGATTTTAAGGAAACTGCAACAGCTCTTTATTATTTTTTTAAATTATTTGCTTGAAAAAATATTATTCTCCTTAAAGACATTTGCGATTTTTGCTTCCAGCGGGGACAGCTTCACCCTCCTGCCCCACACTGGGTACGCTCAAGGGTATATACCGAAATTTGTATGGATGATGATGCGATCTATAAAGTTCATAACTTTACAAATATATTTCTCGCAATGAAAACCATGGCACAATGCAAAAATATTGGAAATAAAATTTATCGCATTGCACTTAAAACCGCGCAGCTAACATTTTTGAAAATTGATTAAAATGCGACCGAAGTAGCAGATTGGCGCCCTTTGCGATGCCACTCCACTTGACGTCACAGGGACCTAGTTTCTATACGAGTAGATAGGAGTTTTACATCGTCTGAGATAACCAATGCACGCATGAGGCACAGAGCTCAGGGAACCATGTCTTAATAATCACCTATTAAAACTGGCTAAGGTCGGAAAGTTTCCTTCGTTTGATAAGGTATTAATAATCCCTATTTAAACCAAGCACTGCCAGCTAGCAGGGTACTCTGCTACCTGCTAGCATCCTGTGTCGTATCAGCGCTCAAAGCCTCGCCCCAAGGTCACCTCACTTGCGTCAGCGGGAACCAGAACGACGTCACACGGAGTTTTACCCAGCATTCATACTTAGCCGTTGCGTTTTCGCGCGCTTGAAATTTTTCACTTTTCATTTAATCGCGAAAAATAGATATCGTCATTTAAAAATCTAAAAGCGTGAAATACGTACTCCATGATTAATAATCTTTCGATTTAGGCAATTAAGAAAATAATAGGAAGCCACCCCATTGGGCCTCCTCTATGCAGTCCTCATGGACGTACCTCTCGGCTTTCTCTCCCGCGGTCCTCGCTTCGCATACTTCAATTTTTAATCTTTTTGCTGCACACATGCTGGGGAGTGGTAACCGCAGCAGACGGAAGGGCCGTCCATATCCGGTCAGCGTGGCTTCGACGAGTACGGCTTCTTCCCACGGCGACTACGCCTCGAATGCCACACCCTCTGGCGACCCTTTAAAAAGAGTGTCACAAACTGCTGGAGGACCGGCCAACCAACCACCACTCGCCACTTCCTGCCCCTCGCGAAGTGAAGGTGGAGGGCGTGTGTTTCCAATGATCATTTAATGCATCGATTGTGTTGCACGAATTGCAAGAGAAATGGTAAAATAGTTCTTGGAGTATAGGTCAAATGTATGTATATGATGCGAATAAGTTGTTATTCAACGTTTCATTTTATTTAAAACCATCATCAGGGCTATGAATGAAATCATGAGAACCATATAAAATACAATCATATACAATATTTTCACATAAATTAATATTACCATAGAGTTTTTTTACAATCATGTAATTAAAAAAATATACATAAGAACAGAATTCCCCAAAAAATTTGATATGATAAATAAAAATTATATTAAAATTTTTATTTTATGTCAAAATTTTTTAAAGTATATAATTGTCCTGCCTGAGTGCCCTGCTGGCAGGTAGCGCTTGGCTTAAATAAGGATTTTTATTACCCTATAAAACGAAGGAAACTTTCCGAATTTAGGTAATTTTTATGGGTGATTATTAAGAGATGATACCCTGAGCTGTGTGCCTCATGCATATATTGGTAATCTCAGACAATGTAAAACTCCTAACCTCTCCTGTAGAAACTAGGTCCCTGTGACGTCACGTGGAGTGGAATCGCATGGGCACCAGTCTGGCCTTTTTCAAATGCGGTTAAAATTGACCATTGCCATTCGTCTAATCTGGGATTTCTGAAACCAAATAATTTGTATATCATGAATACACTAATGGTGGGTAACGAATCGCAATCAATGAATTTCGTTTTCTTTGACGAAGGAAACTACCCTGTTGGTCACCCTCACCGTGTGTTGCTCTGATAGATCTCTCCTCCTCCCCCTCCTCCCCACATCCAGCCAACCACCCCCACAGGGCAGCAAGCAACACCCCACGACGGCCACTTCTTCCTGCCGTTGCCGCGGAGGGTTGGAAGTGCTCTCACCCCCAAATCTGATTGAACGCTTCGATCGCGCTCAGCCTAGCAAGAGAACCTCTCCCGCGACATCCACACAAGAATCATCCCGTCGACGGTAAAAAGAATAAATATTTAGGAACATGCAATATAAAATGAACCGTTTGCGAATTCACTTCGTGGAATGGTGACGTGATATATTCAAAAATAAATTTTGCTGCATTCCGCATAGTATTTATTTAAGAAAACTCTGCCTTTTCCAACCTTCACAGGTCATTACCAAGAGGTAAATTGTTAAAATAGCTAAATGAACTTCTTTTACCTCTTGATAATGACCAGAAAAGGTTGAAACAGATACATTTTTTTAATAAATATTGTGTGGGAGAAAAAATTTTATTTTTTAATCTATCATGCGCAGGATGATAATGACTGTTAGTCGCATTAAGCCAATACATCATTAAAATACCCTGGCATTTAATAAAGAATGTTATTGGATCAATATGAAAATATTCATTGGCAATTATAGTGCCAAAGATTTAAATTCTATTTCCCCAAAACCCATTTGTTCATTGAGAGATAAACCATATCCTATGAGCACATTTAAAAAAATATAATTAAACATGGGTTTATTTTGCTTTTAACAAGCGTTGTGAGATTATTGAAAAAAAACCTCTATAGCTGCACACCCAAAGATCAAAATGAGTCAAAAGAACTAAGACTCTTTTCTGTGGTATCATAAATATTCAGTGATTTTTCCTCACAATGCTAGTCTACAGACGTGTAGGATATATTTCGCACGTAATATTCAAGTCTGCGAACTCAAATCTGGGCTTTTCTAACGAACAACGATCAAAATCATGCTTTGCCCAACCTCCTCGTAAATTCCGAAAATTCGCCGGAATAACAAGCGGGCAAGTGTCCCACAATGATTAATTAATTATTTGCTTGAACTTGCGGTCGTTTTTCTGCTTGAGAATTGGGTAGTTTCCTTCATCAAAGAAGACGAAAGGCATTGATTGCGATTCGTTACCCACCATTAGTGTATTCATAATATACAAATTATCTGGTTTTAGAAATCCCAGTTTAGACGAATGCCAACGGTCAATTTTAACCTCATTTGGAAAAGGCCAGATTGGCGCCCATGCGACTCCGCTCCACGTGACGTCACAGGGACTTAGTTTCTACAGGAGAGGTTAGGATTTTTACATTGTCTGAGATTACTAATGCATGCATGAGGCATAGAGCTCTGGGAAACATCTCTCAATAATCACACATTAAAATTACCTAAGCTCGGAAAGTTTCCTTCGTTTTATAAGGGAATAATAATCCTTATTTAAGCCAAGCGCTACCTGCTAGCAGGTTACTCTGCTACCTGCTAGCAGCCTGCGTCGTATCAGCGGTCAAACCCTCGCCCCAAGGTCACCTCACACGCCGACAGCTGGAACCATAAATACGTCACATGGACTTTTCCCATCATTCATACTTAGCCGTCGCGTTTTCGCGCGCTTGAAAATTTTCACTTTTCGTTTAATCGCGAAAAATAGATATTATCATTCGAAAATCTAAGGGCGTGAAATGCGCACACCAGGAGTAATAATCTTTCGATTTAGGCAATTTAAAAAAATAATATGAAACCACCCTATTGAATTACTTGAAGTGCGAAAATCAAACAGTGCGTCAAGTGTGTAAGGTATGAGGAGGATAATCCCTTCCTGCAGCCTAGCAGCCCACCGTTGAGGGAGCATACGACCTCGTTCGACCCCAAGGTGTCGCTGGGCTGGTGGGAGCACGAATTCCGACGGCGCGAACTCACCCGCTTGGAGGCACTCCATTGGTTTAAAAGGATCGAGAGTGAAAAGGCATTGTTGAGTGACGGCTGTTGTTAGGGGAGGGTGGGGGAAAGAGGGGAGGGGGGAGGTGACGAACGAACCGCAATCATTATCAGCGCCCCCCTCCCCCACTCTCTCGCCCCTCCCCTTAGTGGGGGGTTGGGAGGGGGCGTAGCGGCGTAGAGGAGGTGACCACTGACCCCTGAGTCCGCTGAAACAGCGACTGGAGTCGGGAAGTCTCATTGAAGATGAAGTCATTGCACTGACGTCCAACACAAAACTTTCGTATTCATGGTATGATAAATTCATGAAAACAAATACGTGATTTATTTCTAGTCTCACCGTATACAGCACATAACAGCCTTCCAACATTATTAGAATAGAAATAGAAAATGAAATTCATTTTTCCGGGACAAGTGTGTCCCTTTGGAACATACATGATTATGAATATAATACAGTCAGAAATATTACAAAAAAATATGTAGATTTACATTAAACATCGATGCCGCCGAATGCGACTTAATTGATTTTATTAACTTTAGCACAATATATAGTCGACTAACAGCATTAAAGTCACATGTAGCAATATTTCATAGTATTTCTTTTTGAATTGACATGCATTTTTAGATTTTTTCAAATTGTAGGTATGACCAATGATTCCATATTTCGCAAGAGGTGACATAGAAAGACCTAGCGTAAATAGATGTTCGATAGTGTGGTATGTAAAGTTCTTTCCATAATGCACAACAGGAACGCCCACGCCCTGAAATGGGACAACTTATATCCAGGTGGGTCTCGAACCTGAGACCATCGGTTTGGCAGGACTTCGCCCCACTGCCACCGAGGCCGACGATTTGTGATTTACGTGATTGATTTCAGGGATTTTGTTAGTGTAACTGACCTATTAGATAAACTCGCATGGGAATCTCTGTCGGACCGTAGATTGAAAAATAGAATAAACCTTTCAGGTAAACTAAAGAGCAGTGTCTTCTCTAACGAAGTTAACCATATCTTACGGCCGCCAACATACTACGGAAGATCAGATCATATAAATAAAATAAGAGAGATAGACTGTAGAACATACAGATTCAGAATGCCTTTTTTCCACGATCAATAAGAGATTATAACGGCAGCAATAGAACCCGTAAATAGATTGCATGACTTGTATTGTAGCCTACTAACCTATGTAAAACTTAATGCATGTTTTTAATTTTTTCTACGATCAATAAGAGATTATTACGGAGACGATACAACTCATAAATAGATTGCATGACTTGTAGTGTAACCTATGTAAAACTTAATGCATGCTTCTTAATTTTATTTTTATTTCTAACAGCATTTGGGTAGTACAATTTGTTAGTATACGTGACGCCTTTTGGACCGTGTGGTATGCATGTGGGAGTCCAATTGCATGCTCCATGCTGGTGATTGATCTCCCCCGGCCAAACACCCTAGAGGTGGCTCGCAGGGTATTATGTAGATGAAAATGATTGTTTAAAGTCACCACTCAGCAATCCGGAGATTCGTTTGACTTAACTCTCCACGCAATGATCCTCTGATCAGGCCTATAAACACTCATTCTGATAATTCTCCAGCTTTACATCCTTCACCACCTGTTACATATCATCCAAGGCCTTCCCTGCAGTCCTTCCCTTCCAAACTGACCTCAAAGACTATTTTTCCCAAAAGTATTCCTTTTGCTTACCATGACTAAAGTTCAGACTCGTTTTTGGATGTGCATTCTTCTTGTCAGTATATTTCTGAAGTATCGCACTTATGTTTGAGTAAAAGTCATGGTACTGTTGTGGGAATTATCGTTGAGAAAAAGAGAAAAATTGCAAATATTTCGGTCGTAGCAAAAAAAATCTGTCAAAAACAGTGATATCTCTGAAACCGAGAAGTTTATCACCTTAGTTTAATTCGATTAGCACGAGCAAGACTTGATCTCAGGCGATGATTAATTGCTAAGGTAAGCGGTTTAAAAAACTGGATTGGCTTTAATTTTGAATACGGCAAGACACACTCTTTTCCGACCGTGGAGAGTCAGTCCCTTGCTCTCCCCCTCGTGTCCTCGACCTCCCCATCCCCTCCTTCGCCCCTCCCCTGAAGGCACATCTCTCTCTCTGCAAGAAGGGGGGTGGGTGGGATGGAGCGGCCGAAGACCCCTGGCCGTGTGGCCCCACCCGAGTCAAGGCTAAAGCGAAGGGGGTGGGGGCGGCGGAAGAGGTAGGGGAAGGCGGAGGGGGGGAGGGGCAGGGAGGTGTAATGCCCTCGCAACACACAGCTCAGCAGCGCACGCATATTACTCCCGTTGCGAGCGTGGGGCACGCGCACGGCCGAGCACACTGGTGAAGACGTACTTTTCACCGGAAAGTTTTGGGGCATATACACTAACGATTAAATACGCCATGAAAAAAGAATTGGTGTACGTAACCCGTGCGCTTGACTGCGTGCGAAGTCACTTGTTTCTTACAGTGGTTGTTTTGATGCCACGCGCACTTAGGGCTGCTGATTCCTAACCTGCCAATTATTATCAAAATCTCTCGCGACGAGAAATGTCATAAAAGGCCTGATTTTTTCTCATGCCATTTTTGCTCGCTATTTTGTTTACAACTCGGAATCTATTGATGTTTAAGGAATAAGTAATATTTCAAAATCTAAGTACATAACTTTTCCAACAAATTTGATGCCAAACTTTTTTTCCCACACACGAACCCTTTATACTGCAGCGCCATTTAAAAAATAGCGTTTTTGTTCATCTCCACCAAAAAAATCGGAATTTTTTTGTTTCACTTTGTCTGTTGCTTTTATGTTAATACCATCCACTGAATAAATATGGTTACAGTTGGACGAATTCCGCAATAAATGTACCGTAAGTCTGACAAGAGCGGCGGTAAAATCCACAAATATTGTAATGGGAAAAGATTGCTGATGGACAGGGAATCGAACCACGGATCTTTTGCTTCACGACCCACCACGGTATCTCACGCAGTCAATTAGCGGATACAATCTAATCTGAGGACGAGGCAGAAAAAATAGAGGGAATGACCTGCATGAAAATATTTCATAGGTATCCTGTAATACATGACGCCCTGAAAGTCTCTTGACTATTTGAAAGGGGGAGAGGTATTTTCCTAATAATCTAGGTACAAGAGTTGTTTCGTTTTTTACGAGGCACATGAGTAGCAATAATTGATGCTGCTTACAAGCGGTTTCAAAATATGTTTGGCCGTGTGATGAGGGTGGAACTCTTTGATCGGAAACATGGGATCGAAGTTAGATACCCAAAATCTATTTTATATATTTAAGTGTTTACGAAATGCATAATTTAAAATCTCTCCCGCCTAAAAATCCGAGAATGCGTTTGAATTAGGAAGGCGAGAATTTTTTTTAGGTCTTTCTTGAACGCGGACATCGGCAGATTTTCTTCTCACCTGCTGGAAGGAAGGTAGAACGAAGAAGGGGGTAGGAAAAAAAAAGCCGTCCCCAGCGAAAAGGCTAATTAGATGGATGCGCCGTTGGTGGTTGATCTCAAGTGCAGACGGTTGGCAAGGCAATGGAAATCGACGAAAAGGCCAAACTTCGCGGTATCGCAAAGTGGAGATTGAAGGTGGCTGCTTCATGGAAATGACTCCCAGGTCAGGAGGAGGGACTTATCGTTGGTGAGATCAAGACTGCCTTTCCGCGAAGGTCCTCCGCAACTTCCGGGGAAGTCTGCCAGGGCGCAGTTCTCGGACGGCGTTGTCGAGGGCAGGCAGGATCCTGATAAATTTCCTCTTCCTTGAAGTGGATGGGGAAGCGATTTCGGAGGTAGTGAAGGAATTGAAGGGGAAGTGATGAAAGGCAAAATGGATAACGCGAGTGCCTAAATTCGGAGAAAGGAAAATGCAGCATTTCTCCGTGCACGAAATATAATTTCACAGGCTGCGCCAAAAATTTATTATCCCTGGAGTAATTCTAGAATCTCTTTCAGGGCAAACTCAAATACTTATTTGTACAAAAGTTTTCGGCGAACCTGAAACTAATTTTCCTTGTGAACCTGGTTTTGATGATTCCATATCGAAGATGGGTGAATGCATTTCGATATGCGGACAACTCTTAACCCAGTTAGAGGGGCTGGGGAATCGATTTGGAGGCAGTGAGGAAAATGAAGGAGAGGTGAGGGGGGTATGATCCACTCTGCAACTCCTGAAATTCGTCGAGCTGAACGAACAACTTCCCCTCGTATGAAGGATAATTTACCAGTGCTTCTCATACTTTGCTTGCACTACCAACAGCGCTGTAATCATTCCGGTAATCTTCTTCACATCATGATTAGCATGATTATTTTTCAAAGAGTCTGGTGGTATAAAAAACTAATAATCTTTGATTAAAAGATTTTTAGGACTCCATATTGAAGTTATTTGAATGCATTTTTAATTTGACAGGATTCAAGTAATGCACATTCGTGTCATAAACTCTTTGAATATTTCCAAGAAATGAATGAAAACTCTGGAATCATGAACATTACGTCAAGTCCTTATTTCGTATAAAAATGGGTATCACAGATGAGGCCTAACCAAAGACAAATTGACGTTTTTATCGTATTTCACGAGAACTCTCTTCACGAATACCAGTTCACGAATAGACTCTCCACAGATTTCGCCTATATGCTTTCCCCAAGATAGGTCCTGGGTTTGAGTGGCTCCTAGGTATTCGGAAGACTCGCAAATTGGTAATTGAACTCCGTTTATGGCGTAGCTTCTGTTAAAAGAGGTGGGCTTTTTCCGCAGATTCTTGACAACGCACATGTAAATAGTTAAATTTTAATTCCCATTTAGAACACCACTCGTTATGGCAGAGAGGTCTTTTCCTAATTCACAATTATCAGATTCGTCAACAATTTCGCTATAAAACTAAAACTGCATCATCTTCAAAAAGTCGAATCTTGTTCGTACTAGTGTCGTAACTAGGAATATGCTTTGGGGGGATGAGAGGACATTCTTTGGAGGGGGGGAGGGTGATTGGGCTTTGGGGTGGATGAGAGGGGTTAATGGGGGGGCTAGCCCCCTAGGAAACAGGGAGGTCAGGAAAAATTTTGAAAAATAACATGCCTGAATATACATTTTACATCATTTTGGCATGTAAAATTCAACTCTAAGCAGATGCATTTATTGTATATCATGTCCAGACAAGATTTTAAAATATTATTTTTTTTTATCTGAGGCTTTGGGGGGGCGGCGGATACATCCCCTCACCCCCCCCCCATAGTTACGCCACTGACTTATATCGATTTTGTATGGAAGAAACAGAATGTGTCCTGTGGCACTTCCCTGAGGCACACCTGAAGTTAATTTCAATGTGTCGGAGAACAACTCTCTGCTCACGATTGTTCAAGAAATCTCTAATCCATTCTAATACGTGTAAATGACATTATTCTTCCATCGTCACGGAAACATGTTGCTCTGTTAGTTTATGATTATCAGCCGTTGAAATATTCCTGACGAGGAGGAAACTTTAAGGAGTGACAAATATTTGGTGATTCCTAAGGGAGTGAATAAGTCGAGTGTTTCGAAGACTGTTCTTTTTATGGTTTCAAGGTTGCCAACCGGACCAATTCACTTGAAGTCGCCAAATGCTGTTGGAAAGGCTACGGGCGGAGTTCGGGTGCTTTGAAGTTCCGTTTTAGTGCAATTTATGAGGATTTAGAAGACAGCGCGACGCGTCGGAGAGCACCGCTTTGAAGGTGTCATTCATTTGGAGAGCTCTTTCCATTTTCCATAGCTTTTGGAGTTTATTTGGGAGGGAATAGTACGGTCATTATTTTACGACATCCCCTCCACGCCTCCCGCATCCCATTCACCTATAAGTGTCCTAGAAGACTGCACATGGTATGGGACTCCTTGACCTTGATATTTCGCGGATTGCGACTCGTTGATGTTGACGGGAAAGCACAAATATCTTCACTGAGAACATTTTATTTTCTTTCCCAGCTCTTCCCTTATTCCTTCCCTTCATTGCCCTGAACAATTCCCATGTGAACGCCACCAGAGAATATTTTCATGAACTTTATTTTAGACGGCAACACTTAGAAATTTAGCGACTGCAAAGTACTGCAAGTTTTGCCTTTGAATGAATGCGGTAGTATAATTTGTCAGCATACGTAACGTAAAGAATCCTATTGCATTCTGCATGCGGGTGATTGATCACCCCCTGCCAACCCCCTTGAGGTGGCTCGCAGGTTATTATGTAGATGTACATGTACTGCTCGTTTGTGATAAGGTTCACTCATGAGTACTGTCATAGATATCGGAATGGGCGGTGCATTCATGGTGAGCGCCAACTCCTGCCAAGAAATGGCTGTTGTGGCAGTCGTATCAGAGTACATGGAAGACAGAAATGCTCACCCCCCGCAACAAACTCTGGAGTTGGCTCACAAGGTATCTTGCGGACGTAGATTACTGTTGGGAAAAGATTTTAAAGCTTTATTCGACTGGAACACTGAAAATGGACGGTAGAGTCTTTCTGGTAAAAAGTAACCGTCGGATGCCATTCAACAGAAGCGCTGGCAAAAGTATAACACAAATACGAGCGTCCAGTGCGTCATTGCATAGCAATTTGAGGAAACCGCCCAAGCGCATGCCCGATAACAGTGCATTACTATGCGTCATATAGATGGCACTCACTCCCGTTAGACTCATGGCTTACAGTGAAAAAGCTGTTGTGTTGATTTAGTTTCGTGATTATTAGTACCAGAAAATAGTGTTCCTATTACAGCTGTTGGTTTTGGTTCCTGCATGACAATTGTTTATTTGTGGAAAGTTTCCGTGCGGTACTACGAAGGCCTGTGCCAAGGATTAAGAAGAGCTGGAGAGGTGATGTACGGCTACAATTGGTAACGTTGTCCAATCCTTTTTTCAGACAGAGTTCATTTTTCATAAGTTTTCCCTAATTCTTCAACCTTTAGTTGTTCGCGAAATTATTTTCCACCCATTGAGGAGGATATAAATATAAATTTCATCTGAAAATTTTAATATTTACCTGCTGAATTAATGTATTCAAATTCGATATTTGTTAAAACAGTTTGTCAAACATCAAACTGTATGCATGATTCGATTACGTAGAGACAATCTCAGAGGAAATGTAGTTAGCACATGCCTGCGCGAGGTATAATATCAATATCGTAAATGCTAATGTGAACGGAGACATTATATGCTGTGTTCAGAACGTAAGTTACTGCGGCAATTATATGTTCCGCTCGATTGGCGACCATGTCGTCTTTATTGAGTAATATTTTGCGATCTCGCCGTTATTAGTATTTCTAGAATAATGTTTTCCTGTGGAAAAGTTATTCCTTCCTCATTGAGGACGCCCTTATTTCCGTAATTATTTCACTTAGACGCGCTTCATTTACATTAAAAGAAGGATCAATCTATTGAATCATTGAAAGATATTTTTTTAATATAATGGAAATTGCCATTTTTGCCAAAACCTCCTTTCGTCTCAGCAGCCGGTCTACGTTAATAGATGAGGGGCTGGCAACAATAAGGCTAAATCAGAGTGCACCATGGGAGTGTGACGCGACCTGGGTGTTAGGACCCAGTTGGAAACCGATTTAAATGCGGCCGAAGTGACAGGAAGATAAGAAGCTCACACAGGACCAGGGGCGCAGTTAGGAATTAAGGCTGGGGGGGTTTAGGTGCAACTAATACCAGGATTTGTGGGGTATAGAATACCCACCAGGATAAGCGGTAGAATAATGAATTGCGGAATTTTAAGATAAACGGTTCAAAATGGTGAGTTTTACGGCTTTTTGAGGGATATTTAATTAATCCTTACACTATACTAATAGTATTATCAATCCAATTAAGTAAAATGGATTAAACTAAAAATTTCTCTGAGCTCTGGGGGGGTTTGGGGTTTAATCCCCAAAACCCCCCTCTCGCTCCGCCACTGCACAGGACAGACTGTCTCCGGCACTGTCCCCGTGTATCTACAATGAATTTTACTCGCCGTACACAGACAGGCAGTCGAAGAAGCCATGCCTGCATCTCTTGAGGCGGTGTCCCTGAATCTTATTGGGGGGAGGGCAGCTGGGAAGGTGGGGAGGGGGCAGGAAGGTGCGTGAGGCAGTTGCTTTCGTCGGGGGCGGAGGATTCCCCCCAACAAAAAAAGATAAAAATTCTTTGTGAGGAATGGGGGGGGGGAGTTGTATAGAGACGGCACCTTTCCTTCCCCCTTCCACCATCCGCCCGCCTGAGCTTCCCAGATCAAAGGTTTTCGCAGGTTAAAAAGCCCAAAACGAATTGCACGACGGCGGTCCGAGACATTGCCTTGGTGCACACCTTGGTGGCTATTCACCCCCTCACCAAAGACTTTCCCAAGGTCCAGAAAGGGACAGAAAGGGAGGATTTTTTTGTTGAGGGCCCTCCTCGAGCGAGCCCCTTCTTCCCAAACGACCTCGTCTCAACCCCACCCAACTTTCAACAACCCCCTCCCCCAACCCTCTTGTTGAGCAAACATCCGTCTCTCGTGAACTCACGGCACGGCCGTTGTACGTTCACCCTAAAGCGCCCGATTCGATTCCGTTCCTTTTTTATTCCCTTGCCACCAGATAACTACACACAATGGCCTTTTACATCGAGGTTTATTCAATAGTTCAACAATCACCCAAGCACGAACAACCATGCCCTGGATAGAGACCACTCACCCAGGCAGGACTCGAACTCGCGACCCCTTGTTTGGCAGGCGATGGTGTTGGGTGGGTGGGGGGGTGATAAATCACCAGCATGCAGCATGCCAGAGGATCACCAATTACAAACGACAAGGACAAAAAATATTGCGCGTAATAGCAAAAAATACGTGCACATTCATTCAAAGGCAAAACTTGCTCACAGATAATTTTTCCGTGTAGTAAATCCATGGAAGGTTATAACAATGGGAAAAGATAAACATCCAATGTGTCGTCCCAGTGAGAGACGTCATTGATTTTATTATTCGAGAGGCCGGTTTTATCCCTAGTATTACGAGGAAAGAATTCCATTTTAGATCTTTCTGTTTCGCAGTCCATTTCTTATATTTTTTCTTGTGATCCTGTCCATCATTGTATGATCGTAAACGAAGGCTGTTTTACGCGTCGTCTGAGGAAAGTGACCGGTATTTTCTTTCTGTGGGATTGGAACTTCGTAAGAGACAGAGATCCTCTCTTTATCCCTCTTGCCGCTGACATTGAAGACGGCAGATTGGCCTTCCAGGAGGAAGAACCAAGGTCACGGGTTGAACATCCTAACGCGGCAGCAGCGGCAGCGACCGATGGGGCTGCGTTATCCTTATTGCACGCAACCATCGCCCTCACTCTCGCTGGGACCACGTGTGTTACAAACGGTATTGCACGATCAGCGATGGCATTCGTCGGCCCGTCGAATAACTCTCGTTCCTGGCAAAAGTCACTGCTCTCGGTGAGAACCGATATCAAAAGAGGGTAGTGATAGGTTGGACGTAAGTGATGGTTTGGGGTCCCCAATTAGAGACTGTTGAATCCGTGAAATATCTAGGAGTTAGACTCAATAATGATCTATCGTGGAATAAACATATTCGAGAAATAACCGGTCGAGCTAATAGTAAAATCGATTTTTTAATAAGAATATTAGGAAAGTGCGACGTCAAAGTGAGAGAAATTGGCTACTTTTTCCTCGTTAGACCACATTTGGAATACGCTGCCAGTGTTTGGGACCCTCATGAAAAAGGCTTAATAACAGAGTTAGAACGCGTGCAAAGAAGAGCTGCGAGGTATGTGAAAGGTCGTTACGATAGCCTTGTTAGTGTAACTGACCTCTTAGATAAACTCGGATGGGAATCTCTGTCAGACCGTAGATTGAAAAATAGACTAAACCTTTTAGATAAATTCAAGAGCAGTGCCTTTTCTGACGAAGTTAACCGTATCTTACGGACGCCAACATACTACGGAAGATCAGATCATATAAATAAAATAAGAGATAGATTGTAGAACGGACAGATTCAGAATGTCTTTTTTTCCACGATCAATAAGAGATTATTACGGAGGCGATATAACTCATAAATAGATTGCATGACTTGTAGTGTAACCTATGTAAAACTTAATGCATGTTTCTTAATTTTATTTTTATTTCTAACAGCATATGGTAGTATAATTTGTTAGTATACGTGACGTTTTTTGGACGGTGTGGTGTGCATGTGGGAGTCCAATTGCATGCTGCATGCTGGTGATCGATCGCCCCCTGCCAAACACCCTACAGGTGGCTCGCGGGGAATATGTAGATGTAGATGTAAGCAAGCGACCGATATCATAAAAAGGGTTGGTCGAAAAGCGACCGATTAGCACAATTGAGGTCTTCTCTGCGATCGATTGATGATCTGAATCACTCCGGCGAACGACACGATCTTCTTGACCGTTCGCGGCCATATTAAATGATAATTATCAGGAAATTGATACTTTCTTTTCTGACCGGATCTTCGACGTCATTTTTATCGCCTGGCCATCATCTTTGATTGAATCCAAGATCATATTTTCAGCGTGTGTGTGAATGAGGAATTTAAATTTCACTGCACTGGATTTCCATCAGCGCTTCTACAATTCAGTCTTGGCATTTTCTGGGACCCTGGATATTTTCGGTCCTTGGTACCGACGGGGATTTCAAAAAGCCCCCCCCCCCCCTAACCTTTAGCCCTTTACTTTTATGAATGCAGGGAAGCCCAAAGAACCTTCGAAAGGCCTTTGGCCCCCCTGCCCTTCCATTCCACCCGTCTCAGAGACCCCAGGGGCCCATCCTTGCTCTGGGTACTCTTTGGAATCGGTTGAGCCTGAGTTCAGCGGCCAGGGGAACTTATACGACGCGTCTGCACCCACTTATAGCTTCAAAGCAGCCGACTACACCCTTTTCAAAGTCACTTCACCGCCCTCGGAACGCTATGCTGAGTTTAATTGCTTGCTCTGTCTCATGCATGGAAGGCAGTGAAAAAAGTAATTATTTCGCCTATAAAATAAGCGAATCCTCAATACCCTCCATTCTATGCATATCAATTGAAATAAGGAAAAAATTAGTAGTTATGGTGATGAAAATGTGAAATTCTTTTATTTAATTCATTTTTCAGCTTAAACTTTCTCATGAAATGGGGGAAAATAATTTCCCAATGGCTAAAGATAGTTTGCACATTATGCATCTAAATTGGGGTTGAGTGGCGTTGCTGCATTGATTGTTTTCGTGGAAATTAGCACAAAAAATGGTAAGTTCAACAGATTCGGGCTTCAATTGGTGGAAGTTAGACATATTTAAATAAATAAAAGATCGTAGCACTTTTCCACAAATTTGTGCTACGATCCTCTATTTATTTTAATACAAAAAATGGCACTTCGTATTCAATTTTCGATAATTATATGCTTATTTACTTCACTGCCCTGAGTAATGTGCGTGTCATTTTGTTTCATAAATCTTGCAATAGCGCTAATGTTTCATGAATTCCATTATAGACCGACACTCTGTCGCTCATGTGCGAATTAATGAAGCAATCTGGAACCACTTGTCATTCTGTATTCATCAAAACCCAGTAAATGTCAATTAATTCTATGTAATTAAAAAAAACAGTCTCGTAAAGTTCCACTGATGGATAATATTTCTTAGAAATTGGTAAAATTCTATTTGAGCTTTGACTCCGGTAAATAATAGTTATTTAATAGCGTCGAAGTATCAACTCGAATCTCTATAAGTACGGAATTAATAGTCTTTTGGAATGAAAAAGAATTGACGGCTTCCATTGAATATTGAATGGTGATAATCCGAGGAAATAATCATAATTTTATTCTCCGGATTGCACCGTGTCTCCAGTTTCCATTCATGGGATTTCGGTGGAAATTCATCATCTCCTTTCGCCACCTGGGGGAAACGGTGGGAATTATTTTCTCCGAAAATGCTTTCGTAGGTTCCATTCATCGCAAGGCGCGGAGCTCCTCGCTTATCTCAGCGTTTCAATGCCACATTCGAGATTCGGTCGAGCAAATTGAAGTCTTTCCAACTCGATCAAAAAATAACAGTGGCAGCGCCGTAATTGGATTTTTTTCTCAAACGCGCGAAGTTCCTCTTTAGCCTTAATCCATGTCTGTTAGAATATGACCTTCATTATTCATCATCACTGGTCAACAATCCTAGGATTGGTTTGACGCAGCTCTCCACTCAGTTCTACTATCAGCTAATCTTTTCACACCTGCGTATTTCTTCTCTTTCACATCTCTCTTTACTTGTTCCATATATTTTGTTCGAGGTCTTCCTTTTCCATTCTTGCCTTCCTCTTGTCCCTCTACGATTGTCTTCATCAGGCCATCATGTCTCAAGATGTGGCCTATAAGGTTGCTCCGTGTTCTTGTTAAGGTTTTCATGAGGCTTCTCCTCTCTCCTACTCTTCTTAGGACTTCTTCGTTACTAACTCGGTCGATCCATTTGATCTTCATCATTCTTCTGTTGCACCACATTTTGAGGGCCTCTATCCTTGCTTTCTCTGCTGCGGTCATTGTCCATGCCTCACTTCCGTATAGGAGCATACGCCAAATGTAGGTTCTTATAAATTGTTTCTTTATTTCCATATTTAAGTTTCCCGCTGTAAGCAGGTCTCTCTTTTGGTGGAATACTCTCTTCGCCTGAGCTATTCTGCTGATAATTTCTTTCTTACTTCTCCCGTCACCAGTTATCTTGCTTCCCAAATACCCGAATTCATCCACCTCTATCAGTTTTTGCTTCCCTATTTTAATACTAGTCTTCACTTCTTCTCCTCTGCTGCATACTAATATCATGGTTTTCTTCGTGCTTATTTTCAGTTGATATCTACTCGTTACCCTACCCATATTAACCAGAATATTTTTCAAATCCTTCTCAGTTTCTGCTGTGACGGCTATATCATCGGAAAATCTTAGCATGCTAATTTTTTCTCCATGGATATTCACTCCCAATGCCTTTTCTTTGATTTCATTAATGGCTTTCTCATTGTAAATGTAGAAAATTACGGGTGACAATGTACAGCCTTGTCGCACTCCTTTCTTAATTCTACTATTTCCTTCATTATCACCCGACGTAATTTATGTACATTCAGTTAGTTAGGGTCATTGATTCACCATTTTTATAAGAAGGCGAAAATTTTATCGAGAACTATACATTAGTCGCCGAACACAGCTCCTGCCCACTCAATCTGAAGAAGCGGCGGACGCTCGAAACAGGGAAACGGTTATGGCGACCAAGCTGTCCTTTGGAGGAATATATCTTTTCACCAATTTAATGGCTCGCTGAGGAATGATACCCACGGTTTTAGGTCATGAAGCCACATGTAATAGAAAATATGTAAATTAAGATTTTTCGTTCCATTTTTAACGATTACACCGGTAAAAGCGTTGTTTCCAGGGGAATATTTTTGTCAATTAAACGACACAGACAGCATTTGATTCCATAGATGCCATTAATTGACAAATTTAGCACATTAAGCTTCCACTTCGTAAGTGCATACAGAACAGACGATACCCTATGTAATTTAGGCATTCCGTTCATTGAGTAAGTGATGAAATAAATCACTATTCAACGCAATGGCATAGCAAAGCAGCTACAATCGATAAAAATAATAAATCTCCGGGTCCGGTGGGAACACACGCATGCTTCCTCAATGATCACAAATCGCACCATTCTTATAGATAATATTCAAGCATTCGTTGTCTGAAGGAAAGATGCCAATAGGTTGCAAAATTGCAAACATTACACCGATATTCAAAAAGGGAAGAGGACATGACCTAGGGAACTATCTAGATATCTATCACCAATATCGATTGCAGGCAAGGTCCACGAACATATCGCTGTAATCACAATAATGACTTTCCTGGACAGTCGTAACTTCGTACACGACCATTATTGATCACCCCCTGCCAAACACCCTAGAGGTGGCTCGCAGGATATTATGTAGATGTAGATATGATTTGTTAACCGCTGGTGTCCTGACAACTCCGCCAAAGGAAATACCCTTTTTCTCGTTATCACTTGAAAGGGTGCAATGCATAACGTAAAAAAAAGGTATTTCCTGGCGATTCACCTAAAAGTGACTAATTGTAAGTTGCATGGGATAGCGCGGTTGGTTGGGAATGGGGCACAGCGATTGGTCGATCGGCAAGTGAAGTCAACATGGTTCCCCACGGCCCTTTGTTTGGTCATGCGACAACTCAGGAGGCTCAACCGTAGCAGTCGAATACTTTGAGATGAACAACTTAAATGGGGATACGCCTGTATTTTACCCAACTTCATTGATAATCGTGAGAAGAAAGCACGTAGCGGTCGTCAGTTTTTTTTCCGGCGGCGGGGTTAAAGTCCTCCCCTACCAAACCGGAGGTCGTGGGTTCAAGTCCCGCCGGAGCAGATCGCCCCTATGCAGTGGGTGGGTGTGTTTGTGATACTCCATCGTTGTATATTGTTAGAATCTTCTATATATTGTTAGAATCGTCTGTACATTGTTAGAATCCTCTGTATATTATTAGAATCCTCTGTATATTGTTAGAATCCTCTTTATATTTCTTTATTTATTTGCAATAAACCCAAAAACAGTACATGAGATATTTTACATTGGATTTTTAAACAAATGGTTAAATAATAAAGTATAACAAGAAAAATCGACAAAAAAAAACACGATTAAATACACTCAGATATCACGTAATACTTCACTTCTATGAACGCCTCATCCGCTCATTTGTTATTTGGGAAGGGCGGAGAAAGAAAAGAGGGATTTAAAGAGGAAGTTTCCTGATGGCGGTCGTAAATGATGAAATTGATGACGTTATGTCAACAGAGGGAGCTTTGATGGAATTGTAGGTAAGAGGTAGCCGGTAGGTAAGGGATCTCTGGGTCACTGATAAACGGTGGAGAGGTAGATGGAAAAGAAATGAGTTCCGTGTTTTACGATAAGGGACACGGAGGGAGAACATTGAAAGAATGTCGTTAGACCTGAAGTGTCCATTCATGATTCAGTGGAAAAACCTGAGGTCACTAAGAGTACGTCTTCGCCCTAAGGGCACTATGTCAAGTTGAGAGAGGAGATCATCAGCAGTGAGATTACGGAGGGAAGGGTTACGGTTTTTCACGATGTTTACGAATAAATATTGTTTGAACTCTGACATAAATGTGTGAAATGAGCTGCTTTCGGGGAGGTGACGATAAATAAAATTGCTCCAGTATGTATGTACGTACGTGTGGCGTTTGGTTTCGAGGATTCTCGGGGAGATGTTTTTTTCTTCTTCCCCAGTGAGGACACCCAGGACAACCGCCCGCCGCCTCCGCCGCAGCCGTGGAAGGGGGGTGGGGATTGAGGGGTCGCTCATAGCCTTCACGGAAACTGCCTCCGAGGTCCTTGCACTCTCCTCCCGCCCCTCCCCCACTCCCAACACCCCCTCGGCTGCCTACGCACCCACCCCCTCGGGAGGTGACCTTGCTCCTGGGGTTGGCTCACTCAAACGCCGCCTGCTCACGCATGACGGACGGATGTTGAACTCGACACCACGCAGGCTCACTTCTGCTCAATAGGGGAGTTTCCTTCATCAGAGAACACGAAAGGCATTGATTGCGATTCGTTAGCCACCAGTAGGGCATTCATTATATACAAATTATTTGGTTTTATAAATCCCAGTTTAGACGAATGGCAATGGTCAATTTTAACCTCATTTGAAAAAGACTAGATTGGCGCCCGTGCGATTCCATTACACGTGACGTCACAAGAACCTAGTTCCTATGCGAGTGGATAGGAGTTTAATATCGTCAGACACTACCAATACATGCATGAGGCACAGAGCACAGGGAAACATCTCTTCATAATCACCTGTTAAAACTGCATTTGGACGGAAAGTTTCCTTCGTTAGATAAGGTATTAATAATCCTTATTTAAGCCAAGCGATACTTCCTAGCAGGGTACTCTACTACCTGCTAGCAGCCTGCATCGCAGCAGCGCAAATGTCCTAGCCCCAAGGTCACCTCACATGGCGGAAGCAGAATGACGTCACACGGGCTTTTCCCAGCATTCATACTTAGCCGTCGCGTTTTCGAGCGCTTGAAATTTTTCACTCTTTGATTAATCGCGAAAAATAGATATCGTCATTAAAAAATCTAAGAGCGTGAAATGCGTACTGCAGGAGTAATAATCTTTCGATCTAGGCAATTAATAAAAAAATAATAGGAAACCATCATATTCTGAGTAACACCTTTGACGATGGGGAGCGACTTTCTTTTGTGTTTTTAATCGATTGATTAGCGCGATCACTCATACGAACGACGCAATCTTTTCGGTCGTTCGTCGTCACTCGCGACTGAGCGTTCAGTCGTTCGCGTTCAGAGTCAGTATCGGTCGTTCGTGATCCGGAAAGGGATTTCAGTCGGTCATGCCCAAAAACGGTCGCGAATGCAAATTTCCATCTAATCTGCATAATGCACTGCGAGATATCTTAAGGGTGTTTGGCATGGCGTGATCAATCTCCAACATGCAAGAGGATTCCCACATGCACACCACACGGTCATAATAATCCTACCAAAAACGGTGGCGATATTAACAAATTACATTTCCACCTATATTAACCCATTATAACCCAATGTTGCTTCTAAGCAACATCACAAATGTATAAATTTTCTGCTACAATTAGGAAATATGTAAACTATTATTTATTATGTGGTGTAAATTATAATGACGAAATATTTAGCTGCCGCATACATTATGATTGAATGAAAAAATTTCAAGTTTTCAAGATGAAAAATCTTGAAATTTGAAATCTCCCAGAAACAGCTCTGGGTTAGAAAGGGTTAAATGCAAATCTTGGCAACTGCTCAGGAAAGCAATTTATCTATGAAGCCTGAACATTCATAAAATGCAGATTGAAATGCTAGGAAAATTCAGAAACACACTTTAAATAATACACAAGTTCGTAGGCTAAATTACAAGTCGAGTAACCTTTTTCAAGTCCTAAAGCTTACGCTATAGTCTCTTATTTCTCGTGGAAAAAACGGCATCTCTTTTATTTTATTTTTAAGATTTGATGTATACCGTAGTACGTTGGCGTTCGTAAGATATGGCTAACTTCGTCGGAAAATAAACTTCTCTTGAAGTAACAGCATAGGTTTAGTGTATTTTCAGCCTACAGACTAACAGAGATTACCTTCCGAGTCGTTCTAAGAGTCAGTAACACTAGCTAGACTATGGTAATGACTTCTCACGTACCTGGTTGCTCTTCTCTGTACGTGTTCCAACTCCGTTTTGAATTCTATTTCTAGGGCGACGCCGCGGACTGTCACGGTTTTTTTTCAAATTTGGGATCCAGTAATATATAAGTATATAAGTTCTATTCCGAATAATTATCGAAAAATGTATACTACATGTACATTTACATAATACCCTGCGAGCCACCTTTAGGGTGTTTGGCAGGGGGTGATCAGTCACCAGGATGCAGCATGCAATTGGACTCCCACATGCACACCACACCGTCCAAAAAACGTCACGTATACTAACAAATTATACTACCATATGCTGTTAGAAATAAAAATAAAATTAAGAAACATGCATTAAGTTTACATAGGTTAGTAGGCTACACTACAAGTCATGCAATCTATTTATGAGTTATATCGCCTCCGAAATAATCTCTTATTGATCGTGGAAAAAAAGACATTCCGAATCTGTCTGTTCTACAGTCTATCTCTCTTATTTTATTTATATGATTTGATCTTCCGTAGTATGTTGGCGTCTGTAAGAATTGGTTAGCTTCGTTAGAAAAGACACTGCTCTTGAATTTATCTAAAAGGTTTAGTATACCTTTCAATATACGGTCCGAAAGAGATTCCCATCCGAGTTTATCTGATCGACGTGCCTGAAATGACCGACAATCATTGAACGCCTCATTATTTATCTCCGTTCCTCAAGAGTTCCAATTTCCCTCAATCAAACAATCCTGAACTTATTTTTTCGCCATCTTCCCGAAATTTTCAGTTTATTTAGGGGAAGCACTTGACCTTGGGTGATGCTAAAGATTTAAAATTTTACGTCTTATATATACATGACTCCTTTGCAAGCCACCTTTAGGGTGTCTGACAGGTGACGAATATTTCGATCCCACATGCACTCACAATCAGCTACATTTGGGTGCTACCTCAGTGACGCGTGCAATTACGTGATGGGGGCTAGCTATCACCAAGAAATCACCATTTATTCCGCTGTGACAATACTTTATAATCTTATTTAGGTAAAGACTAACAATTTTCCACGATTACAAAATTAATTCCGACCTAGGATTCAATATTCAAAGGTACAAATGATGCGTAGTGCATTCAACTTATTTAATTTTTAACTGGAGTGGGTGAATCAAGGAGAGAGAGAGGAGGGAGGGAGGTGAGAAGGAATTCTCTCTCAGATTTTCCCATCTTCAGGACCCTTGAAAAGCTTTTATCTCCCTGAAGAAGAATTCCTCCTATTCCGTTCACTTTCTTCTTCAGATTTACCCATCTCCTCTCCCCCCACTCCAGTTAAAAATGGTATAATTAATGCATTACACAACATTCGTACCTTGAAGATGACGCACAAACATTCATATTTAGAAGTCGCCATAAATTTTGCAATCGTGGGAAATTGCAATTATTTACGTCAATACGGAAAAATTCCTCTCCAACGCGCTTGGATCTTCGTATTATGTAATCACATGAATGGACGCCGCAAGGGATAAATATATTTCGCGAAGAAGATCTTCTTTAGCCCGCCCTTTGCTGACGTGACTGATGTATCTCTTCCCTCCCCCTCAACTCTCCGTGATTTCGTGACGGCGGACAAATGCAACGCGACACTTTCCCCCGCGAATGCTTGCTCTCCGTGACTCTCTCCTTTCTAGACAGGCAGGGGGTGCATCCACCTTTTAAAACGGGTGGCAGGGTTGGAGTAGGGTGGCCAAATGCTACCACCGCGCCGGGTTGATTTTTTTCTGTCGCCAGACAAGTGGACTCGGATTTCTTGACACATCAGTGAAGGCGCATACGGCACCTGCTAACATGCATCGATCTGACTTCGAAGTTTAAATGTTTTAGCCTTGCCGAGAGGTCGCGTGAAACATCTGTCATCTTCGTCTCACCTGTCATCATCCTTGGGCATGGGCGTGTTTTCTCCATCAAATTTCCCCTCAGAGGAAACAGACCTTCGATTGGCTGACTACGACGATTGCGTACGTTTTTATCTATATCTACATAATACCCTACGAGCCATCTCTAGGGTTTTTGGCAGGGGATGATGATCAATCACCAACATGCAGGTGGATTCTCGCATGCACACCACACGGCCATAAAAATGTTACGCATGCAAACAAATTGTACTTCATGCAGAGGCAAAAATTGCCAGCTATTCTTGAGGGCATTCTGCATATGAAGCTAGAACGTACAAAAATATGCCATGAAAAATACTCGGAAAATTCCGAAACATGCATGAAGGAATACATGAGTTAGTAGGCTTAAAAATGGTCTTTAACAGACAATCAACAATATGATTTTCATCACGTTCATTCGTTTTCAAATTGTGTTTTTATTACTCCGAAAAGATCAGTAGAATAGTTCGGGCGAAGAGAGTATACCACCAAAAGAAAAATTCTGTTCACAGCGGGAAAATTAAGAATGGCAGTAAGGAATAGATTTTGCATAACTTTCTTTTAGAGTGTGCTTCACTGCGGAGGAGAGGCGTGGACAGCAAAGGAGAAATCAAATGTAGAGGCTTTCGAAATTGTATAGGTATAAATGTTTTAATGAAATCCATGCACCATTTTTTATGCGGATAACTGCTTTTATTTCCTATGGTTATAAGGAAGTTGGAGTTTCAGTGTCGGCCATAGCAATCAATAACATTTTGTGAATCAGTAAAATTTAGTTGATTTCCTATTGCTAAAATGAGAGATTTCGGGCAATAGCAGGACACATGATTTGGAATTAAAAGAATAGAGGTTTTAGAGTGTTTGCTCAGAAATTTATCAAGGTGCATGCCGCTAAGAGTTTGGCCCATGCGGTCCGTCTAACTTAAGGTAGAATGGGTTTCGAAAAAGCTATGGAAATCAAGGAACTTCGATACCTATCTTAGTGGTCGACGAAAGTAAAAGGTTCTTAGTTCATTTCCCGGTCCAGGGAAATTTTATTTCTTATGGTAATTACTGAGTGAATACATCAAATTACAGGTTGTCTTGATGCATTTGTATTTCCCACTACTAGTTCCTAATTCCCTTAGGAGACAAGGAACACGTGAACAAGAAGACAGGACAGAGAACCGAGTTGGCACACGACTAGTTCGCTTCAGTTTGCGGTAGGATTTAATGAATTAGAGCTCACCTATCATCGCTCTTATGAACGGAACACAAATCACATAGTGTAGTTCACGAAGGATAAACTGAATTTGCCAGGGTAAATATCGAAACGTATATACTGTCACTTCGCCACTGTAAAATGGCATCTATCCTGAAAGTGGTTTCACTTATTTAAACTAAAGAGTTATTCCGAGTCTGAGCGAACCTTAACCCTTATCTAGTGACGTGCAATTCTTGTTACACTACCAGTGACGTGCGGTCTGGGAGAGCGCAATAAATCAAAAATTCATAAAATATTGCTACGCCATTTTTATTGTTTTGTTTGATTTTTCTTTGAATGCTTAACTATTTTAAAACTTATATTTAAATTATTACACTCCCAATACGAACCAATTTGTCATTAAAAATTGTGATTTGAAGCAGGATCAAAAAACTGATGCCAAAAACACTTGAGTTATAATTATTACATTTTAGGAATCAATATTTCGCCAGATTCGAAAAAAGGCCTTAAATGTTAAAGTTGGAAGGCTAAGTAGTAAGTAGCCAAGAAATTTATCCCGCTTATTCCTTATTATTTCATATTTTTGCATTCTTAGTAAGTGACGTGCGGTCTCACAGACCGCTAATAGTGTTCAATTGCAAATTTACAGAATTAATAAAAGGAACGTTAAATTTTAAGAGTGGGATGTCCTTGTTATGCAAAAATATGAATCTAACGATAGTTATAGATATTTTGAAATCTCAATTTTGAAAATATTCATAATTTTAGAAACGCAGCGATCTCTCAGACCGCACGTCACCGGTTAAGGGTTAAGATGATAGTGTTGGTCCTCAGCGAGTAATAAACAGTGTTGGTAAAAATATTGAGGAAAATTAACTGGGCATAATGACAGTTACTTCGAACAAAAATTAATCAAATAGGAGTGCTAGTTACTGATAAAAAGTAATCAGTACAATTGAAGTTACGGTTACGATTACTTCTCGTAAGATTGTCCACTCTGACCACCACTGAGGACCACCTGACAACTTTCGAATATTGCAGTCTGAAAATTCTGAAAAATTTAGTCATAGAAATTGCTAATTGTAATTTCATTTGCGATACATAAAATAAATACTGGTGTTACAACACAATGGATGTCTTATTTTATACCCATCATGAGTAGGCTAAGACATAAGTGTGGCTGAACCTAATCGAGCAAACTATGGAACTCAGGGACTCGAAATTATCAGTAGGCCCTGGTAAATCAGTGAAATCAGAAAAGTAATCTTAGGTTACGAGCAAGTAACGATTTCAACGAAAGTAACGATTCCTCTTGCACCTTTAGGAGTAAGTTGCAAATAAAAATTAATAAAAGATACAGTGTCCGGCGTAATGTGGTGGAAATCTTTGATATTCAGCTTATTAAAACAGCTTGTCTGTTTCCACACTCTTTTATTTTCACCGACAATGGTTTCCGCAAGTCGTGCCATTGTCAAGTCCTTGTGCCTTGTCAATGTCACAAGACAAAAACATTGTGCCTTGACAATGGCACAAGTTGCCGAAACCATGGTCGGTGAATATAAAAGAGTGTGGAAACAGACAAGTTGTTTTAATAAGCTGAAAATAAAAATTAAGTTCCGTGAAAAGTATTCGCTACGATTAAAAAATAATTACTGCAAGAGTTATTTAAAGTTAAGAGGAATGCGATAACTTTTACTCACTCTAGTGACAACACTGGTAATAATTCACCGTAAAGACCGGTCCACTGGGGAGCGGCGAAGGGAGGGAGGGGGGTTGGATGCAGCAGTCAGCGACCTCCTACCTCCCCCCCCAACCCCACCCCCTTTCTCCCTATCTTCTTCCCCCCCTTCCATTGTTCGCTCGGGAGGAGGGGCAGGTCGAGTGTGTGAGTGAGTGAGGAGATAGGACTACGTGAGTACACTTCGCCGCTGCCGTCTCATTCCTCCGAGAGAGGATTACGGGCAGCAGCAGCAGCAGCAAAGAAGGCATCGGCCATTCCATTCATCATATCTCATCCGCATGACAAATTGCTTTCGTAAAACATGGCTGAAGCAGGTACCGGTATAAAACTCAAACAAGCAAAAGGAGAGAACAGGGTGGTTTCCTATTATTTTTTTATTGCCTAAATAGATAGATTATTACTCCTGGAGTACGGATTTAACGCTTTTAGATTTTTAAATGACGATATCTATTTTTCGCGATTAAATGAAAAGTGAAAATTTTCAAGCGCGCGAAAACGCGACGGCTAAGCAATGCTTGAAGCATGAATGCTAGGAAAACTCCGTGTGACGTCGTTCTGATTCCCGCTGCCGCAAGTGAGGTGACCTTGGGGCGAGGCTTTGAGCGCTGATACGATGCCGGCTACTAGTAGGTAGCAGAGAACCCAGCTAGCAGGTAGCGCTTGGCTTAAATAAGGGTTATTTTTACCTTATCAAACGAAAGAAACTTTCCGACCATAGGCAATTTTAATAGGTGATTATTAAGAAATGTTTCCCTGAGCTCTGTGCCTCATGCTTGCATTGGCAATCTCAGACGATGTATAAGTCTTATCTACTCGTATAGAAACTAGGTCCCCGTGACGTCACGTGGAGTGACATCACGTGGGCGCCAATCTGGCGTTTTTCAAATGAGGATAAAATTGACCATTACCATTCCTCTAAACAGGTGTTTCCTAAACCAAATAATTTGTATATTATGAATACACTAATGGTGGGTAACGAATCGCAATCAATGCTTTTGGTTTTCTTTGATGAAGCTTTCGCAATTGCTTTCGTAAAATATGGCTAAAGCAGGTATCGTTATGAAACTCTCACGCAAAAGGAGAGAATTGAACGTAAGGATACGAATGCATTCACTTTACGCATCTCTCCCGCTCGACCAATTTTTTTTTCGAGGCGTATTACTGGTTCAAGATGTGGCAATATATCTACCTGAAATGATGTCACGGAAACAAGATGGTACTATCCCACACATTTATCAATCAGAGCAAAGCATTTCAGCCGTTTGAAGATTATCAAGTTCACTGCGATGCAGTAATGTTTAGGAGTTTCTAATGTACTAGGGGTGGGTGGGATTGATGCTTGACTACACTTAATAAATATCCTATCGACTGAAACAGATCGTGGGAATGAATAAATTTGTATAAAAGTTCCATATTTTTTCCTCGGTATCATGCTATCTATCTACTACTTCATCACGCCCGCCACAATTAATTCTACTTGAAATATCATGGACACACAGAAAGTCTCAGTCAGTGCTCAGAGTCGCGGGTTCAAAACCCGGACGAAGCTTCAGAGGAACATCTGGAAGTGTTAGAAGGTCTAGGATGAGCGATGCATCACACGCCCGTGGCTCTGTCTGGGGTGAGCTCTATCCTCACCCAGTGGCGGCTCGTGAGTCAAGTGCTGGGAGGGGCTCACTCCACCAGGGGGGTCAAAATTTCTGAATATTTTGTGTATTTTAGTGAGTTTTTCAGGCAATCTAGAGACCATTAATACACAAAACAATCACTAACACTAAAACACTAACAATCACTGACTCGATTAACTGAACTGCAACTATGCCTATTTACGTTAAAACAATTTAAACATAATAAGTCAACTGGTCACCAAAACAAGGTATTCTGCAACACTGCAACACCAAGATTATACGGCCGCCGGGTAGCGCGACGATGTCAACACATTGATACGCCGCTCTGCGCATGCTCGGGCGGCGTCCCAAGACTTCCTGATAAGGCGCAAGCTAAGACGCGTTATAGCACCAGCAGCCCCCACCACTACCACTTTTCATATAACTGCATGTTAATGGATTGGGACGTTCTGGCCAGCGCCCCGCGGCTACAAATGCGAACTTCTCGCGCTATTTTTGCGTGTTTTTCCCACATTTTCGATGCATGCGATTGAAAAAACACTTTGGTTAATTACATGTATAATTATAATTGAATGGGTATAAAATTATTTTTTCCTTTTTCAAATCTTTGGGAGGGGCGGCGTCCGAGAGTCCTTATGGGCAAGCCGCCACTGTCCTCACCTTGATAAACAGCCATCACGATGACTCAGTGAATGATTAATATTGGTCCAAATCCACGAAACCATTTAATCTTTTTAGTGGAATCGGCTTTCTATTAGGTTTCAACTGGATGCCCTCAAACACAGCCGGTCCTAGGCATCTTCTGTCAATCGAAAGTAACTTTGGCCAGTTTTTGTAACGTTAATCATTCATATTTCTCGTTTCCTCCTTCCTCGCCTTATCTTTGTTTTCTCGACAGTAGTTTTTTTCTAAAAAGACAATTTCGCCATAACATTTGGCCGAAGCTAGCTCTCTTCCTCTTTTTCATTTCCTTAATAGTTTCATTTCTTGATCTACTCTGATTCATACTTCGATTTTATTGCTCATTCAATAGCTAACAATTCACCTTCAGGAAATTTCTGGACAGCCAAATTTCTTCTTTCTTTCAGATCAATTATGAATGAGCTCACTTTTTTTAAATTCATTGTGATAAGTTACAAAGAGCTGGAGTAATTTTCAACACTACTAGTTTCTACACCACTATAATAGTGTGGAAATTACTACAGCTGATTTTGTCTTATTTTTCTTTCATTTTGACTGTCAATTTTTCACTTCCGTAGCCGGTAGGACGCCGACTCCATGCAAAACGCTCAGCAAATCTCGTCCCCGCTTCTATTGGAACTTTTGCTTAAAACTCTCGATAGTCCTTACATCTTCTCAAATTGGTTTTTCACCCACAGTTTCCCTCTGTATTTCTTACTCCCAGGCGAGACACCGGGAAACCGTATCCCGGTTTGCCCTCCAGCCTGGAAATCTTTGGCGCCCTCTGGTTCCCAAACTGACAAATTTTACACTCAGAATACTGGCACAAGAAAGTATGGTTTCGCTAATAGTGGGCCCTGGTCACTCTCATAGCGGCGAGGGCATTCCCTATCCCTCCCTTCCATCCCTATCCCTACCGCGGAGGCGTCGTTGGGCTCCTATCGCGGCGGCGCCTCCATCCTTTCGTCCTTCCCACCCATTCCCCTCCCCGGGTGTCCGGGCGTATCAGTTGTAGTACTGCGTCACGGCTCCGGTGCGTTGTATCCTTCGAAGAACCCCCCTTGGGTTCTCATTCTTCTTGTCAGAATACCAACATTGAGAAGTTAAATTGATTTCAATAATGTCTCATTTGACAGCATAACTAACACCGCGTTAAGTAAACAAAACAATAATTAAAAAACATTAATTCTGGAAATATTAAAATTTTAAAAAATCAATGCAATTCATTCTGGATATTTCCGGTGGCCCTCGCCCTGTATTGTGGGCCCCCTGGTCATGGCCGTCCACGGCCCTGAGATAGGGTCCAACACGAGCCTTCTCACTCCTATAATTATCAGTCACAGAACTCCTTAAACACTCCAGCAATTTCACTTGTCACGCAGTTACACTTTCTATTCATATATTTGTGATTCCTTATCTGCTTAACTATTTATTAAACTCTTTTTTTTCGACACTGATGCAAAGCCATTCTAAGATGTGGAAATGGGTATATTCTGAGCCTTCCTAGCAATATTATTATTTTTAAGCTCTACCCGTCACAATTGAAAGCAGACCTGATCGAGGGTAAGATCAACGATTTTTTCCCTCCAGTGAGGTTTGATTTCACCGAAGGAAAGGAAACCCCGTTAATTTTTTGAGGCGTTCTTTATTTCAACTTTCACTGAAAATCATACGCTTGGACAAAAGAAAGTCGGCGCCAGTTTGAAAGTCTCACACCAATTTCAAATCGCTAGGTCGCTTACTGCCTTTCTCTTGTCGCTGTGGGAAAAGCATGCTGGGAAAAAGCTTTGAACTTCCTAAATGCACACAAAGAACCGATATGAGTGAACAACGGAATTGTGTAATTATGTGATGAAGAGTACCAATGCTTCCGTATTCATATATTATTTATTCGTATTTTTCAGCATTATATATGACGTTCTGAAGTGGATGGACGGTGAAAAAACATTTCATTTTTGATCATTATGAAATACTTCACGAACCATCAAGAAATTATGCAATAAAATTGAGACCACTTCACAGCTTTGAACGAAATTTATGCCGGTAATAATCGGGGGATTCCATGCTGAGGTATGTATAGGATAGATATTTTCATAGAGACACCGAGATCATTGGCTTACGACCGCACCATATTTCCCGGTCTGATAGGAACGATGACATCAGAGATGTTTTACCGAACGGATAGATATAGGAATTAGTTTCCCCGCGAAAAATTAATAGTTTCGACGAACGCTTTCGCTAGGTCGAACTCATGCAATATCTCATAACGCCCACCTTATTTCTTTCTCATTCTTGCCCGTATCCACGGCTGATGTCCTGGCGTACCCGCCTAACTCCCATTGAGGCAGCTGATTGTGGGGTAGCATGTAGAGATGTATACATTTTTTCTTTTTTTTCCGCGATATTTTTCGGTCATTTTTTTCATCTATTATTTATTATTCTAATTAAATAATCTATTTCTAAAAAAATCTACGAAGCGAAATGGTGCGCTTTTCATGTTCTCAGATATTTCATTGCTTAAAATTTCATACGTCTCTTTGGATAATGTTGGAGATTTATTGAATGAGCGATCATTGCACGTGTACCCAATCAGAGTGCTAAAAATATTATTTAGTGGATGGGTAAATGCATCGGATTTAATTGTTAGTGCCCTAACCACAATTTTTTTTGTCATTGACAACAACTCCTTAGGTACCGTATGTGACATTTATACTCTTACGAGCTAAAGTTTATGCCGGAAAAATAATTATATTCTCAGCTATTTAATTGGAATACATTAAAATTAGCATCCTAAAACTACTTCCAAATTTTGATCTACTTAGTATGCCAGTAATGCCTGTGGTAATTTTATAAAGGTACTTATCGGATGTTACTCCGATAAAATCAATTTCCGGCACGACAGTACTCTTTTATGAAAGTCTGTTGATTGGGTTTATTGATCGATAAGAAAAACTTGTACGATTAAAGTCCATGATATGTTTATGTTCATTCAAATCTTATTATTAGAGAAATAAATGACAGTGTTGGATCGCATATAACACAGAAGTTTTGCAACGAGTTTCTATGATAGAATGGCTTTATGGAATAGAAATTTGGGTCGAATTGGCAGTAGGCTATTAAGAAAACCAAATTTAAAGTACAAAAATTGGATTTGTGCAAGAAGAAAATAAATAATAGCCTAATAGAATTAGCTTTGAAAACTCAATAGATAGCTCTTGTAATTTCGAATTTACGCTGAAGCCTAAAATTCCTATTGTTGAAAGAGTTTTACTTAAAAGTAATTTTGCAAGCTTAAAAATGACACTATTATGACCATTTACCAAAAAATTCCTTTATTGGTCTGAAGAATTAAGGAGACCTAATTCCTACCTTTGTCCGTTAGCATTGGTGTAAGAGTTCATGGTTTCTTCGCTAGAGCCGGTGGTGTAACTGGTAGTGAACCCGACCGGCCATAGGGTGGTTTCCTATTTTTTTTATTGCCGTAATCGAAAGATAGTTGGAGTACGCATTTCACGCTTTTAGATTTTCGAATGACTATATATATTTTTCGCGATTAAATTAAAAGTGAACAATTTCAAGCGCGCGAAAACGCGACGTCTAAGTATTAATGCTGGGAAAAGCCCGTGTGACGTCATTCTGGTTCCCGCTGTCGCAAAGTGAGGTGACTTTGGGGCGAGGATATGTGTGCTGCTGCGATGCACGCTGCTAGCAGGTAGCGCTTGGCTTAAATAATGATTATTATTACCCTATCAAACGAAGGAAACTTTCCGACCTTAGGCAGTTTTAATAGGTGATTATTAAGACATGTTTCCCTGAGCTCTGTGCCTAGTGCATGCATTGGTAATCTCAGATGATGTAAAACTCCTATCTACTCGAATAGAAACTAGGTCCCCGTGACGTAACGTGGAGTGGCATCGCATGGGCGCCAATCTGGACTTTTTCAAATGCGGTTAAAATTGACCATTGCCATTATCTGATCTGGGATTTCTAAAAGCAAATAATTTTTATATTATGAATACACTAATGGAGGGTAATGAATCGCAATCAATGCCTTTCGTTTTCTTTGATTAAGGAAACTACCCTAGTAGGAAGCCCGGGTTCGCATCCCGGCTGAACCAAATGATTATTTCCATTGTGAATTTTATTCTTAGTGTATATAATCGTAAACACCAACTCAATTCCACTCACATTTCAGGAGGCAGGCAAGAAGAGCGCGAGAAGGGAGACGCAGCAGGAGAAGGGAAGTCGGTGAATCGGGGACACTTTTGCGCGCGCCCGAAATGCTATTCCGGGCAACGGGGACGGCCGGCGAGAGTTTCAAAATCAAAGAGGAATGATCAGCGGCTGGAAAGAGCGGAAAACGTCCGGTTTCATTACCCAAATAAATATATATAAAGAGCGTGCGTTTCACCTTTCCCTTATCTAATAATCGAACGATGTGCGATGAGTCGAATTCGAGAGAGTTGGCCGCTGAACCAAAAACACGGAATATACTCGGGGTGATTCACGAGGAATCTGCGATATTTAAATAAATAAAAGATCGTAGCACTTTTCCACAAGAGTTTTTAATGCGTACAACGCGTTTCGGCTCACTGAGCCATCCTCTAGTACAAGACACTTAAAAACATTTGAAAATCTCTTTTATACCCTTGAAAACGGACACTTTCATCTTTCACCTTTTCGACATTTATTTTTGTAATACTGTGGATTTCTGTGGATTTTTTTAGGATATTCAAAACTTAAGGTTAGACGAAAATGTGCAATAACAACTGTAGGAGAGGATTTTTCATCTTTGAGGGAGGGGGTGGGAACGGGCGTACAGAGTAGAGACAGTGGGAAAAGACACAACTACGGGATGTGGAGAACGCACGTTGGAAGGAGGACTCTAGTCATAACTGTAAAATGACGACACGTGGGGAAGAACCATAGAAAACGGGAGGGGGGGGTTGAGAAGAGTGAAAATAGGGGTGTTAGGGTAAAAAGAGAGGCCGCGTGTCCTTAGAAATGGAGAAAAACATTCTTGTGGAAAAGTGCTACGATCTTTTATTTATTTAAATATGTCTAATTTCCACCAATTGAAGCCGTTGAACTTGTTCGAATCTGCGATACTTCAGGAGATGGCAGGGGAGAAAATCTGAAGCATTTTCACCGGTAAACATGGGGTCCCAACTTCTTAGTTACTGAATTACCATGGAAACGCAAACATTTTTTTCAAGTTTAAATGGTTTTTTTTCTTGGGTATCCAGGCTTTTCGACATTTTTTGTAATACTGTGGATTTTTTAGGATATTCAAAACTTAAGGTTGGACGAAAATGTGCAATAAAAACTGTCGTAAAAAAATTAATCTCCAAATGAGTCTGATTGAGCAATCTTATTGTTGATACTCGCTTAAGGCTCTTGTTTAATTGACCTTAAAGAAAATTTATTCCAGACAATTATAATTGAACGGTTTTCAAGCCTTGATTATTTACTCTCCTTAACAATTCAGGGTATTTAATAAAATTTCGAAAAGGCTTTTATTAAAAATAACCTTTTCACGAAATTATTTTCCGCGATGGCTGTGGAAATGGATATTCTGTCCCTTCATACGTGGCTGTGACCATCGCTGGCAACGTCTTTCAGCCAATCCCAACGCAAAACCGCCACAGGAATTGGGTAGTTTCCTTCATCAAAGGAAACGAAAGGCATTGATTGCGATTCGTTACCCACCATTAGTGTATTTCTAATATATAAATTATTTGGTTTTAGAAATACCGGTTTAGACGAATGGCGATGGTCAAAATTATCCTCATTTAAAAAAGGCCAGATTGGCGCCCATGCGATGCCACTCCACGTGACGTCACAGGGACCTAGTTTCTGTACTAGTGGATAGGAGTTTTACATTGTCTGAGATTACCAATACATGCATGAGGCACAGAGCTCGTGGAAACATCTCTTAATAATCACCCATTACAATTACCTAAGTTAGGAAAGTTTCCTTCGTTTGATAGGGTAATAACAATCCTTATTTAAGGCAAGCGATACCAGCTAGCAGGGTACTCTGCTACCTGCTAGCATCCTGCGTCGTATCAGCGCTCAAAGCCTCGCCCCAAGGTCACCTCACTTGCGGCAGCGAGAACCAGAATGACGTCACACGCGGTTTTCCCAGCATTCATACTTAACCGTCGCGTTTTCGCGCGCTTGAAATTCTTCACTTTTCATTTAATGGCGAAAAATAGATATCGTCATTTAAAAATCTAAATGCGTGAAATACGTACTCCAGGAGTAATAATCTTTCGATTTAGGCAACAAAAAAATAATAGGAAACCACCCTATTGTGACGCCAAATTTGGCTATGGGCAATTCCATTTGTGACGGTATTACCTTTCCAGAAAACTGTGCAATAGGATATTTCGTTAAAATTGTAGCATACAAAAAATTGCAAAACTTCTAACTGTGCATGATCAAAAAATATTTATAAAGGTGATGGTCGTAGGTATACAGAGCCAAAATTAATCGTCGAAATGCCTTCTAAATATGCCCATAGTTAAAATGTGACGAAATTACTGCCAGGTCAACCTCCTAAGTGTAATGATTTGAAACATCTTCAAAACTCTGTGAATCGAAGTATAATTTGAAAACTTTTAATAAGACTCCGAACACCGATTTCATAAAATCCAAATATTTACCTTTTGATTTTGTGAGATAAAATATTTCCTGCCTAAATTTTTTTTAAGAGAAAAAGTTGACATTTTCATGGAAATGCCCCTATCAATGAAACGAAAGCTCTGAATGCGGAAAGTGACGTAACAAAGGATGGAAAAAAGTACGGTGGGAGTGACCGTGTGATTTAGAAAATAAAGGGACGGTGATCGATCACTTTTTTGGTCCATGAAAAGCTATCCTCCGAGCTATCCCTCCAATGGACGGAAGTATTATGAAGTGATTCACGCTTTACTTATAAATTTCGTCTGCATAATGCTAATATTTTTCAGTCTCAGTTGATTTTTACCGCATCAGCCGTATTTTTTATGCCTTCATCTCTGTAGGCGTTTGCCTCCGAAATCCGCCAGGTTCTTAGAAAACTATGTGCCACCGGCATAAAAATAATACGACCGATTTCGATAAAATTTCGGATCTGAAACCCTGATCTCGATCTACTACTCATTTTATTCGAGAAAAAGTCAAAACATAACCTCCTTCGCGTCAGCTGTCAACTCCTCAGGGAATGAATGCATTGCGGCGGTCTGTTCGAAGGAAGTAACTTCTGGATCTCCCAAAGCCTCCCACCTGGCCACGTGCCTGTTTACTGCGCAATACAAATATATATTTACATGCATATGTTACATATATTTTCGTACTCTACCACATCACGAATATATGGTTATGAATGAGTAAATTGAGGTTATTTGATGGTTTCATTTATGCGATTGGCCTGTAATGTCTCCCTATCACCTTAAATAATAAACTATAAAAACTATTCACGAAGTTTTTTACAACTTCTATGATGGTAGGCCAATTTCAGAATAGAATTCCTCTGAATTAAGCAAATCCTGAATCAAGCGGTCATTTTTTTCGTCCCTCAGAGTGTGACTTGAATTTAGTTTATTTAACTGTAATAAATCAATTCTTTTGGCAAGTTTCCCAATATCTTATAATCCTGAACACTGGAGGTAGATTTGCTGTGAGCGACTGTGCCATGTTACTTTTTTATTTTGACAATACGATCAAAGGTTATCTCGACGTAATCATAACATCCTTTGCGTAAGCATAACATCACGATTGCATAACATCCTTTATTCGTTGAATAAAACAAGTAGGATATCACACATTATGCGATCCTTTGAAATGAGTGCACTCATGGATGAGAATTATTTCTGGTCTCCATACCTTTCGGCAAACCTCGTGAAAGTAGAAATTTTTCTGTTAAATTCTAGAATATTTAGGCGAGAAAACTTAAGTCGAAAAAATATCACCCTTTCGAGTTGAAAGCGAGCGATTCTTTGCTTTCTCGAATGCATTCATCTAGACCACGGAACTTTCGGAGGCTGGCGAAGAAATCCTCACTTTCACTCATACGGAGGTACTTTCTTATTTCCACCCCGTCTCCTTTCACTCAATCCCTTCCTCAGGTAACACTCTCTCACTCCTCTGATTCTGATAGTCATTATCTTCTGAGACAGCAGCGAACGCCTATAAAGTATTTTGGCTTCGATTATGAAAAAATCAATTTGGTTCAGGCATCGTACGTCATAATGAGTGACTTATGGGCTTTCATGAAGTTTGAAAGTTGCAAAAGGAGAATATTAAAGGTTATTTTCGCGTAAATATTGATATACACGGGTAAAAAAATCATTAAGTAACTGCTAATGGATCGCATTCATTGTATAATGGCTATTCACGCCTTCCACCTCAATTCTACAAAAAAAACATCCGAAATGTTCAGTTCAGCTCTCCCATTGATTTCATAAAAACCATTTCGTAGTAATATTTGTTTCAATATTGACGAAAACTGCTTTTAGAAAATTCACTGCCCGTGTTTCAATGGCATTAGTTCATTCATTACCAAATCAAGAAGGTCTTCAATAAGATAGGCCAAAGAAGCAAATAATTAAGATCTAGATTAAACCTTCAATTCAAATTAATATACAAATCAATCAATCAATCAATCCTTCATTACAAAAAAATAACGGACTTCAATTAACATCAAATTCTTCACCTGTGAATGGTCACTGCGTATAATTCGTTGAAAAGGCCACCCTTTGCTTAAATACAAATAAGTATATTCTCGGAATCATGATTGCGATGATCATTATTTCACTACTCCAACTTCTCCTTTGCTAGTTTTCTCCGTAAGTAAATGTTTTCTGAGAATATTGGCATTAATTTTAATGAGAACATGGACATCATTCAAGGCTTTCCGGACGAATCACGTTAAAGGCATGAATTCTCTCCCGAGATTGGATGAGTAAGGTAGAGAGTATATTTGCTGCCGACAAACGCTGCGTTTTCGTCGGTCGACTCGAATGAAAACGTGGGACTCGCGGAGTTACATCCAATCCACTATCTCTCACCGAGAAATTCGGAAGGAAATCCCGGCGTAACACTGGGGATGGTATTCCCACGGACGACGCTGCAATCGGCGGCTGGTCGCGTTTCGGACATTGCCCAAGTCATGAGGAAGTCATGAAAGATGGATGGATGTTGCTTGGCAATGGCACCCGGAAAATCTCCAGGGAGAGAGAGGCTATTGCGTCACCATCGCGGTTTCTCACGGAAACCGCTCGCCCTCTTTTCTCAATTCTCCACGGCAACTGACCTCTTTCCTGATGCTCACATACTGAAGGGGATCGCATTCGATGTTCCTGGAACCCTTAAAATGAAAAAAAAGCACTTCCAAAGATATTGAAATCTTAGGTGCACTATTGGAAGATCGTACCACTAGAGATGAGTAAGTCATGGGATAAGGAGGGATGCAGGAAAAAGGTATGATTGGACTCCAATAATGAGAGTCATCATCTTAAGTAGAGATGCGTGAAAATCGCAAATGCGATGTAGATGCGGTTTGCGCAAATAAATGCGACATAGATGCGATAACTGGACTTTTATGATATTTCTACGCAAATTTACCTCTTCCACGGCAAAATTCGTACATTTTGTGCCGAGCGCGGTTAAATGCTCCAACGACACTCACCGCTAAAGGATGTGAGCGACTGGCCAGCTGCTAGCTGGCTGGGACTCTACGTGGCCGCGAACTACAAGTGGGCGCGGGCTAGCTACACCTCCGCCACTATATGTCTTATTACTTAATTTATTATTGTTCTACAACATAATTATTTAAAATATTCTGTATTTTGTCATATAACTGTGTTTCACTACATTTTATCGTCATCTACCTCATTATGAAAATAAAAAATAGACGCTACAAAATGCGATAAACTGTTATTGAAAGTGCGATAAAATAAAAATGAAAGTGCGATTTTCACGTATCTATACCCATGATAAAAAATGTTGGTTGAGTTTCAGAGATGTTGCTGACAATGATTGAAGAAATGAAACGGTGTCATCGATAAAATCAACGTGTTAATCAATGAAAACTTACGCCACGGACTATTTTCACATCTTACGTAGCGATGCGTATACAACGGCCTATGAAAAGGATTGTATTACGAATACATCAATACTTAGGTCGAATTTATCCGGCCCCTTCAGTCAACCTTGTATTCATGTATTTATTAGAATTTTTTATAACCAATTCCGCTGGTCATCCTAGGTCAGAATACCTTTAGTGGTACTTGATTTTCCTTCAGAATGCAATGCTTGCCTTCCTCGAACCGACTCCCCCTTGTGTATCGCTAACTGTGCTGTCTATTCAGAGTACACCAGTGCCAATGCAGGAATTAACTTTCATTTCAGTTTCTCGCGTGTTGTGGTGCTAAGTCATCTCTCAAAGATTGAGACAGACCGAAAATTGGAAAACGATTTAGGATGTGTTACGATTCTTCGGAAAACAGTTTAAAACACTAATTTTGCTTGTAAGAATTGCCTAGTCAATGTTGCGTGGCAGCATATGTACTTCAATATCTCACTGAATCAATTTCCTCGCTTCAATTGGTTCATAGCATTACTTGAAGTTTAGATTTTTATTATTATTTCAAAGAATATGCTAAGCAAATTTTCTACAATGCTGTCCTTCATTCTTCACATAATTTTGGTTAAATATTATTAATAAAACACTTTTTTTACAAAAATGTCTTGTTCTCTCTGGAGTGTAGATCGGGAAATAATTTCTCCCGTTAATTCAGAAAAATGCTTACGTTACGGTGAGTGCATCCACCTTCGTAATCGCTAATTTTATGCTATTAATATAAACTATTTGAATTGGTGCGACCATTTCAACAGCCTTTTGAATAAACTCATCGAAATGTTGACATTGTTTAGGCATAAAATTATTTCTTCGCCAATATTCCAGAGATGAGGCCACATAGTTCACGTGCAAAGCGCCACACCTCGTAATGACGGTGTGAATACTATCAAAATATAAATCGTATTAAAATATTAATATTTTATTAAATTTAATAATGATTCAAATATTATTTATTATATTTTATACTTAATAATAATTTAAATAGCATTAAAATAGGCGACTTATGAAAGGGAATATCTGACAGTTACGATAAATTCAAACCCACCGTGAATAACGCAAATAATAAATATTTATGGCACAGCCCTGAAGAAGTTAGGATTCGTCAAGCGTATAGTGGGAAGATTTTCAAATGAGAAAGTAAAAGAGAGGTGCTATTTCGCACTCATCCGACCGCACCTTGAATGTGCGGCGATCGCGTGGGATCTGGAGCAGATGGACCTAATCCTTGAACTTAATAAAATGCAAAGGAAAGCTGAGCAATTAGTGAAATAATGCTGCGGGCGTACAGCAAGAGTTACACAGATGTTAACCAAATTAGGCTGGGAGCCGCTAGAGACTCGAGGGCTGCGCGCTAGTCTTAGATTACTTGAACAATCGAGAATAGATGTATTTAGGAGCAACACGGAGAACACCATCTTAGAGTCCCACCATATTTCCTGGTCCAATAGAAACTATAAATGAACAGAGATATTTAGCCGAACGGATAGATATGCGTATTCGTTTCTGCCGAACAGAAAAGGCTTTGATAAAAGCTGGGCAGAATTTCGCGGGAGAATTTCCTTGATATTCGTTAACGCTGGTGTTCTGCCACGCACCTTTTTTAGGCGGCTTGCAGGGTAGTATGTAGATATAGATCGCTGATATAACGACTAAGTGTTAACATATATAAGATTCAATAACTATGAATGACTTGGCGGATTGATGATTTGTTGATAAAAGAGATGAGTGGACCGCCATTTTAAGGTGAACACACACTGGTATTTGTTGGCGTAGCCACCGAATTCATGAAGTAATATAGAGAGAGGACTGCTCCAGTTGGTGAAGATGCTTTGAAAGGAGCTGGAGTTTCTCCCCTAAGCCCAAAAGCAGTGCTACCGCATATTTCCATGCCGACGGAAAGAATGGATTTAAAAGGTTAAAGAGCGCGAGTTTGCGCTATTGTTGAGTGGGAGGAGTTAGGCGTGGGTTTGGAGGAGAAAGTGGGTTGTTGGATAGAGAGAGAGAGGTTTAGCGGCATTAGAATTGAATGGGAAAGTAGAGTGATGGCGACTCGTGAAATATACGCGGAGAGCTCACGGAAATCTCTCCCCGCCTTGCTTTCTTTCTATGGATCTGTGCTTCGCTCGGTTGAGAAGACAATCGCGGTGCGACGTTACGCCGAGTGCCCAGTGACAAAGGAGGTGAAGAAGACTTTGGGGTCGCACTGCAAAAGAAGGGGATGCGGGATTATTTGGGGCGCGGTGACTGGGGGATGTAAATTGGTGAAAGTGAAGAGAATACGCCCCGTGAAGAAGGCGGTGTCCGATTCACGGTGCATGGAAAGTGCACAGTGTAAAGAATGCCTCGCGGAGGACGCGTTTGAATCAATAGAGAACATAATGGTCTTTAATTAGGCAGAACCCCACACGACCCGTCACGATGACCGCGCTTTCCACACGCATAGTTCTATCAGTTAACATTAGAGTGGAAGAGAGATACAGATGAATACCATTCACGAAAATCTGAATAGAAAAAAATATTTTCATTCATGCACAGAATTATTGAGGCCTTAACCTTGTAGAGTTACATTTTAATTTCGGAAAATAACAAGATTTGCTTTCATCGATTTGCTTCCATGATAACAGGTTAAGTTGTAGAAAGAAAAGTTTGTTAGTTTTTCGAACTTATTTTCAATCAAATTAGCAAGAGGCCATCGAAAAAATTTTACTTCAGAGAATTAAAATGCTGATCCATTTTTATGCTGTCCGGTTTCTTCTTGATGGAGTCAATTTCGACTTTTGCCACCAAAAATTACAAAAAATACATGGAAAAATATTACTAAGCCTTGTAGATATTTAAATTTAATTGGAAAACCCTGAGCGAATGGAAATAGCGATGATTGCTGAATGAAATCTGAATGAATCAATATGATAATACATCAAAATGATATGGAGGGCGCAGGTAACAAACAGTTTACAGGTAGAATGTGGGGTATGTGGACCGTTATTACTTTCCTTGAAATGGAAGTTAATCATGACGAGTTAGAGAATATGCGAGTAAATGAGCAGAAAATTTGGAAGTCATTTTTTAGAACTAGCAATGAAGAGAAATAACTTTGAAGATAAGTAATAAGGAACTTTATCAGGTAATAGTTGATTATAAATTAATCCTGAATTAGACGGAATTATACCGATCTTATGGGGATATTTAATACAATCAGGGCCATTCCTTCATTTGATTAGGAACTCAGCAAAATTTTTCGTTATGCCGCGTATGGCTCACGAATATTGATATTATTCTTGACGACGGACATAACGATAAAATAAATATTTTGAGAAAATAAAAATGCAACTTCAAAATCCCAGGTTATTTTCAGAATAAAAAAAAGAAATGAAGGGTTGCGCTTTATGCAGCCCACGTTCCAAGTTATTTTTCCGTATTCAAATTGCGTTATGTCTTTCTTCCAAATTTCCTTTTAGACGTTTCCGTAAGGGATACATTAGAGCGTATTCTATTTAAAAGTTAGAAAATGTTATTTTAGATCCCGAATAAATTGTCGTTAGAGGAAAACGGAGTCAGCAGTAAGGAGATCATGGAAATAATTGCGTTAGAAAAGGAGGCGTTCGTGGATAGGAAGGAGCTTATGAGAGGATCGCTTAAAGTTTTAAGTTTAAAGTAAAGGTTAGTGACGAGTCTGCTCTGGATTGTAGGTCTCTAAGGTGCGAAAACGTAGACACTTAGGAGGGAAGACAAGAGAAGACTGGAGGTGTTCGAGATGTGGGTATGGAGAAGGTGAAGTGGAGGGAGAGGAAGAGGAACGACGAAGTGTTGGACATGGTGGGTGAGGAGAGGCAGCTTATGGATGCGATAAGGAGATAGAGTGTATGGATGGAAGGAGTTATTAGCGGGGAGGGGATGTTGAAAACGGTGTTACGGCCTAGTTACACCATACATTAACACGTACGGCTTAATGTTTAAGTGTATGAACGCGAGAATGAACGCCAAAATGCACCGTGTAACCACCCAACTTGAGCGAATACATGCACAGGAAAAAGAACCTGTTCTAATGTGGTTCTTGCATTCGTACATGTTCCGTTCCGGTCCACCTAAACCATTCACGCAAACGTACATTAACTTGTGCGTGTTAATGCACCGTGTAACCAGGTCTTTAGAAGGTAGAACTTTAGGTAAATGATGGAGAGGAAGGAAGAGAATAGGATTTTTTTTTGATAGAATGTACTTGCTGTGAATTGAAGAGGGAAGGAAGTACATGAAGGAAGGGGAGGCTGCCAGAATACTTCTTAAGTACTACATGGAAAGGCGTACTTAATTACATCTTAATAGGTAGAATACTTAAACATTAAGAATACACTGTCACACCGATGCCAGCGCTGTTATATTTCCCAAAGTCTGAGGTTGCTGCAAAGTTGATGGAATTCTACGTGGCACGGTTAAGTTGGCACGCGTGGTGCGAGGGAGGTGAGGAGATCACGTGGATGTGCCTGTGACGCTGGCAGCCCCCCGCGCTTGGAGATGTCTGCCGGGAAGTGAAAGGATTCGGGGGGCGAACCAACCCCCCCCCTTTCCCCACCCACCCCTTCCCCACCCACCCCTTCCCCTCCCAACTCAAATCAGAGCGATCGAATCCACCGCTTCCCTCTCTCTATCTCTCTCTCTCTCTTGCTTTCAACCAATCCCGCATCGTTCGAGCCTATTTTATAAATGTCCAAGTAAATCATGTCTCATAATGTGGTCAACCAAGTTGTTCCATCAAGCCATCATGTTTCATGATGAGAAATGATGGTCTGATTATTACAATCTCAGAGGGACAGGTTGAAGGGAAGAAGGCCAAGGGATGGCCCCGAATGAGTTACACAGGAGGGGTTGCATAAAGGATATATATATAAAGAGAAGGAATACGTCGCTATGAAAAGGTTAGCAGACAGGAGAGAGGAATGGAGAGCTGCGTCAAACCAATCCTAGGAGACCTAAAAAAGAGCGTGCACCAGTCCCTTCCGATGAAGTCTTGATTGTCGTCGACATTTTCGGCAATATTTAATCCATTGTCAAATATTTCGCGGCGATGCGATGAGGTAAATGGATCCATACGATCTCAATATTTACGTTACAATTGAGGGTTATCATAAAATAATGGCGCGGTTTCAGAGAAGATAGGGCGGCAGAGATTATTCAGAGGCTGCCCGATCCCTGATAGAATGGCTTTAAGAGGGCACTTCATGTGCAACACTGCTTCGTCCGTCGGATGGGACGTTAAGCCGTGGTCGTTTTGGACACCTTTTGTAAGGAGTAGGCTAATATCAACGCCGGGTTTTCTCTCTTGTCGAGGCACTCATTTTGGAATTTATTAATTCTATTAAAAAACTATTCGAAAGAAAAAAGACGAAAGATTTGAAAGAAAATAAGACGACAAATTCGAAAACTAGCATACAAGGTTGAGAAAAATTATGCCACGAAATTTTTACCCTGGATAGCTGATGTCCGTAAGAGCCAAAATTACTGATGATGTTCACGTCGAAAACGCACCATTTTTCGCACCACAGAAACTTTGAGCCAAGCGATTGGCCTCGAGTTTGTCCTGTTGCCAGATGCATTGGATACCTCAAGACTTCGAATGCATTTCCTGCTGGAGATCGCGGTGTATCCAATTTTTTATCCAACTACTATATTGGCAATGCAGACGTATAATATCAAAAGAACTTGTCGGTCATGTATACTACACCACACCAAACCATCCTCATAACACACCGAGACAAATCTAAGGCTGGGTTTACCGGAAAAGATGTTGACGTCTCCGGTCCACTGTGACACCATTGTGACTCATTTGCGTTGGTTATACGAGTGTTGTTTTTTTCAGCCCTTTGATCACTCAGCAAAATCGCCGTACAAGGGACAGCCATGTACTGCGCGCAGAAGGAATCTACCGGTCCTCCGTAAACCCCACGCTCTGCCATTTGAGAGCGTATTGTGTATCTTTTGCGTGGTTAACGGTCTCATTAACAACTTAACATTCTCACTAACAGCGATTGTAACTCCACGCTAGGATCGTATGATTCAGAAAATGATGGCCCATGTGATCACTCTTTTTTGTCCCTGAAAACGATTCGAAGGTGTCACTCTGGTGATTTATTTACTCACTAATGCCTTCTATTCACATATGGCCAAAACTGGGGCTTTCCGGCGACGGCAACACCACGTTGTCCGAAAGGCTTGACTCCTAATCGCCGGATGATCTAGAGATGAACTGAAATCTAAATATTTCTCCAGGGTTTTCTTCCGCGTCAGATTGTTGGTTGACAACAGTTTCGCTGGCTATCCTGCCAGCGTCTTCAGGTCGAAGGTGTCGGCTGTTGGTTTCTGCCTCGCTTATATACTGTAGGCTGGATGGGAGCTGCACTGTGATTGGCTGTCTGACTGGGTGCTTCTCTCTGGTTGGCTCTCTCTTTGATCACTCTTTTCCAGGCGCTGTGAAGGAAGTATCCATCTTCTCTATTGAAATTCAAAGGTGTTTTTTGAATTTCTATTGCTTCCCTGATTTGTCTAGGGAAGTATCGGCACTCCTTAACTAATAGTTTCTTCTCGTCAAATTTAATGTCATGGCCGGGTTCCGACCATGCATGTTCGGCGATGGCAGAGAGTTGAAACTGCTTGTTCTTGGTCGCCCTCTGATGTTCTTTAATCCTCACATGCATGGAGCGGCAAGCGCCTGGAAAAGAGTGATCAAAGAGAGAGCCAACCAGAGAGAAGCACCCAGTCAGACAGCCAATCACAGTGCAGCTCCCATCCAGCCTACAGTATATAAGTGAGGCAGAAACCAACAGCCGACACCTTCGACCTGAAGACGCTGGCAGGATAGCCAGCGAAACTGTTGTCAACCAACAATCTGACGCGGAAGAAAACCCTGGAGAAATGCAGAGATCAAACCATCGCCGCGGAAACCTACGCTCTAACATGAAATCTAAATAATTATTGTTGAAAGCCAGAGATTTTACCGGTCGGCGAGCCACCTTTTTGTCAAGACATGAACCTCTGTACAGAGAGCCCTGGGTTGGGAAAAGATGGGGCCATCTGGCCTCACCCAACCCAAGTTCAAGTTAATCTCGGTAAAAAGCAACTTGCGAAGTAAAAAGTACCATTTCTGAAAAAGAAACTAAGTTACATTTAAGTTTTATAAAATCCCTTTCTTTTAATTTTGATTGCTTGTTAACAAAAAAGTAATATTAGCCTTCGATGCCGATGTCTTCGCGAGGTGTCGTTTCTTTTCGTCTGGAAGTGCGTTCCGAAACGTTTAACTCACGGTCACTCTACACATCCCCTCTGACGAGGGGATGTCGCCGAGTTCGTCAACCGGTACATTTTACAAATACGCAACTGTTAATGAGGGTCCCTTCCCCACGTTAACGGCCATAGGTTTTCGATGAACGTGTTCAACACCTTCATTTATGCATATTTTACCATGTCGGTCCTCAACAAGTTACTCTTCTATGAGTCTATTTTATATCTTTACCTCCTTAGAATCATAGATTATTGTCTAATAGGGTTCAATTCATTTTATATATTTAAAACAATGAAAAAAATTATCAAACATATATTACAAAGTGTTGAAAATTGCTCGGCAAATACTCATAAAATATATATTAGAAATAAAAAAAATATATATTATAATATAATAAATAATAAAGAAATAAAAATATATATTAGCAAAAATGAAGAAATTACCAGAATAACGAAGTTACCAGAATGGTACACAAAAAATGAAATAAATCAAAAGAAAAAATATTTAAGTTGTCAACTGTTTCAGATTCTTATTCTGGAATCGCTCTGTTTTACGTAATAAATTTTAAATTTAAGTTTCTATTTCATAAAGACAACACTTCACACCAGCAGCAGTACACATGCGCTATTTTTCAAACGAATAATGGTAAACTGGCCGGTTAGGTTGCGTTATTCTTAGCCAAGGCTCACCGGTACAGCAAGTATATTCGCACCTTCCGCAGGGTCATTCGGCGAGATCAGAGGAGGCATCCGTCTCATCGCGGACATTGTCCATTGAGTGGTCTCGGGCTTTCTCCGCCTGTGATGTTGCGTTCCGGAACTCATGCAACCAATGCACTCAACCCCACCTTCATTCGTCTATTCTTACTCATTGCATTCTTTCACAAGTATACCCGTCTATATTAAATTCTTAGATACCGTTTCATTCTCCCCTTTTATCCGCTGGGCGAGCTCCGAGGCCAAATTCTCACGAATCGACTTTCACCAACATTTAACGAATGACATCAATTCGAGTTAGTTCATTTAAAATTTTAGCGATTAAAAGTTAAAGGTTAACTGTAGTAAAAATAAAACAATTAAATTTCACAGGTAACAAAATTTTCAATAATGAATTTTGGTTGTAAAATGTTTTAATCGCTATTCCTAACTATTAGTTTTACATATAAAATTCGAGGAATCAAGCGAGATGGAGTGGAATTGATTCATAATGAAACAATGACTTGCAATTTTCCACAATAATAACCACAATTTCATTCAATTTCCACAATTATTATTGTGGAAAATTGCAAGTCATTGTTTCATTATTAGTGTTACTTTACAGGAGTAAAAGATCCACTACCTTCCATGGTGTAAGACAGCATAGTACATGTATGTACCTTTCTGCAGTTGTCGGCAATCACGTGTCGGGGAGACAAAGAGGGCGACACAATGCAGGAACATGGACGAGCTACGTTAAAAATAAAAGTTTTTGGTCCCTGAAAAGCTGTCGCTGTAGCTATCACTCCAAAGGGACGCAAATAAATGGTGGTGTGATTCAGTCCTCAGACGCTCACTTTTACACATGAGTGGTAATTGGACCATAGGCTTTGAAATCGGTATTCTTCAGCTCCGATCCGTGGAATGCGAGGGAGGAGAAATCTGCCTCCGTCGCAGTGAAAGCATTCGCTGGATGCATTCACCCAATTAGCCGCACAATCCTTTCTCGCATATCTCCCCTCTCCACCTCTCGTCATTGCGTGCACGCGTCGCCGCGATCACGTGGAGAAACAACCCCGCTTTTTTCTCCCACAGTGGAGATACTGAAGATTCCGTTTAATGGGTCCACCGGTTACTTTGGGCAGCCGCTTAATTGGGGCAAAGATCTTGAAGAACAGAACCCAATAGAGGAATATCCCAGAGTATCCTCCGCTTAATTGGGACAGCATGCTGCTTTATTGGGCCATGAGTCGGCGACATAGACTCTATACTCGCGACTAAGTTAAAATTTTTTATTTTCTGAATTCTATCTTTTTATTTTCCTCTTTCGATTCACTCTTATTTTTCAAAAATGTTCCTATTCTTGCCCTATTTTGAAAGCTCTTGTTGTTATACTATCCGCAAGAGTATAGGACTTTTCTTTAAAGGACTTAATAAAAGACATTCCTTCGGCGTCGCCCGAGGCTGTGAAACATATTTTTAAATAAATTGTTATAGTTCTTAAAAATGGTAATAAATTAACTAAACTCGCTGATTTATTAATCAAATTAATAGTTTAATAAACTTATGGTTCATTATAAACATTCTTTAGCCTTCTTTCTATCATTTCAACGTTTGTTTATGCCCATGTACAGGATAGTTCGCATAATTGGGACAGCCGCTTAGTTGGGGCAAAGTGCGTAAGTCCCGATATGTCCCAATTAACCGTAATCTACTGTATTTCGAAGCTGGGACATTCTGAGTTACGCACACTGGGCCCAAATCGAAAAAATGACGGCGGCCAAGGCACAAACTTTCGACTTTCAACATGAACTGTAAAATGTAGGACTTAACTTTTTCCCGGCGAATGGCGGCTGTAAATTCTCGTGATATCGTCCGGGTAACCTCCATATGCCCGCACGAAGATGGAATTTCATCGAAACGTCAGCAGCGATGTAGATTGAGAAGATTACCCGGATGAAATTCCGAGAATAATTTACTTTTAACCATGATGCATGATTTACAGTATTCTTATTTTTCAGGATACGACCTAGAATATTTAGCACCTGGTAGGTTTCAGTAATTATTATGCTTACCTACATAACTCATTAAACATGGACATGTCGAGAACAATAAGGCCGACGCGTGAAAATAGTCCATTTTAGACCTCATCGCTTTTGACCAATATTAATGGGTTGGATTCGCTGAGAATTTTAAGTGACACTACATGTGTTTTTAAGTGACACCACTGGTTGTATCAGTGCTGTAATGGTGCTTATTGTGTGGTTATTAATCTTTAAAAATCTCTGTTAACCTTTAAGTCATTTGCCCAACGTATAAAGCGATTTCCTGCCTAAATCAGCCTCGAATAATGGACATGTGCGATTTTTTTACATTTATGCATTCTGAGACACTTTAAATGTTCACACGTCAAAAAACGTTACTACTGCCTCTCAACTTTTACTCGTTAAATTTATTTTGTGTTTAACTATCTTTGAGACATAACCATTAATGCTTTCTGAAGCCATTGAGCAGGGGTATGGATACGATGAACTTCGTAGACACTTTTGGAATGGAACGCTTTCTGTTCTTTTTCTGCTCCTAGAGTAGCGGCATGAAAGGTCATCACCATATTAGCAGGCCGTGCGTGGAAGCATCTTACTAGTATACTATATTCATCTACATAATACCCAGCGAGCCACCTCTAGGTTGTTTGGCAGGGGGTGATCAATCACCAGCATGCAGCATGCAATTGGACTCCCACATGCACACCACACGGTCCAAAAAACATCACGCAAAATATACTACCATATTCTGTTATAAATAAAAATAAAATGAAGAAACATGCATTAAGTTTTACATAGTTAGTAGGCTACACTACATGTCATGCAATCTATTTATGAGTTCTATCGCTGCCCTTATAAACTCTTATTGACCGTGGAAAAAAAGATATTCTGAATCTCTCTGTTCTACAATCTATCTCCTAGATATTTCACCGATTCAACAGTCTCTAATTGGGTACCCCGAATTATGTAGCTACGTTGTAGGGAGTTATTTTTCTTCCAGAAATTCATTACGAGGCAATTTTTCAAATTTAATTCTAACTGCCATGCATCGTACCACGCTTGGATAGCAGCAACGTCATTCGTTAGTTCATCTATATCTTTGCTGGAACGGATTTCTCTGTAAACTACAGCGTCGTCTTCAAATAATGGTAACTTACTATGTACTACTTCGCCAATGTCGTTTATATTAAGGGGTCTCAGGCTTGTTATTCATCGACTGATCGATATCAAAACGTGAAGGCGTGAGGTCAGCTGCCAGTGCGACCGGGGTGGGTCCATCGGCCGCCAACGCGTGGACCGTGTGATCGGTAGCCCATGTGTGTTGTTGATAGAGGAGGGAAAGTATTTCTGGGCTTTCTCTCTCTCTCTCTCTCTTTCTACGGCCGATTCCCAGGTTGTCCGATGGCGCAGTGGAGGGGGCGGGGGAGAGAGGGAGGGGACCCGCCGGAGTGAAAAGGCACGAGGTTTCCCTCCGACCCGACTTTCCAATTTCAGCGTCGAGAGATTTTCCCCCAGCTTTCCAGGGCGGAGTTCGGGGCTGGGAGAGTTCGTTCGTTTTTGGAGACTTGATACATTTTATGCTGTGGGGATAATAATACAGGCCAACAACAAAATTTTGTTTGAAAACTTTTTTATTTTAATAGCTGATCTTAATAGATTTGTATGTGCCGAATCAAAACCTGGCCTTAGTTTTTTTGTATCACCCATAGTTTCCAAGCAATAAGTATTTAATATTTAGTCTAATACCCCTAAACGGCATATAGGGAAATCAATGAACCACTGTGTTACATCATAAAATTGTTTGTATTTACAGTTCACTACAACGTGATAAAATTGTTTGTATTTACTACAGCGTGATAATACAGGGTTCACTTGTCAACTGGAATTGGTCTATAAACCTACTTTTTCAATTTTATTATAACTATATAAAAAAGCTGTTAAATTCTAAAAATATTGCTTGATTTCATAAATTTAACTGTAAAATGTGAATAAATGGTGGGTGATACAACTTTAAAACCATCATATTTGCATTCAGCAACTTAAAAAACATAAGAATAAGGTATTTTCAGTGAAAACTTTTTTTCATTGTTGGCCTGTGGAATTCATATTTTAGCAGAAACACGAGAGCCACCGACGACCGTATTAAAATGAGAGTTGCGTATATTTTTCGGAGACTAACCGATCCCTACTTGTGAGCTATGGCGAGAGCACTCCGTCCGTCGGATGGGACGTTAAACGTGGTCTCCTATCGCTGCCTAGATTTTTTTATGCTGCATTGAGCGAGAGGGCATGGATCCTCACGCCAGTGCTATCCATTCGTGGTGCGTTGCGTAAAAAATTCCCTCGTGGAAAACAAGAATTTTCCGTTAGGAGCATTAACCGATGATATTTGTAAACACCGCAGCAGACGGACGAATGGAAAGGTAAATTCAATCGTGTCAGGCGAAACATGATGTAACTCCTTCATGATGAATCATAAAAGAAAATACAATGGCAGGTTCCACAGTTTAATAAATACTGCGACCGGGGTTAATAAATACTGCAAGGCGTGATGATGATATCATGTATTCGAAATCGGTGGCAGTATTTATTAAATTTTGGAACCTGCCATTGTTTTTCCTTCTTCGAATGGAAAGGTACTGACCTCTCAAAGCCTCGTAAAATTCAAAGCGATCAGGGGGGAGGGGGGCGTAATTCATTCCAGGTGATATATCCAACTGTCCTAATGTTTCCAATCAATTCCAAATAAAATAATCAAATCAGTCAACTTTCCCATGCGCATGAGCACAAAAGTGAAACCAAACTATTACCATCACAAATAAAAATTAAGAGTTTCTTTTCGAGGTATTCCCCACGAACCATTGATTCAAAAGATAAAATATCGGTAGCAATGAAACACTTTCAAGTTCATACCATACTATTTCATTTTTACACCACTTTAAATTCGATTTTGGAAGATTTTACTGTGAATAAGTAAAATCCAGAGATCAAATCGTTGAATAACCATCAAGGTGGACAGAGATATCAGTGACTCACAAGTGGGTCCTCTGAAGGAAACAACCCACCGGGGCCGGGAACCAAGTCCGAGAATTATACGCCCGCGCTACAGGGGAGGGGTTTGGATGGGAAGGAACAAGGAAAGAGGGGCCGCGGCGATAGGAACCCGTCGACGCCTCAGGGATAGGGATAGGGTTGGAAGGGACGGGGTGCACACCTCTCCGCAATAGGAGCGGAAAGGGCCCACTAAATATAGTAACCTGGCATCAGCCAATAATGTGGCAACGATTTTGGTGGATTTTCCTATGAAAGAGAAAAATCCATCGATCAAATCGTTGGACAACGGATATAGCAGTAAGGATATAAGGAAGAGAATTGCGTTTGCGAAGGAGAGGTTCATGAACTGTGAGGTGCTTATCAGAGGATCGTTACTTAAAGCCGTTTCACGGGGCACGGAATTGCGCAGGTTAGAACTGCGTTAATTTCTAAAATGGCGTAGAATTGCGCGAATGCATGAACAAAATTAGAACTGGGGCTATTTTGCCATCCCAAGTCCACGCATTTTCGCATGTGTTCTAGCTATTCACCACTTTATACGACGCAATTTTGACTGCGCCTTCGTACAAACGTCAGATTGTGCAAGTACCTGCCCCGTGTAAAACGGCCTTGAGAGTTTAAAGTAAAAGTTTGTGAAGAGTCTGATCTGAAGTGTAGCGTCTTACGGTGCAGAAACGTGGACACTAATGAGGGAGGACGAGAGAAGATTGGAGACATTCGAGATGTGGGTACGGAGAAGAATGGAGAAGGTGAATTGTACGGAGAGGAGGAGGAACGACGAAGTGTTGGACAAGGTGGGTGAGGAGAGGCAGCTTCGAAATGAGATACGGAGGAGATAGATGGTATGGATGGAGAGAGTACTTAGTGGGGAGAGGATGCTGAAAACAGTTTTATAGAGGGTAGAAAGTTGGGCAAACGAAGGAGAGCAAGGAAGAGAAAAGGATTTTTAGATAAAGTGAAAGGGGGTAGGTCTTATTGTGATTTGAAGAGGGAAGTCCATTAATGGTGGAGAGACTGCACGAATACTCCGTTAATATTCCATGGAAACCCACCTTAAATGGTAGTACAATAGAAAGTACAGGGCGAGGAAAAATTGTACCACGGAATTTAAACCCTGGATAGCTGATGTCAGTAGGAAGCAAAATTAATTACGGTATCTAAATCGAAAACGCACCATTTTTAAACCACATACTCTTTGAGGAAAGCTCTCCGATTGACCTCGAGTTGGCCCTGTTGCCGGTTGCCTTGGATACATCGCGATCTCCATCAGACAAAGCGTACGAAGTGAGAGCATCTGGCAACAGCGGAAACTCGCGGCCAATCGGAGCGCTTGGCTAAGAGTTTCTGTAGTTTGAAAATTGCGCGTTTTCGACCGAAAAATCATTTGTACTTTTTTGATTCGACTGCTGTCATCAGCTATCAAGGGCTAAAACTTCTTGAGACAGTTTTCCTCCGCCCTGAATAGAATGAGGCCTGAGAATAGAGGACGACTAGAAGAGAGAGGAGTGGGAAAGCAAGGAGGAGGCCCAGGAGACGACGAGGAAGAAGCCGCATCATTGGTTTCATTGTTGTTGATAGCATCTTGGAGCCACAAAAGGAGGTCACAGCCTTTTCGGTTCGGTATTAGATGATGTGTTAATATTGAGGGGTCCGCGCCGAGCATCGATTAATCTTATTCCGATCTTTGGAATTGCAGAAATCTCCCGTGACGGAATGGTATTCATCGATATTTCTCGCCTGAGAAGCGAGTCCATTCGATTACTCTCAAACGAGCCTGTTTGAGAAATTAAGGGGGGGGCCTGATATACGCAATGCACGTTCCCTCCCTTCCCCCTTTGCCTCCAGTTGATTTTCTCCCGACATGTGTCGGTTCAGCACGCGCGTCCCATCGCGTTCCTCCCCTCAAGGGAGAATCCAAGGAGGTTCTAAACACACTGGAGACGCTGTATTCGAGTTTTAAGCGGAGTCAGAATACCGCCGTCTTGGTTTGACCATTTTCGGACTTAGTCTCAAACAGTACACGTACATAATCAAGTATTCTATTCCTTATATCGCCTCTGATTTATAAAATGAAAATGCAACGATTACTTCTTGATTGTCGTCGGAGTTTTCCGATCGTTTGTCATGCTACTCTGTATATTTAACTGTCCACATAGCCCTATCGCGGTGATAAAATATCGTCGTGAACATACTTTCGTACTATTATTGCGACCAGTCTGCTATCGCAAGATTTCCATTGGCTTTAATCTAATTACTCACCTGTAGAAGTGCAGGGGAATGGATATTTTACACATGTAAAATGCTATTTTCGGCTAAGCTATATAGTTGCACAGCTGAACAGTGGTGATTAACAATAAATTTTCCTTGGGAAAAGATATTCGAGGCATATTTTCTCGAAGCCTTCCCATAATGATAGAAAAAAAGGTTTACTGTGTTCGTTTGCGACAATTTATTTTAACGTAACAACGATCATGACCGAATATTAACCATTGACTCTTATGGGATTCTCAATGTTTTGGTCATCAAAGTGGGCGTGGCTATCCTACCCAAGCACCCCCATTCCTGCCACACTGCGCTCAACGCTCGGAACCAGTGGTGCCCCCTTCAGTATATTTTCAACCTCCTTGGGAGAATCTTTCGTTCGCCTCGCGCCATGTTTGCTCGTCCATTTTTGACCGGTTGTCATGACTACATATTTGATCACGGGTTATGAGCGTCTTCGTTGTTATGAATTCAAAATGGTGGAAATCTCGTGCTTAATTTGCGAGAGGATGAGCATCTGACAATTCCCAAATTAATATTGTTAATTACTCCATGTTATTTACAAACAAAGACATGAACAAAATATTAGGAGCTTCACGTAATATAGAAGGCGGACTTGTGTTTAGGTTCCAATCACTATGTAATAATTTTCCATGCATTAGTATGAAAGCTGAAAAAGAATATGTACCAACCAACGTTAACAAAAAATAATATCTTGGACTTCATGTTTTATTATAGTTATCAAATTTTTATTAACAAAGTAATTATTCAACTGTGGGATAAGTAATCAGCCAATTTTTTTACAGTTTTTAGAAAAATATGAAGACTCACAGCCCTTGTGTACTCAGATAGTAATAAGTATTAGACTTTTGGCCTAATGTACACAAAACGTTTTCTGGGAATTGACAATTTGGGCATCGGTAATGGTGTCAACACCCGACATTACCTTAGAATAACAGCAATACTATGTAATCGATTCTAGTGGTTGTCAATTGTTAGAAAATTCTTAAAATAGAAATAGCATCGAAAGAGGAGCTACCGTTTTCGGAGTGTCAATAACTGTGAATTTGTTCACACAAAGACGGATTGTTAATTTTAGGACGAGTTGCTGATGTAATTAGGGAAATGTATTCATTTTGATTTCCAGTATGTTTCATTAGAACCGAATTGAGAAATTACAGAGACCAAACATTTCAAACTCTAGTAAAATCTTAAATTTTGGATGTACGCAGCGCCGAAATGCAGCGGTAAAAAGAATTCATCAAGAAAGCCATTAATGAAATTGAAGATAATATGTCAGGAGTGAATACGCAAGGAGAAAAATTGGCAATCTACTAATTTTTCGATGACATGGACGTGGTAAGGACACCTTCGACTTGAAGACGCTGACTGCAATGTCAGCGAAACTATTGTCGCCAAAACCCAACGGACGCGGTGAAAACCCGAAGAGAATGCAGATATCAACGCCGCGAAACTCTTCCAACCTACAGATTTGAAATATATATTGGCGTGTCTATGCTCCCCTTTCCAATCGGACTGCGAACGGTGCACGGATGGGTGGATGCAGAGAGGGGAGGGGTTAATCAGGGCGCGGAATCAAATCCACGCTCTGCTCTCTCTCTCCATTGCTCTGCCGCACCACTGCCGCGCCCTTCCCACATCGCGGCAAGACGAGGTCACCGCGGCTCCCACCAACCCCTACAAACCCCCTCTCTACTGTGAGGGAGGGATGATATTCGGGACCGCGTTTTCTACTCGTCTGCTCGCGGGAGAGAGAGGCCAACGAACCAGCGCCCTCCTTGCCTGAATCCAAATATTACCCACGCCCGCACCTCGACCTATCCTCATTCCATCCCTCTCCGCTCCTTTCTTAATCCTGCACCGATTCCTCCTGCTCACCTCACAAGGAGACATCGCGAGAGAGATGTTCGGGATGTTAACGACCATTTTTTTTCGCTGAAACTATACAGAAAATGTAGAAAAAGTGTCACGGTTTTCTTCCCCTTAGGCCCAGGTTTGAAAGATAATCGCAAGTAAAAATTTAAAATAAATAATAATTAAAAAATTGTTTTATTACTCCAAAAAAAATAAAAATTACAGAATAGAATTAATTACATAAAAAGGAGTAACTTTAGGTAGCCATTAAGGACAACCTGTTTTATGGCTACCATCATTTACATAGGGTCATGCTGACATAGAAACATTTTAGGCACAGCATTTGAATTGAAGTAAGTACGTACATGTATTGCATGGTATTATATCAAAGAAAAATATCCTCCATACTTTGTATTCTAAACAACCAAGACTGTATATTTTTCGTAATTGCGTTATTATTTTTTGCTTTCAGACATGAATCAGGTAATAAGTTATACACTTTTGGGCCTATAAACAAGAAACAACGTTTATATAGCGTAAGGTTAGGTCTTGGTAAAGTAATACGTGATCTTTGTAGGGTGAAGGAAGGACGGTTGTATAATAATAGCCCCGTATTTCCACTTCAAACTTCGCGCGGCGTCAGCCCGCTAGGTGAAGCGCACATCATTAATGACCTCCATGGCGTAGTCCGTTAAGGAGAGAGAGGCCTTAAACCCGAGCAAAAGGTGAACTAGTTACGAGTCCCACCGGAGGAGTTACTTTTTTATATCTTATAATTCAAGGAATCACTGTTGCAACCCTACCATATTAATTTAAGCAAGTTAAGTTTTTCTCTTCTTTATATTTTTATATGGATTTTCAATAAATCCCCGAATGAGGGCCTAAGACTTGATTACGAATATTATATTTTCCCTTTACAGGCTCACAAACAATCGTAAGCGAAAGCCTGAATCGCAGTAGTATTATTTTTTTCCGTCCCTTTCGAGCGCTAGCTCCGATGATGGAAAACGACCGCTTTACCCGATGCGACGCCAAGGAATGTTAAACCCACGCCTTCACTCGAGACCTCCCTTTTTCCGCCGCTGAAATCATCGCATCTTTAAGCATATCAGAATGTACGGTCGATAAAAACGATTGTAACGCCGCGCTGGGCTTTAAAGGGAACGGCAGTTGTAAATACGGAAATCTTCATAATACGTCTACGTAATCTACGTAAGTTGCACGATAAACAGTTCTGTGAATCTGCACGAGTGAGATCCAAATGACCTCGACAGCACTATCTACGAGAACAAATTGATTGAAGTGGTAATATACCGTTCACTATGTATGTTTTCCAGAGAGGGAATGAACTCTTCTCATTAATAATACAAACGGATCGTGTAGTTTTTCACGCGATGGAAATGTGCATCAGTGAAAAAAAGACCCTTGAATGAACCTTCTAAAATTTTAGCTCTGGGAATCTGCCGCCATGTTGGAAAATTCAAAATTTTGACATCCCTTAAAACGCTTTAGCTTTGTATCGATGAGTGCAAAAAAAAACCTTCGGATTTGCTTAAAATTGCTAATAGAGTATAGAAAACAATTTGAATACAATAAAATACAGTTTTTGTGGCATTTATACTTTTAGGGCACCAAAGAAACGGTTGATTGGGGATATACCTATGTCTCAGGACAGCAAATTTATTTAGAGTCAACTTACGACTGCTCTCATCACTGGGATTGAAAAAAAGGTTTCCATGTATATGCTCTAAGGAACATAAAATTGCATCAAAAGAAGCAATTACATTAAGAAGTCAGCACTATGACGATTAAAATTATATCACCGTAATGAAAACATCAATGCGAAGGTTGATATAACACAGACCTCTAAGCCCTCAGGGCAAATAATATCTTATAACACTCATAATTCGTCTGTTCGGCATCCTTCATCAGCTACATTGTCTACATCATGTATAATCATAAGAGGTCGACTTTGCCGTCCTTCACTCTCTTTTTCTATGCTCATGAAATGATGAAAGGTTATTGTATATGTAAGCAATTATTGAATTTACGAAAACAACTACTTTCAAAGCTTTCCTGACATCATGAGGTATGGATGAAGATACCGTCGAAGAAGTATCCACATCAGCGATGATAATAATATAACATTCCGCGTAATTAACGGCTAATATATACCTAAGCGTCTCCGGGAACCCAGGGCGGGCCCGCATGGGGTACACTCTTGAAGGTCGGGAACCAAGTCAGAGACGCCCGCGCCTCTCGAAGGGGAAGGGCAGAGGAAGGAAAAAGGATGAGAGGCCGACGACACCTCCAGGGGAAGGATAGGGAAGGAAGGGCGGGACGGGAATACACTCGCCGCTATAGAAGCGACAAGGGCTCACTATTAGCGAAACCATAATTTAATATTTCTACAAAAAAGAAAGATTTTCCTATGAGGAAGAAAAATCCTACGATTTTTTACAAAGGGTAACAATGGAATCATTAAAAAAAATATAAAAAAGAAGTGTAAATCTTCGTTCAATGGTCTCAGGTTCAACTATGTGGAAGTTAATACTCGAAAATGAAAAGGAGACTTCGTTGATTTCGTCAACTGTAAATCTCCTTCTCACACCAAACGGACATAAAATGTATCAATACACAAATAAATCAATCAACTCCGTCAGTAACAATTAATCAGGTCAAGATTCATGGGTCGCTTGAAAGAAAGTGTGTGATTTACTAAGTCTTTCCCTTACATATTTATATATGCAATCGATAAACTTAAATATTAATAGACAAGGGAAAGCTCCAATAGTTGCAGGAGTTTCATGAATGCGTCAGGTGAACTGAGGAAATATTCCATCTAGGTGAATCATCGTTATTATGTATGTGGGCTTAATTTTTAAGCCATAACTTAAAATTAAGGTTCGCAATTTCATCATGATACATATCGTGGGAAGAAAAAAAACACTCTTGAATATGGATGGATGGTTTACAGCTACAAGATGATTTTATCACTCTCGCGTCTCCAAGGTGCCAAGGCGCGCCGCCAAAGTGTGTTAGGCACATAAAGTGAGTGAAATTTAACGACTGCGATGAAATTTCGACGCAACCCAATATGGCTCCATTTCAGAGCTCAGGCGAATTTACACATACCCCCCCCCCCTTGGAAGTGCCCTCTTGTGAAATCCTAATACGTGCGGATTTTGCATTAAAATGCGTATTATAAATCCAGTAGGGTTGTTTCCTATTTTTTAATTGCCTAAGTCAAAAGATTATTACCCCTGGAGTAAGTATTTCACGCTTTTAGATTTTTAAATGACGATATATATTTTCGAGATCAAATGAAAAGTGAAAATTTTCAAGCGCGCGAAAAAGCGACGGCTATCTATGAATACTGGGAAAAGCCCGTATGACGTCATTCTGGTTCCGGCTACCTCCTTGTGAGGCTACCTTGGTGCGAGGCTACGAGCGCCGCTGCGATGCAGGCTGCTAGCAGGTAGCAGAGTGCCCTGCTAGCAGGTAGCGCTTGGCTTAAATAAAGATTATTAATACCCTGTCGAACGAAGGAAACTTTCCGACCATTGGCAATTTTAATAGGTGATTATTAAGAGATCCTTCCCTGAGCTCTGCGCATAATGCATGCATCGGTAATCTCAGGCGATGAAAAATTCCTGACTACTAGTACTTATAGAATCTAGGTCCCTTTGACGCCATGTTGAGTGGCATCGCATGGGCGCCAATCTGGCCTTTTTCAAACGAGGTTAAAATTGACCATTGCCATTCGTATAAACTGGGATTTATAAAACCAAATAATTTGTATATTATGAATACACTAATGCTGGGTAACGAATCGCAATCATTGCCTTTCGTTTTCTTTGATGAAGGAAACTACCCCATCACTTAAATGGGTTAATGATAAATTTCAAGGAACAAACTAAAGGGACGGACACCAATACTTAAGAGCGTCTGAAACACTTTTGACCCACATAAGGACATCTGCACAGCCTCATTTCAGAGCTACTACGCTAAACGAATCACTGTTCGCTTTCGTCTATTCCTGTGCGTGGGTGGTAGCCAAATGGGGGTGGTGGGCAAGGGGGATGAGGGGGAGGGGGAGAAATATAAGAGAGAGAGAGCGAAGCAAAGGCAAATATTTCTTTGGGTTATCGAGAGGCAATCCCTCAAAAGAAACACAACCTTGACACGTAAAAATACATCTTTAAATATCGCTTTCCTATCCGTTTGATATCTTTAAGTCATTATAAGATCTCGACATAATGCGCTCTTGAGTAAGATGCGAACAATAGTAGGTACCTGCCTCAATTCGGCGCTCACAACAGCAGCCAGAGAAAATATGTTACGCGTTGGAAGACGGATCGGCTCCACTCAAATGACCTTAGACGTCGACGCGCACACGAAAAAAAATTAAACCCAAAGAAACTCTTGATTCTCAAACGGCCAACCTCATTTTTCGACCAATTTTTGTATTGAGGCCAGACTATTCCGCAATAACCTCAGAAGAAGAAAATGAAACTCCGAATTATTTACTCAAGAGCTCAAGCTTTCTCTATGTTTTAGAAGAGCAGGCGTCGGATAAGGGCGTAAATCAACATTCTGTCTAGGTTATCAAGTTGCCTTCCCTGGGGTGCTGCATCGCAGTGGGGGTGTTGACCAACCCAGGATATGAACGTGGGACCCTCCGATCAGTATCCGCCCACTAACTATAAATAGGCTCAGAAAGATCCATTCCTAAATGTTCGCAAATCACAATCCTCCGTGCGTTTTCCAAAGAATTATGGTTGCGGAGGAATTTCCAGAAGCCGAATAGATTTTTTTAAATCAGTAGTTTACAAAATTTTGTTGGATTTACATTACTTCGATGTTAATTCTTAGAAATGATGGCGCGTCGTAAATATTAAAGGTTGACGAATGATGTAAAGTATTATTGCCGAGTTATATCCTGCTATTTTGTCCGTCATGAGTCTTATTTTTAAAGGATTTTTTTCTTGATAAAATTATAACGAAGCGTTAAAACGGCTAATAATTGAAATTGAATGGTTTCCTATTAAATCTGTTAAATTTTCATCTCCATAATACCCGCGGAATGAATTTATGGATAACATATCATATCACAATGCATAAGTATTGTTTAATTTTTGACAACTTTTATTCCATTTTAAGGTTATTCTTCAATTTAGGGCCATATCATAATTTGCCAACTTTTACTTTCCTCCGCCAAGGCCTAATTCACTCAGGATCAGGAAAATATTCCGAAGAATAAGACATTTTGACGATAGAAATTAGGGTGAAGCTAGAACATGGGCCACAATGAGCCATGGCCGAAACACAGTAGCGCAAAATTACCCTCTTCCTTCTAAATATGCGTTCAAAAAATACGCCTAAGTCATTTTCTTACCTCCATTAATGTTTGCAACTTATCGTGGAAGACCAATGATATAGAGTTTGTAATTTTTCCTAAGTTGTGTTACGAAGTCCATGAAGTAGGCAACACGGCTAATTTTACGGTGCGCAGAGTCATTTACTGATGTAGTAGTAGAATTGGGTGTTCGGGTGCGTCGACGGCTAGGCCATTCTTCAGCACTGCTCAGTCACTTGATCCAAATCGTTTATTCAAGGGGTCGTACATGCGTAATTTATTTGCATATAATAAGTACGAACTAATTAAAATAAGTAGTCATTTATTGCACGGGCATGTCTACATTTTTTATTTGTCGTAAAAAAAACAGAATATAAAATAAATTTTTCCTTAGAATTCAGTGTTATTGGTTACTTTAGCATGCATATAAGCCCATATATAAAATTGCAAATTACAGCGGGAAATCATTTTGACGCAGACAGGAGTATAAACGGAGTACTGCAGAATCTTTTTCGCCCTGCAGGGTGCAGAAAGCGCTCATTGAATGAAGAGGAGCATCGCTCATTCGCCGAAGGGGGTGCAAGTTGTATTCTTGGGGCCTCGTCCGGGACAGCAGATCGAAATGTTTACGAACGGGCCCGACGGTATAATTTCACCACTACGCCACCGGCCTACGCTAATTGCGTGTACTCAATCGTGGCGGACAATTGCGCCTTGCCAAAATACACCTGCTCACCTTATTGTTCACACTCCCATCATTCTCGCCGTAATTACCACCGCATGCGTTGCACCGGCCGATTCCCACCTGACGACTGTGCCTTCCGACCCCAAATGAGCGTCACTGACACCTCGTGAGTTAATTATTAATCACAACGTTTGCGGGTTGTTTCTCATTCCATCCATGCCAAGAAAATTGACGCACCCCAACAACATAATGATTTCGAGAATAATTATGACGCATTATTTGCGAATTATTTGAATCAAGCAGCCATGCGTTCAATTTTGTAACGAAATCTTTGATGACTTATGTCAAGTCGAATTTCATCATCACCAACATTAGTCAACAATACTAAGATTGGTTTGACGCAGCTCTCCATACCTCTCTCCTACCCGCTAGCCTTTTCATAGAGACGTAAGTATTTCTTCAATTTCAAATCCTTTATAACCTGTACTATGTAGCTCATTATGGGTTCTCCTTTGTCTTTCTTCCCTTCCACCTGTCCTTCTACGATTGTTTTCATCTAGCCACCATGTCTTATTATTTATTTATTTATTAATTAAATTATTCAAACACAGCCAAAATGGCCTTTACATTGAATACAAAACATAAAATCTGCAGCGTTAACAAATATAAACTATAAAAAAACTATGAAAAGGATATAAAACAGAAAAAAAAAGGATTCAGTAGATGGCTTTTCGAAGCTGCCTCTTGAATAATCTGGTGGGCATTGAAAGATCCAGGGAAGGGTGAGTACTCGAAATGGCATTGAAGGAGGTAGGGAGTCTGTAAAAAAGTGATCTTTGAGAGAGAGAGAAAGACGGAATTTAGGTTGGTGTAGTAGGTGGTTATTACGGACGGAGCGGGTGGGAATGTGGAGTGAAAAGAAAGGCAGCATATCTGAGGATCGGAACTTGCCATTTAAGGCATTGTTAATGATGGAAATATCACGGAAATTCCTACGGGAGGATAGTGGGACCAATTATAGGGCAGACATTACTTAAGAGCGAGAAGAATTACAGAGGTGAGGAACACGGTGTCGGTCTATTGAAATAAAGAAATTAACTGGGCGTTCAAGAATTTTAAGGTTGGAGGGACTGGCAGTGGAGAAAATAACGGAGCAGTACTCGAGGATTGGGAGAACGCCACCGGTGAAAATAGCTCTCATGGCGATTGGATTATGGCGATTGGATTAGATTATGCGGCCAACTAAGTTGTACCGTCTTCTCCTTAAGGTTTTTAGAAGACTTTTTTTTCTTCCACTTTCTTAGCACACACTCGTTACTTGCACGGCCGATCCAATTTATCGTCATCATTCTTCGTTAGCACCACATTTCGAATGCTTCCACTCTTGACTCCTCTGCTGCTGTCAACGCCCAAACCTCGCTTCCACAGAGGCACACACTCCATACGTAGCATCTGCTGAATTGTTTACTTACTTCTATACAAGCTGAATTTAAGGAGATTAAATTTTATGTCCTACCCGCGAACAATATTCCTGAATCCAACCCGGGCTGCCTGCCAAGAATGAAGGGTTCTTCATCGCCTAACATAAGTACAACATGCAGATGAGCATTCATAAAAATAGTAAAGCAAAACAAACAAACAAAACGTACTCTTCATGCAAGCTTTTCCGTGATCATTTCAACTTCTTCATCTCCTACGCGTGGAGAAGTTTCGATTGAAGAGTAATCTGTCGTCTTCAGGAATATTTGATAAATTAATTAAGGATAAAATTACTAATAAATGAGTGAATAAAAGAGAAGGGTTTCATTCGATTTGGAATTTATTAAATGCATGCTTCCATGCACTAACTAGAGTGAAATCAGTCACAATCGAAATGAAACATTCACTTAGGAATTTTTTCTACTTCGTCATTCATACGTCGTCTACATCGTCCAAGGTGAAACCATAAAGCCCAAAGTTTTCTTTTGATAATATTTTATTGCGACCAATTTCCAAAGGTTAAATTCTCAATGCATTGGCAGAACCTTGAGCGTTTTACGGCATATAAAGGTTATCAAGGCCCTAACCGCCCTCCTATGTGAAAAACGAATGTTATTCGAGAATCCAGACAAGTTAGACGCCAACTATCGGTCGAATTAGGAAGTAAAGCTCATAGGATACCTGAGGAAACTTCGTTGACAAACCATTGGCATTGTTGGGTACGTTCTGATTTCTCTTGTTATTATGTTGGTATTAAACTATCATAACGTCGTAAGAAATTTATTTGAGGAACACATATTAATAAATCACGTGTAGGTATATATGAACTGCAGTCTTATATTATATTACTAAATTTTTAATATGATTATATAGTCTTCCTCATTCCCGCCTATTCTCAAGTTAAAGAGTAGCGGTGACTGTGAACATAACTCTCTCTCTCTCTCCTTCCAAATGGCACACTTTCTCTCTCTCCTCCTCCCCCACCCCACGGACATTGTCTGGGTGGAAAGGGGACCCCCCGCCCCTCCCTAACAATACGCCCCGCGTGGGAGTCTGTCTCTCTCTCTCTCTCTCCCGCTTCAAAGTGAGTGAGGACTTTGGGGTCATCATCCACCCACCGACTGCTTCACTCATTTAGTCAGAGGAGAGAAAGTGTTTGAGTCATAGAAGAAGGGGGAGTCTCCGTTCATTTTTGACGATTTGGTTCACGCGATTCGATTCAGGACAATGATTCGATTCTTCGAATCGCTCTAAATGAACGTAACCATAGACATAATTTACGAATACAAATATATGATTTCGACAAAGAAGAACGTGTGAAAAAAATATTGTATTTTTTTCGATCAAAGTCAAATTAAAACAAAATTATCTCAACTCCGATTTAGCTGACTCCTTTCGAAAACCAACGCGCGTTACCAGCAATCAAAGCGCGTTTCAGAGTTTAAGACATTAATAGCGCTCATTGAGAAAATGTCATTCGCTTAATAATGTTATTTTTTAACTTAGCTGATATTTATATTTATGCTTTTCGTGGCCAATACGCTCTACGGTGCGGAAACGTGGACACTGAGGAAAGAAGGCGAGAGAAGATTGGAGGCATTCGAGATGTGGGTATGGAGAAGAATGGAGAGGGTGCAATGGACGGAGAGGAAAAGGAACGACGAAGTGCTGGATATGGTTGGCGAGGAGAGGCAGCTTTTAGATGAGGTAGGGAGGTGACAGTTTGTATGGATGGAGCGAATACTTAGCGGGGAGTGGATGCTGAAAATGGTGTTAGAGGGTAGAATGTTCGGGAAACGAGGGACGGTTGGAAAAGAATAGGATTTTTAGATAGATTAAAAGGGTGTAGGACGCGATTACAGTGAATTGAAGAAGGTAGTGCTGGAAGGAAAAGGAGGCTCCCAGATCGCTTCTTTAGTACTCCATGGAAGCCTACCTTAATCGGTAGAATACTGTAATAATAGACCCTTATACATCCTTAGATTCCCCACCATGCAGCTGTAGATTTTCAGTCATATGTTATAAGGAGAGTTGTCTGCCGCATTCAACCAATGAAACGAGTATTGTATAATTGTTTCCTCCTCCTGATACTCTCTTGTTCAAATTTTATTGTTTGAAGCAAAATGAATTAAATAGCCTTAAAAACAGAGCTAGAATGCGTATAGAAAAGAGCCACCAGGTACGCAAAAATCCGTTACGATAGTCTTTTGAGTGTTACAGACCTCTTAGATCAATTCGGATGAGAATCTCTGCCAAACCGTAAACTTAAAGCTAGACTAAACCTATTATGTACATTAAAGAGAAGTTTATTTTCCGGTGGAGTTATCCATATCTTCCAAACGCTAACATACTATGGTAGATCAAAAGATCATAAAAACAAAATAAGAGAGATAGACCGCAAAACAGACAGATCAATGATTTTTTCCGCGACGAGTTATGACTTACTAATAAGTTAGTTGACTGAGCCCACCAACTTATGGATTCCTTAATGCATGTTTCTAAACTATCCTACCATCTCTAACAACATGCTTTACATGTACTAGATTTATCGGCAGATTGCTTTCATAGTTAGTTGGCAAGTTTTGCCTTAGAATGAATGAGGAAAAATATTTTGTTAGTATTCGTAACATTTTTATGACCGTGTGCTGTGACTGTGGGAATCCTCTTGCATGCTGGTAATTGATCACCCTCTGCCAAACACCCTAGAGGTGGCTCGCAGAGTATTATGTAGATGTAGATGACGTAGACTCTTTGAAGAGAATCGAGTCACTTCAGCAAGTCGTCCACTAAACGAACAATTTTTTCACGTGCCTTCCTGCCATCGCCATCGTGATATCACACCCATATGCACACTAGTGATGGGTAAAAATAATCGATTTTCAATGATAATCGATTATTGTGTTCCGATTGTTTCGATGATGTAATCGATTATGAGGTGTCGATTTAATCGTTGAATCGATTATTTAAGCTTGATCACTTGAAAAAATCGGCGGCACTAGTTGTTGTTTTGATATATCTCTCATCGAGTGATAATCAAGAACCGGTGGCGACATTTTTATGTATCCTTTATATCGGAGTATATTTTAATTGTTAGTGATGGGGAAAATTCGTATCGAAAAATCGTATGATATCCTCGCGATTATCCAACATAGAATCGGTAAAAACGTATGATCCGTTGCCTTCCAATTATCGGTAGAATCATATGATTCGATCCCTCCTAAAAAATCATATGATTCGACCGATTTTCAAAAAAAATCGATCATGCCATCCCGATTTTTACACTGAATCGATGCTTGAGAACCGATGATCATTTGATACGATTAATCGATTACGGCGGAATTTCGCCCATCTGTAATGCAACCCCTTTCTATATTATGTACCTCCCTCCCTCCCTTTCCCTCCCCCCCCTCAACCCAAATACTCCTCCAATGGCCGTACTCCCCCTCCACACGCTCTCTTCATCTTCTCCTCGCGGTCCTCCGCTTCGCATCGGCCGAGAAAAAGTGAAAACATCCGTATTTATTGTTTTCCCACTGTTAAGTGAGCTCTTTGGTGGTCAAGGAGATGACCCTATTTTTAAAGATGCCCCCCGGGTACCCCCTCCTCCTCTCCCCCCCCCCCTTTCCTTTTCCCGCCCCACACACACGAAAGCGAGGCTGCGAACAGCCGACTGTCTGCGCGCGCACACGCCTTCCAAAATAACATTGTCACTTGCGCTGCCAGAATTCTGCGAATCTTTTTTTCATCTGTTTCGTCCCGTTTGTAATTCATGTATCATCACGAATTACAAACAAGGTGTGTTATCTTGGTCCTGAATAGCATGAAAGCAATTAAGTGAGATTTTTTTCTCTCACGGAGAAGTTAATCACTTAGGAATTCATCGTTACTTTTATAAAGTAGGATACTTTTATAAAGTAGGATTCAACAGTATTGCAACAATTGGAGCGGCGCCACTTTCGCCGCAGTTTTGAAATCGAGTTTCGGTATTTCCTATTGCACCAGTGGGAGGGAAATTTGAACAACATTCCCACTTCCCGCAATATTTTTATAACAACATCATTAAAGGGAAATGTATGCGGGATATGTGAAATGTTTAATACCATATAAATTGTGCAGCTCATGCTAGATAATAAATCTACGTCCAGAACGTCACTTTACTTCCTCTCGTAAGTTGGCCGATCCGTAGAAGTATATTGTCTTACAATTAACGCTGAAGTATGGTGTGCGATTGAGCGATCTTGTTTCTTTTGTTTTTTTACTGCACCTTCCTTCACGGAGACTGTTTCGTCGCAGCAGCGCGCGCATTCTCTTGAAGATTCTCTCATTAAGGCGACGGTATTTCATCATTCGGATGAGGCCCAAGGTTGTCGATGGGCGAAGAAATATGTCCCCTTTGTCCTTTGCAGTGAGCCTCGCGGTCAATTTATTCATATTGACGCTCTCTTTCGCGTCAACTCACGTCGAGTCACGTGTTTCGGGGGCCGCTTCCTCCGGACGATTTGACAAATGACTGACTGCGACTTTTGGGAAAATCTCTTCTTTTGCGGAGTCGTTTCAGACAGGATCCGTAAAAATATTCAAGTGAATGTCAGCGAATCTGTGAACGACAATACTTTGAAATGACTCTGCCATCAATGCATAGACACACATACGATTGTGTGTAATATTTCAAATCCTGAAACATAGCTAACATGGCTAACTAATAGGAAACCATTGAATTTATCTCGTTTACATTCCTTTTCTTGATGCATTCTGCTGGCGTGACGTGAGGTCTTTCAGACCGCTAATCGAATTCATTTGTTAATTTACAGAATAAAATGATAAAAACGTTTTATGTTAATGGTGTTATATTCTTGTTATACAAAAATTACAAGCTAACGATGATTTTAGATATTTAAAAACAGCCAATTTGAAAATATTCATAATTTGAAAAACACAGAAGTCTCTCAGACCGCACGTCACCGGTTAAGCGTTAAACATAGAAGTAAGGAAACAGTTTGTCAGAGCTGAAATTTGGAGTATCCCTCTCTGCGCAAGTGAGGCATGGACATTGGACAATGATAGCAGCGGAGAAATCAAGGGTAGAGGCCTGATGAAGACAATCGTGACAAGTAGGGACAAGTGGATGGCAAGGACGGAAACGGAAGGCCTTGGATGAAATATATATGGAGCAGGTATAGAAGGATGCGGAGGAGAAAAAAAATACGTAGGTGTGAAAAGATTAGCTGATAGGAGAGTGCTGCGTCAAACTGGAAGACGCCTCAGTAGCTTAACCCATTATAGCCCAATGTTGCTTCTAAGTAGCATCAAAAATGTATGCATTTTCAGCTGTTTTCAGGAAAGATTTAAACCATGTAATCTTTAGTGATGTTAAGTTAGATAGTGAAATATGTAGCTGCCACAAAAACTATGATTGAGTGGAAATTTTTCACTTTCTAAACATGAGAAGTCTTTAAATTTAAAATCTCCCAGAAGCAGCTCTGGGTTGGAAAGGGTTTACTGGCTGAAACACTCGGCCGGAATGCGAGGGATCCAGGTTCGAATCCCGGTGAAGGCGAATGATTGTTTTTCTCTCTGGAATGTTTTTCACACTTTGTGAATAGTGATTGACTTAGTAAAGTTTTCACCGTGACTATAGTTCCGGTATACTTGAATCAATCTTAGGATTGTTGACCAGTGATGATTATCGTTAATGTGAGGACAAATGAAGAAGTCCGAAGAGAAAGAGAGCGAACATTGATTGTGAAGCTCGTTAACGGCCCTTTTTCAGCTCGGGAGGGATGAGGCTCGCTCGGGTGGCGGTGTAAGTGGCTTGGTGGTGGGGCGGACAAAGACGCGACGTGACGTAATAATGGCAGCGGGCGTTAATTGGCGATTAGCGACGCGACGCTCTTTACCGTCTGATGCGTTCGCGTCCTCGGGCGAACTCTCTCCAGCGAACATCGGAGCCAAACCCCCCTCTTTAGACAGACAAAAATACAAACGTTTTTCCATCAACCCAAAAATAATCATATACAAGTTTTAAAGACCGCTTAAATTGAATCCAATATAATTTTTTCAATATTTTTGGGTTTTCTTGATTGTTTCCAAATTTTAAATTATGTGGATTCATAATTAACATTTATGTTCAATAAAACAATTTTGAACTAGTCAAATTTCACGTCAATATTCCTAATCCCTGGATTCATGAGAACTAGTCCCAAAGTGAACAGCGAAACTTTTCACCTCCGTGGAAGAAACATTGCCTTCGTGATTTATGGCTTGCAGAGACAATCTGCTTGGCGTCCGCCATTTCTTTTCACGAAAATTTTAGGTCACTTTTGAGATTTTGAATTTGGGACCTGAAAGAGAAAAAACACCAAATTTCACCGAAATTGGATCGTTATAGGAAACGGGAATGGCGGAGGCACGTGCACGATCGGACTGGAAAGATAACGTAGATGGCGCTCTCTGATTTCATAGCCACCTGCTATCCAGTCTAATGCTTCACCCACGGCTGCACTCGTGTCAGAGAGATTTACTCGCCGGCCCTCGAGCCCACGGGGTTAATTTGGTGAATCGAATCGCGGACTACTTTTCGCCCGCTTAACGATATATGGAGGTAAATTGGTCGCGCGGCGCGCTCTGTGCAGATAGAGAACACACGTCAAGCTCAACTCGTTAGCACTGAGAAAAAACAACAAAAAAATTGTGGTGAAAAGTGCTGCGATCTTTTATTTATTTAAATACGCCTAACTTCCACCAATTGAAGCCTGAATCTGTTGAACTTTTACAACCGAAGCACAGTAGAGATATAATTTTTGTTTTTTTTCCCCGGCGAACAATTGCAGTGAAGTTTTCACTGTTTTCGCACCGGATCAGGTCCTCCCTTTTCTCCTTCCAACGTTTCTCCTTGGATTCCTGAATCCCTGATGACGATGGGCGAGTTGTCCGTCGAAACGTTGGAAGGGGAAATGGAGGACCTGACCCGGTGCGAAACCCGAGAAAACTTCACTGGCACAGTAAAAATTTAGGAATTAAATTAATCGTTAAAAACGTAGTTTACGTTTTTAATTTAATCGCTACTACTTATGAAAGTTAGCTTTTAATTTTCATTAGTTAAAATTTTACATCTACTAAATAGAAACTAACTTCAGATAATTCAATTCATTAAATTGTAGTGGTATGTCGAAACATTCGAATTTGGGCACGCAGCTTTTCTAGTTGACGAAGGGGCTAATGAAACGGAATCTAAGAGTGCGATAGAGCAGGAACTCTGTGCAAGCACGCAATGAATAAGACAATGTCCTGCGATGGCACGAATTCCCCCCTCGGAGACGTCGAATTATACATGGTCGAAGAAAAATCGTGTCACGAAATTACGACCCTGGATAGCTAATGCCTGTAGGAATCAAAATTAGCAGTGATAATGATCTCATGGAATAACAGCGCAGAAGAGGCGAATAATCTGGCGAAAACTTTGTAACAGCAGGAACTCTTTTTACATCCCGTCATTGAGCGCCTTTAAGCGAACGTGATTGGCAATGCACGCCACCCTAACACTTGCGTGGCCACAAGACGAGCGGCCGAGCAGTAGCGATGCGTCCTCTTAAATTGCAAGTTTTCTCGGTTAGTTAAATGTTACTTATACCAGTGGCGCAGCGAGGGGGGGTTTCGGGGGATAACCCCACCCCCAGAGCTCAGAGAAACTGTTAAGTTTGATCCATTTTACTTCATTTGATTAATGTACTTACAGAAGAGGGTAAGGATTAATAAAATATCCCTCAGAAAGCCATAAAACTCACCATTTTGAACCATTTATCTTAATTTTTTTCTGGGGGAGGGCCCCCGAACCTCCCGCTTATCCTGGCGGGTATACCACACACCCCAGGTCTAATTCCGACTAAAACCCCCTCCCCTAGCCTTAATTCCTGGCTGCCCCCTGACTTATAGTACCACTTATTTTTTTTTAATAAAGCGACTCCGGTTTCGATGAATATTCATCGTTATCAGGCATAATCTATTACGTATTTATCTTATTATTGTAACCTTAGTTACCCGACGGAAGATGAGGTGACTTTTGAAACGGGCGACAGAATAGTGGAAAAGGATGAGTAAAGATATTCGTTTGTGACAGTGTTGTTGGGGTTTTATTTTTTTTAATTTCAAACTCCTCCTTAGAATTTCATTCGCGGCGGCCGGTGCATAATTTCAAAAAATTAATTTTAAAATCACTCCTTTGATAGTTACCAAGAAACCTTAAAAGGGAATGCCACACAGTTGCAAATGAGTTAGTGAATTTTGCTCTCAAATTGTCTCTCCTCCCCTCCCCTCCCATCCCCCTGAGGTCCACGTTTCGTAGCCACGCGCAATGCGAGATCACCTGGCAGATGCAGCCGTCTACGAGCGCGACCCACGCGAGTTCCCTTCAAACCCCACCCACTCACTTCTGACACGATAAAAAAAAGAAAGAGCGGCTCTCTCGGAGCAGAGCAGAGTTCAACGAGATCGTGACTCGCTCGCCACAGAAACGGAGTCAAGGGATTGGAAATCGAGGTTCCCTCATTCGAAGGAAGAGGGAGTGTGTGTGGAGAGAGAGAGAGAGAGAGAGAAAGGAGGAAGGACGATCATTGGGAGCGAGGCAAGGCCGACTTTCGTCGAAAAAAGAAGAACGAAGGGTTTCTCTCATTGCAGCTCATTCGAAAAAAAACGAAGGGAGGCAAAGCGCTCTCTTTTTCCCAGCGGCGGAATTCTTCCGTGCGTCCCCGAAATGTCTTCTGCGCAGACCTCTGCCACTCTCCTTGAAGCATGTCGCGGAGTAACAATTCAAAAAAAAAAAAGAAAAGCAGAGGGCGCTGAAAGGTTAACAGGCCGCAATTCGACCGCCTACATTTAGGGACGTAGTGCTAAATGTTTTTATCAACACTTTCATGCATCTACTACCCCGCAAGCTGCCACAATAGGCGAGTGGCTGAGGAATGTTAGTACACAAGCCGTTAACAAATAATAATAGAATGCACAAATGAAGTTCCCCGTATCATTCATTGAAGCCCTTTATTATTCAATTTGGAAACGATTTCCCATTGACTTCCGTTCGGAAAAATATCTAAATCAATTTTTCTTTTCTATAGGACCTGGAAGTATTATTGGGATCTAATTTTATGTTCTTCGTGTCGCTGTTAAAGATATCTATTCTCAATTGTTCAAGAAATCTAATCCTAGCGTGCAGCCTCCGAGTCTCTAGCGGCTCTCAGTCAAATTCCTTTAACATCTGTATAACGCTTTTTGCATGCCCGTAGCAGTTTTTGATGAATCACGCCGCTTTCCTATGTATATTATTAAAGTTCACGGATTAGATATTACTGCGTCGGATTCCATGTGCTCCCTGCATATTCAAAGTGTTGCCTCGTAGCTTCTCTTTTACTTCACATCCGAAAATTTTTCCTCAACACACTTGAAAAATCTTAACAAGGAAGTATGTCAGAATAATAATAGCGTATGACTTTCTTAAATTCATTTACATAATTCATTGCACCCAATAATTATCAGCTATAATAGAATTACATTAGGCTCCCCAGAAGAGGAGGGGTTGCCATCCGATGCATTCATAGACAGACAAAAATATCGAAGCATCAAAGCAACTGTTTGCACAGGAAAGTGTTCATTAACATAAAAATATCTAAATCAGTGCACAATTATGTCAAAATAGATGTCATTGGAACATAATGTATGGAACAGGTAAAGAAGGATGTGAAAGAGAAGAAATGAGAAGGCGTGATAAGATTAGCTGATAGGAGAATTGAGTGGAAAGCTGCGTCAAATCAATGTTAGGATAGTTGACCAATGATGATGATATAGGAATGGGTACATGCATGAAATTTGTTCATCATGCTAGTATGTCTCATTGAATGGACAATTTTCTCACGACTCCAAATATATGTGCAAAAATTCTCCTTGTACCCCACAGACATCATTAAACGCTTAGTAAAAATGCTCGAATATCGCTCAAAGTCACGTGACCTGAAACGCATTCCTACGTCATCGGACGGTACACCATACAATTCGCTGAGAGAGTGGAGCGGTAGAGCCTTATATGCAAGATATCCAAGTAAAAATAGCAATTATTTTCGCCAAATTTGCGTTTGAGCCCCTCAATAGACCGATTTTCTATGCACTTCCTCAATCTGTCATCAGTGGATACCGTGCCGTAACGCTCCGATGACGTCGTGTTTTCAATCAGCCGATGAAGTTTAATTTTTTAAGACTCATAACTCAGCTAAAAAAACATTATTTATCCGCCAGATTTTCGGTGACTACATTTGAGTAAGGGACCTTCTTATTAAAGTACTTTTAAAAAATTATGCATGATCCCCATTCCACCAGATCAATCCGGAGGCGGCAACTCTTCGTGCTCTGCTACCGCGTAGCACTCTTGTCTGCCTTCCCCTACCCCCGCTCACTTGCCGTCAAGTGGCACGGTTAGCTTTCCTCGTCCCTGATTAAAGGGAGGCCACCCGCTCTCTTCACACCCTCCCTTCCTCCCAACAGAGGAGGGCTGTGTCGTGGGAGGGAGAGAAAATCAAACGAGGAAAAGGATGCCATCCCCTTCGGAATAGCCATTGTCTCCTCCTCCTCTGTCGATTGCCCCTCGGTCCCTTGCACTTTGCTTCGATATCTTGCGAAGGAGACTAATTGTTATGATATCTAGGTAACCCGTTTTCGCACTCTCACGCTATCAGGGGAATAAGTATGTTCAACCCTTTCTAACTCAGAGCTGCTTCAGGGAGAAATCAAACTTAAGGATTTTTCATTTTGAAAAATTGAAAATTTCGCACTTAAACATAATTATCGCGTCAGCTAAATATTTCTTCATTACAACGCACACCAAAAAATAATGCGTAGTTTAGATATTTCCAAAATAGGCCAGAAAATGTTTACATTTTTGATGTTGCTTTGAAGCAAATTTGGGTTATAATGGGTTAAGGAAACGGTGTAATTGGGATTTCAAAATGGAGGAGTTGGTGTATCATTAAGTACTTTCCTTAAGCTTGTTTTCTTGAAAAAAATATACGAAACATACCTACTTATGAATCAGTGACGTAGCCAGGAATTCCGTTCGGGGGGGGATCCAAAATTAGTAGTGTTGCCGCGAGACGAGACGAGACGAGACTTTCGCCAGTCTCGTCTCAGTCTCGTTGCCTGACCTCTGGTATCGTCTCGAGTCTCGTCTCGTGAACCCCAGTCTCGTCTCGGTCTCGAGTCTCGGGCGAGACTCTCGTCTCGTCTCGTTTCCCCCACACTAAATCTAGCGTCGTTTCCATGCGTACGCGTGCTGAATCGCTTAATCGATAGTCTTAAAAATAGGGGAGCCATTAATATAAATTGCAAGCACATATTTATCCGGACACCAATTGCATCAAACTGGTGCTAAAATCATAGATTTTATTGATAATCAATGAATAAAATAATAACATAAAACGAAAAATGTCTAAAAATGGAATGTAGACATAATCCTAATCGATCACCGAAAAAAAATTCAAAAAATTATATTATCTTAAACATTGTTTGAACTTGATTATTATTAATACGTACTTACAATTTTCAGCGCCGTTTACTTTTGCCTGCTCCCTGTATGCCGTGTCTAGTAGTTCAAAAGTCTGTGGGGTTTCTCAAAACACAGGTTCCTGGGCAGTTTTACATCTGTATCTTGTCTCGTATCTCTTTATGTTTATGTCACTCACTGCGCACTTTCTTCTTTCAACCCTATATGTTTCAATTTATGGGTTTTGTTGAACAAAATATGCCGTCTGGTCGATCGAGCACATTCCGTATCGATATCCGAGAACCGTCCTTTGTGCTGTTCTAAATTCTGTCCTGCTATAATTTTGTTCACTAAGATTCAAATATTCACTAATGGGCGAAAGGTTATAGTGAAAGCGCATTTTTTTGGAATTTTCTTTGTAAATTTTAAAGAAACTATGCCACGTAGCGGTTTGTCTCAGTCACTATAATTGTAATTATTTCATCATCGAAAAATAACTCCAATTCCAAGGATCCTTTTTACACGAATAGGCGATATTTCTTTTCAACTAAATCACACGCAAAGGTTAGAGGCGCGTCTTCACGGCCGATCTCTTCCCAATTATTTTCTTGAAAATTCACGGAAAAATTAGATGCTATAAATCTTCGAACCTGGACTCAAGCGAGTATCAAATTGTAATTTACGAAGTCGTATCAGAACATTCTGCACTCTTTTATTCCAGAAAGTCAAGCACACTGTGATCGGACCATTCACGAGAGCTAGAAGGCATGGTCAACTAAGAAGGGGTTCAGCTACGGAAGGGGCCCAAGGCCGAAAAAAATAAAACCACCAAAGCAAACGCAAGCGCGAAAAAAACTCCAACCCTCAGCTTCCAACGTCATAAATAAGATACCAAATGCTGGCTGGTCTTCGAGGTTCCGAGAACTATTGAGTGACAATGCCTGGACGGTCCAAGCCTTCACTACCATTGCCACGATGAAAGAGAAAGGAAAAGATGAGACAGAAGATGAGATGATAATGAACCACAGAGGAAGGCATTCAGCGTCCCCACATTGAGCATACAATCGCTATGAAAGCACATAAATCGGAGCGTAAGTGGTAGACTATCTTCCATGGGCGTCCACCAGTCGCCGCTCCTAGAGGAAGCATCCTGGCATCAGCTGGAAAAAATATTCTAAAAAAAGTCGACCACACAAACAGAGGCAATTAAGAGGTACAGAACGAAATCAGGCAGATATGTCTCACATATATACTCACTGAAAGTACATATATGGAAGATTAAGAGATAGGAATACCTAATGAAACTTTCAAACTCATACAGTGTGTCTTTCACGCATAGGAACGACCACGCAAGGGAACGACCACGGGAATTTAAAGTCACGCTTGAGGGGTTAAATAGCAATAATAGTACTCCCTCGTTTGTACCGGCGAAAAAATACCGGTATACTGGTACATTCATAATTTATAAAATTTGTTAATAAGTTGAAAATAAACGTTCGTATTAATCTATTAAAATTATCCGGTGTTTCCGAAAATTAGATTATTATACAGGACAATTACACTGAAAAAGTCATTCACAGGCATTTATACGAAAACCCATCGGAAAACTTCATCGGAGGCTCGATTATCTAATTGTGGAACGGTGATAACGATGTAGTTTTCAAAGGCAACGTTATACAAACGATTTCGGGGCATACATTTTAATTTTTGGTGTTTTCCTAGCGAATGATATATTTAAAGTTCTCTTAGGCAAGAGTAAGACACTGTCAGCAGAACGTCTTCTTATTCAAACACCCGACGGTGTCAATCCGACACAAACTTTGGCTACTTATACAACAACCACTCACCTTTTGCTCGAGAAAGCTTTTGTCATTTTAATTTCTGCTGTATTTATGTGTGTAAAAATAATTTTACACTTGTCTCATGTAAAGACATAGTAGCTTTTACATTTATAGAATCGGAATTAGTTATGCCTAAAATACTGCGATCGAATAAAATTAGATGTGTAGGCCACATTTCTATTTAGGTTAGAAAAATATATACATTGTACGGTTCAATAACATTGATTTTCTTGCTTTCTGTGGCTAAAAAAATCTTTTATGGCCATAGTGATAAACAGTCAAGCATGTAGCCATAGTCAAAACACGTAATAATTTTAAACAGGATATTTGGCTGAAATTCTCGTAAAATTACTTTGCAAGTCATATTTAATTCGAATATTTTCATTTATAATTGATACTATATTTATCCCTGTACATCGCGGTGCGGCCAACAGCAGCCTCCTGCCCCCCGCCACAGGCTTTTCCCGGCAAGTGTGGCATAACTGTGTACGACACATTTTTCCACCGCCAATTTTAAAAATTTATTAAAATTGTAAAAAATTTAAGTACGACTTACTCTCCATAAGTCCTTACAATATGCAATACATTGAAATAATTATTAGCTAACAGCCGCGCTAGCCACATTGTTTTGCAATTACATGCGGATCAAATGTTTCCGGACATGGCCTTAGAGATGGGACTACAATAGGGTAATGAGATAGCAATACACGAAGATACTAATACCACCTCGAAATACCCTCTACCAATTATGAACCGATTCAAATTTTTTCTCCCAGAAAAGATAAAATGCTGAGGCACGACTTTCATTTTCTCCGAGTATCTTCAAATGAGTGAGATGAAAAATTGAGGATACCATTACTCTTCAGCTTATTGAGATTTTAGTGCCGATGACAGCACCACAGACTTCATAGTTAAGAAAAAAATGAAGTTGGCAGGATCTCAGAGGAGTTCAGCTTGAATAACTATATATGAATTTTAATGAATATAATTATAAACACGTTTATGTCTCTCATGAAATTCACTAATTGTAAAAATTTTAGAATTTTAATATATTTTTCTTACTCAATGCGTAACTTGGAGTTAGCACGGCGTGTGAAAACCTTTCACCAATGGAGTTGAAGCGATCGAAATAGAGGTAATTTAGGATTCCTCTCAGCTGCAATAAAAATTATATTGTCGTTGCCATCTTAGGAAAAATTTAGAAATGAAGGGCGCAGTAATATGTATTACTGAAGTAATATTAACGTGAATTTTCTGATGGATTGCTAAAAAAAACGGTAGAAAGAAAAAGGAAACAGCAATTTACGAAAGTCATACACGATTTCTGGCGTTCTCGTAACGATCTATTATGTTGTGCAGTATTGCTTACCGACGCGGAATAAGTCTCGTCATGCGTCCTAATTTTATATTTGTATAATGCAGTCTTTTGTTTACGATACTTCGATGCTTTCACAAGTGCAGAATGAAGAAAGACCTTGGAACCCTGAAGAAATCAAGAGGAAATAAATGCAGGAAATACCCAAAGCAAAAGATACCGAGCGAGGGGCTGACCACCCAACGTAACACATTTTTGTAACACAATGCTGTGGCTCTCGAAAGTTTAGCCAGAACATTTTTTACATTAAAATAAGGCTCCAATTTTCCAAATTAATTATCCCAGGAAACAAGGAAAAGTAGTCAGCCATTAACACTCACTTACTTGGCTCCATAAGTGTCGCTCATGCATTCAGAAATTGGTTTTTCAGCAAATATTCTAGTTTATAATTTGATCATCTATCGAAAAGTTATTATTCAGCTGTATTTAAAATATAATGCTTAAGAATAACGTAAAATGTGTTTCGTCCTAACTGAAGGATATAGTTTTAAGCATAAACCTATAAACCTCTAGGCATTAAACTATACCAAATATCAATTGAGGACGTCCATCTAAATTTCGAGACTTTCGAGAGTCTCGTGGAAGTGGTATCGTCTCGTCTCGTCAAAAGGTGGTCTCGTCTCGAGTCTCGTCTCGAATTCTACCCTACGGTCTCGTCTCGAGTCTCGTCTCGAAAACGAGACGAGACTCGAGACGAGACGAGAAAGTCTCGAGTCTCGCGGCAACACTAAAAATTAGGGGTGAAAATTTTTTAAAAACTGGGTACTAAGTAGAGGGTTTTTAAATAAATTTTAGCACTTTCCATAATCGAAAAAAACTTAATTTGTCAAAGAAGTCTTTTGTAAATTCATAATTTCATAATTCGTAATTCATAATTTTTCAATATTTTTTCTTTTATGAAGGAAAATAATTGCGTTTTACATTTCTGGGGGGAACGGACCCCCCCTGGCTACGCCACAGCTATGAATTCAATATAATTAATATTGCCAAAGGCCGGAAAGTTTCCTTTGTTTGATAGGGCATTAATAATCCTTATTTAAGCCAAGCGCTACCTGCTAGCAGGGTACTCTGCTACCTGCTAGCAGCCTGCATCTTAGCGGCGCTCACAGCCTCGCATCAAGGTGGGCTCACACGGCGGCAGTCAGAACCAGAACGACGTCACACGGACTTTTCCCAGCATTCATACTTAGCCGTCGCGTTTTCGCGCGCTTGAAAATTTACACTTTTCATTTAATCGCGAAAAATAGATATGTATCGTCATTTAAAAATCTAAAAGTGTGAAATACGTACTCCAGGAGTAATAATCTTTCGATTTAGGCAATAAAAAAATTATAGGAAACCACCCTGTTGTTCAATCAATCTAAGCCTAGCGCGCAGCCTCCGAGTCTCTTGCGGTTCCCTACCCAATTCGTTTAACATCCATCTAACGTTTTCTATACGCCCGTAGCACTTTTCGACGAATCGCTTAGCTTACATTCAGTCAGTTAATACTTGGAAATATTATCACCAAATGACGATTTTGTCGTCTGTTGTGGGCGCTTCCTCACAGCGGTCGATAATGCCAAGAGAGTCGGAAAAAATTGGGAATTTTTTATTTAATTTTTTTATGTCGGAACGTTGCCGTACGAATGGATACGTAGATTTATTTGGCGGATCACTAAGCCACGACTCTACAACTTGTCTAGAAGTTTTTCATTCTCCCTTTCTAAGTATGATGCCTTATGAGGTGTTTTTCTGACTTCAGAAATGTCAACCGCTGTACGCCATGCGGTATACTTTTCGTATCTTGGTTACTCAGGAAACTAGTGGGGTGTGCTTATTTTAAGTCTATCTATGTGCATTCATCATCAATTTTGCATCAATTTCTCAGGTGTTATGTATCGGATATGGCATCGTTAGTTCCGTTTGGGTGAGCAAATTCGAGACGTTGGATTTTTGGCTGTGATCCTTGGGGTGCAAACCCCAAGGTGGTCGCTCTCCGTCATGCATGTCTTTCATTTATAAAAAAAATGAAAACTAGTAATCAGCATTAAATCAACATCTCAAGGTTTTATACCGCTTGCTTTATACGTAGCCACCAAAGCCGTCGTTTACTCCTGAACTCAGAGGGAAATGAGAATCATAATTGAGATCCTAGTTCGTTACATATCGTGAATCAAGTATGGAAAAAAAGAAGAAAAAATATAAAAACATGACAAAACTTTCTACTTGCAAAAAAAGAGAAAAATAATGACAAAGATTGAAAAAAAACACTTAATAAAAATAAAATATAATAAAATGGCATTACCAAAATTATATAATAAGTTTGCATATGTTTATGTCCAAAAATGTACTGACTCGACTTGAACTATTTTAAATTTTAAGTTTCTAGCAGGCACAAGCACCAAACTCACTCATACCTTTGCCCACTCAAATCCGATTCAATTTTTGGCTTATATAATGATAAATTTTTGGCTTATAGTAGGTAGTGGTCCCCATCGTTCCCATAGCAGCGAGGGTATTCCCTATCCCTCTCTTCCAAACCTATCCTTCCCCAGGAGGAGGTGTCTTCGAGCTCTCATCGCGGCGCCCATCCTCTTCCCTTCCCCAGTCCTTCCCCTCTTTGAGATGGCGCGGGCGTGTAAGTCTCGGACTTGGTTCCCGGTCCTCATGAGTGCACCCTATGCGGACCCGCCCTGGGCGTCCGACTCCACTGGCATCACCTCTCCAGGGTTAAAATTCCACGGCACAATTTTTCTCCACCTTGTATGACATTATGCGTTTGAATCAAATGTATCTTATAAAAAATAATTATAAAAAAAGTATAAATATTTCAAATCAAAACAGCATTTAAAAAAATATGTATATATATATTTATTGTCAATCTTCAATACCATGTATTTAGTTTTTAAGTTTCTTCTTCACACAAACAACATTTCACACAACAACAGAACGTATGTGCACGTCACGGTATTATTGTAAATTCTGTCTGACTGGTTGTGGTGAGGTTGGCTCACCGGTACAGTTTACTCCGACGCGCGAACATTCCATGTGTCTGGGAATCAGTGGCGTAACTATGGGGGGGATAGATCCCCCTCCCCCAAAGCCTTAGAGAAATAAAAATAATATTTAAAGATAATTTGTAGTTTTGACTTATAATAACTGCATCTGTTTTAAGTTAAATTTTTAGTGACGAAATGATGTAAAATGTACTTCGGGCATGTTTTTACAAAAGTTTTCCCGGTTGCCTCCACCGACACCTAAGGCCATCCCATCTCCCCCCCAAAGCATATTCCTAGTTACGCCACTGGTTTGAATAGCAATATTATACAATATTATGGGGGGACTCTTAAGGGGTACATTTGGACGGGGCCTCCTGATTTGAGTCCTTTTCCTTTACCATTCCTATACTCTCCTATCCGACGTTCAACACTATCCCAATCTCCACATGAATGGTCCTTGGCGGAGTGAGAATGGTTCCCGCGAAATTTCGACATTGGTTCTTCGGCGGAAAGTGGGTTAATCGAATCACCGCACCACCAAAGGTGACTCCCGCTTCACCAGAGCACAAGGAAACGGAGTTACCTACAACGATTGAATTGTATTTGCTCTTAACTCGTGATCGCTAATTTTTCAAAAATTTAACCGTTAATAGGGTGGTTTCCTTTTATTTTTTTATTGCCTAAATCGAAAGACTATTACTCCTGGAGTACGTATTTCACGCTTGTTGATTTTTAAATGACGATATATATTTTTCGCGATTTAATGAAAAGAGAAAAATTTCAAGCGCGCGAAAACGCGACGGCTAAGTATGAATGGTGGGAAAATCCAGTGCACGTAATTCAGGTTCCCGCTCCCGCCGTAAGAGGTGACCTTGAGGCGAGGATATGTGTGCCGTTGCGATGCAGGCTGCTAGCAGGTAGCAGAGTACCCTGCTAGCAGGTGGCGCTCGGCTTAAATAAGGATTATTAATACCTTAGCAAACGAAGAAAACTTTCCGACCTTAGCCAGTTTTAATAGGTGATTATTAAGAGATGTTTCCCTGAGCTCTGTGCCTCATGCATGTATTGGTAATCTCAGACGATGTAAAACTCCCATTTACTCGCATAGAAACTAGGTCCCTGTGACGTCACGTGGAGTGGCATCGCATGGGAGCCAAACTGGCCTTTTTCAAATGCGGTTAAAATTGACCATTACCATTCGTCTAAACTGTGATTTCTATAACCAAACTGCACCCGCCCTCTCCTGGTTGCTGTGACTTCTCTTCCAACCTCCCCGATTCACTGCCTTTACGTATTCCCTCGTCCCCCCCTCCTTCTAAGACGTTCCCTTTACGCATCTTTTTAGTCAAACTGTCTCCCCCCTCCCTTGCTATCCTTTCCACCCCACCTCTCTCTTGCTGGACGGTATGTATAGAACTTGGAAAGCCAAATTGGTACCTTGATAATGACACTACGTGTCGAAACCGGGTCGGTACTTTAGTAAATAAAATTGTGTGGAAGGTTACCATTTTAGTTTATTCTCATGGATATAAAACGTTTCCACCAGATAACGCCGGACGCAGTGAATTATAAATGTCGAAGTTGCGTATGCATTTTCTGAAGAATATTTCTAAACTTTTCATCTAAGGGAAATTTATATTGTGCCTATTACTTAAAATAAAGCTAAAAGACGTAATTTTCGTCGTCCCGTTTGAGTGCACTGACGTTTTGTCGTTTCGTTGCAGTGTATTTCCGCGCATGGGCGCAGCTAGGAATTAAGGCTGGAGTGGGGTTTAGATGCAACTAATACCGGGGTGTGTGGAGGTATGGAATACCCACCAGGATAAGCGGTAAGTGCAACATTATTAAATTGCGGAATTTTAAGATAAACGGTTCAAAATGGTTAGTTTTACGGCTTTTTGAGGGATATTTTATTAATACTTACACTATTCTATTAGTAGTATCAATCTAATTAAGTAAAATAGATTACACTTAAATATTTCTCTGAGCAGCTCTGAGGGGGGTTTAACCCCCAAACGCAACGCCACTGTTCCCGCGGGGTGATAAACGTATTTTTGTTTGGTTTGGTATGGTTTGGAGGGGAGGGGAGTTCAAGAATGCGCCCCTCTCCCCCCCCCCACCCTAAATATCGCCCAGGTGAAAGTGCCCCCCCCCCCCTCCTTCCTCCCCAATGCGACCCCCTTCTGCTGGAGGTCGGGTCACTCGCATTGCTGGAATTCGTCGATACGGTTGGTCCCTCTCTCTGGTCCTTGCAAAGCAAAGAGAGCGGTGGTGGTGACACAAATCCACTCGTGATGCAAGAGAAGAGCGGGACGACCGCTCCGGAACCTATACACTGCCGCCCAGTCTAGATCATCTTTGAGATTCCTGTATGGAGTAGTTTTGTTTCGTTTATGTTTTCATTATAACACAGACCAACAAAAATATTTTGTTTGAAAGCTTTTTTTTTATTTTAATAGCTGATCTTTATAGATTTTTATGTGCCGAGTCCAAACCTGGCCTTAGTTTTTTTGTACCACCCATAGTTTTCAAGCAATATGTATTTTAATATTTAGTCTAATACCCTTCTCTATCGTAACAGGCTCAACTTTGTAGAGGTTCATTCTAATAAATAAAAGCGAACAAACTATGCATAAATCCACCAATTTATTTATGTGGTACTACTAGTTTCGACGCAGCGGACCTGATGATAACGCTGCTGCGCCTAAACTAGTAGTACCACATAAATAAATTGGTGGATTTATGCATAGTTTGTTCGCTTTTATTTGTTCTAATACCCTTATACGGTATATAGGAAATCAATGAAACACTGTGTTACATCATAAAATTGTTTGTATTTACTGTTAATTACATCGTGATAAAATTGTTTGTATTTACTGTTCACTACATCGTGATAAAATTGTTTGTATTTACTACAGCGTGATAATACAGGGTTCACTTGTCAACTGGAATTGGTCTACATTTTCTTTCCCTTTTTTCCTTGAAGCTTCTTGTGTAGCTTTTTCTGCGATGAATCGCTTGCTGAACTTCTCGGTGAAGTACCAGCAGTAAACCCCCATTATCTTCGTTCATTAGACCTACACCTTTTTCAATTTTATTATAACTATAAAAAAGCTGTTAAATTCTAAACATATTGCTTGATTTCATAAACTTAACTGTAAAATATGAATAAATGGTGGGTGATACAACTTTAAAACCATCATATTTGGATTCAGAAACTTTAAAAACATAAGAATAAGATATTTTCAGTAAAAAAAGTTTTTTGATTGTTGGCCTGTGTAATTTATGAAAGGATTTTTATTGCATTTTTTTGGTCATCACCATTAGTCAACAATCCTAAGATTGGTTTGACGCAGCTCTCCATTCCTCTCTCCTATCCGCTAACCATTTCATAGAGACGTATTTCTTGTCTTTTGCATCCTTTATAACCTGACCTATTTAACTCATTCGGGGCCGTCCCTTGCCCTTCTTCCCTTCCATCTGTCCTTCTACGATACTCTTAATCAGGCCGCAGTGCCTCAAAATATGGCCAACTAAGTTGTCCCGTCTTCTGCTTCAGGTTTATAGATTACTTCTCTTTTCTCCCACTCTTCTTAGCCTTTTCTCATTGTTCACTACTATTTGCAGATCGATTTTGTCTTCATCATTCTTCGGTAGCACCATATTTGTTCCTCTCTTGACTTCTCTGCTGTTGTCTCGCTGTAATGGAGAAATACGCTCCATATATATCATCTGATGAATTGTTTCCTTACTCTTCTATGCTTCTATTCTCAGGTGTAAGAACCACCAAATCAAACCAGTATCACCAAATTTCGAATGCTCCCACCGTTGACTTCTCTGCTGCCTTTGCCGCCTTTGTTAATGTGATAGAATTTTATTGAATTACACCATCAGCACCTAATTCGGAGATCGGTTTCACATAGTTCTCCGCACCAGGGGCGCAGCTAGGAATTAAGGCTAGGGGGGGTTTTTAGGCACAAATAATACATAGGGGTGTGGGGGTATTGCATACCCAAAAAGGTAAGCAGGAGTTGCGAGGGCCCTCCTACAGAAAAATTCTAAGAATAATTGTTCAAAATGGCGAGTTTTACGGCCTTCTGATGAATATTTGATTAATCCTTACACTATTCTATAAGTAATAGTGATCGAAATAACTAAAATGGATTAAACTTAAAAATTTCTCTGAGCTCTGGGGGGGTTTTAACCCCCAACACCCCCCCTCGCTGCGCCACTGCTCCGCACAATTCTTATCCTATTGGCTAATCTTTCAACACCTCACTTATAATTCTCCTGCCCGCTTTTTCTTTCTTTTCTTTTTCTTTCATCTTTGACTTTCATCGCATGTTCTTCGTATCGCATTCGTGGCCTACCTTTGCCCTTCCACCTTCTTTCCTTCGACGATAACTTTCATTATTCCATCGTGCTCCGTCATTTTCCGGCGGCAACACCTGCAATGTCGACTTAAATTTGAGTCTAATTTCGAGGGACCCAGGCGCGAATTCGTGGTTTTTGTTTGCAAAAGTTGTTCGCTCCATCGTCCTCGCTGAGGTCACTTCTTTCGAGGGACGAGATACGCTCGCTAGATAAGGCAGGAAGAGGCTTTGCGGCCACCTCCCATTGCCCAAGGACACTTAAATACATAGAGAGCCTCGTTGCAAAACTGTTGACACAAGGCTTGAGAAATCGCCCTTCCTTTACGGATGGAAACATATTGGAGAAAGTGTACTTCAGGGAATGCCGATGATAAAATTGCTATGCTCTTTGAGGCTCCGTATCGGTACTTCTCTTTAACCTCCTGTAGCGGTATATTATATCAATGATTGATAACGCCTTGGAGTAGGTACCTATAGCTCTGAGAATGATTTGCAAAATTGTTTGCCGACGTTTTGATGAGTGTATTTCTAATATCTTCTTAAGGACTATATATGATAATGGTTACATTAAATTGACACATAAAGGCATGAAATATTATTGTAATGTTTTTTTATAATTAAATAAAAAGTATAAGAATAATTCAAATTAACACACACGAAGAAAAATTTTGACATATCTTATTTGCACAAATTTGTTTACTGATTGTGACCAAGCTATTTCAATATTATGGTTACCATTAATTTGAACTTATTAAATGAAATAATTTTAAATTATTGTAAAAAACATTGTAACACTCTTCAATTCCTTCACGTAACAATTTATTGTGACTATTATCATTCATGGTTTTGAAACAATGTAATAAATATATCGAAACTATTTTGTATATCATTCTCAGACCCATACTACGAGACGTTAATCATCATTAAATAATTGAGGTTAAGAAAAAGAAATCGATTTATTCTGCCACATGATTTTTTCACTCTAGGTGCTCGTGCCGAACTTCATCCTTGTTGTATATAAGTTGAATCATGATTTGTCTGTCCATCATTTAGCTTTGCCGTGCTGCGATTCGGAATTTTCGGTATATTAATGTTTTCAGTGAATTTTTGCTGTAATTTTAGGTTTATCCCTGTAAAAATTCCGTATTAAAAATGCAGGCAAGTTTACGTTAGAATAATTTTAATGAAAATTTAATCACCATGAATAACACTTAAGTAAGTTACCCAATTTTTATTATGACGATACTTAAACTTAAAATCCTGCAAAGCGATGTCTTATGATGACTTTGGCTTTCTATAAACATACAAATTTCTAAGAATTTTATCTATGATTGTGTATTTGTCGTTTGTTTTGTTTTCTTTTTATAAGTTGCAAAAGCGATATTCTTTTCCGTTGCACAGCTTAAATTACAAAATAACTTAAAACGTGTTATTTTTTCATTGTCACACATATTTTTAGAAAAAAATATAAAATAACATATTATCTAAAATCTCTTTTGGAGCTACCCATCGTAATCTGCCTCAACCGAAGATGCTCATGAAACAGCGCTTTCCATTGGTCGTGGGTTTAAATAAGCAGATGATCTAAATAATATGCAGGACTATAAAGACTTTTCATCGAGCAGTCATCAGTAAAATTTGGTCTTCACGGGAAACAGCAGGAAAAAAAAACTTTAAAGATGTCAGTTATTCCTCATAAATTTTCATTTTTCATCATATTCATTTGTTTATGAGGCTTGAGAGTTTTTTTTTATAATAGATGCCTTACTTCGTGGAACACTTTTACCTTTTATCGAAGCCAATCTCACCAAGTGGCTGACAATTGAAATATTGTGATAAATTTTAGTGCAAAGCTGAGTTCAAATTGAACAATTTACAACAGTCCTGTGATACGCATCATTCCGACGAACCCAATTTTTATCCGAACACATCTCGTCATAAATTCAGTCTCCTACCCACCCTTCGCCTTATGCTAATACAAGGAACTCCTACCTGCCCTCCCGTAAGCCTTTCAAACTGCGCCAAATTTTTTCGCAAGAAGAGAAGAAGGCGCGACACCTGCCCGCCCATTTTTCTCTTCCGCCGATGAGAGCGGGCGGGGATGGTAATTCATTTGCAACTTGCATGGGGAGAGAGATGGAGAGGAACAGGAGACCCGATGTCTCGACCCAATTCGTCTTCACCTGCACCCCTTCCCCTCCCCCCCCCACCCCCCCGTCGCCATGGAAACGCGCGGCAAGGGCGGTGGAATTGGGGTCATCCATTCTGCCCCCCCCCTTCCCTTCCTTCTTTCATTCCGAAAATTCAAACACACAATCATTGAGTGTGAACAAGTTTTCCACCAACTTCCGCTGGCGCCTCCGCCAACAAGCATTTACTTGACCCATTTGGCTGGAAAATACAATCGCTCGCGTTACGTCAACTTTTTTTTATAATCGAATACGCGCTTAGAAGAGGTGTATGAGATTCATTGTAAACTAATATTAAATGCACGGGTACACTGTGTAGAGATTTTTTATCAGCAAGAGTGGCTCCAGAGCCAGAAAAGTCTATTGCGCATCACAGAGAGCTCACTGGCTGGAGCTGGACTCTCCGCTCTTGTCGTGGATCTGCTCTTGCGATAGAGCGATAGTGTAAAGAGAAAGGACGAGTGTCTCACCAGACTGCTCTCGTTGTAATCGCGTGGTCAGGTGGAGTGTAGTAAAAAACAAACGCTTACTGAAGCTTATTTTTATTTAAAATTTACAACAATACAACATAATACAATGGATACTGCATTATATAATAATACCGCATGTCATCAAAATTTTTATTGAAATTTTAAATGAAAAAAGAACAGTCAAACGAGAAAAATACAACCTCAAAGTGTCAATGTATTTAATTATCCCAAAATATGGAAGCTTGAGTTAGAAAAAAACCATTTTCTATACTTTTTATACCGTAAGTCTCAACCAGGGACAGCCATCGGAGGCGGAATCTCTAGAGTTGTTGGACTTATGACATTGAGCACAATTCCTCACCTTGCCGGAAGCTCCATTTAGAGTCGGAGGAATTATTTCTCGCAAGTCAAACCATCAAGCGAAAAATAGGTAAAAAAAATGGGAAAAGACTGACATCTGATTTAACTTTAATTTACATTTACATTGTGAACAGCTCTTATTTCACCAAACCACGTTTAGAATCGTACGCGGAGCTTTGGTAGATCGTGAGTAAGGACTATCGTAATGGATGCTAAGAAGCACATGCATTGAAGAAGATTGCAGATAATCTCTAAATGGACGAAGTGGCAAAATTTAGGCTGCCAAATCAACCCGCTGTTGAGAGAAATTAATGGGAAGAGGAGATGAATGAAGATTTGGTACCTACCAATGAGGCAACAATAACTGCTTGACGAAGCGACATAGCCCAAAAGTTTTTATTCATAATAATAGCTGCTGCTGATAATTGTCTCTGATTAGACATCTCTCTCAACGTGTTTTATAGCAGTCTGGAGAGAGTGAAATCTCTCGCAATTGGGCAAGGTCACGCTTGAGCAGTGGAACTCAAGTTATATTTCGTACTATGGTGTACAGGTACCTTAAGAGTAACATCTTTTGGAAAAAAATTGATTTGATATAATAATTGCCACCATATTCCGGGGAAAGTATTTCGCCTTTCAAATACGCCCAGGTGCTTTGTCAACGAATGATGATCAGGAGTATCTCTCCGCAGGGGCGCAGCTAAGAATCAAGACTGAGTAATACTTTGGGGTGTGGGGGTATTGTATACCGGCCAGCGTAAGTAACAGTTACGGGGACCCACCACCAGAAAAAAATTAAGATTAATGGTTCAAAATGACTAGTTTTACTGCTTTATGAGATATATTTGATTAATCCTAACACTATTTTATAAGTAATACTAACCCATTAAGTAAAATGGATTAACCTTAAAAATTTCCCTAGCTCTGGGGGTGGTTTATCCCCCAAAACCCCCCTGGCTGCGCCACTGTCTCTCAGGATTATTACCATCTTTTACCATCTATTAGCATCTTTCCCACAAAATTTTTTACTGCGTACTAATAAAGCAAGAACACAAAAAAAGCTGTTATGAATGCTAAGAAAATTCCGAATCAAGCTTTACAGAGTACTTAAGTTAGTACGCTACAATACGTCGTATATATGTACATGGTACCCTTCGAGCCATCTCTGGGGTGTTTGGCAGGGTTTGCAAAAATTTTGTCAAAAAGTGCTATGATCTTTTATTTAATTAAATGTCTAACTTCCACCAATTGAAGCCCGAATCTGTTGAACTTATGGAGAAAGAAGGGTTTGGGTGAAAGGGATGAATGCCCATGATGTCGACTGACTTGGGAGGCGAGGAGTTAGAAACAGCGACACCTCACGGGAATTAAGCTGCAGAGAAAATGGAAGAAGAAGATCAAAATACGTCCAAGACAATGAAGCTCACACATGATATAGTGAGGGACTCTTCGGAGTCTCCTTGGCCGTGTCATTCGCGCGCAAGCGAGTCGAGAGAAGGCGGTTGCAGTGATGATGGAAACACGACCCATTTCGGCGAACGAGGTGATGCGAGGTGGAAACTCGGCGCGCGCCCGCTTTCGTGCGTGGGGGCAGTTGCCCCCTTTGCCCCCGACCTCGCCCCCCCCCCGTGTAGAAAGCGGGGCAAACCAACCGGCCCTCGCTCACTCACAGCGGGGGAAGGGGGCAAGGGAGACAGACACACACTCTCTCTCGAATTTCTCCGTCCCCTTTCTACTTTTCTTTCCCCTCCCACGCCCACAGAGCAAGCAAGCAAAGGACCACGAAGAATGCGTCAGAACAGGGCTGCGCCGTAGACCAAGTTAAAATATTAGTTCATAAAGGCATTGCAATATTTACTCTGAATATTTTTTCAACATTGCAATGTCTTTATTCAGTTTGCCTTTCTCTTTTCTATTTCTCTCAGTATATTTCTTTCTTCTCCACTTCTTCATTAGTAATCTTATCTTTCCACCCAATCTTCTCCATTCGTCGTCAAAGAAATATTTCGAAGCTTTCCATGCATTTTCTTCACGTCTTCAAGTCCACGTTTCACATCTATATAATACGAATTTCGTCCATACAATATTGTCATACAAATAATATTTATTGCCCGGCAAGCAGAAGTTTCTGGGTTCGAGTCCCAGTCAGGCCTCGCATTCACCCTCTGATTACTGCCTTTTTTCCATGTGTCATGGAAATAATATATTTTTTCCTATTGTGTAATGTATAATTATCCTTTTCTAATCCTCCACCTGTATTTATTCCCAAGAGAGTTGATATTTTTTCCATGTGATTTCGGCCATTCTTCCCATTTCCGTGAAACCGTTCCGTTAATGTCATGTTTTTATCTTCTTATCAGTTTGTTTAACCTTCTGTCCGTATTTATACATGCATGTACTCTTATGGTGGACCGGTGTGCAAGGCCGGAGCCAGAAAATATTTTCGGAGGGGTTTATGGAATAGTAGACAAGCATAAAATTATTTTTATAAGATAAATAAAATAGCTTATACGGTAAAATATAAATATTTATTATCAATCCTTAAAGGAAAATAGAAAAATATAATTAAAAAATTGAATTTAGCCTTCTAGCTTTCTTTGCAGCGAACAAATGAATTAACTCCTCGGCGTCGATGTCAATTCTGCGGTCCCTCAGGAGGCTCATAAGTCACTCACCTCTCTACTAATTCACAGCACTATAATTTCACACACTGCACTACAACTACACACACTACACCTACAAATTCGCTTAGATAATCATTGACTTGAGCCGCATTGGACTACTAGATGTCCCTGCGCCGCTATATAATATCGTCGTGTGAGCACCAAGCGAGCATAAAGTATCTATTTGATTTTTTTCATTTCGGGGGGGATCAATCCCCCTTGATCTCCTCCCCCCTGTCGACGGTCTTGCCGGTGTGATTGACTATATTTGACGAAGATCCGACGACGAATTGAACGGTCTGAACGACCGAGATGATTGTATCGTTCGTCGGAGAGATCCCGATTAGAGATGTGCTGGAACAGGAAGTTCAGCGGAACTGTTCCGACAGGTGAACAGTCTCAGGAGGCTATTCCGTCGTAGCAGTTGTTCCGCACACTCAACAGACTAGCCTAAGGATATAAACTTAATCGATTGCTGTGTACACTGTTCATATTCCCTTGTTACTTCACTCGTGTTAGGCTTGCAGTTAAGACTCAAACAGTCCATTACCTTTCATTATTACTTACTTTCCGGATATAAAATAACAAAAAACAAACGCTTACAGAAGCTTGTTTTTTATTTAAAATTTACAATAATACAACACAATACAATAGATACTACATTATATGACAAAACCGCAATGTCATCAAAATTTTTATTGAAATTTTAAATGAAAACAGAACAGTCAAAGGAGAAAAATACAATCTCAAAGTGTCAATTTATTTAATTATCCCAAAATATGGAAGCTTGAGTGAGAAAAAAACCATTTTCTGTACTTTTTATACCGTAAGTCTCAACCAGGGACAGCCATCGGAGGCGGAATCGCTAGAGTTGTTGGACCCATGTCATAGAGCGCATTTCCTCGCCTTGCCGGAAGCTCCATTAAGAGTCGGAAGAGTTATTTCTCGCAAGTTGTTCCGGAGCGGATATGTTCCGTTCGCGAACTAGCTTAAGCCTGAATCACACGATCATTTTTTTCGTCGCGAAAAGTGATCACAATCGCGATCACTTATCCCGTCACGAAAAGCGATCGCTCTAGTGATCATTTTTCTGAATCACACGGTCACTCCCGCCGTCGCTTTTCGCATCATTTCCGATATCACAGCTCGTTGTCATAGGACCCGCATCACGAAAATATCTAGCGTGTTTGTTTATCTATGTCGTTCCCACAATTGTCAAACGCTGCGCTGCAATCACACCATGCGGTCATGCGTTCTGATAGGCTGATATGGGGTTTTGGGGACGGTTTTAGTGACGGAGAAAGCGACCGGACGAGTGATGAAAAAGAGCGATGGGAATCCTCATCGCGATCGCGAAAAACAATTGCCGGCGACGATCATTTTGCGAGTGATCACTCTAGTGATCGCGATAGTGATCACTTTCGCGACGAAAACAATGATCTTGTGATTAAGGCTTTAGATAAAATTGTTCCGTTCTTTCGCGCTCATCTCTAGTCCCTCCCGAATCAATCGGTCACACACGTAAGATCGCGCATGTCGGTCGCCCACGATCGACTCGTGGCCATAACGCAAGAGAGGAAAGACAATGTCCCAATAGAGTGAGTGTGTGATCACAGAGGAGGAGGACACGCCCCCTTCGGGATTATATAGGCACCCAGCGATGGATGATGACCTAAGCAATCGGCCGTAGCATCCGCAATCCTTCGCGGTGCGTGACCTCGTTGGGCCAGAGGCGTTTGCATTGACCCCATCAAACTTCACAGCAGCGGTGACCAACAACGCCATCGCCTGGCCTCCAAATCACGGGGTGGGATCATTAACGTGCTGATCCTCTTTCATTACTCCTCCCAGGCATATTTTGACCTAATACGATCTCATACATAATCATATTTTGAATATGAATGCATAATATTGTTTTTTAGTAATTTTTTCGTCACTCTATCAGGCACTGTAGAACGTACTTGCTGACGCTGAATTTGCACCTTGCCCGACCATCTTAAATCGATAAAATCCGAAATTAAAATAAAACAGAAGAACTTTGTGCTTTCACATTAATATTTATTCACACATTTAAACGACCATGGTTTCAACGTTAGACGTCATCATCAGGTGAACTCTACAGAGGTCCATCACATCCTTTTATACCAGGCTAGTAGGCGGAGGGAGGAAGGGCACTAGGACCTATGTAGAGTTCACCTGATGATGACGTCTAACGTTGAAACCATGGTCATAAATGTGGGAATAAATATTAATGTGAATGCACAAAGTTCTTTTTTTATTTTAATAATGAATCGCTTTCGCCTAGTAACACCTCAAACAATCAAAATCCGAAGTGATAGCGTGGAATTTTACCATATTGAAATAAATAGTTGCAATTTCCCACGATATAATCGTATAATGTAATGTAATATAATGTAATGTAACAAGGTAATTTATTTCAACGGAAAATATTTACAGTACAAACGTGGAAAATTGCCAGAATATATTTGAGCATCTTAAATTGACTATAATATCAACCCCAATACAGCTATTCAGTGGCGGATCTATGGGGAGAGCTAAGGGGGCCAACCCCCCACCCCCCCTTGGATATCCAATTTACAATAGATAGAATGGTAATTTTATTCCTACCCCCACTACTTCTGGGATTTTCCCTTGTCCCCATCCTGGATCCGCTACTGCAGCTATTGATCCCCAGGGATGCCTGTATTCCATTTACTTTGATAAATAGCGTAGTTTCCTCCATGAAAGAAAACGAAAGGCGTTGACTGCGATTCGTTACCCACCATTAGTGTATTAATAATATACAAATTATTTTGTTTTAGAAATACCGGTTTAGACGAATGGCAATGGTCAATTTTATCCTCATTTGAAAAAGGCCAGATTGGCGCCAATGCGATTCCACTCCACGAGACGTCACAGGGAACTAGCTTCTATACGAGTAGATAGGAGTTTTACGTCGTCTGAGATTACCAATGCATGCATGAGGCACAGAGCTCAGGGAAACATGCCTTAATAATCACCTATTAAATCTGCCTAAAGTCGGAAAGTTTCCTTCGTTTGATAAGGCAGTAATAATCCATATTTAAGCCAAGCGCTACCTGCTAGCAGGGTACTCTGCTACCTACTAGCATCCTGCGTCGTATCAGCGCAAGTTTCATAGAGTAAAGACTAAGAACCTTGGTATCAACGCTCAAGCCTCGCCTCAAGGTCACCCCACAGGGCGGCAGCGGGAACCAGAAATACGTCACACGGACTTTTCCCATCATTCCTACTCAGCCGTCGCGTTTTCGCGCGCTTGAAAATTTTCACTTTTCATTTAATCGCGAAAAATAGATATCGTTATTTAAAAATCTAAAAGCGTGAAATACGTATCCCAGGAGTAATAATCTTTCGATTTAGGCAATAAAAAAATAGTAGGAAACCACCCTATTGTGGAATTAAATATTTTAAGATTGTAATAAAAAAGAATGCATAATTATTTCAACTATTATTAATATCAATGGAGTCTTAAACTAAGATTTAACATTGCAATTCAATAAAAGAGACCTGAAGTTGGAAGACAAAAGTGAGCAAGGACGAAAAAATACCATTCTCATTCATCATTTCCTTCGTGAGATTACGAGAAGAGAACACCAAGAGCTGCCACCCAAATTCATGAGTTGGTGACGACATTAGAGTTCTGATTCATTCATGCGTTTAGAGAGAACCTTTCATAGATGGGAAGATTTTCACTCCGCACTGACAACAGCTGCGAACAGCGGAACGTTTATTGAATATAAGTATACCTACTTTGGACGAATATTCAGCTCCACCCATTTAAAAGTATGCATGTCTAAGGTAAAAGAAGCACCCGTCATTGTATATTTTTTATTCAAAATAGACGTGAAATAATAAAATACGGTAAGGTTAGTAGATCCATAGCGGTTTAAGGGTAGCGGTTTAAGGGATAGCTTAATCCTAGTTAAGTTGGTGGTTTGAGGCGTCACTTAGTGGAATTTACTCATGATGAATAAATATGAACTTTGTTTTTCCACATAAGTATTTATGAGGAAAAACAAAACATTCTCTCACATCCCCTTGGCTTTTACAACCAGGGAAAGACCTAACCCCTCCCCCTATTCCCTCCCAACCTCCCCCTACCTCTTGATTTCCCCTCCACTACTTCTGGTTTATATTGGTCAGGTATTTAAGACGATCTTTCATTGTACATCTCGCCTGATGATGGCGAAGTGCGTCGAAACCGCGGTCGTGATTAAATAAATATTTATGTGGAAAAACAAAGTTCATTTTTATTCATCATTAATCCTAGTTCCTAATTTCGTGGGGGTTTCCCTCCTGAGCCCAACCTACTTCTTTTAGACCTTCGCCCCTGATCGTGCTCATTGTCTACATGTTGAATCAAGACTCTCGAGAGAAAGATAAGCATTTCCTCTCATCATGATCCGCCCCAAGGACCTCCGTTCCTTTTAATTGCGTTACAGCGATGGCGAAGGACACGGACCTCAATGACATCCATCGCCATATTTTCGCTCTGATAAGTTTTTAAAGTTTCCTTGACGAGAGTTCCACCACAACTGCGTCTCGCGCGCCGCCCGATTTCATTGTCTCATTTTTGGAAAGGCGCAAAATACTATACAGGGTGTCCCATTTATCTTGACCACCCGAAATAACTTTTTGTCCAGATGCAAATTCAAAAATGCGTCAAGCAAATGTTTATTAGCCGTCAGGGGGACATTAATTAGCATGATTGCCTTCTTTGTAGCTTTGTTATTTACAAAGATATGAACGTCGGTATATCTTTTTTAAAGGGCACCCTATATTTTTTATTCGGCAATTCATTTCCCCTCCTAAAGACCTATTAAAAAATGTAGCATAGTGGACCATTAACATAAACACAACGTTATGAAAACATAATAAACTCGTCCACTTACTGTGGACGAGTTTCTTATGACTGGTGTGCATTTTACTATGTTTTCATTTGTTCACCGTCAACGTCAGCAAGTGGAGTAGTTCCAATACCCGCGTACCTGCACTAAGCGCTAGAGAGTCAGTCATTTTTCCCAACACCGTGTTTATATTAATGGTATTAATGGTAATAAATTTTTGAAATGTGCTGTTAATGTAGAAACGTTTGCATTCTGGCTATATATACTATAGCAAAGTAAAATATCAGATCATCTACTTATTATTCATTGAAAAATTAACGTTAAGGCTTAAAAAATAGCAATTTTCAGTAAAATGCTCTCTTCGAAAAAGTTATAACTGTAGTTCTCATTTTCACAACTGGCGCACAAAGTATGTTCTTCTTTTCCCCCACGGAAATAATCGCTTTTATCATAGATTGGACATCCCAATTTTCCCATTTACACTTGGGCTTGGGGCCAATAATCTTCATCGGCTCCTGAAACTGGCGAAAAGGTGATGTAGCAGACGGAACACATTTAGGTGAGGGAAATGTGGAATCGCTTCCACATTAACCTCAGTGTTGTGCTTTCACATTACCAGCATCGGCATATTGAACTATGAGGCTAAAACTAGGCTGCATTTTCCAGCTAGTAGATTACTTAATTACACCAGATTGTAAAACCATGAGTTGGCTGTCTCCGCTCCCACAGGCTTACTAAAAAAGCAGGCCAAGAAGTTGATGTGACCACCACTAGCCTACAGTACCTCCCAAGCCCTAAAGGTTATGCTTCCACATTACCAACAAGCTCCCACATTCGCACCAGCCCCTCTGATTAACATTATCACTCCGAGACGGACTGAGATGATAATTATCCCAAGATTTCGAACTGAGTCAAAGTAGGGAATGACGGTGCCATCAACACAGACTTGAGATATATTTCCATGATGTAAGTGATCTTTGGTTTTGGAGCAGCCAATAATTATTGCTTTGATCTTATTTGTGTTTATAACAAAGGTATTTTGTCGTCACTAAGCAGGAATGATTATTCGGTTATTTGCATAGGTCTCCATGGAAACCTACCTAATCCGCTGGAACATTTAAGCTGAAGTAATGCAGCCGAGTGAGTCTGAATTTTCTTCCACTCCGTATAGGGTACTTTTTGGTGAAATGGCCTCGCGAGAAAGCTTTTTAAAATTAGAAATCCTGAGATGACCTCGGCAGGGGCGCGGACGGAAGGAAGGGGCCTGAGGGAAAACATTTGGCGCGTCCTGATTGGCTGACCGTCCGCGCTACCGCGGATGCCGAAGGAACCTCATGACTGCGCGTGATACCTCCTCTCGTCGTATAAACGATGTCCTTCGTCCCATCCTCATATTCAAGGGCCTTCTATATTTGTACGGCGGAACGAAATTTAAAAAAAAACGCATCGCGCCCTCACGCTGCTCTGTGTGTGTATATAAAAATGCCGATCGCGGCGGCAGCGGCACGAAGGCCACCGCCGACGACGCGCCGCGATTTTCTTTTTTTTTCCTCCGATTTTCTGGAAACCTTGGCGGTGGGCTGCCTCGCACTCTTGCGGCGGGAAGGAAGGGGTGCGCGCCCCCGATAAAATGAAGGGGAGGGGGTGGGGGGAGTGGCCTCCCCTCATCTGAATCCCTTTGGACCGCCCCTGACCGCCCTCTCAAAATATACGATGTCCTCCACGATTTGCCCGCCAATAATAATATTTCGATTATCTTATCCGTCTTTTAAGATACAATGCCCTTCACATACATTTCGATCGTGAGAATTATAAATGGTCCTTGTGTGATTTTCATCTTGCGAGTGCGTCCCGCCGACATTGACTTTTACGGGCATTGGTAAAAATAGTTTAATTCTCAAGAGCACAATTCTAACTCTATGTATTTCAATGAAATTCTTAAATAAGAAATTTTTAAAAAATTAATCAACCGCTAGGTACTCATCACCATTACTGGTCAACAATGGTAAGACTGGTTTAACGCAGCTCTCCACTCAATAGGGTGGTTACCTTCATCAAAGAAAACGAAAGGCATTGATTGCGATTCTTTACCCACCTTTAGTGTATTCATAATATACAAATTATTTGGTTTTAGAAATCCCAGTTTAGACGAATGGCAATGGCCAATTTTAACCTCATTTGAAAAAGGCCAGATTGGCGCCCATGCGATGCCACTCCACGTGACGTCACAGGGACCTAGTTTCTATACAAGAAGATAGAGTTTTACATCGTCTGAGATTACCAATACATGCATGGGGCACAAAGCTCAGGGAAACATCTCTTAATAATCACACATTAAAATTACCTAAGCTCGGAAAGTTTCCTTCGTTTTATAGGGGAATAATAATCCTTATTTAAGCCAAGCGCTACCTGCTAGCAGGGTACTCTGCTACCTGCTAGCATCCTGCGTCGTATCAGCGCTCAAAGCCTCGCCCCAAGGTCACCTCACTAGCGGCAGCGGGAACCAGAACGACGTCACACGGAGTTTTCCCTGCATTCATACTTAGCCGTCGCGTTTACGCGCGCTTGAAAATTTTCACTTTTCATTTAATCGCGAAAAATAGATATAATCATTTAATAATCTGAAGGCGTCAAATGCGTACTCCAGGAGTAATAATCTTTCGATTTAGGCAATTAAAAAATATTAGGAAACCACCCTATTCTTCTATCAGCTAATCTTATCACACCGAAGTATTTCTTCTCTAACACATCCTTCTTTACCTGTTCCAAATATTTTGTTCGAGGCCTTCCTTTTCTTCTTCCATTCTTGCCATCCACTTATCCCTCGACGATTTTCTTCATTGAATACTACTATGTTTTTAAATCACCGACTTAAAAAAATCAACCAATTGATTCCTGATATGTACAATATTCTCTCACATGTTCCGTTATCCTTCCAAAGGACTCAAGAAATAAAGAGCGTCAATGACAATTTGCAATTGTTTAACGTGACTGCTTAGCTATGAGGGCTAGGCCATCACAACTAACTCAACTTATCCATTCATATAAGAGTTATTTAAAGTAAAAATTACTGGCTGTAGGAACTGAACTCGAGAAACCTATTTTTGAAAAACAAGAAATCTTACCTCTTCCCGACACATACATTCTTGAAACAGTGCCTCTTAGTAACAGAAATCAAGACATGTTTATTAAAAATTGTGACCTTCATAGTCATAATACGAGAAGTCAAAATGCATTCCATGTAAGTCAGAACAAATAAAACCATTAAAGGGATAGATCATCAGGGAATACTTATGTACAATAAATTTTACTAAAGTTACTGAGCTGTGGCAACGCTAACATTTTTATGCACTTTGCATTTGGGATGGAAACGGTTTTTCTGGGGAATCCAGCCTTTTCAACATTTTATTTAATTCTCTGGATTCTTAAGGACATTAAATAATTAATTTTGGACGAAAATGAGCGATTATTATTACCTGAAACAATTTATCAGTGAGCTAAATTAAACGAGAGCGAGTATCTACAATACCATTGCGCAATCTAACCCATTTGGAGATTAATTCGAGGGACAACCCCAAGCAAAGTTCTCCTCGATGGTGGAGATTGCCCAGGGATAGGAACAGGCCCCTGAATGCGTGAAATCCATGTGTCTATGGCTGGGTTTTTATGGTTAAATAAATTTTTAACGATTAATTTCAATCATTAGGAAAACGGATACAGTAGTAAGGATATTAGGAAGAGACTTGCATTAGCAAAGGAGGCGTTCGTGAAGAGAAAGGAGCTTCATGGAGGTTGGCTATGTAAGAATTTAAAGAAAAGGTTAGTGAAGAGTCTGATCTGGAGTGTAGCGCTTTACGGTGCAGAAACGTGGACGCTTAGGAAGGAGGACGAGAAAAGACTGGAGGCATTCGAGATGTGGGTATGGAGAAGAATGGAGAAGGTGAAATGGACAGAGAGGAGGAGAAGCGATGAAGTGCTGGACATGGTGGGTGAGGAGAGGCAGCTTTTAGATGAGATACGGAGGAGACAGAAGGTATGGATGGAGCGAGTACTTAGCGGGGAGGGGATGTTGAAAATGGTGTTGGAGTGTAGAATGTTAGGTAAACGAGGGAGGGGAAGGAAAAGAATAGGATTTTTAGATAGAATGAAAGGGAATACGTCTTATTGTGACTGAAGAGAGAAGTGCATGATGTAAGGGGAGGCTCCCGGAATTCTTCTTAAGCCCTCCATGGAAACCTACCTTAATCGGTAGAATAATTTAATGAATCAATCCCAACAATGAGGGCAACCCCCTGCATGCTGTGGGCACAGGTATCTTCGGGCGCGCGAGTATCAGCCTAAATAGCCTCCGCTTCATCCGTCCGCTCTGGGCCGGAGGTCGATGAAATCGTCTTGCCTACTTTTTTCGTGTGCTCACCGAGTGATCCGTGTGGTTCCTGCTTATTCCAATCTCCTTGCGACGCGTCGCCTTGACACCCTAACACTCACTCGCTCCGTCCGCTCTGACCCTCATTCCACGCGCTTTCTCTTCCACTCCAAATGCTGAGATCCAATCGGATCTCCTACTGTCACTGTGGTATCCCTTACAAAAAAATTAAGTGGAGCCACAATCGCTTTCGTCGAACATTCATTTTTTTCTTCTCGGGGTACAATATTCCTACGCACTGTAGCTGTGGCGTAACTATGGGGGTGGGGTATGAGGGGTTAGACCCTCCCGCCCAAAGCCTCAGAGGAATTAAAAAAATATATTTGAAACTATTGTCTAGTTTTGACATATTATAACTGCATCTGCTTAAAGTTTAATTTTTAGTGCCAAAATGGTGTAAAATGTATGTATATTCAGGCATGTCATTTTTCAAAAATATTCCGGGATGTCCCGATACCTGAGGGGGGAGGGGGTCATCCCAAAGGCCATCCCATCCCCCCAAAAGCATATTCCTAGTTACGCCACTGCTCTGTTCTGACATGGCGATGTGTTCCATGCCATGTTTTTTTATTTTAATCTCGCCACTTTTGGGGTGTCACAACAACAACAGTGGACTGACATACTTTCCGCTCCATCTTCATCGCCCGACAAGGAACGGTATGTTTACATTCAATGTCGTAAACATCGCGGTTGCCATCAGAAAACTATTCCAAAGGGAAGTGGCGAGTCACATGAGGAGGAGAGGCAGGGGGATGATGTGAGATGCAAGTAGCAATGCGAAGAGAGGGACTCTCTGCCTCGAATTCAAACTGTTAAGACTTGTCACGAGGACTCTAATTGTACGAGGGACGTTTTTTTCAACCTCTGATCGCGCAGCAAAAAGACCATACAAGCTACTGCGCATGGGTACTGCGCATGTAGAGCAATTGAGCATCCTCCGCACCACACGCTCAGGTCATTTCTGATCTTAAGTTTTTAGTTTAAGGTTAGTAGCAATCTCATTAACTACACTGCCGCACTAACTCCCGCCAAGTGTGGAGCACTGCGGAGCGACAGCGAGAAAACTCGCCGAATGGCTTCAGCATTGACATGTCTTGACCTTGATGCCGATAATAGAGAAAATTTTAATTCACTGTGGCTAGAGTGTGAAATAGTGTGAAAAATTACACCCATTCCCACTCAAACCAAAAGAGGAGACATGATGGCTTCAGAAAGTGCTCTGATCCATGACAACGCCCGTCATCCCAGCGCTGATGCAGCCCAACTGCTCCTTGAGCAATTTCAATACGAAATTTTCGATCATACGCCGTGCAATGTCGACATAGTTCCGTGTGACTTCCATTTTTACGATGAAGTGAAGAAGTGACTAGGAGGGAAAGGTTTTCAAACCGGCTTTGAGCTTCAAAACTAAGGCAAAATTCATTGGAAGTCGCTGGCGGCAACACCTTCTGAAGAGGGTATAGTAAAACTTGTCCACAGGCACGACCAGTACCTCAATTAACGAGGGGATTATGTCGAAAGGATACCACAAGTGTGCCCAACATTTAGCATGGAAATAATTTTCAATCATTCACTTCGTCTTCTGTTCATGGCCCATCGGAGGTTGAAAAAAAATTCTCTCGTATAATACGTAACTCAAAGTATGAAGACTTGGGAAGATCGCCCAACAAGTGAGAACAAAACCATTTCTATTCAGCTGTGGAACACAGGTACGTGTGCGATGCACATTGTACATTCAGTGTGCACTCAGTCATTCAGCTAACGGTCGAAATTTGAAGAAATTTTCCTAGTAACTCTATTTAGGACACAAATGATAATTCCACAGATGAAATTGATAGATATCCGTTTTTAAGCGTGCATACAATAACAGAGCCACGGATGTTGTTCATTGCATCCGTTCTTGCCCGAAAATTATAACTCGTATCCAAAAAACATCGACAGCACATTTAGCTGACAAAAATATTCAGTAAAACCCTTGGAGCAATGAGCTTACCTAAATAGCTTAGGCTTTCGTCGCAGATATGAGCTGAATTAGGTTGCTCAAGGGAATCCAGCGTCTGCATCGAATGTCGCGACGGTAGAAATCGGCCATTGACGAGGGCGACGTGCTTGGAGGACGCAATGGAACGAAGTCATTATGCCGAGTCCATAATCATTATACATATCGTAATCATCATAGCATCTCATGCAAGCCAGGGAATATCTGCTGGAGGAAAATAGTACCCTTGTAAGTCTGAAATATATTGTGAACTCACGAAGTTCGATAACTGTTCAATGAATTTCCAAGGCACTTCATCCACATCTACGGGTAAATGCTACCCCGCAAGCCGCCTCAATAAGCATGGTGCGATGCATGGCAGTTAGAATTAAATTTGAAAAAATGCGTAGCAATGAGTTTCTGGAAAAAGAATGACTCCCCACAACATAGCTATATCATTCGGAGTACTCAATTAGAGACTGTTGAATCCGTGAAATATCTATGAGTTAGACTATATCATTGATCTATCGTGGAATAAACATATTCGGGAAATTACAGGTCAAGCAAATCGTAAATTGGGGTTTGTTAAAAGAATATTAGGAAAGTGCGACGATAAAGGTAGAGAAATTAGCTACTTTTCCCTCGTTTGACCCCATTTAAAATATGCTGCCAGTGTTTGGGGCCCTCATGAAAAAGGCTTAATGACAGAGTTACAACGCGGGCAAAGAAGAGCTGCCAGGTTCGTGAAAAATCGTTACGATAGCCTTTTAGTGTAATGACCTGTTAGATAAACTCGGATGGGAATCTCTGTCAGATTGAAAACTTTTTAAACTAAACCTTTTAGATAAATTCAAGAGCAGTGTCTTCTCTGACGAAGTTAACAATATCTTACGAACGCCATCATACTACGGTAGATCAGATCATGTAAATAAAATAAGAGAGATAGACTATAGAACAGACAGATTTAGAATTCCTTTTTTTCCGCGATCAATAAGAAATTATAACGGCAGCGTTAGAACTCACAATTAGGTTAGATGACTTTGTAGTGTAGCCTACTAACTTATGAATACTTTAATACGTGTTTCCGAATTTTATTATTATTTCTAACAGTATGCGGTAGTATAATTTGTTAGTATGCGTGACGATTTTAGAACTGTGTGGTGTGCATGTGGGAGTCCAATTGCATGCTGGTGATTGATCACCCCCTGCCAAACACCCCAGAGGGGGCTCGCAGGGTACTATGTAGATGTAGGTGTAAGCATGTGGCAGGGTGATGTTAGGACACAGTCATTAACATATGAAAATGAAATACTGTAACGAAGTTACGACTAGCGTTTATTCAAGTCCTTTATTGTTCAGGAGATAAACGAATCCCTATACCTATCCGTTCTGCAAAATACCTCACTTAATTTATCGTTTCCAAAGAAATTTCAGCTTCTGATTGAAAATATAGCGAGGAAGACCACATGTTTCCGTCCACAATCCCAAGAACGAAAAGTTTTCATGTTGATAAAAATAATAATATCACAAGCAATACATGAGTATAATCAACGAAGTTCCGTTGACGCAAACTCACTGCATTGATAAGTATTTACTTTTTAATTAGAACTCACAAAAACCTTTCATCAATATTCCTATCAAAGTCGCGCGTGACACTATAGTGTAAAATAATGGATTATTTTTCCTCTCTTGTGGCGATAAGTGGTCCAAATTTTGCGTTGAAGAAAATTTTTGCGTGTCCGATGGAAAAATAATTACCGTCTGAAATCCTTAAGTTGTAAATTCAAGACGCTGTTTGAAGGATATTGCCGATATTCTTCATATGTAGTTTATCTGTTTCTAATTCATTCCATTTCGCATTCCAACTGTGAGCGCCCCCTCCGTGCCACGCCCCCACCGCAGGAGCAGCAGCAGGGGCGGGTGAGGCGGAGAGAGAGAGAACGGCCCCTGCGTACTCCAGCGATCGATTCCCAGCGCGATACAGCCGCCCCTGCCAACCCCTGCCCCCTGTCCCGGCGAGTGCAAAGTGGGGCCGCATTATACAGACTCTCCCTCAATTCCTCTCTCTCTCTCCCTCTCTGGTTTCCACCTGCCACAATGATACCATCCTTCCTTAGCAACGAGGATGAAATGCTTTTCCTTGGTACCCCTCCGTATAAATACAGTGGAGTCCCACTAATCCTTCAATAGCCGAAAAAAAATCGTGTCTACGGTCACAACTTCTCATCATCCATTCTCAATAATTTTCCAGGCTACAGGGATATATTAAAACTTTTACAGACATTTAATCAAATACAATTTACACTACCTTAATTATTATTCACGACTATGTGCCTTTCGCATGCCTTACCTTCTTCCAATCACAGGTTTTAAATGGTTGCAAATTGTTCTTGCTTTTTCAAGAGAATTATTACTCCAATACCTGCATATGGAATTTCAAAAGAGAAAAATAATAAAACAATAATAAATTATATATATCTTTTGCTGCTTGCAGGGCACATGTAATTCTCTAAGCAAAAAAATTATATAATTTAATTTGAAAAATTGTCAAAATGTTTCACAATCTTTCCTTTTCCACACAAACAATCTTTTACACAGACAACGATACACATGCACCAATTTTAATTAATTTCTTTGTACACTGGCTGGTCGTGGTGAGTTTTGTTCTCACCGGTACAACAAAAGAATACGCGCCTTCGGCGCTGACAATTAGTGACGTTCTAATCCTAACAAGTTTAAACCGAACATCCGCACATTTTGAACAGCTATGAGGGGAATTGTTTTTTTTCGATGAAAATTAACCATTTACTATTTCCACAGCGGTTAGTTTCCGTTATGTTTAGAATAGAATAGAAATGAAATTTATTATTCCGGGACAAGTTTGTCCCTTAGGAACATATATGGTTATAAATATAATAGAGTCAGAAATATTGCAAGAATAAGTAGACTTACATTATACATCGATTTCACAGAATGCGACTAAATATATGACAGATTAGAACAAAAAAAATACATACGTATATTTAATTAACAGCAAACAAACGTATGAACTCATAAATACATCTGATTTTATTGAATTTAGCATCAGCACAATAATCAGTTAACTTTAGTATTAGCACAATAACCAGTTAAGTTACAATATCCTATTTACATATAGCAATATTTCATAATATTTCTTTTAAGCAATAAATATATGTTTAAGCCATAAACATATCGCAATAATCCCTTTACGTGCGAATTTTAAAATATGGCACACAGTATAAAATATGAACTCTGTACAGTATTCAATACTGTGTTTAAATTAAGCTGCAGCAATGGGAAGTGGCGACTTCCGAGCGCGCCTATGAGCGCGAGCGTGGTGCGTCGAAAAAGGGGTGGTGAGAGTTCAGTATTATCCAGTTACGCAGACATATGCACTGCGTACGATTGTGATTCGTTCTTCCGTTTCAAACCGGTTTTTATCACTATTATTTCGGTTAATATTAGTCCTGATTGGAGGAATGCGACCGCATGTCAGTATTTACTCAAATACAAAATGTATCACGAAAATAAGGGTGTATATATTTTCGAGACTTATGCACTACTATGCCATTCATCCAATATACATAAAAACTGGAGCATTATTGTAATGTTACTAGTAGAAAGCTTATGCGCCAACTGATATGTTGCAAATAGCCAGTGGCGCCGCCTCCATCTGACGCTTGAACGGTGGTGAAATTAACATTAATTGCCAGAGGAAAAAAATAAATACCTGCAGAGAAATTTTTTATCACGACAATTAATGTGAATTTCATTTTTCTCGTGTTAAAATTACTTTCACACAAGATAGTGAGCTGGGATTTTTTTCATCTGATGGATCAACAGATGAAGTTTTTCATTACTTCAATCGATTTTCCTTAGCCGCACGAATTCGCCGGGAAATATTGATTTCAGCAGAAAAATAGCTCAATATTCTTTGAGATCAATAATATCATATTTCCTATATGATATGAAAATATAATAATTATAAATATTAATTTACGATTTGAAATCTGATACAATTTTCATTCAAAATACGTAGAATGGTCATCGTATAATTATGAATAACTACTCCTCGTGCGGATAGTGTTTTTTTACATGTATAGAGAGGTAAAGGAATACATTCTTGCAGGACAAGACCTACCTGGATTTTCTAGCCCTAAATAAATAATTGCACTCTCCACCTCAGAAATTCGGGAAGACTTTGCTTTTTTACCGTAAATATGAGTTCTATGCTCTTAAAGCGGATTTTTTAGCAAAGGATACTCAGCTAAATCTTATTTATCTTACTTAGTAAACGTGGGATATTAGATGCCTTCCGTAAATATCCGAGGATATTGTTTCCTTGCCCATTGGTCACTTGATTTATTTTTAAATGTTATTTCTTTCATATAAAAAAAAACTTAAATAAAGAAACGACAATGTATTTTCATTTACCAGCCCAATCACCAGCTCTCTATCTCCGGCCTGGAGCCCTGAACATCTGGATGCGAAGGGAGAAGTTCATATCGATTAAATATTGCACACATATTTTCTCACGTGACTTCTGAATTTCACGCCATCCGAGACTGATCGGATGAAAGGTCCAAATTGGGTTCATTTATCCGTCTACCTATAAAAATTTAAACCCAGGTTACAGAGACAATAGTTACCTGTAAAAATACCTGTAAAAATTTAAACTTGAGCTACAGAGAAAATAGCTAATGATTTACCTGGAGCAGATTCGGAGACACAAAAATTTGGGAAGCATCGACAAGCTACAGGAAATGACAAGGGAAAAATGGATCGCTGGTGGATACCAATCCGAGGGTTTCAGTCCAGAGAATGAATAGACGATAGCAGCCGTTATTATCTATAATACTTACTTATGGTAATGTGGGAATGTGATATGGATTTTTGCGTCAATAGAAATGTGATTCCCGTAGCCCTTAGCCTCCATCTGTCCCTTTTTCAACCCCTCCTTGCTTTTATAGGACCCCAGAGGGTCTCTTGTCCGTCTGAAAAGGGTTGACATCTCCTTCTCCCCCGAGAAGGGTGTCTCCCGGGAATAGGACTCAGATGGGTTAAATGGGGCGCCTTCACGGTCCAAAGGAGAAAAGGGGCGTAAAAGAGGGTTCCCTAGCAACCCGACCCCCGAACGTATCCTTGACCGCGCACGCCAGATCTCTCCTTCGTCGCTGTAGACTCAGAGGACGTCCGCCGAGCGAGTTTTATCAATAAAAAACCTTCGTGCGAAAGATCCACAGTGAAAAAAAATCATCCGCCTTGACCGGGATACGAACCCGGATCCCCCGATTTCTTTCGCATGATTGTGCATTGCGGGTGACTCCCGTATAAGTTATCACCGTGGCTAGTCCCGGTATACTTTAAACTAGTCAAGAGCAAACACCTCTATGTGTTCTATGGAAATCGGGGGATCCGGGTTCGAATCCCGGTCAAGGCGGATATTTTTTTTCTCTGCGGATCTTTCGCACGATTGTACATTGCGGTGACTCCCGTATAAGTTATCACCGTGGCTAGTCCCGGTATACTTTGAACTAAAAAAATAAAAAAACCTGTTTCACACGTTTAAGCAGGCTGCTATAGATGTAGCTCAAAAACGATATCTCGAATTTCATTATTATAGCTCTTCCGTGGAAAAATGATTTTTAAAGACGTATCGCCACAACGACGTAGACATAGTGTTAAAAATTGACGTTTATGTGCAATGGTATTCATCAGTGGCGTCACTAGGAATATGCTTTAGGGGGAGGGGTATGGGAAGGCCTGGAGTGGCCACCCCCTCCCCAAAATTTTTCCGGGAAATTTTTTGGAAAATGACATGGCTGAAAATGCATTTTATAACATTTTGGCACTAAAAATTTATCTTCCAGCAAATGCAGTTATTATGTGTCAAAAATAGGCAATGGTTTTAAATATTTTTTTTATTTCTCATGAGGCTTTGGAGGGTGATCTATTCCCTCAACCCCCCCCCCCCCTTAGTTACGCCACTGGTATTCATCGATATTCATAGCGATAGAGAAGATTGGAGGAATTCAAGATGTGGGTATGGGGAAGAATGGAGAGGGTGAAATGGACGGAGAGGAAAAGGAACGACGAAGTGCTGGACATGGTGGGTGAGGAGAGGCAGCTTTTAGATGAGATACGGAGGAGACAGAATGTATGGATGGAGCGAATACTTAGCGGGGAAGGGATATTGAAAATGGTGTTAGAGGGTAGAATGTTAGGGAAACGAGGGAGGGGAAGGAAAAGAATAGGATTTTTAGATAGATTGAAAGGGAGTAGGCCTTACATTGAATTGAGGAAGGCAGTGCTGGAAGGAAAGGGAGGCTTCCAGATCACTTCTTGAATACTCCTTGGAAACCTACCTTTATCGGTAGATTACTATAGTAATAATTATTTTTATGTCAATGCCGGCAGTACTATTTTTCGCCCGCGTAGCTGTACTTTCTTTCCCTCGATTCCTGACCAACGTACTCACTCCTCTGGTGAAGTAAACTTAAGATGATTTTTGGCCTCGCCAACGACCCGCCTCCACCCTCCTCTGTTTTTCGCCATTTCCAAGTCTTCTTACATCCATCAGTACTTGGTCTCGCCAAAGAAGTCTTCACCTTCCTCTAGATCTTCAACCAGCGTGTCTACCACTAAAAAACTGTTTCATCATATTAGTATTTTCCCTCCTCAATATGTGTCACAGCCATCTTAACCCTTTAACCAGTGACGTGGAATTCTTGTTACACTACCAGTGACGTGCGGTCTGGGAGACCGTAATAAAACAAATTCATAAAACGTTGCAAAGTCATTTTTATTGCTTAGTTTAATGTTTCTTTGACTTCTCAGCCATTATATAACTTATATTTAATATTATGCATTCCCAATACGAACCAAACCTTTCAGTGAAAATTGTTACTTGAAACAGGATCAAAAAGCTGACACCATAAAACACTTGAGTTATTATTTTTACTATGGCACTTTTTTTAATTAACTACTTAATTAACCACGTAATGCAACTAAAAATGCTTCCTTACAAATTATTAATTATTATTATTATTCTTGAAAAAACACCAGGAATTGTTTCTAACAACTTTTTGATTCATTTCCACCAGCATTATGTTTATTGGATTCCCAATTTAGTGACGTGAGGTCTCACAGAGCACTACTCAAATTCAGTTTCACCTTTTCAGAAATAAATAATAAGAACGTTAAATTTAAAGAGTGCCACGTCCTTATTATGCAAAGTTAAGACGCTTACGAGGATTATAAATATTTTGAAATAGTAATTTTGAAAATATTCATAATTTTAAATAAATAAGTTCATTAAGCTTTATTTAAATATTTCTCCGTTCCCTATTTTTTCTGATTTTCCAAACTCCTGCTTCATAAATAAGTCCAAATATATTTTTCCTTTTACTTAATTTTCAAAAGCAATGAGGTTTTATTTCTTGAGACTTTGCTGGTGATCAAAGCGGGTGCGTAATAATACCGGAATAATAAAATATTCCATCTTATTCGAATGGCCCTATTCGTTGGGTTTCGCGTCCGCATCCGAGCGATGGCCCGCTTACTTAACGCGGCGATTGCGTTGTGCGATTCTCTCCTTGATGCGGACTTAATTACAGCTCACGAAACGAGGGTGTATACATTCGAACGGGCGATGACTTGAGCATTTGATTTCCAAAGGCGAAGTGACGAAACGCGAGGAAGGGGAGAGGAGGGGTTGCAGAAGACGTCAAGGGTTGCCATGGTGCCCTCCGCTTACCTCCAAAAACAAAAGATGATATCCCATGGATTTTTGTACTATTGAAACAAGTGATGGATTAAGTACCCAAAAAATTGTTTCCAGGTTAAGTTATAGGTACTTTTAAAAATTGAAATAATTTAAGAATATAAGATAAAATTTTCAAAAATAACTAGTGGCTGTGACAAATGTCATTTTTTGTCAGCTCATATTGGGAAAATGTTTCTTCTTCAATGTTATGCGAGGCCTATGCATCAAAATTGGAAAAACATATTGAAATACAATTACTTTTTATTAGCAAATAAAAAATTTGACTTAATAATCGTCATCGTTTAATGAAAAATATAGATAAGTATCAGACGTCTTACATTAGGCTAGAAGGGACGAGATGGAGATCGAAAATAGTCTTTCACTCGATCGCTTAGCTGGCAGTTTTAAGTGGTATCATTCAACTTACTTAATACCTCTATGTACCCAATGATTACATTTCCAGTTTTCCATTCCCTGTTGCCATTTGAACTTCCACCGCCGCGCTCATTATCGTTACTTGTCAAAGTTGAGCGCGTTCGCATGCTCTCGTTCACGTGGCGCGGAATTTTATTTTATCTAGTTTCGTGCTCCAGAAGGACATGCGCCGAAAAGTAGCGATTACACTCAGAAAACCGGTAGTAGATTACAAGTAACAGCTACATTTATGAAAATGCTATGATTATTAGTTTTAATAAACGAAATAAAATCGTTACCGGTGACCCCGTTACTTGAGCTCATGTACTCCCCAGGTGTGTTACAATTCCGTGATTGGTATCTGTGCCATAGCCCTCCTTTCTCTCAAGGAAGTCCATCATCGCCCCTGTTCCTCTTCATTCCATATTCCTTTATCTGTTCCAAATTCTTCTTCATTGAGTTCACCACGTAATTTAAATGACCTTATCGGTCCTTCTCCTTGGTGCTCCGCAGTTCCAGTTCTTCGGTACATCTTGACGGAGGCTGTGCTTAATTAAGCCTCTTTCGGAGAATAAAAACCTACTATTGTCGATATTTCACGACAGAATGAGATCCAGGTTCGAATCCCGGCTAAGCGATTTGGCATTTTTCATGGAAATTTTCATCCTTCGTACATATGATAGCATAAGGTTTTGACGACTAATACGCCACAAAAATAGGCCCAATACAACCGGTTGGAGTGAAGGAATGCGTGGAAACGCTAATTGAAAATATCCTCGCAAAATACACGAGAATTTCCCAGTTATTGGATGATTTCACTTCAAAACGGTTTTAGTGTGCAATATTGAATTCGATCTCCTTTCGAATAACGGGCAGTCAGCCTCATTAATAAATATGACCACAAAAGGTTATTGGCAGTTAAAAGTTTAACTGCTAACAACCACGACAAAAATGATCCACCCAGGGTGATGATTTCATCCCCAAATGGCTTTAAAAACGTGAGCTCCATTGAGAAGATGTATTCACAGTCTTCGTCTTTCTATCTATTGCTATTTTTAATACCCTCAATAAAAGTTTGGAGAGAATGGAGCTCACGACATCCAAGTCCGTCAGATATGCTAATTAGGTCTCGAAATGAAATAGGAGGAGCGAAGGGAAGGGATATTTGTAAAAAAAAAAAAACTCAAAAAATAATGCTAATGAGGCAGATGAAAAAGATGCGTAAAAATGGTCGAAGCCTCCACCCTGACTCGTTTATTCAAAACAGATGCACGAGTGTAATTTTTTTACGTACAGTACCTATTCATATTCATACCATACACATTCATATCTGAACGAGAAATTCGCTAGAAAATCTGAAGTACATAATATACCTACCCGTAATCATACCATTGACCTCCATATTCCAAAACATCACACGCCTCATTTGAACAAATCATTCATAGTAACCGCCTCACGAATATGGAACTCTCTCCCAGCCCAAATAACAAGCATTGCGAACATCAATGAATTTAAACATAGTACATTTGGGTTTCTGAAGAATGTCTCCTCAAGTTGAATTTCTTTTGTTTATATTCATGTTTAGCCTGATTCTTATTATCACGGTTATTGTTATTTTTATTGATACACATGTGAATAAATGGTCAACTAAATTTAGAATTGTGCTAAATCACAGCCTTATCCCAATTTTATGGTTTCTTTAAAAAAAATGTTTGTTTGACGTAATTGTCATAACGTATTATCACCTCTAATTCTTGTAATTAGTATGTTATATCTAAGTGCGATTACTTATTTTTTTTTGAAAATATTGTATTTTTTTCATGCTCTTGGCGATCTGCACTGGTTGAATTTGTCTGCAGTTATATTTATTTACTATTCTACTTCTATTTAATTACCAAGTTGGAAATGTAGAAAGCTGTACATTTATTTCTCATGGGCCCCAGTCCCTACGAAAATAAACGACATTATTATTATTCAGGAAGTTTGGAATTCAATGCTCCGAGATGTCTCAAGTTAATAGAAAAAGTCCACGAGCAGCCATAGTATAGGTATAATCAAATTAAGTTTTTGAAAACATTGTGTCACATGGCAGACCAAAGGCGAGGACGAAAATGCCGCGGTTACTAGCTAATTTAGTATCACTGTGGACGGATGCTTGTGATAATGGATAATTCAATTGGTACATTTTGTCAAGTAAATAAACGTCTGAGAATGTAAAATACTTTTTCTTATGGGGGAGAAGCCAGTTACTACCATAAATACTATTTTAGTCGTAGAAATAACCCTTGCTATCGAAGTGGAATCATAATGTCGAGTATTACATATATTTTGGCGCGGACAGAAAGCGAAATGCTGCAGATCATTCCATTTTGGCATTTAGAATCTCCATTTGAATTTTCACTTCAACATAATTTTAACTTTTGATAAAATTTCCTCGGCTTCGGCACGGGGTAAAGCTGTTTAAGGCCAATGTTTCGAGGAGGTGATATATCAGGGCTAAGACTAGTCAGTCTGATAACAATGACGCCCTGATGACAATGAGGGAGTTCCTCATCGAAATGCATCAAACGCGAGAAGATTTTTATCGACTGTATTGCACTGTTGCCGAATGCTTTGAACAACTCATTGCTTGGAATGCTTTTCCTGCATTTGCCGTTGCCTTTGTCCAGAGCACCCGGCAACAGGGCAAACTCGCGGCCAATGGAAGCGCTTGGCTCAAATTTTCTCCAGTTTAAAAATATTGCGTTTTTAACCGATACATCATCAGTAATTTTGATTCCTATTGGCATTAGCTATCGCGAGTTAAAATTTAGTGACACAGTTTTTACCCTTACCCGGTCGTCGTCGTCCATCCTCATTTTTTTCAATTCAAAAAGTGTTTATTTCCAATGCTGCCACTGTACATGGATATTTACATAGTATTGGTATTATTCAGACATATTTACAGCATGAATCCTGCTATAGGACAATTTTCCTCTTCAGGGCTTGTCATTGGTACTTTATGTTTACTGGTGTTTGTGAGCTTGTAGCAGCATTGTTATACATATTTATCTGGAACTCTTTTCCTCCGGGATGGCTATTGGTCTGACATTCGTCCGAGACGTGAAGGAAACCGGCAAAACCCCACGTATACCGCCGTGTAAAGGATGCTGATGGATTTGATGTTGCAGAAGAAGTCAGGTGGTGTCTGGAAGGCGTTGTCCTGATGTCCTTTGCTTAGCCGGTGTGGAGTGCTGTAATTTTACAGATCGGAATTAATATACAATATAATACAATAGAGTTAGCACTAGTTTATCAATGGGCATATTAGTTTATATACACATTTACAAATAAATATATATTTATTTATTTATTTATTTACATGGTAGGCAAATCGTGATGGTCATTTGTCGTCGATCCTCAAATTCAGCGGCCTTATATACCCGCGGGCGGTCCAGCTGCCGGTGAGTATTTATACCACCTCTTCAGCGGCGATGATTGTGCGCAAGTGCGTGCGCGGGACAATAATGGCGAAACAAGTGTATGAGGGACCAGTGTAACCTTTCCAGTGCAAGTGAAGGAGAAGTAGAAAGACAGGCTTCTAGTGAGCGCGTGCAAAAGCACTCTAAAATTAACAAGACTATACCCTAACCGACATCGGAAGCCGGGAAGGGCCCTGATTGGCCCAAAACATGACAATACCAAAAATACTATTTTTGAAGATTTTTTCCCCCAATTTTATCATTTTTTTGTTGCTTTAATATGCTTTTTGTTCGTTCTGAAAGTTATTTTTCCATTTTATCATTTTTTTCCTTTGAACAATTTTAGATATTTTTTTTGAATTTGCAGTGTTTTTTTCGTTTCTTTACAACATCAACAACATATTCATTTAATTCCTTCCTGCACTGGCTGACGGCTAAAGGTTTTATCAATAGCATTCGCCGGGAAAGCTTACGATCTTTTGCAAATTATACTGTTTCTCTTCATTCATTTAGTACGAGTGGAATTTCTCACCGATGTCCATAGGCGAAATGGCGAAAGTAAGAAATGAGTGAATTCACGAGCGATGGTGAGTTTGTTACACGGTTGCACGGCTCATTTTTCCGAAAGCGAAACGGACGAGAGTTGGACTTGTAGGGAGAGAGTGACTTTCTTCGAAATTTAACGATTTTTCATCTCCCTTTCTTTCTCCCGTCGACGGGCTGCTATTAAATGGACCCCTTTGATCGTAAATTTCATGTCGACCGCTGAACGACTTGTTTTCGGGCCATCGGCACAAAGTGGCCAGATTGGACGCAGTGGAGCGGAAACGAACGGCTTATTCGATTGCGAATCGGTCGCGGGAAAGTGAACGGGTCTCTTTCTTCTTTCTCGTCTCTTCATTTAATCATCCAAACATTTTTTTTTGTTGTCAACTCAACTATTTCTTATATCAATGATGATAAAGTAGGTGTAAATTTAAATATTATATTACGGACTTCTGTGGAAGTAACAAGAGTAAACGGTCCTGACTTTTTGACAAAATACTCTCTCAAAAACTTTATGTATATTTACCTACGAATATAACTGCTGTATGACTTGAGGCGTAGCCATAATAATGCAACTTCCTGAAAATGTATGTGTTCCAAAACAGGATTTTTCTGCGCTTGAACTCACGTAAGCAACTGTGGTGGTCTTAGTTTTTAAAAACCGTCTGAGTTTGCAAATTTTTAGATTTAGTAATGGTTCATTAGTTGGTGAACACAAAAAATTGATAATTACATTTTTATAAATAAATATTTAAAAAAAGGAGATATAACGAGCAAAATATGTAAATAACTGAAGGATAAATGATACTTGACATTAATTACTTATACCAGTTCACGGTTTACTTTTTTTAGATAAGAGTTTTATTGAATCGCAAAGCGAACTGAAAACAAGCGTCTGCTTAACTGCAGAAAGTAGTGCCAAAAGTCTCGATATAGCCTGCCCCCAAAATAAGCTGCTAACTGGCACTTTCCCCAAATAAGTTATGCGGAGAAAGTAATCACATCACTGGGAACAAAAAGCTTGATGAATGCAGTCCAGCCGTTCTGGGTCACTCCACAACGGTTTTCACCATTTTCTCCCTCTCTCTCGAAAACGATATTGCAGGCAGGAAGAGATACGGAGCGTCTATTCTAAGGAGGATGTATCAAAACCAGTGATGTTATGGGATCAGGAAGCTAAGCCAAAATCTTATGAAAAGAACGCCGTCCTGCCGTTCACTTTTTGAATTTTTAATTTTTCACAGAATCAAGTAAGCGCAAAACGAATTTCCATCGCATAAAAAGTAAGGAAGGAAAGTAAAGAAGGAAAATTAAAGACGTTTCTCAAAAAAACTCTTAGGCTCAGTTTCGGTAAATTGTGTGATTACGAAGGAATTATATCCTTTTCCAGCTTCTGAGGGATTGGAATTTCAATTGAAATTTCCTTTTATACTGGCCAATGTGTGTAAAATATTTGTTTGAAAAAAGAGAAATTACGAGTTAAATATAAAATATTACATGTTTTTGGCTAAGTCAACCCCAGATAGTTCCTTCTTTAGTCATTTGAGATTCGAATGCCGTTCAAAATGTCGAAATTCATCCAGAAATGGATGTAAGATTTTGCTATTCACCATTCTCAGGTACTGGCAGAAAGTATTTGAGAGAGCAGTCTGACCAAAAAATCAGCACAGTCAATAATTGTCTTCTTATTAATGATCCCTCTTATGCCCGAAAAGCGCTTACGATTTTTCCGCAGCATAACATTTCTCAGATAACAAATCAATTCACCAAGTTGGAAAAAATTCAATGAACTGGCAATTAATGCTAGCAAATAATATTCGCATGAATTAATTTTTTTCGTGAACAATTGAAAATAAATAGCATCTTAACTGGTACCGGAGTGAACACTATAACTCACTTGCGTGGCCAGAGGCGATAGGGCATCAGTGTATGCGAAGCTCTATGTTGAACCAGTCCCCGGAAAACCTACAAACCGGCTGCGCTTTCTAGGACTGCAGTAGGGATATATGTGCCAGCAATATCGCCAGAGAAGCAGAAAGAAGAAAACAATTTGAGTTACATGAGTTACAGTTTGACAGGGAATCGATCCTACTCTATTACTATAATGGGAGCTGCACCCTAAAAAACGAACAAGACATCTGAATTCAGATCATGTGACGAGAATGAGATTTAATGCGCCATGTCGACGTTCAGTGGTTCAAGCCCATGGGTAGGGCATTCTTTTCTTTAAGCTGTGAAAAAATATTTTAGAATTTCAATGCAGGACGATCGTTTTTTCCTTCATCAACTTCGTTCCGACTAAAAAAAATCATGACTCCACTTTCATAGCTCTACGGTAGGTTTTTATAATTTTAATTCATTCACAGTCCTGTTTTATACGATTTTTAGGGATATTTTATTGCTAAACTCTCCAAGCAGTAAATAAAATATTTTGAAAAAAACGAGGAAGTGTAAAGAGGATGGTTCAACGTGTTATTTGATGGAGGAGAAAGTATTGTTTGGTGTATTTGGGAGAGTTCTCGACTAGCGATGAAGAATCTACTCGGAAGCTCAAGGTGGGGAGAAATGTCATGACAACCTGTGCCCTAAAACAGTTGAAAATAAAAGGAGCGAACCTGTCATTTTCTCGGCTATTCACACTCTCGGTCGCACTGACCACGTTCACTGTTCTACCGCCTCAATTTTTTTCTGAATGCTAATTATTATTTTTATAAATTATTAATGAATATCAGTCATTTTGAGCGAATAAAATTGGAACTTTAAACACCTACATACCTTTAAGGGAAAAGACCCATCAAATGACGAGCAGCGCTTTGCGCAGTGTATGATGCCGTTCCAAGCGACTTTTCCCTGATTCTCATCATGTCAGTCCATGGTACTCTTCGGGTGAATCTAAATGTAAAAGAAAACATGTAAATGAGCACGAGGACGCGTTTTTAAATGTTTAAATCACAAACAATACATTTTATTGTGGTATGAAAAAGACATGGCTCAATTAAAATCATTTTTACGTTAAGCTGATGATGATATATTCACCATTGATGCTTATAAAAGAATCTAAGAGTGACTATGATCAAATCACTCAATGAGGTTGATAAAAAAGTTTAAAATATTGTAAGACATAGAAGCGGTAAAATATCGGGTGTTCGTCCTCCTAGGTGGGCTTTGGGGTGGTCCTACTGTGGGATAGAGTTCATAACAAACATTAATGCTAAGAGGCATTCCCAAGTATTTTGGGTGTTGATTGCGGACGGCACGTGACTTCCTTAAAAACCATCCAAAATGCTATAGGCGGAGTCTGGTCACGGGAGAAACGAGAGTAAGTTAGCTATAATTTATCTATGTTGCCAAGTGGGAAATGGGTTTTTGACGTTCTTTCGTTTCCATGCCTTGACAAAGCCTTTTGAGGAGACATGGCAACGACCGCCTCTCTGCCCCTCTCTCCACATCTCACATCGTTTTGAGTCGCGGGTCCCACCTCCTGCCGCGACGCCGCTCGAAACATTCCGAGCTTGCACGACCGGGCCAGTCGCAAAGATATTTGAAAATGACTATAGTGATGTTGATGCGTAGTTTTCCGCGGCGTTGTATAGATAATCCACGCGGTGAAACCCAGAAACATGGAGACATGACTATAGTGATGCTGAAAACTGTAATAGAGGGAAGAATGTTATGCGAGCAGGAAAGGAAAGGAGATGAGGATAAATAAATAAATTCATTTATTGTTCTAGGAGTATCTACTCCTTTTGAACATATTATTAAATCACAAAGTGTGCGTATAGGTGTGGGAATAGGATTTATAGATAGCATGAAAGGGAGGAGGCCATATTGTGAATTATAGGGTAAAGTTGCATGTGGGACGGGATAGGGTGGTGCGATTTGTAAAGTTTTTCATGTAAATTTAGCATAAACAATAGCATAATAGTGTATTAATTTGATGGAATACTATTACTGTTAACCCTCGCATTGCGATATTAATATTTTCTGGAGAACCGATCCAAGAGACATTTCCATCGTGTGTTGAATCGGCATTATGGCTGTACAAGGTACATCTTGCAGCCCCATAGGTCCTCTTAGCTTGAAGTATCTCAATTCTCACGCTCAAGAGTTTTTTAAATGGTCTTTACGATTGAAATGTTCGCAAGAATGAGAACTCGGCCATTTTGCGTGGAGACGTGAGCCAGCCGAAGAAAACGGCGGGATAGCACTCGAAAAAAGTAAAGGGAGGAGCGGAGTGGAAGGTTAAATCACTTTTTGTCCCGGAAACAAATTTACGTTCGCGCCGAAGGTTCCTTCGAAATGTCGACATCGGTTATTTTTTTTTTCTTCTGAAAGTCTGGGTTCACGGATTGGAATCACAAATGAGGTCAAACGGCGCGATGCTCCAACCCACCCCCCTCCCACCCCCGCCCTCTCCAACATATATATATATTCCCTCCCTCCCCCACCCGACACACCCCCACCCCACTCATATAATGAGAATGAACTCGTCACTTCCCTGCATTGCGATTACCACCTACTTTGTGAGCACGTACCTTTTGAAAATGAACCATCGGGGAAAGTAATCAGAAAAGAATAGAGGCAAATTAAAGAATAGACTTTGTCAGGTTCACAATATTTATGAAAAAGCATGACCCGGGTCATTTCATAACACTGTTACATCATCAGGTTGTCAGCAATGTTGTACATTGTCAACCACATTACTTATGAAACTAGGGTTGTGCATTTTCATGTATACACAAGTGAACCTAACAAAGTTTATTCTTACCTCATGTTCCATAATGGAAAGATTTCGTATAATGTTGATCCTGAAATTATCAGTTACAGCTTAGTGAGTTTTTACGAGACAAGTGAAAACTGTGATATCCCTTTTAAAAAATTTGAAGCCACAATGCCACAAAAGCCACAAAAAGTGAAGCCACAATCACATACATCAGATGCATTTTTCGATCTTGGTCCAAAATAAGCCACTTATATTAAATTTGCTCAAAAGAATCTTTTGCTCAATTGATTCGCTGTCAACCTGACAATGTTACTGATTTCATAGCATAGTTACATCATCAGGTTGTCAGCATTGTGGTACAATGACAATTATGTTTGGAAATCCGGGACGCGCTTTTTCAAATAAAGCAGGGAACCTGACAAAGTTTATTAATTTATTTTCCATATTGGAAATGAAAGTTAAGCTTGAAATCATCAGTTATATTATCTTACTGAGTTTTCTCACAAGTGAAAACTCGTCAGTTACAAGAATAGAGGCACCGTAATAGTTTTAACGTCGAGACTGTTGGCACTTTTAAACACATTTTTTTACAGACACCAAACAAATAATACTTCCTAATTTATTCTCCCCTATGAGTCTTTCGTACGTCTTCCACTCTTATTGTCTAAGTAATCAATTGTAATTTATGTAACCTTAAAACATGTTTTCTCATTGGGGTGAGTTATTGACTCACCGGTACAGCTTGAACAGAAGAAAGCTTAGGCGCGGAGAAAGTGTGACTGTATTTACTGTGCTGTTCATTTGGCAGCCGCTTTCGTTAGGCGTGTTTTTGGTGGTTTTCAACTCATACTTCTTTGCTTATTCCTGAATTTTTTGCCAAAAACAATGCTGCATTGATGCCCCAGCCTCCACATTCGCCAGACATTGAATTCAAAAATCGCTGACAGAACTAAAGGCTATCCGAAAGATTTTCAGGAGAGCTTCTAGGGTTGGAAGAAGTGCTGGCACATGGGCATAATGCCTAATTTCGAATAATTTAACTATTTTTTAAAGGCGATTACAATTATGTAGACGGATAAATAAATATTTTTTAAACTTAAATTACCGTCGTTTTCCGATCACATCTCGTGTTCCATCCAATAGATTGCAGTAGTGAATAACGTATGCAATAGATTCGACCACCTGTCACGCGTGTGCTACCACTATAGTCTGTTCACTTTATGTCTGCGGGTGAGCTTTCGTGAGAGCCCGGACACTCTCGGATGGCTTCGCTGATAGGGGAGGGGTAGTACCGAGAGAGAGAGAGAGAAGGAGCGAACATAACGTTGCCAAATGTACATAGCCGCCCTACTTTGACACTGAAAACGTGTGAGTCATAGGTGGCCAGAGGTATTTCGGCCCCGGCGCCGAGACAACATATCTACTCATTTGGAAGGCATTGGGGATAATCCTTTCACAGAAACCCATGACATTTTCAGCTACCGCGCTGAATGAGTTACCGTAGGTGGAAGGCATACTTAGTCACATACAAGGAGAACGCTTGAGGTTTGGCAACACTGCTCCACGAGCAGATTCACGATGTTCACTCGGCGGAGGTCTGGGAGCGACTGACTGAGGCCACGTCTAATATTTGCTGATTGGCAAAGGCCAAGTCACATGTCGAGAAACTTTCCCTCCCCTCACCTCCACTTGCTTAGGCCACACCAGCTCACCCGCAGAGATAAAATGAACAGAGTATAGCTGGACCCAGACAAACACGAAAAACTAAATGAGAGGAAGTGAAGAACGGATGCAATGGAATCGACCGCCTACCTCGCGTGCCCTACCACTAGCGGGAGCCAGATAAACAAAAAGTGGCAGGAAGGGTGGTGTGGTGGGGTTATGGGTGTAGACAGGGGGATGCACCGCTCAAATGCCCTCCAAATACTTTTCTCCTCCTCCTCCTCCTCTTAGGAATCCTCGCCGGGAGGACGCAAGAGGCCAGGCAGGCATCTGCATCTGGAGCGAGGAGGCACTCTTGGAAATTAGGAGGGAGTGGGGTGGATGGAGGGGGGGCGGAGAAGAAAAAGTCCCGAACGGAAATAGAAAACGAATGCATTTGTAGGGTGAGGTCTAGGGGGGGAGGGAAGAGAGGGGGCGCCACGTCCCATTTTCGTGCTGCGTCTAATAAGAGGAGAAGGAGGAGAAGAAAAAAAAGACTGCCGAGGGGCGCACGAAAGAGGAAGGGGGGCGATGAGAGACAAACCCCCCCCCCTTCCCATAGTGCTGGTGTGGACAGAATTGACTCCGTGACACGGTGGGTGCCTCATAGATACCATCTATGATTACATAGAGTATAAGAAGAGTGATACAATAGCTTTGCATATTCCACATTACATAATATTTAAAAATGTGGAGTGTACGATATCGGCACATAATTCATTTATTATGATGGCCTGCTGAAGGTATTCGTAGATGGACAGGTGGAAATAAAGAAGGGCAAGGGATGGCCCAGAATGAGACAGGTTATAAGAGAGAAGAAACGCGTCGCTGTGAAAAGGTTGGCGGAGAGGAGAGAGGAATGGAGAGCTGCGTCAAACCAATCGACGGGTCGTTGACTCATGACGATGATGAATTTTCGCAAAGTTAAAAATTCGCCAACAAATGCATTCATTTAGTATAATTAAATTATGAAGTATGAATCAAATGATTGAAAAAATTAATCGCGATTAATTGCAGACTTGAAGGATGGAAGAAAATCATACTCGCAACGTTAACTTTCTCAGTGTCCAGTCAAATTCCTGTTCGAGGTTCGATGAATTCGGTAGATTCACATTTAGAGTGTGTTTTTGGGGGGAAAACGTGTTTTCATATTATTATTTTCCAAATATTTTGATGATATAGGATTTTATTCATCACGATAAAAGGTAGAGTCACCACAATGTAATGAACAATATGCTCATCCAATAATTGATTATTGGATTCCATCAATCACACATTCTGCTGAGTAGTTCACTTCCTCTTCTGAGTACCTTTTTCGGTAGACATCATCTTACCACCCTTTTACTTCGAGACATTTTTTTTCTATTTCTTCCCGCATCGCTCCATTCAAACATTGTACTGTGTTTTCTTGCCAAAATTAAAAAAAATATTTTCTGACGATATTATCTTACTCGTGTCCATCCAAATTTTCGCGCATTTATTCAATGGCGTATCGGGTAGTTTCCTTCATCAAAGAAAATGAAAGGCATTGATTACGATTCGTTACCCACCATTAGTGTATTCATAATATACAAACTATTTGGTTTTAGAATTACCGGTTTAGACGAATGGTAAGGGTCAATTTTATCCTCATTTGAAAAATGCCAGATTGGCGCGCATGCAATACCATTCCACGTGATGTCACAGGGACCTAGTTTCTATACGATTAGATAGGAGTTTTACATCGTCTGAGGTTACCAATGCATGTATGGGGCACAGAGCTCAGGGAAACATGTCTTAATAATCACCTATTAAAACTGGCTAAGGTAGGAAAGTTTTCTTCGTTTGATAAGTTATTAATAATCCTTATTTAAACCAAGTCCTACCAGCTAGCATGGTACTCTGCTACCTGCTAGCATCCTGCGTCATATCAGCGCTCAGAGCCTCGCCCCAAGGTCAGCTTACTTGCGGCAGCGGGAACCAGAACGACGTCACACGGGAGTTTTCCCGGAATTCATACTTACCCGTCGCGTTTTCGCGCGCTTGAAAATTTTCACTTTTCATTTAATCCCGAAATAAAGATATCGTCGTTTAAAAATCTAAAAGCGTGAAATACGTACTCCAGGAGTAATAATCTTTCGATTTAGGCAATGAAAAATAAAAGGAAACCACCCTATTGGCGTCATATATACCACCTGTAGATAATCCAGACCTCCTTGCTGGCTGCTCGCATATAATGACCGCGTAAAGGCGTTCCTTCAAGTATCACCATCGCAAACTCATTTATTCCTCCTTCGTCCACAAAAGTGCACATAATATTAGCTCAAGGAATGCTCCCTGGTTAGTTTGGAACCTATTTTTACACCAGCAAAGAACTACAACGTCACACGAAATGGATCGACCCAACGTCGTCGGGATATTCTCCCTGCTAAAAAAAATTGAGTCAATGTATTCGAGCGGGATTTCACAACTAATTGTAATTCGATAAATAATTCCACCCTTTGGTCTCCACCAACCCCTTTCGAAAATACCCCTTCCCTTCCCCAGTGGGGTTTTACTCGCTGCGTCCTCATGCTTATGGAGATGTATGGAGACGCTTGCTAATGCAGCCGTCCAGTCTTGTCCTCCGTGAGTCCAACTCGGTTGTTGGGTCGAGGATTTCGCCTCAGAGGAGCAGCTTTTCAATCGCTCCCATTGCTTTGAAGTCTCCGAACATCAAGTAGGAACATGTAAACGACATGTGAAGATTATCCTCGCTGTTCAAGAGCTAAGATGGATTTGACGCAACCCTCCATTCAATTATCCTATCAGCTATTTTTTTTCCACACCTACGCATTTCTTGGAGGAAGATTTCTCGGGTTTCCAGCCGGGTCCAGGGGATTTTCAGCACCGACGTTTCGAGGGCGAAGTCTGCCATCGTCTTCAGGGTGAATGGTCTTCAGGGTCTTCAGAGTGAATGGTCTTCAGGGTCATTCACCCTCAAGACGATGGCGGACTTCGCCCTCGAAATGTCGGTGCTGAAAATCCCTCGATCCGTCTGGAAACCCGAGAACTCTTCCTCCAGTCTATTCGCCGGGAAAACCTTAGATCTTTATATATGATTTAACACTTTCCCGGCGAACAACTTTTGGAAAATCTTCTCGGGATACCGCGCGGGTAAGATTATAATAGAGCGCCTTAGATCTTTCATTACGCATTTCTTCTCTTTCACGTCCTTCTTTACCTGTTCCATGCATTTTATTCGAGATCTTCCTTTTCCACTATTATCATCCACTTAATCCCTCGTCACCAATTGTCATCATCAGACCATTATGTCTGAAATTACGGCCGATCTAATTGCTCCGAGTTATTCTCAATCTTTCCTTAAGATTCCTCTTCTCTCAAGCTCGTTTTACAACTTTCTTATTTCTCATCCCGTGGATCAATTTGATTTTCATCACTCTTGATTTTGGGTGATTATTCCATTTGAATGATTATCCAAAGCCCAAATATTGCAAATATTATTAAATGCGATCTGGATGGACTGGATTTTGTGGCTGACTTTCGCGTATTCTTCCGCTACTTGAAGTTATGCAGGTATCTGGGGTGTGGTTAATTTGGAAGAAAAACAATGAATCAAACTAGATTAGTTTTTCTGGACTGAAAATTGGATCCAACGTAGTGATCGAAAGTATTACTGCCTTTTAAAGTATTCTATTTTTATGGCATATAATAAGACTAGACTTTCAATCCTAGACAAGTGTTGTGTTGAAGTAAAATAGGCATGATAGATGGTGATTAAGGAAAGCAATGGATATCATTATCAGTGGTCATTAGTTTTAATACAATTTTCAAGGAAAACGAACGTATTTTTTGCGGAAAATATTCGATTTTTTCAAACTGTGTTCAATATTTCCTATAATTGTATGAAATTTATCGCAGCTGCTTCCGCCTGGAAATTTATATAAGTTATCGAATCCTAGTTCACCTAGTAATAATAATTCTCTGAACCACGCAAAAGTTTTTTTTGTCACCATGTTAAGATAACGGTCCCGTAACACATGGCCATCTACTCTTAAATTTGGTTCATCTCGTGGTTGCGGGGGTCGTCCAGGCAACCGCTCAACGAGAAAGGACTTCATCTCACGTCAGACACCTTTGTCGCCTGTGTGAGTACCTTGGGATGCTGGCTACAACTTCCCTGGATCATTTCGGTCTCCTTTTCGAGTTCCGATGCATTTCTTTGGAGTCGTGCTCATGAGCGTGGTGAGTGCGAGGCGAGCGAGCAATTGGGAGTCGAGGCCTCTGGTCGCTTTCGCTTGACCCGAAAACTCTTCCCCCACCCACCGTCCTCTCCCCATTACCCCCCTTTGACACACACCAATCGGAACTGTCTCGGAGGCACGGACGCGCGTGCCATCAGACACGCGCTGAACACACGCCTCACATAATGCAAGTGAGCATAAATAAATTAAATATACATTTTAGGCATATACTTTTTCAGACGTTCATTCGCATTGTATCATTGTAACATGAATGCAGATAGAAATTGTGATATAGGGACAGGGATATAAACACATAACGATGACATTGGAGATGGAATGATGGCTGAGAGCACATGGAAAATTTTTCACCTTGACCGGGAATCGAACCACGGACCTTCTGTTTTCTGTGAAGATGCATAACAGAAGGTCCGTGTCCATGATCAAAACACAAATAGCTTATAGCAGAGAGGTATTATGAGCTGCGTCAAACCAATCTTAGGATTGTTGACTAATCATGATGATGAAACAAATGCAATAGAAATCCTTTAATTTATTACTATGATTCAATACGCATAAATAATTCAACTTAAGGCTGGACGGCGATATTTGGTGGAACTTGGTGACAGGAAACATAATAAAAGATTCACTGTTGTATGTTCCACAGTTTCAAAGGTGAATATACACAAATTTATACAAATATAAGCTCTGGTATATATGAGGTCGAAAATTTGTGTACATTTACCTTTGAAAATTACATGGTGTACTGTCGAAACCAGGGTCGGTTATTAAACCTTCTGTGGAACATACAAGAGTGTATCTTTATTATGTTTCCAAGCATAAATACAATCTGGGGTTAAAAATGCACTCCAGACAGGAACCCCAAAGTTGATCATGATTGGCTGGTGTAGATATATGGTTCATGATGATGTTAACTGTGAGGTACACACTTGCAAGGTGTGTGTGTGTATATATGAGTGTGGGGAAGTGCCTCCACAAACACAATGCAATCACACAAGGGAGGTCCTTTTCTCTCCCCCTCATTGTTAGTACAGTGTTGAGTTCGTCTCGCCTTTCGTCAACCCTTTGCCTTCGTTCAACCCATCCCCCCTGCAACTGCGGAAGGGAAAGTTAGACGCCCCCTCCCCCCCCCCTGGCATCATTTTTCCACCCTCCCCCCACCCCCATACCACTCTCTCTCTCTCTCTCTCTCTCTCCCACCCCCTCTCCCACCTTCCGACTCGGAGAAAAGCGGGTCAAGAAAAATACCCACATCCCCCTCCCATATTAATAAAATCGAATGGAAATATAGGTACCTCCGAAAGCAAATGGGATGCCTTATATATTTAGACCAAGTTCAGCAGTTCTACACCTAAATGATTCCATGGAGCAGTGCATAAAATAATCCAGATCACCTTCAATAGCCAAACACTAAAGTGATATTATTGCATGAAATGGTTTGTAATTTCTTTTACGGTAGTTCACTCGCTTCATGATGATTATTTTCCAAAAATATCACTATCAACTATATCATTAAATACATTAAAAAATTGTGAATCCGAAATTTTTGCTATTAATTGTGGATATCATTGAAGTATCCTGCATGTTGATAGCCCACTGATTGGCTAATGCGTTTGTTAGCACTAGCTTGATCATTGTCTACTCCTAACTGTAAATTTAATCTCCTCTCAATAAAATTTATGGCTCACGAAGAATAAGTGGCGCTATCACATTCATTTCCGTTTAAATTTATTCACCGTTCTTTGAACTCTTTCATAAAACAACCCTGAATTGCTTTCCCTCATTAATTTCAGAGCTCCCTTTAGATTTACTCGACTGCATTCCTTTCTGCACACGCCTATCACTTGGATGATCCCTTATTAACCGTTCTCTTGAATCCCGCACGTGTCTGCCCTCCTTAACCCTGTACCTGACCATTTCGATCCCTTTTTTCTACCCTCAAGACTTATTCGCTAGACTTAAAATGTCTCATTTCCCAGAAAACCACAGAATTAATACATAACTTCTTAATTTTTATTTTTTTGCTTCCCTTGGCGTTCCCCTCGATCTATTTATATCAACAGGGTATTTCGGTGTTATTCGTGTGTGCTTTTGATGTACTTATATTTGGGATATTTTTTATTTGCTTAGTATTTACTGTGTTTATGTAAAATTACAGCATTGTTGTATACGACTAAATTAATAAATAATTAATTATTTCTTTACTAAATTCCTCTATCGCCAATTCTAAAGTTAGGTTTATTTGCCTCGTCTTCTGGTTGCACCTACAACTATATAATACCCTGCGCGCCACCTATGGGTTGCATGGCGAGGAGTGATCAATTACAAGCATGCAAAATTCCCACATGCACACCACGCGGTTATGAAAATGTTACGCATGACAACAAAATATACTTCCACATTCATGCTAAGGCAAAACTTTCCAACTACTCATTGAAGATAATCTGCCTATGAAGCTAGAACATGCATACGTTGCAGTTAGAACTAGCTAGAATTACTACTCGGCCACATTCTCATAGCATTCTCGTTTGCAGTTACCTAATCTTGGACCATTGGGATTGGTGCGTCGAGGTGTCGCACGAGGTAGAGAGGAGTGAGAATGCGTAACAATGGGATGACCAACCATTCGAAATCTCCGTCACCATGGAGATTTCGAATGGGTGGTCACGCGACAGAAGATCATGGTCGGGTGTCACGACGCACTCACTCCGACACTCGCGTCGTCAATCGACGTCTTAAAGAGACGCTCTGCGACCACGGAGAAATCGGAATTGGCTGGCCTGCTTATCCACTTTTCACTCCACCTCGGCCACCACTGCCCACAAATCCCTCACTCCGAAAAGTAGGCTCTGTCTGTCTTCTACAATCAACCACACACCCTAGAATAGACTATAGACTAGACAAAGTCCATTTAGACAATTTTAGCATTGTTATGTTGCTGAGAGATTTGTAATTAATATCAATTCAAACTTTATGTTTCACGACCCCTTATTATATATATATATTTTTTTTAGATCACCCACATCTCGTGATCTAAAAAAAATATATATATTAATATCAATAACTCTTGTTTGGAACATAATTTATCTTGAAAATTACTTTGAGCTCCATTGCTTAAAAAGATATTTAAGTTAATAAATCTTATCAGAAAGAGCGGTAAAGGTAACGTGATATAAATCATGAAATTTCAAAAATTACGGGATTACCGATAACAATGCCCACGTGTTGAGGCCTGAACACTCAAGACATTAAACCGCACGAGTTGATTATGTGTTTACATGAACAATTTTGATGGGAGAGGGAACATGCAAGTGCGAATGCATGAACAAAATTAGAACAGGTTCTAATTTTTTGTTCGTGCATTCCCACTATTTGGATGGTTACACGATGAAATTTCACGTTCAATATTGCGTTCATATATTGAGATCTAAAATTGTTCGAGTCATTGTATCGTGCAACGAGTCTTACACGGTAAAAACGCTTGGTAATATATTTGTGTTTCTGTTATTTTCATTTATCACGAAGAATATTTACCAAGTTGATAAAAATGGAAACTTAATGAGTAAGATAATGCCGATATGATTTCATGCTATATTTACAGCATTCATACTTAGCCGTCGCGTATTCGCGCGCTTGAAAATTTTCACTTTTCATTTAATCGCGAAAAATAGATATCGTCATATAAAAATCTAAAAGCGTGAAATACGCACTCCAGGAGTAATAATCTTTCGATTTAGGCAATAAAATAATAATAGGAAACCACCCTTATCTTTATTTTAGTAATGTATGTTTTAATTATAAAATCAAATTCATTTTATTTAACGGTGGATTTCTGGAATACTTTATGCTCTAATGCAGGGGTTCCCAAACTGGGGGGCGTGGAGAAAGTCCAGGGGGGGCGTGACACCCAAATGAAATAAATAAAAAAATTACAAAAATAATTTCCTCAGATCAGACGTACAATTATTGAATCTTTCAATTCTGCGTTACCGCATTCAACAGTGAACAAAAAAATCTACCTACTCACCGTATCAAGTAGGCACATACTTGTACGAGTACAAGCACTTGTGCAAGTAGGAGTTGGTATGTACGGCACCGTGGAAATAGGGAATTGCAAAATGGAAAGCTGATATGTGTAGCGGGGGGGGGGGGGGTGGTACAAAAAAGTTTGGGAACCCCTGCTCTAATGGGTTAACATAATCAGTAGTTTTGGTTCCTATTAGCGTCAGCTATCCACGTTTCGTTAAACAATTTCTCTCCTCCCTCTATAAAAAATTGTTGTATGTGGTGGTGCGCATTCCTTTCAGTTGATAGATGGTGAAATTCGTGTGCATGGCAATGTCCTCGATTGCTTTATTGGCGTCGATGTGCAACACAAATATGAGGGTAATGCATCGCTTGCAGAGGATTAGGCCGTGGATGTGTGGAGGAGGGCAGCGTGGCCACACGCAAGACGGATTCGGACCGAGAATTGCAAATTGGCACGCGCTCGTGATGCGCGCCTCTAATTAATGGAACGATTGACACCGACGGCGCTTATTAGCGATGGAACGGCCTTATCTGCGTCCCAGTGGATGCAACAGAAGGGGTTCGTTCACGTATACTTTTCCATCGGTGTCGGAAGTAGAAGACCAGGTTTGTACTTGATGTAAAGTCCTCATGTGCATGGGGTTCTTCACTCAACACAATCTCCTCATTTCCTTTGCGTGGGAGGGAAATCTTTCCCAAAATTCCCACGATGGTTAGCAAGTTTTACGAAGTATAGAGGGATGCGCACTGGCCCGGAAGGGCTGCGGTTCGATTCAAGGACCGGGTGAATTTTCTCATCGCAGTAATTCGTCTCAAGTCCATTTACTTGAAATTAAACTCCTTATAACATTAGTCATTAAACCCTGCTAAAATTAAAGAATTCTCGATTGAAGTATGAGGTTCTACTCATACCAATACCAGCATGAGGTTTAAATTAATAAATAATGACCCATTATCGGCTTCATACGAATAGTTTACATTTTACCACACCATTCCTGACGCTATGTGTTAAATTTACTTGATCACTTGAATAAATTCGACGGTTAACTTTGAGAACAAAAAGTTCAAATATTTCTCTAGAATTTGAAAGGAGGAGCATGGTTAGTAAAATTGCGAGGGAGATTCGTGGCGAGGGAGGCCATATGACATTCTGGATTGCGGTCGGTTGGTGAGTTGTTTCTTTCACGGGGGACAACCGTGTGGTCTTGGCGGTCGCCTTCTTCCTGAGACGCACGAAACACGCACAAATGGGAGAGAAGAAGCCCTTCCTCTCTTCTCTTCCTGGTCTTCCGTTCTTCTTTTCCGGCAGTTGCGATCTCACAACCCTGGAAAGATAAGAGGAGATGAAAAAGGCGGTGTCGCCCAAAAACGATGAGGACAGATCCACTTCTACCTACGTGCTACCCCGCCAGCCATTTCGATAGCGGGGTGTGTGAGTACACCAGCCGTTAAATATATGAGCGTATTAAAGTCCATAAAGAAACAATTTATAAGAACCTACGTTTGGAGTATGCTCCTAATCGGAAGTGAGTCATGGACAATGACCGAAGCGGAGAAAGCAAGGATAGAGGCATTCGAAATGTGGTGCTGCAGAAGAATGATGAAGATCAAATGGATCGACCGAGTTAGTAACGAGGAAGTCCTAAGAGGAGTAGGAGAGAGGAGTAGGAGAGAGGAGAAGCCTCATGAAAACCTTAACAAGAAGACGGAACAACCTCATAGGCCACATCTTGAGACATGATGGTCTGATGAAGACAATCGTCGAGGGACAAGTGGAAGACAAGAACGGAAAAGGAAGATCTCGAGCAAAATATATGGAACAAGTAAAGAAGGATGTGAAAGAGAAGAAATACGTAGGTGTGAAGAGATTAGCTGATAAGAGAGCTGAGTGGAGAGCTGCGTCAAACCAATCCTAGGATTGTTGACCAGTGATGATGATGATCATTAAAGTCCACCTTGCATTCATAAAATTCCTTTATTGTTCGGAGGAAAAACGATTCCCCCATACCTATATGTTCTGAAAAATATCTCTCTTTACTTATCGTTTCTATTGGACGTGGAAATATAGCGGGATCCTGATGTAATGTTCTCCGGGTCGCTTTGAAATATAGCTATTTTTAATTAATCGAGCAATTTTAGCCCAGGGAGTGGACTCCGGTTGTCCAGCTGCTCCCAGCCGTATTCACTAAAAATCTGTGTAGCGTTTTCTGTTCGTTCTTAGCAGCTTTTGACGATTCTCTTTCGTATGTATTTTATTGAGTTAACTCATTAAGTCTTTCTGCGCAAGATCTCATGTGCACACTGCATATTCAAGATATGGCCTGAAGAGTGCGAGATAACACCTGTCGTTTACGCTCTCATCCTAAAACCTTCGTACAGCACGCATGAAGAATCCCAGCTCCTTCGGTGCTCCTTCACAACTTCTTATCTTAAATATGTTCCCCGCGGTAGGTTCGAAGTTATCGTAATATTCGGCAAATTGCGGCGCAGCTGTCCTAAAATACCTATTTGTTCCTAAATATCTATTAGTGTCTCTGACAATGGTCAAAACTCTTACAAAAAGAACAAATAACTTCGGCAACAATTTAGTGACTTATTTTCCAAGCAATAGGTCATTAAAGTCGGGTCGCCTCGGCAACACAAAAAAAATAGCACTCTAACAATTGTGATGTTAGAAACAAAGATGGGTTTATTAAATTAAAATTCACTACGATCGGATGCAGAATTGAGTAAGAAAACAAATACTTTGTTTATATTTTTTTATTTCCTTTCCATTTCTTAGTTTTCTTATTTTGACTCAAGTACACACAATTGCTCCGCCGACAATTATGGGGAAGAACAGCATTGAGATTCACAGCACGCCAAAGGGTACGGATGTATTTTGAGTGTAATCACCAGCTGTAAAAGTTTCGCTTCAATGTGAATAGGTGCCCAGAGGTTGAGTCTCCCACCAAAAATGGCATGTCGATTTTAGGCCACTTTCTTTGAATATTTAACGCAAACGAGGTCATCGGTGTGAAGACAAATATACTTACACGGTGGAGAAAAATTATACCACGAAATTTCCCTGTACTATAGCTGATGCCAGGAGGAACCAAAATTACTAATAATTTTCAATTCGAAAACGTACCTTTATAAAACTACAGAAACTTTGAGGAAAGCGCATGTTTGTCATGTTGCTGGATTCTCTGGATGCCAAAAGACAAAGAAAATGCAGGCAAAACAGTCGAAGTCATGAGTTCCTGTTATTGAACGTCTCCTTTGCAAATGGAGTTCTCTTCCTGATATCCTTACTGCAATATCCGTTATCCTCAAAAGTCCGTCGCAAATAGATGAATTACTCTACATTATCGAGCTTTTGCTCATATGCTTTTATCTTGAGTCTCACACACCTAGCCCGATATGCTTTAAAAAAAGTCGCATAACCTTGGTATTCCTGTGATTAATCCTCATGCCATACTCCTCGCAACGCTTGTCTAACCAATCCACTGGAGTCTGCAGCCTTCTCGCTGTTTTGCTAATAAACGGGTATAAATTTCGCAATTTTTAGTAGGATATATTGAAGTGCATGCTACGCCAAGATAGACGGCCATGGGTCATTTTCACTTATAGACTCTACCACTGAATTGTAGTCAAGTCTTCCTCATTTTCTTCTTCCACAGAATCCTGATTTTTATAACTCCCAAGTGAGCTAAGGTATTGCTACCACAGTCACGACGGTGAAAAGGTAAGAAGTCCATTGTTCGTGTGATAAATATATGCAGCCCTGAGTATAGCCGCGGTTACCTGCGCAGTGATTCTTTTTGTTTTCCCATCATCGAGTGGAAATGCTTGAAGTTCTATTTATTTTCAATGTGGAGCAAAAGCACCCTAATTTCACCGGCGTGGTTGGTGAGAGTCAGTCAGCCAGCCGCACGGGCGGATCGGGGGCGGATCTCTCAGGGGTAGGATTTCACCCAGAGGGGGTGAGGGGGGGGACCCAGAAAGAGAGTGTAGAGAGGCAGTTGGTGGGTCGTGACTGCCCGGCCGCTTTCTCGGGATCAGCCGTGACACGAAAATGGACCACGCGCCGCTTCCAGGGAGATAAATGACTGAATGCGGGAAATGGGGTTTTGGGGGTGAGGGGGAAATAGAAATAGAAAATGAAATTTATTATTCCGGGACAAGTGTGTCCCTTAAGAACATCTATCTATCTAATACAAAGTTTAGAAACAGAAAAGACACCCATGGTAAAAAATAATGCATTTATTCTAATCTCAGACTACTAAGAATTTAACATTGTCCAAATGACCAATATCAAACAATTCATTCAATACATAAATTCTAATATAAAACAACTAACAAATGAACAAAGACCAAACTAACCCAATTTCACACTCTCCCACTTAAACCACTATGTAATTAACCAATAAGTGATGAACACTTATTCCTAAAAATGTTCGCATTTGCAGGGAAGATCTTAAAAATAACTTCAGGCAGGTCGTTCCACTCCTTTATTCCTCTATGTAGGAAGGATTTTTTCAAAATGTCTGTTTTCAGTTTTTTTTTAGTTTAATTTTGAATTTATGATCTTTCCTTCCTATGTAGCAGGGTGAGTCCAGCCTCAGACCTATTTCTTTCCAACCCCGCTCATTTGTTAAGGCTTTGTAAACCCCGCATAGCCTATTTATGGTTCTTCTCACTTTTAGAGGTTTCCATCCTAAGCTCCCTAGCATAGCTGATACACTTTCCCCCTTTCTATGTTTCCCTAGAGTGTACCTGGCTGCCTTTCGCTGAACTTTATCATGCATAATTATAAATATAATAGAGTTAGAAATATTACAAAAATATGTAGATTTACATTATACACCGATGTCAGAGAATGCGACTTAATATATGACAAAATAGAACAAAAAATACATATGTATATATAATTATCAGCAATACAAACGTATGAACTCATAAATAAATCTGATTTTATTGACTTTAGCGCAATATTCAGTTAACTTACAATATCCAATTGACATGTATCAATATTTCATAGTATTTCTTTTAGAATTGAATTGCATTTTTAGATTTTTTTAAATCGCATAACAATTGATTCCATATTTCGCAAGAGGTGACATAGAAAGACCTAGCGTAAATAGATGTTCGACAGTGTGGTATGTAAAGTTCTTCCATGTGTCGTGTTGGACGTTTATTTGTTCTAGCATTATATTCTACATTTTGGCGTGAACATGTGGGAAGTTATGTCGTTATTATGTTGTACATAAATGTTGCATTATAAAGTAAGCGCCTATCTTGTATTTTTAACCATCTTAGTTTTTCAAAATATGGTGGGGAGGATATAGGAGGAGGAGGCACTATGTATATATGCACACTGCCTCCCTCTATCTAGCGATTTGATCGTTGGATTATTCTTCCTCGTAGGATAATCCCCTAAAATCGCTGGCACAGTAATGGCTTTGCCTGGCTTCGCTACCTAGTGGGCCCTTTTCGCTTCTATAGCGTTAAGGTGTTTTTCCGCGTCCCATCCCTTCCAACCCTTTCCCCACCCCAGAGGCGTCGACGGGCTCCTATCGCGGCGGCGCCTCAATCCCTTTTCCTTCCCATTTCCACTCCCCTCCCCGGGTGATCGGGCGTATAAGTCTCGGACTTGTTTTCCCGGCTCCGGTGTGTCGTGTCCTCGAAGGGCTCCCCTTGAGCCCTCATTCTCTCTGTCCACCTTGGGGTCCAACGATTTGATCGATGAGTTTTTCTTATTTATAGGAAAATCCACCAAAATCGTTGGCACATTAATGGCTGATGCCGGGTTTCGCTGGTGAGTGGGCCCTCTACGCTTCTATAGCGTTGTGGTGTTTTTCCCCGTACCATCCCTTCCAACCCCAGAGGCGTCGACGGGCTCCTATCGCGGCGGCGCCTCTATCCTTTTTCCTTCCTCTCCTCACCCTCCCCGGGTGATCGGGCGTATAAGTCTCTGACTTGGTTCCCGGCCCCGGTGTGTTGTATCCTCGAAGGGCTCCCCTGAGCCCTCATTCTCTGCCTCTCTCTCTCTCTATCTATCTCCCAATCGTACCTCCACTTAACGCAGAAATGGCTAATCGACTCAGACCAAAGACAGAAACAAACGAAAAATTTTCCCGTCCCTTCCAAGCGATAGCTTCAGCGATCACTCCAATGATGGCGTAAAAAATTACCGTTTCACGCAATGCTCATTTTCAGCGATGACTCCAGGAATGGTGGGAATCCCATCCATTTTTTTCTTCACTCGACACATCCCTTTTCCCGTCCCTTGAATAATCGCTGGTGGCGTCCTTCGGTCAATCAGAACGCGCGGCAGCAAGCAGCAATTCCAAGACCACCTTCGGCTTTTTAGTGGAGTGGTAATTTTTAAAAAGGGAAAGCGACAAAATAAGCGATGGAAAAAGGGACGGTGGGAATGACATGACGTGTGAATCAGATTCAAATGATGGGTCTGGCTCTCTTTAGGTCCCTGAAAACTTATCGCTGGAGGGACGTAAATAATTATGGATTGATTAAAGCCTGGTTGTGTTCATCACATTCATTAATTTCAAAGGGAAAATGGCCTGGAATACATTTAAGACTATAAAACTTTCGATATTATAAAATCGATCAATAAAAATAGATTCTGTAATGAAATTCACTGTGGAGACACTATAAAAGCACGATTTATCTTAAACTATACATGCCGATATTCACAGTGGTCAGTATTTGATACGATACCTTAAAAAAACTTGAATAAAAATACAGTCATGCGGGTAAAACGATAAACTATTGATTTGAATACGCGATTTCTAAGTGAGTGTAGGTTACTAAGTGATAGATCTCGACATGTGATGTACTTAAGTAAACATCCGGATAAATAAGCATTGTTGTGTTCATTACATTCATAAATGTCAAAGGGAAAACGGCCTGGAATGCTATGAAGTCTCTAATACTTTTGGTTTTATAAAATCAACCAATAAAAATAGATTCTGGGCTGAAATTCACTGTGGAGACACTATAAAAGTATGATTCATATCAATATATGCATGAAGAAACTTGATATATTCATTTATATGGATTCGATATTCATTTTTAGCTTTATCGGTCATTTCTTTTTAAAATATTTATGTTTTATTAAGTTATCGATCGTTTGGTCAAATTATTAAAAAAAACTCTTCAAACGCGCTCTTTCCTTTACGTATGCATCGTCCTCAATATCTTATAAACCAAAATAACAATAAACACCAAAACAAGCTTGAGAACATACTTTTAAACAACCTATTATAACAATAAAAGTTGTTTTTACCAGTTTCGCCTCTATACTTGCTTCGGTGTGTTTTGGTTCATTAGTCTATTGGATGGTTTATCAGTAAAGGAAAACGTTGGCAATTCTAGTTTGTCCATAATTGGACAAACCTCAGGAACTGTACGCAAGAGATATAGACATAAATATATTTCGTAATAAATGTGTGACCCGATGCGGATTTTCCCTATGGTTTGAATGACGTCTTGTTATAGTCGTCCAATAGAAGCGGGACTGCTATGGGTGTCGGAAGATTGGCAAGCAGAAACAGAAGACTTCATCACCGAAAATAAAACCGACTCATGCTTTTGAGCATAGCACGAAAAATCTCCCGCTAGATGAGTGCTGCTAGCAGTTAACCCGTCCCTTCCAAGCGATAGCTTCAGCGATCACTCCAATGATTGACTCCACTCTAACTGTGAGCTGCTCCTGGGAGAAGTGAAATTTAAAGACTTTTCATTTTTTTTAATGTGAACATTTTCGTCTTCCAAATCATAATTATTGTGGCATCTACATATCTCGCCATTAAACTTTACAGCACAGAAAACACGCAGTTTAAATCTTTCCTGAATAAAGCTGAAAATGCATACATTGTTGATGTTGCTTAAAAGCAACATTTGGGTTAATGCGAAAGTGGCGGAGAGGCCGAGTTCGCAAAACATTCCCAACACTTTAGCCGACACATAAAACAGATCTTTCAATCATTTTTCCATCCTATATGGGAAAAAAACGCACGCGTTAACACCTATTTTCAATAATGACTGCAGTATGCCAGTTTCTACAGCGACCTCACATTAAATGTCACGCCGAAGGCGCGTTTACGCCGTACCGGTAAACCATGTTTACCACAACCAGCCGGATTACAGTAGAATTATATTTTGCGCATTTGTTTGTGTTGTTTGGGGTAGTGTGGTGATTGTGTTAACAGAAACTTACATACTAAACAGTTATTGATTTTGTTTTTTTTAAGTCAACAGAAAGTAATCTAAATATATTTTTTTCCTGATATCGGTTGCAATGCAGAAGCTAGGTTAGGGATAAGTCCACGGACATCATTCCCTATCATCATTTGAAGGGGCTTAGTAGGGTAGTTTCCTTCCTCAAATAAAACGAAAGGCATTGATTGCGATTCATTACGCACCATTAAGTGTATTCATAATATACAAATTATTTGGTTGTAGAAATACCGGTTTAGACGAATGGCAATGGTCAATTTTACCCTCATTTGAAAAAGGCCCGATTGGCGCCCATGCGATGCCACTCCACGTGACGTCACACGGACCTAGTTTCTATACGAGTAGATGGGAGTTTTACATCGCCTGAGACTACTAATACATGCATGAGGCACAGAACTCAGGGAAACATGTCTTAATAATCACTTGTTAAAACTGGCTAAGGTCGGAAATTTTCCTTCGTTTGATAAGGTATTAATAATCCTTATTAAAGCCAAGCGCTACCTGCTAGCAGGGTACTCTGCTACCTGCTAGCATCCTGCGTCGTATCAGCGCTCAAAGCCTCGCCCCAAGGTCACCTCACTAGCGGCAGCGGGAACCAGAACGACGTCACTCGGAGTTTTCCCTGCATTCATACTTAGCCGTCGCGTTTTCGCGCGCTTGAAATTTTTCACTTTTCATTTAATCGCGAAAAATAGATATCGTCATTCAAAAATCTAAAATCGTGAAATACGTACTTCATGAATAATAATCTTTCGATTTAGGCAATAAAAAAATAATAGGAAACCACCCTAATCGGGAATCTGGCAGACACAGTGAATCCCCCACAGCCAGGAAAGGTGTGATGGCTTGTGAAGAGAGTGTGATGGGTCGATCCGAGGACCCTTACACTGAAAACCATCTGTGCGAAATACTTAAATTTTGAAAACCTTCTGACCACCCCTAAGAATCGTCGTCATTGGTCAACAATCCTTAGATTGGTTTGACGCAGCCCTCCACTTCATTCCCTGTCTACCAATCTTTTGACACCCACATGTCTCTTTCAAAACAATCTTTACCTGTTCCAAATATTTTGTTCGAGTTCTTCCATTTCCATTCTTATAATCCACTTGTCCCCCGACGATTGTCTTCATCATGCCATCATGTCTCAATGTACGGCGTCTTCTATTAGAGGTTTTCATGAGGATTCTCTTCTCTCCCCATCTCAGAACTTTCTCGTTAATTACTCGTTCGATCAATTTGATCATTATAATTCATGCAAACTACCAAATATCCAAATCCTCTACCCTTGATTACTGGGCTGCTGTCATTGTTCATGCCTCACTTCCGTAGTGAAGCAAACTCTAAATACAAGTTGCGATAAACAGTTTTTTATTTCTACAATGCTTAACTTTCCCGCTGTGAGTAGAATTATCTTTCGGGTGAATATTCTCTCCGTCTGATAATTTCTTCCTAGCTTTTTCCATCGCTAATTATTCTACTTCCAAAATATTAGAATTCTTTCGCATTTTCCTGTTTCTGTTTCCCTTATTTTAATATGTATCCACACATCTTCTCTCCAATTACTTACCTAATTATATCTTAGTTTTTTTAAATCGTTTTCAGCTGATATCTAACCTTTATCCCACTCATATCTACTAAAATCATCTTCAATTTTCCCCGCTGTAAGTGGGCAGTAAAACGATCTAACTCTCCCTGTCACCAATTCTGCCGAATCTCCGGAATAGAAGTACCAATTGTTCTTGAAATTTGGCCGGATATCGTGGGAGTTATCGGCTCGAGGGGTGGGCAGCATCGCATCCAGGTTAACAATGCTTCCTTCTCCTCCCAATTGCCCAGTCTCCCACGTCGACGGTCACCGGAGTGGATGGGTCTTCGAATGACCCATTTTGAAGGACACGTGGAAGCGGGCGAGGGTGAAGCAAGTGTCCCAGAGGCCTCCCACCACCACAAGAAGCACCACTGTACACCACATCAGGGCACGAAGGGAACAAGCGGCGATGTAGGGCGACCGTATGGACTCGCTGCGATGACCCCTTTTTCGTTAATCACACAAGCCAACAATGAAAAAACGTTTTTACTGAAAATAACTTATTCTAATGTTTTTTTAAGTTGCTGAATCCAAATATGATGGTTATAAAGTTGTATCACCCACCATTTATTCACATTTTACAGTTAAATTTATGATATCAAGCAATTTTAGGTTTTAACAGCTTTTTATAGTTATAAGTAATTATATTGAAAAAGTAGGTCTAATGAGCGAAGATAATGGGGGATTACTGTTGGTACTTCACCGAGAAGTTCAGCAAGCAATCCATCGCAGAAAAAGCTACACAAGAAGCTTCAAGGAAAAAAGGGAAGGAAAATGTAGACCAATTCCGGTTGACAAAAGAACCCTGTATTATCACGCTGTAGTAAATACAAACAATTTTATCACGACGAAGCGAACAGTAAGTACTAGTGATGGGTCGATCATGAACGATTCGATCAAAAAGATTGAATCACTAGGTGAATCAAATGACTCATGATTCATTTCGTTAAACAAGTCGATCATCAATCATCAATCACTCCGACTTCCGGTTTCATATCAATCATCTCGGTTTCCGGTTTGTTTCAAAATTTGGAACGATAGATGCTTGATCTCTTTTCCTCAGGGCAGAAATAGTTGTGCGAAATTAAATACTATGTTATCAAGAACTGAATACTTGTGTAATCTTTTTCTTAAATGTTTTCCAGCAGTTATCAGTATGAATAACACCAATACACGTAAAAGGAAAATATTAAGATGACTCCTGTAGGAGAACGTTAAGAAGTAGAAGTTAAAGTTGGTTACATTTTATTGTGCCGTTCATAAAATTATCCTGCAGATCAGATTCATGCATAGTGTGTGGTGTATTTTGTGTTATATATTGAGATATGTAGTTAGAAATTATTTTATTAGTGTTAAGAAACTGGCAGTTTTGCCTTCCCAAATATTTTCATGACACTACTTTCTTCATTTTTGAAATCTAATTTACTCATCTAGGAATTCACAATAAAAATAGTATATGAAATGATAATATGGATAGCAATCAGCGTTACCAATGCCCTTCGCAGATGAGGCAGTATTTATTCGATTATTCAAAGTGATTTATTACATCCATTGATTGAGTCTTTTCGATCTTGATTCCTTTTGAGTCTTTTCGATCATGATTCCTTTTGAGTCTTTTCAATCATGACTCCTTTGAGTCTTTTCGATCTTGATTCCTTTGAGTCTTTTCGATCTTGATTCATTTGAGTCTTTTCGATCATAGTGATTGAATCAATTGATTGAATCACTTATGTGACTCGAGTCAAAATGATCGACTTTGCCCATCACTAGTAAGTACAAACAATTTTATGTAACACAGTGATTCATTGATTTCCCTATATACCGTATAGGGGTATTAGACTAAATATTAAATACATATTGCTTGGAAACTATGGGTGATACAAAAAACTAAGGCCAGGTTTGGATTCGGCACATAAAAATCTATAAAGATCAGCTATTAAAATAAAAAAAGTTTTCCAACTAAATTTTTTTGTTGGCCTGTGTCATTCTAAGAAAGTGGCGCACAACGAATGTACCATTTTTGGCGCCTGACTCTGCCTCCAAGCACCCATTCACATTGAAATGAACGTAAAAACTTGGTAATGAATGCAGAATACATATGTGATACCCGGCGAGCCACCTCGAGGATGTTTGGCAGGAGGTGGGTACACACCATCATGCAGCGTTCAATAGACTATATCTTCGATTCATGGAAAAAAAAGGCCATAACAGATGCAGATGCCAGCAGGCGGTGTGAACTCTCACATGTCAAGCATTGCTCCATGCAAGTTGATACCAACCATGGAAAAAGTACAAAATTATTAAGTGCATAAATATCCATTCGAGTGGGTCGATAAATGGCTTTTTTCTGGATCAAATTTTGCCCTGTGCGGGAAAATGGTTTTTGAATAGAGGCTGGAGAGGAAGCTGATGAGAGGATCGTTATGAAAAAAAACGCAAGTGAAGAGTCTGATCTGGATTGTAGCGCTCTACGGAGCGGAAACGTGGACACTGAGGAAAGAAGACGAGAGAAGATTGGAGGCATTCGAGATGTGGGTATGGAGAAGAATGGAGAAGGTGAAATGGACACAGAGAGGGAGAAGCGATGAAGTGCTGGACATGGTGGGTGAGGAGAGACAGTTTTAGATGAGATACTGGGGCAGAAGGTTTGGATGGAGCGAGTACTTAGCGGGAAGGGGATGATGAAAAAAGTGTTAAAGGGTAGAATGTTCGTTAAACGAGGGAGGGGAAGGAAAAGAATAGGATTTTTAGATAGAATGAAAGGGCGTAGGCCTTATTGTGAATTGAAGAGGGAATTACATGAAGGAAGGGGAGGTTGCCAGAATGATTCTTAAATGCTTCATGGATCCTACCTTCATTGGTAGGATAGTAAAATTAATTTTTAATATGAGTAAAAATATACAATTTCCTCACAATAAAGGAGAATATGGTAGTGAATGAATAGCTAAAATTGATTTTAGACAAAACCCGAGGATCAAAACGACTCATGGATCAGTGTTAATGATAAGCGATTGGGGCCTGGATTCCCGGAAACTCGCGTAGGCAAGATATCGCCACAGAGAATAGATTTGAATGACATAGGTAGTCTAGAATTTGGGAAGCTGCCCCTTCTGTTTATCAAGATGACATGATTTCATCCGAATATTGGTTTTTAAAAAGTCCGTGCTCATACTTTATAAATATCGTTACCTTTTTCGAACTTTGTGGGCTTTTCAACTTTGAAAGAGAGTACTGCTGTAGACCATATCTGCCAGGAATTCTTACATTGTGTAGCTCATAGCTATTGGAAATACACTTATGTCGATTAAATCTAAACTTGAAGCTTGTACGTGGTGGAAGGCTCCATATTACCAATAAAAGACACTTTGTCACTTATGTCGCTGCATTGTCTACGTCATAATTCAGTTAGAGCACAATATAAGAAGGGGTGTTGAGTGAGGATTGTTTCGGCGCATCTTGTTATAAACTTAACGGATCTCTCACTTGGCAATCCGCCGCAAAAACAAAAGTTTCCATAATTCGAGAGTTGTCCACTCGTTTTAAGAATGAGCCCCTGCTAAATATTGTCCCAGGATATTTTTATAAATTAAGAAGGGGATCCTCTCATATTTGTTGCCTTTCAAGAAAATATCCTTTAAATAAGAACTAATATCCGCGCATATCGTAAAAAACATTCTCGCCGGCCCCTTTATGTCTTTTTTAAATGGCACCTTATATATTTTATTTGGCAATTCATTCCCTATCCTAAAAGACTTATTCAAAAATGTAGCACAGTGAACCATTAACATAAGCAGTGTTATGAAAAATGACTGACTCACTAGCGCTTAGTGCAGGTACGCGGGTATTGGAACTGCTCCACTTGTTGACATTGACAGTGATCAAGTGAAAACATAGTAAAATGCACACTAGTCATTCAGTCAACCATCGTCCATTGAATTGCCGAATAAAAAATATAGGGTGCCATTTAAAAAAGACATACCGCTGTTTATACCTTTGCAAATAACAAAGCTACAAGGAAGGCAATAATGCTGATTAATGTCCCCCTGACGGCTAATGAACATTTGCTTGACACATTTTTGAATTTGCATCTGGACGAAAAGTTATATCGGGTGGTCAAGATAAATGGGACACCCTGTATGAACATGAAATGCAGACGCAAACTCTGAAATAAACGTGGGGAGAGAAATGGAAAATCTGCTTCAAACCAATCCTAGAATGGGGTAGAACATTCTTTAAAAATTACAATTTCCATGACTTTTCTTCCGGGGGAGAATCGACGCCGATGACAAAGAGGCAGCCAAGGAAAGACAGAACTCCATTTCAATTCGGTGTGCGAGGCAATTTTGCTGTTAGCCCATCAAAAGAATTATTCATGGCATCCAAGTCGCCTTCATTGAAAAGTTAATCTCTTTCAATTTTGAAATAAACGCCCCAGAGTCATGGAGATCACATGGGTAACGTTTGGGGAATAGAATGCAGAATCGACGGATTTAATATTTCGTTTTTTAGAACCATAATACTTGCGGTAGCTCTAGGATAGCCTGACTCGGCAGGGGCGCAGCTAAGAATTAAGGCTGGGGGGGTTAAGGTGCAACTAATACCAACCCTACCAGGGTACCCACTAGGATAAGAGGTAGGTGAGAGATTAATAAATTGCGGAAGTTTAAGATAAATGGATCAAAATTGTGAGTTTTACGGCTTTCTGAGGGAGATTTTATTAATCCTTACACTTTTCTATAAGTAATATCAATCAAATTAAGTAAAATGGATTAAACTTAAAATTTTCTGTGAGCTCAGGGCGGAGGGTTTATCCCCCAAAACCCTCCCCCCTCGCTGCGCCACTGTGACTCGGAATAGGAAAAATAGTCTCTGAATTCATAGTTTATAGCATACTGTACATATGCGTGAATTTCTTGACATGTTATAACTCATGCATGAGTCACTTATCACGCTAACTTTTCGATTTGATATTACGAAGTAGTAGTTTTATTTGCGTGGTAAGTATGTTCGTGTCCTTAGCACTCTTCTAGCTTTGGGTCTGACCGCGTGTCGTTGTCCTGGGTGCTTGGTCTGTTTGCGACAAGGCAGCGCGTGTCTCATTAAGGTTAGAATGAGTGCTGCATGTCTGATGTGGAATTACCCCTTGCCGCATACCCTGGTGGTGGCTAGCACGATGCCTCGTAAACGTAGATTTAGATGAAAATGAGTGTTTTACTCGGAAAGATAAGAGCCACCCGTCAACGCCCACGGGTGCCATATGGCACCCAGTGCAGTGCTGAGCCAATACTCCTGCAATGCATTTAATATGTGAATTTTAGCGTACATTTCGGTGCACATACTTAGTAGAAGGTTTCCTCTATTATTCACTCAGTTTGAATTGTGTTCATTGTGTTGAGCTCATATGTATCATATTTTTAAAAAGTGAAATATGTGTGAATTTAAAAAAACTTTGGGCGCTGATGGGGATAAATTCCCATTTTTGTCACGTTTTAAATATTTCGCTGATTTTTTTAGAGTAAACTTGTGTAGGTAAGTCCATTCGCTCAGCTCCGTGCTTGAATTTCGTATATGTAGGCAGGGAACATATTCTGCATGGGGGTCGGTTTCTGGGCAACTAGCTCTTTTTTCACGTGAAACTCTTGGGGATATCATGAGGGTGTCGTGAATCATACCAACGAATGAAAAAAAAAGTTAGGATGAGTGACGCGCTAGGCTCACACAGATTGCTCGAGCATATAATAATATATATGAGGGGGTTAGAAGTTAAACGGTACGAGTGATTTTTTTCCTAAACAGAGTTGGGGATAGAAATTTTGTAAAGAAAACAAAACTAAATCGTCTAGATATGTAGTAATGCATTTGATTTTCCGCTCAATGTAACCAAAGAACACAGGATCACTCATATCCTTTGACCACTACGCTTTTGTATACATCTTTTATCAATTCATGTTTACAACTCGGTTTAGGAAGAAAATCTCTTGTACCCCTTGGCTTCTCACCCCCTCGCATTATCTTTTCGAGCGACACGGAGAGCATCATAGAAGAACCTAACTATATTTCTAGGTGCGACATTGGCCAAACGGAAAGGTATAGTAAAATTCACTAACTCTTGGTTTACTTTGTGGTATTCCATTATAAGTTTTTCCTGGATATACACAATTACTTATACCACTTTTTTATATAAGAGCGCGACCCGGGTTTCAATGAATAATCATCATCATCAGGCGCTGATTATGATTTGTTTATCTTATTTATTTTATTCTGGCGTCCGTTTTAAAATTCATCAAGTAACTAGGTAACAATAAGGTAAACAAATCATAATTAGCGCCTGATGATGATGATTATTCATTGAAACCCGGGTCGCGCTCTTATATGAAAAAGTGGTATAAGAAATTGTGTACATCCAGGAAAAACTTATAAGGTATAGTAGTTGTTTTTCCAATTAACACTGAAGGACTTTAAGAAATACTACTCGGTATGTGCATGCCCTTTTATTGTTAACGGCTAAGACCCCGCCTGTTGAAGCGGCTTGCCGGTTATCGTGTAGATAGAGGTATTTGTATCGTCCAATTCCATTGAAAATGTCTTCGTAGTTGCTGAGTATGTGCTTGGGGAACGGTACGCGCTCTGCTAAGGAAGAGCGGACAATGTGATCAGTATGACGCTGCCTCGTGGCGTGCGAGTGAGTGAATGTGAGTGTGAGTACTTGCGTATATCGATGTGTTTGTACGTAGGTTGTCCGGTGCGTGCGTGAGCCACTTTCTCGTCTCCCTGCACACCCTCCTCTCTCCCGCCTATCTCCCTCCCCTCCTCCGCCGACTCCTCTTCCCCCTCCGGCGAGGAGGCGACTGCAGCCAGGGTCGCCAACAGATGTCTCTGCGGTCGACGCGAAGGGCGCAGTCGGGCGGCGGTAGGCGTTGCGAGAGGACGCCTATCTCGCATCTGCAACGCAATTGCCCACACACACACACAATATCTGACACTGCAGAATACAAAGCTAGCCGCCTTTGCTTATCAAGTTGTGATTTGAAACCGCTCTTGCAGCAGCAGCAAACTATACTGAGGCGTGAGCACTACTTCCACCGGAGAGAGAGGAAAGTTGTTTCTACGTATTGTTGATTGACGAAGGCTGCGGAGGAATACGTTCAAAATCATTGTTGCGGTGGCGTCGAGTGTTTGGCGTTGAGTCTGCAGGACGTGCGTCAGCTTTGCAGCCCCGTCCGTCCTCCTGCCATCTACCTCCCTCGGCCGTGAGTGGTGTGGAGAGAGAGAGAGAGCGCCCGTTCCGGGTGTCCTCCCCCCTCCCCTCCTCTCCCCCACCCCCTGCCAACCTCCCCTCCCTCTCTTGGAGAGCCGAGGTCGAGCCGTCATTCGCTCGAGACCAAAGGTGAGTGGGAGACTGGCTGAGGCAGGCACAGTCCGCGATCGCAACGGAGAGAGGCAGCAGTGGTCGTCCGTGCCTCACGCAACCCAAGACATCATCTACCTACATACATTTTGTACTGCTCCCTTCCCTTCTTGAGAGAGAGAGGTGTACCTATAGCGGACGGAGAGAGAAAGGCCTATTGTGTGATATCGAGTGATAGTGTGCCGTGAGTGAGTGAACCAGCTGGAAGGCCTTCCGCCAGTTTGTTCCATTTGCACGTCGGCTCTTCGTCTGTCGGAAAAGTGAATCTTTTAACTCAGCCGCCTCTGTTTTCTTCAAAGTTTCCAATCGTATCGCCGAATAGAGAGGTGTCTTGGCGCCTTTTTTACACCACTGCTGCTTCGATTTGTCATCGCTTCCTCAGTGGTGGTGTGTGATCTGTTCGACTCATTTCTCACGTCTTGGATTATGTTGCTGAAACCATAAGTGTACCGATAACCGTGTTGATCCACTTTTATAATTCCCTGCTGCGTCCATCCTCGAGATAAGAGGAAAGAAGATAATATATCCTAGAGAAGACTTGCATGTATTTTTTCAAGACTTCCTCATCAATCTTGAGTGATCATTTTGGCCATGGTGCCTGCTATCTTCATCCTTCGTGTTTGACGAAGACTTCCAAGTTTCCCTTTGCATAGGGAGGGAAAAGAGTGATTGTTTTTCTACTTGTTCAGTGCATTTTTTGTAATCCAAAGGAGTCTCATATTATTCAAGTCTATAATGGGTGAAGAACCGTGTGTCGTGTGAATAGCTTGTTAGCAATAAGAAAGTGCTTAGGAAATTTTATAAATTCCGCACCTCGCCCAAGTCGCGGGGTGTGCTTCGCTGCTGTTTTCACGGAGTTTAGTGATACTTCTTTGATTTACTCACGGAAAGGAAAAAAGTGACCCGCGGCGTGACATCAAGAGGACCTGGTGATTCACAGGTCATCATTTCCAGAAGCATGGCCTTGGCGAGGTGAGTTTCGCTCAGAGATTCGTCTTTGTCTTCAACATTTAGAAGACGACGCTATTCTCTTTTCCCCTTATATGTAAGAGACATTTATTGCTATTCTTGCTGTGTGGTGGTGTATATCCGAGGGAAGTGAAAATTGTGCCTAATCAGATGATGATGCTCATCCCATGAGTTTAATTTTTAGTGTGTTTGATTCATTTGCTTTAGTTTCACTCTCAGACTGGTTGGTCCTAACACTGCGTGTATTCTATGAGTGTAATTTTTCTGGCAAATATCTTCTGGAAATGTGCAGGAGTGATGGAGATGGGTCTTTCTCCGATAAGTCACCGGTTCCGTGTACGGTCTAGGTCGCCTTCGCCTCACGTTTGTGTGCCCCGTGCCGGCTCCCAGCCCCCAAGCGCCAATTCTTCATTGCGCAGGACTGCTACAGTATTACTGACACATGTCTACACGTGACAACATTTTTTTTCGCTTTAATAGCTTCGGAAACACCGACGAAAGCTTCCTTCTCGGTATGAGTAAGATAACGTTATTCTCTGGAATCCGATGTAAAGCGTACTTGCGATTTAAGAAGTCGGGACGTTAGTTTTGAACATTTAGGAGCTGTAATTTCTAATCTTTGGTGATTTGGTTGGTGAGAATTGCGATTCTTCCTGAATTTTCTCCTTAAATACATCCAATGTGCCTGCTCGATAGTTATTCCCTTAGCCTTTCGGCCGTGGGGAATATTCTCGTTGCATTACTGAAATCGTCGTAAGTGGGGATGTGATGAAAGATCGAAATCGTACATGTTTAATCCGTTTCTGTCCATCTGTCACAGTGGATTTGTGTGTATATACCTCTTAGTCCGATGGCCATAGGAGTCGAACGATTTTTGGTGTACTCTTTTACTCAGAATCCATTGTAAGAAATCGTGCACATATACCTTGAGCTCGTTGGGTCTTGTTATCTTATCTCATTGTTTGGTATTATACGGTGTTTTTCTTTTTCGAACCCTCGTGATTTTCCGATAGTATTTTATTTTGCGTCCAAATTGGAAGTTTTCATACATTTTCTTTGTTTTGCTGACCATATTACCAACGCTACGTCCGTCGAATCCAAAATATCACATTTCGCTGCAATTATACACTTTATTTCTGCATCATAGAGATATTTCGTACGTATTTTTTCACCTTGCATGTCATGTTTCGTGTCCAAATGTAATGCATGTTTTTCGGGAATGGTGTTTTCGAGTTTCCGTACGTCGAGTTCTCCTTCCTTTTGGTTCACTGTCCTCACGCCAAGATGGCCATCCTCCCCTGTCTTCAGCACGCGAGGGTGGCTGATGCGTGCGTCCGCTTGGGGTGGTCGCCCCTACAGCTGTCTCGTCCCTTTTCAGCAACCGCCTGGCCCTCGCCTCGCACTAGAATTCATTCCCCTTCCCTGTAGTTTGGGCGAAGGAAAAGGACATGTGTGTTAGAGCCCGTCCCCCCCTTATTGCCGCCCCTGTATCCCTCACTCTCTCTCTGCAGGGCTGCGCCACTGGCCGCCGCATTTCCACTTTTTTCGGGGTTTTCGTTCCTCACATTTCTTTTTTTAACCGTTCGTGTACAAATTCCATAATGCGTAATTTCCCGGGAGGGAAGGCATGTCGGCGATTGTGTGCTCCATGTCGCGTGCACCTGACATTAAAATCGTTCACATAAAGTTGTCCTCTAGAGTGACATGTTTGAGTGTTTTATTTTTCTATTTTCGATCAACTCATCCAGGTAAAATACTGTGTAGGATAATGCGACTTGTCTGTTTCCCTTCCTATCGGTATTCTCCGGCTTTCATGTGCATTGATCGCTACCGAAGTCCATGTCTCGTAGCTCGCCGTTTTTTCCCATGTCGTGATAGTATGTAGATCGCACTGTGGTGTGTGGGCATACCTCGTTGTATCTCCCCGGCACCTGGCTGGCCCCGTGCGCGCGAATAATGTAATTCTAACGCTTATTTTAATGCAGGATCGAGAGCCCTTTCCCAAGTTGGGTGGTGAGGTTAAAATGGCATTGGCTGGTCTCTCACGGCTCACATGCGTCGGTCCCACGTTTCCCGGAGGCACATTGAGGGGATGGAAGCGTGTATCTCCCCACCGCCGTGTCCAACCCCATCAGAATGGACCCGCCCGCCGATCCCCTACCCTTCACCGCTCTTTGCGATCCTGACGGGGTATGTTCTCCCCCAACATATCGAAGAGGAGGCCCTCAAGGTCCCTCACTGCCTAGGAACACCAAAAGGGTCTCCCTCTCTCGACCGCACCCTCGCCCTTGTAAGTCCTCGCGTCCCCCCGTCGAGTTTGGGGTCGGCGGCGCCGGCATCAGCCCTCTCTCCCTCTGCCATCGGCCGGTCGCCTCCTCCCCGCTCTCTTGCCGGCTCTTGCCTCCTCACCTCCCGGCAAAGCCTATCACCTCTCCCCCCTGAGCGATCGCTCCCTTTGTCGTTCATCCCCTCGGTGATTATAATTTGGCGACAGTTTTTTTTCTTCAAAATAATAGAAACTGCTGCTTGCAATGAAAAAAAAAGTATTCCTGTTAATAGTGCGTATAAATAGTGTGTATTCACCAATGTTCTCAATTTAGTGTTAAGGTTTCAGGAGGCTGGTTTTCGGGGTTACTACCGCGTAGATTCATCTCTTAGTTACGCGGTAGTAACCCCGAAAACCACTCTGATTCTGAATCCTCACCACACCGCGAAAGCTTACACAAGGATTAGTATTAAGGTTTCTGCTCTCACAAACAACACATAAGCGCAAACAGATGCGCACAAAAATTGTTGTACTTAAAACTGGGTGGTTGTGTTGAACTTGGTTTACCGGTACGGCCTAAACGCTAAACAATGTCTCTTTTTTATTGGAAATGTCACGGGTATCATTTTGGAAGAAACACACTTGCTTTTGTTCGTGGCCAGCATTCATTTGTATTTTACCTGCAGATTCAACTGCTTGTCGGTGATTTCTTCATAGTCAGCTTGTTGAATTTAATCAGTGATTCAACGCGAATACTGGTTTGAATAGGTAAGGGTGGAGCTCACCCCACTCACACATGTTGTGATGGCCTTTTCCTTTCCCCAGGCCATTCTTCGCCCAGATGATTTTGTCCTTTTTCTTTGAACTTCCAATAAGCATAATGCCATAGTCCTTTAATCCATGTGCGAGCATCTCACTGCCATACTCCGTGATGCCTACCTACTAATCGAATTCGTGGGACGGAAAAACAAACCCACGCACTAAGTTTATCAGTGCGTATTTCCACGTTATGTCATACGAAGTTCATTTTATTAGTGCGTGTTGAAAGACGAACGTCAATGAAGTTGTTTGTCTAATTTTTCGCGTCACCGTCTCCATTCGCTCTTTTTTTCTCCGCCCATACGTAGCTTCCATCCCCTCGGCACTCGTGATTTTCTTCATCCCCATAATTTGAATGAATCCAACCACCCTTTCAGCTCGTTCTTGCGTCTACTCACCCCCATCAAGATGATCTTCCTCGCCACCTCCGCACCCTCTTCAATCCCTCACCCGCCCTGTGATTTATGTCATCCAGACCCTAATGGAATGGCACGTCTTACCCCTACCAGTTGAAAACCTCCACCACAGCCGAGGAAAGGAGACGTTCAGCCTACACAATTCGAACGCCAATCAATCGGCCACTCCTCATTTAGTGTCATATTTGCACCAAATCGCATATCATTGTTTTCAGTCATTTTGTATTTCATTTCGCCAGCAATGTTTGACTTTTGGACTGTGCTGTATACGTAATGCTTAACGGTGTGTCATCGAGGGCAGCGATTCATGGGATATACAATCTTTCAGTTGTAAAGTTCGTTGAAATGTTTCTTCATCGTTCCTCTGAATCTTTTCTTTTCTCTATATCCACCCCTTCAGTAACTACAATGTTTTCGTCGGGTCTACAGTATCTCGGAGTGTCTTTACGAGCGTGCGATCATTTTCCATTTGAAATTCCTTTTGAAAAATTAATATTCTTACCAGCTTTTCTAATGATTCTAAGATGTTATCAAAGTAGTCAATTATTCCGGAAAAAAATTAGATTCATACTTACGTCGCATACAATTTGGGATTTAGACTCTTCGTCCTTGCAGCTCAGCGAAGAGGCCGCTTAAATATTGATGGGGCATTCACTAATATTGCGTGTGTATACGCAAGCGATCCAGGGAGTATATTTTCCATCTCCTTATGTCAATCATCTTGATCATGACTTGTTGATCGAAGCTCCTTGTATTCATATGAGACACCACCCTACGCGTGACGATAATACTCCCTAATTATGGGTAAATTATACTTACATTTCCACCCTGCTCCTTCCACACTAGGCTTTCGGCTAGCAACCGCATTGCTCATTTCTTTAGCATCGCAGCCATCTACGTTCAGCTCATTGGAATTATCGTTCATTTTGAACGTTTTTTTTTCCTAGTTGAGCGACTTCGTCAGAGAGTCATGATCCAATTCATCCGAATAAATCGTTCATTTTATTTACGATTCCTCCATGGACTACTTCTAGATGTACAGTTCGCAGGTGAGTGAGTGCGCTACATAGAACTCGGCCCCCGAGACTTGTGATCGGCGTCCCTCCCGTCTCCTCATTTTCGGCACTCTATTCCAGAGGCGACTGCGGACAGGCGAAGGTCGCACGGAATAATCTTCTCCACCCCCTCTCTCTCACTCTTCCCCTCCACTATCCCCACTCCTAGCTCCTCCCCTCCCTCGAATACCAGCCTCAAGGTCGGGCCGTACTTCCCCACCCACCCCTTCCCCTTTCCTCTGCCTCTCCTCACTTCTTACACTCGAGGCGTTCCGTATGGGTTTTCTGTCCCTCCTTCCTCTTATCTCTGGCTCTTCAGTTCGTCTCTTCACATATTCACGTTCCCTCGTGACTTAATGCAGTGTGTGATTCGGAAGTTGAAAACCTGAAACAATACCTAGGGCCACATTTTTTTTAAACTTTAATTCTGGTACGACTCAACCTTTCTGACGAGTTTTAAGCGATCACTCAACTTACAAGCGTTTTTTTTTACGTTCGTGGTCGGTCGTACGGGTCAACGCTCTCTTCAAGCTAACCGATAATTCACTACCTCATTTCAGGGAGGCCTATGGTACCCTTCACCCATTCCTCTTACGTTGAAGGGACGGTTCCAGGGTCTGAGATGTCTACAATTCTTACACTTTGTTAGCCTGGGGATGCTTGTTCACTTCATCTAATTTTCAGTTGTAAGAAAATGAGTAAAAAGTGGACTAAGTCATGTTCTTGTTGTTTTGTGCACTGCCTTAATGTTGAAGATGCAATAGGTTTCGCTCGGTTTACACTCGAAGAGACCAGGATCTAGGACGTAACTATATTTGATAGTGACATAGAATTTTGTCCGTCAAAGTAGCTGGCGAAACGTTGGTGGAGGAGTTTTTTGCGCGGAGTTTGGTATCGTAATTTACTCTCGAATTTCTGGAAAATTGACAAAATTGCTGCTTCCACGTTGATTGTTGATTCTACGCACGTCATGTGCTCACGTAAGAATACGTAAAGTGAAATATATTCGTACTTAAATACACTTGAATCATTGCAACTTATTTGCATTATTAGGAAGTTTAATATTTCACCATCTTCATTATTTAAAGCATTGCTCCCTTATTTTGGAAATGTGCAATGTTGTGATATTTATATGTACTTAGGTCCAAAAGGAACTATTTAGCATTAATCCTGTAGTTCTCACAATAATGCATGGAATTAAATCTTATTGGTATTAAAAGGGAAGTGAATCGTGTTCATAATGAATGTTTTTCTGTTTAGCTTTATTTATTCTCTCCATCAGCCCTTGTCCATTTGAACTATCCTTTGTATTTTGATTTACGCCCTCTGCTGTTCTTGTGTCGTGTGCTTCGTGGCTCTCTCCTCCACTAGCTCGTTGAGACGTGTGGGTTTTGCCAACCTTCGCGCGGAGAAACCCGGTGCAAGTATTAGGCTATCTGTACGCATCGCATGCTTTGTGTGGCTCCAGCCGTGACCGCAGTGAGTCTGTGGATGGGAGGGTGAGAGCGTTGTATGGAGTCCTTCCCCTTTTCGACAGGGGGGGTCTCCCAATCCTCCCCCTCTCAGCGTGTGTCAGGGGCTCCGCAGGGTAAACCGCCAGCCAAGGGGCCTGCGCATTGCCGCGGCCGCACCCTGGCTGGCGCAGAACCCCCGCGATCCTGGCAGGGCGTTCGTTCTTAAAGGGGAGGAGTGTGCCCGCCTTTACACACTCTCTCTAGTCCCTCTCTAGTATTCCTCGAATGTGACTGGTTACCGCGTCCCCAAGGATTCCCGTTGGGATGGAAAGTATTCACATTGGAGACCCTTGTTCTTTCGAATGAAAATTGCCCTTACCTATGCAATATTCATCCGGTTAGTAAATCTGATTGGTTTTTTTAAGTATGGATTACGGCTGAGTGTTGAAACAGGATGGGGATTAGACGTTGGTATTCAAGTCAGTCGTTCTGTTATATTAGTGTGATAATAATATTGAAATGTCTTAGGTTAAAATTCAGTAGCGGTAGAAGGAGATAGTTACATCATTGTTGGGTAATGATTTATGAAACGTCGATTTTGTAAAATGTTTAACCATTTATTTTGCTCAGAATTAATGTTCTTTTTGGAATAATATGACAATTTCAAAATGGGCGTGTCTTTACGAATTGCGTTCTTCAATTTCCGGCTTACTATCGTTTAATCTACGCGTACTATCTTGCCGATTAGGACGAGATGTGCAGCCCGCAAATTCCGAATTTTCTTTCTCATCTGTTTGTAGTTAACAGGGCATTTATTATGTGGGTGTGTCCTTATGGAAACACTATGAGGATTTCCTTCTGTACCTAGAGTTGTTTCGGCTGATAATACCAGATAGAGCATAATTAGTGTCATATTTATCAAGAAATCGCAATTGATGGCTCCTTGAGTGTTTTTTATCATTTTATCCGATATGCGTGTTGTTCAAGTAAACGCCTCGATGGAATGTTTTTCGTTTGCTATATGCCTGGTTGAATTTCCACCATAGGAAATGTATATTTATCTTTCATGATCTCTGCGATAAGAATACTTCAGTAAACGACGTAACTAATTATCTTTTTCCGGAATAATGCCTACAAATTGTGGTAAATAATGTTGTTGCCTTCTGTGGTGCGAACATATTTTTAATTGCATTCAATTGACACTCAAAGAGGGGCGAGGTGCATGATGTTGCTGCTAATTAAGCTTTGTTCAAATGAGCCTTGAGAACAAACACCACTGGAAGCGCATTTCCCGTGCTTTGCTTAGGTCGTCGAAATGAAAGTGGGGGAGCTGTGCATCACGGCGGCTTCGATTAGGATGGGAAGTGGTCCTCACTTTCTCCCAACATCTCCCACTGCCGCTTTCCCTCATAACGTTACGCACTTACCCTCTCCCGGCCCTCTGGGCTCGTAGGCAGCCCCCATGTTGCTCACAGAGGATGTTCTACCCTTTAATCAGGGCGGGGACTTCCCTTTATTCTTAAGCTATACTGGGTAGTCGTGGAGTGTCACGTTGAGGAGTTCGTTCGCTATATTTTAGTAACTCCATGTACCAGTATCAGCAAACCCACTGTGCACGATTGATTAATGTGCACGATTTGCTGGTTCGGCCAAAAAGTCGATGCGAAGCCCTCATAATTTAATGATCGTTTTCTCTGTAAGTTGCGAGGGGCTTTACAGCTTTGTTGCAAGTTGCCCTTTAAAACTAGCCGGTATGTCACTTGGGCTGTGTAGCTGTCTCCCCGCGAAGCTGTGTAGCTGGTCCAGCGAGGTGTGCCGAGTTCGTGTTAGTATTCCAGTCCTTCGGCTGGTCATTCCTGCTCGTCGAATCCTGTTTCCATTCCACAGTCCTCTTCTCACTTCCCAATTGTACTCTCTCTTCTCGTGAGGGACCCCTCTCGCTGCGTCCCCCCCCCCCTGCACACTCTCCGCTTAAGTACTGAAGAATCGGGACTTCAGAATCCACGCGGTAGTTATTGCAGTGTATCGCAGTGACCAAAGCGATGACGATGTAATTGTCTCGAGGACTCCCGAACAGTGGATCACTTTTTTAAAAATATATTTCCGCGCGCATTTGGCCTCGACCAGATTCTTGGATGTGATGCTGGCGTTCGGCTACTCATTTCCTCTTTCAAACCATCCAGCATGTCAATGAAGAGTCTTCCATGGCTATTGAAGTGACTCAATCAATGCTGAGATTATGAAATGAGAGAAAGCTATATTTTTCTTGTCATATCGGCTAAGATTCTTCTTGTATCCGCGTATGGATTGTGACTACCTCTTGCAAAAGATAAGGAAGAACAAGGGCGTACCCAGGATTAAAACTAGGGGGGGGGGGGCAAGCCATGGCTATTCCAGTAAGATTTAAGTATGGAAAAGGCGAATGAAATAAAAATTTTAAGGAAACTGGAACAGCTCTTTATCAGTTTAAAAAAATTTGCTTCAAAAATATTATTTTTCTTAATGACCTTTGCCATTTTTGCTTCTAAGGGGGGTGGGTAGCCTGCCCCTTGCTGGATACGCCCATGGGGAATAAATTTTATCATTCAATCTGTGATTCTAGTGTTAAACATTGACAGGGCATGAGATAAGAGTCAGACGACGAGGTCTCAATGTGGGATATGTTTGATGCCATTGAAGCTTAACATAGCTGTTTTAGTAGTAATGCGTGCCTTCCATATCCATTGCTTCAATTCAATTTCGTATAATCTTCCCTCGTTCGTGCTGCGTCTTTTTGTAGGGGTGGAGAGCAGCGACGACGCGTGTCCCTCTTGCCCCCCCGCCCCCTAGGGGGCAGCAGCCGCCCCTCATCGTGGCGACTGCCCCCTTTCCCGAGGAGAGGGAAAGCGAGGGAGACCCGTGGTTTGTGCACGGAGTCACGCGGAAGCACGGCAAGGGATCGCTCCTCTTGTGGATGGGGCGGGTGGGTGGAGAGTGCTCATTAGACTGTTCGAGAGGGTGGGGGGGATCGTATTCAGAGCAGAGAGAGAAGAGAAAGTCAGAGAGAGAGCGGCCCTACTAAATAGTGGAACGCCTCTCTCTGTCTACTATTCATTCGCCACGGCGTCGTATTTAAAGAGCGTATTTCAGGACCTGCAGCCGCACTGGAGTTTCGCAGTCGTTGATGAGTGACGGTCTGATTGAGAAGGGGTGAAGTTTTGCCTGGGAGAATTGTGGGAAAGTGGAGAGATATGGGGAGAACAATAAAGAAACTGCTCGTGAGAATGCGTTTGCTCTTGAAGTGCAGTGTTGCAAATGGTTATGGATATTTAATTTATTAATTTATGAAGTCCAAAAACTGCAAAAGGCCAATTTCAAAGGACTCGCATTAATAAAGAAAACAATGAACGAACGGTAAGCAAAACATAAAGAGCGATGAACAAAATAATATTCAAAAGTGTTATCAAGTAAAAGACAAAGATTCGTAGTATTCATATGATAACGCGGTTAGGGAAAATTACTAGGGATATGGTGCAAGATAAATTAGGGATTCAGATAAGGTTAAAATTTTGGGACACATTTAGTGTTTGATGGTTGGAAAGGATTCTGGGGTTTTCCAAGAGGCAACTGGCTCCATGTCTCCCTTGATAGTGAAATAGTTATTTTGCTGTTCAAACAAATGGCTAGAAATTTGATTGTTCTTTGTGTTGATGTCAAAAATCCCTCAGTTTGCATCCCTGTAGCTTTTTGGGTGCGCGGACTCCTCTCCCCCACCCTTTTCACCCCCTCTGTCTTCCGCCCCTGATACCACCACCACCCTCTCCTCGTCTCGCCGCTGCTCCGACCCCTTTGAATCTCTTTCTCACTGAAGTTTGTCGAAAAATAGCAGAAACAAGGGGAGGAGTCGAGAGAGAGAGAGGGGAAAAAAGACTAGAGGGGGAGGGTTTTCGTCTGAATGCACGCCCCCTTCCATTCTGTGCAGACGTGACTCCAGACGCAAGAGCAGACGAAAAAGGGTTTGGAGTGCACGAGATGGGGAGGGATGGAGTGATTTCCCGTCGTGCACCGCGGGTTGATCGTCGTCTGTCTGAGCTGCCTCCAGTCTGTTTTTTTTCTCTTTGCATTTCTCATTTTTCCCCCCTTTAAAAAAAGACTGGGAATCTGAGTTCTCACGCAGCATTCTTGTCTCTGTATCTGTGGTCTTCTCTCTTTGTGTCTGTTCGCATGTGTTGAAGGCATCGACGGTACGTTTTCATCAACCTTTCAATTAATTAACACAACTGTCGAATGGCTGTTTTCTACTGATGTTGTGAGATTTTCAGTTACTTACTGCTAACCGGGGATTTGTGTGATAGGATCTTGGTTCGTTTATTTTTTGGCAGGGTAGGGAATAACACAGAAAAATAATCTTTATGATATCCTAATCATGAAAATCATGCAAATCTAGAAGTTGGCATCAGCAAATGTATGGTGGTCATAATAACACAAAATATATGGTAACAATATTATTGAGTTCCAAAACAAACAAACATTTATAATTCCTAGTAAAAAGGGTTGGTTACACTCACTCAAAAAATTATAAACGGTCAATGGTTGTCTTGGACATTGGTTACTGCGTGGGGTGATGCGGGGACACGAAGTGAAAGATGGAATCACTGTGGGTTTGAACCCGGGTCCCCTCGAAAATAGGTAACTGCCCTACCCAATAGGTTTACACGCTCTCCCAAGCATTTAATTAACTCCTTCATTGTTGATTAGGGGAAAATATGAATACTTATCCCCTCGTGTCCTAACCCAGTGTGTAAAACGTATTTCCGAACGATGCACCCTCTAGCCATGTCTCTTCACCTTTTCATCATTTTAGTCAAATTGTCTCCCCCCTCCCTTGCTATCCTTTCCACCCCGCCTTTCTCTTGCTGGACGGTATATATTGAACTTGGAAAGCCAAACTGGTACCTTGATAATGACACTACGTGTCGAAACCGGGTCGGTACTTTAGTAAATAAAATTGTGTGGAAGGTTACCATTTTATTTTATTCTCATTGATATAAAACATATTTAAATAAATAAAAGATCGTAGCACTTTTCCACAAGAATTTTTAATGCGTACAACGCGTTTCGGCTCACTGAGCCATCATCTGGTTCTTGTGCCAGATGATGGCTCAGTGAGCCGAAACGCGTTGTACGCATTAAAAATTCTTGTGGGAAAGTGCTACGATCTTTTATTTATTTAAATATGTCTAACTTCCACCAATGGAAGCCTGAATCTGTTGAACTTATTCGGATATAAAACATTTCCACCAGATATCGCCGGACACTGTGAATTATTTTCATCATTTGTCGCTCTCATGCACCAGGCATTCTTTGAGTTGACATCGTCTCATTGGTAGTCGGGGCTGCACCTTAGACTGTCTGCAATCGTCCCTCGACGTCTCCTCCTTCGAGCATCTTCACCCTCGCCTCGCTTTCCCCAATCGATACATTAGAGTCGACCTTGACTCGACGTCTCCTTCCTTCCCTTTTCAATCGGCCATCTTGTTCGCCCCCAGGTCGCTGCTCTGCTCGACCACGGATTGTGTGATGGCGCGCGCGTGCCTGCGTGTGTGTGGCTGCTGTTTGGTGTAATGCGTGTAGAGAAAGGCCTCCGCGTGCGTGCGTTCGCCTTGGCCCTTCTGTTTAAAAAGGCTCGACCTCCGGCTGCTGCATGATATGACCGGGGGTCGTTGGAAAGTCGTACGTACGTCCCTGGAAGTTTTTGCTCTCATGCCGCGGAAGCGAAAGTCTTGTCGGGGAATGGCTAGGTGGTGAGTTTTTTTTCCCCCGTGTGATTACCATTCGATTTCTCCTCGTCCAGTGGCCATGATTCTCAATATTAGCCATTATCTTCCTGATGAGAGAACGGAAGGTTTCCCAGCGAATTATATTAGTCCTTAGCGCGCAAATAAATGGATATAAACAGATAGACGGGGGAAAAAATGGCGGAGCTCCCGGCGCGAGGTCAGGAGGTTCAGGGTTCGACTCCCAGTTAGGCAGTAAGTTTCTGATGACTTGAAAACTGTTATGGTTAAATTACCAAATTCTCCTTCGTTTTTAAAAGAATATACCCTTTTTAGAATTATTGGCTGCAGGGCCGCAGCTAGGAATTAAGGCCGGGGGGTTTAGGTGCAACTAATACCGGTATATATACCAATATGGTATAATACGGTACTAATATGGTATACCCACCAGGATGAGAGGTAGGTGCGAGATTAATAAATTGCGGACGTTTAAGATAAATGGTTCAAAAGGGTGAGTTTTACGGCTTTCTGAGGGATATTTAATTTAATCCTTACATTATTCTATTAGTAATATCAATTCATTCAAGTAAAATGGATTAAACTTAAAAATTTCTCTGATCTTCTCAAACCCCTCCCCCTTGCTGCGCCACTGCAATTGGCTGTATGCGTCATTAGTTTTGGTACTCGATAGATAGAAATTTATTGACCTCCTCAATTTCTGATTCTACCATCTTTCAATCCGTCTTTCCCCCTATACATATAGCGCTGTCGGTTCCTATCCATTCAGTAAGTTTATGCTAATCTTTATGATAACATTATGATGGTATCATTACGTGGCAGGATTACCTTTGGATTTAAATTATATCACTTACTTTTCTCGTGAAAATAAATATTCAATAAACGGAATTCGTTGGGTATTAAAACGTTGAGTCGTAACGTAGGCGACAAGCGCTTTTGTTGGGAGAGTCTTGACTGTAAACCGCAGCTGTGAATACGAAGGGACGGGAGTCGCGTCCTGAAATATCCTTGGGGGTTTGTTGGGTGCAGGAGGTGGAATGTGTTTGTTGGGAGGACGAGACGGGGTCGCAGTGCGTGCGAGGGGAGGGGAAGGAGGTGGAGGGGGTGAATATTCCCCTTGAAAGCAGCAGGGGAGGGAAGGGGTGGGCCCACTCTCTTATGTTAGCCTTGACTCGACGCGTGCCTCCTCCAACTCTTTCTTCCTCCCCCTCCATTACATTATCATCGTTCTTCTTTTTTTCGGAGAACACTTAGACCATATCTAAGGGAGAACAGGACAGACTCGCCCGCTGTGGACATTTTTAGTCGTGAGGGACGCTTGCGTGTTTTTTTTTAATTTCACTCCACTTGGATGCGCATTTCCTACATATATTACCCACATTTGTTTATCAATTAATATTTCACGCGTGACATAATAGAGGATAATTGAGGAAACTCACCGATATTCTTTGATTTTATTGGTAAATTTAACACTTCCCTGTCGTCTTTACGCAAGTAATTTTCCAGCGATTTAATTAAAGCAGTAAATTCACAATGATTTAAAAACTGTTATGGTGAAGTTACCAAATTATCCTTCGTTATTTTTAAAGAAACATACCCCCTTATAACTATAGGATAAATGCTTTAATAGTTTTCGATTCTCGCTGGAGTGAAATTTATTAATAAGCCAGTTTTAACATTGAATAAAATGATATGTATTTTATTTCCCTTTCCGGTGTATTCCTTCGCTGATGCGACCTGTCCTTCATCTGTGGCTACCTCCTCGCGCGTTGTCGAGCGCTACGTTGCCACATGTATCGATCGCCCACAGCCGACCCCTCCCCCTCTGCTATAAGGGGCTTTAGAGGGGACACCCACCCCTTCAACACATCTCTCGGAAATATTGGATATTTGTACTGCGGAAAAGGGGAGAGGATAGCCTCCGGTTGTCGCTTCCAAGCTCTGTGGTGTCTGAGGTTTCTTTTCCACGCGCATAGCTAATGATATTTTGTCCCTCAGGGTGCAGGATTTTAAGAAAGATCTGGTGACACGGCGAATAGACCGAATGAGATATTATCATAGGTACGCGGGACGTCGAAACGTTGGGAAAACAATGACACCCGGCCGGAAATCCGGAAGAGCCTTATTCGTTGGGAGATTTTCTTTGCTGCCTCCACACACCTGCCTTCTACTGGATTACATTAGTTCGCCATCTAGTCAGTCCTAAGTTTCATCTGTCGCCTTGCTCGCGTGTGGTGGAGAGGCTATTGATGTGCCGAGGGACGCTTAAATTTGGGGTAAGGAAAGGGATGTATTTTTCTGCCGATAGGTGTCCTGTATACCCCACGTATTACATACACATCATGTCATCCTCTTTCGTTTCAGTTGAGAAAATCGGTTGGGTAGCCTCGATTCTTGCCATGGCGTTAATTCTTTTTCTTGCATAGTCGTGATGAGATGGACTCGGCGCTCGCTTCGTGAACTTGGGAGGTCAAACAGGTTGCCCATCGCGACGCCCACCCGTCTTCTGTCCCCTCCTCTACCCCTCCCCACCCCACCCCCCTCTCGGCGCGACCTTGCGGACGAGTCGTTTTTGGAAATGTGGGGTGGGGTGGGTGGGAAGGGGGAGTGGGAGGGGTTTGGCAGGGGGCGTGGGTGCACTTGGAGGTTAAACTAAGAAAGGCTTTTTTTTTCTTTTTGTTGCCTTGCGAGTCTTCCACCTTTACTTCTTACTTCATGTCTCCAGTGATTTAGGTGAGATATTCCCCTTTCCTTACATTTCTTTGCGTCTTTTTTAAGTCTGCGCGATTAGGAAACTACCTTAATCGTTCGAATACTTCAATGATAGTCATCTTAATATTTTCCACCCGATGACTTTCTTCGATTAGGGCACATGGGGTCCGTAATATCAATCTATATTTGCTTTTATTTTATTTCCTCTAACTTTGAGTTCGAATCTGTGTTATGGAGAGGCAGGCGAAATCTCTCTCCTTTACACCTCTCTTTGAGCTCCTGATTGCGTCTTGGTACAATTAATTATCGGATGGATCACGTTGCGCGCGGCCTAATTTCTCTATTGAGGTTATATTCTGAAGATTCCACGATTGGAGAGAGAGAGAATGCGGCACCAAAGTCATTATCTCTTGATGTATCTGCGTCACTTAAATTTAGGGCATACGCGCCGCGTCGGAGTCTTGCGAAACATTCCTTTTGGCGTATTAGCGCCGCGATAAAAAAATTATGGAAAAGTTTTTATGCGAACTCAATTCACGCGTGCTTTGTTGACATCGATGCGTAGGTATTATCACCAAATTGATGGCTTTCGCATATGCGTTAGCTCCGTATGAGGTCCTGATCAGATAATGGGCTAAAGAGAGCTAGTCAACCGTTTCCATTGGATGTATTTAATGCATAGTTTTCGATTATTCTCCTACGGATGTACCCGAAAAATATTGACGTACTCGTAATGGCTATGAAGTAATTGAGCAAATGTGTTTACTGGCAATGATCAGTTAATTTCATTTCGAATATTACGCTCGGTACGCAGGACAAATCTGCATTTCTGTCGGCATCAATGGTTGTGCGTGATGGATCATTTTTGTGATCAAGGCGATCAATAATATGCATACCTTTTTTATATAACCTTGTTTCTCTGTAGCCTGTCACCAATAAACCTACCTTCGCCTTCTCCTATGTGGTAGGTATGGGTTTGATATTGTCTCACCCCCTGCTAACCCCTGTTATCCCAGATGACCCCCTCCAACGTCGTCGAGCGCGTTTTAATATTTGTCGGCCGCGTGTTCACTTGGAAAGGGATAAGTACACTTAACGGCGGCACACAATGTGTGGAGCAGGAGGGGAGGGCACTCCCCTCTTTTTCCCGCCCCCTCTCCCCCTGGCGGGTGTCGTCCCCGTTTCCCTCCCACCCCCTCCCATTGGAATGCGCTCGCGGTATTTACAATCGTTGCCACGGACGACGACACCGCTCCGTTCCTGTCCTCTTTCACTCCTATTCTCTCAACTCTATTCCGCTTACTTCCCACCCAAACACACGACACGTTTTTCTCTCTCTCTATTCTCATAGGCGTCGTTCGTATCTCGCCTTGCTCCCTCTCTGTCCTTATGAACCTCTGATAATAAATACCCCTCGACTCTTCATTTTTCTCTCAATCTCTTTCGCATACTACTTGTCTCCGCCTCGTGCTTTGAGACGAAATCGTCCCAATAATGTCGCACTCCTGCCTGCCGATGGATATCCAATTCTATGCCCCGCACATTCGCCTGGTTTCTCAGCTTTCGTTGAGGAGGATAAGTGACCGCATTCTCATCGTCCAATTAGTGATTTTATGATGGTACTGTAAGTATGACTTTATTTGATGTGTACTTGAATTCATTGGAATTCACTGTGCGTGCGTCATGGATTAATTGGTGATTTGGCTCAATCCAAAGAATTCTATATTTCTATGATATAGTTCATTTTGAATGTTTGTAAGAATCGAATATTACCATGAAATACATGTTGTGACCCTATCTTCGACATAATTCGAAACTCCCAGTTTTACTTCTTAGACGATTGGGTTCGTCATCATCTGTCTTCAACTTTTCCCCTCCCGACCAATAGCCTCGCTTCCATCGTGATGTGTGACACCATCTGCCGCTTTCCCTTTTCTCTGACCCCTCCTCACCATTTCTCTCTCTCTCGAGAGAGAGAGAGAACTTCTTTTTTTGTCGTCTGCTGATCGGTGTGCCTATAAGTCAGTCTGATGGCTGTATCGTCTTGCGTCCATTCGCCATGTCTCCCGTTGGCCGTACTGTCTTGAGGGAAATTTTTCTCTTAGATTTCGGTAAAAATATAAATCAAGAAAGTCTTGCTGGGCAGCAAAAACGTCCAAATCTCGAAAACTTTGGCTCAGTTAGGTACTGTTGAAATTTTGACTCTGTGGGGTCCTCTTATATTTATACTTGTCTTGAGTCGCAGGAAGTGAAGTAGCTTTATTTCTTACTGAAACGAGCAGTGTTATTTTTTCATATTAAGTAATTGTTTCGTTTGTTCCATTTGCATTTCATTTTGCTGTTACATGAATGGGGAACTGGAGAGGTCCATTGTCGCTGCCCTGTGGAACTCTCGGCATCGTTTCATCTGCATTACACCTGCTTGCTGTCTTGATGAAAAATGTTTTAGTGGTTTCTGTGCCAATTTCATATCCCTTAGTGGGTCATTGATGGTGGAGGGCATGCTGTGAGCGAGGGAGCGTGCTTAGTGGCGTGCAATGCTCAGCTGTGTGGCCTTGTGTCGATTCGGCTCATTTTGCGCTCGTCGCTGCAGACTACCTCGACGACGTTATTACCGCCCATTGTCTCCCTTCCGGAGTGTACTCTCCTCAGCCCAACCCATCTCCTCGTGCAGGCTTCTTCTAGCCAAATTCTGAAACCAGAAAAATTCTCTTGTGTTTAAATCTTCGGCAGCATTACTGAGGTATAAACATTACATTCATAGCAAACAATTTACAGGAAATTGGATGAGCGGGGTTCGTTGTACGATGCTCTAAGATGTAATTTTCGCTGATTGTGAGTAAGCTTCTATCGAAGAGGGATAGAAATAATTGAGGTTAAACGCGCTTTCATGTATAGAATCACGTTTCGGAAAAACTTGTTGATTAATTTCCCGACGTTTAGGTTTATAATCCTAAGATCCCTCACGTTCTTGAATCATTGTAAACAACAATTATATTTGTTTCTTTAATTAAAATCGTGTGTTGTTAATTCATGGAGTCCTGAGTGTTCTTATGGAGGAGTTCATATTAATTCGAATTCTTGGAATTTGATTATTCCATCTCCGGGGATTTTATAAATTGAAGCATTCATGGTTAATATTTTTAACTCACCCATGAACTAATATGAAAAATCCTTAATGGAGGAAGTTTAAAATTCCGGAACGTCGGCTTAGTATAAAAAAACAGGGATAGGAATGATAAAGAGCGCTATGCATCACTAATTCGCGATGTTGTGTGGGACATTGGTGAATTCTGAATCTGAATTCCAGCGTCCAATCAATGAAGTCAATTCCCTCTACAGTCAAATCAGTCTCCTTTCAGCCATTGTTGTTTTTGAGTGTCTACCTAGGCTGTGACGCGTGGCTGCGTGTATGTTGGCCGCAATGTGTGTGTGTTCGCTGCATCCGACTGAGTGCCCACGCCTCGTCCTCATTCCGTGAATCACCTTTGCCGCCGCCGCCACCGCTCTTCTGACCTCGTTCGCTCGGGGTCACTCGATTTTCGCCGCGAGAGGTCGTTCTGCCCTTAATCTGCACGCCCCGCCTCCCTCAATTGTTTCCACGGAACGCTTCGGCCGTCGTCTCTTTTGGACTATCTTTTATTGTCGTTCAAACAAGTCGACTAATCCGACCGAAATGCTGTTTATCGAGCAGAGTATGTCACCCTCAGCACTCATCTTGATCCTCATCTGGCTCGCTGACCTCACACCTCATCTCAGTCATCCGCTTTTCTCATTGGCAGGTCATGAGGTAGGAGCCTCTCTCATATCAAAATGAAATGTTCAATCATTGGGGAACTCATTGCTAATGTTTACCCCGCATGAACTCAAAAATTTTCTTAATAAAACGGCGTGATACTTTCAGCTTTTTGCGATTAGGTGATTATGTATGTACTGCAGGAAAATATAATTTATTGTTTTTCGCAAAACCTCTCTCACCTTCATCTCTGGCTTCTTTCTTTCTCGCTCTTCCCCAATTTTGTTAAAGCAAATATAAAAACTATTCCCAGAGGTATCACAAAATGGTCATATCTCTGGGAATACTTATTTTTGGCAAACGCGCGCGCCTGTGATGAAATTGGAAGCACGCGTCGTCAGCATTCTCAGTCATTTTTCGCCTTCATCTCCCAAAAGTTCAAGGCGAAATCATCCTCTTCTGAACACGGTTCTTTGCCGTACTCAAGCGGTAAATATTTATGATTAAAATGAGTCTGCTGCTATGACCGTGTTTCAGAAACGTTTTCCGCCTCGGACTAAGCCTGACAGGAATGCATTTTGCCGTCTACGGCGATGAACTTAGAGTGAATATGTCACCGCATTATATGTTGTGAGTTTTTGCTGCCGCAAAACGCCTGCAGATTACGATGATTGAAATGTTTCTTAGTCTCTAGGATCGGTTTTAGCTTTGTATTTCCTTGAAAACTGAAAAGAAAGCCCAGTGTTATTACCGAGAGAAAATGCTTGAAAACTAGCAAGCGTAGTCTTTTATTAGGTTCCCTTGTTACTCCGCAATGTTTAGAGGTCATTAATCACCTGGAGATTCGTGAATGTAGTTGCCAAAACCGAAATCACACCGGCAATTCTCATCTCTTTAGTATTAACGGTACCGTTGCTAATGGCAATATTTATCAGTGCATCACAATATCAATCGGAACAGCTCATTGACAACTGGTCTCTTATGTTACTCGCCCCACTCTCCCTCGTTCTCATGCTTGGGAGCACTATCATGCGTCTTCGGCTTATGAATGTAGTCCAGAAAGACCTCAATCTGCGTGATTGAATTTTACCCCGATTTCGACTTGTATTCTGCAGCGGGGTCGATGAATCAGTTGGTCGTGGCGTGTCCGACATTCGGCGATGGGTCGACGAGGCAAGCGGTCGGAATCTGGAATAGAGTGATTGCTGAAAGTAGGTCTCTCTCCTTCGACCCGGTGCTCACAGATGAGGACTGGCAGAGAGGCGAGGCTGTGTGTGCATCCTCCTCTCTCTCTCTCTCTCTAGCCCACGCCCTGGGCGAATCGTATGGAGAAATAATTCCGGTCAGGAGCTACCCAGAACACTCGCACTCATCGTTTCGTTGCTATTGCACGAATATTTGGTTGCACACGCCACCCGCTCCACCGTTCTCCTTTGGATTATTCGCCGAAATGTTCAGGTTGCACAATGTACTCCCTATTTAACAGTTAGCTATATCCCAAATTTGATAGATTCACCTCCATATTACTGAGAATTTTTTTTCAATTATTGAGGTTCAGGCAAATATTCATCTACGCCTACATATTACCCCGCCATCCGACCCAATAGGTGAGTGGCGGGTCCTTTATTGTTCGGGGGAACCCCTTTGATCTGTAGTTTTTTCTTTTACATAATTTTTATAAAAAATACCCCTTTTTGCGCAAAATTACCATACCTACCTTTGAGCGCTTGTTTTTTTTTTGTTCCCATAACTAGCGGCAGAAATTAGATCTATTACTATCTATTTGGCGAAAAAAAAAACATTTAAACCACAAAAATCAAAGACGTTGTTGTGAAACGCATAAGCCGCTGCTAATTTCGAAAACAATGGCTTGCCTGAAAATCGATCGGTAAGTACTGCTCAAGTGAACGTGAGCCTCTGTCGCCTTGGTATTATACATACACTCCCGCTGCCGTCGTCGGATCGAAGAAGGCGTTGCATTTCGCGAGCAGAGGGGAAAGGGGTATTGTCCCCCCTCCTTCCCCTTCTAACCGTGTTGCGGGAGAGAGAAGGGGGAGGGGGCGGAATCTTTGCTCTGGTTTAAATGCACAGTTAATCCGCTGCGAAAATCGGATCAGATTGGAAGGAGTGGAGCGGGGTCTGTCGGTTGGTATATCCATCCCTCCCTCCCCGCCGTGTGAACTCTACGCGAAAACTGTGCCACCTGGCGGCGGGAGCGGCCCCTCGCTCGCGGTGGGGGCGTGTCCGTCCCTTTTTCGGCTCCCACCCCCTCTCACCACCATTGTCACTTTTTTATTCGGTGCAAATCCGTGGCTTGGTTCGTTCCTTTCCCTCGGATTTTCTCTTTTTTTTTTTTATCTGGAGCGTTGGCTGAAAATTTACATGTCTGGAGCATAATTTTTTTCTTCCAACAGTGGAGACTCGGAGGATACGCTCTAGTCTTCGCCTTTTCTTGAGCTATTTACCTCGGATATCTTTTAGAGCTACCAGGAGAGCATCATACTCGAGCCTTACTATGTGCATAGGTTCGTCAGAAACTATAGAATAGGAGAAATTTCTTTTTTGAACGGATAGGTTAAGGAATTCATGTTTCCATCGAGCTGTATAGGATTTCATTTGATGCTAGGTTGAATTCTCGAGTCAAATATCCATATAATATCTCGAGTCAAATAATCCATCGTGCCCTTAATTTTTTGCAAACGATCAGTATACTATCAGCCCCCGCCACTGACCTATTGAAATGACATGCGGGTATAATATAGATGTGATTAAGTTGCTCTGTAGTTATGGTCGACATGGATACGGTCTCTAGTGCACCACATTTTGCTCTATCCTCGTCCGTTTCCAGGTCGGGGGGAGGGTTTTGCCGTGATTATATTGAATGGTGCAGCCGACCGTGACGGAATCGCTGGATTTCGTAAAAATGGAAATCGATAAATCGTAAATAATTGGATTTTCTCTCTCTCTCTCGCATAATGTCGTGGGTCAGGGCGGGTCGACGAGAGAGCACACCTGTTGTTGTCTCGTCCACGAGGTCATCCGCTTGCTCCTGTCTTATTGTGCGACCTCACATGTGTAATTTTATCATTAGAGAGTCAATTTGTCTCTGCAGCCTCAAACCTGATCCATTGCTTTTTCAGGTGTATTTGCACGCATTTGTTGCTTCTGATCTCGCTGGATGTGTGTCGTCGTCGCCGAGTCTGCCCAAAATAAAATCGCAAATCCAAAAAAAATTCCTCTAATCTAGGAGGCATACTGAATGGGCCCATAATCAAGCTCTATTGTCAGTCATCAATGAGCGATTCCCTTCCTGGAGACCATTTATTTACACCGTACGTCTAGTTGGGTGATTGAGGCGCGCATTGAATGAGGGATTCGAACATTTTGAGCCGCAAAAATGACCTAGTTTTAACTTCGAGACCTCGGATGGTTACGAATAGCTTAATTCTGCCGTTCAGGAAATTGATATGGTAGAAATTTAGATTCTTCACTCGTATAAGTTACGTAACTCTGCCACTTCATTTTCATAATTAATTAATTAATACTTGGTAACATACCGATCATCGGACGTGGGCAAATTACCGGATATCTATTTTATTTTCTGTCAGATTCACGTCTATCGTAGGTATCATTGCTTAATGCCTCGTCTGAGGACTTCATTTTCCATTGTGATTGGCTGAAGGCCTTTCACTCGGGCCATGAGATTTTGAAGTCAAGTTTCCGGCGCGGCGGTTAGGTGGTACACTCGTATTTTCATCGGAGTGGAAAGAGAGCCTTCGCTTTTAAGGCCTTGGGCTGCTCCCACCTCGCGCGCGCGACCCATTTCTGCTTTCACATTTAGCTCGCGGATAGGGGTCACGGCATGGATTAAGCATTTGACTGCTGACTATTAACTTCATTATCAGCAGTCATCAGTCCTAAGATCGGTTCGAGCCAGCCCCTCTCCTATCGGATGATCTTTTAATAATACCTACGTGTTTTTTTCTGCTTTACATACTTCATCACCTGCTTGCTAAACGTATCTTATCCGAATCTCACCTCCACCTGAATCCCCTTCCATTTGTATTACATATTCCAACGCTAATGTTCACTATTCCACCTTTCCTCATGATTTGGCCGATTAAATTCTCCCGTTTTCATATTACTTCTCTCTAACTCTTCCTAGAACTTCAGCATAACTGGCACGATGTATCCAATTGGTATCCACTATTCGCTCGTGAAACGATTTGCCTCTTATGCTTCCGGATCTCATCCTCCGAGTCTACTTTTGGCGTGAATATCTCATTGTCATATTGTTCTGGGTATTATTAGAGCATGATTGCTTTTTTGTTTTTCTTGCTTCTTCTAGCCGAGGACGAACAACCCCTTTGATGTGAACTGACTTCCCATATGAATTAACTTTATTAGAAAGGAAATAACCGTTAGTGTCTGTTGCGGATTTTCTGGCTGCTTGCTCGATACCCTTGAATACGTCAGTAAGTTCTTGCGTACTATATCAACAGGCGAGGATATTTTGTGAATTACCTAATCATATGTCGATCATTTAACAGAAAAAGTGATATTTAGGCTGCGTGAAGTGGAGGTATCAAAGATTTTTAGCTTGAAATATACTCCGCATTAATTATAAGGAATGTTACATCGGCTGTGGACAGTGAAGTCTTCATGAGGGTTTTTTCTATGGCGAACCTATCATAAGAGCCGGGAATGTCCCAACATATCAAATAGCATCTGTTAGCTGGTGAGCTATAACTCGATCCGGAGACTCATTGCGAAAAATCAATCGGGGAAACACTAGAGCAAGCGTTTCCCTTGCTGATTGCGTTTTCCTAGCTTCGGAGGACACAGCACCCCGCTAAGCAGTTCAGATTTTAATTGTGGAGATGTTTTGACCGCTATCTGGTCGCGTCATCGAAGGCTCCTTCGAGGTAGTCTTTCGAATTTAGTACATTGCGTGCGCCGATAATAATTGCTTTCCCTAATTGTTTCCCCCTCTTCTCGGAGGAGAATGAAGAGAAGGGGGCCTTGCAAGGAGTCGAAGAATAAATTGGCTGTTTCCATGGATCCCCCAAGGTTAAAAGGGGGATAAATTACCTCTTTATACGGTTTTCTAATGGATAATCAGGAGTAAATGGTTTAAAAAAGTAGGTCCAAGTTCGAGTGTAGGCATTGCTACATATCAAGAACTTCCAACATCCTAGCGATGCGACGCCACTATTTGGAAGACCCCTATGCTGTCATTTTTTATCATCTGGGGGTGGGAGAAGTACCCCTGTCAGTAGTCGTGGTGGTGGATGCCTTTCGGAAATGACCGAGACAGTTGACCACAGCTCTTGCCTACCCTATCTTAGTTTGATGCGAGAAAGTCTCTTGTCGGTCGCCTATTTATTCTGGTCTAGCATTCTATTTCGGTACTGTTGAGAAATTCTTTAACGTGTATTTCGAAGTAGACCCAACTTCCCAGCTTAACGACTGCCTTCTTTGGTTTTTGTCATTGGTTCCTAGAAATTTGTTTTCTCTTTACTTGTCATGGCACGGCATTTCATGTGAGGAGGTGCATTGTGGTTGGGGAAGGTATATTGCCCAACTTATTCTGACTTCTTTAGTATGTGCATGCGTATATTTTTCAGCTTCCTTGGAGGCGTTTTTCGCGGTGGTAGCAGAGGTATCGCTACCTATCGGATGGGGCGGAAAATGTAGACCGGCGTGAAAATGGGGGCGGCTGCCTCCCCCCCCCCCCCCCCCACACACACTCTACGCTTACGCGGGGGATTAGGGTCACCTCGAAACTTCAATGGGGACGCGACCCGCGAACAGAACCCTGCCAGCGCTCTCCGTCGCTAAGGGAGGGGGACGCTTGTACGCTACTATGGCAACCCTCTCCTCCTCCTCCTGTATTCGGTCGAGCGAGTGAGAGTAGTGTTGGTCCGATTATCTCGAGTGTGATGATGATGTTCGCCAGAAGATGTTGGGAGATGGAGGAGGGGCCTTGGTGCCCGAAGCGAAAGTGGGATTCCCTCCGCACGGACGTGTTAATTCGTGCCAATTGGGTCCGCGTGCCTCGTTCCATTCCCCGCGAAGCTCGTGTTCGGCTGCTGCTGTACAGGCATCCACATCGCCCGTTTGTTATTTGCGAAGGGAAACTGGGACTCCTGTATGTGAGAGAGATTCCGACGCTTCAGAACTGTGAACAGTGACTAATTTTCACCTGTGTTATTCCTCAGCGTGTGCAGCGTAACCCAATGCCGACTTAAATGAGACACGAAGACCCACTCTCCGCTTTTTGTTATTTTGAAAAATACTCTCTTAAATCGAAGTATATTATAATGCCCAGATTAAAGTTCCTTGGAGTTATCGCGAATTTCCCTTTGAATGTTTCGGTGATGCTACGCAGTAGGTTGTGGACCCGTCATTTGGATATTTGTCGAGTGGAGAGTTTGTTTTGTTTGCATAATTTTTCATTCAAGATGGCGAGAGGGTGATTTCGGCGGAAAATATCAGCCACCCTGTTTGGAGTATCACTTCCCACAGTTGCTGTTACTGATTCCCATAAGTGTTGTTACTTAGGAATTTTGGGCTCGACGAACTCAGCAACGTGATATGATATGCATGTGTGAACAAAATAATTAGCGAAAAGTATCTTACGTCTTCCCTTCGACCCATCATGATTCCCTGGCTAGAATTATTGACGTGCTGCATTATGGGCAATTTGAGACTTGATGTTTGCTTTTGCTTCGCAAGCTATGTTGGTGCGTCGCCACTTTCACCCACCATTATCGTCACCGTCAGCTTAGTGATTCCCGTCACCCAACTTCTTGAGGATTTGTTTTTCATTGTGGTGGATATATTTTGCGGGAGAATTATCGAAAGGCACCGCTGCTTGGGTCTGGCTATGTATCATCCATTGTCCGTACTCTCTTCTTTTATGATTAAGCGACTCGGTGTTTACTGTGGAAAAGCCATATTTATTCGATCTGAGAGCGTTTACACCTTTTGACCCGACTTAGTCGTTGATGGGGAAAGTTTTTTCAGTCCATTGGAGTTACGGGATCGTGGGAGCACGTGTCGTGGAACACGGGCTTTTGTCCTCTCGGAAAAAGTCGCATCGCTTAGGATCTCTTTCCGGGAGGAGGGAGGCGGCGTTGCCACGTTGCCGGCCACACGCGCGCCCCTCCCCTCGCGAGCGCGACCACGAAAAGAGAAATTTGACGACGTCCACTTGCATAAGAGCCGGGAATCGCTCAAAACGCTGATCCGCCGAAGGGATTGCTTCACGAGCCAGTGCACGGATCATGATGAGTGCGTGGGTGCTTTCGCCGTGCATGCTGGGATAAATATATATGCACGTGGACTCTCCGGTCACGAATATGTCTGCTCTCGTTACTATCGTTGGCGTCCACTTAGTTAGTGTTAGTGGCCACTTACGTTAGTGGTGCTGGTATCCCTTGGAAGCGGAGCAGATTCGAACACGCTTAGGCGAGGTGGAATGAAGGAAGGATGTCAGGGCCTTTCACAAAGTGGCGCCTCTGTAACGGGCCCAGTCGGCTACTCGCGGCATTGATTCCGAAGGACCCGGGTTCGATTTTCTCAACCGATGCCCTCGATCTCATCCTGGGAGTAAAAAAGAGTGTTCATGTTGCCGCCTTAGGCATAGTGTTGCCATTCTCCTACAGTCGAGTTTTCTGATATGCTGTTTCAATTAGGGGACGGTGGAAAGAATCAATTTTCAGTGGACGTACGGAAAGAATTGGAATAGTGTAGCTCTCAAAGGGGCCATTGGCAAGGAAATAGTTATCAAAGGAGGCAATTTTAATTTTTGAAATGTATTTGAGTCATTCCAAGTTATTATGCTGAAAATATTTATTGAATACCGTTATTTATTTTCTTTCGTACTTGATACCTTCCGTTTCGATTCCTGACAGCCTACTTCTCTTTTTCTGCCGATGTCTCCGCGGCGTGGCACAGCTTCGGCTCCACTTCTCACAGCCGACTGCTCTCTCCCGATCTCTTGACCTCGATCCCCTAACATTTAAAGCGGTCGGCTTCCGAAAGACGATCCTTCTTCTTTGCCGAGAAGTGAGGGAAACGCTCGCTGTATTCACGGGAGAGGCGGCTGTTTCATTCGCCCGTCGCTGGAAGGGAAAGACTCATCGCAGGCTTTGGTGGCAATAGTGTCATGTAAAACGCGAACTCGATCAGAAACGGTACGATGTGGCAACCTCGCTCTATCATACAGGGTGTCCCATTTATCTTGACCACCCGAAATAACTTTTTGTTCTGATGCAAATTCAAAAATATGTCAAGCAAATGTTCATTAGCCGTCAGGGGGACATTAATCAGCACGATTGCCTTCCTTGTAGCTTTGTTATTTACAAAGATATGAACAGCGGTATGTCTTTCTTAAATGGCACCCTATATTTTTTATTCGGAAATTCATTTCCTCTCCTAAAGACTTGTTCAAAAATGTAGCACAGTGGACCATTAACATAAACACAGTGTTATGAAAAATGACTGACTCACTAGCGCTTAGTGCAGGTACGCGGGTATTGGAACTACTCCACTTGCTGACGGTGACAGTGAACAAATGAAAACATAGTAAAATGCACATTAGTCATTAATGAAAAATATAGGGTGCCATTCAAAAAAGACATACTGCTGTTCGTATCTTTGTAAATAACAAAGCTACAAGGAAGGCAATCGTGCTGATTAATGTCCCCCTGACGGCTAATGGACATTTGCTTGACACATTTTTGAATTTGCATCAGGACAAAAAGTTATTTCGGGCGGTCAAGATAAATGGGTCACCCTGTATTGTTGATTCCCCATATCCTTCTGTGAGCGTGAGAGTTGTCAATTATTTTTGGCATGTTTTACGCATTTTGGCTTGATACATTGCATATATTCATGAAATGTCTTAACAATATTAAAGTTGGTGGCTATGGCACTGTTACTATGTAATAAATAATATACCCGTTTCCCATTGAAGAGCGGGGGCTGTATTTTAGTGGTATATGAACTGAATGGTGCAGTTTTCTCAATCAGGACATGTTGTTTTCGGAAATCTTGATGTACTCAGATTGGGTCGGTCTGTGAGTTTGATCGTGGATTTAGGTCGCTCGATTAGCTAATCATGTTTATGAGGCTCCGTGCAGGAAGTGACCTAACTTTTCGAGGCCGTGAAGTGCCGAATCCAAAGTCTTTATCTATCCAATGGCCGAGAACGGGACTGGGAAAGTATCGACGCGTATGGAGACAAGGTCCCCGCCCAATTCAATATAATATCTATGGCCCGTCATTTCGGTCTTCGTGTCGAGGTCGTTCCTCTTCCCCGCTCCGCTTTTCCCGTGGTCGGTTATAAAGCGAGCGGCCCTGATATCAATGACTCCTCTCCCGAGGACTTCCGCGTGCTAAAAAAAACGCTCCCCCCCTCCCTCTCCTCCTCCTTCCCGTCGTCCTCTGCGGAGTCACCACGGTGACCTGTTGAGCAATAACCCCCCCCCCCCCCCTCCCCCCAAGTAGTGCGGCCGGCTGAGTGCGCATGTCGACCCGTGGTGAGAGGAGAGGGCGCCCTCCGCGCCGATGCGGCCGTTTCACAACTGGCAGCAGCGCGAGTCCCGCAAGGACGCTCTCTTGCACCTAGGGGGTGCCGGGTTCGTTCGCGTGAAAGGTCTTCTGCTTGGATTGGAGATTGCTTGCTTGCGCGCATGGAGGGGTTCGGAGGGAATGTCTGGAATTAATGGTGGATTGTGTGAATTTATATATATATATATATATGTATTTGGAACTATTCGATTTGATATATGTGTTTGGAACTATCTTGCTGATTTGTATTCTGCCCCTTCTATTTTTCTGCTCGTGAGACATTCTGTGAAATGCAAACAATTCAGGAGGGCATATCCTGAAACCTGGCGCCCCTTTTAAGTATTGACTATGGTGTATTTTTCTAGTTCTCACGTGGTGCATATTGTAACCCTTTTTAGTGGTGGTTGTGGTTGATTATGCGTATGTGAGCGTATCTTCCAGAATGAATTATTTTATTTTGTCCGAATTCCTATAACAGAGCAAAAGTCGTCTTAATGAGGGATAGAATTCCTTGGTGTGGTTTAGTCTGCGCCTGCTTTCACCAAAAATATTACAATTGTTCGATTATAACCTCGCTAAAATGGGGTAATTCGATACAACATCGCAATTTATTTTTCAATTCGGGTACGAAAACAGCACCACACTCTGTATTTCTAGAGTTATAACGCATGTCTGCCCTTAGCGATTCTTGCCTGCGCTTTTCAACATGCACGGTGCTAAGGTAAGCCGCAAAAATGAAGCTGGCTAAGTGGATTTGTTGTTAAACCAAGATGGCGGACTTTAACCTCGCAATGATACCCTCAATCACGAATATTACAATCTCTATATATTGCCTCCAACTTCCTCGGTTCGTCCGACTGCTCCCTCCATAATCCGCTCTCTCCCTTTCATTTGTTATTAGTCCTTCGATTTTTTTTACCCTGTGCGAATCCCATTCTTTCATTTTTTCCATCCCTGCCTCACAATGCGATGGGCCGCGTGTGTAATGTTTTGCCCCGCCGCGCTGCAAGGTTGTTTGCGTTGGATGCGGGAGAGTTGCGCGCAACAATAGGCGGCGTGTGTGTATGTGTGTGACCGCCTTTGCCGCTCTTAATAGTCGTGCTCATTATCATGTTGGCGGCCCTGCCTCCGTCACGGCCGAGTATGTATCGGTCTGCTAATCGGGACAACTCGATATTTCGCACCTCGTTAGCGCTTTGTGCGTGACCCATTTCGCGACCGCACCACCACTCTGCACCCGCCCCGCACCCAGCCACACCCGACCTGCACCCAACCACACCCGCCCTGCACCCAGCCACACCTTGCCCGGAGCAGAAAATGAACTGGTCCACACGCAGAGCCCTGATGCACTCCGATCTTTCCCTTAATGTGTTAATTTCAATGTGGTTCTTTCGTTTCTACCCGAGGTCGTCTAAAGAAAATATTCTTTCTTCCGTTCCTAATCCGACAGCTCTGGGAATCCGAATTCCTTGAGGTTTCGAGTTGCTCAAGGCGGTGATATTTCTGTTTCAGCCGTGGCACAGTTACGCTGTACCTGGCGGAAGCCATAATTCGGCCATGGAAACGTTTATACTCGCTGGGGCAATAATTTGATTCAATTGAAAAAACGAACTTAGCTTGTCTCGTACCTTAAGGTAATATCTCGTGATTGGTTTGACGGGAATGTTTTTTCCGATTATTCAATTATTCTGCTAAGATTCCTCATGGAGTCGGATGCTTAAATCGTGTGTTTCGGCGTCTATATGATTCTTTCCTCGACAGCGAATCACAGAATTTGTCTAAAATATTAGTAGTAGTTTGGAGAATACAGCTGTCGCATGTTTGGAAATCAATCCACTATTGTGGCATTTTTGGAAACATTTCCTTGTCGTAAGCGTCTTTGGAAATCGATAGTCTTCCTGCAATGCACATATTCTGTTCGCAATGGTTTTGAACTCTCGGCCTAGCCAAGTGACATCCGAGTCTCTGGTCTTCCTTCCCCTGATGCCCTTTGGGCGTCGTCCATTGATTGCAGATGCAGGGCTCATGCCTACCGGTCAGGAAAACAAGAACCGCGAACGCGAAACTATCAGTGTAGCAACTGCGAAGGGTGTGGAAATAATTGACCTGATTGCTGAAATAATGATAAGCCACGGTTAAGTTCCACTTTGTGTGTGTGTGTGAAGATTCTCAGATTTTTAATCAAAGCCTGCTTCGTTCGTTTTGTTTTTGAATTTCGACTGGAAGGTATTAAACTCCTGTTTTAAATAAATTTTATTTCAGGATGCTTACACCTTCATTTTTCTACAAGTCCCTTTGTAAGAGTGCCTTTCCGTTTATATAAATTCAGGGAAATGACAAAAAGATTTGACTGGAAACGAGGGTAAGGGGAAGGATATTGGAAATTGGAAGTCGGTAAGAGCCTGAGATGAGGTTCGATTCATGAGGACAGATGCTGTTGAAGGATCCTTCCCCCATATAAACTATTTTATGTGTTATGAGCTTCCACCTTTCTTTCCCTTTGCCATATCTGCCCCCTCCCTCTCTCCATCCTTCGGGGTTGGTGCTGAGGGGAGCCTAGGCGACTTTTGCTGTTTTGAACTAAGTCTTCGTAAATAAATCTTCCAAGTGTACAATTATTTAGTTTATCAATTCTATTTCCCTCCACAAATGTCATCGATCAGTATTTTTTTCTCCATAAGTAATTAATATCATTAAATTTTGACGAAATCTCCATTGGCAGCTCAGTAGTTCGATCAATCTGCAAAATTGTCAATTTGATAATAATTACTAAATTTGAGGGACGTCATACTGGGCACAGCGTGGGTGATGAATGCAGTGCATGCTTATTAGAGAGTAAAATTGTGGGATTTTGAGAGGTATTTCTGAGCAGTCCCGTCCAAAGTCGGCGAGGCTCCTTCTCTGCGACTAGCTGCGCGACGCCAGTGGGTTACTCTGAATTGAATTTCCGTGTGATGGAGATCGGGGCAAGGGGGTATCGGGGCAAGGGGGTATCGGGGCCACAGACGATTCCTCTCTCTCGAGACACGAGCCGTGCTTATTTGCTCTCTGCGGTTATCGAATACGCTGCTGGCGGCCTGATGCGCATTCCACTTGCCTAGCGGAGCATCTGGGGCGGAACAATTGCGCTCTTCCCCCCCCCCCCGCCCACCCCCCCCCCCCCCCCCCCCCCCCCCCCCGCGAGCTGTGCAACTTCGTCACCGCGAAAAGTAATTCTGGAACGAGGGAACGTCGGAGAACATGTTCAACAGATTCAGGCTTCAATTGGTGGAAGTTAGACGTATTTAAGTAAATAAAATATCGTAGAACTTTTCCACAAAAGTTTTTACTGCGTACAACGCGTTTCGGCTCAATGAGCCATCATCTGGTACAAGACACTGGAAAACATTTGAAAATCACCTTTATACCCTTGAGGAAGGGGGTTGGGTAGGATTTGACATCTTTGAAGAAGGGGGTGGGAACAGGCGTACAGAGTAGAGACAGTGGGAAAAGATACAACAACGGGATGAGGAGAACCCACGTTGGAAGGAGGACTCTAGTCACTACTGTAAAATAACGACACGTGGGAAAAACCACAGAAAAACGGGAGGGGGGTTGAGAAGGGTGAAATAGGGGGGGGGGGGGTAGGGTAAAAAGAGAGGCCGCATGTCGTTTGAAATGGAGAGGAGTAAGTAGCGACGCAGGAAAAGAGGCGGGGGTGAGTAGTCCCTGTATGTTAGCTGAGAAGGAGTACGAATTAGCGGGAGTACAAGGAGGGAATTGCCAGCAAAATCTGGTACAAGATACTGCAAATTCAAATGTTTTGCAGTGTCTTGTTCCAGATGATGGCTCAGTTAGCCGAAACGCGTTGTACGCAGTAAAAATTTTTGTGGAAAAGTGCTACGATCTTTTATTTATTTAAATAAATCGGAGAACATATTCATTGTCAGGGTACATCAAGTAAGGGAGGCTCCGGTCTGTCCCGAAGAAATTCGTTGCATCTTGGGGTAAAATGCTAAGATGCATCCATGCTAAAATATAAACCACAAATGTTAATTTCCACTCTTATGTACATTCAACTCCCCTACCGACCATGGTTTCGTCACTCAATGTCATTTTAAAGGTGAAAATAACGTAAAAACGGTGAAAATGATGCCTTGTAAATGACATGGCGTGTCGAAACCGTGGTCTTTAATGGAGTTTAATGTATTAAAGTGTGAAAATTACCTTTTTTATTTATTTTTTATGATCGAATTATCGCATTTGCACCGCAATAATCCTGAAAAGATTTCGTGCGTGCATTTTTTAGTTTTTCAAACATGTCCCTTTTCTATTGCTAATGAGGCAAAAGTGGACTTTTCAAATTGTAGAAATTTTCGAGTTTGCAATTAGCTGGAAAGATACCCCGGGCCACCTAGTTTACCTGAGTCACTAAAAACAGTAGATGTTTGCCAGTGGTTCGCCCTGACCTGTTCTGCTTCGAGCCTTTTCCGTACCTATCTGGAGTCCGAATATCCTCGTACCATCTCGTAAGTTTCTCTTTGTAATTGGAGAGTGAGTGTATGGAATATGAAGTACTTTTTTATGTGAGGCTGTGGAAGCGTTGTGTTTTTGCTGTTTGTGGTTTTTTTTTAAATGTTGGTTGGGATTTCGCTCTTTATTTCATCTGGATTAGTCTTATATGGTGGGAAATGTGGAATGATTGAATTATTAAACGTTATTACTTCACGTAGCTTCCTCAACAGCTCGTATATGCGTATCAATGACACATTCTCTTGAGTATTTTTTTCCGTGGCGTGAGCGTCCAAGGCCCTTCCTGAGTGAGGACCTTCGGGCCTTCGCGAATCTTGTCGCCAAGGCCTTCCACGCAATCCAATGAAAATGGCGCGGATTTCTTTCCTGAATCGCTAATTTCATGTTAAAGAAGTGCTTATTTGTAATGCTGCCGACAAATCTTCTTTAAGGTCAGATTTAATGTGTCTGTGGATTGAAAACTTATCATTTCGAAAATTATACCAAGATTTAAACCTCCCCATGTTGCAAATTATACAGTCGAAAATTGATAGTTTTCTCTGGTATATTCTGCTAGTTTTTTTTTGTGGTTGTTGTGTTTCGGACATCCACTTGGAGGCACTGTCCTCCAGGCTTGACATAAGGTAGAGTATTATTATGTTAGAAGATAGAGCCGTCAGTACTTACGACACTTAAATCAATGCAAAAAGTTTAGTTTGCTTTGACTCCTAAAGAACTCATTTTTTCATTATGAGTGCGCAACGGCAACATAAAAGTTCTCCATGTAGAAGTCGATTGAATGTTATATTTCTTCTCTAATTTACGCTTTCCACCCCGTTGGTCGCAAGGTACATACGGTGGTGTATATCATTATTAATTTTATTCTTCGAGCCCTTACAATTCACGCCAAGAGAGGCACACAGGACAACGACACGCGTTCAGATGAGAAACTAGGAGAGTGCTATGGGCACGAAAATGCTACCATGCATTTTAAAGTACTGGTTACATATGTAAAGACAAAGAATTAGCGTAGTAAGTAATTAATGCATGAGTTATAACTTGCCAAAATATTCGTAGAGGTAGTTAATATTTTCAATTAATATAAATTAACTTCTCAATCAGAGCATATTTTACCTAGTCCGAGTCATGCCATCCTAGAGAGAAAGTACCGTGTAAAAAAAGACATCTTAAATGTCTCTGGGTTGTTCAGTCTATTCCTCCGTAGTGCTTCCTCCTCCGTCTGTGGGTCCCCTCGATCTCTTGCCCAATGTGTGTGTCTCCGTCTGTCACTTTCGTCCGTGCCAAAAGGCTAACCTCGTTGAGTGTGGAAGTGGGCTGAATGGTTGGATATATTCAGGGTTTCGAAACCCGAATGTGAAATTCATACGGCTTCGGGCGGAAACGGACTCTCTCCCCCTCTCTCTGCGTCTCGTCTGATCATTATTGCATCCATCGATCGATATGTTGGAAAGTGACTATTTTAATGTGAGGATCGATGGGATGTTTAGATTGTTTTCATTTGTCCGATATTTCGAGTGTTGAGTGAGTGTGGACGCGAATGGAAGAAGCGTTTCCGTGAAAACAGCTCGGGTTCTTGAAATAATTGCTTCTTCTCATAAAGCACCACTCACGGTGGCCACTTATGACATTTAATGTGTTTTTTATCTTTCATGTATTATTAATCTGCTCTTACAGCAAGGATAAGCCGAAGTGTTTAAATATCTTAATAATTAGTCATTTCCAAAAAAATTTATAATTTTTTTCGAGTTATATAAGTCACGACTGGGAATTTTACTTAAGTTCCGTGCTGGTCGAAATGTTATTCGCATATATTTCTATATATGTACGCCTGAGGTGTTCATTATGGACATGATTACGTTGGTTTTTGCCAGGGGTGGCCAGTTGCATTTGCCATTCATTATTACTTCCTTTTCTCGAGGGGATAAGGTGTCTGCGTAATTTTATTTATTATATTTTTATTCGTCCTGCATAATTTATAGATTTCAGCGCCTAAACTGACTTGGCTGCTTTCACGGGAACTATGAGCGCGGATATTAGCTACCTGGTGAAATTATCGTAGAGGGTTTTGATTGAATTTGAATTCACGGAAATATTAGAGTGAAACTTTGGGACTCGCATTGTCGTATTCATTTTTTTGTGTACTTTACAACTTCTAACCGAGCATCGTGGAAGAAGACAACTGGGAATGACAAATAACGTGGGTATGATATGGAATTGAATTTAAACTCTTGAAACAACTACAGTGCGGCAAATGAGCAGCTTTCCTCCAACTCAGTTGTATAGTAGTGTGCTCTCATGGCTCTGCAGAAGAATGATAGATGGCTTCCAGTCCACGTTATTTTTTTCTATGGAGTAGCGCAGATAATGTGTACGTTATCGTAGTTTATAATTATCGCTCTTATTTTATAAAATGCGGCCCAAGTGTATAGTATTGTCTCCACCTTTCTTCCCTCCCTCCACCGGCTTCACATTCCTCTTCCCTTATCCCCGTCTCATTGGGATACTCAGGCCGTCTTCCAATTCGCAATTATTCACCCCTCGTGCACTTTTCATTCGTCAACTTACGGATGTGACGACAGCAAGGGTGGATCCAATCGGCGAGGGCGCAAGGGAACCAAGGGTAAGTGAACAAGGGAACGCGGATGCTCCCGAGTGAACGTGCCCTCGTAGGAAGTGGACGCGAAAATGGCTGCTATGGAAAAATCAGAAATCTTGAACTGGAGTTAATTTTGTGTTTATTATGTGCCAAGGGAGCGTCCAATCGGTGCCAGAAAAGTCAAAATACTAAGCAGTCTAAATTATAAACGTAAACAAACCGAGAAGCAGGGTGAAATTGATTCTTAAATCAACCACCAGTTGTCCTTGACACTACCCTGCGCTTCACATTTCGTTACTGTCAATAGTTCGCATTATTTCCGTTCACACTTTATGGCGCCAGTAGAGCATTAGTAAGGGAGCAGGGTGCAAGGGAGAAAGGGAACGAGGGAATGAGTGTATACTACGTGGATTGGAAAACGGCTTTAAGGTCCGTCTTGCCCTTTCGAGGCTGTGTGCCCAGGGGGAAATCGAACATGTCAAGGCCTCATCGCTCCAGAGATTCCAGACCTCGCGCCGACGCGGCTTCCAATTACCACGCCGCGCGGCCTCTGGAAAATGGGCGCACTACCCCTTGGAATCTCCGCCCCCCCCCCTCTCTATGTATCCTCAAAGCGACCCTTTCGCGTGTCGTGATTGAGGCGCACGGCTTCATCATCCACGATGCTCACCCTCTCATCCCCTCGGGTTTCTTTTTTTAACCCCTCTCTAAGATTCAAGAATTTTACGTAGACGCATTCAAATTACCTGAATTGTTCCCCTTTCGACTTTTTGAGTTCCAGGCTGAATGAATTACTTTTTTCTGCTTGGAATCGTTTGAAATCAATTCGCTAGATTGCTGACATCAAAATCAAGTCGTGCGCAATTTGTGCGCCCGTTCGTTGAGTATCGAAGATTATTCTCGTCATGAAGATGTGGTATACCCTGAACCCGCTAATTAATCATATCCGGTAACTGCTACCAAAAAAGCAGTAGCGTGAATATTACATTTCAAATGGGCTTTATTTGAATACAATCTTGGCTACAAAATAGTTGCTGCGCATTTGATGCCGGGTGTGACCGCATATTTTTCTCTTCTTGTAACCGCTCTACTTTGGTCTTCTTGTGCTGCCTTTAGGATAAGCGTTAATACAGGGTCATTATACAAAGCTTTTTATTTGAGAGATAGCTAGAGCCATGATATGGGATTGAGAAGCTGCTTATCCTGCTTTATTTTAAAATTTTCAACTCGGGAAAGTTGTATTTAAAAAATGTATTCGAGAGAACGTACTGCTGTTTTTGTAATATTTATTGATACACGCGTTCTTAGCGCAGTCTGCTCGTTTCTTCAAACGCTTTCATCGCTGTAGCATCGGCAAATCTACATTTACATTTACATAATACCCCGCAAGCCGCCTAATGGCGTGTGGCAGGGGGTGTTAGGACACCAACCGTTTACAGTCAAGAAAAAAATGAAGTGCTCTAACGAAGTTGGGACTAGCGTTTATTTAAGTCCTTTATGGTTCGGGGGAAAAACTAATTCCCATATCTATCCTTTCGGCAAAACATCTCTCTTAATTTATCGCATCTATCGGACCTGGAAATATAGTGTGGCTCTAATATTATGTTCTCTGTGTCATTCTTAAAGATATGCATTCTCAACTGTTCAAGCAATCTAAGCATAGCGCGCAGCCTCCGAGTCCCAAATGTGGGGGAAGAGTGTACAGTGAGGAGGAGTAATCTGTGCTCCTTTTCGATAGCGGCGGCCGCCCTCCATACTCTCCCTCGCGGCACACGCGCGTTACTCAACTTCCCACGGCCGCCATTCTCGTTTTTGGGAACGCAGCGCCCCTCCCCCCCCCCCCACCTTACCCCTCCCCCTCAAACCCCCCAAGGCAGGAAGAACGCCTCACCCCCTTCTCCTCTGCGATGGCCGCAAAGCGAGAGAGTCGGACAGAGAGAGGTCGACCCAAAACGTAACTAGGTTGCGCTCGATCGGAGAGAGAGACACTGTTTGGCCCCAAAAAAAGCGGAGATAGAAGGCCCATCCACCCGCCACCCAAGGGCCCCGCTCTCCCTCCTCGGGAAGGACCCTGAAGAGAGGTGTGTGGGTGGTTGGGTTGGTTCTGCTGAGGCACGATCAATTGCTGCTGTCAAGGTGTGCGGGGCTCTCAGGAGAGAAGGGTCGGCGAAGCCACGGAAATCTTTTCTTGTGCTCCCCAGGTGCGGAGGGACACGCTTCGATGGCTAAAGCCTAAAAGTAATACCCCTGAAAAATGTCCCTCCTGGCAGATAGAATCCATGGGTACCATTTTTCCTGTATTTTCAAATTGGAACACCGTGCTCAGAAATGTATTTAGATGCATTGATTGACTTGTCTACATTGGAGAACCTTCCCACCGCACTTGTTCGAAGTCCCTATTCCACATGTCAAAACTCAGGCTATCGGTAGTTAAACATTCTCTTTTCTACCGTCTTTCCGCCCTAGTAATTCTCTCCCGAATGCTATTGATTCATTTTATTTATTAAAAAAATTTATTTGGCATCACCTCATCTGAAGCAAAGCAACAAAATAACTTTGTAAATTGTCGTTTTTTATCCTTGCTTTCTGAGGAGCTTCTTTTTGTTCATTTTTATTGTCATGACTGCACTTTAAATCGGTATTCTCGTTGTATTTGTACCATTTTAAATGTTATCTAGAATCGTTTGTTAACTTTTGTGCATGTATTGAACCCAGTTATAAGCCATTTCTCTTTGTATCATTTTGAAGTAATTTTCCCGCATTTGATTGCGACTTAATCTTCCACCCGTCTTCGTAATAATAGACTGCGATATGAAAATGTCTTGCGGAATAATTTATTTATTTATGACTCTTATCAGTTTGCGATATTAAACGTGGAAAACTAGGCCTTCCGCCAAATCCTCTGCCAGTGTCTGGAAACGTAGGTGAGCCCCTCAGTGTATGAGGTTGAAGTAATCACCTCTAGGATCTATGCGTGTCAGGGTCGGCCAGAAAGTTTGAAAGATGCGGCGGCTCCCAGTTGAGTTTGTAAATGGACTGGCTTTTCCAGGGTCGGCAATGAGGGAAAATACATACTTACCTGTCCCTGAAAAAGGGATTCCCTGAGGGAGGAAGGTTGTCCCTAGCAAACACTCCTTCTCACGGGGATTCTCAAAATCCTCTTCCCGTCCTTTGGAGAGAGAGCCTCATGCCGCTGTATAGGAGCCCTCGTTCGTAGTCCTCTCACATGGTGCAAAGTGAGGGTTTTTAGGGACTCCCTGCTCTTGAGGGACAAGAGAGGCGGTGGCTCAGACGGTTCGTCCCACTTTCTGTCGAGGAGATGTTGTTCACGGTTTCGTTGCGGTGACCTTGGCTTGAGGGGTGGATTTGGGGGGGGGAGGGAGGAACCCTTTTCGGAGGGGTCTCCTAGGGTGAGATGAGGGGGTCGCTGGTCATTTATGGGTGGGTGGGTGGCTGTAGGGTGGGCTATTATGGGATTTGAGCCCATTTCCAAAGACCGCCATTGTGAGTTTTAGAAAGTTTTTAGGTCAGGTGTGTGTGTGTGTGCTCTCTCTTTTCGGCGTCGTCTGGGGAAATGGCTGTCTGCCGTCCGCTGCCCACTCTATCCATCTCTTGCCGTACCTTACCTTCTACCTTTGGGAAGAGAAATAGGCCCGTGGAACCTATTGGGCCGTTCACATCTTGAAATTGAATTTTTATGAAATTCACGGCCGGCTAAATATATTAAACAAGTGGCGGTGAGAAACTAAGCGTTTGTTTTCAGTACCCTTTGGTCCGTGGCGGCGTTGAGAGCGCGAGGCCTGGTTATACGAATGGGGAAAGTGGCTTGGGGTTTGGGCGATTTTGAATTAGGGTGGAAAACGCTCGGTTCAAGAAGTGGAGAGTTTGAATGGAAAATTGTGTGGAAATGAATACCCTGTGGAGAAATTACCTCGGGAAAAGTTAGCGAGACAGTCGTAGAACAGCTTAATTGAATACAGTGAACGCGGCGGTTCACTATCACTTCTTTCCGTGAACGCCCCAGTGTGCTAACTTTTCGTTAAGTATTTAATTCTTCCCCGGATTTTTGTATCCCTCGACCTCGAGGCTTGGCAGCAGGTATTACCAAGTAGCGACTAACGTATGGTTTTTGACGGTCGAAAAACGGTGGCTCCGCTATGGTGGCTCCAATGTGATCGCTACTTTCTCAAGAACTCCTCCGTGCATTGAATTGAGGTTTCTTATATTTGTATTCCCGAGAGAGAAACTATTGCTGTGCGATCGATATGGTAGGTAGTTCCAACTCTACTATCTAGACTGGTGGCATGGACAGCAGTGTCCTCGTCTCCGCCTTGGGACATCCCTCTCGGGGGTGTGTGTGTGTGTGTGTGATCCTTCCGCCCTCCGTTGGTGATGCACGCCTCTTCCTCCTCCTCCTCACACATTCATCATTTCACAATGCAGTGAGTGTCTCGTGTGGGGGTGATGCAGCTTCCTTCGGTCCATGACCTCATTTCCCCAAGGCGCCCACTCCCAATGGCTTCTCTTCGGGCCTCCCTTCCGTGAACTTGGTCACCTCGACCACGCGTTCGTTCGTGACGCTCATTCGCGCTCTGCCGCATTATCCGTGCACTCCCCGGAAGCTGATAGAGAGGGTGTGCAGTTTAAATATGCGTCTAAGGACTTCATTAATGACTTTTGTATTGACTGCACTCCTCAGGTTTCTAATCTTGCGATTTTTCTTCGTGTCATTGGGTTGGTGTGGTGTATAAAGCATTGGATTCAATTCCCTTGGGTCCGAGTTTAAATTCCGACGGTGTCGGTTTAAAAAAATGTATTTCAATACCACCGAACACAGCTCTAAATGGCCTTTTACATCGGGGTTATCAACATGTTAACAATTTAATGTGCACAAACAACCATGCCTCGGATAGGGGTAACTCACCCAGGCGGGACTCAAACCAGCGACCTCCTGTTTGGCAGGCGAGGGCTTAACCCCGCCGCCACCGAGGCCGGCGAATTTTCACTCGTTGCCCTATTCTTGCGTGAATTCTTCGTGGAGGGCACTTCAAGCACATCACTCGGTCCGTCGGAGGGGACGTTAGGCCGTGGTCCCCTTGGCGCCTTTCGTTAAGATCAGACTAATGCCGACGCCGGGTTTCTCTCCTTCCGTGCCCTTCCCTCATGGTGAAATGACCTTAGCCGTCGGTATCCTCTTCCAACATTTCATTGAAATAGCGTTGATCATTCAAAATTCAACTTATATTTCACTATCGAGAACTGTGTTCCCTATCTGCTCTCTCAGGTTTCACGCTAAATCCTGAACAATGTGAATCCCTGCAGAGTTGAATATTGGATTTAATTCTTCTTCTGCTCCATAAATAACAATTAGACACAGTATTAATGTACATAATGATCTTATTAATCTCAAATTATACCCGTCGTTGTTGTCTCTTTGACTGATTCATCTTATCCTGTAACTTATCAACAACTCTTGACCCTTGGCAACCCTTTTGATTATTATTTTTAATTTAAATTAGCAATTGGTTGATTCATTTACTTCAACACCGAAGTATCACATCTTCATGACGAAAAACTAGTCGTTTGTCGAAACGTCGGAGTACAAGACATCACCCCGTGCAAATCCGGAGAAATATTATTGCCTCACGGGAATAAGATCTGGTTGAAGTGATCATGTTTTTAGAGGACAGAGATGATTGGGGGAGGGGGGGGGGTGGAAAGTGAGGAAAGACGTGCGTGACCCATAAACGAGGAACTTTCCCAAAAGTCGTAAGGGAAGGTGAGTTTCTCTACGATTTTTGCTCTCAAATACTGAATTCGTTTTAGAAGCAACGAGAGTTAAAGCGGCTACCTCCTTGAAAAATGCTCAATGGTGGGAGGTAAACGTTTCGACATGAGGTTTAGCTCCCGTCTTCCACTCTCTTCTTACGGAAACGGGTGAGTCTAGGATTGTTCCGGTATCTGGCCGATATGCGAAGCCCACTCCTTTTGTAGTGAATGTTCGATTATGATTCAATAGAGTTAATTGTTACGCTTTCGTGCTGGTATGAGTTGTATTATTTCACTGTTGTGTTATGGACATGGTTGTGGGAAATATGGTTAAATTTTAACAACAAGAGCGAATAATTGCGATTATTGCTCTCTACGCCGTCGCCTCGTTAGATAATTTTGGCATTTTACCCTGGTACGGGGTAGTTGTTAACCGGGTAATCACCGTGTGACCGGGAAAAACCCGTGACCCTGCGGTCTGGCCGATAACTTAACAAAATAGTCTAAAATCTAGTGTAACAAGCGTGGTAAATGTTTGAGAGATTGCCGAATGGAAAGAATAGAAAGTCGAAATTCGATTTTACCCAGTAGTCTCTTTTCTCGTGGAAGCAAGTGTGGTGTAAAAAAATCCTGCGTTTCAATGTGTAATCGCGATCGCGTCCGTAAAAATCGTGCGAAGGAGCAGCTCTCCCCTTGTCTTGCATTGGCGAAACGAGTGACCTGATTCCGCTGCCCATGTCAATCGGGAATTAGAGTAAATGAAATCTGCCAAACTTCGAGGTCACCCTTTGAGGTGGTCGCGTTCAACACTTAAATGCCCTGCTCTAGTTCCCTTATCTCTCACCAAGAAGTCTACGGCGTGCAACGCCAACTCATTTCGACTGATGCTCAACGTGTTCCTCTCGACCGTATTCTCAAATGCGTGAATGCAAAAAAAATGACGATCATTCCTCTCAAGCGCTACGTGCTATCTCATCTCAGATTGAATGTGGAAACTTATGCTGTCACGCCGCAAAAAAGCGCTTTGCTTTTTAGTGTCTGTTTGTAGACCGGGAAAAATATTTATAACTCAGTCCACTGCGTATACTTTTAATGTTCCTGCTCCCCACGTTTTCACGAAAAATGAGTTTCACCTCACCAATTTTATTTCCTGTCCCTCGTGATCTGTTCCAACTGCCATGTGGATTGTCAGTAATATCTACGTGATGTCAAAATTTAAAACGTAATATACGTTCCAGAAGATCGCGTGATTGGAGGAGATCTCTTTCTTTTGAGTATTTTGGATCGATTTTCCCGATTCGTTTTAATATCTCTATTCTGCCTACTTGTTGATCGTTACGTAGTTCTTATGCCCACTCGTGTAGAAGCGAACAAAGGCGTTCAAACATCGAATATCGGCCAGGTTTTATTTTTTCTGTTGTGATCTTTTACTTTTGGCCTCAGATTTAAGTTCACCCCAAGCGAAGAAGGGAACACAGTGGCTTCCCAAGTTTGTCCCACACTTTCATGTCGGTTATCTCGTACGTGACAAAGCCTCCCTCGTTTCCAACGGCTAGGCCGTCAACTTTCTCTCTCGTGACACTCATGTCTCATCTTCGCTTTCTTGAGAACGCTCCATTAAGAGATGACGTACTTAATGTCATTTTCGTGAAAGTTTGAAAAAATGATCCATCCCATACTTCTCTACTGACGGGCTAAAAATTGTCAGACTCCCCTCCGTTGGACATCTTCACGAGTATTGTTATGCAAAACCGCTATCGTCTACGAGTATCTCGTATAGTCATCAATGGTTATTTTAGACTTGACGAAGAAAGACTGTAGATTGCAAATACAGTTTGAATGCATTTTAACATTTGAGAATCGTAACGAGGTGTGTACTTACACCATAGTCTTTAATTTGTGCAACCCTTATGCACTTCATGCAACTGTTTTTTTTTATTTATGTTTTCCTCCTAAAATTCCTGGATGTGTGGAGTAAACCCCATGTCATATTGGGCAGATTCTTATATTGTACACCATTATTGTTAATGTAGGTTGTTTTTGTAGCAATTGTTAGGTAAATGTTCGTAAGTATTCACTGTGTAGACACATCCTGAAATTTTCAGTTAGTAGCTTAAGTTTTAAAAACGGCATTCCTCGTGAATCAGGACAAAAGACGGTCGAAGGAGCGTGGTTGATGTGTCCTCATGAGTAAGGTTGTAGTTACGGCAGGACCGCCTTCGTGCGTTCGTTTTTGGTGCCTTTTTGGAACAACCTCGTTCTTTCGAAAGGCCTCGTTCGATCGACTCTCGATATAAGGCACTCGTCCCGTATTTTCGCGTCGCCCGCCGCTTTCTTGCGCGCGCGGCGAAAGTTTCGCGTTTCGGGACATTCCAATGTCGTGGCCTCCTTTATTTATTTATTCGGCGCCCTCCCCCCAGTCCCCCGCCTCCACGGCTGTAATCTCAGCGCACATGTGTTACAAGGCTGTGCTCTGGCCCTCCGCTCACGGCTTCACTGACCACACGCAGCCATCGCGGCGAGGAAATCATTGATCGAAGCCACCACCTACCTCCATTCCTGCCCCGAGGCGACGACGTTCCATTGCAGCCTCCCGACTTCCTGAAATCGTGCAGCGAGCAGGAGGAAGCGGGGCTGTTGTTTGTTGACCCTTGTTATGCGAATTGCGAATGCGGAAATAAGCATGGGGGTGAAGGCTCAGAAGAAGAAACCCTGTTTTGCTCGTTTGCGTGTTACTCACTTCACTACATGCTATCAGCGGCGATTCCTAGTCCACTGATGTTGCATAGAATATTCTCCAGTCGGCCTTGAGGTGTGTTTTCACCCATCACTCGTTTAATTAAATGGATTTATTAAAGTCGCTACTCACCTCGTTGAAACGATTCAAATTTCATGAAGGTATGAGCTATAAAAGGGTCATTTTCTCATAACTTCAAAATAAAAAAATGCAAAAGTTACGCCGCCCCCTTTTCATGAGTTGGTGACGTCACTGGTGGTGTGGCCCATCAACTTGTTCAGGAATGCCCGAATCTTGGCGGAAATAATAGCTCACTGGTGTGTAGGTAATTAAATGAACCACGGGAGATGGATGCGCGAGGCCGAGGAGTAGCGGAGAAGCGTTGAGCCGCACGGCTAGAGTCAGTGACGTCATAAACGTATCTTTCGCCGCCAATAGCTCCAAAAGTAGGCGAAGGATCGAGAAACGGAAAAAATGTGGTTTTATTCGTTTCATTAACTCTATCGTATTCATTTATATTTTAAAACCGGTGTAAAAAGCCCACTGGGGCTAAATACCGTAAATTTGTAGCCGAGATGATGTGATCTATCAAATTCATTACTTTTTAATGCTCTTACTTGCGATTTTTAAACATTATGAATAAATTATTCGCTCACTCGTAACCGCAGCGCCGCGGATATTTTTGAAAATCGGTTTGAAATGCGCCAGAATAGGCAACTTAATCAAGCTTCAGCGGAACCGACCAGTTCCTCCCCTACTTAATCCCGTAGCCTCTTCTTTCTCGCGTTAAATTTTTACCGCAGACGGCTGTTTGTTGATTTGTAGTGAAAAGAGTCCCTTAGCAATCGCTCAAACGTATCTGTTTGTTTTCGAACAAACTTCGTGGAATGAGAGCCATATCTGCCACAGCTCATCCGAAGTGACGAAACGTGTTTTTTTTCTGCCGCTTTCGTAAATATCTGTTGAACTAGCATCGCGCTGGGTCGAGCCATTTTCGTCATCTCTCAAGAGAGGAAAAGCAAAACGTAAAAGTTTGCTAAGTCTTATTGAAAGTAATAGCCTATGGTTACATTCCAAAGAATAAAATTTTATCTTATCAACTTTTTCAATATCCTTCCTTCGTGTTTCACTATCGCAATTGTGAAACTTCTCTCTATAATATGTCAGTCATTGCCACGCTATTCTGTTTTGTTTTTTTTTGCATTTCGTTCTTGATGCCTCTTCCACATTCATGCGCTATTTACCGACAACGGCTCCGTATTCTATAAAGTGATTCAGTGTTCTACCCTAAGAAACTGGTTGTTTGAGGTTAGACATGGTGCAACCTTTTCATAATGAATGTAACTCTAGCCTGCCAATGCTACGGGAACTACCCGCAGCAACGATTACGCATAGATCATATCCTTGGAGTGGAAAAGGGAATGTAAGGTCATGTCAAGTAATTGTTTCGGAGGGCACCCCATGGTATTTTGTAATTTAAATAAAGCATTGAAAATTGCGAAGATTCAATAAATATTCAGAATACGGTACTAATTTTTTTATTCATCATTAACTCTTCGGTTACTAAAACTTCTGGTACGGCTTTTCGGCACAGGTCTTTCCTCTACGGATCCACTGCAAAAAAATTTCACCTCAGTATTAATGGATGTGCCTTCGGCATGAACTAAGGAAATGCCATGACAAATGTGTAAGGGACCAGTGTATACTTTCCAGCGTAAGTGAAGGAGAAATTAAAGTAAAGGCTGATAATGCAATGCACACTAAATTTAGAAGACTATTGCTAATCTATAGAGAGTCAGATAGCTCTAATTCACCAATTCATTCTAATACCAAAATATATAAACACCAAGGATGAAGTCTGCAATTAAAAAATATTTGACCTAGCCGGTATTCGAACCCGGATTTCCCGATTTCGAATCCCGACTAAGTCAAATCATTTTAAAGGCGAACTTCATCCTTGGTCATGTTGAATAAAAACTGTTGGGCTATGTCGCCTCGTAAATTGTTTTTGGGTGGCCCCAACGTCTCCCGAGCGATGCTGGTCGCTTTCTCAAGGGATTCTGAGGGGGTGAGAATTTAAATTCATATACTTATATAAGTATCCGTCTCATGTGGTGGTTGGGGGAGGGGAGCGGTAGGTTGGAGGAGTAGGTTGTTGATTGTTTTTGCTGATTACGGGTTGCCAAGTGCGGCTAATTTTGAGGCCGGTTTTTTATTCAACATGACGAGTACCCGCGAAAGTTTTAACGAAGAATTCATCCTTGGTGTATCTAAATTTGCACCGGAGCCTATTTAACTGCGGACAAAGTCACTCGCTTGAAGAAGTGCTTCTAATACTTTGAACTATTAATTAAAAAAAAAACAGAAGTAATCGGCAGATCTCTGCGCCGGCATGTGGCCAATTGTAGGACCACTGCAAATTTTTCTTCATTTCTCCTTATATTTATTTATAGTCCCATCCCCCCTCGCTTGCATTTGCCCTTGATACTTCCCCCGTTCTCTCCCTCCATTTGTGGAAGCGAGTTGTGTCCCCCCGACCGAAGAAGAAGAAGAGGCCTGCCTCCTCCTCCTCTCCTGAGGGTGTGGTGTGGGGCGGCCCCTCCGGGGGCGGTGCTTGGCCTTCACCGTCGGGGGCGCCCGCCTCCGACCGTCGCATCTCCATCTCGCGAACAGACGTCCCTCCGAATGCGGTGGGGCGAGGCCACGGCAGACTATGCGCTCTTCTGGCCAGCTAGTTGGTTGGTTTGGCCCCCGCATTTTTTAAGAGAAGCCAGGGCCGAGCGACGCTACGTGACTCAAAAGCCAAGTGTATTATTCACTAAAAAAGAAAACTTTTTAGAATATTTTGCCCTCATAGACAATGCCGTCCAGGTTAAAGGTACAAACCTGAACTTGCTCGTTGTGGAATGTTCAATTCTATTATATATATATACAGTTACCGTTGAGTCAATTTCGCTCAACTGTCATTGATTTGATCTGAATTACAGCATTCATTCACTAATAATTCATGAGGTCGCTCATTGACGAGCCTAAATTCTACTTTTTAACTTGATACTAATGGTATGAATAACATTATATCTGTTCATCCTCAAGACGGCTTGTTTGTTCCAGAATTAATCAATTTATTTGTTTTGCTTTGACTAGAGCAGTTTGTCCGAAAACTGGTGAAGCTCATTTTGAAGAGTACATTTTGTCAAAATGATATTATACTCTGTGTATCTTAGAGACAGTTTCAAACATGGTGGATCCTGCGCGGATATCTCTTTTGGACATGGGCGAGCCTCTTTTGGAGAAGTACTGTCGCAAGGGGTTGTAGGTGACTGTAGTTGAGGTCAATGCTCAGTCCGAAGCCTTTCCCCACCCCTCTGACCTCCCCACCCCCTACGGCCTCTTTCCCCTCCACCCTGCGCTTGCAGTGGCCACAAATAAGTACACCAATCCTCCTCATAGTGTATGTATCGCCCCCTTGTGCAGGCGGTGATATCCATCCTTATTTTTTGGGAAGGAGAGGCAAGCAGGGAGAGAGAGGTCTGTCTGTCTGTGAGTGAGTTTGTCGGGAGAGGGAAGATATGGATTGGAGGACACAGACAGACGCTCGAGGTCACCCGAGAAGAGAGTGGATTATATGATGCGTGGGGGAGAGACGGGGGCGGGGGCTCATCTCCCCGCCCCCTTCCCGCCCCGCGACGATGCCCGTGGGTGGGACTGGGGGACGCGTGCGCTCGAGGCACGGCAGACGGCCATTTGCTGCCGAGAGGAGGGGGAAGAGGAACGCTCCCTCCCTCGTCTCCTTTTTGCTCTCTCATTACCGCCCTCTGCAAATTGCGTGGGCGAAAGACCGCGATGGATAGCCAAAGGGTCTAGGTACGAAGAGGAGACCTCAGTCCGCCCTCTATTTTAAGTTCTATATGATAAGAAAAAAGCCTTTATTCATAGCAAACCACGTTTCTCCTTGCTTTCAGCAAATCGTTACCTCCACGTTTAGTTGCCGTTTACATGAATCATCCCTGAAGTTGTGTTTGTGAAATTTATATTCTTTGCGATAGGAGGTAAAGCAATTTACTTGATTGGGATTAATGATTTTTTGTCCGTATAGACTCCTGTGATTTTACCGTGGCCTTCGTAAGCTGTGGCTGAAAGAATTTTCCAGTTTCTGGTGGCCTAAGGTCTCCCTCCCTTCACTCCTAAGGGAGTCTGTTCCCCTTCCCAGTCTCTATTCGAGGGACTTCCAGGCACCCCTCGTTAGCTCGGCCCCTTAACAAAATCCAAAAAAAAGTCTTCCCTCCAGGCATCGATAGAATGATGAGTCCAGAGTGCTTCTTTTGGGGATGGATCCTTTTTTTTTCACTTTCCTCGTGGATTTTCGTATCTCCCAGGCTCTACGGCGGTTCTTGGGGCCAACGTCCCCTTTCCTCCGATGCGAGACGGTCCCCGAATACGCCTTCCGTTTGGGGCCCTCTTCTCCCACTGAAGACGACCTTCGAGCAGGCCAGACGACCCTCGCAGCGCCTCTCACAAATCGCTTGCAGCCCGTGGCCTTCAAATCCACTCCGTGAAATTATTCGGAAGATAGAATGAGATTGAAATTAGATGGGAAACGAGGGGGTGTACAGAAGGATAGGAGGGATTGTAGAGCGGCATATTCCAGAGCAAGACGCACGTACTAGGTGAATAGGCCATGTCTTAGGAAATAGCAATTACGTTAGCGAAATGAAAATGGAAGGGGGAAACAAGAATGATGTGGTAGAACTAAGATTAGAGTTTGTACGGCAAATAATGAAGGACAAAAGGAGAACAGCGTGAGGGAACTAGAACAATCTCCAGGTTGTTGTATTTGATTGAGGTGTTGCAGCCACGTACCATGAAATAAGATGTTATCAGCTTCGCAGATACATTTATTGAGCATATATATCGATGGTTAAGTTCTGACAACACGTATCTCAAATTCGGCCGGTTTGAGACCGGTATCTTTAGCAAAGTGTAATAACGTTAAAAAAGTAAAATTCTAGAAAAAAACAACTCTTTGTTTTCAAATGAATGCTTTTGTTACAGTTTTATGAACTTCTTGGTTTTTTTTTAATTTCAGTGTATGAGTAAAAAAATTAATAGTTTTTTTTGCTCTCCTGAAAAGTTGCTATTTTTGAGATACGTGTTATTAGAACTTAGCCTTCGATATCTTAAAGACGTCGTTTATTTCTGTATTTTATTTATATTCTCTCATATTCTTAAGATAACCTCCACTCTTATGAATGACGTGTCTTCGACGTATACCTACGTGAGATAGTTCTCGCCTCAAAGGATGGTTTACAAGTAAAGATATTTCAGCATTATGGAAATGACCTATTAGTTACTGCCAATGAGAGTCGCTAGTTTCATGTTAATAGGGATAAGATCGAATTATACACAATGCCTTGAAGGTGGTCAGATGGTAAGGGAGTGAGTATTTATTTCGTGAGTTGGTTTTGAAGATGGCCCTGAGCATCTGTAATGGCGTCGCTGCGTCTCTCTCATATCGATCCCTTTAGAAGACTTCGAGAGTCGATTTGGAAGCCTCCCAACAAACACATACAGGCGCCACTCTGAGCGCACCTCTTTAAATATTATGCAGGTACATTCCTTTTGATTGGGACATATCGGTACCTGTAGAATTATCCTTAAATGTAAACGGCTGCCCCATTTATCCGAAGTATTAACTAATAGTAATAAATAAAATGGGAATCGATTAGTTAGTTTTATTACCATCTATGAAATGATATCGCATTGCGTTAAAAGCTAATGCTTTTATGACATTTCAAACCACCACTGCCCAAAATCATCAATGCTATGATTACTTTAGCAGCTATTGTTGCGTTACTGGGCCGGAAAGCCCCTTCGCCTTCTTTATGCGTCTAAAAAGTTCCTTCTTAGCCTTAAATCCTTTTCTTTGTGGGCTCCGTGCGTTTACTTTGCGATCCCTTTTTTATATTTTCCCTAATTTCAAGTCCAAGCAGATATCGCTGGTGTTGTAAAAACCACAGATCTCAGCTTTAAAACTGTCTCCTGAGCTAACGCCGAGTCTTTTACGCTAAGATTCGTTTCAGGAGCATAAATTTGTCATTTTTAAATTCCATTTTCCCCGATAACTTAATGCTTTTTTTGTCCGGTACTTGATGTAAAGTGTTGTTGTTATACTCACTCTCCTCTCAAACATCGACACGAATAACGCTCTTTACCCCCGTGAATCCTTATTTTATAGTTTCCGAATGGCTTTGTTCGAGAGTTTTATCTAGGTTCTGCTGTCTATTTGAGAAAGTGCAGGCCATGAGCGAAGGCGCGTCTGTATCTGACAGGGTGGTGTGCCTGCGTTTTATCTGCATTGTGTGTGGCACTATCGAAGCCTAGATTCGCTTCCCAGGAGTCAACTCTTCCATTGGCCTCTCTCTATATCTCGACTCGAGGCAACCTTTTTAATGATCGCCTTATTTTTTTTGCTTTGTCCCAATTTTTTAACATTATTTTTTTCAATAGGTCTGTTCTTGATGGTTACGTAATGAATCTCTTCTGTGTCTGCCTTTTCTTTTTCGAAGTATTTGCTTTCCTCGTCGGCCGGGGGATTGGTGTTATACTTAATGATTCAAGTTCACTTGATGATTCAAGAGGCAACTTCGAAAAGCCATCTACTGAATCCCCTTTTTTATTTTTTATATCCTTTTTATAGTTTTTTTATTGTTTATATTTGTTAAAGCTGCAGATTTTATGTTTTGTATTCAATGTACAGGCCATTTTGGCTGTTTTTGAATAATTTAATTAATAAATAATGGGTGCAATTTTTCGTTAACTGGTGAATTTGCACTTCTTAAATTAATGACCCAAATTGGTTTGGCGAAGAACTATGTGGCATTCTTTCGGCTGTCTTCTCTCATAATTTGGGGAATAAATTGTTTTGAATATTTTCATTGTAAATCCAAATTCATACGCCTTTATTGTAGTTCGGTGTGAGCCAGGGGTGTCATGGTGACAGAACGCCGTTCCGGCAATAAACAAAATATATAACATTCAAATAGCATTTTTATCAATTATGTTGCCTCAAAGTTTTGTAATTTATACATTCGTAACCAAAACAAAAAAATTATCAATCAAATGTAAATAATGACTTGCAATAAAAAAAACAAATATAGAAATATTTCAAATCTAAAAAGAGTTAAGGTAAGTGCGTTCTAATTGCTAATTTTGCCATGACGTCACTAGTGTGAGCCTTATCTTCTCTCGCACTCCTTGGATTGTGGAACTGAGTGAAATTGAGGCGGAGATCATGTTGTCAGTTGCTCTGTCATCTCTCTCTCCTCCGTCCACAATGGTGTGGCCCTCTCCCCTCTCGACTGGGTCTAGACGGAAGAGGGGGTGGTCCTTCCCCCCCTTCCTCCCCCACATCCGTCTGCACTTTCTCCATTCGGTCGCAAAGGACCCCCCTCCTCCTTTCACCCCTCCCTCCTCTTGATATCACGCTAATTTTACTGGAGAGAGAGTTTTCGAAGGCTTCGTATTTCGATAGCGAAATGTGCTGTTTTTTTTAGAAGTTTGTAATGGGAACAATTCAGGTAATACCCTCGAAACCTATCTATAGGCAATGTTCGACTTTCTTTCCAATGAACTCGTTCGCTCCGAACGGTACTCTTAATTTTGGAGGCAATGGTTATTCTTTGGCTAATATCCTCTTCCTGGTGTAAGCATAAACAGGGGGAAGGGCGTGGGATTTAAGTCAAGAGAGATTGTAATTTATACATTCGTAACCAAAACAAAAAATTTCCTCTCTTCCTCCTTTTGGTGATTTCCCACTCACTGGTCGAGGACATCCATCCTACCCTTGTCCCTCTCGTTCGAATCCTGATGAAGGATGACGCCTCATGCAGTTGTCTTCAACCTCTTCTTCTCTCTTTTTGATCGACGTGAATTGAAGCACCGATACGTGAGGAGTGAGAAGTTCTCTTCGTCTCCAGAATCCCGATATCGTACGCCTTCGTTGCTTTTTTGAATGTTATACTTTTTTATAGTATTGGTGTTTTTCCACGTCGCAATATCAGCGTCTGTCGATTTTCATGTGAAATGCGTCTGTCGTAATTCTACTGCTCTCGTCTTTAGTTTTTAGTGTTTTTCCGAGCCTCCTAATGAGCACCTATTATGTCAGTTTTCATGTGCATATGTGTCCGTCATCATTTTACCGCATTTCCTCATTCCACGGCGTGTTAACCGGTCGATCCCTTTTGCCACTGACCCTCCTCGGGCGCAGCATTTAATTCGTTTCGCTTTCGGAGGAGGAAGACGCCTCCGGAATGAATCCCTTCGAGACCAGCGTTGGGTGGCGCAGACCACCTAAGTAGTTTGTCGCCTCGTCCCATTCTCTGTGTGGCCACCCACAACGAGGGAGTTGCCCTCCGTCCGGAAGAGCCTTCTGCTTGTGAGGGCCAGGATCATCATCATCATCGGGGTTCTCTCTCCGTCGGCCCATCTCGTGACGTCTGCAAGGGTTCAGAAATACATTTTGGGCAGGGCGTCGACGATTAATTAAAGTAGTTCCAGCGAAACTGTCGTCCCTAACTATTGAGCCAGTGGCGCAGCGAGGTTTTGGGGGTTAAACCGCCCCCCAGAGCTCAGAGAAATTTTTAAGATTAATCCATTTTACTTTAATGGATTGATATCACTAATAGAATAGTGTAAAGATTAATAAAATATCCCTCAGAAAGCCGTAAAACTCACCATTTTGAATCATTTATCTTAAAATTCCTCCTTGTATTAATCTCGCACCTACCACTTATCCTGGTGGGTATTCCATACCCCCACACACCCCGGTATTAGTTGCACCTAAACCCCCCCCCAGCCCTAATTCCTAGCTGCGCCCCTGTATTGAGCGACAGAATAATGGGGAATTTGGAAGCGACGATTTGCCTGCCAAATATTCCCCAGCTCACAGGTTGAAATTGTCCTCTCTTTTTGGGTTCAGTCAGTATCTGCCTCTTGATCTGTACTGATGGACGCATCGACAAATATATTGTATGATCGTATACCGAAAATCTCCTTTATGGCGAGTGATCAAGATTGGCCTTAGGTTAAAGGTTTGGGTGTATAATATCGATTTGTGAGCAGCGCATCTTCCTCTGCCAACTTGATCGAGTTCGCGATTCTTACCGTGTTCGCTTCCTTGTCCTTGCACTGTGTCCCGTCCAGGTTTTCGCGAAAAAAGGCAAATACTCAGTCTTGTCCTAGGTGGGTGTATCTTTCTTCCTGTTGTGCCTTTGCCTCCACATGGAAGCGGTTGCCAAGAGACGGTGACAAGGTAGCGGCTGCAGGTGGAAGGGCCTCCCTCCCCACTACGCCGCCTGGTCAGGCTGGCTGACCGGCAGGTGCAGTAGCCGCATTGCGGGAGAAGGCCCTTCCTCGCTTGGGGCCCTCCCCATGGTCACTCTGGTGAGGGAAGGAGGAGGGGCTGAGGAGAGAGGCCCCTTCCTGTCGCCCCCGCCGGCTTTCACTTGGCTGCAGAGGAGGAAAGCCATTCCCACTAGTTTAACCCTTGTTAGAAATGAGAAATCGATCAGAATACTTGTTAAGGGTTCGCTTGAAGAACATACCTTTCCTCCCCTCCATATCACCTTCATGCAAAGCTCATGCAAAATCCGAAGGCAATTAATTATATTATCGATTCCGCTTGATTCTGGCACACGATTTCTGCCTTGCCTTTCCAAACGGATTTTCAACTTTATTCGATGCCATTAGGGCCATTGCTTTTTACCCGTTGAGGAAGACACTACATGGCATGTCTAGACGACCCTGATGCAGGGATAATTTAGATCCGAGCTTTTATTTCCAATTCTTGGCAGCGTGGCTGGTGTGAGATGCGTCGCTGAAACTACCCGCATTTGTTTGTCTGGATTTTTCGCGAAAATCGGTCCTTGAGGATCGCTCCTTTTCAGTCAACATTTTGCGAGCGGTGGGAATATTGTGCGCGCGGACCAATTTCCTCCGAAGGATCTCAATTGGACTCGTCCTGTCTCTCGTTGACCTCGTTCGTGTCTTCCGCGAGCGCGCGCGTCTCCAACTGACCATCCACACTTTCAAGTTTCTCGGTGTGCGTGCGAAAGGACGCCATGTCTCGGTCGCTCGAGGCCGCCTTTCACGCGTGCATGATTTAAATTCCTCTTCGATTTGCGTCGTTGAAACTGTTAAAGTTTCATGCGGGGATGAGTGTTTCCACGGGGGCTTGTTTATTTCATTCCACAGTTTTCTATCTTCTGTTGTTTTCCTGTTTTATTAGTTTCGTCGTCTATAATCGCCGTTCGGAATGTGACGTGGATTATTGGTGGCTTAGTCGTCGTGGTGTTCAGGCTTTCGAGTGTTTGCACATCATCGAATTTGCAACCATTAATTAGAGTTATTTTAAATGATATGGGTGCATCACCATCAATGTTAGTTATTTTTCGTATCTGCGGCTAAAATTGCCCGTTAAGTACCCCTAAAATTTTTTTGGAAGATGACTTAGTGGCGTAACTCCTTTTTCTCCACAATTGTGACTTGATGAGCATCATCGCTTGTAACTGTTTGTTTATTTTTCAATAGTCGTAGCGGCACAATTTTGTCTTCTTCTCTTGCGCATGGAATGAGGCGGCTGTGTTTTATTTCTGTTCGTCTCCGCGTGACGCATTTGCACAGAAATTGTGAGATGGTTGGGTCGGGAATAAAGGCCTCTTTGTTTTCAATGCATTTGGAGGTTATGAAACGCGTGCTTAGGTAAGCAATTGTCGCAGTTTTAACTGTTCTCGTTCGAGCAAGGCGCCTAGATGCTGGTCGATCAGCTGCGAATGCTGCTTGGATGCGTTGTTTAAAATTTCCAAGGGTTCTGATTTGACCCGATTCTATGAGCAAAATCGATTCATAATATCGTTGCTGGACTGGTAAAAATGTCGAGACAACGCAAAGAAGTAGTAAAAATTATCAGGATTAGTCCAACCCTCAGTATTTCTCGTGCTGAAAACCTTTTTGAGGTTCGTTGTGGCGAGTTTTCCCATAGTGGGAGGCATCCCTAATGGGCGTTGGTTGGCTCATTCGATGCAACCGTTTAATCTGATTTTTGTCTTGACCACATTGAGTCTGGTGACCAGCATTTACCGACGTCGCCTTCCTTCGACGCCTTTTACCTTCTCATTGTGTGGGTAGCTGAACGTTCTTTTAATTCCCGGTCTAGAGTTTAAACTGCGAACGCTGCCTCGTTCTATCGCCTAACGAATGTACATGCTCCTTCCTCCTGGATTGCTGCCTGACGCTCGCTCAATTGCTGCGCGTGTATCCCCAGTCCATGTGACCCTCCCTGATCTCCCACCCAAAAGTAGTAGTACGTGGTGAAAAGCGGTTGTGTAATGTTTTCAAAGAGTTTCCGACGTTTCGAGGTCCGACACGTTCCTCACAATCGTCGGGCCTCGAATCTTTGGAGAAAATGGACCCTTGCCCGGCTGGAAATTCGAAAAAAAACATTAATCATCCTATTCTCTGGGTCAGAACGAAATCTTTCTTCAAAAACGGTTGTACTTCCCTTTTCTCTGGGGGTTTGCTCTCGGAGGATTTCCCTGTGATCTCCCCATTTCACTACCTTAACCCACTCCTATCACCCCTTTCAACTTTCAACTCCAAGGCGTCAATATAGGCGTTACAGATCTCGTTTTTAAATGTTTTTTTTTAACATGCTGGCTCGTTCATCGTTTTAGGGTCTGCTGTGTCGACTTTTTATGAAAAAGTTTTTGGCAGAATTATTGCCCTCAGTGGAAAAAAAAGCGATGTATAAAAAATTAATCTCAAAATCCATGTTTTTTTAAACAAAAAACACAGTAAACCTCCCTGCCTCTGCCCAAGATCCCTCGCTTAAGTTTTACCGATAAAAGACTACATGTTTAGAACCAACACATGTGGTGCGCATCAATTTCAACACCGTTATTCGAATTCTTTCTCTATTAAAATTTATTACAATACTACATCTGTTATTATGTCACACCAGTGTCAAATGCAAAGCGAATATGCACCACTCTTTTGTGGGCCATGGCGGAGTGGTTTATTTTCTTCATTTTAGTCAGATTAAAAAATATCTACTATATAAAAGGTTTTTATCTTAATTTTTTAATTAATCGTAATATTCACCCGTGAGCTCCAAACTTTTGCCGTCCACTGCCTGCCGTGTCTTCAAGGCAACCCGTTTCTTCGGCATTCGCGCACCTTACCCTTGGGCATCAGTGAGCGGATATTTATCGCGTGCTAGCTTCCTGCCGTGTGTAACATGTGATCCGGCGCCAAGGACGCGCGGCAAAGATGGAGGCGACATTCCAGCGGGTTGTCCAAGCTTATTCCGAGATCGCAGCACGCTGCTCACCCGCCCCGTTTATACATCTCCGTATCTCCTCCTGCCTTAGCTGGTTAACAACATTTCATATGAACATTTCATTCTCCTTGATAGGGATCATTTGGACTTGTCCATCGTCGTTGAATTCGCTATGGCTAACTCAACTTCAATGCTTTAACTCGCGTCGCTGACGGGCGCAGAGATCTGAATTTCACGGAGTAATAAACTAAATTTGGAGCTTTTATCCGCAATCAATATTCATGATGGCGTGATGTATCGAAGTCGTCACTTTTGATTGTTACTTCCTGCGATTGCAAGTACGCACTCATTCCTGTTGCCACTCAAATCCAAGTCGATTTTTGGCCTTCACATGTAATATTACGGTTGCAAATACATCGCGGACAATTTCGATGATAAATGGATCGCTCTACGCTCATCGTCGCGCTGCGAACATTTTTTAAAACGGATTAAAATGCGACAAAAATGGAAACATAAATTTATACAAGAATTGCCATGAGAAAAAATTCTCCTGGACCGGGAATCGAACCACAGACCTTTGACTTTCCGGGCCACTGCGCAGGCCACTACGCTATCCAGGTTCTTTAATTCCCATGGCAATTATATTTTGAATTTCAATTAAAGAACCTGGATAGCGTAGTGGTCTGCGCAGTGGCCCGGAAAGCCAAAGGTCTGTGGTTCGATTCCCGGTCCAGGAGAATTTTTTCTCATGGCAATTCTTTTGTATTTCACCGTTCACGCGGCAGGTTTAGAAATATTACGAATACCAACATAAATTTATCCTCTAGGGGACGGACCTCGTGTATCCTTGGCCCCTCCGAATCCTTCCGCGCTTCGCTCGCTCCCTTTCTCTCGTTTTTTTGTGTCGTGGCCTCGCCTCTCCTCCATACCAGGGTTTCTTTTACCCCCACTACCTCCCCCCCCCCACAGATATATGAATGCGAAGAGTACCACCCCTCCCTACAGCGATTTTTGGCGAAGCTTACCTTCTGCCACAGGGTATACCGATGGGGCAAAAGCCATTTCCTACATTTTAATTTTTCAATGCGGAATACACGCATCGGTAATGTTCTAACCTCGCTAAATGGCTGTGCCGTCTTCGAATTTTCCATTCACTGATTCATACCCTTCATGTCTAAGGCTACCTCCCTGAGTTAAAAGTGGGGAGCTCCGTGCTACATTTCCCTAACTCCCACGCCCCTCCGGAATTGAACCCAATAGCGGAAAGAAAGTAATTCCTCCATTGTTAAAGTTAGATAAATTAACCTGTCCTGCTGCACAAATCGAAGCAAGAGGTTTAAACGCTTCAATATTTGTAGTCTTTGCGAAGTGTATTTATCCGAGTCGAAAATACTAGGCAGAGACTTGAAGTAAAGGATATTTTTTACCCAAGATTAGGCTTTAAGAAAAGGCTTGAAGAATGAGTAGAGTATGTGCTTTCCAAAGTTTGCGCCATTTTTCTCCATCTTCGTTTACCCTCCCTCTGTCTGCGTCCTTTAACGCACGTGAAGTGGATATTTCCGCCCTTGCTCACCGCACGCACACGTCTCACGCCTTGGATTTTCGACTTCGCGTCACGCTTTCGTGCTGCCTGTCACACTCCCTTCACTCTCTGTCATCGAACACCGTCGTCATCGTTTCCCTCCCCAACTCGCGACGAGGCATCGGGTTGTGTTTGTGGGACACGGACGCTGCGCCCACACGACATCCAACCGAAATCTCTCGACTCCCAAAGCTGACGAGAGCTTTCTGGATGAATCTTAAACTTCTTCTGTTGTGCCTCCGGTTGCTGGGAAAGATGCTGTATCATACTGTATCCTAATGTAAGTGAAATTATAATTTTTAGCCTGGCCAGTCATTGTCCTGAGCCTCAATATGGCTAAAATTTAGGTTTTAAATCATGCAAACGTCTTTAAAATGAAGAAAAATATCCGAGTTCCGGGAGCTTTATCGTCTAAACAAATCAATCTGCGATCAAAATCGGCACCGTTCATTTTTACGTAATGGGCATTTTCATTTATACTCTGCCCCGCAGGATTTCTGGGACTTAATTTTTTCTCGAAACAAGTTCCTTTTTTTGCGCGTAAATTTATGATGGCCAAATTTGAGATCTTGGTATCTCTGTAATTTTCGTTCCCGTAACTGGCAGTTTTATACGAGGAAGATAGGTCTATTGCTGTTCCCGGAAACAAATCATTTATTCCACTAAAAGAAGTTACTGTAAACATCGCGAACTCTTATGACTTCGAAACCAATGGCTCAATTGAAAAGTCATTTGTACATTATTTAGTTGTACACTTGTCCTCGTACCATTCCATTCTTCCTTGCATTGCTATTGGATAACAGCATGCGATTTTATTTGCATTAGGACATGCTTTGTTATTTGCTGATTTAATTTCATAAATTAGGGTATTCTATATTGCGAGTGCATACTCAGCTTCCGTCTTCATTTGTCATATCTCTGTTTTGTCTTATCCTTTACTATCGGTGAAGAATTGATAGCCGCCCTGAAAAAGTATTGTTTTTTCCATCTCGCTCAATGAAGGAAGCGCAGTCTTTGATGGAATGAAGAGTTGGTTTTCACATCCTCTCGGTGACGATGGCGGGGCGGGGTGATCAGTCAGACCCGCGGTCATTTCTCCGCCAGTTCCTTGGGGGAAACAAGAAGCGCGCCTTGCGAGCACTTCCTCCTAACCTCAATTCGCGGCGATAAAAGATTGTTTCGGACTTGGTCTCTTCGCAAGTGTGCCACGGACGCGCCAAGGCCTTCCGCCACTGTCTCTGTACGCCCTCCCAACCCAACGCGCCACGCTCCATCCGAGAAGGTGTCGGTCCAATTGCCGTCATTCACCCGTCTTCTATTATTCGATTCTCTTCAGTGGTTGAATATCACCACAAAGAATTCTCCAGTCGGCCTCTAGAAGTGGGTTTACGAAATTCGCCGTCGCTGACGGCCGAATCGACCCGATTTTCACGTAGAAGTAAACTATGACTAGGTTTGTCAAATTATAGAGAAAATTATTAAAATTACGCCCAAAATCCAGCTTCAACGGGACGGACTGGTGTCTCCTTTATTGTGTTCTTCCTGTATACTTATCTACCTCAACTTGCACTGTACATCGAGGGAAGCGCTTTTAAATTTCTGCGGTAAATTCTTAATAACATAATCGTGTTTTAACTGTGGGAGTTGAAAAAAAATCCTTATCGTTGCTTAAATTCTTTCTTCCAACTTTAAATACCGATCATTCGATTTTAAAACTAAGCACATCTCATTTGAACTCTATTATTTCCACGCTGACTCATCTCATGTCTTCTTTTTGTAGCATTGGTTCGTACATAAACGCCACACCACAGAAGTCTTCTTCGGGCTATTGGCTGGTTGCGTTAGTCACTAACGTTAGCTAGTTTTATGTTGAATCTCTCTCTGGATACAAATATTTTGGCAAATTTAAACCAAAATAACCTGTACTAGCAACCCGCCAGCTTATGGCAGTTTCATAACTCATTTCATTTGAGGGACATCGTGTATGAATCAAAATTATTTCGCCGATCTATAAAGATGGATTGAGAATAGAATGAATGGTTTAAAAATGAAGTTTATAGACGTCCTGTTTAAAAGTTTTAGTCAGCGAGACACATTTACGAAAGAATTTGCCTTGATCACCAAGTTTGGACCCGGATGGTATTTTTCATTGGAAGGAAACTGAGTTAATTCCGTGTAGGGAGGTGTTTCCGCAGCTGTTTTCGCCAAGGCGCCTGCCTCGGCCGTCTCCTCTAACAGCTGAGTCTTATGGTACCGTTTTGCGACCTGGTGCGAATGGACATGAAGTTGCCGCTGGGTCTTGATTTCATTGACGGACGGTCTTGCTTGTCCTGCCTACGGTCTCTGCAATAGTTATCGCGTTCGCAGCCTCGCATCCAGATGACCTTCATTGTCCAAGTCCCTTGTTCTGCTCAACCCAAAGCCCTCTCCAATACTTACCTCGATCTGTCGTCATCGCTTGCTGCTTGTAGTGCTGGCTTCGTTCAGAAGGAAGGCAATTTCAGTGTCGGTTCGGCCTTCCGTAAATCCAAACCATGTCGTTTCCTTCCACTGCATTGCCGTTTTCCGGAGTACTTTGGGGTCAGCGTGGAATTACGTGGGAGTGTCGTCTGCTGTCCTCATAAAATTCAGTGAGTACACTCGGAAATGCAGGGTCGGGCCCTAAGGAGAAAAGCATTGGCGTTTCTTCATCCGCCGCTCGTCAACAATTGCAGGCCCCCCTGGGCCCTTACGGGCTTGATAATGTCTAAATGCCCGCATCTAGTGACACGATATTTGTTTTCGTTTCTTAACCTCTAACCTGAAAGCCATCTTTAGGATTTTTGGCGTGTATTCTAACCTTACGTACAGTGCGTCCGTCACAAGTCGGTTGAGTTCGAATCTGTGGTGGGATTACATCGAGAAAACTGTTCTTTGTTGTCAATTACGTGGTCCGTGACATTCAGCGATGTTCCTTCGGATAAACCCGCGTCAATTTAAAAATTCAAAAGTTTCGTCTCCGGTGCTGGAGACTTCATCAGGGTAATATTACCCCGACGCGATGACCTCTCCCCCACCGCTCTCTATTCCAAGCTCTCTCTGATTACCCTTAATTACACTCTCTTATTACCCTGAGAGGAAGTCTCCAACAGCGGAGACGAAACTGTTGTAAATAAATGCATGTATTTACCTGAGGGAGCGTCGCTCTTTTCCATCGAGTGAAAATCGCATTGGAATAGTGAGCTGAAGACGGTTCGCCTTCTCTCTCACTCATTCATCAACTTCTCTCTCTCTTTTCGCTTTGGGCGCTTCTCTTCCTGCTTCTTCTCCTTCTTCTTCGCGTGCTTCCCCCCCCCCCCCCCTTCCACTGCTTCTCGCTCGACTCACAGCTGATAGCGGCGGGAATTGCATTCTGGGCATGCTCGCGAGGTAAAAAGAGAAGGAAGAACGTTCATTTTTTTTATCCTGGTGCGTGTTCTTCAACTGACAGCTCGGCTGAGGAGGATATAATATCCAGTGCCTATATTGATCGCGCCACGATTGTCTTTTTGTTTTGTTTTCGGATTCAATCTTATTACTTACTCGTACTCATGAAATGCATTGACTATTAAATCAAAAGTCGCCATCGCTGTTGTCATTTCATTCGGTCAGGCTGTAATCCAGAAATCACAAGCCATCCCCAGTCCGTCAATCAATGACCTACGCTTTTCAATGATTAAGAACGCGGTAGCTGATTGAAAGCATTAATTGTAATACTATTTCGTTTGTGTTGTTATTAGGGCCACCATTTTCGGACTTGCGATTGTTTTCTACTACCGTTGAAGGGCGGAGACACAATTCGTAGCGTTTGCGTAGGGACCACGCGTACATTTTCAAGGACACAATTTCGCCATTCTAGAATAATGGTGTCCGATAATGGTCTCATGACCGTTCGTTACCGCTATGCCTCAACCTGCCGCAAGTGTGATTAAGGCTTTGAACCTGCTCGACTTCCTCCTCGAAGTAAATGGAACCAAGATTTATTTTCGGTATGTTTGCAAGTGACCAACTTAGACATAATTCCACATGATATAATCAACAGCTTCACGAGTTACTTGGTGAAATGTCGTAGGGAGAGGGCCTTCCCTATTTACCAAGGGGACTGCTGTACGAAGGAGGCCCAAGTCGGTCCCCCAGAAGTTTGATTTATGTCGCCAGAGTGAGCCACTCTTAAATATGTTCCAGAATATTTTACTTAATTTAAGAGGGTATCCGTGAGTTTTCCTCGCCGTCACTTCCTCATCGCTAACTCGGTCGATCCATTTTATGTATTGTTAGTATTCGAGGTAAAGAATTACCTGGGGCTTCGTCATTTCCCCCTAAGGTAAGAGAAGCTTAAGAGTGTGAATGTCGTCGTCTCTATGGGAAGAGGAGGAGGTTCGGTCAGCGCATCCGTGGGCACGTGACGTCTACAACAATCCCCCCCTTCCTCTCATTCCCCCCTCTCCCCTCACCCCCTCCCACTCCACAGCAGTCTTCGACCTTGCGCCACACTCACTCCCCCCCCCCTTTTGTCTTATTCTCAAGGTCCACACCCCCCTCCACCCCACCCTCCCGAGGTAAATGCCACCCACCCTAAACTGGCCGGCTGCCTTTCTTTATAAGCGACTGCCCCCGCCCCCCACACACACTCTCCTACCCCCCCCCTCCTATTGCCTTATCCTCCTCATCGCTGCACTGGTGTGTACGTACCTCTTTCGATTCCATTTCCGCTGCTGCTTGCTTACAGCGTCATTGAATTATCTAGACACATACTCACTCGCACGCACCGGTTTATGATTGATTCCGTGAACTCGCGACAAATGTTTTTCAACTCTGCTGAATGCCCTCGCTTCAATTACCTTTCATTTTTAGCCGTCGAACTTTTTCACTCGTATGGCGGATGTTGGTTAAACTGAGAATAATTTCTTCTTCATTGGGGATTTACAATTTAAATACCTGTTATCTCGACTCACGCATTGTGAGGGAAACGATGTTCACACGCTTTAAAACGAGCCCAACGCTTAGAAAACTTCAGTGAATGATTTTTGTTTTTCTTAATTAGTATGTTAGGGTCACGTCCTCTTGGACTCCTTAGTCAGCTGTCAAGTAACCATAATTACCAGTATCCGTGTGAATCTCTTTAGATATTATTTCGCCCAATGGATAGAAATTTACATTTTGAGCATGTCGTTATTAATCGCACGAGAGAGAAGCTCTAGCATTCAAAGGCTTTCCGCTTTTAACAGGTAGTTAGGGTGGCGACGTAGTTTGTTGATTCAGGTCGATACCTACGTTGTTATGGACCTCGTGTTTGTTTTTGTGACATCGGCGGCTTTGAAGCCGACCGTTAAGCTTGCTGAAGTTGACTTGCTTTTTGGAAATAACGTTCAAAAAGTGCTTCATATGCTGTAATCAGGAGTTGCATTTGAGAGTTGTTCCCCTGGTGTGTATATCACGGCCACGAAGGTTTCCTCGTCCGCGAGAGAAGATGACAGAGTCCTGGGTAAGAAAGTGCTCATCATTTCAGTGGGACATTAACTTCATCTTATTCCGAGATTCATATGGGTTAGCATCATGACATTCTTGGAAAAGTATTTATTCTGCTTTGATTTTTACAATTACCTACGCTTTCGGAATTCTTCTGCTTAAGCGTCGTGCTGCCGCTCGTACATTTATTGTGATTTTTTCATTCAAATTGCTTTGAAGTCTTGCAATTTTTATATTCATTGCTTGTTTATCAAACTAATAACATCGCTATGTCGGGTGAGCAGGTTTTGTTGTACTTTATCGGTTTAGGGACTTATGGATGTGAAATCTTGGAATAGTTATCCCTTCAAATATTATCTATGTATGGGCATCAGACGTTTACCAATAAATCACCCTCGACAGTGTGAAACGATGTGGAACATTAATGAATACGTATAATTAGGAAATTTTCCAGTTCTATCGTTTCCTCGCCGTGGTCTTCCAACTGAAATTCTCGACTTATCTCGTGTTCTCTGAGCGTGGAATCGATTTCCCTCGTCTTCTCTTCAACGAGAGGGATCATCATCATCTGCTCCCCTCGACTGCTCTCACCCCTCTGACACCAGCCACCAACACTCTTACTCTGCTTCAAACCCCCCCCCCCCCTCCCCCTCCCGCGGTAGCACGTGCCTCTTCAGACCACCTCCCCTCCCTCCTCTATCTCCCCCCTCTAATTTTAGCCGCAGGGGCGCCAACCCTCCACGCGTGGAGGCTCTCCTGCCGTGGCTTCTATCTGTGGCGTCTCGATATACCCATGAATGTGGAGTCAGCTTCTCCGATGATAATTGTTTCGCTACTCCACGCTGAAGTAAATATTACTAATAATTGATGTTAAACTCATGTTCCCTGCCGAATTGGCTGCCTCCAAAGAGTATCTCATTTATTTAGTTGTTGGATTGTAAAAATTGAGGTTAAGTCATGGCATTGATTCAATCATGATGATATTTGTTGGAATCGAATCGCATCTCCGAGGAAAATGGACGTGTGTAATGTTTCACTTAAATATTTTGATTTTTTTGGCCCGGAGTCCTGTGGAGTTAGTTTTTTGTTTCTAGATGAGCCCAGGTATTCTTTCCTAAGTGGGTGATCGTCGATAAGTCCTTGGGTGTTTATCGCTCCCAATGAGCAATGCTGAAAATCACGCGCGTCGTCTAGACGAGTCATATTACCGGGTGATTGCACTCGCCGCTGTTCGTTGGGCAGTCTTGTCTGCGGTGGTCTGTTTGTCCGAGGCAACCTTGAAAAGTTTCCGCCGTCGATGCGTGGCGATATGGACGCATCGCAATCACACGCGAGAACCTCGTGGATGCAATTGACGGTTTGTTCCATTTTCGTACGATTTTAACGAAGATGTGAAGTGAGAATAGTTTAAAGTGCCTGTTAGAACTGAGCCGATGATTTCTTGGCATGAGTTTTATCGAAATAAACCGCTTGAGATGTATCAAATGAATTCTGAGATTTTTTAAGGTGTTAACAGTCAGCTCCCTGGATAGAAGCCTCAATGACTTTGAGCGTTCCAGGTGTTGATGGAATACGTTCAGGATCCCCAAATCATGTGTTTCTGACGGACCAACCTGTCTGAGTAAATGAATCAAACCAAGTATGTATTGGTTTCCCCATTTGTGATCGCCTTGGGCTTCATTCCTCGCCAGCCAATGTCTACCCTCGGACCCAGCACCCTTGATTCGTGGGCGTTCAAACCCTGCCTATTCCCAATTCACCCATACTAACGTCGCCTATCATCATTTTGCCCAAGTGACGAACTGCTTACATGAGCTTCTACGCTCATCATTTCCCTCTTAGCTGACACTTTCAGTCATTTTCAAGCATTATTTTTTTATGATTTTATTATTTTTGGATTATTTTTACATGCATACATTTTTTTTGAACTCGCGCAAGCCGGCGTACGAATCGCATGCCCTCAGTCTCGAAGCTTTGCGAAATGAGGTAGCTCGACGGCCTATTTCGCACTAGGATGCCCCTTATCCTCTCGGCATATTCCTGCACTCTCCTTCGGTAGCCACTCGCCTTTGCAGTGGGCCAGATTTTCTTCCGCTGCCAAGGCGCGAAGAAAATCTGAGCCGCAACTTCCGTCACGGGGGACTTGGCTATTCTGTAATGATGATCCTCATTTCAATGGTGATTGCTAGTGTTCTACAGTCGAGTACTGGAATATGCTGAGACGTGATGTCCCTCCTAACGGATTTGTATTCGGCCGTCTGTGCTCCTCTTTACTCGCAAACCTTCAGTGCAAAGTCCCTTGATTTTGGTCTCTCAACTTTGGCTAGTAATGTTTCCATACCATCCATTCACCCGATTTGAACCGGATAAAACCCTGCACGATTTCGCCGTCGCTTGGGTAAATGCGGTTGAACGCGGCGCGGTTATCAAGTGCGTTGAAGATCTCGCGCCGCCTTCGAACCGTATTTACTCAAATGACGATGGTGTAGTCAATTTCAGGTGACTCTGCGATTCGGACTTCTCCGTCAGCTTTCGATGACTCTCGCTCGAGATGGGAAAATTGCGGGATCGGTTGCGATCTAATTATTCATTTCGACCTCAATTTTCCCGTCCTGCGCGAGGGTGACGTTGAAGACCGAATGCTAACCCGCTTAGTCACTCCAACTGAAACTCGGGAGCACGCAGAGTTTTTCCCTGAAAATATATATTTATTCGGCCAAATCGGGGAATGGTTAGGTGACAGTGACCAGCCGTAGTCGGGTGACCGATTGACTTATTCTCCGGGGTGCTCTTGAGGGCTTGCGTCTTCGTCATACGCCGGCGACATTTTTTTGTTTGTTTTTTTTCCTCCTGTTCAATTTTGTTTGGTCCGCCAATCAAAATGAGGACTTGAATCGTGGACAAGCACTCATGGTACCATAACCCTTTTCTTTCCTTCCCTTTCTTTCCCCCCTCCTTCCACCCCCCCACTACACATGGACTCCGCCGTTGCGTTGCAGCAGCGATCCCAGAGAATCTTTGTGGGACCCATCGCTGCTCCTCCAGCTCCGGCAAGCGTCGTCGCGGCAGGCCTCGTGCCCCCCTCCCCTGCCCTCGCAGGCCTCCCCCGCGCCTCCACCTCCTCCTCCAGCCTCCTCCTCCTCGTCGTCATCGCCCGCCTCTCACGGCTGCCCCCCTCTGCCCTCCTCCGCCCGCAGGCTGCCCGTGGTGAGCGACTGCACTTCCCCCGGACAGCAGCAGTCCTCGGCCCGGGCGCCCTCCTCCGCCGCCGCCGCCAACCACGCCACCGCCTCCGGCATGGCCGTGTCCCGAGTGCCCAGCCCCCCGCCCCCGGAGGCCAACACACCCGTCGCCGAGAACTGGTGCTACACGCAGGTGAGACACTTTTTTACATTTCGCTCTTCGGGGTCTCTCTTAGTCTTCTTAGTCACCCCTTAAAAAACATAAGATACCGCCTTCAAGTTTTGCGACTGCGAGAAGCAGACCTTTGGCAACAAAATTCACCAACTCTTGATTGACATTGTGGTATTCCATCACAAGTTTTCCTGGATATCACACAATTACTTATACCACTTATTTTTTTGTCAAGTAAATAACAATCAAAATCAAAATCGATTGTTTGAGGCGTAACTTGGTGAAAGCGATTCATAATTAACATTAAAAAGAGGAACTTTGTGCTTTCACATTAATATTTATTCACGACCATGGTTTCAACGTTAGACGTCATCATAATTTGCGCCTGAATATGATGATAACTCATTGAAACCCGTGTCGCGATTTGTAAAAAATAAGTGGTATAAGTAATTGTGTGATATCCAGGAAAACTTTGGCAACATTCTACCCAATCTGAAGTAAAAAAAGTACCTACATTAAAATAAAGGTATTTTAATGAAAAATGTTAATATTTGAGATACTCCTCGTGGTATATTTCATTCTCTCACTTTCATTTCATACTCAAAAGTCTTTTTAGTGACGTGTGTTACCCGTTCAAAACATAGGCTATAGCCTTCAAGTGTTGTTAGTAAGTGGATGAGACCCTTGGCAACGTTTAACCCAACCAGAAACTTAAAAAAATAACGCCATGAAAATAACGATGGCATCATGTTAATATTTGAGATATAGGGTAAATGTCGAATAGGGTATGCTCTATAACCCGTATGCACTTTGTGATTTACGCCATCGTCTTGAATTTTTAAGGTTACATGGAGTAGACCTCTGCAACACTGACCTGTATCTGATATACGTCAATTTCACCTCCAGGGAAGTATAAAATATCGTCAGGCTTTACTTAGGGAAGTTTTTTAATACCCATGTTGAAAAGAGGAAAGCTGATTGGATTTGTTTAAATTTTAAATTGTTATTTCCCCCGGTGATATTTTGAATGGCATAGTATTCTTCAAGTAATCCCCCCTCTTAAATTTAAGACTTCCTCCTGCTGTGCAGAGACCTGTCAACGATTACATCCGTGGTTGTGTGTCGTCTCCATCCCTATATCACGTCATTTTTACCTTGAAACATTTCCCCTCATTTCTCTTCCGTAAAAAATTCCTTTTTCCCCTCTCTTACCCCAGTTCTCTTATCTCTTAATCACTGCTTAACGTCAACTCCTTTATATTTTAACCTTCTTTCCCTTTTTTTCTTTCCGTTGAAAAAATTCATATTCTCCGTCTTGAATCACTCCACCCCGTTTATCCCATTGTCCTTTCTGATGATATATAAGCGATTAACATAGCGATATATAAGCAGTGTTTAACGATCGTATAGTGTGGAATTTCACCAGCTTTCTTACTCCAAGGAAATGCCGATTTAAAATTTTCACATTTTAAAGGGAAATGTTTGAATGGGTCTACTCTTCTGTATCCAGAATATTTCGAGTTAATGGCGTGAACCACGAAAAAAAAATAATGGTCGAGTTGGAGTTGCCCATCCTCCCTCTCACCTGATTCTCGTCTCGACTCCTGAACGGTTGAAAGATCGTGGACCCTTTCGTTGTGTACTAGTGTATTCGTTCCCTGGCAGCGTTATGACTATCGGTGGCGCGAATGAGGACTACCGAATGCAACCGGAAGGACGTGAGAAATATGCAGCCGGCGTAGTTTATAGCCTGTCCCCATTTCCTGTCGACTCCTCATTGTCGATGCTCGCCGTAAACTAGGGAGAGTGGAGGATATGTGCTCGAATAAACATTCAGGAAGCCAAGTGCGCAGGTGCTGTGTAGACTGGGCCGACCCTGGACGCGTAGGTACCCTGGAATGCCTGCTCACGCTTCGGTTGGCAGTTTTACTGAGGAGAAACGGAATACGTGGGTCATTTGCTCCATAGTAAAGGATGGAGAGAAACCTGGCTTCAGAATGTCGAGCCTATCGTAAACGAGAGCCATTAACGGGGCCACGACCTGGCATACAATCCGATGCCGTACTACTAGTGCCCTCCACGAAGCCCCCAAACAGGGATTGAGAATTATTTGAAAAATATCTGCCGCTGCCGGGATTTGAGCTCGAACTCTCCGTGTGAGAAGCCAATGCTAGCCTAACCACCAAGCCTCGGATTTTGGAAAATGCATTTTGATGCGTGAAGACCTGCTTGGAAAGTTATTACACCCGGTATTAGTTGTGATTAAACCTTGTGGAATATATTTTGGGAGAGCGGGGGTCTGCTTTATTTTCGTTTTCCCTTTTGCCTGAGGGGTAAATTATTTGAGCCCGTAAGGAGATTCGTTAGATCTATGAGTGCGCCACAGTGGTATCGTAGTAGCCTGTCGCCGATGGTGGGCCTATCAGAGGAGGAAGGGGTGTTTTCCGACGCATATGACAGCCGACTCTTGAGCACGTCGTTGTCGTCGTTCACTTGTTCACCCATGGTTCGAGGCGAAAGCAATCGCGGTGAGAATTTCAAATTTCTCTCGAATGACGTCGGGAATTGAAGAAACGCAGTGCGCACCCTCTCTTTAATTGACCGTTTCTGCCGGACCAGGAAATGCAGTGGGGTTGTAATTAGGGTTGGTCGGATCGGATCCAAATATCCGCGGATATTGCTCTTCATCGGATCCAAAGTCGCGGAAGACATCGGATCTGGATCCGAAATTTTAAATAATAGCTTCAGTGAATGCAACGCCCCATAAGGGTGGAAAGAGTTCCGATTCTATCTTCGAATGCGCAGTCGCATGCGATTCGTGTCCTACTCATGAACCGTTTTGTTTGGAAGCTCTCGCAGAGGTTACGAAGGAGAATTTCAGTCGTGGAAAATAAAAAAAGGCAAAATACGACTGGCACATAGTGTGACTCTTCCCAAGAGATTGAACAATCATCGGGGGAATCTCAGCGTCAAGAATTTGAAAATGCATTTATATCCGAAAATATAAGATCCGAAAGATTCGGCTCCGAAAATCAAGGATCCCATCCGAATCCGAAAAAAATCCTGGATCCGTCCATCCCTAGTTGTAATATGATGTTCTTCTTGTCGCTCTGGAAGATATCCACTCTCCATTGCTCAAGCAATTTGAGCCTCGCGCACAGCCTAGAAGTCTTATTTATTACCACTGGGCATATTATTCTGCAATAATTAGTGATAGATAGCGAAGTTACTAAGCCGTCGAAAGCAATTCTATTTTTAATTTGGTTCCCATCGACTTCTCACTCATTTTCGCGAGTTTTGGCGTCGGTGTTTCGGGGAGTAGGGGCCTCGATAACTCGCTCCTTTGGCGTGAAAGAGTGCGCTCTTGCTGTGGGAAGCTGCCACCCACCCACCCCAACCCCCCTGATCTCTCTCCTACTCAGCCCATTCCCAACAATCCCTTCCCGCGCGGATGTGTATTTTTGGGTCGCGCTCCAAGGCGAAGGGGGGGCGAGGGGGTGTGAGGGATCGGCCCCCGCACTGCTTCCGGCCCCCGCGGAAGAAGAAGGCGGTCGAGGCCGCCCCCCCCCCCCCCCCCCCCCCAAAGCGGTGGTGGTGGAAGGGCCCCACGCAGCACCGCCGTGGTGCCCACGCGAGTGTGCACCTTCGCCCCGAGAAATATTCGTGGCCGACTGGTGCTCGGCGCGACAAAAGATCGAAGATTTTGAGCGTCTTTTCGGCGTGCAACTGAGGAAATCGGTCCCCGTATGCTATAACGCACGTAATCAGCGCATAAGATGGAAAAACCGATTGTGAGGGAATCGCTTTTTACGGTGCGTAAACTGTCGTGAATGGTACTGACAATTTATCATTCCATTCCATATACGTTGTTGAATAATAAAAATGCAAAAAGGGGATCAGTTGGAATGTATAGGTGCCTTTATATATGTCCTCAGTTATTTAGACGGATGCTAATTGTTTTGCTTTCACCCGGGGATGGACTAAGAGTACATAATGCTTTCATAGCCGCCTCAAGGGTGTATGGCAGGGGGTGAACAATCGCGATTATGGAGCATACAACAGGATCCCTTCTTGATTCACAAAAAATACATTTTATTAAAATAATCGTGCCCATTCATGTTAAGGCAAAAATTTCCGACGGTTCATGTGATCTCTTCTTGCATGGTTAGAGCAATAGAAAGTTACAAGCATGTAACGAGTCGTCCTAGCGAGTGACGCCATTAATTTTATTGATCAAGACAACGTTGCTATTACTGATATTTAGAATAAAGATTGAAATTTCTCTCTGTTTTTCAGCCTTGTTCCGTTATTTTCCTCTCGTGTTCTCGTCGACAATGTACGATGGTGAAGGCAGGATATTGTTCACGTCGAGAATTTTTTTTTTTTCGATTTTACTATTTAAATTATTCTATATATTTCACAAAGATCCTGTTAAGTTTCCCATCGTAATTAGCTTTACATATTGGAAGCGGTGCTCTTTTTGTCCTTTCAACTCATCGCGAATCTGACAACCCTGCACCATTCTCCATTGATTTTAGCTATCAGTCCTATCTCAAACGGATCGCTCACGCTCGCAGCATACTCTAAGTTAGGCTGGAATCACTCGAGTGAGTAAAATTGAGTCGCTATGGCGTCCGTGATCCGCGGCGTGAGGGCGTGCCTCATTTCATAGTATTCAATGAAATCACGTGGTCGGACACGCCGTTGCTCTCGTGAGGCCTTTTCGTAGCGTTCTCCGACCATGCGCGGCGCAAAGTTACGGAACTGTTAGAAGGTGATCGTCAAGGAATGATGCATGGATGGGCTGTCGTACGCATATATATTTCCGCGCCAATGTGTGCACAGGGGACGAGCTTATGTGTTCCGGGTTTCAGTGTGTAGGTTCTCGAGAAAGTAGCGGTGGCGTGAGAGAGAAGGAAGAGTCCTTGGTCCTGTCGAGCGCTCTCCCGAGAGTGGAGCGAGGCTATCTCGCGAATGGCACCGCCTCCGCGGCGATCAGCAGGAGGGATGCAGGCAGCGTCCCGTAAAAATTGTTTAAAATTTAGGGCTCCTGGCGTGCTAAATACCTTTTGAGGTTACCCGCGCCTAAATTTTAGAATGGCGGGCGTTCATGGCGAGGAAGGTTGCTGGTGTTGGATATTCTAGAATTTTGTATGATCTTAGGTTTTCCCGGCGTTTCAGTTGCAGAAAAGTTTCTCGGGTATTCCACCGGTTGATGTCGTCCATGTGTCATCAAGTCGCGGATCGAAACGTCGGGAGACATGGACGACATCAACCGGTGGAAAACCCGAGAAACTTTTCTGATTCTAGAACTTTATTTCTAGATAGTTCTGAGAGCCTGGAAATTTCTCCCCGCGTCCGTAATCAAATTTGTGACGGGAGTAACGTCGGTTATTACTAAGTCAGTCACTCATAGTTGGTTACGATGATTCGTAGAGTTCTTGTAAGTGAGGCTTCAATCCTTTTCTTTGGCTCACGGTGTGTGCACTCCCCATTTTTAATATCGGTCCGCAGCAGTCGGAGATTCGGGAAGGCCTTTTTTGTCGATTTTGAGATCCTACTCACTGATGTAAATACATTTATTTAATCAACGTACCATTCACTCTTTATGGAGAGCTTGTTTTCGAACTTCCTCGTAACTGAATCACGTTCTGGGAATCGCTGGTTTGTATACCGTGAATTTTTTGTGCAGGACTTGTGTCATCTTTTGGCGGGAAAGTCCAATCCAGTAGATACCTTTTGATTTTGGAAATATAATGCGATTTTTAATTTCAAGATCTCGCATTAATTGGACTCTCTGAAATTTGTCCCCTGTTGGCATCCTGAAAGCGATCAGTTTGTGTGACTGGTATTTTACTTACCTGATGATTTAGGTCTATCCAAATGCTGAAGGTTGTTCTACGCGATGGCTATCACGGGCGATAAGTGAGGGGTGTTGGGTGGGGGGGGGGGGGTAATTGTGTTGGGGTGGGTGTAGGAGGGAAGGGCCGTGTTCGCAGCCATGCATTAGCGGCGGCGGCGGCGAAGGCCAGGCGTGGGTGCCAGGTGCCTCGCAAGGCTGCGCCTCTCTCCTTGGTGGAGGCTGCTGAGTGGGGAAAGGGTTAGAGGCATCGGCTTCCGCATAGACCATTCTCAATGTGCAATCGGAGCTTTTTCGCCTGTGAGACTATTTAACCTTCACGGAACACTTCACGGAAACTTACCTCAAAGCGTGGATGTTATCGATAAAATTAGAATGTAGGAATACGATAATTATAGAGAACAAATTTTGCACTCTTGTGATTTCAGTTTAGTTAAAGCCATAATATTGCTTTTTAGCAAACAAGATACTTTGAAGGCCTTGGCCACTATTAGCACGTCCATCGGCCCACTCAGCCCCCGTTCGTCGTGCATAATGTATCGAAGCGAATCGTGAATGACAGTGAAACATCGCAGAGGTTACGAAATATTATCGTACGCTTGTTCAAAATCGATTTCTTGGCGCAGCAGTGAATGATACGTATTTCTACGACTGCTGCTCTCACTCCGAAGATCACCCACCAAATTTGAGATGTATGGCATTCACGGAGCATTGGCTTTGCTGTGTGATTTGAGTTCGTGTGGTCGATGGTCTCCTGGAAGTGTGGCCCTCTCCCTGAGATTCTTTCCCCTGGCGGCCTTTTCTTCGGGGTGGGCCCTCAGCCATGTGGCCACCCACGTCGAAGGACCCCGAGGGTGGCCCACGCCGACGGAATGTCCGCATGGGCTCCCCTTTCGCGTCAACTAAATCAATTTGGGAAGCCGTTTTTATGAGCTCCCATTTTCTATCCCATTCTACTAGTGAGCGAGGTCCTTGCGAAGGATATGGAGCCAATTAACGTGGGCCAGAATACGCGGAAATGAAACATGAGGGAAGGCTACCAGAACTCGTAGTCACCAGCATTTTCAGCATGATTAGAAACGACGCCTCTCTTTTGATGCCTAGAGCTCAATCCTCGTGGACATGTGTATGTCTCTCGCATCCCCTCTCCAACAAGTTCTCACTCATTATTTTTCCCTCCTTATCTTTGCGGAATCCAATCGTCATGACAGTGAACGTGTTATTAAATGATATGCATAATCAAAAGCAATAGAGTTCCATTTTTTTATTGCACCTCTTCCCCTAGTAAACGAGGTTACCTTTCTTCAAGACGTGATACTTAATATTAACGTGAAGTTCCACGTTCGTGGCCAGGTAGAAGGTAGTTGGACGAGGAATATGAAGGTGCAGTGGAGCGCTGTGCCTCAAGGTTTGAATCCAAATAAATCTCGCATCGGTTTATTTCGTAGTTGTGCATTGGATAGGGCGGATCTCAGGCTGAGGAGCTGCGCGTGTTTGGCTCATGCGCACGAATTGCTGTTATAAGAGAGATCTTTCAATTATTATTGTTGCCCTATCGGTGGTATAAACGTAGGAAGTACTTCATTGGCAGTGAGGAAACTAATTCATCCGACAAAAGCTTCTCATTGCAGAAAGAAATGGGTAATTCACGAGACTGAAAATTGTTTTGTTTGTTTGTCCTTCCGGGCCAAATCTTGCGACTCAAATCAAACATACTTTCCGTTGAGCTAGCAACTTGAAATTTTCAGTCCTGTTTACAACCAGTCACTGTGCGTTCTCACGATATTTCTACGCGTTCAGGGGTAGAATGAGCCGTCATTTTCGACAGTCAACATTTTGCATTAAATTTTTCTGCTCTGCAGCGCATGTTTTAACAATTTAATTCTTCGAATTCAGACTAGCGCTCTCCGGCGCAACAACATAAAGTGCGATTGTCTATGGAGGAGAAATTCAGTTGCGATAACTGGCAGCATCGTTCCTTGCTAGTGAATTTTTTGTGCGGATTGGTTTTGAGCTCCTTCCATCTTTTTAGGCTTTGCTAATTCGCACTTTTTGTTAGCCTTATAGGCTTCACTTTTACAAAATACAAATATGAAAATAACATTGAAATAGATTTAAAAATAAATCTAATAAAACTGCGTTTTAATTTAAACTAAAAAGAAGAAAATATACCACCCTGCCTTGGCCCAAGGCCCATCGTTAACATTTTACAGATGTGAGACTATTTTTACGAAAACAAAAAACGTGGGAGCATCAATTTAAATTAAATCCTTTCTCTGTGAATATTCGTTGCAATACTGCAACTAAAATTTCAAATATTTGATGATTCATTTACAACACTCCAGTGTCAAATGTGAAGCGAATTCGCATCTCGTTTTTTGTTTTGATTATGTAGTCTTCTATCTGTTAAAGTTACTAAACATCGTGGAACCTTGGACTAAGGCATGGTGGTAATACTCGGTCGATCGAAAACTTGTCGCTGTTTTCCGTTGGCGATCCATTCCCACATCGTCCAATTGCAGGCACGAAGGTGCTCCGCTAAATATGTGTGTACTATCTAAAGCTATGAATATTTTAATTATCTACATGATGGCTCACTTTCAGTCTCAAATTATGAAAAGATAGCTGGGAAGTAGAAAGAAAAGCGATCGCCACGAGTGCGCCAATCGCGTGTCATTCGCTTTTGCCTCTAGGCGTCTGTGCAAATGGAAATAATTGAGCATCACAGAGCGACGGGAAGGAGTTCATTGCCCCCACTCTTGCGAGGATTCCCTCGTTCTTACGATCAAGTGTCGTCGATGGTGCGTCATCGCGTGGAAATGGGGCGATGCCTCTAGAGATAGATAAGGAGAGGAGATTCCTTGGACGAAATCACGAAACAAATTTTGCTTACAGCCTCCAATAGATTGGTCATTATTTATTGTGAATGAAAGTATATTTTGCAAGCCAGTGGCGCAGTGACGGATAAAAACCCCCCCGGAGCTCGGAGAATTTTTTTAAGTTTAATCCATTTTACTTAATTGGATCAGTATTACTCATAGCATAGCGTTAGGATTAATCAAATATCCCTAGCCGTAAAAGTCTTCATTTTGAACCATCATTATTCTTAAAAAAATTTCTGGAGAGGGGCACCCACAACTCCTGCTTACCCTGGTGGGTATGCAATACCCCCACACCCGATAGTACCAGTTGCGCCTAAAACCCCCCCTAGCCTTAATTCTTAGCTGCGCCCCTGTTGCAAGCCATTAATGGACTTGGTCTCGAATAAGAGTTATTGAGAGCGGGAGACCAGCTATAACTTAACAGGGTTCCCACTCAACCGTGAATGAGCCGTGAATTTTTCTTCCTAAAGCCTTCAAAATCTCTCAATCGGTATTTTATGATCGCAGAACTACGATTGACAGATTAAGAGAAAAATGGCTATTTCGATCATATGTCAATGTCAGTCTCGCGCAGACATGGCCACGGATTTATCTGGACGCGTATATTTGAAGCGCAGTTATTGGTCCGTGTGCCATGATGACACATAGGCCTTAAGCCTTTACCAAATCCGGAAGACTGGTAAGCAAAGAGTTCATTGAACACTTGCAAAGACTCTTCTTAACTTCCCTGGCACCCTGGTCCCTCTATTTTCCCGCTCACAACCTTTAGCCGGAGCTGAATTTTGCAAACGATATGTGACGTTTGGAGAGAGAGCACTTTAATTGCTGCGTTTGCATTCACTGTGTCTGTTGCGTTTGTCAGATTTGTAGTTAACGTGCGGCCGATGAGTGTTACGTGATCAATATTTCTGCCTAAAATGGTTTACCTACAAACCGTGAATTTGAAGAAATTTAGACCGTGAAAACATGGAAAAAGCCGTGAATTTTATGATTTAGATTGAGTGGGAACCCTGCCAAAGCTTCATCATCTCGGCGAAAGAATCGTGGGTACACAATTGGTTTCTCAGTGGTGACGACGGTGTAGTTTTCATTTGTTTTTGGGGTCGACCTCCTTGTGATTGAATGGTGAATGCTTAGAGAGAGAGGGAGATATAGCAGTGGTGGCAACGTGTGGAGTTGGCGCTCCAGTTAGTGCAGGGCGGGTGAAACTCCGCATCGTCGTGTGGCGCGTAAAGATGCCAGCGGGTCACAGGGTGGGTGTCCCGCATGGCGGTCGCCAACCTATGCATTTGTATCGTCATCCTCTAGATGCCCGCGATCCGATCCGCGCCCTCTGACGGAGCAGCATCGCAGTTGACCAAAGAGACCAGCCCAATCGGAACGCGCAACGACCGAGTGGAGAAAAAGCAATCGCAATTTTATGTGGAAGTTTCCAAATTCATCCTTTCCGCCATACTCAGTCGACCCGCGGTCAGAAATTACGGGCCTATCAGCATATGGAAATAGCTCTGAAAATTCCGCTAATATCTACTATGCGATGCTAATTCAAGGGTTGCAAAAAACGAGAATAAACTAAAATGGTAAACTTCCACACAATTTTATTTATTTAGATAAGTACCGACCTGGTTTCGACACGTGGTGACATTATCAACTTGATAATGACACTGCGTGTCGGAACCGCTTCGGTACTTAAATAAATAAAATTGCGTGGAAGTTTACCATTTTTGTTTATTCTCATGGAGAACAAGCATTCCCACGAGATATCGCAGGACACTGTAAATTATGTTGCAAAAAATGGACGTAATCTAATTTCTATCTAATCTAATAATGGATTTTATAATCGGGATTAGTAGTCGCGTCTTCCGTTGGTAGCCCGCGATGTTTTTCCCTTCATAGTAGTATATCTTCGCCTTCATAGCCGTTGTCTTCTCGTACCCTTGTATCCCTCGTTAGATTTGCACCGTGGATGGCGAAACCTCCTCTAAATTTAGCGACGCTTTGATTATGCGGGTGTAAAACTGCCAAATGGCATCCAGAGAGATGAGCATTTGTTATGTAATAGTAGTTTTACATGTCTGCCCGTAGAAATAATGTGTACTGGTAGGAGTGATTAAATGCCTTTTGGCGGTTTACCCTCTGCGCCCTTATTGGATACTTAACGTATCCATCAAACGTATTTTTTTCTCCGACATGTTGTACATTCAATTTTTCTGTCATTTCAGGTGAAAGTGGTGAAATTCAGTTACATGTGGACCATAAATAACTTCAGTTTTTGCCGGGAGGAAATGGGCGAAGTTTTAAAATCCTCGACGTTCTCTGCCGGAGCAAACGATAAGCTGAAATGGTGAGTCCTTTTACTTACTCTTCATCGTTCGTGGGGGGGGGGGGAGGGTGGGATTTTGATGGAAAACATTTCGCTCGTGTGGCTAGTTGACGGCCCAGAAAGTCATTTCGGCTCGCAAGTTATCTTCATGGATAATGGATCTTTTTTTGTGCGGGAGCAAAGTCATGCATTAAACTTTTTCATCTAAATCGTTAGAAAAATTTCCTGAAGCATTTTGCCAAGGAAGGGTAAAAGTCAAAGGCGTACCCAGGATCAAAACTAGGGGGTGAGGAGGCAAGCCATATTTGTTCAAGTTGTAGATATGATTTAAGCATGGAAAAGGTGAATGAAATCAACAATTTAAGGAAACTGTAACAGCTCTTTATTAGTTTTTCAAATTATATGCTTGAAAAAGTTTTATTTTCCTGAAATAAATTTGCGATTTTTGCTTCTAGGGGGCAGCTGCCCCCTCCTGCCCCTCGCTGGGTACGCCCATGGTAAAAGTTGCCCTCTTTCAAGGGCGTTCAATTTTTTGTCGTCAAGGCTGCCATTACTAATGTCTTCAATCCTTTATCAATTGCAGGTGTCTTCGGGTGAACCCCAAAGGCTTAGATGAAGAAAGCAAGGATTACCTCTCGTTATATTTATTACTAGTCTCCTGTAACAAATCAGAAGTCAGGGCCAAGTTCAAATTCTCCATTCTTAATGCCAAAAGGGAAGAGACCAAAGCAATGGGTGAGTTGAAGTCTTTTTCCTTTTCAATCTGTAAAAATAAGTGTTCTCTCTCTCTCATTTCTTCCAAATGTAAAACGTTCTTTCACGAAAGAATCAACTTGAATGCCATCTTTTCGTTTTTACTTGATAAGTTTTGAACACTGAAAAAAATCCCTCATCGAAAATTTACGTGGTGAAAGTGCTAGTTGTGAAAGTAGTAGTATGTTGTAAAAGCAGTAATATAGAAATTTTTTGGAGTTCCCACAGAATAAATCATGCTAAAAATATCTGTGAACGTGAAAATTGATTGAAAAAATAATGTTATAGTTTGATTTCACTTGCAACTCCTGCATTATCCTGGTTACATTTGATTGCTTACCATTCCCAGTTTTAGGTCAAATTCTCAGGTGGAATTGAATGAGTGTCATCTGTGGTAATTTTATGTTTGTCTAACAAATGCACTTTCTATTTCAGAGAGCCAGCGAGCCTATAGATTTGTTCAGGGAAAAGACTGGGGCTTCAAAAAGTTCATACGCAGGGATTTCCTCCTGGATGAAGCCAATGGCCTACTGCCTGACGACAAGTTGACAATATTTTGTGAGGTTAGTTTTGCTGCTGACGTCTCGTTGTTAGCAAGAGATGGATGGTTCCATGTGACGAGCCAAAGGCGATGAGGCATTTTTAATGAAAATTTGATTGATTTTTTATTTATTCAAGGTGAGTGTGGTAGCGGACAGTGTGAACATCTCAGGCCAGTCGAATGCAATCCAGTTCAAAGTACCTGAGTGTCGACTCTCGGATGACCTCGGCATGCTCTTTGAGAATCAAAAATTTAGCGATGTCACGTTGGCAGTTGGAGGGAGAGAATTCCAAGCGCATAAAGCAATCCTTGCAGGTACGTATGGTTGTTGCCAGCCACCTTTGTAATCAATCAAGCTGTTGTAATTCGTTATGAAGAATTAAAATCCCCAATCCATATTCCAATCATTCTTATTCTTTATAAAGAATTACGACAGTTTGATTCCTCATTCATTTATTCACATTGTATTAAATTGGTAGCAATAAGCTTGTTTGAAATGATATCTTTGACTACATGAGAATGTTTTTGAGCCGTGAATTCAAGGATTTACATTGAGACGTTATTTATAGCAATAAAAATTTATTTTTTGAAGCATACTTTTCTCAGACCTATCAAATAGGTAATGGTTTGCGATTTTGGATTAAATTGTCCAAACGTTGAAGCATGGTTTTAATTTCATGATTGTTTCACCAGATAACTCTCTTTCTGGACCATTGAAGCATGACAGCCATTAAATGTTTGGGAATTCATATTTTTCTCATTTCATTTACACTGCACTCTACAAATCATCATCTTCATCTTGCTTGTTTTGCCATGAATGCAAAATGTTAGTCAAGTCATCAGATAAATAAAATACCCTATTATCTTACAAGCCTGTTTGTATGAATGTGCTTGGATTAATCCCAAGTTAAAGGTTAAATATTTATGTGCATGATTTCACTTTTTCTGGGAAAAAAATTGTGAGGTTGATTCTTGTGAGTAATTGTAAATGGGCCTTAGTGTTGGGTACGGGCGGAGTTGCACTCAAAATATTGGTAGGATTGGAATTATGCAATGGCAAGCCTGAGAAGATTTCAAGATGTTAAAGATTTATGTCACACAAGATTTTAACGACGGATTTTCTTCTTTGATCTACTTTAAGTGTAGTATGATCTCACTATTTCCCTAAGACATAAACAAGTTTTTAGGTAGTTACAGTTAAGTTTTTAAATCTCATATAGAATGTGGTGGTTTTTTTAATTACCTTGAAGATAAGGTATGAGTTAAAATCATAATTCATTCATAGGCAGTAAGTGATGGCTTGGGTTGTGCTCTATATCTCAAGTGGATGCTTTTTTTCATTCCAGCGAGAAGTCCTGTGTTTGCTGCCATGTTTGAACATGAGATGGAGGAGCGCAAGCACAATCGGGTTGAAATAACGGATGTTGATCATGAGGTGTTGCGGGAAATGCTGCGTTTCATATACACAGGCAAAGCAGCGAATCTAGAGAAGATGGCCGATGACCTCCTAGCAGCCGCTGACAAGGTGAGTGCCTCCCTCATCCCATTGCCCAGATTTTGTGTCTTGCAATCAAAATCTCTCAAGTATTTGTCTTTCATTAGGATTACTACTTATATTCTCTACGATCTGCTTAAACATGAGTTTGGTTCAATCCTTCTCATCAGTTTTTTAAATGATAGTAACTGATTCACTATCTCATCCCTTAAAGCGATTACAATTTGATGCATTGATAAAGCACTGTAGTAAATGATAAATTCTCTGGTCTTTACTGAATTACCATTGTTTATGATCCTATGTAGAATAGCAAAATTGAGTGTGCTTATTATAGTATGTATATTTTTTGAATATTCTCATACTGAAATGTATTTTTCTTCCATGAACAGTATGCCCTGGAAAGGTTGAAAGTCATGTGTGAAGAAGCTCTATGTACCAATTTGTCCATTGAGAATGCAGCCGATATCCTGATCCTTGCGGATTTACATAGTGCAGACCAATTAAAGGCCCAAGCAATTGACTTCATCAATACGTAAGCTTACTTACTATCAAGTGACTCTCATATTCCCATGTGCCAATTTACTTAGCATGGTATGTTATTCCATCTCATTCCTTTTGTAGCACCAGTGACAGTTGACAAAGTTATCAAGATATTATTGGTATTACTTGGTCTTTAATGGACTGATTCTATCTTTTAAAAATATGTCAAATGATTGTTCTGAATCTTTCCAATAACTGACATTTATTTTGGAGGTCATTTTGTGAAGTACCAGCTTTTCTATTGGCTTGTTTGGCTTGTGTATAGCATACTTGAGCTTTTGTTGGCGTGGCTGGGCTTGTGAAATGGCATAGCAGTTGATTTTTTTATCTCCCTCTGATGATCTCATTTGATGAACTTTATTGAATGTCTCTGTAAATTGATTGATGAAATTCTTGTCCATTTTGTAAAATTTCTCTAGCATGCCCATTTTTCAAGGAAAATAATAATAATTTTCCTTCAATGACCGGCTAAAAATGGAATCGACCCTATCCCAACATTAGATTACAGTAGCTAATGTAGTATCAATCACAGTTATGATCCCAAATTTAATTATTTGAGGAAATATTTGTTGCAATAATATACTATCACAGAATTGAAACTTCACATTTCACCTGGAGTTGATTGCATAATCATTACTTCTCTGCCAAAGCCAATTTTCCTTATTCCTTCATTATATGATAATGTATCAAAAGTGACATCATGCATTCAAGTGATAACGACTGAGTACATCTTTGGAAGTTATGCTTTGAGGAAAAGGTTTGATTACATGCTTTCCTTATACTGGTTCTTCTTCTTCCTCAATTAAAATTTGAGTCTTCTAGGTTAAGCCTATATGAAGTAATAATTTCTTGTCTTTAATGTTTCAATGTAATTAGTAAGGATATTGGAATCCACCTCCATTAATATTTTTCAAAGTTATCTATTATTTTGGGAGGGATTTGAAATGTAGCTCCCATCCCAGCACTATTTCTCTGAGTAAGCTTTCATGTAATATTCTTGTCTTCCCATGAAATGAAATAACTTCATCAATGAGATAATTTCTCAAGTACCATAACAGTAACTCACTTGCCACTGTGTCTTGGGGTTGACCTTTTGTGATTGAGACGGGATTTACGATTAGATTTATACTCTCGCTGGCTGTAATGATATCCCTTTCCAGATAAAATCACTTGTCTAACGAGTGCTTACCATCTTAAAATGGCATTTATTGGTTATAAGCTTAATACTTACGGCTAAGAAAGCAAGGCAAGTGTAATGGAAATTGATCTTGCATTTGAATAATTTGTGTGATTTCACTTCTGTATATATATATTACTTTCTACGCTAGGCATTTTGTGGGCCATGGTCCCCTTCTCTCTTGGAGCAGTAGGACGCATGAGCATGTTGAATGTTGATGCTTGCAATTGTTGTTGATTGCCAGCAAACCATCTGTAAGGCAAAGGGTTAGTTTTTGGTTCTTGGAAAATTGAGAGCTATTTTTTGTGAATTTAAACTGTCATAAGAATCATTTTCATCAAGAAAGCAATCATTTTCAAAATTTGTTCATTTCTTTTTTAAAATCTCACTTAATTTTCATGATAAATAGCTCTTAGTAGCATTTATTATGCTGGTAAAGTGACACTGATGAGTGATAAAATGAAATAACACTACTCTTTTGTCCATAAAAAAGTATTCCTGAATCATGCTTATTTTTTCTCCTTACTCAGATTGCCCTCTTTTTATTTTATTAATAAAATCCAGTAATTTGGGGCAATAAACAGAAAGAGTTAATGGTATGTTTTTAGTATTCTTGACGGTTGGTCAATATAAGAGTGTATTTATTCCTTGCCAAAATTTTGCTGATTCAATTTCATATTGTAGTCCTCAGGGCTTGAAGCTTAATTATGAAATTAATTAGAATTTGACAAAAACCTAATTGTTGATATTTTCTCTGACTTTCATAATCAATATCCAAGCCGTGAAAATTACAATATGGCGGTTGATTCAACTGTCATATTGTTGGGGAACTTAACATACTCTCTTGTAGACTAATCCTAACGAAAAACGTAAAAGCATATCTATAAACTCATTGGTCAATAAATGCATTCATTAAATTGGAAGAGTTGAGGATGTGAGTCCTTGGAAGTATAGTCTCAGCAGCCACTGTTCAATACAATGAATGGTCTGTGCCTTTGGATGCTTTGGGTCGTTCTGTTGGTAGCTGCTCTGCCTGCTCACGTGTGATTGCTCTCACGTCTTGTTTCTTTATTGTTTTGCAGGCATGCCACGGACGTGATGGAGACGGCTGGCTGGAAGTCGATGATCCACTCGCACCCCCACCTCATAGCCGAGGCATTTCGTGCGCTAGCCACGCAGCAAATCCCCCCCATCGGCCCGCCACGCAAGCGAGTGAAGCAGAGCTGAGTGGGTGCGAAGCAGTCCCTGCTGCAACCTTTGACCCGGCAAGGGGTGGCCGTTGCTTCCATCGGAGGGTTATGTGGTCTTGTGAGTGGCGCCGGCATTTCGTCCCACGGGTCATGACACACTCGGAGTGATTCCATTGTGCGTACCCTCAAAGTGTGGGGGAGCGGCTGCAGCAGGCGGGGATAGTGTGTGTTGTCCCTCAAGTGCGGCCGGCCAAATGCCTTCCCCTCATGTCATCTACCTCTCAAAGAAATAAGTCATCGTGGCACTGGAACACATCTGCTTGCAAGTGAAGCTTCCTGGTCGTGTTACTCCAGTTGGTGCGTGTGTCGCCGACGAGTGTGGCTCTCAGGTGGCAGCACCTGTCGGGATGGTTGGCGGGGCTGGTCCCCTCAAATGCACAGGCTCAGTTGCCATTGGTGTCGTCGATCTCACGTTGGACTCTCGATCTCTCCCCCTCCCCCTCTTCCGGTGGCGTCCTTCCCTCCTGTCCATCCCGTTGCCGGTGGCGGAAGTGACCAAGTGTGGTGGGCAGGGAGGACGCAGGAAACAAGGGACCTAATTGGCCATCCCACCCACCCCCCCATCTCCCTGAAGAGTATGCCAAAATAATTAGTTTCAGTTTTGCTCTCGCAAAAAAGGGGCAAAAATGCAGATAATTGCTGTGCGTTCACAGTGACTGTTGACTGTGTGGATGCGTGCGTGCGTGTGGCGTGATCACAGTGCTACGCTCATTGTGAATAGAAATGTATTACGTGGACCGTAGAATTCATGCTCTGTGGACTCCACCATGTTGTAGCAAAGGATTCAGCATTATTGAGCTGCAATTCCTACGCAAAACATAAGTGTTGAGATCCAAGACTTTTTTTTTACCATTTAAGTTGAAAATGTGTTCTCGCTTGTGGTTTGATAAGGCCTCAAGGACCTCACCTCCCAGTTTTTCCCAAAAGTCCTCCACGGCGGATGGAGGAGTTCCTCCCACCAAGATGCCAGGTGAATTGTAACAAAGATAGTCTTGTGTGTCCTAATTTTAAGTTCCAAGTTCAGCTTGTACCACGAAATTGGTAGTAATGAATGAATATTCACTTGTAATTCGAGGCAAAGTGTGCCCTCGCAGTCAATGGCTGTTACAGGATGTGCTTGGATTTATTTACATGACCTCTTTAAGTATTGCTTTTAAATTAGTTCAAATTGAATTTGGGTCATGCAGAATGCTGAACCAGTGTATGGACCGTGGACTCAAACAAAGCACCCCCCCTGGCATCCCTCATATTCGATCTCTGTTCATCTTCATTTTTTTTATAGTTTTGATTCCCCCTTTTGAGAAGTGCTACTGGGGAAAATAATTTATTCCAAACATTGATCATTGTTCTTCACTTCCTGATCTGGCAGTTGTGTAATGTGCTTGTCATTCTCACTGTGTAAGTTAAGCATCGGCTCATCATTCCTCGGGAGCATGCATCGTCCACCAATGGGGTTGAGTAGCCTGCTTTTTAAAGCTGGAAGCCTTGGCGTTCCCGCCAAGTGGGTTCCCTTGCCGTGACACGAGTGCTTGGGCAATCACGGAGAGTTATTGCTCAGCCCTCTTGTTTTTAGAATGCATTTAATCTGTGTTGACCAGAGCGAGCCTTTGGAATAATCGGTCATGGTGAGGCTGATCTGTGCATTGTAATAAATTCATATGTGATATTCTGGTAATCGAGGCATTTTTCTAGCCAAGGACAGGTTTCTGTTTGTTTCATTATGTTTTCTTTTATGTAATGTGAGAAGTAGCTAGCTAGATCATGTAGAAATAACGTCTGCATTATTAATGTTTTCATGTATCCATACTTGACTCCCGAGATATTTTCCGAGGAGATCTCATGCTTTTGGCTCTTGTCTCGCTGACCATCCGATAGTCCGCTATTTGAGGTCACCTTGCCAAGTGAATGGTACTTACAGAGGTTTTTATTGAAAAGTGGTGAATTGCTCTAGCAATGTTTCCATCAAACAATGTTGTATTCCTTGTAAGCTTCCCTTCAGAATGTTACTGCCCCAATCGGTGGGGAGTAAATTCAATCAGTATTGCCCTGAATGGTTTTAGTTTGATGAGAAAATGTTCTTCCTATTGTAACTTTTGTTTTGAATCCTTGTTTAAAGAAATTCGCATTGGTGGAAAGCATAAAATTGCCGAGAGGCACTTGAACATTGCTACCAATCACCAGCCACCCTCGTCCCCCCCCCACCCCCCTCCTCTCGCATTGCACCCCCTGTGCTCACACCCCACTCATCATCCCTCACCCCCCCCCCCTCCCTCATCGTCTCTTGTTGAAGTTGAAGTCTCCTCTTCCCTCGCTCTCCTCCTTCATGACCCCTGACACCCCATGCCATAAATGTTCTGTGATATGCGTTTCTTTTTTTATTACTCCAGTCAGTCTCCCACCTTATTTAGTTTTAGCGGAGAACTTGTGGCTTGTAAACAATAGTTGAGATGGTGCATTTAAGTGGGACATAAACTAGGAGGCACCATTGGGCCTGTTTCTGTTTGAGTTGGGATACATTTGGGTTTTCAAGTGAGGTACGTAGTTTAATCATATTATGTGCGTAGCTTTCGAGCCTGCTGATGGCACGTCCATCGGTCGTGTTCAATAAGAAGCTGTCAACGAGGAGGAAATGGAGAATTTGATGGCTATGACGAAGAAGTACAAGCGACGTTGTATTACCTCATTTTTTTTATTGAAAACTCTTGGGGATAAGGTTTGTTTTTTGCAGATGATGTGTAGAGTGTGAACATGTGTTCTCAAAACTAATGTTTCTGTACTTTCTGTGAGCAGTTTGTGTTGAAAACCAGTTTATGTGGTAAATGCAGTGAGTGTCCCATGTTCATTATCCATTTTCAATTATCATAAAAGTCATTGCACCAACATCAATAAATTACATTTTCATGATGACTGGTAACTTTTATTTGTTTATCACCTGGTCTGTACTCACTATTTTTGAGATAAGTAGCAACAGTGGGCCTTCATTGGATTTCTTCTACTGTCAATGGGAAGCCAAAGTAAAGATTTGGCATCTGTGTTATAGAGTTGTTTAAATATTGCTGGTGGACCGTAGTGCAATGCAGTGACAGGTATCACTCGTGATTAGGTATTTCATTTCCTGCTGAAGTTAACTGCATTGCGCAAATAGGCAAATGCAAGGTTTTGTTCCTGGGTCATCTGAAGATGCTGAAGATAGTTTTTTAATCAGCTCATAACCTGTTGTGCAGTTGATTTTTCCATTTGCTGATTTCTGTAGCTTTGCAAAGTGACTGATGGAACTTGGATAAAATGATTAAGCTTGTGAACCCTGTAAAGATACATTTTCACAGGTAATATACTTGTGAAAGAATGTACATATTGTTGCTCCTGAACTTGTCTGCTTCAAGTTAAAGACATTTCATGCCATAAACCAATTAAGTTAATTTTGTTATTTGATCACCTTATATTCGTATGGAATCAGCAAAAGATGCTTCTATCTTTCAAAAATTTTCAACTAATTCGGTATATGCAATTGCAAATTTATTTAAAAAGTGAAAAGTCTGCCACTCAATATCATTGATATGGGTTGTTCACTTGGATTATCTTATTCATCAATTAATCATTGGAAGAACTTGAAGAGAAAAAGATAGGGAAGTAAAAAAAATAATTTTCTCCCCTATGCCATTAGCTAATAAAAATAAAATAATGCAAGAATTGCCACCCACTTCTGTGATGCCATTTGAGTTCTGATTCATTTTCTCCGTCGGTAAGAACCATTAATTGATGGAAGGCATTGACCTAGATAGTGCAAAAAGTGACAAATAATGAGAAGCTAACGCGTGAGGCATAGGCGTACCAAAGATTTGCTTGATTGAAAGCTCTTGATATCATCAAGTTATCAGGAAAACGGTTAAGGCTATCAATTTTTTTTGCTAGGAATAGCTTGAGAAGGAGGCGACTGATGGAAAAATATGAATCTCTTCATTTTTCAAACATAATCACTATTGACAATCGAAAAACATTGTGAACAAATCCTTTCCACCATCTGAAAATCGCAAACATGACTGTTATCCATTTTTGGCGTTGGTGTCAGGGGGAAAACGCTCTTGCCTGCCAAGACAGAAATGGTGGATTGGAATACCGGCTGGGTCGGTGGCCTCCGTCCAAGTCATAGGAGTTGGCGTTTTGCATTGCTAGTGTCAGAACGCATGCTCTGAAGGCTGTGATGTGCTGTTTACAGGTAAGTTGATAATAGGTAAGTTCCCTAGAATAGAAGAGAATATTTTGTACAGTAATTGTTGTACGTTGTTTTTAATGTCAAATATGAGAAGATCGTTTGCCTATCGGACCCCCCCTTAGAAAAAATCCAGGATCAGCGATTTTGAAGAGAGTCATGCAAACATACATGCATAGTCATTGGCAGATTTAGGGGGGGTAATGGGGGTACTATTACCCCCCAGATGCTTAAGAAATAGACCGGATTTAAATATGGTTCTCATTATATTCATTTTGTTTTGTATACTGCGGAGCCTCAATCATTTCACTGCATATAAACAGATGTATGAAAAGGAAGAGAATATTTTTGGTACAGTAATTGTTTTACACTGTTTTTAATCTCAAATATTGGAAGGCCGATCGTGTGAAGATCCACAGAGAAAAAATTTACCGCCTTGACCGGGATTCGAACCCGGATCCCCCGATTTCCGGTCGAGTGCTTTAGCCAGTTAAGCTACCGAGGCGTTATTCTTCCCTGTGGATATTTGTGGACACTACCGGACAAGGTGTTGCTGGACTGCAGAGCATATGATGCCACAAGCAGTCCAATCGTGCGCACAGCGCCACAGCCGGAGAGCTGGCCCGGACATAGAACAGATAGAGGTCTTGACTAGTTTAAAGTATACAGGGACTAGCCACAGTGATAACTTATATGGGAGTCACCCGCAATGCACAATCGTGTGAAGACTCAACCGGAAATCGGGGGATCCGGGTTCGTATCCCGGTCAAGGCAGGTGATTTTTTCTCTGTGGATCTTCGTGCGATTGTGAATTGTGGGTGACTCCCGTAAAAGTTATCACCGTGGCTAGTCCCGGTATACTTTAAATGAGAAGACCATTTGCCTATCAGTCCACCCCCTCTAGAAAAAATCCTGGATCCGCCCTTGTGCATAGTACTGCAATCCTAAGATTGATAAATGTACTGCAGACCTCTATTTCTCCCTATCTATCCCAAGATAGTTCTTTTACCTACCTATCCTTTTACCTACCTGAATATCGTATTCCTATTCTCCATTTATTTATTCTGTGGTTCTCTTTTAAATGGTAGGTAATGAAATGATATTTTGTAATTTGTAATCAACGTAGAACCGTGAAATAAAATGTTATTATTAAACATGGAGAACACAGCTATCGCTACTCAATCATTTTAATCCTTCCAAAGCATCATGTTTCATGAAGTATGAATTATTTATGTATACTATGAATGTTTAAACATTGTTAAGCTTTCAAAATACAAAATTATATTGTTCCTCAAAATAGTGCTAAACTTATGAAAATCCGATGACGAGATACACTCGCCATTGCGCGGTTTGGCATCGAAAGTTCATGATGAGCTAGACTTGTAATTACAGCACAAGGGGTTAAGAGAAAACAAAATATTGAAAAATCATGATTTTTGCTAAAGATTTCTTTGACAAATGAAGTTTTTTTGGAAATAAAGGAATAAAACTTTGTATGTACTGTTACATTAATATGGAAGGTAGCAGTGTCTCTGAAGGTAGCTCTCGTCTCCTCACCCACTTTAACCCTGCCCTCCCCTCGCTGGTCAGATACCTATCCTCACAGGAAACACCCTCGTCCCAAATCAAGGATGCCCCTTCCCTCCCTTCCATTCCCTGCTTAACCCCCACCCTATCAACCAGTCGATTCCCTTCCGATAGATGTCCTCACTGTCATGTGTGTGTAGTAATCTAACGATTTGATCGTTGGATCATTCTTCCTCATAGAATGATCCTCCAAAGTCGTTAGAACATTAATGGTTTTGCCTGGTTTCGCTGGTGGTAGGACCCGCCTGCCTCTGTGACAGTGCAGGATTCCTCGTCCCTTCCCTTCCTCCCCTATCCTGACCCAGGAGGTGCCGTCGGGCTCCTATCGTGGCGGTGCCTCCTTCCTTTCTCCTTCCAGTCCTCCCCCTCCTGCAGTGCAGAGGTGATAAGCTTATAGCTTGAGACCTCGGCTGAGGTTGTAACCCCACGAGCCCGCCCTAGGGTTTCGTATCCATAGTCATGTGTGTGTATAAATATAAGATGCATGTAAGATCAGTCACCTGACGATGTAACTACGTTACGATACCCATATTAATATAATATAATAGTAATATTAATAAAATATAATAGTGAACCTTATAACAATTATAAGGTTCACTATTATATACCTTATAATAATAATTATTATTCCTTTATTTCCAATATGGAGAGGTTTCACAAAGTCAAGCCTTCAGTTATCAGTTAGAAGTTTTTTTTGATTGTGAAAAGTGTTAAAACCCTCTATTTAGAACAAAGTTTTTCAAAAATTTTCCCCCTGATTTTGAACGCCCCCTTCAAACAAAATTCCTTGCTACCCTACTGCTCCGTGATTATGGTACTGTTGCTCAATTGAAAAAAACTGTACAATAGAAGGAAAACTATCAGAAGGCAGTGAATTACAGTCAACACAATTCTTTGATAGTTAACTATCGTGTCTTGGTTAGCTAGATTTTAAACTTAAGGTAGTACAATAGATTTAGTGGACTCAAATAATATTTGAAGCAATTGAAAGTAAGATTATTTTTATCATGAATTAAAATTTTTGTTCAATATGAGAATATGTCGTGAAATTAATTCCTGGAGGCTTATAACTTGACGTTAACATTTGATACTACATATGATAGCTTTTGAGGGTGGCAATAATGGTTGGCAAATTGTTCACCATTGTTGATGTTGGAGTTGAAAATGCTGATGTAATTCTGATCCAAGTTATCTGGTGAAGTCAATGTCTGATCTGAAAAAATGCTGATGAAATTCTGATCCACGTTATCTGGTGAAGTCCAATGTCCTTATAAATATATACATATTTTTAAAGAGTCATGACTCAATTAAATGAAATAGTCTACATACACTTCATTTGAGAAAACATGGGAAAAAATTTTTTGATCTTAGGTTTTCCCAGCATATCAGCTGCAGAAAAGTTTCTTGGGTTTTTAACCAGTTGATGTTTTCCATGTCTCCAGACGTTTCAAGCAGCAACTTGTTGGTCATCCTTATGGGATCTTCTGAAGATCCCCTAAGGATGAACAGCAAGTTGCTGCGGGAAACGTCTGGAGGCATGGAAAACATCAATCGGTGGAAAACCCGAGAAAATTTTCTTCATGGGAAAAAATCTTGACAAGCAGCCCAAATTGTTAGACGAAGAAATGAACAATGCTTTAAAATTAGACTTCTAGAAAAGAAAAAAAATTCTTGAGAAATAAAATTATCAGCTGAATCTCCATTATCAAACTAGATTCTCTTAACTTGTGGCTCTCATCTTGGAAGAGTGGAACTTGCTTGGAAAATTGGCTACCAACAGAATTCTGTAACTAGGGTAGATTTCTGAGAAAGATTTGGATTTATTTGAGAGATTAAAAAAAAAAACTACTTTTACAAATGCCAGGTTTAGAATCAATATAATTGTTCATCTCATGATAGAAACCATTTGGAAGTCATACTCAACTGAAATCTGCTTCAAGTTGAAATCACCGTACTTTGTAAATAATGACAGACTATGCTCCATCAGCTCTTACTATTGAAGAAATTGCAATAAAGATTTTTATTAGGCTATTGGGATATATGTTAATCCAATGGTTTCTTTACTATGAGGTGATGCACACTACAAGAGGGTGGTTTCCTATTTTTTTTAATTGCCTAAATCAAAAGATTGTATGTATGACACGCTTTTAAGATTTTTAAATGACGATATTTTTTTTTGCTGTTGAATGAAAAGTGAAAATTTTCAAGCGCATGCATACGCGACGGCTAAGTATGTATGAATGCTGGGAAAAGCCCGTGTGACGTCATTCTGGTTCCAGCTGCCTCCGTGTGAGATGACTTTGGGGCGAGGATATGTGCGCCGCTGCAATGCAGGCTGCTAGCAGGTAGGAGAGTATCCTACTAGCTGGTACCGCTTGGCTTAAATAAGGATTATTAATACCTTATCAAATGAAGGAAACTTTCCGACCGTAGGCAGTTTTAATAGGTGATTATTGAGAAATGTTTCCCTGAGCTCTGTGCCTCATGCATGCATTGGTAATCTCAGACGATGTACAACTCCTATCTACTCGTACAGAAACTAGGTCCGTTTGACGTCACATGGAGTGGCATCGCATGGGTGCCAATCTGGCCTTTTTCAAATGAGGTTAAAATTGACCATTAAGATTCGTCTAAACTGGGATTTCTAAAGCCAAATAATTTGTATGTTATGGGTATACTAATTTTTGGTAATGAATCGCAATCAATGCCTTTTGTTTTCTTTGATGAGGGAAACTACCCTATTGAAACGATTAGGTCTTAAAGGAAGAAAATAGCATGGAAAAGGGTAATAAAACAAATAAATCTGTCACTTACAGCTCTAAAACTGAAAACAAAACATCAGATTTAGGAAAAGTGAGTGCAGTGAAACACTCAAGTGCTAATAGGCCATAAAATATTGAGATGCCAAGTAGTAATTTTTTTAAGGGTAAACTTATTTGGGAGCAGTCACTCTGAGGAATATTTTATTTTAATCACCTCGCACTAGTGATGTGTATTTGTAAGAAGAACTCAAAGATAATGCCAAAATAGTTATCATTTCATATCTTACTCAATTTCAAAATGCAATGCACAATAGCAAGATAAAATTTACAAAATAGAAAAAAACAGAGCAAATGGGCCATAGCCAACATCAAACATGGTCGAATGACAAGTGGCAAGTTGGAAACAGATAAAAACATGATGCAAGTTGGATCCAACTTGTTTCAGCTTGAATTTTATGCAGGATCAAGGACTGAATGGAATGAATCAGTCATGCAGTAAATGCAGATCTAAATGCAGCTTTCAGAATCTGGTGTTACAGAAGAGTGATGAGGAACAAATGAATGATCTGCTTGAGTAGTTTGGAAGTTCTAAGATGAGTAGGAGAGAAGAGAAATCTCTTGGGTAGGAGATAGGACAGTTTAATCGGCCTCATTATACAACACAAGGGTGTAAGGTGAGGTGGGGTAAGTGCAACTTCGGGGTAAGTGCGACCTTCCATAAGGAAAAAGGTATTTCCGTTCTCGAAGTAGGTGGCGGTCGTGCAACATATTCCATACATTTTAATGGAAACAGAGCCAATGACTTTGTTATACATATCCCTTAAGTTCTCATTCCACATGCTTAGGAAATACCCGTCCATTCATCTCGTAGTCTTATTTGGTTGTGAGGAGAGGGTACACCGCATTTCCCTCTGAATCAACGCGTCGGAGGTGTTAGATAAGAACTTTATCTTGTTTTCTCTTCTTCATAGATTGGTTTTTCTTGCTTTACTTTAAATTTTGGAACTCGGGTAATTATATTTAGTTTAAATGGGGGGTCGCACTTTCCCCGTCATAACCATTCATTCCTACCTTCCGGGGCAAGTGCGACCCCGTTGCCTGGGGTAAGTGCGATCCCCTGTCACACTTACCACAGGCAACGGGTTAGTAGTATGGATTAAATTTTTAGTTTCTGTCTAACAGTTCTTGCGTTAAACTTTTAGTTTCTGTCTGGCAGTTCTTGCGTTAACTTTCTTGAATAAATATTGCAAAACACCGAGGTTTATAAAACTGGGTATTTTAATTCTCCACCTCACATCAACTTTTATTTTGAAGGTTTATTAGATAAAGATAGCTTTAGATTGTTGATTGATTATAATAGGGCATTGGATATCATATCTTCTGACGAGGAGGATGTAGATGACATGGTATTAATGCCTGAAACAAGTTAGCATGAGTCAAAAAAGCCTAACAAATTTGGTGACTAACATTCAAAGTGGAGATTGGATTCTGGCTACATTCAGCAGCAAAAAGTCAGTTGCTCATTATGTAGGGAAAATTCTGGAGATTAATGAATCAGGTGATCCCGTGGTTTGCTTTCTTTTCTTTCTGTTTTGGTACTGAAATAAGTTTCACCTATCCACAAAATGAAGATGCTAGCGAAATACCTAGGGAACATGTTGTAAAAATATTACCCAAGCCCTCTGTCGTCCGTCGAGGAAAGTTAATGTTTTGCTGATGCACAAAGGCTAAGAAAAAGACTTCGCTGTTTCACAAAATAAAATATATTTGCGACCGGTTTCGATACAGCGTATCATCATCTGCCGTATCGAAACCGGTCACAAATATATTTTATTTTGTGAAACAGCGAAGTCTTTTTCTTAACCTTTGTGCATCATGAAGGAGTTTCACCATGTTATGCCAACCACCATCGCATTTAATGTTTTGCCTATCTTTCTCAGGGTACAACTTAAAATACACAAATAAATATTCAATGTTCAATTGGTTGAAGACCATGAGTGTTCCTTCATTTTGCTTTTTTATATTAATAACGTAAGTTAGATTAGAGAAGCAGTTATTTGTTCACTGCAATCAAGTTTCTATTCAGATTTGTTGTCATGTGCAAGATTTATACTATTTTTATTATTATTTATTCCACTTTTATGCACACTAGCTATTTTGAATACACCTTTGAATTAATGTGTAACAGCCGAATACTGTTACTCTCATTAAAAAACACATTTAACAACAATTCCATATTGTGTCATAATTATAAAAAAATCTACTTACATAATCTAAGATAAAAGTTGATTTCTCAAGAATGGTTAAACATAATTTGGTAATTTAAAAAGCAATGTACAGCTGAATTTCTGGGCAAATCGTACTTACCCCATGTGCTGCGTAATGTGGAAATATATTGCACATCAGCCATGGGACGCACTTGTCCCTTGACAAGATTGTAAAAAAAAATTATAAAAATTACCACTTTACAGAGAGAGGATTTTTAATCTAATTATCTTTTTCAGTGATTCACATGTAAACTATACTTACATTGAATTTCATGTTTTTAGCAAGCCTAGAAAATTTTCCTAAGCTAGTTAAAATTGATATATGCTATTTAGGGGTCGCACTTACCCCACCTTACATTAATTAAAGTTATCATTGAAGGGCAGGTAAAAGTTAGGAATGGAAGAGCAGGTAAGTCTTGGATGAGTTAGTGATTGGGTATATAAAGCTGAGGAATCATGAAGGTATTAAAAGATTAACCAAGGGGAGAATAGGGTAGTTTCCTTCATCTAAGAAAACGAAATGCATTGAATTTGATTCCTTACCCACCATTAGAGTATTTATAATATACAAATTGTTTGGTTTTAGAAATACCTGTTTCGACGAATGGCAATGGTCAATTTTAACCTCATTTGAAAAAGGCCAGATTGGTGCCTATGCGATTCCACTCCACGTGACGTTACAGGGACCTAGTTTCTATACGAAAGGATAGGAGTTTTACATCGTCTGAGGTTACCAATGCATGCATGAGTCACAGAGCTCAGGGAAACATCTCTTAATAATCACTTATTAAAATTGTCTAAGGTCGGAAAGTTTCCTTCGTTTGATAAGGTATTAATAATCCTTATTTAAGCTAAGCGCTACCTGCTAGCAGCCTGTGTCATATCAGCACTCGAGCCTCACCCCAAGGTCACCTCACACGCCGACAGCTGGAACCAGAAATACGTCACACGGACTTTTCCCATCGTTCCTACTTAGCAGTCGCGTTTTCGCGCACTTGAAAATTTTCACTTTTCAAGTGCACGAAAATTTTCACTTTTCACAGAAAAATAGATATCGTCATTCGAAAATCTAAGAGCGTGAAGTGCGCACTCCAGGAGTAATAATTTTTCAATTTAGGCAATAAAAAATAATAGGAAACCACCGTATTGAGTGGAGGCCTGCATCAAACCAATCCTAGGATTGTTGACCTGTGATGACGATGATTATTTTACCATTTAACTGAATACCTTAAGTGGACCCACGCTACTGTGTGTCATTGTCGCAAGGAGGTGCTTCTGGTCATCTGCCAAGGCATTGGGGCATAGCCACGGGGGGGTTTTCTGGATTACAACCCTCCTTTTCCCTCTGGTGTTTTCCATACACCCTGGAAAGGCCCTGAAATCTCCGGCAAATCCCCCCCTATTTCAAAATCCTGGCCTGCCACTGATTGGGGCCAAGGCCTGATTGGAGGGCAGGGGCTGCTCAGGCGGACAATGAAGTGGATACCACTTCATGGGATACGATCACGGAATAATCAAAGTTATCATGGAAGGCCAGGTGGAAGGGAAGAATGAAAGAGAGAGGAGACATGGGAGTGCTAAAAGTATTGCAGATGGAAGAATTGAGTGCTTATGCATCATAGTAATCGGTTGAATCTTCCATGCAAGGATAAAATCAACTCTCAAGTCCATGGAATCAACATCATTCTATCAAATATGCATTTGAATCCCAGCCCAATTTACTAAAACTGGTACCAATGAGGATGTTCTCAATGATATTCTAGGACTATGACTATGGATTTATTAGAACTTAGAAGTCAGCATACAACATTGCATTGGTGTGGTTTACTTTCCAGCCTTGATTTCTGCACTGATGATGTGTTATATTTAAATATAAAGGAATAATAATAAAATTTTGAATGACAGAGACAGGGCATTAATGAATGCTGTGGCCATCCCCATCTGCTTGACTCATTAACACATTCAATGCGGGCCCCATTTTCATTAAAGTATTCAAAATCGGCCATTAAAACAAGAAAGAAAAATAGATGGAGGTTTTCACGCCATAACTTCCGTTCAAATACTGCTTTTTACAAATGGCGCACATGGTTTGAAAGAGGGAAGCTTGCTGCAGGCCATGCACACAATCGGAAGACTCGGAAGTGGATTCTAGTGATGTACAGAGGCGGAGAAAGTGCTCCTGGCCCGACTGGCAGTGCACGTCAATTGACATGCTCAGCAGTGAGTGTGTTAAACTACATAATTCAGGTGGCGGTATTTAAATTTGTCTTTGGTTTCTGCATTTTTGGAGGACACTTTCCCCTCAGCCCCCTTTTATTTGAACATTAAAAATATGAATATAATTTTGTATAATAACAAACTATATAACCTCGTAAAACATAAAAGGTATGTCTTATCAATTTTCTTAATTTGCATTTTAATGAACTCCCCTCGTATTTATTGTGCCTCTCATCCTGTCATATGTGAGGGTTGCACCATAGCTGTAAGGTTCCCAATGAGCTACAATGTTGCAGAGGGAGGGTGCTCGGCTAAATCCTACAACAGTACTCAGTGGTTCCCCTTCCCTCGAGTCCATCAGTCCACAATTCACTATGTCGCTCAGTATTGGCTTCGCAACCATCAACAATGGAAGAGCGAAAGATCCACAGAGAAAAAATCATCTGCCTTGAGCGGGATTCGAACCCGGATTCCCCCGATTTCCGGTCGAGTCCTTTAGCCAGTTAAGCTACCGAGGCGTCATTCTTCCCTGTGGATATTTGTGGACACTACCGGACAAGGTTTTGCTGGACTGCTGAGCATATGATGCCACAAGCAGTCGTCAAATCGTGCGCACAGCGCCACAGCCGGAGAGCAGGCCCGGGCATAGAACACACAGAGGTGTTCGCTCTTGACTAATTTAAAGCATACCGGGACTAGCCACGGTGATAACTTATTACGGGAGTCACCCGCAATGCACAATCGTGCGTAAGATCCACAGAGAAAAAATCATCCGCCTTGACCGGTAGTGTTCAAAACCATCCACAGGGATTAGTTCGTGCCAAGTGTGAGGTTCGAGCAGATTTCTCCAAACAAGGAAGTTACTGCCCGTGGAGATTCATCGGCAACTGGCTGAAGTTTATGGGGAAGAGCGCATGCCCGTTCAGCACATCCGAAAATGGTGCATGGCTTTTGCTTAGGGTCGCATGGAATTTCACAATGAAGAATGGAGTGGAACAGAGGCGCAGTGAGGGGGGGGGGGTTTTGGGGGATAAAACTCCCCCAGAGCTCGGAGAATTTTGTAATTCTAATCCATTTTACTTAATGGATTTGTATTACTTATAGAATAGTGTTAGGATTAATAAAATATCCCTCAGAAAGCCGTAACACTCGCCATTTTGAACCATTAATCTTAAAATTTTTCTGGTGGAGGGCCCCCGCAACTCCCACTTACCCTGGCAGGTATGCAATACCCCCGCACCGATAAGTATTCGTTTCACCTAAAACCCCCACTAGCCTTCATTCTTAGCTGCGCCCCTGGAGTGGAAGATTGCCGGTTTCAGATGCGATTGTCCAGATGATCAACAGTGAGTCGCTCAAAGATCGGAGGGTCATTGTCCGTGAACTTGTTGAACGAATTCCTGAAGCTTCCCGTGACACAATTGAAAGAACTTTAACAGAAACGTTGAGTTATCAGAAGGTGTGTGCTCGCTGAGTCCCTTGGATGCTGACTGACGGACACAAGGAGCAACGCCTTGACTGTGCTCACATATTTCTGCAACAAAGTGAGCAGGGAGGCAACCAGGAGAAGTTTGACGAAGGCACGGGATATGAAACGTGGGTGTTTCATTAGACTCCTGAAATAAAACACTTAGGTGGTAAATACTTCAAGAGTGACGATGAAGTCCGAGCAGAGGTCACATGCTTCCTCAACACGAGACTTCTTCAACTTAAGGATAGAAAAGCTGGAGTCTTCAAAAGTGTGTCAGTTGAAATACGTTAAAAAATGGGCAAAAGTGTATTTTTGCATGTTTTTCCTACTTTTTCAATGTATGCGATTGAAAAAACATCTTGGTTAATAAATGTGTAATTACAATGGAATGGGTGTTTAATTTTTTTTCCTTTTTCAAATCTTTGGGAGGGGTGGCATCCAAGAGTCCTTATTGGCAAGCCGACACTGGTTTCCAGGTGTTGCAGAGGGAGTAACCGCCATCTCTATTGGTATTATTGTCTGCTAGCCGAATCTATTTTTCCTCCTTTGTAATCCTTTCCCAGTATTTTTCATCCCAGGAGATTATCTTCACATCTTTCCAATGGATGGTTTTCTTTGATGATCTGTTCGGGCACAGCAGATTTTTGAGGTTGACATAGCCTGAAATGCTTTGATTATTGTGGCAGTCGGCAGCCATGGAGGAGATTACCCCGTGGAGTACCCAAGCAGCCTTATATGCCAGGGAAAGCATCAGATCTTTTTTCACTGAGGTCATGTTGATTTATTGCTGAAAATCCTGTTAGCATTCCTAAAGTAAGTCATCGTGCCTTAGTCTGCTGGCTAGTTTCAACAGGTTTTTTTTCCTATCTTCAGGCCATAAATTAATTGCAAAATTTTTGATAGCATTTGATAAACAAGGAGGGTGAGGAAGGGCCATGATACGGTCATGCCCTGTCAACAATTTTACTCATTAATTCATATATGACTCACTCATTTTCATCACAATGTCAAATGCTTGTTAATAGTGTGTCCAAGATCAACGAATTAATGTTTGTTTCTGCTTGGAGAGCAGTCATTGTTTTTTGTAAAAAGCATGTGTCTTTTGTTAAGCAAGTATAATGCAGTAAGTTTTCTCCTGTCGTATTAAGAGCTAGTTGTTATCTTGCTTTTGTGTGCTAAGTCGTAATAAGGGTGTGCATAAGTACCATTCAGAAGTTGTCATTGTGTAAGGACAGAGCCATGCTCACATGCAACATGCATGATAATTTCTGGAGAAAGAATCCAAATCCTGAAGCACTTATTAGTTATAAAATCTGTTCACTGAATAGAAACATATTTTAATATTTACAAGTCAATATATGTACATACATACTTTATACTTCAACAATACATATTTTCAAATATTAACCTTATAAATACTGTATATGGTGTTATGATATCCCTCAATTAGCACTATGGATATGTTACCAAAAAGTGTGGTGATAAGCAATTTTGTGCTTATTGTTAGTGAGAGGTGTGCTTAATGCAGTATAATGTACACTTTCTGTATCTTCTTCTGCTGACTCTTCTATTTAACATACATGGGCATCAATACAATTAATATGGCAACAGAGATTGAAAAATCAAAGTGATTCCTATCTTTTGTAGAGCCAATCGCCTACTTCATGAATAAATTAGGATAAGTCATGTTCTTCTTTGTTTTTCCCATGCCTATAAAAGGAACAGATATGAGAGTTTTTGGCAAGTTTCTTAGTTGAGGTACACCATAAAGATTGCTTGAACAAATAGAGGGAAATCTTGCGACTCAGTCATGTTATAGCAAAAACCATGTTGACTGAATTCGTGTTAAGTGAGAGCTACCTGTATGATCTTGTGGGGAGCTATTTACATATTATACTCATTACATATAATATCTGTGTCTATAACTTAGAAAAGGAAGAATATTTAAATAGTTAGAACATTGGCATATATTATTTACAAGTATTTTCTTCATACGATCAATTTGTGAATGCTGGCTGCATCCAGTCTCCTGAAGACTTTTGAGCAAATTCACAAGTGAAGTTCATAAATTTCACGGACAAATGCTGAATTGTCTATCCCCTCAGATTCATCATCAGGAATTGTTCTGCTAGGAGCAGAAGCACCGCCTGATGCTGAGCATTGTGAATCAGTTACCGCAGCAACTGTTTGTTCTGGAATATCACTGGCATTTCTTCCACTAGCCTGTAAAGAAACATGATAGGTATTAACGTTCCACATAGAGAGTACCTATTTTAAACACATTCATCACAAAATGTAATGCACCCATAGTCTGTTAACTGGAAACTGTATTTTTATGAGCCATTTTATATTATATGTATCTACCATTTGTATCAGAAGACTTTTGAGTAAATTCACAAGTGAAGTTACATAAGTGTGATGTAACTTAAGTTGTGACACCTGGGTCGTGCCTGTTTCAGTGCATATTCAAAGTATCATTCATCATATATCTTGTATGATGTGAGGCACAATGTGGTGGAAGTTCTTAATATCAGTAAAATTGGACATTGCAATATTTTAAAATGTCATAAACCTAGTCCAACAAATTTCCTCACCTCACTTACAATCTCTCCTCTTACCTTGCTCAAAGCCATACATTGATTTGCATGACCATGAACAGAAGTTCAAAAATGCATGTACTAATTGGATTTAAAAGATATGCTAGGTGAATCATCAAGAAACAGCTAGATTGAGAAGAAGTGGCTATGTAAGGGCTGCAGTGGCGGTACTCTCTTTCCCAAGTTGCACTCAGCCTCCTTTCTCTTGGGAGCATTGGCCTTTCTGAGTGCCACTCAATCAGGGCCGGCCCTAGCAGGTGCGGGGCTAGGGGCGAACCTTCAGTGGGGGGCCCTTCACTTAAAATATTAAACTCTATACCCCATCTACAAACTCGAGCATTTTGAATCCCTACCACTCTCTGGCTAAGTATGTGTTCCCCTCCCAAATTCAGACTTCGTAATTACGCCGTTATGATACCATCATGCAGTTGAGTTCAAAATAGTATAATACAAATAAAATTTATAATTATATTTTTGGGTTAGGAACTTCGGAACTGTTGACTTTGTCAATGTCAGTATCACTTATCGTCTTCATTTTCGTACTCATGCTCAACTGTTATTTTTGAAGATGAAGGTTGAAGATATTTTTCGAAAGCACCTTTTTGTGCATTATTATTCCTTACTTGAAATTACTGCATTATTATTCCTTTTTCAAAATATTATTTTTTGTCTTGCACGGACTTAACAATACAGTAATAGTTGAAATTGCTTTTTCAAAACTATCGTATATTTTAATTTTTTTTTCACGAACACGGGGCCCCCCAAAGTGCGGGGCCCGGGGCGGTCGCCCTGGTCGCCCCGCCCTAAGGCCGGCCCTGCACTCAATAATCATGCGCAAAGCAGTTGCGCAGCTAGGAATTAAGGCTGGGGGGGTTTAGGTGCAACTAATACTGGGGTGTGTGGGGGTATGGTATACCCACCAGGATAAGCAGTAGGTGCGAGAATAATAAATTTTAAGATAAATGGTTCAAAACGGTGAGTTTTACGGCTTTCTGAGGGATACATATTTTATTAATCATTACACTATTCTATGAGCAATATCTATCCCATTAAGTAAAATGGATTAAGCTTAAAAATTTCTCTGTGCTCTGGGGGGGGGGGGTTTATCCCCCAAAACCCCCCTTGCTGCGCCACTGGCGCAAAGTACATACTAAAATCTTCTAGTCATTGATATGGTCCAGGGACTCAGGGAGAAGGTAACTCCCCTTTTAACAGTGGATGTTATCTAACATCTACATGATACCCTGCGGACCACCTCTAGGGTGTTAGGCAGGGGGTGACCAATCACCAGAATGCAAGTTAATTCCCACATACACATCGCATGATCATAGAAATATTCCGCATAGTAACAAAAAATACGTGCACCTTCTTGCAAAGGCAAAACTTGCCAACAGTTAGTAATTCTGATCAGTGCAGGCACAGCGAGGGGGGGGGGGGGGTTTGGGGGATAAAACCCTTCCCCAGAGCTCAGAGAAATTTTTAAGTTTAATCCATTTTACTTAATTGGATTGATATTACTAATAGAAATGTGTAATTATTAATAAAATATCCCTCAGAAAGCCGTAAAGCTCACCATTTTGAACTACTTATCTTAAAATTTTGCAATTTATTAATGTCGCACGTAGCTCTTATCCTGGAGGGTATTCCATACCTCCACACACCCCGATATTAGTTGCACCTAAACCCCCCTCAGCCTTAATTCCTATTTGCACCCCTGATTATGATTGCAAATCCATGCAAGGCTAGAACAATGAAAAAATACAAACATGCAAGGAGTTGTCCCTGCGAGTAAAACCACCAACCATATTAAATCAAGACACTCTCACCATCCCTAATACTACAAGGAGAGAATAAAATCCCTCGTCTGCTCAGTGGTGGTGCTAGGGGTGGGCCAGGGAGGGTATTACGATACATTCATGTACAATATCAACCAGCCCCACCAAAATTTTTTTTGGCGCACCTTCTGGCCCACCCAAATATGACGGACAAATTTCTAAAATCAAAGTCCAGAGTTAAACTTTATTTTATGAAATTAAAATAAATTGTATACAGTTATAGGCATATATGGAAAACCACTCTGTTAATATACTGAACAATTTTGCTTTGTCCATATTAACTCCATGAAATAAGAGAAATACAATCTGATTCGATTTTATGATGACAAGGCCCAGAGGCGCAGCAAGGAATTAAAGTTGGGGGGAGTTTAGGTGCAACTAATACCGGGGTGTATGGGGGTGTGAAATACCCACCAGGATAGTTGGTTAGTGTGAGATTAATACAAGGCGGAATTGTAAGATAAATGATTCATAATGGTGAGTTTTACGGCTTTCTGAGGATTTTATTAATCCTTACACTATTCTATAAGTAACACTGATCCAATTAAGTAAAATGGATTAAACTTAAAAATTTCTCTGAGCTCTGGGGGGGTTATGTTCTCTTATGTTTTAACTCCCAAAACCCCCCCTTACTGTTCCACTGACAAGGCCCACCCATTTTATAATAGTGTCCCACCCATGTGATGCGTGTTAGAGCTACTGCTAAATCTGCTGCTTTCCCTTTATTTTCCTCTCATGCCACTCCCTTCTGACAGCAAATGAATTGGTTTAATATGCAATGCATTCCTGTATGATTTCACCTGGTGTTGTAACTAATTGTAAGTTGTGACACTCAGGTCGGGCCTGTTAACCCTTTCCTGCCAGTGCCTACTTGGAAAACGTTTTCGTGCTACGAGTAGCATAAGAATATTTTAAACCTCTCTGTACAGAGCTCTTTTTTGGGGGTGAGTTGCCTGGGTATTTTCATCCCTTAGATTTGGGGCTCTTTGGGGCGCCCGTCCCTTATCCCGGCCACTGGACTTCACCCTCCAACCCTATCATAGCACGAATCCACAGTCAACTTATTGCGTTACCAGTGTTTTTTTCAACCAATGTTTTTTTTAAGCATTGTGGAATTTTAAACAGGTTTATAGCGTTAATAACAACAAAGTTAGTAAATATGAGGTAATAAGACTATTAAGTCAGGAAGTCCGTTATTTTTAATGCTAAAATTCCATTTAAAAATTGCTTGGGCACAGAACAAAATGAAGAATTCATTTCAAAGTATAAAAACATAGTACATAGTATGCAATAAAACACATCACTGAAAAAACTATTGAAAACGTAACTACTATGCAACGGAGTCCTGCAGTGAGGATGGTCTTAAATGAGTGGGAGGGTCGGGCTTTATTGCCTACGAGTGCCCCTAAGGACTCGCTAAGCTGGGTCTCAGGCCGGGCCTGAATGCATCGGACAATTGCTACCTCAGCAGTCACTTCCCTTCTCTCATGTCGGCCAGAGTCGACGTATCAGTCGTCTGCATTGAAAAATCTGCGACAGCTATACACGACGTCAGTTGTTATGTGTATGAAAATGCTCATCGGCTCCACCCGACGTCTGGTGCGAAAGGGTTAAATTTCAGTACATTTTCAAAGTATCATTCTTCAATTTCAATTGTACTAATTTTCACTAGAATTTCATGTGGGTCCCACTCAGTGACATCATGGCAAAATTAGCTGTGCCGGAACGCTCTTTCCTGGACTTTCTTTAGAAGTGAAATAGGTGTTACTCCGTCTTTTTTTTTTCATTACCAGTCATTATATTTACCTTTTATTACCAAATTTTTTTGTTTTGGTTAGGAATGCATAAATTAGAAATTTAGAGGCAACAAAATTGATCAAAGTGTTACTTGACTACTATGTATTTTGTAAACCCATGCCGGAACAGCGTTCCGGCACCATGACACCTCTAGTCCCACATCAACTCTGGCTTTGCTTCTCCACTTAAAGGCTTTTTATGAGACGATTCCCACACAGAAAATAGATACCTATATATTGTCTATTTTCATTATGAATAGATATATATCTAATAGAGGCCTATCAGACATCTATTAGATATATCTCTCTCTGTTAGACATCTATTAGATGCACAGGTGAAGAGGGGCGGTTTTGGGAAGTCCTCCAAAAGTGTCTTTTAAAATGCAATTCATGAGCTATGGAACTGATTAAACGTTTGATTAAGGGACAAATTTTTCGGTTCCTTACTCGAGCGATGGCGGACTTAAAAAATTTTGCTACGCATCAAACGAAGCCTGGCGACATGACAGTGGCAAAGCCAGGAATTTCGTTCGAGAAGGGCTCCAAAAACAAGGGGGAAAATTTTTGGAAAACCGGGCGCCAAGTAATGGGTTTTAAACTAATTTCATCACTTTTCATAATCGAAAAAACTTAATTTTTGAAAGAAACATTTCGTAAATTCCTGATTTCTCAATATTTTGTTTTCTTTAATGAAGGACAATAATTGCGTTTTTATATTTTGGGGGGATGGGGGGGCATCCGGACCCCCTAAAACCCCCTGGCTATGCAACTGCCTGGCGACTATGCCAACTATATCTGTATATTGTCTATTTTCATCTATGAATGGATGTATATCTAATAGATGTCTATAACACATCTATTAGATGTGCTGTTGACGAGGGGCTGTTTTGGATACATCTCCGAAAGTGTCTTTTAAAATGCGATTCATGAGATATGGAAGAGATTTAACATTTGATTAAGGGACAAATTTTTTTGGTTCCTTACTCGAGTGATGGCAGACTTAAAAAATTATGTCACGCGTCGAACGATGCCAACTGCATGACGTCAGCAATCATCCGTTCCCCCTAGCTGCCATTCCCTTCGCTGCCGTTCCCCCTATTAGAATTATGGTGATTAGTACTAAAACCATAATTATTATAATTACATAAGATTGTTCCTCCCTTAACTGACAAGGGGAGACCACGTACCTTGCTCCGCCTTTTTCAATGCCGTATTTTTAATGGCATTCGGAATGGCGAACACATCTCTGAACTGATAGTGGTTCCATTGAATGGGCCTTAGTTTGGCTGTAATTTATCAATTTCCGAGCGGTATTTTTAACAAGCATTACATAGTTCCTAAATAGCTCCCTCTCCAAATCAGGATCAGTTGGTCTAGTGATGGGTGCGTGCGGCTATCACATGGGGGGCCCGGGTTTTATACAGTGTTATATGGCATTTTGCAGTTTTCATTTTGATCATACGGCGACAAGTTTTTCACTAATGTTAATTGCAGCAAGCATAGGCAAGAGGAAAAATTTTTATAGACACAGATAAGTATAAAACATATGGATAAGTAGTTATCTAATAGACATCTACCGTAGATATCTATTAGACATGCTGCTGTTTTGACAATAATATATCTAATAGATATCTATGATAGATGTCTATTAGATAACTATTTATCTATCTGTAGATATCTATTAGATATCTAATAGATGTTTATTTTCTGTGTGGGTTGTATTGGTCTTCATCAAATGCGTATGTATCCAGTTATGTAGAGACAAATAAAAACCACCTTGTATTTCCAACAAAATCTTCTCCAGGTACTGTCGGTGAAGACTCCATCAACTTGTTCTTACAGGAATACAGTCATGCATTGAAATTTTAAATGAGAGATTGGAGGCCATGATGATTCAAATGAGAAATGTGTACATGTCATTTCTATACTGCAAGTCATTATGATTGCCTTGTGGTAGTTTTCTTAATGTGATGAAAACTTTTGTTTCGGGCATTTAATGTTTATTTTGTCTACTTAATGCTCTAGTATTATTCAAAAAGACACGCATGCTTTGAGAAAGAGTGCTTCTACTTGATTATTGAAATTTCTTTATCTTCACGTTTGAAATGGGGTCAATCAATCAGACTGCAAATCACAATTAATCCATTGAAATGATTTTGAAGATGCATGGGTAAGGTGAATGAAGACGAAAGAAATCGTCACCATCATGACATTTTATCATAATTTTTAAATGAAAAATATGAAGTTGCAGCAGCCCACTTTTCACGAGTTAGCGAAGTAATTACTCAAGCAGCAATCAGTGGGTATCCCAACAATATGCAGACAACATATTCGGCATTAACATATAACATCCACGCAATATCCATGTTAATCCAATCAATATTGCATGGATATCTGTCTTATATCCAAAGGACCAAGCAAACAACATTGCAGCGATGTCCAACAGTTGACATGGATGGACAGTGTACATATCACAATATCTCTAAGATAAATTCACAATATCTAATGACAAGGGCGTACCCGGGATCATAACTAGGGGGGGACAAGCCAAGTTGTGACATTAGTTTATGTGATTGTTTCCTTGAAAAAATAGTTTTATTTTAGTTACATATCATTTTTCATGGGTTTAAAGAAAGTTTGTTGTATAATTTTGTTCCTATTCAGTACTGATTTTTCTTTAAGACTTTTGCAATTTCTGCTTCTAGGGGGAGGGGCGGCTGCCCCTCGCTGGGTACGCCCATGCCTAATGAGTAGGTGATTAGTGTTGTTATTATGATTTTTGGTACTCCCCAGGCAGTGGAGTAGCCAGGGAGGGAGGGTTTGGGGGATCCAAATCCCCCCAAAACATAAAAACAATAATTTTCCTTCATAAAAAAAAACAAAATATTTTGTTAACAAATGAAGTTTTTTCGACAATGAAAAGTGTTAAAATTAGTTTCAAACCCTCTACTCAGTACCCAGTTTTTTCAAAAAATTTTCCCCCTGGTTTTGGACCCCCCGCCCTGAACAAAATGCCTGGCTATGCCACTGTCCCGAGGCATGCAAACAAAGCATTTGTACCTCCAATTCTATACAGAACATATGCTACCTGTGGATGCTAATTGGAATAACAATTTTTTTATATCACGGATATTACAACTTGGATATTTGCGTAATGTTATTTTTGCTACTAACTGTGGCTGTTAAAAATAGGATATCCATGCAACGTTGTCAAAATATCCATGGTGTAATGGCAATGTCTTTTAGATATTTGCATCAACCTCATTTAAATATGCGATGGATATCATCTGGAGCTTGGGTATATATTTGGCTCACTCACTCATTCTGAGAAAATGGCTCATTGAAGGGAGGAAACCTTCAGAAGAGCAGAAGCAACTACAGGAGGTTGATGAACGCAGACCAGATGGAGCTGAGGTGAGGTGGCAGGACATCATCAAAGAAAACGAAAGGCATTGATTGCGATTCGTTACCCACTATTAGTGTATTCATAATATGCAAATTATTTGGTTTTAGAACTACCGGTTTAGATGAATGGCAATGGTCAATTTTAACTGCATTTGAAAAAGGCCAGATTCGCGCCCATGCGATGCCACTCCACGTGACGTCACAGGGACCTAGTTTCTATATGGGTGGATGGGAGTTTTACATCGTCTGAGATTGCCAACGCATGCATGAGGCACAGAGCTCAGGGAAACATGTCTTAATAATCACTTATTAGAACTGGCTAAGGTCGGAAAGTTTTCTCCGTTTGATAAGGTATTAATAATCCTTATTTAAGCCAAGCGCTACCAGCTAGCAGGGTACTCTGCTACCTGATAGCATCCTGCGTCGTATCAGCACTCAAAGCCTTGCCTCAAGGTCACCTCACACGCCGACAGCGGGAACCAGAATGACGTCCCACGGCGTTTTACCAGCATTCATACCCAGCCGTCGCGTTTTAGTGTGCTTGAAATTTTTCACTTTTCATTTGATCGCAAAAAAAATATATCGTCATTTAAAAATCTATAAGCGTGAAATACGTACTCCAGGAGTAATAATCCTTCGATTTAGGCAATAAAAAAATAAAAGGAAACCACCCTATTATGCACAATGGGATGTGGGCCACAGGGATTGGTTTGGAGTGCTGGCAAGAATGCTGCCTTCACACCCTGTGGGTTTAGGGTTCAAATCCCCCTGCTGGTGGCTGAGAATTTTCAGAGGTTACCTGATCCCTACTTTAGTTGTATACAACAAGTTAAAATTTTGCCACGAAAAAATCATTTGTCTCATCCGAGATTCGAACCCAGACTTCCCGATTGCCGGTCAATTATGTTAACAGTTACACCACCAAGCTATTTCCTTCCAGGGTGAATCTGAGGCTGGGTTTGCCGAAGATGGTGTTGATTTCATAAGTCCACACTAAGGCACAGGATACGGAGGTAGTGCTTACAAAGCCAGTGTCGGATAAAAACCCAATTTAGTAGCTATTCCACGGAGGACCTGTGTTACCCAGATGTTAAGACTGTGTTACCCAGATGTTAAGCGAATTAGGCTGGGAGCCGCTGGTGACTTGGAAGTTGCACGCTAGGCTTAGATTGCTTGAACAATTGAGAATAGATTTCTTTAAGATCGACACAGAGAACATAATATTAGAGCCCCACTATATTTCCAGGTCCAATGGAAGTGATAAATTAAGAGAGATGTTTTGCTGAACGGATAGATATACGAATTCCTTTTTCCCCCGAACCATAAAAGACTTTAATAAACGCTAGTCCCAACTTCGTTAGAGCACTTCATTTTTTTTTAAAGCTGTAAATGGCTGGTGTCCTAGCACCCCCTGCCACACGCCTTTTAGGCGGCTTGCGGGGTATTATGTTGATGTAGACCTTTTCCAAAGCACTGCAAAGAACAAGTAATATGATGTGCTAGGGTGCACCAAGGATGTAATTCACCATGAAAAAAAATCATTTTGCTTAGCTGGGATTCGAATGTGGATCTCCCAATTGCTGGCCAGGTATGCTACCAGTTACGCCACCAAGGCGAATTTCAGACTGGGATTAACGGAAGGAGGCGTTGATGTCCCAAGTCCACACAAAGGAACAGGAGACGGAGGCCGTGCTTACTAAGCCTCTGTCAGAGAATAAAGACCAATTTGTTGCTATCCATGAAGGGTTTGCACCCATACTGAAGTAACTGTACTGAAATTCACCCTCTGACAAAATGGCTTGGAGGTGTAACATTTAAAGTTTTTAGGTGCTAACATTCCCGACCGGTAAGTGGAAGATCTGGGTTCCAAGCCTGGCCGAACCAAATGATTTTTTCATGGAAAATTTCATTCTTGGTGTAAATGTATAATTTTGCAACCACGCACGGGACTACATACAAAGTCACTTTTTCTATGTAGTGCTTTGGCCCTGCTGGAGTGTTATCTACATCTACATGATACCCTGCAAGCCACCTAAAAGGCGTGTGGCAGGGGGTGTTAGGACACCAGCCATTAAGACACAGATAAAAAAAATGAAGCGAAGTTGGGACTAGCGTTTATTGAAGTGCTTTATGGTTTGGGAGAAAAACGAATTCCCACATCTCTCTGTTTGACATAAAATCTCTCTGATTTTATCGCTTCTATTGGACCTGAAAATATAGTGTGGCTCAAATATTATGTTATCTGTGTCGCTCTTAAAGATATCCATTCTCAATCGTTCGAGCAATCTAAGCCTAGTGTGCAGCCTCCGAGTCTCCAGTGGCTCCCAGCCTAATTCGTATAACATCTGAGTAACGCTGACTGTATGCCTGTAACGGTTTTTGAGAAACTGTGCAACATTTCTTTGTATTTCATTCAGTTTGTGGATTAAGTCTTTCTGCACCAGATCCCATACGCTCGCTGCATATTCAAGGTGCGGTCGGACGAGTCTGAAATAGCACCTTTCTTTTACTTGCTCATCTGAAAATCTTCCCACAATAAGCTTGTAAAACTCCTATCTACTCGTATAGAAACTAGGTCCCTGTGACGTCACGTGGAATGGCATCGCATGGGCGTCAATCTGGCCTTTTTCAAATGAGGTTAACATTGACCATTAACATTCGTCTAAACTGGGATTTCTAAAACCAAATAATTTGTATATTATGAATAGGTACACTAATGATGGGTAACGAATCGCAACCAATGCATTTCGTTTTCTTTGATGAAGGGAACTACCCTACTACAAGCACATATAGTGTCTTATGTGACAAGAAAAAATTGATTTGCTCAATTTCATTGCAATAACTTGTTTATTATTATTATTACTTGTGCCTTTCCTGAATGCCTTGTCGCTCCCCTTCCTTCACATCCCTACTTAAATCCTCCACTTCTACTCACCGATTCCCGATGATGAAAGGATAACACTTGCAACAAGTGCATTATGGACACCAAGTAAATATCCTGAGGGAATCACACCCTTCTCCCAATTCCCTTTTTCTCATCTTCCCTCTTCCGTGTGCAAATGGAAGGATTCCTACCCTGACCCTTCTCACATTGGCACCCAAAATTCCATTTTATTTTTCTCCACTTACATCTAATCAAAACACCAATGAGAAGGACGATCAGACGGAAGCAAGGGCACTTGCAGTAATTCTGTTTGCATCGGGCACCTCAGAGATGATTGCTAGGATACTACGTCAGCACAACGTCCTAACAAGATTCACTTGTGTCACCATGACTGGAGATGTCCTACTGGGTTCAAAAGACGTTTTGCCGCACGACATTCAAGAAGGTGTCTACAAAGTGCCATGTTCATGCGGCAAAGACTACGTAGGAGAGACGTGTAAATCAATGAAAGTGCACATCAAGGAACACAGAAGAGCCACAAGAAATAAGCAATTTCAGCTCTCCGCCATTACGGAGCATGCATGGAGTGACCTCGGACACCAGATATTGTTTGACGAGGCAACAGTTGTATCAAAAGAAAATAGATATTATCCCAGGCTAATAAAGGAGGCTATCGAAATATTCAAGACACCTTAAAACATGAATAGAGAAGACGATTACCCTCTCCACAACTCGTGGAAGAGGGTCATACGAGAAAAAAGGCGACCAATCAGCCGCCAGCATGAAAAATTGGCGCCAAGAATGTACTATATAAGTCACCAAAAATTGAATCCCGACATCGACCTGAAGACGCCAGTTGGAACACCGGAGATACTGTCGTCGCAAAGAAAATGCACGCAGTGAAACCCAGAAGCATGGAGACATTTTCTCTACTTACATATACCCATAGCTCAGGCTACCCTTATGGAAGGGATACTTTCAATCTCCATTGTAATGGCCGTGGGAGTACCCGCTAAGTTGACGTCTACACAGGCAGGCCCAGGAGTGATTCAATGTGACAAACCTGGGCATGATTTTCATGCATCTATCCATTCCAGTTGCCGCATTGCAAGATTGGGAGCAGGATCAAAAGAGATAGGATGAGGAATGAGATAGTAAGGGATAGTAAGGGTAGGAGTGGTTGAGATCTCATAGGGAAGGTGCGAGAGGGATCGGTTACTGGGGTGCTGACTTGTGAAAAATATTGGGGGGCCCATATTGGGGGTCTTGTACCGGGAAATTTTATAAATATGTAGTTAGTTTTAAAGTTTTTTCTAAGTACTTTAGAAGAGTCATATGATCAACATTAGAACCCTGAAAACTCGATTCTCGATGACTCGACACTCTTGAGGAAAATTGACAAGCCTGACACATCTTTTCCTTCCCCTATAAAAAATGCTTTGAGGGGGCTCGGGCCTCAAATGGAGATGGCGCCACAGTTCAGTCGTTAAGAAGGGATGAGGATTATGTGGGGAAGTGATTTCGAAATTTGCTGATAGATGGGAAGGGAATGGGGGAAATACTAAAGGGAAGACTGGAGTGGACTTTGCAGAGAATGATTTAAGGGATAAGGGTTTCACTTAAATGTATACCGTGGTTCAAGTGACTTGGAAGCGACTATGTAGTTAACCCTTTCTAACCCAGAGCTATTTCTGGAAGAAATCAAATTTCAAGACTTTTCATTTTGAAAATTGAAAATTTTGGACCCAATCATAATTATTGTGGCAGCTGAATATTTCGTCATTACAATTTTCACCACAAAATAATGCGTAGTTTTGATATTTCCTGAATAGATCAAAAAACTTATACTTTTTTGATGTTGCTTAGAGGCAACATTGGTTTATAATGGTTTAAGAACAGCGTCCCCTAACGGGAACAGCTGCAGAGAAGGAAGAAGATCCATTCCATAAGGAGTGCACTGACGGGAATTAAGGGAATTTGTTAAAAAATTGGGGATCAAGAGGTCATTAAAAAAATTTCTTTCGGAAAATAAGGGACAGACTATAATGTAGATGAGTGAAGGGTCAGATGGCTAGGTCAATAAGAAATCGAGTCTAGGCTATCAAGGCCACAGTGAGAGATATTTTTTTGGGGAAGGGGACTTTACTTGGGTGGGGGAAATAAAGGGTTTGAGGGGGGAGTTTGAACCCCTAGGCCCCCCTATGGCCTGGTAGGCAATGAATGAGTTTATCAGGCAGTGGGTCATTACATCACAGAGTTGGTTTCACCACATTTTTATTAAGTCACTTTTTTGTCTGCTTGTTAGTCCTTCCGGACAAATTGTTACAACACAAATTCAATCCACTTCCTTATTGGCCATTGACTAAAAATTTTCAGGAACAAACGATAAAGCAGTGAAAATGCAATCACACCCAGGGCCGGCCTTAGGGCGGGGCGACCGCCCCGGGCCCCTCGCTTTGGGGGGCCCCACGTTCGTGAAAAAAATTAAAATATACGATAGTTTTGAAAATGCAATTTCAACTGTTACTGTATTGTTAAGTCCGTGCTAGACAAAGAATAATATTATGAAAAAGGAATAATAATGCCGTAATTTTTATTGTGCAATTGCGTTTGTCACATACTTAGCCAGAGAGTGGTAGGGATTCAAAATGCTTGAGTTTGTAGATGGGTCATAGAGTTTAATATTTTAAGTGAAGGGCCCCGCAATGAAGGTTCGCCCCTAGCCCCGCACCTGCTAGGGCCGGCCCTGATCATACCCATATTTATAGTTTTTTAGAAGCAGAGTATGAGGCACCAATTTCAACAGTTAACATTTGCATTAATCATTCAGCAAAAGTTTTAATGATTTCTGATTATTCATATTATATACTCCTCTATGATATGAATTATCGGACTTATATAATGTATTCAAATTATATGTTAAGTTTGTAGCGTGTCAGTCTGTCTGCATTTTGCACAGTCACTCTTTAGGGTCTACCTCAGCCTTATCAAGTGCTATGGGGATGCGGTTTGGTGCGTCCGATGCAGGATTTCAACACACCCATTATTGACTTGGTCCCAGCCTATAGTAGCTCAGCATTGTATAAAGTTGTGGGCAAACAAACTCGCAAAAACGGACAAAAAACAGCCTGGTCACAAAACGGGAGACAAAACAGTGGCAAGCCACAATTAATTCCTGTCTCCCCACTCCAGTGGTTCTCCTTTTCAAAACTCTAGTTGACTCAGGAGAGGGCAAAATGTAACGTTAGAAGGCACGCGGGGTGGCTCTCCAAAGAAAATCTTTTTTTTTCTCTTTACTTGGAATGATGCTGCTACGTTGGGTTCTTTATTAAAATGAGTCCACCAAATTAGACTGATAATAAATATTTACTTTTATACTATTTTTGACACTCAGCAACATATTTGATATTAACTTTACAACTTTGGGTTTCAAGGCATGAAATATCTTATTAAGCATGCTGAATGTAATGTTCTACTTGGTAAAAGAGAAAAAAAAATAATTAGCTCTCATGGAAGGAAAAAGCTCAGAGGAAGTCCTATGGCTTGGAGGTGGAATGTGGAAGGGCTCGTGGGGAGTAGGTGACACCCCAAAAACCCTTTAACTCGTTCCGATCCCGAAGTGGAATGAAAATTTTATGGGATACTGGCAGTATTTTGTCAAAATGTATGAGACTTGAAGGTGTAAGAACTAACAACGCTGTAGATACCACGATGTACGTTACAATATGGGTCAAAGAAGAACCATGGCGTGTCATTCACAACCTGCGTGCCCTTTCCCACGTTAAAGAGAGCCAGGCACTGGCATGCCACAAGGAATTCCATGTTTTCCCAAGCCCCCCGTGACCATTTCTCAATATTGGCCTATGATTCTCGCCAGTGGCATAACTATGGTGGGATGAGAGGGATATATCCCCCCCAAAGCCTCGGAGAAATAAAAATAATATTCAAAACTATTGTCTAGTTTGGACACAGTAAATTTTAACGTAACATTTTAATGAAACACAAATTTTAAGTGCCAAAATTATGTAAAATGTATTTGCAGGCATGTCATTTTTACGAAATTTTCCCAAACGGAGGGGGGGGGGGTTCGCCCTTCCTCATCCCCCCTCTTCTCACCCCCCAAAGCATATTCCTAGTTACTCCACTAATTATCGCGACTGGGTCGTGACAAGCAACAAGGTAACAACCGGAGCCCAGCAAGGTCAACCTGGAGCCCTATCCACTAAGCCAATCTCTCGGATAGTTCGTGGTCGGTTTTCGATTTTCGGAAAGACGTCATAATATCGGAATGAGCTATCAACTAACAATAAGATCTATCCGAACTTTCCGTCACGGAAACTCGTCCGAGAGCGGTCGAAATGACGGAGGGTCTCGGAAAATGATTTTCCGTTTCTCGGAATCGGAAAGTGATATGCCAGCCGGGAATTTAGAATATTTTTAACGCGAATGTGGTGTTGCAGAAACTGGTAAGAAGTCACAAGTAATTTTCGCGGTATGTGTACTAAAAATTATGGGGAATGAATGATTATGTACGGAGTTTTGAATTACATAAAGTTAGAGGCAAAACCAGTAGCTATCAAAGGCATTAACGCTTTTCAACAATATTGTAAATTTAGCCGAGTGACGGAAAGTTCGATTCCGAAATCTCGGAAACGAGGATATGTATTTACTGGATAGGGCTCCTGGGCGGAAAGCACTCAGGTGAGGTTGATGGTTGAGGGTAGTGGTGTTGGTTATTTTGTTAGCCTGAGTTCCTATTAGATCCACCCACACCCACCTGTGCGCTGTCGTCGTACGGAGGTGCTTCTCCCGTCGTCCGCCAGAGCGGCGCAGGCGTCGGGGCCGAGGCTTGCTCGTAGGGTGGCGGCTGTTCGGGCGGAGCGTCTTCGTACCTGGGGGGGCGGTCGCGCATCTTGCTGATCACGAAGTTCTGGATGCTGTTGGTGGTGCTCCCGTCGTCCGCGCTGCCCCTGGCCCCTGCCCCCCGCCCCAGGAAGGGCCGGCCCCCGTCGCCGCCCCTGCGCCGCACGCCCCACAAGCTGCTTCCGACGCCCCTGGGCCCCACCGAAATAAAATATTCTCATCAATGCTCTCATAAGAATGGGGTCGTTCGCCCATTTTCTCCTCGTTCTCAAATTTATTTATTTATTTATCAAATTGCCCTCATACAGCATAGTTTGCCATTTTATTGTGGCACAGTATAACAAACTTAAAAAGCACAAACACAATCAAACATTATAATTTAAAATAAATAACAACACATTGAAAGTAAACTTATTGACCTTAAGAGTTTCTATTAAGGTAGGAAAGAGCGCGGTTTGTAAAGGAGTGGTTTGGAGAGGAGAACGGGTCAATGTGATGTGGAAGGGAATTTATGAGGGAAGAGAGGCGGGAGAGGGCGGTAGGTTTGGTTAGTGACAATATGGGAATGGGCGAATATATGGAGAAGCGAATGCGTACGAGTGGGTCTGCATGGAACTTTAAAAGTTAGAGTGGATACGAGGTCGGGACAGTCTATGGCAGAGTTTAGAAGGCTATGTATTAGTTTTAAATCGGATTTGAGGATTTAATTTGGAATATTAGATATAGATAGAGTGTGCAAAACAGTATCAGCGGACATATTACGAAGATGAGGGACTCTGCACTTAACTATATTAGTGAAAATATTTGTCACCCTTTTAAGAGCCAGAATATTGGATGGGGCTGAGATTTTCCAAATGGGGGAGCAATACATTATAACGGGAATGACAATAGTTGAAAAATATGCGCGTAATGCTATCGGGTCTGCAATTTTTGAGAAGCGGTAGAGGAGGCCAAGGAGAGACATAGCTTTGTTTTTAATTTTTGTAATATGCTCACAGTAATTTAATTTTTGATCCATTAAAACGCCTAAGTCTTTGATGATGGAGACTCGTCTGAGGGAAAGGGAGTTTAAACAATACCTGATATCATAAGGGGACTTTTTTTAGCGAAATGGAAATTATGTTGCGTTGATTAGCGTTTAGGGGGAGTTTCCAGGTGTTGCACCACTCTGATACCTTGTTCAATGCATCCTCTAGGTTATGGCAGTCTGCGACGTTGTTGATTTGCTTAAAAATTATGTGATGAAGGAGGCTGGTTTATAAGAAGAGATAGGTTGGATGCCATAAAGATAAGTTACCGGTTTCAGTTGGAGTTACTTTAAAAAAATTAGTAATCAGTTACAAGTACTCGTTACAATTTCAAAAAGTAACTAGTTACAGTAACAAGAATAGTTGTAGTCACTTTAATCTACGGAAAATCGTAGTGTTTCTCTTCCTCATCTTTTCTTCTTGTAGAAACAGCAAATCGTGGTTTTGCTCGTAGTAGTGGGACCCGCCGCCCCAATGACTGGCTGGCTGGAGAAACTGGCTTCGCCGCTAAAAAGGACTACGCGGAGGAACACCCTAAAGCCGTTACCAGTGTGGAGAAACGCCGCGTAAACCTCAGATTCAATTAACAGAGGAAGCCTGTTTGCGTGTTCACTATGAGTTTCCATACGGCCGCATGACTAGGGACCAAAGTTATCCATGGATAAAACACAAATGGCAATTTCCAGACTATATTTAATTTAACACATAACGACCGACCATGGTTTCGACTCCTTGTGTCATTTTCAAGGTAATCCAACAAAAACTCTCTCGGTATATATACCCAGGCCAAAGGTAGGAGGTGGGGGGCATATGGAATTGGAGTGTGGGGAGTGGGAGGGGGAAACAGTTTAGGTGAACAAATGAGTGAAGGCCGAAACCAGAAGACATATCTACAACAAGAGGAGCGTGAGTGAAGGTCAGAGTTTTGACGTCTGAAACGATTTTATGCGACCAAAGTTAGTTCACTGGGGCATCTAATGGTCGCGAAGCCGGTAGTTCTACTTCTGGTTGCGACCTTTGCGTCGTTTTCTTATTACCTTTCGTTAAATCAGGTAATAGAACTTCTGCGGCAGTACATCCTGCAAGTTAGGCATACCTCTTGACACTGTCAAAGTGAAAACATAACTCAAAGGATACTACATTTAACTATTAGGGTGCCTTCACAGTTCGGCGTTGCGTTGACGCCGCGGCTAGCGAGCCAATCAGACCCCGTCTTTGAGAATTGATGACGTCACGTCTCCAGCTCGTTGCGTCGTCGCAGAAAAACTGAACCTGTCGGATTTTCTCTGCGTGAAGGCGGCAGGAAATTCGTTCGTTCGGTACACCGACGATTTCGAATTGGTGTTTGTTTATGGGAAGCTTAGGTATACAAATATGCAAGATTAGCTCTAATGGGAGTGACAAATGCTGTTTATTTCATTATTTACTATTATTTTGAAGTGTTAAGCTTAGATATTTCGTACTTTTCCTAAACATAGGATAAATGTTAACCCTGAATTAGATTACAATCACCGAGGAGCGTAGATTAACATTAACATACCCGTCATTGGTATCAAAAGCTAAATACAGCGTGAGAGCTTCTTGTTGGTGACTACGGTCGTTTAAATTCCAATTGATATCTAATTATTGTTCCCTCATGATCTACTCAGTTAGAGCTATTTAGATAACGTGACTAGGACAATCTGTTTGAACAACAGTTATCATTAATAAATATACCTGATAACATTCCACGTTACTCATGTTCACTGAGTGTATGTAATTTGTTATTTTTTTAATATTATTCCGAGTTAGGAAATAAAATATAAAGGTCATAATAATGCATAGGCAAGGGCCATCATTAAATGCATGATTATCGACATTATGGTCGCCATATTAACTTCAAATGCTATTTATAGTTAAGAAGAATATTTTAAGAAATGAAATTGCGTAAAAATACACAAAACAACACATGTATTGTGCGTTTGGCTCGAAATCATACGATGATATGCTCCCAGGCCGATTTTTAGGAGGCAACGCTTTTTGCCTTTCATTTGTTTTCGCAACGCAGAGCTGTGAAGGGCTCCAACTTGCTGCGATGAGTTAGCTCCGCCCCCAAGTATGCAACGCCGAGCTATGAAGGCACCCTTAACCGGTGAAAACTATTACTTAACTAACTAATGAACAAACCTTCGGTTCAAACCTTTTTGCTGGGGTACGTGTTCACAAGACGTTTTCGGTCTATACGCAGCCAGTCTCTCCACCCACGCCGTCGTTGGGGCTATTGGTTCCCACTACTACGAGAAAAACCACGATTTACTGTTTCTACTGAAAGGAAATATTCACCTAAGAGGAAGAGAAACACTGCGACTTTCCGTAGATTAAAGTGACTGCAACTGTGCTTGTTACAGTATCTATAATTAATTTTTGAAATCGTAACGATAAATGGTGTGTAGCGGGGTATGAGCTGATCCCGTGCGCGGTAAACGGAAATCGTTTTTCCATTGTTTTCTGCTCAGGGTCTTCCGCTCACCGTCATTAGTGATGAGCGATATATCGCTAACTGTGATTGAATAACCGTTACTGAAAAGTAGCAATCACCGCTGGTGACTTGATACTCGAAATCACCGTGACTGAGATTCGGTGAAGATAGCCCTGCTGGTGATAGACTGCTACCTAGTGATCAGCGATGCATCGCTACCTGTGATTGAAGAGAAGTAGCCGATCACTGCTGGTGACTAACTCACTGAATACCTACTATAAATCACTGCGACTGCGAATGCGGTGGAGATAGCTTAGGCTGCTACCACTGCTACCAACATTATAATAAGGATGTCTTATTCATCTTTTATGATGAATAAGATATACTTTACGAAATATCGCTAACGGTTTGAATATATGATATGTTTAAAAAATGCCGACGGGATTTCAATGATTGCCCCTTCTCATTTCCTCTACCAGATCAAATTTACTCAATTATCGTAATATAAACTCAGAATCAGATATTTTCCCTCAAATAAAATATTATGCCTAATTTTCCAATTTTCAATAAGTTTATTCGTTCATTCCTTGGAATTGGACAAAGTAGCAGGAAAGCAGCGCCACAAATCACCGCTGACTTTTAAGAGTGATTCTCGTCGGTGATCGCAATCACAGTTAAGAATCACCGTTACTGATGAGTAGCAGTCACAGGTAACGAAGTGATTGGAAAATCACAGTTCCGCTCATCACAAACAGTCATACTTCTCCTTTGGAGCCAATCGTGGGACACATTTGGCGGGTTGGGAGGGGGGTGTCGCGATTAATATAGAACCATATCACCATACCTGCTTTGCTCTTTTACCTAAAAATCCTGCCATGAATTTCAAGTTTATTTCTGCATGTATCTTTTGACAATGTGAATTGTGATTTACATCATTTAAGGACAAAAAAACTGATTGATTCATTTCTCACCTGTAACACATTTTCCAGACGAGCACGGCTAGCGCCATGACAGCGACCACTAGCGCCGCCCCAAGCGCAATCTGCGCCGCCGTCATGAACTGCATCCGAATTTCCTCCCTGTACGGAAAGCATGATAAAAAGTGACATCACTGTGGCATTTTTTAGTGTCTCCCCCCCCCCCCAAAATTTCTGGTAACCCCCCCCCCCCCCCAGAAATTCCTCGGACTTCCTCCGAACTTATCCGCAGAACTTAGCGCGATAAGTCCTTAGCGGGAAAAGTCCGCGCGCATTCCGCATTGCAAAATTGAAAGGGAGGAAATAATCCTGTCTTTGTATTCTGTGCTGTAAGGTTTTCGATGATTCAGTCGTCTTAAATCCCTTCTCAAACATTATGATGCCAATGCCGATGGGACTGAATGCAATAGGGTAGCTTCCTTCATCAAAGAAAACGAAAGGCATTGATTGCGATTCGTTACCCACCATTACTGTATTCATAACATACAAATTATTTGGCTTTAGAATTCCCAGTTTAGACGAATGGCAATGGTCAATTTTATTCTCATTTGAAAAAGGCCAGATTGGCGCCCATGCGATGCCACTCCACGTGACGTCACACGGACCTAGTTTCTGTACGAGTAGATAGGAGTTTTACATCGTCTGAGATTACCAATGCATGCATGAGGCACAGAGCTCAGGGAAACATGTCTTAATAATCACCTATTAAAACTAGCTAAGGTCGGAAAGTCGGTCGGTTCGTTTGATAAGGTATTAAATAATCCTTATTTAAGCCAAGCGCTACCAGCTAGCAGGGTACTCTGCTACCTGCTAGCATCCTGAGTCGTATCAGCGCTCAAAGCCTCGCCCCAAGGTCACCTCACTTGCGGCAGCGGGTACCAGAACGACGTCACACGGGATTTAACCCAGCATTCATATTTAGCCGTCGCGTTTTCGCACGCTTGAAAATTTTCACATTTCATTTGATCGTGAAAAATAGATATCGTCATTTAAAAATCTAAGAGCGTGAAATGCGTACTCCAGGAATAATAATCTTTCGATTTAGGCAATAAAAACTAATAATAAACCACCCTATTCCAGCATCATGTATACCGACCTCAACAAGTCATTCTGGTATGAGTATATCCTATGTGTTTACTTCTTACAATTTTAAGAAACGTATGTTTAAAAAAACTCACGTTTGCAATAGGCTCACACGAGAATCATAAATAAATAAATTAAACTTCTTCTTGCTCTAGTGTGGGAACACAGAAACACCTAGTCATACAGGAAAAATAAACGTTCTAGCTTGAGAAAGATGTGCTGCGTCCCATGGAAAATTCGAAGTAACTGTTCCCCGTAGGTTCCCTCCTTTTATTTTTCTTTTTTTTCCTGCAAAACTAAGTGTTTCTGTGTACCCACCCTAGGGCAAGAAGAAGTTTAATTTATTTATTCAAATAAAAAATACAAAATATAAAAATTGTGAGAACAAAAATTGTGAAAATAATATTTAATTATAAAATTACTTTTATTAGGTTTGTGGAAATATGCATAAAAATACAAAATATGAAAAAAATAAGAAAAATAACATTGCTTAATAGAATTGCTCTTTCGAAGAGAAAAAAGCCTTGAAATGTAAAAATTGGAAAATTGCATATAATTACTTTTTCTCCGAATCAAAGTTTTATAATAAACGTAATCGTTTAGTTTATAAGTTTCTGCGATCACAAACAACACACTGCCCATGCGACACAAACAGATGAGTGCAAATATTTGTTTACTGGCTGTTTTACCGGTACAGTGGTAATCCGCCTACAGATAATGTGTGTAATTAAGCGATGGTAAAAGGGACGATGGAAATGAATCAGAAAATGATTTATCGAGCGATCACTCTTTGGAAGCCCTGGAAACCTCTGGAAAGAGCTATCACTCTTAAGGCCGTTTTACACGGTACACGGAATTGTGCAATCTGACGCACGTGCGAAGGCGCAATCAAAATTGCGTCGTTTAAAGCGGTGAATTGCTAGAACACATGCGAGAATGCGTGGATGCGAGACGGCAAAATAGCCCCTGTTCTAATTTCGTTCATGCATTCGCGCAATTCCACGCCATTTTAGAAATTAATGCAGCTCTAACCTGCGCAATTCCGTGCCCCGTGTGAAACGGCCTTTAGAAACGGAAATAAATGATGTTGTGATTACATTGGCTCACCCGCAATAGCTGCCTCCATCTTGCGAGCTGCACGAGCAGTGTCCATCGGAGCAGTAGAGGCCGAACTCGCCGCAGTCGAATCGGCAATATTTGGCAATACCTTCGAAGCAAAACGAGCGCAATTTAGAAAAGCGATGAGAAAAAACCAGCGATTTGGATCCTCACTTTTGATTGGGAATATTTAGGCACCTCGGTAGGGGGCCAGAAGCCGATGAGTAGCTAAACCAGCGTGGATGATGGTTCGTTTAATCGCACTAACGGGACAAATGGCACAACGAGTGTAAAGGGACCAGTGTCATTGGCGCAGCGAGGGGGTGTTTTAGGGGTTAAACCTCCCCCCCACAGCTCAGAGAAATGCTTAAATTTAATCCATTTTACTTAATTGGATTGATATTACTAATAGAATAGTGTAAGGATTAATAAAATATCCATCAGAAAGCCGTAAAACTCACCGTTTTGAACCATTTATCTTAAAAATCTGGAATTTATTAATCTCGCACCTACCGCTTATCCTGGTGGGTATTCCACACCCCAAACACCCCGGATTTAGTTGCATCTAACCCCCCCCCCCCCCCTCCCCAGCCTTAATTCCTGACTGCGCCCATGACCAGTGTAGCCACTCCAGCGTAAAGACCTGGTTTCGCGGTACCCGTATGAATTGATGTCTGTCTGCGTGAATGACTTCTGTGGATCGGAACGGGACATTTACGAATACATGAACAAAATTAAAACAGGCTCCATTTTCCGTTCATGCATTCGCTCAAGTTGGGTTGGTTGCACACGGCGCATTTTCTTGCTCATTCACGCGTTCATACATTTAGACATTAACTCGTACGGAGGGGCGGTCATGCCAGATCGGCTGGTCGGCGATCGCCGAGGGCCCCGAGCTCAGGGGGCCCCCAGAGTAGCCTGGATTGTCGATAATACACTACATAGTTCATTACCCTCGTAATCCCATGAGGGAGTAGCGTAGAGAACAGCCATTCAGATGACTGTGGGGGCCACGAGCTTCGGGGGCCCCCCACAACGCTCGCGTATGTCATGAAGCGGCCGGCATGCGCTGGGGCGCTTATCGCGTCTCATCTCTCTCTCTCTCTCACTCTCTCTCCTGTCCCACGCTCAGACCAAATACGACGACGAATTCGTGTGAAACTCGCTCGTGAGAAGAGACCACGGTGGCAACCGCAAGTGCGACCGTGCACACATCAATATAATTTTGGGAACTGATACGGATCATGTGACATTCCATTTTCGCCTCCGTCCACTCTTCCCAAAGTCTCGAGTTCCGTAGCGAAACCCGATATCCCCGCAGGTGTTTCTGGGTAGTCGATACTTCCAATCCATTCATTAAGAAAAAATATCAGATTACAATGTCTGGGTTTAGTTACTCATCTCACTCCTCTGAGCTTTTGACCAAGGGGTGTCTATTACCGTGGGACTCAGTGCCACGGACTGGAAGTAGAGATGGAAGCGTTGTTGGAGGGGGAAAGTTGCCTCGTGCAGCACAATACATATTCTCTATTTTTCCTCAAACAGATCGCGAAATCCTAAGTAGTTCAGTGAATGCTGGTTTGGTTAGTGAGAGACTTTCATCCTCTTTAAAGTGTTTATGTGAAACGTGCTTACAAAAGCGGAGAGCAGAAAAGAAATGAGAGGAAGAAAAAACTCTTTTATGTTAATAATATCTCAAAAAACTTCACTGCTTGGCTGAACAAGAACAGTGGTTCCTATATCGATTTACTACACAATGAGAGTCTACATACTTCAGATACATTGGGATATTCGTATTTTCATTTTAATAGTTTAAAAAATACCGTCTTGTGACGTGCTTCGAGTCAACTTGCAGTGCGGTTCTTCCTTATCTCCATATTCACGTTTATTTTTTAGTTCGTTTTGTGCATATATTTTTATTTTTTTGTGCGATTAGTTTCTATTTTCAACATATTGCGCCAAACGCAAGGAATAGAAAGAAACGATCTACTTTTGCAAAACCTGCAGTGATACGCCTGATGCCAGAGGCGAATCTAAATTTGGACCAAAGGGAATTCTCTCCTGCCGAAAGGGGATTCGGGGATACAGGATATTTGGGATTTTCAAGACTCAAAAACGGCTGTTTTTGACTAATTCTTTGATAAATATAGACACTACTGCGCGCACGTAGAAGGTCGTTTTGTTAGTGAAAGTTTTAAGGTGGTCATCTACATCTACACACTACCCCGCAAGCTGCCTCAATAGGCGTGTGGCGGGGGATGTCACGACACCCGCCCGCGCCGCATTCATATAAAAAGAAATGTTCTAACGAAATTACGCCTAGCATTTATCAAAGTCCTTCGTCGTGCGCGGGAGATCTAGATCCGCGCCTATCCGTTCGCCTGAATATCTCTCTTATTTTATCGTTTTTGTCGTTCCTGGAAATGTAGCGGGGTTCTAATAAGATGATCTCAGTTTCGCTCTCAAAGATATCCATTCTCCGAGTTTCTAGCGGCTCCCAACCCAATTCATTTTACACCTTTATAACGCTTTCTGTTCGCCTCGTAGCAGTTCTTGACGAATCACGAATCTTGATAGGTTGGAGGGAATGAGGCCTTCAAGAGGAAGGACTCCACGGAAACCTCTGCTATCTATCTAATATCTATCTCTGAAATATAATGATCCAAAAAAGGTAAGACATTCATCTCCTGAAATATTCTTCTGGATTGTCAGCAGGCGCATTGCTTCCGTTTCTTTGACGTAGGTATGCATGTTCTCTGTGTTGATATTTCAAACCCCATCTGCTCAAGCTCATCTGCCACTCGAGGGAAGTTTTCGGTAACACTGCTGAATTCCAGTTCGGCTTCGAGTCAAATATAGGCGATAATTAATGAACTTCAATAGTTTAGAGTTGACCTTAATTGCTTATTTTGTATTTGTTACCTTAAGTGCGTAGATGCTGGGAGTATTACATAGTATAGTATACAGTTTTCATAATATATTTTCATATACTTAATACAGTATTTTTTACGAGTCCCTGAACACATAATCACTTCGAAGGAAAGCACAAAAATAATTGAATTATTGATTGGGTTTAATAATATTTGGCAGTTACTGATAAAACTACATTTTTAATTACAGCTTCTCTAATATAAAGAACAAAATCAATATAAATATAAATATTTCCTAATATTTTACCTGATATTTTCTTCTCTATCCGACATTTTTAATTGGTGAGCTAATTTATATGGACGAAACGAATTGTCAAACTTGATCCTTAAAAAATAGTTTGAGATATGCTAGTTAATTCAGGCTTAAATTTTTGTACAAAATTAGTAAGTACTTACTTCATTTTTTGCTCGAGTTTTTATCTACACTTTAAAACAATAACCAGCGAGCATGGATAAAAGCTACGTACTCGTGACTTTACCTATTAGCCATGCAAATATTAATTAGACATAGTTATTACATATCAACCAAAAGTCTTTATCTGGCCCCAAAATGTGTTTCGTAATATTTTGCATTTTTACTTTTGCTTTTTAAATGGGTTATTTGAAAAGGTTATTTTGGAGGTTTATTAAATTTCAGAGCATTTTCAGGGAACAAATTCACTACATAGATAGTAGATCCATGATGCATAATCAAATGTTATAAGCTGTTAAGTTCTCACTTACAGAATTCTTACAGAATTTTATTATTTTTATTTTATCACTTTTTTTTAAGAGCCAAAATAGCGTCAAAATCCATTTCCGAGCATGCCCATTGCACATTCCTATAATTTTACGATTGGGGGGTGGGGCGGATCGTCCGTTGAGGGGGGATCCATCATGAGCTCCAGCCGAGGGCCCCCAATCTACAGTGCTGTGCGAGAGTCTCCCCTTAGTGGTCGAGACGAGAATTTCATTTCTCGGCATTGTCGGGACGAGACTCTCGGCGCGGCGAGAGTCTTTAAATGATCGACCGACTGCAGGACTTCTTAAGAATACTGAATCAGTAAACTCTGAATCAGCTGTAGTCAAGGGGGATGGCTCGTCAAATTCAATTTCATGTTCTGCTTGCCAGATGAATTTGCATTATTCAGTAGTTTTGTCGGGGACATGTCTTGCACTTGCAAAGAGCAAGTCAGGAACGTTCATTCCTATTCGTGCTCTAATTGATCCTGCTTCTCAAGCAAGCTTCATTGCAACGGACTGTCAGCAACGACTAGGTATTCCTCGCAGATCATCGCTGGTCAATTGTTTTGGTTTAGCCGCTACTCCGATTACGTCCACCAAGGGCACTGCCTCTGTTGTTATTCGACCGCGTCAACGGGGTCCTGAGCTTCAAGTAAATGCCATTGTTATACCAAAGATAAGCTCAACACAACCCACGGAGCAAGTCCCGGATAGAGTACGCCATCATTTTGAATTCTTAGAATTGGCCGATCCGGAGTATTATAAATCAGGGCCAGTTGATATTTTGCTCGGCGCAGATATGTATTCCGATATTATGTTGGATAAGCCAGTGATTCGTTACGACTTTTACGGATTTATTCAAATTATAAATTTTTTAAGGATTAATGGCATTAAATAAAAGTAAAAAGAGTAAAGAGTTGATAATTCTATTAGAGGTGCTAGTTGCCTTCGTCGGGGGGAGGAAAGGGACGGGCGAACGGACCCGACAGCTACCTGTGTCTGTCGGTCCCATCATCATCATCATCATTGGTCAACAATCCTACGATTGGTTTGACGCAGCTCTCCACTCTATTCTCCTATCACCTAATCTTTTCACACCCACGTATTTCTTCTCTTTCACATCTCTCTTTACAGTCGGTCCAAACAGCTTTTTTTTGGCGGTCCTTTCCTCCCCTCTTTTGCTCGCGGCTCAGGTACTTCGCGGGTCCTTGCGCCAACTTACGGTATACACACTATAAGCCTGGCTTCACGGCAGAGAATTCATGCCCCCTCCATTCACCTAAATGCGATTCACGGTGTTATTCTGTGCTTCCACCCTTCGCGGTACAATTTCCTTCAAGATACGTACAATCCAGTGGCGGCTCGTGAGTCAAATGCTGGGAGGGGCACACTCCACCGCGGGGTCAAAATTTTTGAATATTTTGTGTATTTTAGTGAGTTTTTTTAGGCAATCTAGAGACCACTAATACACAAAACAATCGCTAACACTAACTCGATTAACTCAACTACAACTAGGCCTATTTACATTAAAACAATTTATACATAATAAGTGAAATGGTCACAGAAACAAGGTATTCTGCAACACTGCAACACCAAGATTATACGGACACCGGGTGGCGCGGCGATGTCAACTCACTAGATAAGTCGTTCTGCGCATGCTCGGGCTGCGCACAGTGGTCCCATATCGAAAAAAGCTGGCCAAAAGTCATTTTTTCGACTTTTTACGGGGAAGTTTTCAATTGTGTATTCGGATTCAGGATATGGCCTACAATATTTCATACCTGATAGGTCTGTGTGATTATTATGTTGATCTGTATAACCCGTCAAACATGGGCATGTTCAGCCAAAAACGCCCGACGCGTAGAAATAGTCGATTTTAGGGAAATTCAACTTAATAAATGACTATTTTAATTTCATTAGATTCATCTGTCAATTTTAATTCAGTAATTTTGTATATTTTTGCACAATATCATGGTAAGTTTTGTTCGTTTCAGAATTTCTTATAACAATATTTAATTATTTATAATGATAGGCTTCGCTGAGGGCGGCTGGCCGGCGGCCGGCGGAAGACCGAATGGCATTATCGCTCAAATATTCCTGTATCGGTAGTCGAACTCGCATGGTGTATACTTAGCATAATTCTATATCCTATGAGATTACATACATCAAGTGTTTCACGCCTATCGTATGCAAACTTTACGTTTGTGCACTCACCTTCAAATATTCATGAAACCGATGAGGGCCGGTTTTCATGCTCTTAATGAGAAACATTATGAGTGATCAAAAGCGACTAGTTAAGTCCTTATGCGAGAACCTTACAGTTATCACTAGATGCTTTTCTCTGTAAAACTTTCCTCATATTTTTATAGAGAAGAGATCCCTTACATGCTGTACAGCGTTGTCAGCACGTTATTCCGGAATAAGGTCTTGGCTCCAAGAAAAATAAATGCTCCCTAACCCTCCCTTGCCGACCCAGTTCCGCCAAGAATTGTTCACAGGATCATTTCAACAGCCCGTAGACATAGCTAGGATGGAATGCGGAGGGAAAAACTCGTCTGAACCCACCAAGGGTGCGTGCATCTTGCAAGTGAATTTTTTCCTCATATAATAATGGAATGAGGATATCGGCCTCCCTCACTCTGACCATAGCATGGAATTGGTGACTATTTCCCACTCAGTTTTATTTAATGATTTTCTTAGTATACAAGTGCTGTGCTCCGAACTGTGTTAACACTGCTAACTCGAGAATCCTCTCATGTCCAGATAATTAAAGCACTTGGTTTGCCAATGTTTGGCATTCAAATTTCAGGATTCGGCGGAAACTCAGAGGCAAGTCTATATAAGCTTGAATGTCTTTTATTCAATGTCAAATCATAATTTCCGGTTTTTTATTGGTTAAAAAAAGACACTTTTAAAAATCTCATTCATAGTTTCAGCCGTAAATGCACCTGTTAAATGTGAATTATGGGTGCAGCAAATTTTTCGTACCTTCCGGTGTACAATAAAAATACAGAGAGAAAAGAATATTCATAAGAGAAGAAGAAATATGTCGTGGAATATTTGGAAACAGGATTTCGACTGAATGAAATCAAGCATGCCAAAAATATTCTGACGCGCTTTATGCGAAGAATTTTTTTCCCGAAATACGTGAGAAAGTGGAATCTAAGCTCGAGGACAGATGAGCATTTCAGAGAGACGTTCAAAAGCTGGTTGGAGAAGGAATTGAAATTCCCTCTAGAAGTATATCAATATCTCCCTCTCACATCTAGTGAGTGAAAATGATTACCGTGCATGCACAGTCGGCGAATAATGAGAAACTTGCATGGGTCGTAAATTGCTCTAAAAACTATTTTGAATAAGTCAAATGGATACATTAGCTCGCAAAAATACCTTCAGTTTCTCCATTCAACATCAAAAGAAATAAAAAAATTGCATTCAAAATCGAGAAAAATTTCTGAGCCGACCACTGCGCGAAGACACCCGAGCGTTGCCGAGGCCAGGCGAGACGTCATAGGTGCCTAAACAACCGTAGGGAGTTGGGAAATACGCTGAGCGCATGGTGTAAAATTTGTTTTGAGGGAGTATTTAGCCGCTCATCGTCACTTTATTTTGTTCTGTTATTGTTGGGCAAGTTTTCCTATTGCTATTGTGCCTAGATTATTACTTGGGATATTAATAATGCGGCATCGGGATGATGAAGTACAAGCGTTTCACTTCGTATGTTTTAGTTATCAGAAAAATGGATGATAACGTTGCCACTCGTTCGAAAAGTACACCTGAAATACATCTACATAATACCCTGCAAGCCGCCTAAAAGGCGTGTGGCATGGGGTGTTAGGACACCAGCCTTTTTTTAGGACACCAAAAATTGATGCCACGACCCTCATGGAATTTGTTAAGACAAATTATTGCTATACGTCGGCGGCAAATCGAGATGTAAAAGAAACTTGTAATACTAGAGGATAACGATCGTAAGCTGTGCTGTTGACATTAGAGTATGCTGTGCTGTTGAATTTTGCAACGCCGAATTAGCGGAGAAGGTAGTCCTATCCGTCCTACGGTACGAATTCACAGCAAAACAGTCTGCACACAATCCACATGTGAGATCGCGAATCGGTTCCGCTGCCAACACACACACAAGCTACAACCTATTTCAATAATATTGGTAAATCCATAAACAACATACTAGCATATACCATAAAAATATAGTGGGAAATAGGCAAATACTCTTATCAAAACTGGAAGTCACTGTCACATTCTTATATTCATCACGTACAACTTACAATAACAGAACTCGTTATGATGAAAACAACTATTTATTCACTGATTTAAACCCTTAAATTAGCCCACACAAGTGACACAGGTGACTTTTCTCACTACTCTTTGTTGGAATAATGGAATAACAAACTTCACACACAGTTTTTATTTCAATAGCGTGATCGTGAAATGTCATATCTACGGTGAACAACGGAGACTAGCACGCCACTGACAATTGTTACACCACTGTTAGACATTTATCGATAGCGTAATAGCACTTTTTACAATTCAATCACGATGGAGCACTGATATCTCTTGGCCGATATTTTTCAACCTTGTCAAACTTTGTGCATTACAACCACTGGCACTGTGATTATTAGCAGTAGCTTAACGGGAGATGTCACGTTGAAAATAACACTATTTTGGCGCAAAAATGTTCCTAGATGTCTCCAATCAGCGAGCAAAAGTTGCATTGACTGAACTCTACCCCATAATACAAGCACAGAGAGTCCTAAATGACGAATTCTCCTGTACCTACGAATAAATGGATTAAGTTATTGTATATAAAAGCTAAGCGGACATTAGTAGACTTCAAATACGTTCTAATTACATACTTAAATGAATGATATGCCGTCGATAACATCAACTTACAATTAACGTATCCCCCTTCCAATGGTCGTGGCTCAGACTCCTACAACGATGTTATTTAGGTATTATAAAATTTTTGGTTTAACTGCTCCAGTTTTATATGTTATGCCCTTACTCAGATATTAATATTATAAATAATGCAAAATATGAGGGCTTCGAAGCCTCTATCGTCGGATATTTATCTTAAAAGATAAAATAATCAACACGTCTAACAAACGAAGCTCTCACAACTGCAGGCAACTATTACAAACAATCACAACGATAGCTTCGCGTGATGTTTAGGCACCTTTGACGTCATCGAGGCTTCGTCGGCAGTGGCTTGGGGGGTGGGGGAGTTTTTCCCGCGCTTTAAAATTCGTTATATTTATCATTAAATATCTCGAGAAGGAAAACTCAGATAAACATGCGGTTTTCTTTGTTGTATTCAGAGAATAATTTTCTGTCCGCCTGTGAAATTAAAAAAAATCATGCAAGTTCCCCATTGCAGTATGTAAAAATACTCATTCATTAATTTGAATCATCATATTTTAAAAAGTGGAGGTTTAATTCAGGATTTCATTTCAGATAAGATGAAATTACATGTCAATATAAAATTATAATCAATAAGTAAGAAATATTGGACCCGTTTCCATAATTTTGAAAAATCTACGAACAGATGCTTTATATTCATGAAATGTTATAATTAATGTGAGTTGCAATTTTCATGACAGGTATCGATGAAAGACTTATCCATCGACTTTCAGCGATGTTAAAATCCCTATCCTGCGGCTATGAAATAAACAACGAAGGCTTCAGCCAATGTTGCATTAAAATAGCTGAGCTGTACATTGGGCTTTATGGTTGGTATTACATGCTGCTCATGGTACATAAAGTGCTGATACATGGAACAGCAATTGCTGAAGAATCCTTTCTTACAATTGAATCTTTAACGGAGGAAGCATTGGAGGCCAGGAACATAAACATGAGGAAATTCCGAGAGCAGCTTACAAGAAAATCCTCAAGACTGTTAAATTATGACGATATCTTTCGAAGACTCCTTTTAATACATGAATCATACATTTTTATTACACCAGGAGTTCCAAAAAAACGAGGTCAGCCTATCAGTTGAGGTGAAAATTTGCTAATTTTAAGTGATTCGCAGAGCGGCAATGAGTCCGATGGGGTGACATCGGACGACGAGTGTTATAAAATTCGTTTTTTGTGATACATGAATGCAATTCTATTGAAATTCAAACATATTCTCCTCAATGTTCTTAATATCAGTTATATTATTTCATCTAATGTGACTTATCAAATACATGGAAGCCAAAAATGAATGTGTGAGTATTTTTTCCGATTTTGGTATCTTACCGACTATGCTGATGGTCGCGGGTTCGAATCTTACCAATTTCATGTCGTAAATTCTATAATGGGTTTTAACTACAATTTATACATATTTTACCTTTAAATTATACTATTTTAAGCTCTCCATGAACATCAAGTTATCGCCAATCGCAATGACATAAATATCGAGATTTTCCAAAAAATTGTTTAAATAATAACAGCTCAAAAAAGCTCAAATGAAGAGATAGCGTAAAAATAATGCCAAAATCAGATTCAGACGATCAAAATCAGTGAGTGACTCCCACTTTTGTTGCTATTTTAGGTAAAATTACGACGCTATTAATGTTGGCCAGCTTTTTTCGATTTGGGACCACTGCGCGGCGTCCCAAGACTTACATAGGGCACAAGCTTAGACGCGTCATACCACCAGCAGCCCCCACCACTACCACCCTTCACATAACTGCATGGTGATGGATTGGGACGTTCTGGCCAGCGCCCCACGGCTACAGATACGAACTTCTCGCGCTATTTTTGCGTGTTTTTTCCTACATTTTCGATGCATGCGATTGAAAAAAACACTTTGGTTAATTAGATGCATTATTATATTTGAATGGGTATTTCATTTTTTTTCATTTTTCAAATCTTTGGGAGGGGCGGCGTCCGAGAGTCCTTTCGGGCAAGCCGCCACTGGTATAATCATTACTTTTTGAACAGCCTTCGTACATTTTCATACGTATTCGTCTCTCTTGGAAACAGTGGACGGTATGACTTGGAAGATGACTCACTTAAGCACTGGTTGTAATCAGCGGCGACTGTTTCGAGATCGCCATTATTCCACCACTGAAGTTCTTCTTGAGAGTCCTGAGAGCAAGTGCAGTTCCTTCCGTTCGGCGCCTCAGCCTCGCTGCAGTGGATCGCCTCTTTCCTGTATATCGGACATGGGCACGTAACCTTACTGCCTGCCTCGCCTGGAATGGAAAAGAGTCAGATAAAAATTTACTTTCCAGTGGCGTAACTAGGAATATGCTTTGGGGGTGATGTGGGGGCTTTTGTGATAAAAAAGTTAAGGAGGGCACAGGGAAATGAAACAGGTCTGTTCATGTTGCGAGCAGGAGAAAGACTGACTTTTATTACTGAGTCAGACGAACATCAAAAATACAAAACAAAAGAACTGCGTAATTAACAAAAATATTCTTAATCTTAACACACCCCCTTTAATTCAGCAGTTATTGCATTCCCAATAATTCTACCAAAGACTTAAAGCGTGATCCCACAAGTGGCTTAGTAAAAATGTCCGCAATCATGTTTTCACCTGGAACATGCTCTATTAACACCCTTTTTCTTTCCACCAAGTCTCTCACAACATGATAACTCAAATCTATTTGTTTTGTCCTCCTTTTGTAGGCAGCATTCATAGACAAAAATACAGCTGACTTATTATCACAAAACATAGTCACAACAAAATCCTTTTTAACAAGTTCTTTTAACAAGTTTTGCAGGTATATGGCCTCATTGGAGGCCTGACTGAGTGCAATGTATTCAGCTTCTGTTGTTGATTGTGCTACCACAGACTGCTTTTTGCACTGCCAAGAAATTGGTCCACCAGAAAATGCAAAGAAGTACCCTGAGTAGGATTTTCTATCAACAGTGTCACTTCCCCAATCTGCATCACTGTAACCACACAATTCATTGTTACCCTTTTTAAATATTAAACCCAATTCTTTGGTTCCTTGCAAGTATCGAAGTAGTCTTTTAGCACAATTCCAATGTTGAGCCCCATAATAAGCATTAAATTGACTTAGGTAATTTACTGCTTGCACAATATCTGGCCTAGTCCATACACTTAAGTACATTAACGAACCTATTAGAGATTGATAGGGTACATTTGGTTTAGGACCAGCATTTCTTTCCAGACAAATGCCCTTTTCCATTGGTGTTCTAACAGGATTACAGTCCTTCATATTAAACCTTTCTAGGATCTTATTTAAATAAGATCTTTGAGAAAGCTTGACTTTCCCATCTTCACAATATTCCACTTCAATACCTAGAAAATTTGAAAGTTTTCCCAAATATCTGCAATCAAAATTCTTTTGAAATGTCAATTTTACAGTTTTCGCTTCATCCTGATCATTAGAAATAATAAATACATCATCCACATGCACAGCAATAATAGTTATAACATGATGAGTCTTATGCTTCATGTAAACACAAGGGTCACCCTTTGATCTGACATAGTTTAAACACATTAATATCTCATGTAACTTGGCATTCCAACATCTAGATGACTGTTTCAATCCATAGATAGCCTTTTTTAATAAACATACCTTTTCCTGATTGTCAAGATCAACATAACCCTCTGGCTGTTCCATGTACACTTTTTCTTCTAATTCACCATTTAGAAAAGCCGTACATACATCAATATGTTTTATAAATAAATTCATATTTACAGCTAAAGACAGAATTAACCTTAAGCTTTCAGCTCTAACAACAGGAGAGAATGTGTCGATATAATCTAAGCCCTGCATCTGAGTATATCCTTTTGCCACCAAACGAGCCTTATATCTATCAATTGTACCGTCAGGACCAGTTTTTAATTTGAATACCCACCTATTTTGTACAACATTCACATTTGTAGGTCTAGGAACTAAAGTAAATACCTAATTCTTTGTTAAGGACGACATTTCCTCATCCATTGCATTTTTCCAATGAGCTTTATCCCATTTAGCTAACGCTTGTTCTCGCGTTTCGGGTTCATCATTCATGCTCTCCAGTTCAGCTTTGTACACCAAATAGTCAGAGTAATCACAGGGTTTTCTGTCTCTTAATGGATATCTACGTTCTCTTAATTCCACAGAATTTTCAGTATTGTCATTAGAGGTCTGTGATCCCCCCGAATTGTCATCTTCGAGGTCTCTCTGGATTTCTATATCTATCTCTTTAGGCTTAGTTGGGACATGAATTAATATCTCCGAGGTATCAGGAGACCCAACAGCACCCTCATTATCGCCTAGTAGATTTTTCATTGGAAATCTTTTTTCGTGAAACAATACACTTCTTTCCAACACTATTTGATAAGGATTTTTGGGATCAATTAAACGGTATCCTTTCTTCTCACTATCGTACCCCACAAATATACACTCTCTACTTCTATCACCAAGTTTCTTACTTTTTTCTTTTGGAATATGAACATAAGCACTGCATCCAAAAACTTTAAGATGACCAACATTGACTTTCCTTCCTGTCCATGCTTCAAATGGAACCTTTCCTTTTAATGCCACTGTAGGAGACAGATTTTTAAGATAAACTGCAGTATTAACTGCTTCCCCCCAGTACCTGTTATCAAGACCAGCTTGTTTTAGCATAGCCCTACTCTTTTCTAAAATTGTTCTGTTAGCCCTCTCCGCTACTCCATTCTGCTCAGGTGTTCCAGGGATAGTAGACTGCCGTTGGATGCCTTCATTGTTTAGAAATTCAGAAAACACTTTGGAAAAGTATTCCCCTCCATTATCAGACCTTAAATATTTGATAGCTTTTCCTGTTTGCTTCTCCACCAGTTTTTTATACAACTTAAATTTTTCAAATACCTCACCTTTCGTTTTAAGTAAGGCTACAAATGTGAATCGTGTCTTATCGTCAATGAAGGTTGAAAAATATCGATGCCCTCCAAAGGATGTTTGGTCTAGTGGGCCACAAACATCTGAGTGTATAAGGTCTAAAGTGTTTTTTGCTCTTTGAGCCCTTCCCCTTAGAAATGGAGCTCTTATTTGTTTGGCCCTTATGCAGCTATCACATTCAATGTCTATGCACTCTGGATTCAGGACAAGACCATTTACTAGACCCTTTGACATGCGGATCATGTTACTCCTACTTAAATGAGCTAACCTTTGATGCCACAGATTAAAATCACAATTTTTGCATCTTCTACTAGCATGGCTACTGGATTTACATCGAAATCTATTTTGTAAGTTCCACCCGATTCAGGGACTTTAAGCAGGGGGACACCCTTGATATAGACATCATGTTTATTATATACACTACAACTATCTGGAGAGAAAACAGGAATCAGGCCATTCTTAACCATTGCACTAACAGACAGTAAGTTAGTTGAAAGTTTGGGGACATAAACAACATCTTTAATGGCACCTAAGCCGTTGATACCCTTAACACTAATACTACCAATACCAGCTGTTTTCAGTGTTTCATTGCCAGCGCAACTCACAGCTTTACTATCTGTTTCAATATACCAATTGAACCAACTTTTATTGCCACTCATATGCGTTGAAGCACCCGAGTCAATGTACCAGCAATTTTTGTTACTCACAGCACTCATAGCAGCTATAAGGCTCCAGGGTGATGTGCCTGAACCCTCTTCTCCACCACCATCATTACTGCATCCTCTCTTATCTTCTCCTTTAAACCAGCACCTGGCAGCTATGTGGCCAGGTCTCTTACAACGATAGCAGGTCACACCATGTTGGCTGCCACGATGATACTGGTTCTGGTGCCGTTTTGTCGCCTGCTGGGCCGCTCCTGGTGAAGTTGCCATTGCACTCCCGCATGCTACTTCACCTCTTCCACTGAACTTTACTCTGGATGACGAACCGCGACGCTGGTTCCTACTTGTGCCGGCTAGGAGCGCCTGATTGGTTGCACCCCCTGTCTCCGCCGCTTCTTTCTGTCCTTCTCGCACAAGCTCATTGCAAACCGCTATTGGCGTCAAGTCCTCTTCTTTCTGAACACTCTTTTCTATAAGCTGACGAAGCCATTTGTAGTCAGGCCTCAAATTTTTTAACATTACGAAGGCCGCAAACTCATCATCAACAGGTTTCCCGGTTTCGGCAATTTTATAGATGATATTCTTCATGGCCATAGCACAATCTAAGAGTGAACTAAAATTGTCGTGTTTAGTGTCCAACAATTCATCAAACAGACAAATGCGCCTGAATGCCCCTCTGTTCTCAAACACGTCACACAGGTTATTCCATGCTTCGTAGGCGGTTTTGGCCGACCTCACGTGAATTATGAGATGAGGTTGCACCATGAGAGAGATTTTCGAGCGGGCTCTATTGTCTTTCTTCATTTCAGGAGATGAGGGATTATTTCTGACTGATTCGGGTGGCTGCTTCAACACGCACTCGTAAAGATCGTCCAATCCCAAGTAAAGCTCCATTAAATATTTCCAATTTTCCCAATTTTTCTCTCCTTCAAGTTTGTCTATTGGAGGCAGGTGGTTGGAAGCCACGGTTAACACATTTGTCCCCTGATCGCTCGCCATTCTTAACTCGTTAAGTTTAAAATTTAAACTATCGTATCTGGGCCCATAACCTGATAAAAAAGTTAAAGAGGGCACAGGGAAATGAAACAGGTCTGTTCATGTTGCGAGCAGAAGAAAGACTGACTTTTATTACTGAGTCAGACGAACATCAAAAATACAAAACAAAAGAACTGCGTAATTAACAAAAATGTTCTTAATCTTAACATTTTGGGGGGGGGGATGAGGGGATTAGTGGAGGCAACCCCCCTTGGAAACGGGGATTCAAGGAAAAATTTTTAAAAATAACATGACTGAAAATGCATTTTACATCATTTTGGCGCTTAAAATTTAGCTTTAAGCAGACGCAGTTAGTATATATCAAATCCAGACAAGAAATTTTAATTATTTTTTTATTTCTCTGAGGCTTTTTTGGGGGGGGGATACATCCCCTCACCCCCCCCCCCCTTTGTTACGCCATTGTTACTTTCGCTCGCTATGTGTTTCAAACCAAAGATTGGTTGGGTAATGTGAGAGCAGAGCTTATACCCGCTCAAGGCGCAGGCAAGTGATTATGGCAGACAATCAGAAAATCAAACAATGGAGTCCTTCCCAAAACCCAATGCATTCCAAGAATCCACCCAATGTGTGGGAAGCCGAAAAAAACGTTACACCTCACTCGCAGGACAAAAAACGGTGCACCCATTCACTCGTGGGTTTAAAACTAAATATTTATTTAAAAAAAACGGAGGTTGCTACTCACTTGTCGCGAGTTGGTGACGTGGGCTGATATCGAATAGAAAATTGAACAAATTTATGTATCGATGTTTTGCGACGTATGTGCCTGAAACTTCGCCACAATATTACGAAATAAACGGTTGGAAATCAATGAGATGGATGCCAATCGCCATGTAAACATGTCATTGTCTATGAAGTAAAATCTGATGCTTTCCCGGCGAATAGGTTCAAAAAAGGCTATTCGGGCTTCCAGCCGGGTGGTCTCCCTCCATTCTGCCGACGTTTCGGAACACGAGTCGGGTTCCATCCTCAGGGCTAATGGTGAGTGGATGCCATTGTCTAGTTTCAGGCCTGCGGACGTGACCAAAACACGAATGTTAAATAAGAGGATTCTCAAGTCTGACGCTAGAATTGTTGTCGTTCCGCGCGCATTTAAATCAGATATCAAAATCGCCACTCGCGGCGCCACCAGTCATCGATATCCACTTTTTACGAGGAACTTCAAGGCCAACTGAGCAACAACCATAAGTATGTAACTGAACCATTATATTATATAAACCACACATTAGGGCGGATCGGAAAAATCGATTTGTTTTCACCATCTGGCCCATTGAAAAAAGTTGTGGGAGTGATCAAAAATAAGGCCTAAAAAGTTTGAGACATCTAGGTGAACCCCTGACCCTTACTCAAATGCCGTTTAGGGGGGGGGGGATTGTCAACAATCAAATAAATTAATATTTTACGGTCATTCCCTACAGATTTTGCCGAGTTACTGCCTAAGAGAACAAATATTTCGTGCTTTTTAACGTATCTGCCACCGTTAAGCCACAAAATGCCAAATTTGAGTCCGTGGCCGCGAAGAAAATATTCCAACGCCCACGCAGCGTCGCGGATAGAGGAGCGGCAGGCCGCTCCCGTCCCCTCCCCGTACGTCTATCCCCTTCCCACGCCTCGAATACAGCAAAATTCATCCTGCGTGTGCTGCTAGGAAGGCGCTAATCTTTGTTAATATAAATCGGAATATGGTAGAAGGTAAAAAGGGATGCGTAGCGAGACGACTTGTCCCATTTTTGGCGCCTCGTCGGCGTTAAACAAATCGACGTTTCCAACTTTTAGAGAAGTGATGAAATATTCTTGTAATTTTGGCGATATTTTTAGATCCGAGAACGCACGCAAGGAACCTATGGTCTATGAAGAGGCCTCTCGAGTCGCTATAAATGTATGCGAGCTTTGGAGACGCGCTTCTCGTCCATAATGTCTGTGACTAAATGAATTTTGCGGTACCGTACGAAGTACTACGGGAAAAATGTGAATATGCCAAAAGAAGGATAATATCGAAAAACAATACTCAAACACTTTTAAAGGAAAAATTGAAGCGATTGGGTTATGAAAAAGGCTTTTTCAGCCAATGAAATGCCTTCTAGGCGAATGGCCGCTACATCGTACCAATACGTAAACAATAGCCATCATGTCTTCTCCGTATTCAAGGAGAGGGAAACAGAATAGGAATGAATAGCAAATCTCCTTCCCACACTCAAACGGGCTGTTTCAAACCCAAGAATTCAGTATGACTTTCAGATAACAAGTCGTTGAGTTCTCTGTATTTTTGTGCACCAAAGTTATGTTCTTTAAGTTCGGAGGATTTTTAGTGTGATAGCAGCACTGAAGTTGTTAAAACTTTAGCGGTCCATTTGTTGTCAATTAATTACAACTTTCGGGTTGGCCCGCGTCTTGTGGTTTAAAAGTCGACGTTTCTTCCCCTCTACCGGGGACCTTCTTCAGGACTAATGTGGTTTGGAAAGGTTGTGCATCTGTTTATATATCGTCACGGTGGGGGGATGGAAGGGGGCGCGGAACATTCTGGTATTTTCTTCTTTATTTCGATATATTAGTGGGAGCCATGCATTGCTAATCGCCTGTCCTTGGTCCCTGTGGAAATAAAGGAAGGAAATGTCAGAATATTCCATTCCAATTCCCCTATACTGCAGCTGGGACGCCATAGATGTATATACTTTCGTCATTGAAGCGCGTGTAACCGTGTTGCTTTGCGCTTTGCTCGAGTTATCAATCTTAAGGCACGAGTGGCTAACTTTATAATGTTGTAGCATATATTTTGCCAATAACGGGCCACCGAAATCTTTTTAGGTACAACGGTTATGGCGGCGCACGTGTACTGTTGTGGGTGTATTGTGTTGTCTGTGTGAAATAGAAACTTATAACTAATATTTACAACAGGAAAATTGGCTTTTTGATAGCCATCACATTGTTAACAATCAATTTAATTAAATTATAACTATTATTTTTAATATTTTTTTTGGTTGTTTATTAGTGTATATTATTTATTATTATTTTATACTAGCTGACCCGGCGAACTTCGTACCGCCTAACAATCAATGAACTTACAGTTTAGTTACACCATTTATAAATCAAGAGCGGCTATATCGTTTTTAATCAAGTTTAATTTATTATAATAAAATAAGGATACAAATTCAATAGAACTACGCAAATGAGTACCAATATTGCTTGTCAGAAAGACATTTTCTTTATTGAATCTACATAGGGTGGATCGGAGCACGTTTACGCGGATTTTTTTCAACAAATTTTATAACGTTTTAGCTTAAGAAATTTTGGGCATTGTGGTTTAATAAAGCAGTTCATGAAATAAAAATTATACACATTCAGTTGTTGGTTATTTGCGTTATTAGCTGTAAAAAAATGTTTTTTGGTCGAAGTCTGTTGCATACACTTGGCCTATTCAGGGGGCAGGTTGACACAACCCTAGACCGACGCTTGACTGATGCTCAAAATCGTGCAAGAAAAGCCCCTATGAAGCAGCATTCGCATTAAAGGACTTAAGGCGCGCCAGTTTTAGTATCTCTGTTTGGAAAAAATGCACTGCGTACACGCACGCACGCACGAATAAACGCACCACGGTGAGCCCTATACATTCGGGTTTAATGTCTTGCGTCAAGCACATTCTGAGAAACAACAGTTTGTGTTTTGTTATCAGGCGCAAGATGAAGCGGATGAAGCTAAATAAATATAGCGAAGCAAAGCAGTGACGCAGCGAGGGGAGGTTTTGGGGGATAAACCCCCCCCAAGAGCTTAGAGAATTTTTTATGAAAGATTTTGTTATTAATATTAGGGGGACGGATGACTAACAAACAAAACATACTTAACTATTCACACAGCAACAAAACCCACTATTTTGAACCATTTATCTTAAAAAAATGTCTGGGGAAAGTGCCCCCACACTTCCCGCTTACCTTAGCGAGTTTTCTATACCCTACAGACCCGTGGTATTAGCTGCGCCCAAAACCCCCTATCCTACGCACTTGAAGCGAAGCAAGAAATACAGAGGTTGGTTTATCGACTCGTGAACATAGCACGCTAAATTGACCATGAGAAAATCATGGGTTTTCATTAGCACATGAGCACAAACAACACAAAAACTGAAAGAATGACCATGCGATTTTTTAATCGTTATCACGAATGCAACACTAATTGTAAATCGAATACGTTTAAGCTCAAAAGGGCATATGAGTTGAGATCATGGAATCTACGGAATGAGAACTTCCTAACCTTTGAATTTTCCTTTGAGTAAAGTTGCGTGAATCACATTCATCACCAATTTTTTAATGATCAAACACGTTCCGTTGTATAGTTATGGTTGGTTTAGGCTTCGAAAGATCATGAGCACAGAAACTACATTTTTCTGTAAATCGTGCCTTGGTAAGCCAGGTACGTCCAAGGACTTAAAATATTCAGATAGATAGTTGGTGATTTCGTCTTCGTTTGTTACACATTTAAAAGATTCGTATCCATGCAGAGTACGAACTATTTGAATTTACCTCGTTTTAGTCATCCACATCTTCGTTCTTGCTCGCTAAATCAACCATCTTTGATTCTTTTGGTGATCAATCATATGCTGGAACTCTTTGTTGATGAGCTCACTGAAACTAATTTGCAATCATTCCAAGGAAATGAGTTAAAACTACTCGATTCCTCGACAGGAACACGGACATTACCGTTTGTCAACAATTGCTTGGAGATTTGTTTTCAAACACGGTAGTGAAGGGTCAACTCGAGCTGGGCCACGGCTGGGCTTACAATCAGCTCGAATTAAATTTAAAAAATGTAATTTCAATTTAATTAATATTTTGAGTATATTTAGTAATTAAAATGTTATATTGTTACTAAATTCAGTTATTAAAGTGGTAAAAACAAAACAAATTATTTAATTTGTAGTTATGACCGAATTATCAATTGTTGTGTTACTATAACTCCTAAAAGCATGTTCATAGGAAAGAGATGAATTTTTTTGTGAAGTTATCCTTTTTTAATGGCCTATATGTTAACCCCGCCTGAGACGAATCCAAAGAACCAAATCTCATTGAAATCGGTGCTGCCGTTCTCGAGTTCTAAGTGTTCTAACTAACACGATTTTCGACTTTCTTTTATATATATAGATTAATCATTTTTCATAAATATTTTATTATTTTTTTGCCAATTCTTTTTGGTCTTTTTTAAGTATTTTTTTAATTTTTTAAAATTTCAAAATTTTTAAATTAAATGCATTAGCAAAGGGATTTTCAATTTTTTTAATTAAATCTTTTATTCAAACAAATATAAACCCTTGAAAAGTGAATTTATGAATATTAAAACCTATGATTAGAAGGAGGTCAAGACATAGTAAAGACTCATAGAAGAGTAACTTGATGAGGCAGTGTATGTGGCAGGTTTGAATGATGAGGCTAAAGAATATCCGTCCTCCATATTAAAGTTCTTTTGATGACTCGCTATTTCTATCGCCTCCCTTATCAGCCGAGGGAAATATTTATTTTCCCTGGCGATGATTTTTGATTCTTTGAAAAGTATGACGTGCCCAGGTTCCGACCATGCATGCTCTGCAACCGCAGAAAGACGGAAATTTTTCTTTTCGGTTGCCTGAAGATGTTCATTTATTCTGCATTTGAGGGATCTAGATGTTTGCCCGATGTATGATAGACCACAGGGACACGCTACTCCATACACTCCTTCATAAATATCGGATGGGTGACGATCTTTTTCACTCCAGAGGAGGTCAGAGGTCTCCTTCAAACTTTTAAATCTCGCCAAAACGTCATATTTGGCGAGAACTCTAGCGATTCTCTCCGAAGTCCCTGCAACGTATGGCAAGAGAGCATGTGCCTTTGCCTTTTGCTGGTCTTGCCTTGCAGTGTCCAAGGCCACGTCCCGTTTCTCTTCTTCCTTAAGCGCGATTTTCCGAATCAGCTCTCGATCGTAGCCATTCTCTTGGAGTGTGGTGAGGAGGTGTTGTTTCTCTCTAGCGAGCGAATCTGCATCCGAGACGGCATATGCCCTATGATATAGGATTTTGATGACTGATGCTTTTTCCCTACGATGATGGTGTGATTTGGCATTCAAATAGCGATCAGTATGCTTTTTCTTACGATAAACTGAATGTCCCAACGAGCCATCTGATTTCTTCTTGACGAGAACGTCCAAGAATGGAAGCTGGTTATTTTCTTCCATTTCCATAGTGAACTGAATGGAAAGAGTTTCAGCTTCGTAGGGAAGGAATCCATGGCTTTTCGTTCAAATTCTTCCATGTAAAGATCTGCGAAGACAGGTGAAAAATGTTTCCCTAGAAACGTTACGAAGCGATTGCCAGAATAGGGTACTATCATAACAAAAACTGCCCCGATGAAGCGAAACGTTTCAAAGGATATAGTTTAAGAAATAGTGTATACAATAATAGCCAAATGCCGAGAATCAAGGTCGTACATTATCCAGTATGATCACGGGGGCAAATACCGAAGAAATATAACCTCTCTATAATATAATATCTCTCCTAACCGAAGCAAACCAGTCCTTAAAACTAATTAATCAGCGCATGGCCTTTGAATTTTACATGTGTTTGAATGCATTGCACTGTGTGCGGTTAGAATAATTGTATATTTTATGTATTTTGTTTAGCGCGAATACTTTGCGTAAATTAAGAATTGAAGATAGATGAATAATTTGCTCGTTTGTGCTTAAAACAGGAATTTGGCATGAATTTGAACTGTAATTTGGAGTTTAATTTGGTTCACGCTATTTGATTTGTTGAAGTTTTTTCAAACTTTTTTATAGAGTCGCTTTCTTGTTCATCATCTTGTCCGGGTAAAATCTTGCAATCACAATTTTAACCCACTTTCCGATTAGCTATCAAGCTGAAATGTTCAGAATAACCTAGAGCCAGATGACAATGCAATATTCTAAAATTTTATCATGATTTTAACTGTATCTTGATTGTCATTCAGAATTTTAAATGAAATATTAAGAAAAGTTCAAGAAAATGGCTACCAAAATCCGATGGCGGCGCTGCGATAATTTAAAGGAACGAGAATGATGGAGATAGATAGAGAATAATAACAACAGTTATGTTTGCATAAAAGCTCGTTGAAAAACTGGTGGAAGAAAATTTTATTAACAAGAGAGTAAGATGAAACTAAAACATATAGAGGAGACGGATACGATAGGAAGTTACATTTTAACTTTTGAAGAATCAAATTTTTCATCGCCTGTGCACACATGAACGCTGAAATTTTTTTGTTGAAATCACTTTAAACGCTATATTCCTTTTGTTTCGCAATCATTACTTACTGAAACTATACTCCCGTACACACTCCGTCGGCAGCTATCTAAATTAAGCAGCTATAAGATGGATAAATAACGTGTATTTCTCGGAGGGTTTATTTGCCAAAACCTCACCCACTTACATCTCTCGGTTACGAATGATTTTTTCTAGAGCGTTTCTATCTTTACCGTAATTTGAAATATACGATACAACGTTTGAAAAGTTAAATTCTTCATGGATTGTTTGCATATGATCAATTGCACGCTGAAACTGTTGTTGTTGCAATCCCTTCAATTTTGATATTATCTTTTTATCGCATTTAAATTAGTGAAACTATACTAGCGTATACATTTCGCTTAATACTGTCTAAATTTAGCAGCTGAATGGATAAATGATGTGTTTTTCTGTAGATATTTATGAATCAAGACCATTTTCACCCTTATCGAAAATTGTCAAACAAAAAAATCAATATTTCTTATCAATGACTCACGTTGAAATATCTGCTTTAATTATCATTAGTCTTTAGACTATTGCATTGTATATTATGCCTCCCTTATGTTCTGTATATTAGAAATTGATCGTTTACAAGATTTTATCTAAATATAAAAAGGATTAGAATAAAAAATACAAAATAAAGTAATGTTTTTTATAAACAGCGACGCTTTATAGCAAACTTTAAAGAAAACAATAAATTTTCTGTCAACCTGGCCGAGTAAAATATAGTTAGCTGTAGTTCACTGTATTTCGCACTTCCATTATGCTATGATGCAAAGCATTAAGTGACTGTGGAACATGCACCCAGCGTTTTTCGTTGTATATGAAGCATAATTATTTTTAGAGACTCTGTCAGGCTCATAAAAAATCTATTGTATTCTTTTGTGATCGTCTTGAGAGACGAGTCGCAAAACATTGGTCGCGTTCAGGCGAGTATTGCGGTGAGTCACCGGTGCCTCACTGGTAAGCGGTGCGCGCTACTATCGGCTGAACGGGAAAATCAGCAACCGGTACAAATTCTGGCTGACGTGACTTGTAGCAGACGGGCATCCGAAAATGGGCGCCAACGATGTAGTGAGAGATTTGGCTCTATTTATCACCGTCGACGACGATTTCATGCCAAATATATTAAACATGATTCAGCATGAAGTTTCTGGGCTATCTTCAAGTGAATGGTCAACCAATTGTAAATATAAACATAAGTTATATTTTCACCAGAAGAAGTCATGGGCGCAGCCATATTGATTCTCAACATGTTACCAATTCGCACCGGAGATGAATCCCGGCGGAAAAAATGGCGTCTGATCTGCAACATGTTGACTCACCGGTGGCTAACCGGTGAGCGTTCAGGAGATAATTTCCACCGGTGCCGCAACTGTTGAGTCGCCTGAACGCGACCATTAATTAGTGTCTTATTACGGAGGTTTCCGCAGTGATTAAATTGATAATTATTTTTCGGATTAATTCCAGCTCCCGTCTTCGGAACGCGCCCGAAACTGTCGTCCGCAAAAAATGAGTCGACGCGGTATTAACCCGGATAATAATTATCCTTAATTAGTGTCTATTTATGCAAACTAAGCAGGCAGTGTTAGGTATTTGAGTAGAATTAATTATTACATTTTACAATCATGAATGTATTCAACTCTTCAAGGAATGCTTAGTTAACCACTTGAACGTCCCCTAATGCCGAGAATTTGTTTCGATGGCAAGGTTAATAAAAGCGCACTTAAACTTATACTCCCGAGATATTAGAGCTGTCTGAAGGGCAAATTAATGCGAATAATAATGTCATTCTCTCCCGGTGTTGTCGACGTGAAGGAGAGGGCGCCAAGGGGAACTTAGGGTAATAGGGTAGTTTCCTTCATCAAAGAAAATGAAAGGCATTAATTGCGATTCGTTACCCACCATTAATGTATTCATAACATACAAATTATTTGGTTTTAGAAATCCTAGTTTAGACGAATGTTTATGTCCAATTTTAACCTCATTCGAAAAAGGCCAGATTGGCGCCCATGCAATGCCACTCGACGTGACGTCACAGGGACCTAGTTTCTTTACGAGTAGATAGACATCGTCTGAGATTACCAATGCATGCATGCGCTTGAAAATTTCCACTTTTCTTTTAATCGCTAAAAATATATATCGTCTTTTAAAAATCTAAAAGCGTGAATTACGTACCTACTCGAGGAGGAATAATCTTTCGATTCAGGCAATAGAAAAATAACAGGAAACCACCCTATTGGTATAGTGAAATTTAACATGTTTGTCACATTCTAAGATTTTTTTTTCGAGTTGTCAAAATTAATTTTTCTCAAATATTAATTTTTAACAATCAACCTTATTTATTAAGAATATGGATTGCATTCCATGCTGTAGCATGTTTTGGGAGGTTGAAATTCGAGCAATTTACAAGAATAGTCCTCATCCTAACGTAAGTGCGAGTCGCAAACGTAATTCCCATCAACAATAAATATGGGATTACCGTACACTACCACGTGACAGCTTATTTTTCACAATTCAGAATATTTTTATTTTCTTAACTGTAATTGAACATATCATAACATTAGGCTAATTAAAAATAACGGCAACCCACCCTTCAAAGGTCCTAAATACCGTGAGCCCAAAATTGGAATATTTAGGAGCTAACATGATTCTATTTACGTGAAAAACGTGGATAAACTATAAGGTTGGTTTCAAAGGCGAGGATGGAGTTTTCACTCCGTTCTAAGCCAAAGGCGTATCTGTAAATATTACGCACTCCAGCTAGATGGGCACAGTTCCTCTCTTTCGATCACCTCGCGCTTGGAAGATTTTTTTAGAGGTGTCCGAAATCTTCACCCGGGATTTGAATCCAGGACCAACCGAAAAGTGCTCGACCCGCAGGACTAACACTCTCTCCTGTATTTTTTCTTCTACATACAATATCAGTTGATATCATAAAAAATCTATTGTATTTTAGATAAGACATTTGTTTTATTTTCACCGATTATACTTCTTATCCGAGCTAGATTGCGACAATATGCACCGTCATTATCAAGGTAAGGAAATGTTAGTGGTTCTCCAAATCCGCTCAAAACATGTTGATAAATGTAAGCAGGTTGATTTTCGTGAGATTTTGCCTTGATAATGACAGAGTATATTGTCGGAAGCTAGGTCGGTTAAAAATTAAATATGCAGAAAAAAAGAAATGTTTTATCTTAATCATGGCATCGATTCTCGATTTCCATAAGGTATCGCTTAAGACGTTCAAAATATTAGTATTTAAAATTTCGCAGAAATATCAAAATACGCAATAATTGTACATGTGTTTCGCGAAATTAGCCACCCATTCGAAGAAACCTTGAGATGGAGTTTTCATCAATTGAATGTTCAGTGCTCGATATTAATTTTTTTATGGGTACTAATAGTGAGGTACTCCATCTGCTAGGCTACCGCGCTCCCTTCGTGCCATGACTACAGCCTGTGAATATTCCCGCTGTTGTTCGACCGCACAAGAGTTTAGTCAACCGCAATCAACTAACCCATTACTGCCCACAATAGCCATATGGATACATTCCACCATTCTGAACATATGAGGCTCTTAATGAAAACCCGGACTCCTATTTGCTGTCTTAATGTCTCAAATATGCTGTCGAAGGCTGCAATAACTTATCCATTTATTAGTTCATTATTGAAGCCGGTCGAAATAAGCCAACATAAAGAAAGAGACAGGTGCAAAACGAAACTTCAATATGGACACCGACTGCTTGTAAATAACATGCAAGTATCACGAAAATAAAAAGGAATGACATTGTATGCATATTATTTTAACTGTCCTTTATCCAAAAATATGCCTGCCCTGAAGATTCATCCTTTCGTATCAAGGCCACCCGCAGAAATTGAGCATTTCTTATCAATTCAATTCAATTGAACAATCAAATAGATTCTGACCTCGTTCACCCGCCTAGTGTAGCTGTAATGACTACGGGTCATCCCGATGAAAAAAGCTGATGGATAGCCAAAATATTTCACTGGATTACATAAGAAGACCAAAGAAGTATATAGACAAAGAAGACCTAAGTATATTATGTCATAAGTTTTCTGGGGGGATATGAATTAATGGAATGTAGCCATTGTAGCATTGGATGTTGCAAAATGTGGCCGTTCACCATTTCCCACGACTGCAATGGATCTGATTGCTCACCCGCTGTGCTCCTGGTGTCCACGGCGACCACCCTCCAAGGGTCCCTCTGGGGGCCGATGGGGCCCTCCACCACCACGGAGGCGCACTGCCCCCACACGAGGGCCAACGCCAGCAGCGCCCAAGGGGCGAGCAGTGGCCAGGATCGAGGCCCGGCACTCGGAGAGTAGGCCCCGGGTTCGATGTTCGGCCTGATCATTTGGCAGGTATTACAGTGGTTAGCCCACGACCAGTTCGACTGGCCTCCGAGCAAAACTTCCTATCGCCTTATCTCGCGGTATCTTGCATCCCACCTCCGCCGATCACCTGGGCGACGCTGATACTGAAGGGAGGACACGGAACCGTTATCTTGGCAGACAGATTACGAGAAGTAGGGGAAGAAGGTTTTTTAAGGGAGTGGGATTATCCGTCAATTGCTTTCTGCGCCTGGCCACAGTCATTCTGAGCTGGCGGCTACCCAAGCCACAGTGATTTCAAGAAAAGGCTATACCTCTATATACCTCTTACCATACCTATACCTCTTACAATAGTGAAGAGAGGGGACTCCATGCTATTCTAACTCGGGGAGGAGCCAGGGGCGCAGCTAGGAAGGCTGGGGGGGTTTAGGTGCAACTATACTCTGTTCATTTTATCTCTGCGGGTGAGCTGGTGTGGCCAAAGCAACTAGAGATGAGGGGAGGGAAAGTTCCTCGACACGTGACTTTCCCTTCGCCAATCAGCAAACAGTAGGCGTGGCCTCAGTGAGTCGCTCTCAGACCTCCGCCGAGTGAACATCGTTAACCTGCTCGTGGAGCAGTGTTGCCAAACCTCACGCGTTCTTCTTGTATTTGACTAAGTGTGCCTTTCACCAATGGGGCCTCATTTAGCCCGGTAGCTTACAATGCCATGGGCTTTTGTAATAGGATTATCCCCAATGCCTTCCAAATGAGTAGGTATATTGTCTCGGCCAATATACCTGTGGCCACCTATGACTCGCACGTTTTCAGTGACAAAGTATGGCGGCTATGTACATTTGGCAACGTTACGTTCGCTCCTCCTCTCTCTCTCGGTACTACCCCTCCCCTATCAGCGAAGCCATCCGATAGTGTCCGGGCTCTCGCGAAAGCTCACCCGCAGACATAAAGTGAATAGACAATAATACCGGGCTGTGTGAGGGGTATGGTATACCCACCAGGAGAAGCGGTAGGTGCGAGATTAATAAATTGCGGAATTTTAACACCTCGCGTGCCATGGGCGTAATATTACGTCCTGTTAATCTTTCTGAAGGGGTCCATGGACGTAATGTTACATCTTTCTATTTTATGCACTTTGTTTGCGTGAAGCTGTAATATTTTGCCCATATTACTTTTCCAGTTTACTGCTTAGTGGTTCTGTTATTTCAAAAATCAACGGCTCGGTGGAAAAAGAGTTTTTTTAATGTCTGGAAGACGAAAAGTCCTCTGTAGCTACCGGCGCCCTTTTCTCAGCCTACTTTGTATGAAAATTCTTTGGAGGAAAGAACGGTTCGTTGAGGGTATCTTTTTGTCATCCAGGATTTGGAATGATTAGCTTGGAACAATGCTTTTGTATGATTTACATGGTTTGAATAGTTCAAATAATAATAATAAATAATAATGTAATAAAAAATATTATGCATTTTATGGTGGTACATCATTTGTTGCAACTTTTTTATTTTTTTAAATCAGTACGTTTGAATTATTAAGATACATATTTTAAAGAAAGCATGAATGTTATTCAACTCATTCATAAAGAAGAGAAAAGTTCATTTTTATTGAAATACACATCGATATAAATATATTGTTGATGCTAATATTTAAAAAAATTGCGAATTCTCAATTTCCAACGACTGTGGCTGTTGGAATATTCTATGATCTTCTTTTCTATTTCGTTTTTTATTGATTTAAAGTGTTTCTGTATTTTAAATGGTTTATTTGAGTTAGAATCAATCCTGTAGGAGGAGGGAGAACAGTAGTTGGAAATTGAGAACGGGACGCGACGCGTCACTGCTCACGACGAGTATTGCGCATTAATATAACTGTGAAAAAATGTAATTACATTTTAACTTGTGGAACTCCCACGGTATTTTGCCTGAATCGGTTGAATTTCAGTCGCTTTTCGAAACTTGGACGTTATAAGTAAGTTTCACCCGGTGGGAAGCCCGTAATAAATCACCCGATTATACAGAAATGCACTTTACATACGAATTTGTGGCACAAAATATAGGGTGGAGGTTTTGGACTAAACTCACTTTCGTGGAATGTCGCAAATTTTTGACATTGCATTATATAGGAAGGGATTTTCCGTAATTATGCACTTTAACTGTCTCTTTCCTCCTGACAACATAACCTAACCTATTCCCACCATTCTTCCGCCCCCACTGACCTAGTTCACTTAAAACAGTTGGCATTTCCTGTATTTATACCAGCTGATGTCGCACCGTTAAGAAATCGGTCATCTAAAATTAAATATCTTTGAAATGCACCAATTCGTTTATATTCTTAATCAAAAAATATAGCTGATAAGTTCAGGCTTGGCTTTGTGAAACCTCTCCATATTGGAAATAAAGGAGTAAATTTTTTTCTGGTTCACTATTAGGTATATTAAAATGGGCACGATCTGGGTTTCGTAACGTAGTTACCTAATGTAGTTACCAGATTTGCGGATTTTCAGTACCTGAAATGTCGCAAATCTGTGACATTGTAAAATAGGAAGCGACTTTCCGTAACTATGCACTTTAACTGCCTCTTTCCTCCTGAAAACAGTTCAGTACCTGAAGATGTAACTACGTTACGAAACCCGGATCTTGCCCATATTAATATAATAGTGAACCTGAAAAAGTTTTACTCCTTTATTTCCATTAATTGAACAAGTAATCAAAGAGTCGTCTCAAACCATTTATTTATCGATTCTCAATTTGTTTCGTATATCCGTCAAACTTTCGACGCTTCTCTATAAATAAGCCTCCTTATCGAAACAAGCATTTCCTTTCAATCGACGATGATTTCTATTGTAATTGGAGATAAGATAGCATTCCATTGGATTGTGCGCATTGCTACGTGACTCATTCGCACATTCTTATCAGCAGTAAACGATCATGATTAGTGATTTTTAGCGACCGTTTTGATCGTCAGTTGTCTATTTTTCACCATGGCGATCACAACATGACCTTAAAATGTTTCCATCGAACGTGGTTCGTTCGGCATTGCATGAAAATATTAATACCTCTTGGTTAAATAAAAGTGCAATGTATAATACAGTTAACGTTCACAACTAAAGATTTACTATTTACCTGTAAAAGTTCACGTGTGAGTGTTTGAGAAAATTTAATTGACTATTACTTTAAAATTAAAAGGTTTTTAAGAAATGGAATTTTTATCAGTTTCATAGATATATAAAATATTTTAAGAAAAATCGCCGTGAACAGGAGTAACTAGGTGCGTAAGCATGGCACTACGATCATTTGGGGAGGAGAAAGGAATATTTATAGGAATAAGGACATTTTTTGCGTACCCCAAAATCGCCCTTTTTTACGCAAACAGTTCGTTGAGACTGAATATTTTGAGCTGAATTTTAGACTCATACAGACATTTTGATCAAAAACCTTAGTTTGCTATTAGGATTTTCCTGAATTGAGAAGGAATCAATGACCCGTGTGAAAGAAGAAATACTTGCAACCAAATGGATCTTTTAATTTGTCGGATGGCAACATCCTTTCCTGATTTTCTTTTCTGAGAGTTAGTTTTTAACGCGCGAAAGATATTCTTATTTTCATAATATTTTGTCTTTCCTACCGTAACTTGGTAACAACAACTAATTAGGAAATTTAAAGAAAAATTATCATTTTTGCAACCAATAATCATAAGATAAAATATCTGGCAACATCCTTTCACGAGTTTCTGATAATTGGTTTCAACGTGCAAAGTATATTACTATTTTTACGCTAGAATGAATTTTGGTTTTTAATTTTTGTACTGAGATATTCAACTTCTGCTGAAATCCCGTGCTTACTGTACGATATATCTATGCGAAGGGAAATATTTGAAGCATGAAGTTATGGCATTTTTAAAAGAATACGTAGTAAGTATGCAAAACTTACAAAACATTCCTTAAAAAATAATCATTAAGAATTTTCCTTCTATTAAGCCATCGCGCGGAAAATATGAAATTTCCATCAAGCAAGACCTTTCTAAATTATAGTTAAACACCAAATTTCATTAATGAGCAGATGGAATGCTGTATGATTGAATGTGAATATATATAATGATTTTTCTCATAAAAGTAAAAAAAATATAATTTTACGCGAAATATTTTTTACATTACGCCTTGTACAACACAAATTATAACTAGACACCAAATTTCCTTCATAATTTAATGCTGAGAGTTATCAAAACTTTTTATTCTGAAAATTAAAATTATAATAATCTAATCAAAAAAATCAAATATATCGGTTAGCATCGGTCCTTCGCAAGGAAACACGAAATTTCCTCCAAAGTAAAAGCATTGTAAAATATAATAGCACAATAATTTTCATTGATTATCATATACATTGTTAGAAGTTCATTCAAAATTCTTCGTATAAAATGAAAATTTTTAATAATTCATGTTTCTAAAACTATAATTATCATATCTTTCGCTCGAAAACCCAAGAAATTCCAGACGAAGAAATATCTCTTTAAATTATAATTAGAAATCTAATATTTTTGATGACCAAAAAAAATGAGTAGGTGCTATTAAAAATTTTTCCCCATGGAAAAAATACCTAGATTCAAATATTGAAGTTTGATTAAAATTCAAAGATTAAACTCGAAAGTCTCAAAAATTTCAAGTTTCGCTGTTAATAAATTCACTTACAATTCAAAACCATCCCACGGAAACTCGCAAAATGTTCACCGAAGTAAGAACTCTCAATAATTAAGAATAATTAAATTATAAATAAACACCGAATTTACTTGATGAGCATATAATGTGATAGAGATAATTTAATCAATTTCCCCGTGGAAATCATAAATCAACTCCCGCTATAAAAATTTAATTATTCATAGAACCGTCACACGGCAACACATTAACCCTTAATAACCTAATTTTGCTTCTAAGCAACATTAAAAATGTATAAAGTTTCAGCCCTATTTGGGGAATATCAAAAGTACACATTATTTTGTGGTTTAAATTTTAACTACGAAATATTTAGCTACCATAATGTAATGATTTATTGGAAAATTTTCAAGTTTTCAAAATGAAAAGTCTTGAAATTTGATTTCTCCGTGAGGTATCTCTGGGTTAGAAAGGGTTAAATGTGCACAGAGATAAGGAATGTATAACCTATAATTATATTCCAAAACTTTATTGATATCCAGGTAAAATGTTAGAAACTATTCAAATATCTCTCAAGTGGAAGTCAAAAGATAAGTGACCCCAGGCATGAAAATGTTTCACTTCATGTGGAACCATTTGACAGCAGCCGAGAAGTCAAGAGTGGAAGCATTCGAAATGTAGTGCTACCGAAGAATGATGAAGGATCTCTCCTAATGGATCGACCGTGTATGTAGCGAGGAAGTGCTAAGAAGAGTGGGGAAAAGAGAAGTCTTGTAAAAACCTTTAGTGGAAGACGGGACAGCTTTGTCGCCCGCATTATGAGGCATGATGGCCTGATGAAGACAATCGTAGAAGGACTGGTGGAAGGGAAGAAGGGCAAGGGACGGCCACGAATGAGTGACATAGGACAGAGATTTTGAATTTTAAGCAAGCATATATACTCCTCCATAAAATTCAAACTTTCGTACTTGAAAATTGGATGGAAAACTTGAAAAATGGATCGAAACATGTCGTGCCAAGAAAATAAATCATGAAATACGTAGCTATGAAAAGGTTTGGGGATAGGATAGAGGAATAATTTCTTGTGTCTCTTTGCTCAGAGACACAAGAAATGCTAAGCATAGCAAGAGTCTCCATATTATAACTAAACACCAATTTTTATTGATAAGCACTGAAGTTTCTTGATTTTATTCAATTTTCTTCCTATGGAAATAAAATTTTTTAATTATTCACCTTTCAAGCGTTTCATTCAATATAGAACACATGCGAAGTTACACACGAAATTCCTACCACCATTCTCCTAATTTTGTAAAGGACACCAAATTTTATCGATGAGCACTTAATACGTTACAAGTAATTCAGACAGTCATCCCAAGGAAAACAAAGGTTTTAATTACCTCACGTTTCAAATGGCACAAAAATTTCCAACGAAAGTTCGAACGAAAATTCTAACAGTGGAAATAAAAAAATTACTCAAAATTAATAAAGTTTACTCCACGTTGAAACTTCGCATGGAAATGCGCGAAGTTTTTTTTAGAGAAATAGAGGCTCTAAAAACTATAAATCAATAGGAATCATTTTGATGGAATAGTAATTTGATAGAAGCTATTGAAACGTTTCCCCTGGAAATCAAGCATTTTAAGATAAAGAATTTCGATCGAAGATTAGCTTTGATAATACAATTTTACCAAGGGAATTTGTTTGTAAAACACATGTGCATCAAAACACATCATGTCCTTCGTTGAAACATCCCTCTAAGTTTTAATAAAACACCAACTTTCACTGTTGAGCAAGTTATATAATTCGTTGTCTCGGGCGTGACTTCACGTGCCTTCGATGCTTACCTTCAAAAACTGATGGCGTTCCACGTCAAAACCTAGTTAATACAATATTAAATTTATGTGGATTCATTAATTTCTCATTTAATCTCAATCATATTATATATTAGAATTTATTTAAAGATTATTCAGGTGAAAATGAGATATAATTGAAAATCTGTGATAATGAGTGTTGTCAAAGCATAAAAATTACGCACGAAAACACAGGAAACTTTTATCGTAGAGAGAGAGCACTCTCTAAATTATGAATGAAAGCCAAATTAAATGATGGGTACGTACCATGGTAGAATGGTTTTCAAAAATTCTTGCCATGGAGACTATAATTTGACTACATCGTCTGAGATTACCAATGCATGCATGAGGCACAAAGCTCAGGGAAACATGTCTTGGAAATCTACTTTTAAAACTGCCTAAGGTCGGAAAGTTCCTTCGTTTGATAAGGTATTAATAATCCTAATTAAAGCCAAGTGCTACCTGCTAGCAGGGTACTCCGCTACCTGATAGCAGCTTGCATCGCCGCGGCTCACACATACTCGCCCCAAGGTCACCTCGCAAGGCGGAAGCGGGAACCAGAATGACGTCACACGGTGTTTTCACAGCATTCATACTTAGCCGTCGCGTTTTCGCGCGCTTGAAAATTTTCACTTTTCATTTAATCGCGAAAAATAGATATTGTCATTCAAAATCTAAGAGCGTGAAATACGTACTCCAGGAGTCTTTCGATTTAGGCAATAAAAAAATAATAGGATCACACCCTGTTGGATCGAGCATATTTTGCACTGAATAGTAGAGGCCTTCACGTTGTAGAAATCCATCTTACTGATTTGTGAATGAAAAACTTTGCTGTTTCTACAATTTGGAACTATATTGTAGAAACAGCAAAGTTTTTCATTCACAAATCAGCCAGCATATTTTACGAGGGAAGGGAATTCTAAATACAGCAGTCGAGGGAACAGAGGAAGGAGAAAAGAGAAGAGAAAGAATAAGGCTGAAGATGACAGACTTGACTTGCCTTTTGTTTTATTTTACCTGGCTCGGGTGAGGCCACAATCCGGCCCCCTCTGCCCCCGAGCCAGGGCTCTTTTACATAGGTATTTCAGTTCATTCTTAAACCATATGTTATCCGTATGGATTAATTTTCTTCTTTTAGTTCATTTGGTTCAGCTTCGTGGACATTCAATGGTCATTGGATGTCGGGCTGGTCAAGTCTTTTCTTTGCTTCATTCGAGTTCATCTCAGGAAATCCAGCATGTACGATATGTATATAAAAAAATAAAAAATTAATTGAAGCAATATAAAAAATATATACCTTGAAAATACGTAAAAGTATAGGCTGCATTCTCACCAATCAGTGAAGGACATGAACAAAAATCAGATGTTTAAAAGTTGGAATAAAAACGTTAAAACATTATAACATTCTGGTAATCAGGATGAAAATTTAAAAGTCAAAAAAGGAAATATGGAAATAAATTGATTCTAACAATATAAAGTTTTGTTAGATGAAATAACATAATTAAAGACATGTTGCAATAAAATAAATACTCAGGTACATAAAACTGATTTGAAATACAAAAAAAATATAAAAATGTAGGTGTATAAAAATGTTGGTACTGCGACAATTTCATATGGAATCGGTGTGTAGAGCCGTCAAAACATAAAAAATTAAAGAAACTTATAATAAATTACTTTGCAAGTGTATAATAGAATACATGTAATAATTAAAAGGGTGAATAAATAGGTTAAAAATATGTGAATAAATACGTGATTAAATGCATAAATAAATAGGTGAATAGATGTATGATTTTATAACTGCATAAATGTCTAAAAATATAGAGAAATTGACGCAGTGATGTTAGGAAGAAGGGAAACCAAAGTGGAGTCCTTGGACAGAATGAGTTGGAGGGGACTTTGTTGCTGTTTGGGAGCTTCCAGTGAAAGTCAGAAAATCAGCTGATGATGATGAAGGTAATCTTCAAACGGAAACTCTCGAAATTTAAAACGGTGGGAGAACTCTCTAAATTGCAATCTAGCGATTTGATCGATGGATTTTTCTTCCTCATAGGAAAACCCACTAAAATCGCTGGCACATTATTTGCATACACTTGGTTTCGCTTATAGTAGTCTCTTCGCTTCTATAGCGTTGGGGTGTTTTTCCCTCGTCCCGTCCCCTCCGTCCCTTTCCCTACCCCAGAGGCGTCGACGGGCTCCTATTGCGGCGGCGCCTCTTTCCTTTTTCCTTCCTCTCTCCCCCCTCCCCGGGTGATCGGACGTATAAGCCAAGGGCTTGGGTCCCGGCCCCGGTGTGTTGTATCCTTAAGAGGATTCACCTGGAACCCTCATATTCTCTAAATTGAATGAAAAAACTCCTAATTTCATCGATAAGTATATAATAACACATTACAAGTTATTCAACCAGTTTTTCCATGAAAACGAAATCATTTAAAACCTCACACTTCAAAATTTTCTCTCACAAAATAACATTCGCACGGAAATAAACAAAACCTCCCACGCGGTAAAAACTCTCCGAAATATGGATAAAAACCAAATTATATGTAACAACAGCTAGAGTATCCGAAATTATGAATTGTTCCTTCTGTTGTAATCAAAACTTTTAATAAACGCTTCACAAACTTCTCTTAACATAAAACCTGGTGATATTCAACGTGCGAAATTTATACCGGGGTAAGAAAGCTCCACATTTTAAATAGACGATGAAATTCATCCATGAACATGTAATGAGTAATATGCAATAAATAAATCTTCCCGTGAAAATCAAAATATGTAAAATCTCAAGCTGCAAAAATGTCACTACACTAAGAACCGTCGAAGGGTTGAAAATACGAACCAAAGTATATGGTGCGCGATACATTTTATGTGTGAGGTTTGGAAATTCTATTTTTTCCACGGAAAAGAAGGGAATATAATGTGTTAAGTTAAACTATTTATAAAATTAATTCTATTACGTCGTCATGAGATGCAAATTTGATTTTATTTCGTAAAAATATTCGTTTTTAATCAAAGTATTTCATTTTTGCGATTTTGAAATTCTGGAATTCCTGGGAAATATGGTGTTCATAAAATCCTATGTACTGTCCTCTCATCAATGAAATTTATGCATGAATTTCACAACGGTGAGTTCATATTACTGTGATAAACGAGGGAAGTTCAACAAGTAATGCAACGCATTTTTTCTGAGACAGGGGTTGTTTTATTCGGCATTCAAATAGACCATTTTATTCTCCAATCTTTTAGCTGGACAATATTATTTTTCAATGTAATCTCCATTCAGTATTACGGCTTGACGACACCTCTAAGGGAGGCCCTACATGCCTCCACGGTACCATTCCACTGGTCCATGTCTTGACCCAACGTCGCGTCGTACTGCATCAATAATGTCTTATTCATCCCATTAGTAAAAAACATGTAAATTAAATATTGTAACTTAACTGATTATTATTCTAATGCTAAAGTTAACTAATTATTATGCTGATGCTAAATTCAATAAAATCAGATGTATTTATGAGTTCATACGTTTGTCGTGCTGATAATTATATATACATATGTATTTTTTGTTCTACTCTGTCGTATATTTAGTCGCATTCTGTGAAATCGATGTATAATGTAAAGCTACTTATTCTTGTAATATTTCTGACACCATTATATTTATAACCATATATGTTCCTAAGGGACAAACTTGTCCCGGAATAATAAATTTCATTTTCATTTTCTATTAGTGGCAATGATGAAACACGCATTTTCCTTCCGAAATTTGTATTCTATTTTTGTTTAGCATCCCCGTGATTTTGGCCGCTGCCAGATCACTGTAGACATACTGCAAATCGCCCATGAATATCTAAGATACCCTGCTTTTCTGCCAAAAGAAACTCAATCACTTGGTTTTGAACGAACCTCAGTTGCAGACGCCATTTTAACAGTTGGAAACATTTTTCAATCATTTTTCTTTACACATTACATATTATTTCCCCTTCTTTTCCGTGGAAAACTAGAATTTTCAAACCTCACACATAGGAAACATAGTAAAGTTGTATGTTCAACATAAGTTTTAATAACCGACCCAGGTTTCGACAATACACTATGTCATTTTCAAAGGTGAATATACACAAAGGGTTAAGCAGGTTACCAAAGCAAATATCCTCCTGGAATGCATAGATGCAAATGGCGCAAAGCAGTTATTCGTGTTTTTGACCCTGTTTCTCCCCCTTAATTTTTAATGTTTACATAGAGAAAGTCATCAACGAAATCAAGCAGAAAGCTTCGGGTGTCAATATCCACGGAGAAAAAATTAGTATGCTGCGATTTGCTGACGACATAGCAGTCATAGCCGAGACAGAGAAGGATTTGAAGAAGACGTTGACAAACATGGAAAGGACAATGGCCAGATATCAGCTGAAAATCAACAAAAAGAAGACTAAGATATTAGTTTGCAGTAAAAGAGAGGAGGCTAAAACAAACATCAACCTAGGAAAGCATAAGCTTGAAGAGGTGAACGAGTTCTCTTACCTGGGAAGCCGAATTACCAGCGATGGACGGAGCAAGAAAGAAATACACAGTAGAATAGCGCAGGCGAAGAAGGCTTTCTACAAAAAGAAGAATCTTCTTGCAGCTGAAAATACCAGCATAGAAGTAAGGAAACAATTCATCAGATGCCACATATGGAGTATGTTTCTCTATGGAAGCGAGGCTTGGACGTTGACAGCAGCAGGGAAGTCAAGAGTGGAAGCATTGGAAATGTGGTGCTACCGAAGAATGATGAAGATAAAATGGATTGACCGTGTGAGTAACCAGGAAGTGCCAAGGAGAGTAGGAGAAAAGAGAAGCCTCCTAAAAACATTAAGCAGAAGAAGGGACAACTTAGTTGGCCACATTTTGAGGCACGATGGTCTGATGAAGACAATCGTTGAAGGACAAGTGGAAGGGAAAAAGGGCAAGGGACGGCCCTGAATGAGTTATATCGGACAGGTTATAAAGGATGTAAAAGAGAATAAATATGTAGCTATGAAGAGATTAGCGGATAGGAGAGAGAAATGGAGAGCTGCGTCAAACCAATCTTAGGATTGTTGACTAATGATGATGATGATGACCCTGTTTCATTAATTTTAAAAATCTGAAAATAATTAGGATTATACTTTAAGGTAGGGGTAACAACATATATTTTTTTCGGCGTGTATATTGTTTCCAAAAATTTAAATTTAATTTTTAAAATTTCAAACTTATGCAAAAGTTTAGTTTCCGGTTCATAATTTTTGAAAAAAATCAGAATGGTAGACCATAATAGTATACACAATTTAAAATCAAGAAAATGATTTTACAAAAATAAAAACTGGAGATATGGTTAAAAAACTAAAAATCGTGTTTCAATTTATTCTGGGTTTATTTTCCATTTTTGAGGCCTGAAACATTGAGTAAACTCATAATTCTGGATGCACTTTAAGCGTATATTTTTTATTTCTCAAAATATCGGGGGGGCAATTTTCACCATTTTAACCTGTGGGTATAGTATACCCTTTGCGAGATTATATGTACCAGATCTTATATGCATAAATTTGTGTATATTCACCTTTGTAAATGACGTAGTGTATTGTCGAAACCTGGGTCGGTTATTAAAACTTCTGTGGAACACACAACTCAGTATATCTTTCATTATGTTTCCTGTCACCAAGTTCCACCAAATATCGCCATCCAGCCTACGTTGATCAGTGATGCTAGCTCGTTATAGTGCTGTTACCAATCAGAAATCAATGCAATTTACACGAGACGGAGCAGGACTAGTTGAAAATGTTTCACAAGAAATTCCAAATTTATTCAACCAAAATTGGCCGCCAAAAAAATGTGTTGCATTACTTACTGAACTCACCTCGTAGATTCGGCACTTGTCGAAAATTGCTTTCACGCGATAGTTTCAGTGTGTTAGGATTCGAAATTCTGGCCCTAAAATACCCTACCAACGGAAGTATTTTACGAGTGATATTTTGAAATTGTGGATATTCCAGGAGGAATAGCGAGGATATAACCTAAGGTATTATCATAAATGAAATTTGTATTCCATTTTCATATAGTTGAGTTCCTATTATGGTACTAACTTGATCAAATTTCGAGGATAAATACCGTACTAACGTTATTATTTCAGGTGTAGGATTTTGAAATACTTTAAGATTCCGGGGTAGGCATGTAGGCTTAAAAATCATTGGGAATTTGCCGCTGTTCACCAAAGTATTTTTACAAATATTACTTCGGTTACTTCATACCGTAGTTCAAATTTGAAAAGTAGCGTGATAAACTGTAATGTTTCGCGATATTTTTGAATAGTGAAAATTTGAAATTCTGGATTTCAATGGAAATGAAGTTGGAATAATTGTGCTTATTTCTCACGCATAAAATTTCTTCACAAATATTACTTCAGTGAGTTTTTAAATGTCGTCCAAATTTGATGTCATTTTAATTTAAAGCACTATCTTCACAGCGGTATATTATGCGTGAGATTTTGATACTCATGATTTCCGGAGTAACATTGTGTGGATATGGTCCTTGTCCATAATTTTTTGATAGACCTCATCTGTCACTGAGCTTGCAATCATTGACTTTGCATATCTGTTCGCCTTACGGTACAAATCAGACTTTATCTTGTGTTCCTTGATTTGTTTATCCGTCGCATCTTCAGCCAACGCACCTGGTTTCTCTAACCTTTTTTCAATGACGTCGAGAGCACCTCCATGGTAATCTAGCAAATCACGAACTTTCCTCTTCCATAGTGGCCAGTCTCTCTCACCCGCCAGCGGCTTGATATGTTTTGCTAAATCCATATTTTTCACTTTTGACGAAGTGCCTGCAGGCCATAATCTAATGTAACTCAATTATTCTTCTTAATTATACACGATGTTGTTGTCTCTTTTAACTTATTTATTCAAATGCTCTGGTAACTAGTCAACAACTTTTTCTTACCCTTGACAACCCTTTGCTTATTTATTAACTTCAACACTTAAGGAGGAACCTGTGCTTCGAAATACTGCTTTCATTAGTTAGATAAACTCGACAACAACGAGTTATAATGGATAAATTTGTCATTCATAACAATTAAAAGTAATGTTAAATCAATCAAAGTAGCTGTACAATGCATGAATTTTACTAAAAATGGAATAATCCTGTGATATGAAGAATGGCTGTTATATTGACTCTTAGGTATCGGAAGAATTTAAAAACTTTCTCTGAAAATACAGTAAAGCTTTATAACTGTATCCTTTGTGATGAATAAAAATAACTTAACTAGTGAGAGCTATTGCTCTGTTAATTTCAACCTAGTTTGGAAAAATTATTTATATATATTTGCTGACCACCAACTCGACAACGCTGTCAACATATCGTAGTTTCACACAGGTTGAGCACCTTTGTTTGTTTACGCTACCTCGTTGAGTTACGTTGCATTGTGACAATATTAATCGTTTTATTATCCAATTTACTTAGCCTTAAGTTATTAATTATACCTTTGGGCTGAAGTGATGGCTTCATTATACCGATTTAAAGGCAAATTTGTGTCTGAAGGTGAAGGTAAGAGCTTGGATAATTTGAGGAAACGAAATGTGGCCGAAAGTTAATCCATCAATTCCATCGAAGTGATTCCAACGAGTGCATTTGTTCTTCAATTTTATCATTATCAACTTCAGATTAATTTAATTTTGATAATGTTATCTTCTATCTTTGCCATGATTTAATTTGCTTAATCCCATATTAATCCAGGTTCATGAATATATTAGTTTTTAGCACATGATAAAATTGAAGACTATAATGAAAATTCAAATTTTTTCGTCAAACTTACTTAAATTAGGTCTCATTATCATTGGTTTTTGAAGATAAAAACATGTCAATAGCAATAAAATTTCAAATCTTAAAAGATACGATAAGCTACTGATTTTTAATTTCTTAAGAAATATTTGCAATATTTCCCGACATAAAGTGTCCATAATTGTTTAAATAATCAATGTTTACATCTCGATTTAAGAAGATTAAAGTCCCTGTCGAATGACTGGCACAAAGCTCTTTAATGTTTATTTCTTTGTAGATTTTCCATTTGATAGCCTCATCCATACTATTAATAAGGAGTTGAATAGTGAAAATTAGAAACTAATGTTTAATTTATAACCCAAATGCAATTCGAATCATTACTATCAGGATAATATATAATCCTTGTACCTAGTGCCGAAGTTTCAGTAAATTTGGAAGGCTGGCATTGCAACTTCTACAGACTCACTTATGTTAGCTGTCACCGATTGTTCAAGAATGCATCCTAATTTTAATCCTCCTCAAATGACTTCATGAATTCGCTGTTTTTGCTGTTTTTGTTTTCAAATTATGCTAATTAGACCTTTGGAAAACGTATCAAAGTAAATTGGTTGGGCTGTGAAAAAAACTACTAAAAAAGTACTCTTTTCTATTCTATTTTTTACTTTCGAAGAATTACATGGGTGAATATTCGATTAATTAGTACGTTCGCGAAGTTGTATTTCCAAATACTACATAATCGATACCCAACAGCAATATGCTTGTCTCGTGGTATATTCACTTACCTGTAGACCTTATTCTAGCATTTTAATATCAATTAAATTGATGATTAAATACATAATGCGCTAGATAATGAACTTCTATTTAAATAAGTATTTTCTACAAGTTGAAAACGATGCATATTTTTCGAAATAAACGTAAAACAATTTGAAGTTGTATTCTGAAGAACAGATAAACTATCGCAAGTCTCAATAAATTCTATCATATTCGCTTTTGAAGCGATACGCCTACAATTTCAAGGGATGTATTGTATTCCGGTCATGATTATTCGCATGTTTAATAAATTTAGGCGCTTATAGGAATTACTTTAACAACCAGCACTAATAAATTACATATTTCGGTGTATAGCACGTTTCGAGATGAACTGAAGATTCATTTAATGAATTCGTAGAAAAATGACTCCAAAAAATCCAATTCACTGGAATTACGCAGCAGTCGACTCTTTCGACATTACTCCGTATACTTTGCAACGTTTCCACTATCTCCGCAGCATAATGGCTGCTCGCTCTGCAGAAAACCGGAAGTATGTTTTTTAAACTTAAATACTGGCGCTAACATATCGGTAACCCCTTCTAAAATAAATAAATATATATATATATATATATTATATGCCCAATATATATATATATATATATATATTGGGCATCGATGTCTATTCTATGCTGTGCTAATTTTTCAACGACATATTTCGGGCCAAATTTGAGATAAAAAATGTTTTACAAGGGAAGGTCATCATTCTCCCATTGAGACAATGTATTTCAAGGCGGAAATCCGTCATTTTCAAATCCATAAATCTTTTTAAATGGCCGATGACATAGTAATATTTTTTCACTATTTGATAGAAAAAATAATGAGCAAAAACATGTGTCAAAATAAGGGGAGGGTTTCGGGCATGTTTGAAACGATGGTTCCTCCTTAATGTTGATGATTTAAATTAACATTTCGTTAAAATAATTACTATTAACTTCAACACAAGTCATCTGTTCGCCATTGATTCACTCTAAACAAATTTTGAATAGCATTTCTCGTTAAAGGCTATGTTACGCGATTTGATTCATGCGTCAGATTTTGAAATTCTAGTTTTTCATGAACATGGAGTGAGATTTACATATAATGCACTGTCTTCTTATTAATGTACATGGTATATTTCTACGAGTGGTCATCATCAAAGAGAGTACCCCTCCATAATAAATTATAACACAAATTTCCTTAATGAGCATATAATACTTACTACGTGTTATTCGCTCTCTGCCTTCCCATTGAAATCAAGAATATCACAATTTCATGTTTTTTTACCACGAACGCTCACCAAATTTGCACCAAACTATGAACTGTAGAATGAAAAAAAATATTAAAAATTTCACTATCTTCTTATGCTATTCACGCACTCTTACAGTGTAATTAAAAATTTCAAAATTCACGCATTAATAATTTCACTTATGTTTGCATTTTTCCTTGAATGCTCACCATATTTGAACCTATGTTAAAACTCGACGAAATACAATTTCATAGCAAAAGTCATTGATGAGTTCAAAGTGCTATTCTATGCTATTCACACTCTGTCTTCCCGTGGAAATCAAGAATTTAAATACTCTCGTGAATAATTTCATAAAACATAATGCTGTACCGCAAACGCTCAATAAATATTGCTTCAAATTCAGAAAACTCCGAAATAAAAGTTTATAAAAATTTCCGTTGATAAACACGCAATTGAAATCGAAGAAAAGGCATTGGGAGTGAATATCCATGGAGAAAAAATTAGCATGGTAAGATTTGCCGATGACATAGCCGTTATAGCAGAAACAGAGACGGATTTGAAAAATATTCTGGTTAATATGAGTAGGGTAATGGGTAGATATCAACTGAAAATAAGCACGAAGAAAACCAAGATCTTAGTATGCAGCAGAAGAGAAGAAGTCAAGACCAACATTAAAATAGGGAAGCATAAACTGATAGAGGTGGATGAATTCGGTTATTTGGGAAGCAAGATAGCTAGTGACGGGAGAAGTAAGAAAGAAATTATCAGCACAATAGCCCAGGCAAAGAGAGCATTCCACCAAAAGAGAGACCTGCATACAGCGGGAAACTTAAATATGGAAGTAAAGAAACAATTTATTAGAACCTACATTTGGAGTATGCTCCTATACGGAAGTGAGGCATGGACAATGACGGAAGCGGAGAAGGCAAGGATAGAGGCCTTCGACATGTGGTGCTACAGAAGAATGATGAAAAACAAATGGATCGACCGAATTAGTAACGAGGAAGTCCTAAGAAGAGTGGGAGAGAAGAGAAGCCTCATGAAAACCTTAATAAGAAGACGGAACAACCTAATAGGCCACATCTTGAGACATGATGGCCTGATGAAGACAATCGTCGAGGGACAAGTGGAAGGCAAGAACGGAAAAGGAAGACCCCGAACAAAATATATGGAGCAAGTAAAGAGAGATGTGAAAGAGAAGAATTACGTAGGTGTGAAAAGATTAGCTGATAGGAGAACTGAGTGGGGAGCTGCGTCAAAACATTCCTAGGATTGTTGACCAGTGGTAATGATGAAGCATGCAGTAACTAACATTTTTTCACACTCCGTTCTCTCGTTAACCCAAATTGTCAAAATATCGTGCATGAAACCATTTCGTTAATATTTCAAACAACGCTCAAAAAGTCCCCACAAAATCAAAAACTTCCCCGTTTTATATTTTTAACTAATTTCATTGATAGGACCGCAATACGTTAGATATCATTCTGTTTCTCTTCCACTGAAAATTCAGGATATTAAAATCTCACACACAAAACGCTTATATGAAAATGATATTTTTTTGGCGAATATTACCAGATTTGCACCGAAGTAAGAACCCAGCGATAGGTATAAATATGCATAGCAACTTTTATTGATGTCTATGCAATTCATTTGATGCTAATCACGATATCTACCAACGGAAAACTATATTTTTTATTTCCATTGCGTGGAACATTTCAATTAACAATGCACAATTCCAAGAATGCTTACCAAATTCCCACAAAATTAATGAATTCCTAAAATTGAATTTTCAAACAAGTTTCATCAATGACCACACGATATTGATGAAATCCCACCCTTCTATCTCGTGGAAATCCAGAATTCAAAAAACCTCATGCATACAACTATTCAATTAACATCGTTTTTCACCACGAAATTTTACTAGATTTACGATATTTATTGTAAGTTGTAAAATTCATCGTATTTTTTAATCCAACACAGGACCCGATTATATCGTTCGCTTCTCAATGCACCAGCAAAGTTAATAATTTGGTGTGCCACAAAGTCTCTCTTATTTATTTCTTATTGACCTAGTATGGTGAACTCTTTTTAATTTCACTGTCTAAATTAAAAACAAGATAAGTTATGAAAACTTTTCATGATATACTAACCAGAAAAAAATTGAGTTAACTACAAAATTCCTTATAGAAATTTAATTTTGCCATGAGATTATTGAATATTGCTATCGCATAAATTTAAATTGCTTAAGTTAGTACTTAGGCCTAAGTTTTAGAACGCCCACCGTTAACATTAAAAAAAGAAAACGTATTTTAAAAGTCCCGCCTTGCATTTATTAAAGTCCTTTATTGTTCAGAAAAAACGAATTCCTACACCCCTTCGTTCGGCAAAATTTCTCTCCTATTTTGTAGTTTCTGTAGACATAGATTCATCAAAAGGCTTTATGATGTTCTCTGCGTCGCTCCTAAAGATATCTGTTTTTTTATGGCTCCAGCTATCCGAGTCTAGAACGTGGCCGCAGAGTAGACTTACTAGAGTTTTTAATAAGTTTTTTGTTCAATTTGGTTATGTTTGGTAATTTTTTTCATTTTGCAATATTTTATCCATTGATTCTTTCTTTTTGCAATTTTAATTATATTTTTCAACAAATTAATTGCCAGAGGTGCAGCGTCTCCCAGCCTAATTCGTTAAACATTTGTGTAACATGGGTCATATCGCATGAACGCGATAGTGCTAAGCAAGGCAATAGGCGACATAATATAGATAAAATCGATTGTTTCTGGCTTAACTTTGTGAAAATCCATTGTAAACAATAAATAGTTATGGCACTTTTTCACACGATGTATTCAATACGACCGGTTTCGTCGCGGAGGCGACATCATCAGGTACAGAAATCGTTATTTTTACAGTTATTTTGTTGTTGTTTATATGGTTGCTATTACGCGTTGGGGTTGGAGCGTTATTCAACTTCAGGGGAATTTACAAGAGATGGGAATAGTTGGCAAAAATATTCTCATTTGTTAAAATTCCATTCCTGATGTGCATCCTAATCTCCAACTCCTCCAAGCAGTCCATCCTTCTTCCCTTTTTCTCAAGGTGGAGAATTTCCGGAACAAAATCGCTCCTGTGGTCACTCTCCCATAGGTGCTACGCGAAATGCGATTTGTCTATCTCCCCGTTTCTCAAATTTCTTCCGTGTTCCTCTGTTCTTAATCGGAACGAACGTCCAGTCTGGCCTATGTAACAGGTCTCACAGTCACTGCACTTGAGTCTGACATAATATAGTTTGGAAGTCGGGTGTGGTGCCATCCGGCAAAGGGTACTCCAAATAGATATCAGTAAGATTTTGTCCCGAGGTGTAAACATCCCTGGAAAAAAAATCTTCAAAGAGTGGAGGAAAACTGTAACGCTTGGCATTTAAATACTGTGGATGCTAAATGAACATACTGATATAAAGTGAGCTTATGGAGTTGTTGATGGAAGGAAAGGGGAAGAAGAGAAAGAGAGGGAGAGTTGATCGAAAGAGTGAGGCAAAAAAAGAAAACTGTAATTTGAAGAAAATCAAGAGTATTTGAAAAATAACAAACTTCTCACCTTGCACATCAGGAAGAGTCCAAGCGCACAAAAAAACAGTAAATTCCACGCATTTTTATGAGTTCTTGATTTTTACAGCTTTTATGACTTACTAGAGTTTTTAATAATTATTATTTTGTTCTATTCGGTTATCTCTGGTATTTTTTTCATTTTGCAATATTTTGTCCATTTTTTATTCTTTTTATATATTTTTCATTATGTTTTTTCTGTAAATTAATTGCCAGCCGTGGCTGAGGTCCAGCCGCCTACACAATGGCACGATACAGCAAAGAGCGTGATCAATGTAAACAATATAAGTAATAATTTTTGAAATCAGAGACGTAGGAAAGAATTCGATAATACCGAAATAGTAATACTTCTTTTGTTTGTCTGTAGCACATGGCAAAGTAATAGTTTCCATAGCAGCGTACCAAAGCAATTTTTTTGGTACGGGAGTCTCTTCTTTCCCGACCATTCAGAGCGACGCTTCGAGGGGTCGCCGTGTCCTTCAGGAATTCAACACCCTCCCTTACCTCACCCCCTCTCCCCTCCATCCCCCCCCCTTGAATGCTGGCGCCTCCGAGCGGTCGTCCGTGGAATCAAGGCGCCATTCGTGGGACTCCCGTGGAGCTAAGCGGTCGCACAAACATCATCCATCCATCTGTCCGCTCCCCTCGTCACTCCAGGCGGGGTGCGGCCCCGTCCCGCGCCCAGGAGCAGCACGAAGCCGCGCTCCGAAGAGGTAAGTCGCGGCATCATCAAAGCGCCTCCCTCACCGCTGTTATAGCCGTTACCCCGGGTAACACCTACACCCCTGACACACTTGATCCGTTTTTCTCGCGAGCACATATAAGTTGAAATTCTCAAGTTGATATATTGTAAGTTGATATTCGCATCACCCCCAAAAATGCTGATGACGTATTTTCACCCCCGCAAAATGCAACAGCCTCACGATGGCATGTCGTAATCATTCTAAAAATTCGGTGGCGATGGGATAAAGTCCTCGTCTGCCAAATTGAAGGTCGCGGGTTCGACTCCCGCACGGGCGACAGCCCGTAGAGCTGCAGCCCGTAGCCAGTAGAGCTTGTAGCCCTCGCACGTTGTTGTTCGTTAGATTTCCTCGCTGTGAAAGATCTTAAATGCGCTGCTCTCGGGCCAGAGAAGATAAATAGAAAGTATAATAAATCCCCTCTAGTATTTGATGCACGCCCAAAATGTTTACAATGGTAGCGCCATTATTTACACCCATGTAGACGGCCCGGAATCAGCAAATTTCACAGCAGGCAAGCAAACAAAAGAATTATCTGCGTTTGCCATTTGCAAAAAAATCGTTGGAATTGCATCGGTCTGGACGTCATCAGAAAAAGTATTTTCTAATCTTGCCATCGAAAAATCATGTTTACTTTCTCCGGAAACACACTTTTTTACCTTTAAGTGTATCTTACATATTGAAAAAATTATTAATTTGTCACTGAATTTCGTAGTAATTTATGACATGCTCTAAACTCCACCCACTAAATTAGACGATGAATCGATTTAGTTTTATCTTTTAACCTTGAGATACAGGAAAATCAAAAATTGTAACTTAGTATCGCGTAAATTCATTTGTATTCGACAAACCTATCCGGCAACCCATATCCTGAATCACACGATCTTTACTCGGGTCCTTTTCGAGGAATTCATTCGATGCTGGATAAAATATCGCTTACGACGGTCCGCGAACTTAACCAGAAATTGCACTCGGAGATACACATCGCATTGCCTCTCATGTTGATGGGGCGATGCCGAGGGCGTGTACAGTTCTACTGTTCCGGTGAGACCTTACTCACCTTAACCAGTCATTTAACAATATCAATATTAAATGGCGCATATGCACCGTGGTGGTATTTGATGCTGTTTGTGAGAAAAGGAAGCTTAAAACTAACCATTTGGCACTGCACAAGAACAGAAAATAAAATTTGAGACAAAGATAACAATTTTTTAATTTTTAGAATTTATTTATTTTTTACTATTACTGACTATTAATTTTTTATTAAATTTTCATGTTTTCTATCATTATTTAATATTAAATTCACTAATGCGAATGTAATGACTATTTTTTAATTTTTTTACGTTCTATCGACCAGGAGCTTATTCTCCTTCCTTGATTTAATTTCAAAATAATTACTTGATGTAGCCAATCACAGCGGTCAGCCGTGAGGAGAGGTTTAAAGTCATGCTCTGGGCTCAATAGGATGAGAGGTTGTACAATGCATGAGACAAGAAATGATCGGACAAGGGGTGGCGGAAGTGATTGGTACTAAACGAAAGGCCGCGCATGTTAAGGGGATGACACAATACGTAAAAGGTTGGCCTCTTTAAACCCTCTGACATCGGAAAGGAACAGGGTAGTTTCCTCAATCAAAGAAAACGAAAGGCATTGATGGAGATTCGTTACCCACCATTAAGGTATTCATAATATACAAATTATTTGGTTTTAGAAATCCCAGTTCAGACGAATGGCAATGGTCATTTTTAACCGCATTTGAAAAGGGCCAGATTGGCGCCCATGCGATGCCACTCCACGTGACGTCACAGGGACCTAGTTTCTATACGAGTAGATAGAAGTTTTACATCGTCTGAAATCACCAATGCATGCATGAGGCACAGAGCTCAGGGAAACATGTCTTAATAATCACCTATTAAAACTGCCTATGGTCGGAAAGTTTCCTTTTTTTGATAAGGTATAATCCTTATTTAAGCGCTACCTGCTAGCAGGGTACTCTGCTACCTGTTAGCAGCCTGCGTCGTATCAGCACTCAAGCCTCGCCTCAAGGTCACCTCACTTGCGGCAGCGGGAACCAGAACGACGTCACACGGAGTTTTCCCACTATTCATACTTATTGTTAGCCGGCGCGTTTTCGCGCGCTTGAAAATGTTCACTTTTCATTTAATCGCGAAAAATAGTTATCGTCATTTAAAAAATCTAAAAGTGTGAAAAGTGTACTCCAGGAGCAATAATATTTTGTTTTAGGCAATAAAAAAAATTAAAGGCAACCACCCTACGCTAAGGACGTGTAGCCCCATCATATGCATCACGAGACGTGGGAAATTTAAACATCAATGAATCAGAAAGGAAAATTTATGCATACATCAAAATTAAAAACAACATATTAAAGTATTCTTAACTTTGGTCCCCGTAGAAATGTTACTGAACTTCCCACGGGTGGTTTTTTTGGCCGCAAAATGCACAGAATTAGTATGCCATTTCGATAATCGTGCTGAAATCACGTGACACAATGCCCACGTTACCATGGAGACTCTCGTGGTACGTAGGGACCAATGTGGTGAGGTCACCTGCCCCCATCCGCTCCTTGCCCTAACAATAAGACTGCTTCAAACTTTTTACTTCGGTTACGAAAATTAGGGCCTTGAAAAGTAAACAAAAAGTTTACGAATCATTTTGAACTACATTATGCAAATCCAAAGAAAGTATCCAGCCAAAGATTTCCTTTTTTGGGGCAATTATAGCTGAAACCACCTAAAACGTTTCTTCGTCACGTGTCTTGTATATTTGCCGTCATGCCTTCGATAACAAACGCAAACATTCAAACAGGGACTGTGACATTAGGCCACTTTTTTCCCCTTCAACATTGATTCGAGGATAGTTGCTACTCAAACGTATTGTGTACTATTTACAATTGAAAATAAAACACTTTTTGCTCCGGTAGGTATTTATTCTCTATCAAGACGTGAAGAATCGCTGAAAAGATCTTCATCGCTCTAATCTTGAAAATAATTTATTGGCCAATGAGTTCTTTTCCCCTATGTTCCATCACTGTTTGTCAGGAACGTATGTTCTTCCACGGAGTTCACGGAAATCAGATCATTGGCCATTTACCATTCACGTAACTATATCGCAACGGAGGCTTTCTACATACGATTTCGTGAGTACCAATTGTTATTGCATGCCACCGATTTAAAATTAAGTAAAGTTATGATTACTTATTTTTCTCTTTAAGTTTTTCATTGATTATTCAACCATGCGAGCAATAAAAACCACACTTTTGCTTTTGACAACAGTCAATTTTTAGATGCATGATTTCATTTGTAAAAAATATGATTTAAAGATGTGGTTTATGCATGCAAACACGCAAAAGGTTTCAATGAAAGAACGGGCATTGATAGCTTACGGAAAAAATATTGAAATCTAGTTAACAACAAAAGTTTTTGTACATATATTATTGTATACATAGCAACTTAAAAGCAAACTGAACAACTAAATGAAAGGTATTTCCTTTCATTTAGTTGTATAAAGGTATATCTCTATTTTCTTTTTTTTTTTGGCAATATTAACTTTATTTAAAAAAATATTTTATTAGATTTTTTTTGCCCCGAAAAAATATTTTTTTAACGCTTGAATACTTTTTGTTTATAGCACCTATCGTTTTTTCACCTAGTGAGCCTTGAAAATAGAAACTAAATGTTAAAAACGTCCGTAAATACGTTTTTCATGAATGACCTAAACTTCAGGAGCCCACATTTAAATTTAAAAATTTTGGAATTGTTTTTCAACGCAAGCATATCGTGTTTCGATGACCGCACGTCATTTGTCTAAAGTCATCCTTCACTTGAAAGTCGCGTTTGCCATCAATATTTCGATGTTATTATGCATTTGTTTTCAAATTCCGAGCGATGTGTGAGGAACTTAAAAGTTTTTTTTATTTATTCGGGATCCAGGTTGAAGTGTATACCAGCAATTAGCAATTAGCATCTTTTTATTAGAGGAAATAACATAGGTACTTAAAAATAAATCCTTTTGACGGAAATATGCAAAAGATAACTTTTTATGCACAGCAGCATAATTGACCTCATGAGGTCAAGGTTTATCTGAAATTTTCATAAAAATATGTAGAAATTCCTTATGAACGAAAATATTGGACGATGACGCCGCTGTAACGTATTTGCATTGACGGATTTTCAAATTCCAATCGAGTGATAATTATTATCATGATTGTTGAGCGTGTTTAGGTCATTACTGCAGGGGCTTGCTTTCAGTAGATGTCTGGTGTGCCAGGTCACCGCCGAAAATTTGGGTTAGCCTCAAAATTTCGGCAAAACAAAATACTTGGAATTGAGACATTTTGTTATGGTATTCAGCCATGTATATATATATATATATATATATATATATATATATATATATATATATATATATATATATATGTATGTATTCGCCTATATACAGGGTGTCCCATTTATCTTGACCACCTAAAATAACTTTTTGTCCAGATGGAAATTCAAAAATGTGTCAAGCAAATGTTCATTAGCCGTCAGTGGGACATTAATCAGCACGATTGCCTTCCTTGTATTACCCTATAGTTTTTATTCGGCAATTCATTTCCTCTCCTAAAGACTTATTCAAAAATGTGGACCATTCAAATTGAATTTACCACTTAAATGACCACTTATTCAAATTGAACAGTGGACCATTAACTCACTGTTATGAAAAATGACTGACTCTCTCGCGCTTAGTGCAGGTACGCGGGCATTGGAACTACTTCACTTGCTGACGTTGACGGTGAACAAATGAAAACATAGTAAAATGCTCATAATGTTGTGTTTGTGGCTGAATATCATATAACGCGGCATACAGCACAATATAGAGGGCACCTATCAGCTCCTTCACATTGATCCTCATTGAATTTTAATCGATTAGAGACGTCTATTTAAGAATAAAAAAAAACTTCTCGGTTTTTATACCCATGAAATCGTTCATTTTTCCGTTATTAGATATCGAATACATCGAGTCAAGTATTCACTAAAATCATTTCCCTACCGCTACCTATATTTTGTAGTATCGAAAAAATAATTTCCCTTTATTTAATTATAACCTGCCTATTTATTTATTAAATTTATAATATTAGACATAGTTTTTGAGATATTCATGAACAACCAGTTGAAAACGTGTTTTTACATTATAATTGTAACACTTCGATCATGAATACTCAATGCATCTACGGCGTCAAAAAAACTTTATTCCACATATTTTGCTCCAAAGTTGGTCCTTTATCGATTTTCCGAGTTGATTTGAGCAAAAAAATACCTCCACCCCGAGAAGGGGTGGAAACTAACCACCCCAAGGGTGAAGGCGTCAATCGGCGCTTTGTCGCACTAATGTTTGTTGACATATTCTCAAACTATGAGCATAATTTCAAAATTTTGTCAAAAAAATCGGAGGTGAATAGCTTCAATGACTAGTCTATTTGTATTTTTATTCCTCCCTCTCAGAATATATTGAACTGAACTTGGACTAACATCCATACTCTAGGAGCAGGACGCATCGTGTCATATCCTATTTATCTGTCGCTAACTCCTGTTAGCGACGTTACACATTAGCTAATCTCTTACTTCGGATTTTTTATCGTCCTCTTCTAGCTAGGAAACGTTGGCTACAGCAAGTAATAGCGACGATAAACCATGAATAAATGACCTGCAATGCCCTCCGATGAAATGAGGGCACACCGATTCGTAGGAAGATCAGACCGTTCGACCGCTGCCCTGTCGCGTCGCTCTTTCTTCTATGTCTCTCTCTGTATTAATGTACCCATTGTCGACTTCAAGCGTCTATAAGTTTTTTGCATGAAGCACTTGAGGAAGCTTCTGAAATCAGCTGTTCTGCACGCAATATTTAATACTTTCGTCTCAGAAGAATCAGGCGATTTCCTTGGCGGGTTTGATGTTCTCCGATGGCTGTCCGCTTTATCAACCGCTTTTAGAAATCCTAAGCTGTCCATTTCAGCCTCTTCATATCGTTTGAAATCCGGAGACGTTGAATAAATCAATTGAGGTCATTTCCATGAAGTGATTGTATTCCAGACCGAAGCCAGGCTATTCGGTCATTTTATGCGGAATTGGTGAAAATTTAGGGAGTTCCATGGATGTGGCATCCCACGAACATTGTTGTTACTTGTTAGATTGCGCTGAGGACACTGTAGGACTTACAGCAGTGATGGCATGTCAGGGGAGGGGGGGGGGTTGAAGGGGGCGCGGTGTGTAGCACAGTCGTCTTGTGCCAACGGGATGCTGGGAAGGGCGCCCCGGATCAATAACGAAGAGAGGAGAGGGGAAGGGGAGGGGGGAGGGGAGGAGAGGCGGACGGGACACGCCCCCCTCCCTCTCACGCAGAAAACACTTGAGCATCAGACACAGGGACGGCGACTATTTCCTTCGGTCGGCTCTCTCCGACGATGGTCAATTACTGCCCCTGCCTCCAACCTCACTTAGGTGCTTCTACGATTCGCGGTGGATCGCACCAAGTCTCCTTAAAAGGGGTTGGTCCAGAATCACCGTGAATCCCTTATTCGGGGCATCAATAGCATCACAGGGGGATGGGGTAAGATCTCCCACTCCCTATGTGGAAAATTAAAAAAAATATTAACGGCCAAAATCTAATTAACAATACGCTTACTTATTTAACAATTATCAGTTAATGCATATATAAACATCAAAATATTTTATATATTTAATTAATAAAGGAATGGCTGTGGCGTGCAGTGAAACGATTGTATTTCCTAAATATCTTTTTTATTTTACATTTATTTAAAACTAGGTGACCCGGCGAACTTCGTACCGCCTAACAATCAATGAACTTACGGTTTAGTTACATCTTATAAATCAAGAGCCTGTATTTTTTTAATCATGTTTAATTTATTATAATAAAATAAGGATACAAATTCAATAAAACTACGTAAATGAGTATCAAAATTGCTTGTCAGAAAGATATTTTCTTTATTGAATCTACATAGAGAGGATCGGAGCACGTTTACGTGGATTTTTTTCAATTAATTTTCTTGAATTTTCTTAATTTCAATAAATTTTGGGCATTTTGGTCTTATAAAGCAGTTAATGAAATAAAAATTATACGGATTCAGTCGTTGGCTATTTGTGTTATTAACCGTAAAAAATGTTTTTAGGTCCAAGTCTGTTGCGTAAACTTGGCCCCTTTACGGGGCAGGTTAACACAACGCCAGACCGACGCTTGACTGATGCTCAAAATCGTGTAAGAAAAGCCCCTATGAAGCAGCATTTGTATCAAATGACTTTAGGCGCGCCAGTATATAGTATCTCTGTTTGGAAAAAATGCACTGCGTAAACGTGCTGCATGCATAAACGCACCACGGTGTGCCCTACACATTCGGGTTTAATGTTTTGCGTCAAGCACCTCCTGATAAACAACAGTTTTTGTGTTGTTATCAGGCGCAAAATAAAGCCGATGAAGCTAAATAAATATAGCGAAGCGAAGCAGTGACGCAGCGAGGGGATTTTTGGGGGTTTAAACCCCCCCAAAAGCTCAGACAACTTTTTTATAAAAACTTTTGTTACTAATATTAGGGGGATGGATGAGTAACAAACGAAACATATTTAACTACTCACACAGCCGCAAAGCCCACTATTTTGAACCATTTATTTAAAAAAATGTTTACATTTATTCAAACTTTATACTTCACGACCCCTTATTATATATATATATTTTTTTTTACAGCAACTATAAACTCATATATTCTAAACTTAAGTCAAATACCCCTATGCAGCTTAGAAGCAATATCATTTATTCAATTCCATGTAAAGACTGTGATAAAAATTATATAGGCCAAACATGTCAATATTTAAAAAATAGGATCTCACAACATAAAGCATCAATTAAGACCAAAATTCAAATTTGTGCATTAGCAGATCATGCAATTACAAACAGTCACTCATTTCGTTTCGAAGAGGCCAAAATTTTAGATACAGAACCAGTTTTATCAAAAAGATTATTCAAAGAAATGTACCACAGATCAATTCCTTGCCTTCCCTCTCCCCTCTGTGTCGGAAATTTCTTGCACAACAAAAAACATTGTATATATACTGTTGTGCCAGAAATGCCCCGCTTTTTATATCGGCTTATCCACCACTCCCCTTTGCATCCGAATGAACGGGCATCGCTCTTCATGCAATAGCGTTTCTTCTGTTTCTGCTTCCCTTCCAGTCGCCGTTCATGCTTCCTCCCACAAAGCTCTGTTTGACCAATGCTATAAAGTGGGAATATTAGCCTCCCTCCCCCCGTCTACCACCCCCCTAGAACTGAAGGACTTGGAACAGGCATGCATATGGGCTTTCCGTGCGTTTTCTGGTCCAGGAATCAACCGCGCCCATTAGAAAGAACAACCAATCCCCGTCCACCGTTTTTCCTCCCTCCATCTTAGCCCTCTGCCCTGCACCCTTCCTTATGCCCTTTCCTCACTTTCCCTCCTCTTCTCACTTGAGAAAGATGGGCTGCGTCCCATCGAAAATTTGTAAAAACAACCTTTCCCCGTAAGTTCCTCACTTTTATTTTATTTTTCGTTTTTCTGTCAATTTCTAAGTTTTTTTGTGTGCCCACCCCAGGGCAAGAAGAAGTTCCTTTACATTATTTATAATGCTCGTGTGAGTTTATTTCAAACGTGTGTATATATATATTTACATTTATTTAAAATATAAAATACCATGGCGTGACCTCATTGGAAATAACTCGACCAGGAATTACATCAGGCGCATTCAGAGGTAGTGAGCGACTAGAGCGCCTAGAGGCTTAATTCGTACCACGGGAGCAAACCATTTCCTATAATAATTATCTCAGCCATTATGAATGTAAAAAAAGATTAGTAGGCGCCACGTAGGGGCATGCGCCGGCGATTAGTCGGCGCCCATGCGATGTCACTACGTGACGTCACATGGACCTAGATTCTATACGAGTAGATAGGAGTTTTACATCGCCAGAGATTAGCAATGCATGCATGAGGCACAGAGCTCAGGGAAACATCTATTAATCATCACCTATTAAAACTGCCTATGGTCGGAAAGTTTCCTTTTTTTGATAAGGTATTAATAATCCTTATTTAAGCCAAGGGCTACCTGATAGCAGGGTACTTTGCTACCTGCTAGCAGCCTGCATCGCAGTGGTGCACATATCCTTGCCCCAATGTCACTTCACACGGCGACAGCGGGAACTAGAATGACGTCACACGGGCTTTTCCCAGCATTCATACTTAGACGTAGCGTTTTCGCGGGCTTGAAAATTTCACTTTTCAATTAATCGCGAAAAATAGATATCGTCATTAAAAAATCTAACAGCGTGAATTGCGTACTCCAGGGGTAATGATCTTTCGATTTACGCAATAAAAAAATAATAGGAAACCACCTTGTTAGAGCAAATATTTTGGCTCCCGTCTGTTATCGACGAGTGCACATGTACTTAGCGACCGGAAACGAAAATCCAAACCTGAAAGTAACTGGTGTCTACCGCATACGATGTGAGGGGGCACAGTGGCGCAACCGAGGGGGGCTTAAGGTGGATAAAACCCCCACATGATCTGACAGAAATTTTTAAGTTAAATCTATTTTACTTAATTGGATTAAAATTGCTTATAGAATAGTGTGAGGATTAATAAAATATCCCTCATAAGGCCCTTAAAATCACCATTTTGAACCATTTATCTTATTTTTTCTCACCTCCCGCTTTTCGCACCTCCCGCTTACCCTGGCGGGTATGCAATACCTCCAAGCCCCCAAGTATTAGTTGCGCCTAAAACTAGCCTTAATTCCTGGCTGCGCCCCTGAGTGGGTAGAAGTGTATATTATATGAACAAGTAGAACTATAGAATCAAGGATAAAGGAGCCCCATTGATACCTCCGATCAGGTCAACTTAATAAATCGGCGGTCGCCAAGCATTCCATCAAACTCTACCATGCCATTCAATGGAAGGAAACGGCACTTCAGGGCCAATCCAAAGGATATTGGGACCGACTCAAAAAGGAGGCATTCAAGATCCTGAACGAGAGAAAGAAATTCAATAAGGGATAAAGGAATTTACTTGGGTAGGACCTGAAACCCTGCCCTAAAAATGCCTGGAAAAAAAAACAAAACTGTTTACGTCAGCCAAGCTCAAGGTTTCCAAAATAACATCTCAACCAATAAAACCGAAGCTACCTATTAAGTTTTTAATCGCCTTCTATCTAATATGATGCTAGTTCATTTTGCTTTCGTCAACTCAAGACTTGGTTCGACCTTAGCCATTTTTAATAGGTGATTATTTAGAGATGTTTCCCTGATCTCTGTGACTCATACATGCCTCGGTAATCTCAGACGATGTAAAACTCCTATCCTCTCGTGTAGAAACTAGGTCCCTGTGACGTCACGTGGAGTGGAATCGCATGGGCGCCTATCTGGCATTTTTCAAATGAGGATATAATTGACCATTGCCATTCGTTTAAACCGGGATTTCTAGAACCAAATAATTTTTATGTTATGAATACACGAATGGTGGGTAACGAATCGCAATCAATGCCTTTTGTTTTCTTTGATGTAGGAAACTACCCTATTTTCGCACTAATTTCAGAGCAGCGATCACGGATTTATCCTTCCAGTCATATTTACAGTTGAATTTTTCACCACTTCCACACCTATTTGTCCGATAAGCTCTCCCTGGTCATTTTTAATACCGAAGAGGTCAATTTAAAGAAATAGGGCTGATATTAATGTTACGAGACCATACGTCGAATCATTAAATATCTTACGCCTTTATATTGCATCCAAAATATTTGTCCAGCTACCAAGATAAATACTTTCCGTAGGGAGCGAAGTAAAAATTCTAACCTTGTTAAGAAATTGATTTCTTGCGCGAAAAGGTATCAAGAATATCCTGCATTGTGCACCATCCAACCAATCATAAGCCTTTCTCGCATTTTTCTGTATTGAATCGTTTTTGTATACACGTATCAAATTTCATATACTTCTCCGCTTTTCTTTCCATGGCGTTTTATTGAAATTAATCTATGTGTCTTTTTATGCATGATTTTTGCATATTTGCTTTTTTTAGTGCGCCTGAACTCGATTCGTTTGACTTAAAACACAAATTTTGGTCCATTAGCTGTCACCTGACTTTCTGCATAAACTTATTACTGAATATACAATAGATGGCAGCTCCAACAAAATGTTTCTTCTGATGAATGCTAATTCAACGAAACAAATGTTCATCATTCGTGTATGTTAATGTTTTAGTAAAGTATAAGTATTATTATTATTTGTATTATACTCGGAATAAAAGTATTCTAACATGATCCGACATGACTTTCAGGAGTCCATTGACATTCAATTTTGTTACTGCTGTGGTCCATGAGATTTTCAGACGATTTTCACGTCGCTATCGATACGCTGCGCTGTCAAGTCGGTTTCTTCTTTTATTGTAATTTTGCAGAGTGAGCGTATGATGTGCGAGGCCATGAATTCAAATAAAATAGAATAAATTCTGGAAAAGAACTTTTAACTTCACCATGGTAAATATATTCCACCGATTATGGTAGGTTTCCATGGAGTATTTTCGAAGTGTTCTACCAGCCTCCACTCCTCTCGTAGATTTCCCTCTCCAATAGGGTAGTTTCCTTCATCAAAGAAAACGAAATGCATTGATTGCCATTCGTTACCCACTATTAGGGTTTTCATAATATACAAATTATTTGGTTTTAGAAATACCAGTTTAAACGAATGGCAATAGTGAATTTTAACCTCATTTGAAAAAGGCCAGATTGGCGCCCATGCGATTCCACTCCACGTGACGTCACAGGGACCTAGTCTCTATACGAGAGGATAGGAGTTTTACATCGTCTGAGATCACCAATGCATGCATGAGTCACAGTCCTCAGGGAAACATCTCTTAATAATCACTTATTAAAATTGTCTAAGGTCGGAAAGTTTCCTTCGTTTGATAAGGTATTAATAATCCATATTTAAGCCAAGCGCTACCCGCTAGCATGGTACTCTGCTACCTGCTAGCAGCCTGTGTCGTACCAGCGCTCAAAGCCTCGCCCCAAGGTCACCTCACTTGCGGCAGCGGGAACCAGAACGACGTCACACGGAGTTTTCCCATCATTCCTACTTAGCCGTCGCGTTTTCGCGCTCTTGAAAATTTTCACTTTTCGTTTAATCGCGAAAAATAGATATCGCCATTCGAAAATCTAAGAACGTGAAATGCGTACTCCAGGAGTAATAATCTTTCGATTTAGGCAATAAAAAATAATAGGAAACCACCCTATTCACAATAAGACCTAGGCACTCCCTTTCATTTAATCTAAAAATTCTAATCTTTTCCTTCATCTACCCCGTTTACCTACCATTCTTCCTTTTAACGCTGTCTTCAACATCCCCTCCCCACTGAGTACTCGCTACATCCGGACCTTCTCTCCTTACTCCCGAATCAACAACTTCCTGCAGTGCAAACAAGGGCTCGTACAGTGCAAGTTAGCACACTGGGACTTGATTAAATAATTACTGTAACAATTATTATAGTTTAAACTATTAAAATTACATTAAAATTATATTTAGAATGAATATTACTTAAAAATAGAAGTATTTGGCATGATCTGCATCGTGATCGCCATCTGTTGTAACCACAATGCACTTGCGGGAGTATGCAGCAGTACAAAATGTTTACAACAGATGGCGGTCACGATGCCGAAAATGCAAACTATTTCTATATTTAAATAAAATTTCATTATAAATGTAATTTTAGTTTAAACAATACTTACTGTTACAGTGATTATTTAATCAATCTCCTGTGTGCTAACTTGCACTGCACGAGCCCTTGTTTGCACTACAGGAGCATGAAAAGTGGTTGCATTTTTATTGAAATTCACTGCTTCACTACTCTAAATGTAGTGGAGCCTCAGTCATAATTTGTGTGTGAGATATTTATATGTGTATAAAGAACATTCTGTAAAAGTTTCACTTGTTTTCATTCCGTCCCTTTTTAGATATTAACCTGCGAAAATCGACCTTAAAAAGCTTTCCGCATTGTTTGGCAAGCTCTAGAAAAAAAAGGTGTGCATTATCAGTGCTAAAACTTATACTGCAAGTAGTTTTTTTAAGTTTTCAACTCAGAAATAATATTTTATTAGTGAGTCTCGTTTCCTTCATAAAAATGTATGGCGTTAAAAAGTTAGTATTGACAAATTTTTCCCGAGTTTTTACGGAAAGATTTAGACAGACTGTCTTTTATCATAGCAAAATTTAAAAAAATGGTTTTCAAAAGCTCTTTTCATTATAAACACACTGCTTTTCAAATTATCCTGATACCTTTCAAAATAGCTTCGAAATTAAGCTTTTTGCAAAACACGTTTTTCATCCAAATTTGCCCAGCAGCCCTTTTAAAAATTGCTGCCAATAAAAGTATGGCTTCTAAATTTTTTCAAATGGTGTTTTGTGATTGTCTACATGTGGGGAACCAATGATAAAAAATAAGGATGATTAAAAATTTCGAGCAACAAATTTTCTTGATATTAGGTGTTTTGAAATGGAATGACCCCCCCTACGATTGTTTTCATCAGACCATCATGTCTCATAATGTGGCAAAGTAATTTGGCTCGTCTTCTGCTCAAGGTGTTTAGAATACTAGTCTTTACTCCCACCCTTCTAAGTACTTCCTCATACACGGTCAATCCATTTTATTTTCATCATTTTTCGGTAGCACCACATTTCAAATGCCTCCACTCTTGAATTCTCTGCTGCTGTCATCGTCCAAACCTCGCTCGAATAGAGAAACATGTTCCACATGTAGCATCTGATGAATAGGGTAGTTTCCTTCATCAAGGAAAACGAAAGGCATTGATTGTGATTCGTTACCCACCATTAGTGTATTCAAAATAAACAAATTATTTTGCTTTAGAAATCCCAGTTTAACGAATGGCAAGGGTCAATTTTAACCGCATTTGAAAAAGGCCAGATTGGCGCCACACTCAAAGTGACGTCACAGGGACCTAGTTTCTATACGAGTAGATAGGAATTTTACATCGTCTGAGATGTAAATGCATGCATGAGGCACAGAGCTCAAGGAAACAGGTCTTAATAATTACCTATTAAAAATGGCTATGGTCGGATAGTTTCCTTCGTTTGATAAGGTATTAATAATAATCCTTAATTAATCCGAGCGCTACCTGCTAGCTGGGTACTCTGCTACCTGCTAGCAGCCAGCGTCAGCAGCCTGCGCCTGGCTGCGCAAATGTCCTCGCCCCAAGGTCACCTCACTTGCGGCAGCGGGAACCAGAATGACGTCACACGGACTTTTCCCAGCATTCAGACTTAGCCGTCGCGTTTTCGCGGGCTTGAAAATTTTCACTTTTCATTTTATCGCGAAAATTAGAATTCGTCATTTAAAAATGTAAGTGTGAAATGCGTACTCCAGGAGTAATAATCTTACGAATTAGACAATTAAAAAAATAAAAAGAAACCACCCAATTGTTTCCTTACTTCTATGCTTGCATTTTCAGCTGTAAGAAGATTCTTCTTTTTGTAGAAAGCCCTCTTCGTTTTTCTCCTGACTATTTTCACTTTACCATTGCTCGGAGAAAAAAGCACGAGTGGTTATTTTCATAAAGATCTGTTCCCCAATAGCAATAATGCTTTTTTTTATTCATTTGCAGGAGGCATAGAGGCGCCATGGGTGGGCAAGGGGGGCGACTGTACTTGCTGCTGGCGCTAGCCGCAGCCTCCGGCCTCTATTCGTCGCGAATGGGCGCCGAGTCGCGCAATCCCACTTACTACAACATCGGAGGCGTGCTCAGCAATAACGACTCAGAGTTCCACTTCCAGGAAATCATTGCGGTGAGTAATGTCTGCGTGCGGTGAGAAATCTAAATTTATACGCTCATTTTTTAAGTGTAAGTAATTTTAGGCTAAATTTAAATTTCATAAGCATGTTTCAACGTTGAAATGTTAAACATATAAATATTTTATTTGACCATTTTGCAATCAAGACACGGGTAAAACCAAAATATTATAAATTTTTTTTCACCTTATGCAGCGAAGTAAATACCTATCTTGACAGTGTACGATAATAGAATCAATTTTGACAGTCTACGACGATGATATCGACTTGGATATCTCATAACTCGAAAAACAATCGCACAATTGAGGCCTTGCTAGACAAACATCTTTTTTACAAATACATCAAAGATATTTCTCTCAGAGAAAAAGGAGTGATACTTAGTGATAAAAGTGAGCTTTTAAGCACTATATAATAAAACAAAGGTTTTTTATTTTATTACATAATGAAGCAATTCCACAAAGTAACGCCTGAGACTGTGTCTTATTTTAAGCACAATTTTAATATTTAATGACTGATATTCATACATTAACGAAAAGGGGGATCACTTCAGGAGTTTCTTGTAGGTTAGAGGCAAACAATTCTCGCTAGTTAATAGTACCCTCTTGGCTGGGTGCTGTCCTCATATTTCTCAAAGGGCGGAGCCGCCTTTCTTCAGTGCATTGGTGGGCGTTCCATACACGTGCATAAGAATGCGGTGAGGTTAAATGAATAACGATGCTACTGAGATCAACATTTGACTTCCCCTCAATCTTGATACGTCGATATTTTGCAAAAGTTATAACAGCTCATTTTCAATTACAGCTTAAGGTAGTCAACGGACCAGGTCGAAATACAGGGTGTCCCATTTATCTTGACCCCCCGAAATAACTTTTTGTCCAGATGCAAATTCAAAAATGTGTCAAGCAAATGTTCATTAGCCGTCAGGGGGACATTCATCAGCACGATTGCCTTCCTTGTAGCTTTGTTATTTACAAAGATATGAACAGCGTTTTGTCTTTTTTAAATGGCACACTATATTTTTTATTCGGCAATTGATTTCCTCTCCTAAAGACTTATTCAAAAATGTTGCACAGTGGGCCATTAGCATAAACTCAGTGTTATGAAAAATGACTGACTATCTAGCGCTCAGTGCAGGTGCGCGGGTATTGGAACTACTCCACTTGCTGACGTTGACGGTGAACAAATGAAAACATAGTAAAACGCACACCAGTCATAAGAAACTCGTCCACAGTAAGTGGACGAGTTTCTTATGTTTTCATAACGTTGTGTTTGTGTTAATGGTCCACTGTGCTACATTTTTGAATAAGTCTTTAGGAGAGGAAATGAATTGCCAAATAAAAATTTAGGGTGCCCTTAAAATAAGACATAGCGCTATTCATATCTTTGTAAATAACAAAGATTCAAGGAATACAATCATGCTGATTAACGTCCCCCTGACGGCTAATGAACATTTGCTTGTCACGTTTTTGAATTTGCATCTAGAAAAAAAGTTATTTCGGGTGGTCAAGATAAATGGGACACCCTGTATATGACGTATCTGCAAGTTTATCTAGCTGATTAGTAAAAATAAAACAGGAATAATAATATGCCATCGGTACCAGGAAGTTCAAAGAAGAGCGAAAGAAATATGGATATTTATTTTGATAATGAGGGAATAGAACATTTAAAAGATAAGAAAGATATCTGGGAGGTCTAATGGCACACAACGGAACAAGCAAAGGAGGATACGCAGCGGAATTATTCATTCAAAAAAGAAAGAAAGAAACATCTGTTAACATGAAGGAATATAGACCTCAACATAAGGGCATCAATTGAAGACGTAAGTTTGGAACGTGGTTTTGCATGGAAGTGAAATGTGGATAATCGGAAAGATGGAAGAGGAAAAGTTGATGGCTTTGTAGGCTTGGTGCTGGAGGAGTGCGCTTAACATTTGTTGGGTAGATCATGTTACAATTGAGGAAGTGTTCAGAAGAGCTGGAGAAAGGATATGCTTTATGGATGGTCTACGAAAAAGAAGAGCAAATACGAAAGTATATGCTCTCAGGCATAATATTCCACTAAATAAAAGTTATTGAAGGGACGATAGAAAGAAGGAACAAAAGATGAAGTCCATCTCTTGCATAATACGTCAATCAGATCATGAGAGATATGCACACAATGCAAGCAGAAGAGAATGATAGAGAATAGGGCGAATTTCTGCCAACAAGCCCCTTGGCTGCTAACTAAAGAAAAAGAATGTGCTCATTATGAGTTGCAATGGAACAAGTTTGTCTGAGAAATGCCTCAAGGAAATAAATACTTTACTGTGACAGCATCCATTGGCAGATTTACGGGGGAGGGACACGGGGGTTCATGCCCCCCCCTAAAACCGCCTAAAAAAATTGACAAGATTTTTAATACAAATAATAATAAAATTTATATGTTAATATAAAATTTATAAATATTTACATATTAATAACTTTTATAATAAAATTAAGAGTATATTTCTTAAATTAATTGTGACATGTAGTTTTTGAATCCCAAATATGAAAGGACCGCTTGCCAGTCAGACTCTGGTGCCACCCCAGAAAAAGTTGCTTCCCCAATGATTTTTCCTTTCCGCGATTTTCTAATCAATGCACTGGAAAAATTAAAGTGATCATTTTGGTAAAATCGCAATTTTACCCCCTTGCTGGATCTCTGTATCTCTTCTGCTATTGGTCGTATAAGAAAAAAAGGAATGACTCTCGCAGTGAATTCTATCCGCTACAAAAAATAAGGTAACTCCGATGAGCTACACTGTACACGAGATTTAAGAAAAAACCTGGATAAATTGCCGATCCTTTGCTGTTTGTTTTCAAAATCGCGGAAAAATTCTGGGGGTGCCGTTGACGAAAACCCAGGCTTATCATCCTTAAACCATATAATACAATTTATAAAAATTAGAATCACCTGATTAAATGTGGGGTTGGATACTTTTGTATCACCTGTAACGGCTGGACTGACTAGAGAATGCGGATGAAGTTATAAGGGCATCAGGATGGGAATTGTGTTCGCAAAAAAGATGCTCATGGTCATGAAAGACCTGATGTGAGATGAGGTTGTTTGAGAATTTAAAGAAAAGGTTAGTGAAGAGTCTGATCTGGAATGTTTCGCGCTGCGGTGCGGAAACGTGGACACATAGGAAGGAGGAAGAAGGAGGCGCCCGTAATTTACTATTGACCGTGCTCGGCATTTTAAATGATACCAATGGCCTTGAATCGGGCTGTGCGGTTCAGGAAATTCTGAACTGGTTCGCGGTTCTGAAAAATACTTTTTCCGATTTCGGAGCATCGATTCAATATACTGAAACGGTTTCTTCCTCTGAACCGTTATATCTGTTGCAAGGATTTCTTATATGTAGAATATGAAACGGGTTTTATTTTAAACGTTATTTCTTTATTCTACATCTTTTTTTCCAATACGTGACTCAGAATCCTATCATAGAGAGCAGAATATTCCTCCTAAACGTGCAGTGGCGCCGACTCCATGGGGCCTGAGGGGGTCGAGCCCCCTCAAAGATTCGTTTGGGGCGGCGGAGCCCCCTCAATAATTCAAGAAAATAATTAAGTTATATTATGCTTTGTGAAATCACAAAAATATATTGGTGATTTTTATTTCCCATGCTTGACGATAGTTACCTTTTAAAATATATTCAACAATGAGTGTTGAAAGAAATAATTACAAGGTTAAGCAGATGAACTGAATCAAGTGGTGTGAATCATGGTAATGTTTCGGTGCTGCGACACACTTTCAATTTAACCTCTTCCTGGGGCAAGACCTCCGATATGGGCCTCCCCCAATATTTTTTATAAGTCGGCCCCTCTATAAACGTGGTAATATCGAACTACTGACGACAAGAGATATGAGAATTTCGGTTCATGTCCCCCGCGAGAATTTTCACGACATTTTTGGGGAAAAACTCAATACGATAGTTCGAACCAAAGCACCAGTAGAATGATCTTTTGGTGGAAAAAATAACGGTTCACCTGTTCGAACCGGTGCACCGATTTACTTCGAAAGGAAAACTGGTCTACCCATTCTGGAAAAAAAACTAAAACTGTGAATCCGTACATCAGAAAACCGTACAATCATAGTCGTGGAAGGCATCTTAAAACTAGATAGGTACTTCGTGATTGCAAAATTTTCCTGAATTGAATTGAGCTGTTATAGGAATCATGGCTTCGATTTCTTAACTGGAAGATTTAGTTAACATAATTCTGACTGAGACAGGCGAGATGTATTGGAAAGATTTCATATTGGTTGAAGAAAACAAGACAGCACATTTCCACGAGGTTTACAGGGGCACGGCGCGTTTCAACCACTAGGTCATGATTAGGCACATAATCACACATTAGTTATCTACATCTACATAATACCCTGCGAGCCACCTCTAGGGTGTTTGGCAGGGGGTGATCAATCACCAGCATGCAGCATGCATTTGGACTCCAACATGCACACCACACCGTCCAAAAAACGTCCCGTATACTAATAAACTATACTACTATATGCTGTTAGAAATAATAATTGAATGCAGGAACATGCATTAATTTTTACATAGGTTAATAGGCTACACTACAAGTCATGCAATCTATTTACGAGTTCTATTGCTGCCGTTATAATCTCTTATTGATCGTGGAAAAAAAGACATTCGGAATCTGTCTGTTCTACAATCTATCTCTCTTATTTTATTTATATGATCTGATCCTCCGTAGTATGTTGGCGTCCGTAAGATATGGTTAACTTCGTTAGAAAAGACACTGCTCTTGAATTTATCTAAAAGGTTTAGTCTATTTTTCAATCTACGGTCCCACAGAGATTCCCGTCCGAGTTTATCTAAGAGGTCAGTTACACTAACAAGACTATCGTAACGGCCTTTCACATACCTGGCAGCTCTTCTTTGCACGCGTTCTAACTCTGTTATTAAGCCTTTTTCATGAGGTCCCAGACACTGGCAGCGTATTCTAAATGTCGTATAACGAGGGAAAATCAGCTAATTTCTCTTACTTTGTCGTCGCTTACTTACTTATTCTTGTAAATATTTAGTTATGTGTCTGATGGTGACCTAGAGGTAAAACCGCGTGGTACTTGTGAAGTAAAACTTGTGGAAAATGGTCCGCCTCGTTTTCTTCAACAGAACATAATTCTCTTCTTTAATGAAACCTTCCTTGCTTTGCTGCACAGCACTTGAACTTCGAGAGCCAGTATGTTCCTCGTGGAGTCACGTACTACGCACGAGCCATCCGAATGGACCAGAACCCAATTCGAACGGCCCTCAACGTCTGCAAGTACCTCATTGCCCAAAGGGTGAGTGAAAAACTCTATCCAACAAACCCACTATAGTAGTCTTGTTTGTTTTTATCGTGGACCTTAGCGCAAAATCTCTCTTTTTTTGGCCTTTCAATTTTCGTGAACGCGGGGTTTTTGATGGAAGTTTTCCTTCCTCTGCCTCTTCATTCTCATTCTCACAGTTCTCTCTCAATTCGCTTGCTCTCCCTGCCAACCTACCCTTCCGCTGTAGCTGTTATTACCGATTCTAGTTGACGGGTGGGATCTCGCGAAATGTCTTTCACTTCCGCGACTTGAGAAGTATGAAGGGTGGCACTCCTTCTCCCAATGCCGTTATAATCTGCCATATGATCGACCATGCTCCCTCTCCCTTCCCTTTGAAATTTCCTCCCTCAAGTGCACCCTCCCCAGAACTCATCACCAGTTCGTGCAATCAGGAGCCACGAAAAAAAACAAATAATTCGAAGAGGCTTTTCCATCAAATAGGTACCCATTAAAGTCTAATCTTTAAAGTCTAAACGCTTTATCTAATTGATGACGAAATTCGGACTGAATTTTCGGAGGACATGGCCAGTTGTTATGCAATGGATGTTTTTGAATTAATACTGAAAACCCCTATCATAACTAGTTAAAAACTGTACCTACTGGGTGAATGCTAATATTTTTCAGTGGAGAACTCCCTTCAATAATATTTTTGTTTAATTAGTTTAACATTAAATCTAACGCCAAACCTTGAAATAAACACAATTTGGAGTAAACGCTCTTGTGTCCATCCCTGGACATCCGCTGAGACGACCCCCGCCCCGTTGCAAATCACCTTCGAGTGGATTGTCATTTGTTTTTTCTACTTTTGCGATGGTGGTACGCAGGTGTACGCGGTGGTGGTGTCCCATCCGCAGACTGGCGATCTCTCTCCAGCGGCCGTCTCCTACACCAGCGGCTTCTACCACATCCCAGTCATCGGAATCTCATCCAGGGACTCGGCATTCTCTGATAAGGTGAGCAATTAATCTCATCCAGACAACCGCCTAATTCCATAGGGTAGTGTCCTTCATCAAGGAAAACGAAAGGCAATGATTGCGATTCGTTACCCAGCATTAGTGTATTCATAATATACAAATTATTTGGTTTTAGAAATACCGGTTTAGACGAATGACAATGGCCAATTTTTATCCTCATTTGAAAAAGGCCAGCTTGGCGCCCATACGATGTCACTCCACGTGACGTCACAGGGACCTAGTTTCTATCGAGTAGATAGGAGTTTTACATCGTCTGAGATTACCAATGCATGCATGAGGCACAGAGCACAGGGAAACATGTCTTAATAATCACTTATTAAAACTGGCTAAAGTCGGAAAGTTTTCTTCGTTTGATAAGGTATTAATAATCTTTATTTAAGCCAAGCGCTACCTTCTAGCAGGGTACTCTTCTACCTGCTAGCATCCTGCGTCGTAGCAGCGCTCAAAGCCTCGCCCCAAGGTCACCGACCACGGCGGCAGCGGGAACCATAATGACGTTACATGGGCTTTTCCCAGCATTCATACTTAGCCGTCGCGTTTTCGCGCGCTTGAATTTTTCACTCTTCATTTAATCGTGAAAAAATATATCGTCTTATAAAAATCTAAAAGCGTGAAATGCGTACTCCAGGAGAAATAATATTTCGATTTAGGCAATAAAAAAATAACAGGAAACCACCCTATTGCAGATCAAGCCCCATCCCACAGCTTTAAAGTAGTTTTATGTCACTTTCCTTATTTTCTGCATTTTATATGCAATCAATATATTCAATGAAATATTTGTGCGACAAGGTGTGGACTCATTACGTCAAAAAAAACTCTGTATGAAGACGTGTGTGGCCTGCACGACATTGAGCAACAGCAAGAAGTGTACTTATTTAAATACATATTGAATGGGAAATCATCTCATAGCAACCATAAGTTTACCTTTTATAATGCATCAAATGGCTTAATAATTCTGGAGGGAAGTGACAAACGAATTTTGACATGTGTTTTGAGCCTTTGCATTTAATGTCATCGTGGAGAGTACCCACGAAAACGCGGATTTCAGCCTCTCCTGAAAAATATATAATTCTGCCAAATCTGCTATCTCTTTCACCATAAATGTGCCCCAGAAAAACTTCACAAAAATAATATATTCTATTTATTAAATACCCCTATACTTTTGTCTCTGCAACATATTTATTTCAGTTTCAGCTTATTGCTAATAATCAAAATTTTCACATGAATTATTACGTGAACATGTTCAGCTGAAACTTTGCCATCAGCATTTGTTGACCATTTGGGAGCTCATAGGGGACTTCCTCGGATAAAAAAAGAGAATTGATTTTTCATGACCACTCTAATGCATGAATTCGTCTCAGGTATTACACCGGGTCAGATGTTCCATGCTAACAGACATTTCCCAAGAATTATTTTATAGCATCCTCCGGCAAGGGCGTACCCAGGATCATAACTAGGGGGGGCATGCCATGGTCTGGGTGTGAGGGGCAAGTCATGGTTTAGGGGGGGTCAAACCAGCTGGTGACATTAGTTTATGAGATTATTTCCTTAAAAAAATTATTTTTATTTTAGTTACATATCTTATGCTAATATGCTTATGCATTTATCGTGGGCTTAAAGAAAATTTGTTGAATGCTTTCGTTTCAATTCAGTACTGATTTTGCTTAAAGACTTTTGCGATCTGCCCTCCCGCCTGCCCCCCTCGCTAGGTACGCCCATATCCTCCGGGATGAGGTATGATGGCGCAGGTCACATCAGATCCACTAGTCTCTATTTATATGCTTCTGCATAAACTGGGTCCACATTGATAGGTGGTGCCTCGAACAGCTAGTTTTACCCTCTTTTCTATCGGGTTCCAAATATCGCGAAGGGTCACGGACTTTGGTCTCCCATTATGATTTTGTTGTAAATACAGATCTCCACTGTCCTGGTGAGCCGGTCCCAATATACTAAGGATTCGCCCATCACTGCGATGCCCTGAGCATGTGAGAAAAGAATTATAGCGAAAGGTCGTTCAACAAGAACCATCCGCCTCGATGATTTTATCCAATCCGTGAAATCCTGAACTATTTCATCATCCAAATGAGTGTACGTGCTGTTGTTTCCTTGCAGAACATCCACGTGTCTTTCCTTCGCACCGTCCCCCCGTACTCGCACCAGGCTGACGTGTGGGTGCAGCTTCTGCGTCACGTGGGCTACACGCGTGTCCTCTTCGTGCACGGCTCCGACACGGACGGCCGCGCCCTCCTCGGCCGGTTCCAGACCGCCTCGTCGCAGCTGCCCCCGGGGGTCACGCTGCCCGGGCACCTGGGCCCCGCCGGCATCACCATCATCGGAGGTGCGGCCAAGGCCTCCGGGGGCGGGGGAGGTGCCGCCCCCGAAGCCTCCTCGTCCGTCGACGACCTCGACGTCAAAGTGCAGGTCAGTCTCATCTTGATAACAGTGGAAATGTCACTAATGTAAAAAAGGAACAAAAGTGGACCTATAACACTTCCTTGGGGTACACCTGAGTTATTGATTGATTGCAAAAGAAGTGGGGTAACCAGGCTCTCAAGGCACTTAGTCCTAAGGGTCCATTTTGCTAACTCAATGACTTAACACCCATGGAAGCCTTTGTCCTTAGTTAAAAGGCCATGAGGTACCCCAAGGGAGGATCTCTTACTCCCCTGGGCACTGTAAAAGGTGAGCCCAAGTGTATATATCGAGTCCTCATGATTAGGGGGCACTCGCATATTAGATGGTTGGATGTTTCTTCTTCCATCTCACACCATCTACACTTCAGGTAATTTTAATAATATTCGAGTTAACTCCATCCAAAACAACCCTCTGTTCGCAACCGTTTAAGAAATACTTGATCCAACCAATTATGTGCTAATCTATCATCGAATACTTTTCTGAAGTCTAAAAAGATTGATAATCACGAGAAGCTATTATAAGCTCAGATTCCAATTTATTAACGTTTAATTTCCTGTTATAAAGTGTTTCCTGTTATAAAGTTTAAACCAGGGTGTATTACATGATCAATATTCTCAATTGTTTTGCACTTTATGCAAGCACTTCCTTTTGATGACAGTCAATGAGGGCATCTGTAACAATTGTCATTTGATGGCGCAAGTATACTTTTCAAGCGAAGCAACATATACTTAGATTTTACACTCAGAGCAAAGTTATTGCACCAGGAACAATTATTGATGCAATTCTAATCATTTTACTTCTGTGATTCAACATCGCAGACATTACACAAATAATAGCATAGTGTCAAGTCATGGGTAAAAGAATAAAATTTTCCACAATAAGAACCGTGTTATCTGAACCCTAGGCGTTATTCGAATTCAATCCTTTGGTTGTATTTTGAACCTCTTTAGTCGATGTCGTTGAAATGTATGAGCTTAGAGAATGCTATAAAGGAAACCAAAGAATTTAATTTGGAGGTAAAGTCTGGTTTACAGCAATGATACGGGCATTATTTTGCTCGAAGGCATAAATTGAAAAATTTACTTAATTTATTGGCAACACCTTGCGAGTTAGTTGTAAATTCACCACCGTCAAAGGATTTGATTTCGTCAATGGTATTTCTCGCCATTTTTGCACCCATAATTTCATCCACGAATCTCCATTCCTTGGCTATATTATTACGATTGGCTTTGAAAGAAATAGTTTTATTTTTGCTTGCGAATATCTGCATCTAGTCTCGTCGTATAAGATTTGTAATACCGGACCTAAATCTCATTAAACGGCTGTTTCTCCATATTTCTATGTGACCAGTTTTTTTCCTAAATACTTGCACAAACGTTCATGAAAAAAAGGGGCTTCTGAAAGGTTCGCTATGTAAGAAGTTAAAGAAAAGGTTAGTGAAGAGTCTGATCTGGAGTGTAGCGCTTTATGGTGCAGAAGCGTGGACATTTAGGAGGGAGGACGAGAAAAGACTGGAGGCATTCGAGATGTGGGTGTGGAGAAGAATGGAGAAGGTGAAGTGGACGGAGAGGAGGACGAACGATGAAGTGCTGGACATGGTGGGTGAGGAGAGGCAGCTTTTAGATGAGATACGGAGGAGACAGAAGGTATGGATGGAGCGAGTACTTAGCGGGGATGGGATGTTGAAAACAGTGTTAGAGGGTAGAATGTTAGGTAAACAAGGGAGAGGAAGGAAAAGAATAGGATTTTTAAATAGAATGAAAGGGAGTAGGTCTTACAGATGAATTGAAGAGGGAAGTGCATGATGGAAGGGGAGGCTCCCGGAATTCTTATTAATCACTCCATGGAAACCTACCTTAATCGGTAGAATACTTTAATAAATAACTTGAACAAAGATAGTAAGTAATCCACGATTTCATTATTCTGTGGCTATTTTGTAGGTCAAATTTTACAGTGGAAGTATCAATATATACGAACTAAGTGTTTACTTAGAAATATCTCGTAAGTTAATTAGGTACATTTTTTACGATATACCGCATTACAATGCAAATACATGAATATGGATTTTTCTCTCCGTTCCAGGTGGAGGCCGTGATTGAATTCGAACCAGGACTTGAGAGCTTCACGGAGCAATTGACCGAGATGAAGACAGCGCAGGCGAGGGTTTACTTGCTTTACGCCAGGTTAGTTTAACGCCCAAAAAATTGTGTCATACATTGTGATTTTAACCTTTCTCTGTTCCCTAAACGCGTATCTAAAGAAAAATCTGTGGCTCATTCTAATCATAGTCCAATTGTAAATATTATCGATTGCCGAATTTTCAAATTTTGGTTGCCAACCTTTCTCTGAGTTGCCATGCAAGATATTTATATCTGCGGTGTCCACGCAGTAGTAACTTCGGTGTCCACAAAGACATTGATGGGGCTTGAATGATTTTGATCCTTTAGAATTTATGTTGCTATGGTGATGGGGGTGAATTACCTTGTGTCTTTGCAGTCGTCTTTTCTCCCTTCGACCTCACACCACGCACGCAGTATTTACGAAATCCTTAAAAGACAATGGAAGTCTTGAACCGGCTGCAGTAGAATTATGTTAAGAATGCCATGGGGTAGTAAGAAAACTACTTGACTTGACTTTACTTGTGGTTTACTTAACCAGGCCCGGGTGAGGCCACAATCCGGCCCCCTCTTCCCCTGGGCCTGGGCTCTTTTACAGAGTTAATGCAATCAGGCTGTGAATTGATATGTGGCACGCAGGCCTGCAAAAATCAAAGATGGTATAATCAGCCGCGTCAAGCCTGGAGGTCCGCAAGGCGTCGTTTCCATCCTCCTTCGCCTAACATGGTGTTTTATGATCTCCATGGAAATAAATAAAGAAATGGCAGTAAAATGTCTAAATTCAACGGGTTGAAGGAAAAAAAAATCTTTGAAGGAATGCAGAAAGGCACAATCAATGAAGGATTGAAAACTGAGATAACTTATGATAAAACTTAAGATTGATGAATTGATTGATCAGCAACAATGGCAAAAGAATCTACATGGAAATCAGCATTGGAAACTCTTGGCGTAGATGTTGCTTAAGACAAGGGTATTGAACGTTGCGTTTTGAAAGTCGTTTCTCATGGGGTATAAAATGAATAATACGTTTAAGCGTCTTATATAAAGGCACAGGATCAATGTCTGCAATCTCAAACTTGAGTTAAGTCAAGATTTCTGGTATGATGAGCACCTCCTTTTTAAAGATTAATTTTTTATTATTTTTGGATTTATTATTCATAAGAAGCTTGATGTTTTGTCCGATTGAACTTAAGTTTAAGTTTACCTCTTGGATACCCATCTCAAATATAATAATAACTAGTAGCTACTAATTATTAATTGACTCACCTCTTATTTATTTAATCCTTGCACCCTTCGCCCCGTCTGCAGTCGCACGGACGCCGAGGTGATCTTCCGCGACGCGGCGCTGCTGAACATGACGGAGGCCGGATACGTGTGGTTGGTGACGGAGCAGGCGCTGGACGCCGAGAACGTACCCGTGGGCACTTTGGGGCTGAGGCTCGTCAACGCAACCAAGGAGAGGGCGCACGTCCAGGACAGCATGTGAGGCGACATTAATGCCCCTCTTCGCAATTAACACGTTGCGTACGGATCACGAAAATATTCGTTTTTCCTGAGCCATGCGTTAAGGACGGATAATGATAATAGGGTGGTTTCCTATTATTTTTTATTGCCTAAATCGAAAGATTATTACTCCTGGAGTACGTATTACACGCTTTTAGATTTTTAAATGACGATATCTATTTTTTACACTGGTGTATTCATAATATTCAAATTATTTGGCTTTAGAATTCCCAGTTTAGGCGAATGGCAATGGTCAATTTTAACATCATTTGAAAAAGGCCAGATTGGCGCCCACGCGATGCCACTTCACGTGACGTCACAGGGACCCAGATGCTATACGAGTAGATATGAGTTTTACATCGTCTGAGATTACCAATGCATACATGAAGCACAGAGCTCAGGGAAACATGTCTTAATATTCACCTATTAAAACTGCCTATAGTCGGAAAGCTCTACCTGCTAGCAGGGTACTCTGCTACCTGCTAGCAGCCAGCATCGCAGCAGCGCACAATATCCTCGCCCCAAGGTCACCTCACTTGCGGCAGCGGGAACCAGAACGACGTCACACGGAGTTTTCCCAGCATTCATATTTAGCCGTCGCGTTTTCGCGCGCTTGAGAATTTTCACTTTTCATTTTATCGCGAAAAAATATATATCGTCATTTAAAAATCTAAAAGCGTGAAATACGTACTCCAGGAGTAATAATCTTTCGATTTAGGCAATAAAAAGATAATAGGAAACCACCTTATTGCAATGTTGATAGTACTCCTGAGAAAAATCCACAGAGAAAAAAATCATTCACCCTGACCGGGATTCGAGTCCGGATCCCCCAATTACCGCTCGAGTGCTTTAGCCAGTTAACCTACCGAATCGTCAGTTCTCCTTTCATATTTGTGATTCAGGTTCGCACGATTGGGACTACTTGTAGCATCATTTGCTCAACAGTCCATACCACCTTGTCCGGCTGTGTCCACAAATATTCCCTGGGACGAATGGTGTCTCGGTAGCTTAACTGACTAAAGCACCCGAGCGGAAATCGGGGAATCCGGGTTCGAATACCGGTCAGGGCGAATGATTTCTTTCTGTGTGGATTTTTAGCACAATTGTGCACTGCGGGTGACTCTAGTAAAGATGTCTCCGTGTCTAGTCCCGGCATACTCAAATCATAATTCTTCTGCTATACATCTCTCATCACCTACTCCACGTGCATCATCCATGACCTACCTCTTTCCTTCTTTTCCACCTGTTTTGATGAAATAATTTACATTTCATACTTTGCTAAAAAAATCAATCTTTTTGGAAAAAATGTATTGTTACACGTAACACCCATATACCGAAGTGCCTAGTTACGCGGTACATGAACCAGTGTGAGTTAAAGTTTGATTGGATGAAGGATTTTGGTGGACCGGAACGGACCATGTAGGAATGCATGAACCAAATTAGGACAGGTTCTGTTTTCTTTTCTTGCATTCGCACAGTTATGCGTAGACTCGTATGAGGTAACGTCCCGTGTAACCAGGCCTTCGAAAGAACAAGATAGATCAAATTACGGGTTCATGCTGGGTATTGATAGGATAATCGAGTGAAGACCTGCGTCAAACCAATCTTAAGATTGATGTTTGTCGTCGATGATGAAATATGTGGCTAGATTTGAAAGAAAATACATTCCCCAAGGTCGTACTCTAAGCAAAGATTACGGCCTTGGGGAATTTATCCTGTTTCAACTGCTCAACGGCCGTAGATCGTTCTGCCACCTATATGTGGCAGGATTTTATTTCTCGTGCCAGACTCACACAAGAGCATCATTTTTTATATAAAATGTGTCTTCCGTTTAATGGGTCCACCGGTTAGTTGCGGCAGCCGCTTAATTAGGGCAGATCTTGGAGAACAGAACCCAATAGAGGAATATCCCAGAATATTCTCCGCCTTATTGGGACAGCATGCCGCTTCATTGGGCCATGAGTCGGCGACATAGACTCTATACTCGCGACGGAATTAAAATTTTTTGATTTCAGAATACTATCTTTTTATATTTTCCTCCTTTGATTTACTCTTATTTTACACAAATGTTCCTATTCTTACCCTATTTTGAAAGTTCTTGTTGTTATACTATCCGCTGGAGGATCGGACTTTTCTTTAATAGGACTTAGTATAAGACATTCATTCAGTGTCGCCCGAGGCTGTAAAAAATATTTTTATCTGAATTGTTATAATTCTTAAAAATCATAATAAATTAACTAAACTCGCTGATTTATTAATCAAATTAGTAGTCTAATAAACCTATGTTGCATTATAAACATTCTTTTTTCTTCTTTCTATCATTTCAACGTTTGCTTATGCCCATACACAGGATAGTTCGCCTAATTTGGACAGCCGCTTAATTGGGGAAAAGTGCACAAGTCCCGATATGTCCCAATTAACCGGAATCTATTGAATTAAAATATATCAATTTGAAAGCATGTAAATTATGATAAATATTTGCTTTTCTTTGAATGTCTTGAATCACTCTTTCCATTTAATGCAATATGATGCTTTTCAGTTACATATTGGCGTCTGCCCTTCGCGACATGAACGCCAAGGAGAACATCACCGAGGCGCCGAATGACTGCGACAACTCTGGATCCATCTGGGAGACGGGCAAGATGCTCTTCGAGTGAGTATTAGCTCCAATCTCATCTCCATCTCACCTCTGTAAGTACTAAGAGGCTATTTATTGATGGGCCAAGTCGGCCTTTTGAGCGATGCTGATCACCGTTCAACATTCAATTTAGTTTAAATAAATAAAAGATCGTAGCACTTTTCCACAAAATGTTTTACTACGTGCAACGCGTTTTGGCTCACTGAGCCATCATCTGATACAAGGTCTTGTACCATATGATGGCTGTGTGAGCCAGGGGCGCAGCTAGGAATTAATAGTGTAAGGATTAATAAAATATCCCACAGAAAGCCGTAAAACTCACCATTTTGAACCATTTATCTTAAAATTCCGCATTTTGTTAATCTCGCACCTACCGCTTATGCTGGTGGGTATTCCATACCCCCACACACCCCGGTATTAGTTGCACCTAAACCAGGGGCGCAGCTAGGAATAGATGCTAGGGGTGGGTTTTAGGCACAACCAATACTGGGGAGTTATGGGGTATAGAATACCCACCAGGGGAAGCGGGAGGTGCGGAGGCCCTCCCCCAGAAAAATTTAAGGTAAATGGTTCAAAATGGTAAGTTTTACGGCCTTCTGAGGGATATTTTTATAATCCTTACGTTATTTTATAAGTAATATTAGTCCAATTATGTAAAATGGATTAAATTTTATTAATTCTCTGAGCTCTGGGGGGGGGGGGTTTTATCCCCCAAAAGCCCCCCTCGCTGCGCCACTGACCTAAACCCCTCCCCCAAGCCTTAATTCCTAGCTGCGCCCCTGGTTAGTGGTCCTCGTTGCTGATTACAATGTTTAGTAACAATAATGCTGTCTTAGTTAAGCCCTATCACATTTTTTAATATACAACTTCCCCGTAAAGAGCACATTTCTACCTTTGGAATGGGTGTTTCCACATTAAAAATGCACAACGCAAGTATCCATGGTCCCAGGAACCCAGGCGGGAATGAAACCCACGACCTTCGGTTTGGCAGGCGAGGACCTTACCCCACTGCCACCGAAGCTGGCACTTACTATTAAAAGTAGCTATTTTTTTGGGTTAATTAGTTCATTTTTTAAATGTATCAGTGGTTTTGATGATGCTTCTGTCATCCGATAACAATTTTTCGGTACTTATCGGTCTCTGTTGATAAAAATGTTGAACTACTCCTGTAACCATGATAAATATAAACTACAAATGGTAATTTCCGCACCTTAATATATAATTTCACTGCTAACCATGTTTTCAACACTCTATGACGTTTTCAAGGTGAAAATGACGTAAAAATGATGCCTTGAAAATGACGTAGTGTGTCGAAACCACGGTCGGCAGTGAATTTACACATTAAAGTGTGGAGATTTCTATTCGTTGTTTATATTTTATCATTGATATATATATCGCATTTCCACCTCGTCAACCCTAAAACGGTTTCGTGCTCATGTAAATTTTGGATCAAAAGCAGATATTATCTCTGGCAAGTATTTTCTGCCTATTCCATTGTCTCCCGTGAAATTTGAAAGGAAAAATCTCTCCGTGATTTTTCGTGATCTTGTGTGAGACTCGCAAGTGATCAAATGGAGGGCTGAGAAACATATTGAAGTAAGTTTAAACCGTTTAAGAAGAAATTTTAGTTGATTTTGAGATATCCATGGCATCTAACTCCAAAATAGTCCATCTACCTAGAAACACAATAGTGTAAGACATAAGTACACTTGGGATCGTCAGGTAAGAGCACATACCCTCAGCACAGTTCTGACTTCTTTGCGAATCATAATAGTGGTGAGTTTGACCGAGGAATTTCTCCTCTCTGGTTTGACTCACACCACTGTGTACCAAGGCAGCTGACACTGATTTCTGAATCAGAACATTGCATAATGAAACCCAATTGTGAGGAAATGTTAAACCAATTGATTGATGTAAAAAGGAAAATACCCAGATGGTCGTATAATTTTCCCACGGCTCGTCCACCTTGAAAGTCAAAAATGTCACTGTGTTGGTGTGCGGGAAGGGGAAGCTCAAAAGTGGTGTAGCCAGGAATTTCGTTCTGGGGGGGGGGGGGGTCCAAAACGAGGGCTGGGGGGGAAATATTTGAAAAATAGGGTACTAAGTTATGGGTTTAAACTAATTTTAACACTTTTCACAATCGAAAAAATTTCATTTGTTAAAAAAATACTTTGTACATTCATGATTTTTCAATAATTTGTGTTCTTTAATTAAGGAAAATGATTGTGATTTCATACTTCGGGGGGGGGGGTGCCCGGACACCCCCCTGGCTACGCCACTGAAGCTCAACCCCCAGTTTTGCAATTGATTGATAGTGATGATACCGATGAAGATAAGGATTATCCTGAGATCAATGACAACCGCAAAGGCTTCGTCATTGAAAAACTTTGATTTTTCGGCTTAATTGCAAGCCTTTCATTAATCATCTCGTCGGTGAATTCAGGTACATTCGGCGTCAGGTGCTGCTCAACGGGAAGACGGGCAAGGTGGCTTTTGACGACAACGGCGACCGGATAAACGCCGAGTATGACGTGGTCAACGTGCAGGACAGGGGTGAGCAGATCTCCGTGGGACAGCACTACTACTGCGCGGCAAGTACCAACACCCACATTTATCCCAGCTTCTTAATCTCTTCCACAGCATAACAGCAGGTGACGCGGGAATGTAGAAATAGCAAATTTTTGAACGTTTAATTTTTTTAAATCGGCCGGGAAAAGAACGTGAAAAAAAACAATTGTCAAAAACTTGATAGCATTAGAATTTTTTCTGCATGTACATGGGGAAAAAGTTAATATTTCCGCCGAGTGACTTATGGCATGCTATCACACTAAGCTTGTTGAAGTTTATTCGGGATTGCCACCGGATAAGGTTCTCCATCTCTGCCGACGTTTCGATGGCCGAGTCATCCATCGTCATCAGGGCTTGTCTTTGCGTTGCGTGATCCCAGTTTGACCCAACGCAAAGACAAGCCCTGATGACGATGGACGACTCGGCCATCGAAACGTCGGCAGAGATGGAGAACCTTATCCGGTGGCAATCCCGAATAAACTTCAACAACATCATACGCCGGGAAAACCTTAGATCTTTCTATCACACTAAGCTTTTGTCTTCGAAACCTAAAGTAAAATCCTGCTCATACTTGCGACAGCGAATTTGACCGTATAGGCGACTGAAAGGGCATTGTTGACGCAGATATGTTTAATTTTGTGCTCCGTGCAATACAGGCTTCACAAACGGCGTGTTAACCTAGTGAAATTTCAATTGAATTCACCTTTTTCAGTTTATAACTGAAATGTTGGGATTATAGTGAATGAATGTCTTGAACCATTTTTTGTCATTTCAGGAAACGGACAAGATGGCTCTTAAACTAGACGAGGGAGCAATTTTGTGGCCTGGGAGACTTCGCAACAAACCGGAGGGTTTCATGATCCCTACGCACCTTAAGGTAAGGGGTAGTTATTCATCGGTCCGCGCCTGTGTCAGAGTATAATAAAGTGCATAGCACTTAGATTCGAAGGAATATTTGTCGATTAAAAAACTAATGTAAACACGACCTCAAAAGACAAGTCTAAATATGCTCTCTTACAAGGGGAGACCACGAACCTTGCTCCGGCTTTTTCAATGCCGTATTTTTTATGGCCTTCGGAATGGTGAACACGCATCCCTGAACTAGTAGTGGTTCCGTTGAATGGGCCTTAGTTTGGTTGTAATTAATTAATTTTCATGCGGTACCTTTCTCAAGCCTTGGCTTTATCTAGAGAAAAGGATGGGATTCCCATCCCTGGAGCCATCGCAGAAAATGATTGCGTGGAAGGTTCATTTTTCCGCAATCATTGGAGCTATCGCTTTAAAGGGACAGAAAAAATGGCCGTATGAATCAGGCCCAATTGTCTGGGTAGAAATGTCTACGGGAGAGAATTAATTATGAAGAGTTAGAGGAGAAGAAAAGCGGATGTTGTTTGAGTTTCGAGAGGATCGTGTTCATTTTCGATGAGGAGCGGCCCACCAAAAGACTGAACTCGACTGGAAAGAGTGACTTTGTGGACGGTGTGTGTGTTCTTGGGCAGGCGTCGCGCCCCCCACACGAGGCCACGAGCCATGCCTATGTCTCCTAGACATTAATAGAGAGAAAGACGTCCGGAAAAGTCTCTGTTATAGTTTCTTCACTTTATGTCTGCGGGTGAACTTTCGTGAGAGCCCGGACGCAGTCGGATGGCTTCGCTGATAGGGGAGGGGTAGTACCGAGAGAGAGAGGAGGAGCGAACATAATGTTGCCAAATGTACATAGCCGCCATACTTTGTCACTGAAAACGTGTGAGTCATAGGTGGCCACAGGTATTTTGGCCCCGGCGCCGAGACAACATACCTACTCACTTGGAAGGCATTGGGGACAATCCTTTCTCAGAAGCCCATGACATTGTCAGCTACCGCGCTAAATGAGGCACCGCGGTGCATCGTTGGTGGAAGGCATACTTAGTTACATACATGTTCACTCGGCGGAGGTCTGAGAGCGACTGACTGAGGCCACGCCTACTGATTGCTGATTGGCAAAGGCAAAGTCACATGTCGAGAAACTTTCCCTCCCCTCATCTCCACTTGCTTTGGCCACACCAGCTCACCCGCAAAGATAAAATGAACAGAGTATAGCACCCACCACCCACAAATTGATGTTCAATAAAGGCGACACGGTCGTTAGTCCTGATCAGATCTTCGGCATACGAGACGAAACGTTGGCCATTTTAAAACTTTGACACTGATTGCTTCAAAAATCCTATTAATGTAGACAGACATCGAACGCGACATTTTTTAATCATTTGACGATGCGTTCACAGCTTTCACAAATATCAATGGCTCCGTGATGCTGTGACACTCTGTCACTTAAGAGATAAATTGCTATATATAACCAAGTGCGCTACAGAAAATTCATAGTCGTAAATGTTTTATGTTTAAAAACTGAAACAGTTAAATATAGAGAAGTTTACAGCGGTGAAAAAATAAAACATTTTACTTTGAAATGTCAAATATTAAATATTTTTTCAAAGGTACAAAATATTAATTCCTGGTTTACGTATTACTTTTTTCAAAAGCTCATGAGGAAAGAAATACAAATGTGGCACACGCATTCTCTTGTGATTCCGTAATTTAGAAACGAATATTTGCACGAAAAATTGCGAAATGCACTGTTTTTCTTCCCATTCCGTAGAGGTTCAAACGGTATAGTATATTATAAAAATTTTAACTAAAAATGTTGTGATTCAGAAAAATCGAAACATAAACAGCAAAAAAATCACTTGCATTGTTTTCCTATCTCTTTCAACGCGAAAAAACGTAAAAATTTTCAAAAACTTTACGTTTATGACAACAATTAGTTGCAAATGGTAGTTCAACATTTTAAAATAATTTTTAGTAAAAAAAAGGAATTATTGGAAAACTTCGGATCGTTGAAATTTTCAATGAGATACAAAAATTTTAAAATTGGATCTTAAGTTAACATTCGAATATATTTAAGTACAAATTATTGAGAGCTTTCCTTGTACGAAATGAGTAGTCTAGTCACTGTAGCTTTTCATCGCCGAATTCTTTGAAACTCGACCAATTAATGAGAGATTTTGCTCATAATTAGATAATATTTAAACAAAGAGTAATATCACCATCGGCTCTTACACCCTTGTAGTGATGGTTTCCACTCCTTCTCAGGGCTAGAAATATTTTCATAGTAACTTTTTCTATAAAAAACTATATTTATTTGCTTGAAAGTATTTGCGTACCGTTTGTAGTTTTAGAGTTAATTTGAAAAAAGTTGTTTTTAAAAATTATCAGACATGATTTGCTGAAATTTATCGTGCTTGGTTAAAACAGCACGCACTCTAGATCAGTGCAACTGTATCATCATGATAAAGTGATTTTTAAAGGCATATGATTAATTATAACTCTGGTGGAAATGGTGCTGCTTTAACTGCAAATGTTTTCTTTGTAAACATGTGGGGCTCCTCTGTTTTTAACGATAACACCGTCAATTTCACATTAATGAACGTTCGCCAGTGCTCATTTGAAGGGAAATATCAAGCATCACAAAAGACTTTCATTAGTTGTCACAGGCGCGATCGCCATGTGCAAAAATTAAGATCCTTATTTTTTGGGTTTACCCGTGTCACAAATTAAAATTCCAACATTTTCGTCCCCGCTGCTGGAGACTTCATCAGCGAGCATCATGATGAAGTCTCCAGCAGCGGGGACGAAACTGTTGGAATTTTAATTTGTGACATGGGTAAACCCAAAAAATAAGGATCTTAATACCATGGACCGTGAAAGTTTTAACCAATATGCAAAAATGTTGAAAAAAGTCTCAAAAAATTAATTTCGTTTTAAATACGATGATATGGTATGGTATTTGGAGGAGGCGACCGACCGCTGAGGTCATTTGCACCATGAGGGAAGGGTATGGAAGGAATGGTGGAGAGAAACCTGGCGTCGGCGTTAGCCTGCTCTTAACGAAAGGCGCCAAGGGGACCACGGCTTAACGTCCCATCCGACGGACGGAGTGTTGCGCTTGAAATATCCTCCACATAGTATTCAAGCAGGGATCGGGCAGTCTCTGAAAATTCTCTGCCACCGCCGGGATTTGAACCTGAGCCCGCTGGTTGGGAAGCCAACACTCCAACCACACCAACCCGATCCCCTTTTAAATATGATAATCATCATTTTTGATACCAGAAGGCACTGCGGAAAAGTCTCATTCACCTCCTTCTGTTCCCGCTGAAAAGCATAAATTAAAAAAAGTGAAAAATTTTTGAAAAAAAAACGTTTTTCCCGAAAAAGTCTAAAATCCAATAAAAAGTAAAACATTAGCTTTTTATCACCCGGAGAATAAAGCGTGGGTGGCAATCCTTAATCACCAATCAGGCTCTTTTCTAAACACATTTCTGTAAACTTAATCTAATTTGGTGCATTTTATACTCTCTTTGGTAAAACGAGTTTTTTTCAAAAATCTTTGCCTTATTTATTTTATTTATTGTTCCTCTTTCCGTTCCCTCTCTCTTCGACTTGCAGGTTCTCACCATCGAGGAGAAACCCTTCGTGTACGTTCGCGAGGTCAAATGGGGCACTCGCGCGCAGGGCGGTGGGCTCCATTCGACCCGCAACCCAGAGGAGGCGGCGTTCGGCTCTTCGCTGGGGGCCAGCATGTCGCCTTCGGGCCTAGAGGACGGCGCGGACGGCCCTCCACCGCAGATCGAGGGCTGCAACGTGGACGAGGTGCCCTGCCCGCACTTCAACGCATCAGACGACGGCAAGTTACATCCTTTCATCATAAACACAAGGCAAATCATTATGACGCGATCATTTTCTCGTCACTTTCCAGTGCTCACTCCAGCGATCACTCGAGTGGTCATTGGAAAATGATCGTCTCGCGAGATTGTTTTTCCCGATGGCTCCAATAGGGTGGTTTCCCATAACTTTTTTAATGCCTAAATCGAAAGATTATTACTCCGGGAGTACGCATTTCACGCTTTTAGATTTTCAAATGACGATACCCTGCTAGCAGGTAGCGCTTGGCTTAAATGAGGATTATTAATCCCATATCAAACGAAGAAAACTTTCCGACTTCGTTGAGAGGATATGTATTATTCCAAAGCGTATAGTGTCTTATTTTGGATTGCTGTTAGATGTGTAAGTGTACATTCGCTATTGATCCCCTGTCGTGATCAAAGATATCTTTCCTTTATCTTTGAAAAAAATAAAGTCCACTACGAGATTTTGTCGGAATACCAGTTTTGGCTACGTTATAAAAAATTAAACGATCAAAAATTAATTTAATTTAGGCATAATGTAACAGTTAAATTCACAATCTACTTGTGGAAAAAATTCAGGGTTATGATAAAATTAGTTAATTTTTAATTAATGTTCCGCTTGATTTCATGATTAACTTAACTTAATTACAATGATTAACAGAAAAAAAAGATTAAGGCTAACTCATCTTTCAAAACTTTGATACTTTTCCATCACTTAAAAAAATAATCATGAAAGACAAAATTCATGACGTCTAATTTTCTTTTCCGAAGTTAAATATGTAAGAAATTAGTGAAAACAAGTTCAAGAACAATCAATGTAACAGTAAATGAAAAAGTCTCTTTTCAAACTTGATATATGACATTCGTCCTCTCCTGTATACAGAATGATTTTCTGCTGCGCTAAACAATCTTTGACATTGTGTTGATCAAGGAACATCAGTATAACACTTGATGAAGACATTTATAGTTCATGTTGAGAGTTTGCCGTCAGTGCTACACTCCTGAAAATATCTTACTGCTTCCGCGTATGAGTGCTTCCTGGCTGATAGAAGTCCCTTAAGGCTTAAATTTCGATTAATAAATGCATCCATCTTAAAAAAAAACATGTTATAAATCCATCACATAAAACCTTCCGTTTTTCGTCTCACTGTTCGGTGGAGGTAAACTTTCGTTAGTTGAACTTTTATTTCCCTCTTTGTCTGTCGGACAATCTTGAGCAACACCAAATTGAACAGATGCTTTCAAATACAACGAATAAAATTAACCGATGACAGTTTTGAATCAGTTAATGCAAAATTTTATCTAACGAGAGTTAAAAAGTTAACTTTCATTGAGAGTAATGATGAATTTCATTCCTTATTTAATTTATTCCTTAAGTTAACCCCAACTGCTGATGAGTGTTTAGGGTTGGTGATTGGGCATTAGCCCGCTGTGCAACAAGGAATAATTGGATTGAATGCTTTCTTTTTTTATTTTCAGGGGACGAAGGGGGCACGATGTACTGCTGCAAGGGTTTCTGCGTGGACTTGCTGAAGGAATTGGCCAAGACCATCAACTTCACGTACAGCATGGCACTTTCTCCGGATGGACAGTTCGGGTCCTACGTGGCGAAAAACACAACTGGTGAGGATGACATTTTTTTAATCTAGAGGTGCTGAGGATGTGGTCCTACGACTGGTGATATGTTACACGGTAACACTGTTGGTAAGTGCTACACACCAAAAAAGTAGAACTACACCCAGCTGCACAATAGACAAGAATAGGGGTTGGGAAAGTTAGAGAGAGAGAGGGGGGTGGAATTTGATTGAGAAAAAAGTGAGTGGATTTTCCCTTTGGCAGAACGAGGGATTATACTCTGTTCATTTTATCTCTGCGGGTGAGCTAGTGTGGCGAAAGCAAGTGGAGATGAGGGGAGGGAAAGTTTCTCGACGCGTGACTTTGCCTTTGCCAATCAGCAAGCAGTAGGCGTGTCCTCAGTGGGTAGCTCTCAGACTTCCACCGAGTAAACATCGTGAATCTGCTCGTGGAGCAGTGTTGCCAAACCTCACGCGTTCTCCTTGTATGTGACTAAGTAAGCCTTCCACCAACGGCGCCTCATTCACCGCGGTAGCTGACAATGCCAAGGGCTTCTGTGAAAGGATTATTCCCAATGCCTTCCAAATGAGTAGGTATATTGTATCGGCGCCAGGGCCAAAACACCTGTGGCCACCTATGACTCACACATTTTCAGCGACAAAGTAAGGCGGCTATGTACATTTGGCAACGTTACGTTCGCTCCTCCTCTCTCTCTCTCGGTACTACCCATTCCATATCAGCGAAATCATCCGAGAGTGTCCGAACTCTCACGAAAGCTCACCCGCAGACATAAAGTGAACAGACTATAGAAAAAGAAAAAAATATATCTAGGAAGAGAAACGGAAGATATGAAAGAAGAAATGGGATACGAGAAAGGAAATGGAGAACCTGAGGTTACAGTGGCGTAACTAGGAATATGTTTTGGGGGGATCGGGGGGCCTTCGGGGGTATGAGAGGGGTTAGTGGGGGCTAACCCCTCCAGGAAACGGAGAGTTCAGGAAAAATAGCATGCCTGAAAATGCATTTTACATAATTTTGGCATTAAAATTTTAACTTTAAGCAGATTCAGTGGTTATATATCCAGACTAGATTTTAAAATATTTTTTTGATTTCTCTGACGCTTTGTGGGTGGGGGGTGAAACATCCCCCAGTAACAGTATGTAGTGATAAGATACTTAATTCTATCGCTACAATACGATAATGTATGTTACTTTTCCATCACTTAAAAAAATAATCATGAAAGACAAAATTCATGACGTCTAATTTTCTTTTCCGAAGTTAAATATGTAAGAAATTAGTGAAAACAAGTTCAAGAACAATCAATGTAACAGTAAATGAAAAAGTCTCTTTTCAAACTTGATATATGACATTCGTCCTCTCCTGTATACAGAATGATTTTCTGCTGCGCTAAACAATCTTTGACATTGTGTTGATCAAGGAACATCAGTATAACACTTGATGAAGACATTTATAGTTCATGTTGAGAGTTTGCCGTCAGTGCTACACTCCTGAAAATATCTTACTGCTTCCGCGTATGAGTGCTTCCTGGCTGATAGAAGTCCCTTAAGGCTTAAATTTCGATTAATAAATGCATCCATCTTAAAAAAAACATGTTATAAATCCATCACATAAAACCTTCCGTTTTTCGTCTCACTGTTCGGTGGAGGTAAACTTTCGTTAGTTGAACTTTTATTTCCCTCTTTGTCTGTCGGACAATCTTGAGCAACACCAAATTGAACAGATGCTTTCAAATACAACGAATAAAATTAACCGATGACAGTTTTGAATCAGTTAATGCTGGTGCTTCGCTCGAGACAGGCAGGTGCCTTAGTGATGTGTTCAGTTGCGTCCAGAGTATAAGTGCATTCAATTACGAGGATAACTTCCTACTCAATTTAGAAGCTCGAGTTACTAATATTAAGTGGAAACCGCAGTTTAAAATGGCTAATTGCAGTGTATGTAATGTGAATGTTCTTAAGCGCCAGCTAAGGATTACCTGCAGTGAATGTCAAACTCAGTGTCACGCTACTTGTGTTCACTTGTCCAAAGAGGATATCGAGTATATTGGCGCTGAAAAGCAAAGTTGGCGTTGTCCTACCTGTGCTGCGGAAAAACGTAAGAGCATGTCAGTAGTTCCACATGCGGATACGGACACTGCTAGTATCTCTCATATCATAAACCTTCTAGAAGAAGCTAAAGAGGACAGGAAACGCATGGAATTGGACTTGAACAAGGCTATTGAGTTTGTGCACAATAGATTAGATGAAAATACTAAAGTGCTTCAAGAAAACTCAACGCAGATTGCTGAATATTTAGCGACAATAGACTTACTTAGGCAAGAAAATGTTGGCTTAAAATCTCGAGTGAGTGAATTAGAAAAGAGGTTAGACGACCAAGAGCAATATTCTCGCGTTAATGACCTTGAAATACACGGCATTCCCCAGCAACCAAATGAAAATACCTTAGAAATCGTGAAAAGTGTGGGGGACGCCCTTGGTGTTAAAATAACCGACGATATGGTGAACACATGCCACCGATTGGGAAAGAAGGGACACGAAGGCGGAACGAGAGGTATCATAGTCAAATTCGTCCGTAGGTATACAAAAGAAGAAATTCTTCAAAAGAGGCGAGTGAAAAGGACCTTCTCCACACGGCACCTGGGCTTGGCGACCGATACTCCGGTGTACATAAACGAGAGCCTGAGTCCAGGTCGGAGGAGACTCTTCGCTGCTGCGCGTCTTGCGAAGAAAGAAAAGGGATACAAATATTTATGGCTAAGGCATGGGACAATACTCATGAGGAAGAAGGAGAATGATCAAGTAATCACTCTGAAATCCTCTGATGACCTGGAGAAACTGTAAGCATTCTGTGAGTGAGTTATGTATGTCTTCAACCTATCTTTACTAACAAAATGCAGAGTACTGTTAATGATAGTGGATTTAATGGTGGCAGGTTCCTTGTCTTGCACCAAAATATAAGAAGTCTAAGAGCTAATTTTGATAAATTTGTATTTCAACTAATTAATCTCGATATAAAACCCGCTGTAATTGTTTTGACAGAAATTTGGGTCAATGACACTGAAGTATCTATGTATCAAATAACTGGCTATCGGAGTTTTGATGTGTGTAACAATAACTATAGGGCTGGAGGAGTTATTGCATATGTAGCAGATACTTATGAGTGTTCTTCTATTGATCTGGGTGAATTAAAAACTGCTGATATGGTTAAAATATCAGTAGGGATAAATGATTCTTCTTGGATAAGCATTATTGGTGTATATAGACTTAATTTTAATCCTGTTGAACATTTTTTGAGTGAATTGGAGAATGTATTAACCATCTCTAGTGAGAGGAATTTAATTGTAATTGGTGATATTAATTTATGTATATTACAACCCAACGATATTTCCTTTGAATATCAAACCCTTATGGCTAGTCATGGACTGGACCAGCTTATTCGAGTACCAACTAGAATTAGCAAAACGGGTAGTACATGTATAGATCACATTTTTTGCAGAAGTAGAGATAACTATAAGTATGAGGGAAGAGCGGACGATTGGGGTTTAACAGACCATCATGCTGTATCATGTTCTTTAAATATTAATGTACCCATTAATATATACGAACGAGTTTATCGAAGCCATTGCCGGATAAACTTTGACCATCTAAATAATAGTTTGCTAAGATGTGACTGGAATGATGTTTATTCACAACAAAATGTCAATGAAGCCTATGAAATATTTATAAATAAATTGAAATGCTGCATTGAAAAAGCTGAATACGTGTCAGACAGTAACAGATCGGGAGGAATGAAGAGGCCATGGATGACTTACGCTTTGTGCGGGAGAATTTCTAGGCGAAATTTTCTGTATAAAAAAATGAGGAAACACCCTGAAAATGAAAAGCTAAATAGGTACTACGTATCGTACACGCAAAGATTAGAATATGATATTAAAAAGCGCAAAGAAAAGTATTACAGGGACCTATTTGATAGTAATGTCAATAATACCGCTGCTCAATGGCGCATTTTAGATTCACTCACGGGAGGAAAGCAAGGAAATGAGAATTGTGTAAAAATTAGAACTAGTAATGGTATCGTTGTCACTAAGTGCCAGGACACTGTAAACGAATTTAGTTCACATTATGGTAAAGTAATTCAAGAATTGACCCAGAACAATTATTTTGAAAGTAATACGAATAAATACAAAGAAATATTCCCAACCTCCAATTCAATTGACTCACTGTTTTTTGTTCCTACTGATGCGAAAGAAATTAGCAGCATTATTAAGGAATTAAAGTCTAAAAAATCTAAAGGTGTTGATAATATTTCCACACAAGTTATAAAAGAAGTAAATGCAAATATTTCGGAGGTCCTTGCCCATATTGCTAATCTAAGTATGTATACTGGAATATTTCCTAAACAATTAAAAACTGCAATAGTGATACCAATTTTTTAAAAAGGTGATAAAATGAACGTAAATAATTACAGACCAATATCCCAATTATCTGTATTTGCTAAAATAATAGAAAAAGTTGTTAAAGTCAGACTTCTTAAATTTCTAAATCAGCATAGTTTTTTCAATAAAAACCAATTTGGATTTATGAGTGGTAAGAGTACAGAGGATGCATTATTAAAATTCTGTTCAGAGCTGAACGACGGACTGAATAAGAACTGTAGAGTTGCTGGCTTATTTGTAGACATTACCAAAGCCTTCGACTCCATTAATCATAACATACTAATGAATCGATTATGGGAAGCGGGTATACGTGGAACCGCATATGATTGGTTTCAAAGTTATCTTTGTGATCGAGATCAGTGTGTGCGTCTCAAAAATTGCTACAGTGAAAAGATTCGACTCACCTGTGGTGTCCCACAGGGTTCTGTGTTGGGACCCATACTGTTTTTAATATATGTAAACAATTTATGTGCTGGCAGGTTTAAAGGTCAATTAACGTCATTCGCAGATGACACTGCACTAAGTTACTCTGTTAATAGTGTTGATGATCTATATGAACATATACAAAGTGATCTATTAACACTCAATATGTGGTTTTCGGCTAATTATATGTTGTTAAGTGAAAAAACGAAATATATTATGTTTAGCATGAGTAAATCTACCTCAAACAAAAGTAAACTATACTATCAATGTGCAAATTGTATAAAAGATAATGTTACTTCCTGTGATAAATGTATTTTGATCGAACAGGTTAGTCACATAAAATATTTAGGTATATATTTTGACCAAAATTGTAAATGGAAGTCTCACATAAATAAATTAAAATCAGAAATGATTACTATTGTAAGAAAATTCTACTTCCTCAGATACATATGCCCTGAATCAGTGTTAAAAATGGTATATTATGCTCTCGTTAATTCAAGATTGCAATACGGAATAGCCTGCTGGGGTGGAGCATATTTTATCAACATTAAACCATTGATAGTGGCGCAAAAAAGGGTTATCAGGGTTATAACACGATCGTATAGGAAAAGCCACTCATTTCCTCTATTCAAAAAATTAGATGTCCTCCCACTAAGGCATTTATTCATTTATAAAGTCCTTAGAATATTCTATAACCGTAGTGGTGAAAAGGCCCGACCACAAAACTATGACATTAGAGCTTGGAGAAACTTCCATATACCTAGGCCGACGACCGAAATTTATCGACAGTCATACAATTACTTAGGGCCTAAATTGTTTAGCATGTTGCCGAGTAATGTAGCAAACTCGGAAAAAAGATGGGGATTTAAATCCGCAGTTAAAAAATGGCTTATGATGTGTGAGGAAGTAGAGTTTCTACTAAGAAAGGTGGGTTAAAAAGTTTACAATAAAAGGTATATTGTATATTCTATGTATGTAATTATGCGTTTATATAAGAAAAATAAGAAAAATAGTTATCCTTGTCCAAATATTTGAAATACGTTTTGTAATAATGAATGCAATCGGCAATAGAACAAATAACTGAATACAAAGAAATTTTACTTCTCATGTGTGCTAGCACCAGACCTATGTAAAAAGTTTATGATGGTAGCCCCAAAACTACTAAAAGGGGTACCTATATATTCCAAAATATTTAAGTATGTTCTAAAATGTAATATTTGATTGTAAATGGAATAAATTATATATTATTATTTTGACTTTCCTTCATCCAAAAATATGCTTGTCCCGGAGATTCAATCTTTCTTATCAAGGTCACGCGTAGAAATTGAACAACATTAGATTTTGAACTTATTCACTCGACTAGTGCAGCTATATGACCACTGGTCATTTTATAAAATACAAGAATAATAATAATTATATGCCTTTATTCGGGCGAGGTCTAGACTAAGAAGTCCCCTCTTCCACCTAACCCCTCCATAGCGTCAATGCAAACATATTAAAAATGGTATTTAAACCTTTACAATACAAAAGATATACAATATACACTATTAATGACTTGCCAAAAAAGATAAGCAAACAGAGTAGCTGAAAATATGTTTATCACCAAATATTTCACTGAAGTACTAAAGATGACCATAGGAGCAATGTTCCGGAATACCTTCTAAATTCGAAGCAGAGTGCAGGAGGAAAGCAGAGACGAGGATGCTGGTCTGCTTGGCAAAATCCAGAGGCTGGCATGGACATGTATGCCGATAACCATTACATGATGCAGATAATTTTTTCGTTCCATCTGAGCGATATCTCCAATGATTGCGGAGAAATTAGTAAATCACGCAATTAATTTCCGCGATGGCTCCAGGGGTGGGAACACCATCCCTTTCTCTATAGCTGAAACCATCGCTGGTGTCGTCTTTCTTCCAATCAAAACGCACGGCCTCTAGCAGCGAATTTAAGCCTTTTTTGGGGTTTTAATTGAATGGCAGTCGTAAACACGGAAAGTAACGGAAGAAGCGATGGAAAAAGGGATGGTGGGAATGACATTGTGTGATTCAGAAAGGATGGACCGAGCGATCATTTTTGGAAAGCAGCTGTCGTTCAAAACCTATCGTTGGAGCTATGACTTAACCCATTAGTGCATGAAGTTATTTTTGTCAAATATTCATTTCAAAAGTAATTATTCTGGTTAATAAGGTTCATTTTAACTTATTTCTGCAATTTTTTAAACTTTAATAATCAATAGTTGAAATAATACAGCCCTTCCGATACATCGGACGGTCAGTTTTCATTGTTGAATACAAATTCAAAATAGTACGGACAAACTTGATAATATAGAAAATAAAATGATCAACCTTTAGAAGAAAAACGAGATAAAAGTTATCAACATAATGAGCAAAATACTACAGTAAAAAATAATTTAATTACCCCGTGCGGGTGACTGAAAATTCTTTCAATGCCATGCCTCAAATAAATGCTTCTCAAGTCGATAAATTTAAGGAGTCAACTAAAATATTAGCGGGACGGCGAAGACAGAGATAGAAGATAGAGGAAAAGTATGGCCTAGATATGGTTGTAAGTTGTAAGCAGTAAGCAGAGTAAATTACTCAAGGTGGAGAGTTGTATGGACATGAATTAGTTAAGGGAGTATAAGGAAGGAATATTTGAGGGTAAAAAGGCTTCTCCGCCTTCCATGACAAAACTAGATCATCAGCAGCGAGTTTTTGATCGTCCTGACAATGTTTCAGCCAGTCATTATAAATGTCTGAATTGATGAATACCGAATCTGTCGTTTGCAAAAGAGTTCCTGGAGGTGCTCCAACAGAAAAGCTTATTTTCAAACGCTTTCTTGGAAAAATAAGGACTGGGGGAATGTACACCCATGCCTGTTCAAGGGTAGTGCGGACAACAACAGGCAGTGTGATGCATATCTGCGAATAAAACGCATCTAAAATGCTGGAAATAAGTAATATTTTTCGAATTTCCGAAAATTGCATGCTATACGTTCTATTGCACATACCGCCTTAAGACGTGTACGCAGAGACAATCTCCAAAATTCGTTATCCTAATGCTTCCCAATCGGTTTTTCTCTTACAGTTTCCACATTTTCTTTCAATACAATTATTAAAAAAGTAAATATAACATTCATGGCAGAAACTATGAGGTCATAGAAAAAGCAATCCTATAAAGTGGGGCAGGAGTTAGCGCCCGTGGGGCAAGAGTGCGCATGTGGTCACTTGCCCCAGGACTCTTGCCCCAACAGCACTTGCTACACCAAACACTTAGAGAGCTGCGAACCTGCTAACTGCATGAATTTTTGAGGCAAAGAATGCATATAAAGGAATGCTAGACAAAGGTAGCAATTAAAAAAACGCCCAAAGCCCATATAAAAATTACGCGGCCCTACAAAGTAGATAAGCGTTGCGTAAAAATAAGAAAAACTAACGTTCTGTCGTTCGTTGTCTTCCACTAAACGCACCCCTGTGTTACATTTGGTCACGTTAATGAAACCGATTGACTACAAGTGGCATCATTCAGGTATTTAGAAAAATATTTCGGAAAAGAAATCTTGCCCCATGCGGACTCTTGCCCCTCACTACCCTATATGAGCTGCTTATTGCTCTAAAGGTCATGCGTGTGAGTTGCGTGATGAACATCGATCAATTACTCTCTGGATAATGAGCTTCCCATGGTGATGTTGATGTTGTTTCGCAGTTGGCGGGAAGAAGGAGTGGACGGGGTTGATCGGGGAGTTGGTGGCCGAGAGGGCGGACATGATAGTGGCGCCGCTCACCATCAACCCGGAGAGGGCGGAGTTCATCGAGTTCAGCAAGCCATTCAAGTACCAGGGCATCACCATCCTGGAAAAGAAGGTACGTACCCATTTGCAATCACCACCCGACACGAATACCTACCGGTCGTCAATATATTTAACCCTTAACTAGTGACGTGAAATTCTTGTTACACGTCTTATTGTCTGGGAGACCGCAATATTATAACAGAAATTCATAAACCGTTGCAAAGTCATTTTTATTGCTTAGTTTAATGTTTCTTTGACTTCTCAACTGTTATAAAACACAAAGCTAATAATATGCATTCCCAATACGAACCAACTTTTTCAGTAAAAATTGTTATTTGAAACAGGATTAAAAAAATGATATAAAAAACACTTGTGTTGTTATTATTTTCGTACTTTTTTAATTAAGTACTTAATTATCCACGTTATGCAACTAAAAGGCTTCCTTACAAATTATTAATTATTTTTATTCTTGAAAAAACACTAGGAATTATTTTAACAACTTTTTGAATCATTTCTACCAACATCACGTTTATTGGATTTACAAATTTAGTGACGGGAGGTCTCACAGATCAATACTCAAATTCAGTTACGAATTTTCAGAAATAAATAATAAGAGCGTTAAATTTTAAGAGAGCCATATCCTTTTTATACAAAATTAAGACGCTCCCGAGGATTATAGATATTTTGAAATAGCAATTTTGAAAATATTCATAATTTTAGAAACGCAGCGGTCTCTCAGGCCGCACGTCGGGGGTTAAGGGTCAGCCAGATATAATCTAGCCAAATAAATTAAGCCAGATATAGTCTAGCCAAGGTAATTATATTCATTATTTTAGTCTAAGATATCTATTTAGGATATAAGTTCCAATTTCAATTTTCTATAGAACAAAATTCTACTTTTAACCGATTACTTGGTCAAAAACTACCTTCACCCAATGCGTAGCACTTGTTCATTCCTCTACATCCACTTTACCTTTTCCATTCTCGTATATATTCTCGCAAGTCTCCATCTCACATCATGCTCTTCCCTCACAGCGGGATTTACAATTTTTACATTGGTGCAATCTATGCACATTTATACGTTGTTGCATTTGACTCCATGGTGATTCACAACTTGTGTACACAACGGATGGCACGGTTTTTTTTCTTAATCCATCGTTAAAAATCATCAATATCGGGATTGGTTTGAAGAAGCTCTCCAACCAATCGACTAATCTAATAACACCTACTTAATTCTTCTGCTTCTTCATTACCTGTTCTGTGTATCTATTTTCGTAAATAATTACACAGATGTGTCCTAATTAAAATCTTACAAATAATTATTAAAATACAATTTTTTTTATAATTTTGTCTTGTTTGTGCTCACTGTTTTCAATTAAGTATACCAAAAAAAGCCAGATATAGTCTAGCCAAAGTAATTACATTAATTATTTTAGTCTAAGATATCTATTTAGGATATAAGTTCCAATTTCAATTTTCTATAGAACAAAATTCTACTTTTAACCGATTACTTGGTCAAAAACTACCTTCACCCAATGCGTAGCACTTGTTCATTCCTCTACATCCACTTTACCTTTTCCATTCTAGTATATATTCTCGCAAGTCTCCATCTCACATCATCCTCTTCCCTCACACCGGGATTTACAATTTTTACATTGGTGCAATCTATGCACCCGACGTCTCCAGGAAATCCCCTCATTTCCATGAATCTGTGGTATGAATAAAACCTTGAAGCAAAATTGAGAACATTTAGGATAGATATTCACAATGCTTCCTTGCAGTGGGGCAGCGAGGGGGGGCTTTTGGGGGATAACCCCCCCCCCCAGAAATCAGAGAAATGTTTCAGATTAACCCATTTTACTTAATTTGATTGATATTACTAATGGAATATTGTAAGGATTGATAAAATATCCCTCAGAAAGCCGTAAAACTCGCCATTTTGAACCATTTATCTATAAAGTTCCGCAATTTATTGATCTCGTACCTACTGTGCCCCTGCTTCCTTGAAAGCATAGTAAATCATAATATTAACTCCATCGTAGGTTTCAGTCATTCAATTACTTTTTTTGATGCTTTGCCTCTGCTGGCAGGTTTCAGGGATGAGGATATTTTTGCAAATATTTCTATTGTAGCATTGCTCAACATAGCTATGCTACTACTGACTGACGGCTGCCCCATGGATGTGGTCGATGGTCATTTCCTACCCAACCCTGTTGGTTGGTTGGACCTTGTGGCATAAAAACCTAATCAAGAACAGCGTCTAAAAAAGGAAATTAGACCTTGTACGATTCACTGAAGGGCTTCAATGGGTGATTAATGTTTGTTTCCCTTAGCATATCTGAACATGCCCACCGCCACCGTGGCCAGAAACTCAGTAATAACCGCTGAAGGGCGTAAATACCGAAATATTCAGGCTACAAACAATATACAACTACGTTAAAAGTAGAAAAATTTCCGTAAGCTAGGGTAAATCTTCTCGGGTTTTCCGTCAGGTGAGTTGCTTGTTGGCCGAGGTTTCGATGCCTGCCTATGCCATCGTCCTCGCATGTGATCGCCCTCGTCTTCATGTCCTTTGGACGGTGGTAGAGGCAGCCATCGAAAAGTCGGCCTACAAGCAACTAACTCGGTGGCAAAAACCGAGAAGATTTCACCAGTGTCATCCGCCGGGAAAGAAGAAAATCATGTTTCTGTAGGTCTGATTTGAGAGCGCCTTCTTGTCAATTACACAGGCCAGCAAAAAAAAATTTGTTTGAAAACTTTCTTATTTTAATAGCTGATCTTTATAGATTTTGATGTGCCGAATCCAAACCTGGCCTTAGTTTTTTTTTGTATCACCCATAATTTCAAAGCAATATGTATTAATATTTAGTCTAATACCCCTATACGGTATACAGGGAATCAATGAAACACTGTTACATCATAAAATTGTTTGTATTTATTGTTCACTACATCGTGATAAAATTGTTTGTATTTACTACAGCGTGACAATACAGGGCTCACTTGTCAACTGGAATTGGTCTACATTTTCTTTCCCTTTTTACTTGAAGCTTCTTGTGTAGCTATTTCTGCGATGAATCGCTTGCTGAACTTCTCGGTGAAGTACCAACAGTTATCCCCCATTATCTTCGTTCATTAGACCTACTTTTTCAATTTTATTATAGCTATGAAAAAGCTGTTAAATTCTAAAAATATTGCTTGATTTCGTAAATTTAACTGTAAAATGTGAATAAATGGTGGGTGATGCAACTTTTAAACCATCACATTTTGATTCAGCAACTTTAAAAACATAAGAATAAGGTATTTTCAGTAAAAACGTTTTTTCATTGTTGGCCTATGTTATTAATGTATGCCATTTCTCCCTCTTGAATCAACAGCCTTCTAGGTCGTCCACGCTCGTATCTTTCCTCCAGCCGTTCAGCAACACCCTGTGGATCTTGGTGATGGTGTCCGTGCACGTGGTCGCATTGGTGCTCTACCTGCTCGATCGCTTCTCTCCCTTCGGCCGATTCCGACTCGTGGCGCCACCTGGACCCCCTGGTGCCACACCCTCAGGTACCACCACCACCCCCACCCACCATCAACAATAAGGTCGCCATCCTCCATCCCTCCAAACCATAGGAGGAGTTATAGGAGAGGAAATGAATTGCCGAATAAAAAATACAGGGTGCCATTTAAAAAAGACCTACCGCTGTTCATATAATTCTAAATAACAAAGCTACAAGGGAGGCAATCATGCTGATCAATGTCCCCTTGACGGCTAATGAACATTCGCTTGACACATTTTTGAATTTTCATCAGGACAAAAGGTTATTTCGGGTGGTCAAGATAAATGGGACACCCTGTATAGCTGAAATGTGTTTGAAAAGTGTTCCACAAGAACACGTTCAATTGAAATGTGTTCTATATTTTTGTTCCCTCTCGAAATGTAAAATTGCAGACGCGAGGGGTCCCCCAGGCATGGTGGGCAGCTATTGTCCCTCCACGGCGTCTTCGGCTGCCGCCACCACCGAGGAAGACGCGCTCAACCTCTCCAGTGCCATCTGGTTTGCCTGGGGCGTACTACTCAACAGTGGCATCGGAGAAGGTACGCATTTAGGCAATAGTTTTAGACTTGATTCTATGCTGATTATTTTTGGGGTGATTAGGAAAGTTGATTCTAATTAGGAAAAAGTTTTAATTTGGAAACGAAGCGAAACATAAACTTCCAAAATGAATTAATATTAAACTACGTTTTTCCACATAAAATAATTATTATATCACTACCATAGTTTAATGGTTTTGTTTAATGTGGAAGAACATCGTTTAATTTTCATTCAATATGAATAAATTCCACAAAGTAACGCCTCTAACCATCAACTTCCAAATTGCTTAAAAAAACCTCAAAATATTATTAACTTTGACTTTTACAGCCACGACAAGTGATATAAGAATAAAAATGAGCTTGATCTGTACTTTCCATGCTAATGGCAACACAAGTTTTCAATGCCTGATGTGATTCTGATTTTTTATTTATCACTTATGAAATTATGAAAAAAGAACTTTTGGTATAAGAAGCGATTTCTCAAAAAAAACATCTTTTGAGAAATCACAAAACTGCGCTTAAGTATAATGATAATTACAAGCAAATCTACGTCTACCGTATGATTACCCTTTGAGCCATTAGGGAGGTGTTTGGCAGGGGGTGATCAATCACCAGTATTCAAGAGGATCGCCACATGCACACACATAAAAATATTACGCATAACAACGAAAAATACGTGCATATAAATGAAGAGGCAAAAATTTCCAACAGTTATTTATTCTCTATAGTAAAACCCTGATAGATTAGAACAATGGAAAAATAAAAACATGCAGTAAGTCGTCCTTTGCGAGAGGCGTGATTAATTGCACTTGATACAGTTGCTATCCCCTTAGCGAAAAAACTGTTTATATTTCAATAGTTAATTGGGACCATTGTTGAATCCAACTGTAATTGTTGAATTCAGCAGTAAATTGGGACCACTGTTAAAAATAACAATAACCGTTAAAAATAAAAGTAACTATTAAAACTAACAGTAACTGTTTAATCTAACAGTAACCGTCAAAACTAACCATAACTGTAAACTCTGACGGTAACTAATAAATCCAAAAGTTATTGATGAATTCAGAAATTAATTTTGGATTCAACAGTTATTGTTAGATTTAACAGTGGTCCCAATTAATTGTTGAAATTTCAACAGTTTTTTCGCTAAGGATCCTAAGTAGTGCGTAGAAAAGGAATCACTATCAATAGAATATAAAATAGATTTTTTTCAATGCCGAGAATTCTCTCCGGGATTTACTTACTATCGAGTGTGTTGATTTTTTCTGTTGGGTGCAGGCACTCCGAGGAGCTTCTCGGCGCGTGTGCTGGGCATGGTGTGGGCTGGCTTCGCCATGATCATCGTCGCCTCGTACACGGCCAACCTGGCCGCTTTCCTCGTGCTCGAACGGCCCAAGACCAAGCTGACGGGAATCAACGACGCCAGGGTGAGTGCCAGAGAGATCGGTGGTGAAAAAATCGATTTCCATCAAAATCGAAAATCCAGCATTTAAGTTCTACATCTACATCTACTTAATACCCTGCGAGCCACCTCTAGGGTGTTTGGCAGGGGGTGATCAATCACCAGCCTGCGGCATACAATTGGACTCCCACATGCACACCGCACCGTCCAAAAAACGTCCCGTATACTAACAAACTATGCTACTATATGCTGTTAGAAATAATAATTGAATTAAGAAACATGCATAATTTTTATATAGGTTGGTATGCTACACTAAAAGTCATGCAATCTATTTACGAGCTCTATTGCTGCCTTTATAATCTCTTATTGATCGTGGAAAAAATGACATTCGGAATCTGTCTGTTCTACAATCTATCTCCCTTATTTTATTTATATGATCTGATCTTCCGTAGTATGTTGGCGTCCGTAAGATATGGTTAACTTCGTCAGAAAAGACACTGCTCTTGAATTTATCTAAAAGGTTTAGTCTATTTTTCAATCTACGGTCCGACAGAGATTCCCATCCGAGTTTATCTAAGAGGTTAGTTACACTAACAAGACTATCGTAACGACCTTTCACATACCTGGCAGCTGTTGTTGCAACAGCTGCTACATCTACAGATCTAGGGAGATCATCTAAGATTGAGGGAACCTAGATCGATTCTTGATCATCGAGTTTCGATCCAAACTCGATTTTTCAAACTTCGATCCTGGCCAATTCGCTGGATCTCTACTGCGTCACTACATGCCTAAGGCAACGTCATCCGTCCCATACGAAAGACTTTTTTTGCTGGTAAATTTGGACAGGCACGCCCTCAATCGTCAAGAAAAAGCATCTCAAGTTATTGATATTTATTAAAAATTATAGTGAAGAAAATTGTTCCAAGCGGTGATCCCAATACTAATAATTGTGTGATTTTGTAAATTATTACAAGCAATAATGAACGTAGGTATTATGAGTAGATTGTGGGGAGTTTTTCGTCATCTCAAATGTGAATTTTGAGACTTTTATGAGTGCATAATAAGCATTGTTTTAGTATTAACTGTCCGTTTTTAAAGAATCGTCGATTTTGTTTCGATTATTCGGTTTTCTTATCTTTCGGTTCGGATTTGAGATTTTCGCTTAAAATTCGAGATTTTCATTTCGATTAAAAGTTGATTTTCAAGGACATTTTACATTCACTATATACCCACATGCAACGGATTGAGTTGGAGGCGTTAATTTTAACGCTAAGGGGTCGAATGTTTTACAATATAGCCCGTTTGTTCATCTGCAAATGTGGATGTGTACATAATAGTAAAATAGGGTAGTTTCCTCCATCAAAGAAAACGAAAGGCATTGTTTGCTATTCGTAACCCACCATTAGTGTGTTCTAAAACCAAATAATTTGTGAATTATTTGATTTTAGAAATCCCAGTTTAGACGAAAATTAATGGTCAATTTTAACCTCATTTGAAAAAGGCCAGATTCGCGCCCATGCGAATCCACTCCACGTGACGCCACAGGGACCTAGATGCTATACGAGTAGATAGGAGTTTTACATCGTCTGAGATTACCAATGCATGCATGAAGCACAGAGCTCAGGGAAACATCTCTCAATAATCACCTATTAAAATTGCCTATGGTCGGAAAGTTTCCTTCGTTTGATAAGGCATTAATAATCCTTATTTAAGCCATCGCTACCTGCTAGCAGGATACTCTACGCTACCGCCATGCTCGGCAGCAAGCAGCCTGCATCCTAGCGGCGATCTACGCTCCTGTAAAGATTCCCATCCTAACTCGTGTAACATACTGGAAACGCTGCACTTTTTGTCGTAACAACTCATCACAAATCTGGCCGCCATGCCCTGTACTCGATTGATTTCAGCTATTAGTCCTACCTCGCAAGGGTCCCACACGCTAGCAGCATATTCCAAGTGAGTCCTTACTAGAGTCAGATAGCTTATTTCTTTCACCTTTTTTGAGCATTTACCAAGAATTCTTTTTACAAATCCCAGTTTACGGTTAGCTCTCCCGCCTACTTCACGTATGTGTGTACCCCACGAAAGATCCCGGCTAATGGTGACCCCCAAGTATTTCACGAATTCGGTATTTGGTAGTGGAATCCCGTTAGCGGTGTAGCTCCTTCTCGAAGATGTATCCTTTTCCCATAAATTCATCACTATACACTTTTCAAGATTTAACTCTAACTCGCAAGTACTGCATCAGTCATTTATGGCAACGATTTAATTTGTTTAATTTGTGTGACTGCATGTTTTTTTCCTTCCTTCCGCAGCTGCGAAACACAATGGAGAATCTGACGTGCGCAACGGTGAAAGGCTCCGCGGTGGACATGTACTTCAGGCGCCAGGTGGAGCTGTCCAATATGTATCGCACCATGGAGGGGAATAACTACGACACCGCCGAGGACGCCATCAGAGACGTCAAGGCCGGGTGAGGATAATCTCACGACCCCTGCATCAACCCATAACCGGTGACGTGCGGTCTGAGAGACTGCTGGGTCTCTAATATTATGAATGTCTTCCAAATTGCTATTTCAAAATATCTATAATCTTCGTGAGCGTCATAATGTTACGTAATAAGGACAAAGCACTCTTAAAATTTAACGTTCTTATTATTTATTTCTGAAAATTTGCAACTGAATTTTAGTAGCGGTAGGGTATTTTTAGGAATTGAGACCTTAATCCCGTCACTAAAGTGGAAAAACCAATAAACGTAATGCTGGTGGAAATCATTCAAAAAGTTGTTAAAACAATTCCTAGTGATTTTTCGAGTATATAATAATAATAATAATAGTAATACTCAATAGTAATTATTATTAATAATTACTAATTATTATTAATAATTTGTAAGGAAGTATTTTTAGTTTCATAACGTGGATAATTAAGTACTTAATTAAAAAGTTCGTTAATAATAACAACTCAAGTGTTTTTTATATCAGTTCTTTGATCCTGTTTCAAATAACAATTTTTACTGAAAAATTTGGTCAAATTGGAAATGCATTATATTAAATTTAAGTTTTATAACAGTTGAGAAGTCAAAGAAAAATTAAACATAACAACAAAAATGCCGTTGCAACGTTTTATGAATTTTTGATTTATTGCGGTCTCCCAGACCGCACGTCACTGGTAGGGTAGCAAGAATTGCACGTCACTGTTCAAGGGTTAATATCCTTCTCGCTCATACCCCACGCGCGGAAAATTACTCAACTCGCGCTGGCCCCGTTTCTAAGTGGAGGGGGAGTGAGGGATCCGGGTTCAAATCCCGGCCAGAATACTTTAGAAATCCTCAGACGAAAAGAAGAAAACTTCGGGAAGAGAGAGGTGGGCCGAGGGAAAGTAACTATGCCCCCCAACCCTACATGAGTGATAATCAATCGCCTGTAGTCTAGTCCTGGGTGAGCTCTACCCTCACCTAACAAAGCCAACCTCAATCCAATCTCAGTGAGTGATGTGCGACAATTAAGTAAAGCCTAATAATAATAATAATCACGTTAAAGTACCACAAAAATGTGAAATCGCTCACTCCCAGTGTTCAGAAGACAGAAAAACATTCCCTTCATAGGTTTATCCATGTATGTACAAGAGGTCAAGGTTGGTTGGTTGCGCGAACATTTAAGAAAAATATTTTTTGAGGCTCCTGATTTTTCAGCTACCCAAAATTAGTGTTAGTTAATGTATAACTTCCATAGTAACGATAAGGCGGCCATTTGTCCAATGTTTATGTGGAGCTTATCCTCCATTTGCAAGCTTTAAAATAAAATAATTATATTACAAATTGTAACTAATCATATAAAGTGTTTGAGTGATATAGCTTGATGCTTTGTAAAACAGACGTATCTATTATTTTTGTAAAACATGGCATAAATGAAATGGTTCTTATTTGTATACCTGCATATATGTTCGATCACTTCACTTCATAAAATTTCGATCATTTCACAACAACTCCAGCAATGGCAAATAATTTTTATGGAAGGCAGTCTCGTTACAGGTGCTTGTACCTTTGAGGATGCTTAAAGCTACGAGTTATTTGTTCTTAAAATCTATTTTTTCTCGGCTTCCATGAATCATGTGAAATTTAATCGAAGTTATTTACGTTATACATAAAAAGTTTTCCCTTAATATTCCAGCGCGGTATAAATATGCGCCATTACGATATTTTATGTAGTCAATTAAATGTTTATTTAACATGAAAGAATTTCTCAGAAAATAGTAAAATTGGTAATTTTCCATATTTATCTAAAATGATACCGAGTCATTTTCGAATTAGTTACATTTATCTATATCATTATTGAAGGTTCTTTGGCAAAATGGATGTTGGGAATTATATCTGGGATAGTTACTCCATAGTTACCAAGTAATAATTTTCTATGGTTATAAAATAAGTTATACGGTTACAAAATAAGTTGTTTTGCTTTGAAATTCGTCCATATTTTCACCGAAGTACTTAAAGAGTGCCTTTGGATCAATGCATTAAACCCATAAAATGCTTAAACTTTGGCTTGAAATCCCCAGGAAAGACAAAAAAAAATTAGAAACAGAAATTGCAGATCTGGTTTTATTATTTTTCTTGTTATCCCTTTTTGAAACTAATCTTTGCGGAAAGAAATGTTTCTCAACACAGCGTCCAAGTGTGGAGATTATCTCTCAGCAATGCCACAATCGTTTCCTCACTTTGCAGGAAGTTGATGGCGTTCATATGGGACAGTTCCCGATTGGAGTTCGAGGCGGCCATGGACTGTGAGCTGGTCACCGCCGGTGAGCTGTTCGGAAGATCCGGTTACGGAGTCGGTCTGCAGAAGGGCTCTCCGTGGGCGGACGCCGTCACTCTCGCCATCTTAGACTTCCACGAAAGTGAGTGAGAGTGATTGGCTGCCCCTCATCACCATCGGCATCATCATACGACAGATCTAAATCTAAATTCCAATAGGGTGGTTTCCTATTATTTTTTTATTGCCTAAATCGAAAGTTTATTACTCCTGGAGTACGCATTTCACGCGTTTGGATTTTAAAGTGGCGATATCTATTTTTCGCGATTAAACGAAAAGTAAATTTTCAAGCGCGCGAAAACGCGACGGCTAAGTAGGAATGATGGGAAAAGTCCGTGTGACGTATTTCTGGTTCCCGCTGCCGCCCTGTGAGGTGACCTTGAGGCGAGGTTTGAGCGCTGATACGACGCAGGCTGCTCCAAGTTTGAGAGCTCACGCACGCACCAGCAACTAAAAAATACATGATAACTTTTACATATAAGGCTTTTGAACATAAGTGCATTCAGTTTAAAAACCGTTTTAGCCTTATATTGTAGCTTCAATTGATGAAATTATATTTAAGAGGTTTGTGGAAGAAGAGGCGCTCGGAAGATAGAGATCCTCAAATTTGGGTGCCTTGCCTTTTTAAGACGGAATGCCTAAAGCTGAGTTCCAACTCGTTAGGCATTAGGGAGCATGGATTTGGGAGGCTAAATTTTCGGTGGCCAACCCAAGAAGGAGCATGAATTGGGATTGGGACATCCTAAAGCAGGAGTTGCATTCTCCTGTGCACGAAACCCACGGAAAATAAATGCTTAACAAGATAAATATGGAAACCAAAACAGTGTTGACCGAAATGATTTTGTTTTAGATTTGGATGTCGGAGAAAAGCATTCTCTCATCCTGTCAGTAAATTAGGCAAATTTTTTGTTTTCATAGTAGATAAAAATATATGGAAGTAGTTTTTTTATTCGTAGCTTTAGTTCAGTATTTAGTTTTTTACGTTTCTATAGTAGGTAGTCGCTCATTTTGCTGCAAAAGTTTAGTGTACATTCCTTTTTCTGTGTTTGATATTATTTCAACCGCTCTCTTCATGGAAATCGTTCTCTTTCGAGAATTTCGGCTTCCGTCGAATACTGCCGCCTTCTCTTTTCTAGTTTTTAAGAATTCCTCCGTCATTTTAATAATCCCTGTAACCATATTTCATGATAAACGAAACTAAAATTATCAAGCGCTCGAATTCTAAAAATATCGAGGCTACTTTCAAACAAAGTACTTTCCCTCGTTGGCAGCCATATTGCACTTCCTGTTCATCTCTTCCCATAGACGCTTTGAATCATGGGAAGAGGATGCTCTCGTCGATGCCCGAATCTGGCGGCCAATAAAGGTAACTAAATTCGCTCCTTTACGAAGCCTAACGAGTTGGAACACCCTTCCGAGACGGCCTCCTACCCAAATCCTGGGATTTAGGTATCTAAAAGGCAAATAGGGTGGTTTCCTATTATTTTTTTATTGCCTAAATCGAAAGATTATTACTCCTGGAGTGCACAATTCACGCTCTTAGATTTTCGAATGACGATATCTATTTTTCGCGACTAAACGAATAGTGAACATTTCCAAGCGCGCGAAAACACGACGGCTAAGTATGAATTCTGGGAAAACGCCGTGTTGCGTCATTCTGGATCCCGCTGTCGGCGTGTGAGGTGACCTTGGGGGGGGGGCTTTGAGGGCTGATACGATACGGGCTGCTAGTTGGTAGCAGAGTACCCAGCTAGCAGGTAGCGCTTGGCTTAAATAAGGATTATTAATACCCTATCAAACGAAGAAAACTTTCCGACCTTAGGCAGTTTTAACAGGTGATTATTAAGACATGTTTCCCTGAGCTCTGTGCCTCATGCATGTATTGGTAACCTCAGACGATGTAAAACTCCTATCTACTCGTATAGAAACTAGGTCCCTGTGACGTCACGTGGAGTGGCATCGCATGGGCGCCAATCCGGCCTTTTTCAAATGCGGTAAAAAATTGACCATTGCCATTCGTCTGAACTGGGATATCTAAAACCCAATGATTTGTATATTATGAATACAATAATGGTGGTTAAGGCATCCCAATCAATGCCTTCCGTTTTCTTTGGTGAAGGGAACCACCCTATTGGGGCACAGCTTGAGTGTATGAGAGCAGGTCTCCTTCACATGATCCCTTTTTTCTTTTAAAACAAGGTGGCTTCATGGAGCGTCTGGACAACAAGTGGGTGTTGCAGCAGGGAGATGGCTTGGGTCCGATGGGAAGTCACTGCGATGGAGCCAACACCAGCGAGAAGACTCCGAACACGTTAGGACTCAAGGTAAAGCGGGTGACTGCGATTTGATGCGTGGGAAAGGAATTTAAATATCTGCTTATCTCGAACAATCACCCTCGGCCATTGCCAGAATTTCATGAAAATACGAAGAAATAAAACAGTATTTAAACCGCGGACACTGATTAAATAAATACCTTAGAGTGGGAATTAGCAGATGGGGGGTGACGTCACCGCCGTGGTCCCAACGTCCCTCGAGTGTCTCATTGTCAATGGTTACGTGGCATTGTACCTACCGCGTGACTTGCATGAGGGAAATAGTGCACTATTGATGTCAATTTGGGTGTCTTCTCGTTCGTACGGGATTGGCTACGCTTACACGGGATAGATATTCGACCCGGCGAAATAATCATCATTGCGCATTCGGCCATCTTGAGAAAGACCCATTTGAATAAATAACTTCATAATCACGCAACTTTGATATTTTTTTCTGAGCTTATGTCATTCGAATGGGGAAGGGACTTGATAGAAACCTAAATTAATTTTTCCCCATACGATAATTTCTCACCTCTAAATTCTCCAGCCTCATATTCGAATTATTCAGATTTTTCGATTAAATATATTAGCATGGGAGTCGTCCTATCTTGGATGGCCCCTGATTCAACTTAATTTAGTGAATAGCAGGTGACGTCACTACCTATTTCTCAAAATACCTCGAGCGTCTCTACGGTAACACGGATTTCTGTCACGTGAATTGCATAACATTAGCGAAATGGAGCTTTGTTGATGTGATTTCAACGGTTAGTTGGGTAAAAAATATTTTAATATACATCGTATTTCATTTTGATGTAGTAGTAGTATTTCCTTCCGAGCTCATTGATGTGCAAATTTCTCACGTCACGTAATACATATGATGAGTTCACGTGTTTACTCAAGAGACTAACCTGCCATCCACCAATCTTTACTCTTATGTTAGTTAAAGATTGAGAGGGCAGAGGGCACTAAAAGCGTTTATCACTCGATGCGAAATTGGCCATGTCTGTTAAAATGTCTAAGTTAAAATGTTGCTCGGGTGTTCATACTTTCGAGCACAATGATAGTTCAGGAATGAAACTTTAAAACTTAAATATAATACTTAATTTTATCACGCCTGATATGCATTGCTTGGCGAAGACAAGGTCTACTGACGAAAAAGGAATGTTTCTCTAGAGCTCACAGAGATTAAAATCAAATGAATTCCACATCATCGTATTACATTGCAAATAAGAAATTACACATGTTCTATACTAGAAATTCTACATCTAAGCATGCTTTTAATCTTATCTAGGTAATCATTACCTACCTAAGATATCATTAAGTAGGTAATCTATATCGTAGTATGATTGATTCCATTTTTCTGCGTTGCAATAGCGATTTCTGTTGCTTAGTGTGATGAAGGGTAAACTGGTTTTCTACAATAATGACTTGATGTATTTCTCCTGTTTTAAACCAGGGGATTTTTTCTTATGTTACCGATGATACGATGTCCTGATCACCGCCTACCTTCCTCTCTTCCAAATTATTTCGCGTATTCTGTGGGAAATAATCAGGATCCATTGCATGAGTGTGGAACATTGCATTCTGAAGCAGAGGAAAGAGAGACGAAAGAGGAAGCATGTAGTTATATCCTCTCTCTGGTTCTCAACCCGGTGCAATGGCGCAGCTAGGAATTAAGGCTAGGGGGGGTTTTAGGCGCAACTAATACTGGGGGGCTTGGGGTATTGCATACCCGCCAGGGTAAGCGGGAGATGTGGAAATCTTCCGTCGGAAAAAAATTAAGATAAATGGTTCAAAATGATGATTTTTACGGCCTTCTGAGGGATATTTTATTAATCCTCACACATAAGCAATATTAATCCAATTAAGTAAAATAGATTTAACTTAAAATTTCTGTGAGCTCTGGGGGGGAGGGGGGCTTTATCCCCCCCTCGCTGCGCCACTGACCCGGTGAGTTATTTAATTCCACCCTTCAGGGCCATTTTAGGGCGAAAGGCCTTAAAGACGAGGAGAAATGGCCTCGCCAATTTAATGCAGCAACTCACCGAGTCTAATACCGAAGAGAATACATATTTCATTTTCCTCGCACCCAATCAAAAATGTCCATTTCAGAACATGGCGGGCGTGTTTATCCTGGTGGCCGCGGGCATCGTGGGTGGAGTGGCGCTGATAGTCATTGAGGTGGCCTACAAGAAGCACCACGCGCGACGTCAGAAGAGATTGGAGCTGGCCAGACACGCCGCAGACAAGTGGAGGGGAGCCGTCGAGGTTAACCCTTATTATTATTATTATTCTCAGATAAGTTTATGGAGAAACAGGGAATTTAATTTGAGTTTATTTTCTCAGTTTTATCACTAAAGAAGTCTTTATTTGGTATTAAAACTCTTTCTCCATCAATCAACCTTACCTTATAGGCCACACATATTCTATTTATGTTTTTCCTTACTTTCCAATCCATCCCAAGAAACCTAGCATAGCTGTGGCACGGTCCCCCTTTTATTCTTCCCAATTGAATACAACTGGCTGCCCTCCTTTTGACTTTTTTTTATTATAGTTTTATTATAAGTATCTGTTTTACAAGTCATTTCCCCTCGGTTTACTACTTACGGATCGTTGTTAATGCTTCCTTTTCTCTCCGTCCGAGAAGAAGCGGCGCAACCTGCGCGCCACCATCGCCGCCCAGCAACAGCAGATGCAACAACGTCGCATCAAATCGAACGGAATCAACGAGAACATGGCGGGCTGCGCATCCCGCTCACCCATCGGCAACCCACTTGGGCTGGCTCCCACATCCGTGGTAAGACTTTCTATTCGTCTCTCTCGCTTATCTTAAACCATCATTCGCACGATCAAGTTTTTCCGTCCCTATTGAGTGATAGCTACAGCGATAGCTTTTCAGGGACAAAGAAAGCGATCGCTTGACCAATTATTTTTCTTAGTACGCATATGGACATTCCGCCGTTATCTCTTTTTTTATCGCGTCTGTAATTACATCTGTCATTCCATACCAGTAGCGGATGGAGAAAATACTCAAGGGGGAGGGGCGCAAAAGAAATCTTGAGCTACCCTAACTTTTATCGTCATACAAAATAATCATGTAGCATGAGAAGTTTAAGAAAGTTTTAATGAAAGTGGTTGTACACATATACAAGACAATGCCATCTCATGATATAAAATAGTTACAATTATGGTTCCACAATGATTGGCAAATACGGGCAGCCCCGCAAGAGGGGGGCGCGCCCCCCCTGCGCCCCACATATGTATCCGCCACTGTTCCATACAGAGCCAAACATGGCGTGAAATCATTGTTAAAGGTCGTGCGCTCTGATTGGCCAAATGACGGTGACAGCGATGGCTTCGGCAACGGAAAAGGGGGCGAATGATAGAAAAAGGGATGGGATTTACATCTCTGAAGCCATCGCGAATAATGAAAGTGTTAAACGGTCATGTTTCCGCCATTATTCGAGCGATCGCTGCAACTGTCGCGTGAAAGTGACGGAAAAAAATTATCGTGTGATTCAAATTTTTAGTGTGTGCTCAGCGGAGAGGATTACGAGATGTGCATTGCGTGCGTCCATCTTGATAGACAACGGTTTAGCTGGCATTGCAAGTCGCTTCTCTAGGTCGATGAAGAAACCAGACCTGAATATTTACCACACCTAACTACAAAAAAAATTAAAAATTCCACAAAAGGATTTTAAAGTCCGTTCTGTCCCGTGAAATTCCTCCTCAATGCTGTCTTTCTTTCTCAGCTGAGCATAATGACACAGCGGAAATTACTTTCTTTGTCAAATATCCGATGGAACCCATGCACGCAAAGGCAAGGATACTGTGCTGCAGAGGACGTCCAGCGCCCTCTTTTAATCGCTTAACTAGTGCTGTCACTAAGCTAGCTAACCAGTCACCAAAAATTAAAAATAAGAACTTTGTGCTTTCACATTAATATTTATTCACAAATTTACGACCATGGTTTCAACGTTAGACGTCATCATCAGGTGACATCTAACGTTGAAACCATGGTCGTAAATGTGTGAATAAATATTAATGTGAAAGCACAAAGTTCTTATTTTTAATTTTAATAATGAATGGCTTTCACCAAGTTACGCCTCAACAATCAAGTCACCAAAAAGTTTGGTAACTCGTTAAAAATAGCGAGCTAAGTGGTCAATTTATTTACAAGTGTTTGCAATCCTGAGCAGGGGCCTAGCTAGGAATTAAGGCTAGGGGGGGTTTTGGGCGCAACTAATACTTACGGGTGTGGGGTATTGCATATCCACCAGGGTAAGCAGGAGTTGCGGGGGCCCTCCCCCAGAAAAAAATGGAGAATAATGGTTCAAAATGGCGAGTTTTACGGCTTTCTGAGGGATATTTGATAAATTCTAACACTATTCTATAAGTAAAACTGATCCAAATAAGTAAAATGGATTAAACTCTGGGGAAGGGTTTTATCCCCCGAACCCTCCCCCCTCGCTGCGCCACTGATTCTGAGTAGCTAACTCTCAAAGATTGGCAAATGCAAGCCATGAATTCGTTACATATGGAAGAATAGATATGGGTAAACTGCTCCAGGTTTAGTTTAATTCCCAAAGAAATTCGGATCGCCCCACCACCAGCGCCGTTAGTTAGGGGCGAATTCTGTGAATCCATTTTATTTCGTGATATTTTGCAGTATCAAGGGTGGATCCTCGTATTTTGTGGACACCTAAAGAATCCTTTATTTGGTAACATTTGTGGGTAAATTATTCGCAGGCGGTCTGAAAATGCGAATATATACTACGCAGATCTTTTCTATTTCATAGATTGGACTTCGGGGTAATTTTTTTTAAGTAGTGAAAATCAAAGATGAGGTGATCAAGGTGTTACATTTTACAGAAAAAATACAACATGTTCGAAACTAAAAAAGTGGTGCGCATAAATTTCAACTTCTTAAATAAACTCTTTGAATATTATTTTGGATATTCATTGCAGTGCTATAAATGAAATCTCAAATGTATACGAATTAAGAAGATGAATTTGCACCATTACAGTGAAAAATGTATAGCGAAAGAGCGCCACGTTTTGGGTATTAAATATTTTTCTCTCTTTTTTAGTTGGAAAAAAATGAAACGTATTTTTCTAATTTTTGATGATATTTTTCTTTATTTTTTAAATTAATTATTGTGATATTTTTTCTGGTTAGGATTAACACTAGAATGCCCGGCTGGGTCAATTTGACCCGAAAGGGAATATTTGTGTTGATTATTTTGAAAGGAAGACAAATTTTAGACTCATTTCATGACTTTTAAGTATTTAGTTTGGTTTACCACTGTGCAGAATTTAGGCCTGTTAGTATTATTTTTTCCATTTTTTCTCATCAATTGTACCTGCCATGCCCGGATGGCTCATTTTGACCCATACTATCAAATCCATTTGAAGCCTTTCTACTTCTCCTTTGTCTTCAATGCAACGGTGTGTTTTACACTGATTTTTTATCAAAATGCTGCTGTAATTTTTATAACCTGATACCAATGAAATTCATTGTACCTCCCTAACCCATCAGAGGAAAAGTGATAGGTATTCACAAATTTGTGGAAGCTAGTTTTTCATAGCACCATAGAAATTGTTGAACGACTACAATTTTCATATTTTTCGTCCAATTAAATTTTCTACTACCCTCCCGAATAATTTCTAAACAATATTAATAAATAAACTGGGAAGGAATTAAATATTTTGAGTAAAATATGCTAACATGGTCATATTGGGTCAAATTGACCCACTCGGACATAGGGTGTAAGGATTGGTCTGGCATGCTAGTGTTACGTCAGTGAGTGTGTGTTTCTCGTTTTCGCCGCAGGGAGGCGTGGGCTCCGCGGCGGCGGCGGCAGCGGCGGCGGCCGACTTGCTACGGCAGCGCTCTCCGCGCGCGGCGGGCGGCATGCGAGTCTCTGCGATCACGGGCTCCGATGATGGCAGTCCACTCTTCTCCAACCCATCGCCTCGACGGCTTCCGTCGCCCACAGATCTCATCGTCTGAACTGATGCTGCATCTCCGCTCTTTCACCCGCCAATCCATGTTGTCTTTGTCTCTTTGTTGTGTTGTTAGCCAAGGGATCGTCGCTACGGCTTCATGATTAATTCATGAAATTCATGATTGATTCATGAACCTATTAATTTAATACTTACGTTGTTAAATGGCCGTTTCTGGCAAATGCTGTTGGATAATTAATTACTGCCAACTGGTAATTTGTGTGATACGTTCTGGTTTGGTTTTTGAAAGTGTAAAAACTAGGAATGGACGGATCCAGGATTTTTTCGGATCCGGATTCGGATCGGATCCTTAATTTTCGGAGCCGGATCTTTCGGATCGGATATTTTCGGATCCAAATGCATTTTCAAATTCCTGACGCTGATTGTGAGATTCCCCGATGATTGTTCAATCTCTTGGGAAGAGTCACACTATTTGCCAGTAGTATTTTGCTATTTTTATTTTCCGCGGCTGAAATTCTCCTGTGTAACCTCTGCGAGAGCTTTCAAACAAAACGGTTCATGAGTAGGACAAGAATCGCATGCGACGGCGCATTCGAAGAGAGAATCGGAACTCTTTCCACCATTATTGTTGCGTTGCATTCACTGAAGCTATTATTCAAAATTTCGGATCCAGATCCGATGTCTTCCGCGACTTTGGATCCGATGTATCCCATGAAGGGCAATGTCCGCGGATATTTGGATCCGAGGAATCCGATCAAACCATCCCTAGTAAAAAGAAAAACATTTAATAAAAGATGACCACGTGAAAAATCACGTTAATCTAAAAGTTCGTATCAACAGATATATGGAGAAAATAATCCAGAATAAAACCAACTATGTTATAATCATATTTTTTTGTTAACCAACAGTAATATACATCCACAATTGTTAATAAATGAGTTGGTAACACTCACTCCAAAATGAGAAACGGTCAATGATTCTGTCTGTGACATTGGTTACTGCTTTGGGTCTTCTGGGTATACCAGTCGTATTAGCATTAGCACAGAATATGAATGAAAGTAATTTTATCCTACCTCTGGCACTGAAAATGAATGAAAAAGCTGTATACGTGCTTGGATTCCCATTAACTTGAGAATTAATTGGGGAAAATATTTTAAAAATTTCGAGTCCCTGAAGGATCCTTGAAAGACACAATCAGACGAAAGGCGCCAAGAGGACCACCGCTTAAAGTCCCGACGGACGGAGTGGTGTAGCGCTCCAGCAGGGAGGGATAGGGCAGGCAGTCTCTGAATAATCTGCGCCATTGCCGGGATTCGAACCAGGACCGACTAGGTGGTAAACGAACGCTACCAACCCAATACCCCCGTGTTCTTCATTATGTTTAAAGTCCGTATCAATGTTCTGAGAAGGTGCTAACCTAACTTCATTTTTCTCATCTTAATTTTTATTAGTCGCTCATGATTTCAATTGGAAATTTTACGAGCACTACATTAGACGATCACATAGAAGATGGAGTACCAGAAATTCGATGTAATCCAACTAAAAGTACTACTTCGCCATGTTTCTCCGTTTCCACCTTAATAATTTCTCACCTGTTCTGCACTGTGGTCTCAGCCTATGATTGCAGCCCGTATGACGCGATTATTTTTCACGCACAAGTTCAGGGATGGCGTCAATGACAGCTCAAATGATGACTCTCGGGCGTCAATACTTTCATGGATGGTATTAACGATCGTTCTAATAGCTATAGTTTCCCATCACTGAATTCGCACGCGTTCAGTGCGTTAAAAATCAAGCGGCAGCAATCCAGCGCGCGATACCAAAATGCATATGTAGGCGACGCCGAAGATGTTTATGATAACGAACATAATAAACATCAGGGACAACTCAAATCACCGCGTGATTAAGCATTCATTTTTACATGACCACTGGGCTTGTACGTGAAGAGTACTGGAACTACGTGGAGTACTGGAGTACTGTTATTCAAGCTGATGTTCACTCAGAGATATGAACAGGAGAAATTTCCGTCTCACGAGGAAACAACATTTTAGATTTCCCTTGAACCTGCTAGGTGGTCGACAAAGTTGAATGTCCCCTATCCTTGAGTTGATTATAAAATGTGCGCTTGAACTAGAAACGGAACGTGTTTCCAACAGAGGCATTTGATTGTGCATGAAACGCAGTTTAATTATTTTCATATCTTGTTAATGTTTGATGTTTAATGAGTGTGTGCTAATAATGTTGTAAATATTTGAATGTCTCTAGTTTTGGCATCGGTGATGATCACTGAAAATATTCGTTTCGTTATTTTAAGCATGAAATCCTTTACTCACTTCTAATTATGAAGTGACGAAAGTGTTCAAAATCGATCACTGGATCATCATGGAAATTATGATCAATAAGTGATTAAACTTTTCAAATAAATCGAAGAATTAAACTTAATTCACTTCCTTGTGTAAATATTTCGGGACCGCAATTAAAAATAAAACGCAACAGTTCATTCAAGCGCTGTTTGGTTTGAACCTCAGCCTTCTAACCATGTATCATTCGAGGAGAATATTCCAGCCTCCATACCAGGGTAGTATAAAAAAATTAAGCATTTTAAAATTGTCAAAAAATAAAAAGATTCAATTAATGCCTAATTCCACAAAATTAAAAAAAATAACATTAAAGAAAATTTGTGCTAAGGAGGATCATAAGTAACCATATATTAATTATGACGGTTATTATATGGATACGGATAAAATTTTATGTAAACAGAACTAAATAAAATATAAATCTATTGCCTTGAATAAGATTGTTTCATTTTTGCGTCTTCCGTAGTATAAATAATATTTTAAGTATTTCGTCGCCTCTTAATCTACTGTGGTAGACAGAATCGACTTGTTTTCAGTAATTTCCACATCCCCTCTGACGTCCATTTCAAACCGACCAGAATTTTAAAGATATTACTGATATCCATAATCGTAAGTTTTTTTTGTAAATTCAAAATATCCATATTTTAGTCTTTTTTTATCCTAAAAAATCCAAGCAACAACTGAGAAACTCGGAAAAAACATATTTCTTGAACATCAGTCATTTATGAATGTTTGGAAGGATTTTTAAAGTATTACCAAAAAATGTATGTTTGGGCTAACATACATGATATCCGAAATTTCACTCACTTTTTCAAGGCTTCTTGTCACGCGCGAAGATTAATTTATGCATCTAAAATTTTAAATCAAGATTTCATTGCTAAAAGGAAAAAGAATGACTAATAATTTGTTTTATGCAAAGAAATAGAGACGTTTTACATTTCACCAGAATAAAAAATGAGAAAGGGGCATAGCCGAATAAGAGGGTGAAAAGTCCCCCCTCCGGGATTTTTCCCGGACTTGGGGCATAGGATTTGGGATCATATAGGACTAACCTCCACACACTTCCAGCCCGCTAGAGGCACACCAGGGCCGGCTTGCTCGAAAATTCGATTTCCACTCTTTATTAAATATCTCTGAATAGAAAGCATATTTTTCAATGCTATTTGCGCCATTTGATGGCTTTTTTAATGCAGCAGATGCTCAATTTTTTCACAACTTTTCAGTAGCATAAGGAGAAATAGCGTCGATTTGAAAATTTCAAACACTAGTTTTCATAAAATATTTTTGAGATGGCCACAAAGAAAAAATGTGTTTCGAAGGAGTATATGAATACCTTTAAAAAAAAAACAGTGGAAATCGAATTTTCGAGCTAGCCGGCCCTGGTGGGCCTCTAGCGGGCTGTAAGTGTGAGGAGGTTAGTCCTTTTTGATCCCAAATCCTATGCTCCAAGTCCGAGAAAAATCCCGGAGGGGGGACTTTTCATCCTCTTATTCGGCTATGCCCTTTACCAGGTAGACCATTCAAGTAGTTAATTGTTTAAGTTTTTTCTGCGATTGTGTGGCTTTAGTAGTGATCCTACTCCATTACAAGGGCAAAAATAATTGCTTTTCTTTGGCATGCTCCAATTTACTTTGAAATCGTTTACAGTGGAAATATGGACGTTTATCCTGGCAAACAGAAATAAATATATTACTGATATGTGGAGGAATATATTACTGATATATCCCTTCATAACGTCTCCCAAAACTCACCAACTTTCACTCGATTGGCTGCGGGATCGATCGGGAGTTAACCGCCGCATGTAGGACTTCACTTTTTCCCGCCGAATGGTTGCAGTTATTCTTCTCGGGATGTCATCCGGGTAAGCTCCTCGATCTCCATCGCTGCCGCGACGTTTCGACGGAATTCTTTTCCATCATCATCAGGACCACTTGTGCCTGTGCTCCACCGTGTCGAGGGAGCATGAACAGACAGGTGCATAGTGGGCTGAAATCGAAAAAAAAGCCGGACAAAACCTCAAAAACGGTTTTTTTGAGTGCGGAAATTGAAACTTTGCAAAGTTGTTGTCAATACATTAGTGCATTTTTTACGCAAACCGTTTTTCATAGGTAAATTTTTTAAACAAATTACTTGACCTCGAAGTTGAAAAAATTTCGCAAAAATTGCCCTCATTGATTCTTTTTTTCGCAATTCAGCATCTTAAAGCGAATGCCACACATTCCGTAGTAATTCAATAGAAACCAAAATTTACAATATTTTTATGCGGTTCATCATTGTTGTTAATTCTTGGCAACTTTCACGACTCAGTTGTATTATTTGCGGCCGAGACGATACAAAACGGTGGACCCTGTTTTTCGTGGACATTTTGTGTTCATGGGAGCGTTCTGATGAGCTGCGAATATGGAGAAAAAATTTCTCTGGCGCCACAGTGGGGCCAACCCCACTTTAAGTGGACAAAAGTCAAAAAATGAAAGTTTGAAATGGGGTTTTTTAAATATTAGGTTGGGTAGTAGGATGTTTGAACTGCATAACAGTGTATTTCACGGGTTGGTATGTGTGCACCTTCGCGTAGAAATAAGTGTCAAAGTGAGAGAAAAGCGAAGCACTGGTCTCGGAGTCGCAGACGCCTAAATGGACGGTCGATTTTAAACTATGATTACAGTACACTGGTTCCTTTGATTTTATTTTTTTTAACTTTCAATCAATCTAAATAAGTATTGAAAATATAAATTTGCTTTTACTATTTATATTTTGGAGAAAATAGCCCTGGAGAAATTAATTATCACGAATGGAACGTCGTTGATTTTTCACGATGAAAAGTTTTATTTAATTAGAGAAAAGTTATATAATCGGACGGAATCGTAACGCGATTTTTAGATATATTATTAATTGAAGAATGAGCTAAGTAATGTAAAAGGAATCAACTGCCATCGAGTAGCAAAAAGAGTTTTATGATAAAAGCCTAGCTATGCATGACAAGCCGAAAGGGAATCCATCCGGCCGTAATGGCCGCATAGCAACGGGTAAACTATGATATTAACAGTGTCCATTAAGATATTATTATTTTGTAATAAATGAAATTTGCATGAATTATATATTTTGTCTACTCATAGATACAAGCAATGAAGTTTTCTACACAAGAGCTGAGATTTTTGAAATGTAGAGAGGCCATACCCGAAGCTCCCACCCTGTCGTGAATGACGTGCTCGAAAATGTTATTTCCGTTCAACTGAGGTGTACTTATTCGATTCCGGAATGCCAAAGTATTTCTTTTTCACTCTCTACGCGCAATAAACCATATTCTATTGTATTTTATTTTTGAAAGTTAAAACTACCTCTTCAATGCAGTATTTTCTTTCTTTGTGTATCGGAAAATGGAACATACAAACTTAAGAGCAAATCTTTATTTTTCTATTAAGCATGAAGACTTTTTCAAATATAATGCTAAAATAATTTTGCATATTTTATGTCAGATTTTTTCTGACCATTAGAATTATTAACGTAAACTTTTTTATTTTTAATGTTTCAAATTTTCATATATAATCTATTTTTACAACTAATCAAGTTACTTTTCAAATTCTAAAAGTAATAAAATTGAAAAAAAAATAAAAAATCGGAAATATTGAAAACTTAATATTGCATTTCATTAAAGCGGTCTCTAAAACATATATATGAATATTTTAGGGATTTTGTTAATAAAAGTTTTTGACTTTTGTCCGTCTAAAGTGGGGTTTTGCCCCACTGTGCGCCAGGGCGAGTGTGGCTGTACTCGTGGCTGTGCTGTGAAGATTCGTCTTCGAGCGTAGACGTACTCGGCCAATGTGAACGAAGCGTTTTCCATTAAACTTTATCCCGAACATTGTACTAGCATCACAAATAACTTGATCATCAATAGGGTAGCTTCCTTCATCAAAGAAAAAGAAATGCATTGATTGCTATTCGTTACCCACCATTAGGGTTTTCATAATATACAAATTATTTGGTATTAGAAATACCGGTTTATACGAATGGCAAGGGTCAATTTTATCCTCATTTGAAAAAGGCCAGATTGGCGCCCATGCGATGCCACTCCACGTGACGTCACAGGGACCTAGTTTCTATACGAGTAGATAGGAGTTTTACATCGTCTGAGATTACCAATGCATGCAATAGGCACAGAGCTCAGGGAAAAATCTCTTAATAATCACATATTAAAATTACCTAAGTTCGGAAAGTTCCCTTCGTTTGATAGGGGAATAATAATCCTTATTTAAGGCAAGCGCTACCTGCTAGCAGGGTACTCAGCTACATACTAGCATCCTGCGTCGTATCAGCGCTCAGAGCATCGCCCCAAGATCACCTCACTTGCGGCAGCGGGAACCAGAACGACGTCACTCGGAGTTTTACCAGCATTCATACTTAGCCGTCGCGTTTTCGCGCGCTTGAAAATTTTCACTTTTCATTTAATCGCGAAAAATAGATATCATCATTCGAAAATCTAAGAGCGTGAAATGCGTACTCCAGGAGTAATAATCTTTCGATTTAATCAATAGAAAAATAATAGGAAACTACCCTATTGCGTTCCACTTACCCCTAAATTTTGTGAATAAACGAAGATAGATATGGATTCACTGGCATAAATAACATTTTTAAATACCTCTCATGTTAAAATGTGGTATTTTCACAATGCACGTGCACGCAAATATGAACAGGGTCACAAATTCCCATTTGAAATTTGCTTTCAATCGGCATTCTAAGTGCTTCACGCATGTTAGGGGTTGAGCTAAGACGTAAAAATGATACTTACAGTTAATAAATGAATTTTGAAAGTCCTCCTTTTTCTCCGTAATGAACATGAAAACTTGAAAGTTTCAGAAGTATATGCGAACAAGCATTATCACTCATGCTTTCTTAACTACTCGTGAACCGTCCATACAGCAAAAATTATAATCGCATTTTTACGTGGATAAATGAAAAATGGAGTGTTTATTCCTGGCATATCTAACACCTTCTTCAAATTAATAGCGGCAATATTTATTTAGGATAACTAAGTTATCAGGTTTAGATAACTGTAATAGAGAGCTTAGTGAGGTCTAGCAATTAAGAAGGTGATTTCTTCAGTGAATCGTTCCTTTCCCATCATGTTCTAATTCGGTGTAGATTCAATTTTCGTTTCATCCGCAGAAACAATATAAAAGCGTTTCTCATTATGACGTCAAAAGCTGAAAATTCTAAAATTTTATTCGCTCAAAACATGCCAACTTTTCTGAACTCTATGGCCGTTTTCCAATCCACGTAGTATGCACTCATTCCCTTGATCCCTTTCACCCTGTTCCCTTACTAATGCTCTACTGGCGCCATAAAGTGTGAACGGAAATAATGCGAACTATTGGCAGTAACGAAATGTGACGCACGGGGTAGTGTTAGAATATCTGGTGGTTGATTTAAGAATCAATTTCACCTTTATAATTATATTTTTGCATGCGAAGAGCAAGAATTCACAATGCCGATATAATATAACGTAGAAGAGCTCACATAATAAACACAAAATTACTTAAAACTCCAGTTCAAGATTTCTGAGTTTTCCATTGCCGCCATTTTGACGTCCACTTCCTACGAGGGGAAGGGAGCGAGGGAGCATCCCCGTTCCCTAGTTCACTTACCCTTCGTTCCCTTGCGCCCTCAACCGATTGGATCCACCCTTGCTGTCGTCACATCCGTAAGTTGACGATCGAAAAGTGCACGAAGGGTGAATAATTGCGAATTGGAAAACGGCCTATGCCAAATTTCGTTCAAGATCGCAGAGTTTCAGTGCCTAAAATTATTGTTGAAAATGACGAGCGATGTGATTTAAGCAGTCACAAAAAGCCAATGTTCAATATCTGTATCCGGAAGACCCCCCTGGATTCACTTCCTTCGAAAGATAAAGGCCGTGTCCCAATCCAGAAGGGTGCACCCTGCGCCCTGTGCCCTACCCGCCCTTGGGGTATCTTGCGCCCTTCGTGCTCTTCGAACCGACGCCAGCGCCAAAGATGGAATTGGTTATTTTGGGAATCATAAACAAATGAGCCACGGTTTCCAAAAATTCTGATTTTATGCTAGCATAACCATAATAAATGGTTTTTATTGTAATAATTGTTACAAATTGGTTCTTATCAAAGTAAGAATATAATTATTAAATAAAAAATAGCAAGAAGCCTGCATGTGCTGCTTCATTAGTTTTAAGATTAAGTCGTGTATATAAAATATTTACTATGTTTATCACGTGAAAAGAATTCCTAAGTGTAATAGAAAGATTGTTTAGGTGTCGTTTAGGTTATATACATCTGATTTTTTGGACCATGGTGAGGTTAAAGAGTACTGGTACAACCACTTAATTACGGCTAGACGGGAATTCTGTGATATAATGATATAACTTTCCATGAACCAGTACCACAGTTGTTGTACCACTACCTCCAGAAACCACTCCACTTGATTGAATTAGTTTTAATATAATGATCAGCTGAATACAAAAAGTAATCTTTATCTTAAGCTAGGCATACTCAAGTACCTACTAATACCATGCCAATGCCTCGTACCACAAACCCTGCATCGACACAAGCTGATGTGTTATGGAACAAAATGAGAATACACGCTACGGAGGGATTAGGTGAATGCATGCTTCATCCACATTCACGAAAAACTTGTTTAAACATATTCACACACATTTACGATTACAATCTTCACTTACGATTCTTTTTATTACGATAAATAGTTTAATCTATGTCGACTTGAATGAAGAGAGAACACGTTTCGGAGGTACTGAAAGAAAACCTTCTTAAATATCGAATTTGTGGAATTAATTCCTTCTGGTAACAATTTATTTGAGCTGCAATTGCCAACAGACTAAAATTAAAAAGCTTAATAACCTTCCCGTTCACAAAATGGATGCATATGATACGGAAGAACTAATATTACCTGCACATACGTAAGTAACCTAAGCAACCATTATGCAAGAATCCTAATGTCAATACCGAGGTTGATGCAAAATTGAGTCGGACAAACATTTGCAATATAATAGCACATGGTTCGGAGATGGGGATTTAAGAAAACGGGAAATAATATGATGTTGAGGTTGCACTTCACATCATGCCGATAAATATTGCTTATTTTTGCCAAATACGTACCTTATACACAGCGGCGTGAAACCTATGCTTTGAAGCAATAAAACAGCAACCTAACCTTCAATAGCACGAAAGCGAGAGCACATGGGACGTAAGACACATTTAAGGATTGTAGCTTCATTTATTATTTGTGCAACTCAGGCTTCGAATTACAATTATCCCTTTAAATTATACAAGAGGGCCATGGAATTTAAATTATACAAGAGGGCCATGGAACAAACCATTCCCTTGACGCCAACCTTTATGGAACTGACACTTGTCCACATATTACGCTTTCATCCACATAATTATCACGAAAACTTCCGTTCATTTGTTTAAACAACATGCACTTAAACAGGCATGAACAATCGTAAGTGGTTAATCCATTCCGCCGGCGTGGTTATCTCCGATCCTTCCGTCGCGTCCACCGCTGAAGGGCACGTAGGTACCTTTCTCGTACCCTTCGTGCACTTCACTCCACACGCCCTTCAAACCCTTGCACTGCGCGTATTGGGACGACCCTTACCTGACGTCACATCCTGAACGTGACGTCAGCAAGGGCACGAAGGGCGCATAACCGTGGATTGGGACACGGCCAAAATGCTAACCGCAAATCTACTTCCTTTTCCGAGATATTTCTTTGTTTTTGAGTTAAGTTTTCCTTGAGTGACATTATATCCCATTATGGCTTACACGCCAAAGTTAACGCTAAACTGGATATTTATACCATACCAATAGTACGATATCAGCTTTAAATAATTCATAGGTGCATAAGAAAACATTTTCTTGCTTTTTACTTTGTGAAAAAAGTGAGATTTCGTGGTATGATATTCAATTAGTTTTCAAGAAATGAGGTTCCGTTGAAGAGGGTGCTTGGCATTTATGGGAATTGACTAATTCACTTGCAAGCATGTGGTATTCCACAAAAGGGTTTCTTGGATGTATAACTATTAATTACACCACTTCTATGTTTTAAATAAAGCGATCCGGGTTTCGATGAATAATCATCAAATGGCGAAAATTATTATCTATTTACATTACCATTGTAGCCTTAATTACGTGACGAAAGAAGATATAAATTTTAAAACTGACGCGAGAATACATGAAAAAATAGTTAAATTAATTCATTTGTGAGAGTTTTTCCCTGGTAGTCAAATATTTTTAAAATTTCTAACTGCTCTTTAGAATCCAACTCTCGGCGCGCCGCGCCGGTCGTAGTATTCATTTTAAAATCACTCTTACGACAGTTGCATAAACGTACATAAATACATATGTATATAGATACATGCTAGAACAAATAATTAACAGTGCACAATTACCTGGTTGTTGCTGACAGGGGAATGAGACAGACTAAAAACAATCACAGTATTTCTTCGACAAACATGAATCCAACAATTTTGATACTTGTCAAAATGGCCACTTGTGGAGTCACAGCTTCAGAGCACAAGCCATACAACAGCAATTCCCTCCCAAACACCACTAACAATAAATGAAGATTCTTTTTCTTCGAGCGGGAAATTCAAATGTGAACAGGGGAATGATATTTCCCTGTTTAGAGGATTTTTTAGTGATTAAAAAATATGTTAACAAAAAATTGGGAATATGAAATTAGTAATACTTATTAGTTATAAATCATAAATAAAATATACTAAAAATGCAAAAAGGCTACACATTCAATTTTTTTGGACTTAAATCTGATTATGTGATATAGGGACATGGCAGGGGAATGAGAATCAATGTAGGTATATATATGTATTTTAACAAATCAGTATATGATAAAATTAAGTAATAACTGCATAAGTGTTAAACAAATGTACATAAAAAAAGAAGTTTAAAGAATTTGGTTGGACTGAAGCAATTTCAACACAGAGCTAGAGGGACTTGAAATTGACACGTTCTGGTAGAATCGCCCTTATGAATTGCTGAGAAGAATTATTTTTATCATCTTTGCTGTTTCTGTAAGCAGTTAAATATATTCTCTTCCTCACATCGAAGCTTCTTCCTGTCTGCCCGCGTAGACACCATTGCAATCATTGCATTTTAATGAAAAGCTCTTAATATGTGAAATCCCAAAATTGAGAGAAGTTTGAGTTGTAATTATCTCAGAGCGTATAACAATTTCGACGAAATATTTTACGTGTGATAATGCCACTTTATATGTGGCCATATTCATGCTATTTTTAGCCTATTTTTTCGGTATTTCTTCTACGCTAGACAAGTTTTGGTCTGCAATATCTTGGATTATCACTCAAGGAAAAATAGAGCATTAAGTCGCAGTTGGTTCTAGCTCATCAACGCATTGATATAAAACGGAAAAGGATGTCGGTACGCGGTCAAATTTTATCTATCTGTCGAAGGAAGAAGATAAGATATTGGTTCATTTATGGACGCTTATTCATGAAGGGAGGGGGACAATGTACAGGAAGAACAGGAAAACGATAAAGAAGGAGGATATTCATCAAGCCAAGACTCTCATTCGTAAATTATTAATTTTCGATTTATTGTTAATATAATTAGTGCAGCAAGGTAATTTTTGGAATCGAAAGGATATTTATGATTTTAACGCATTTGTACAGTGCATCCTATCACATCACTAGAATAAAAGGTGCCTGATAGATTTTATATATTTAATAAAATTTCTGATAGCATTTCAAATCCATGTGAAATTTGTTTTTGAAGAACATGGACTTAAAACCAGTAACATTGAATTGGGACGCAATTCCACTTCCTATTTATTAGTAATAGAAAAAGTGTTATTTTTACGGAGTTTAAGCATATTATTTCAAGAATACAGAAACAAATTCATGCAAAATCATCCCGTGACATATATCCTTAGGAATCTATTTGATGTTAATTGTGATTTAAGGCGATTTTGCAGTGACTTCATGTCCAATCAGCTTGAGATGGGCTAATATTCATCAATATAATGACCCTTCAGGCCTACTCTAGAATTTTTGGCAGGGGGTGATCAGTAACCAGCGTGCAGGAGCAATAAAATTCCCACACCACATGGTCATAGAAATACTAACAAATTATACTTCCACATATATTATAGGCAAAAATTGCCAACTACTTACAAAGGCAATCTGGTTATGAAGTTAAAGCATACAAAATATGCTGCTAGGAAAATGCAGAAACATGCATTAAGGAATAAATAAGTTAGTAGGCTACTATGCAAGTCAATTAACCTATTTATAAGTCCTATCACTGCCGCTATAGTCTCAAAAAAAAACATTCTGAATCGGTCTGTTCTAAAGTCTATCCCTCTTATTTTATTTTAATGATCTGATCTACACTGGTATGTTGGCGTTCGTAAGATATGGCTAACTTCGTCGGAAAATAAACACCTCTCGAATTTACATAATAGGTTTAATCTAGTTTTCAGTCGATGGTCTAACAGTGATTCCCATCCGAGTTGATCTAAATGGTCAGTAACATTAACAAGACGTGTCGTCTGTCGTAACGTCTTTTCACGTACCTGGCAGCTCTTCTTAGAAGGTACGCGTTCTAACTCTTGTCTTTAAGCCTATTTAATTAGGATCCCAAAAACTGGCAACGTACAATAGGGTGAAACGAGGGAGAAGTAGCTAATTTCTGTCACATCGTCGTCTTACTTTCTCAGTTGAAATAATTGTAAGGAATTATTTATACATGTTGCTTTCAAAGGTAAAATATTATGAATAACAGTGAAAACTTTTTGCTTTTCGTAACTCATTTCAAATACGTGATGGCGTCGAAATGTTGAAATTATTCAGTGACTAGACTCAAGGAAGGAAGTAGCATCAAACGGTCGAAGCAAACTTGTTATCGCCATGAGGATGCAGGAAAGTAACGACGGATGCAGTCCACAATATAAGAGGACGTTCGGACAGAATATCGGCTCATTTACGGACGTGAATCCTCTGAGGGAAACGGTGGCATTCAGTTGAGATCAGGACATCGGCAAAGATGCGGAAAAGCAAGATGAAAAGCAAGCCACCATTCAAAAGCCTGGAGACCAGCACGGAATGCATTCCTGTGATCTTTTCTTGACCGACAGCAACGAGCGTTTGAATGGTGGCCACCCTGTTGTCGACCATTGGACCAAGCAGGTAAGTAATTTAGTGTTGCACGAATGAAGTGAGTTTTTTTGGGTCCCTCCGCATGCTACGAGAACCGAATCTTAAGAATTTGAGATATACAGTAATGCAACTTAATTATTCTTCTTAATTAAACACGGTGTTGTTGTCTCTTTTAGCTTATTTATTCAACTGCGTTGGTAACTAGTAAACAACTTTTTCTTACCCTTGACAACCCTTTCAGGCACGCCGACTTACAAAAAATATTGGGGGGGCCCAAACCGGGGATCTTTTCCCGGGAAATTTTATAAGTAGTGAATTGTAAGTCTTTTATGCATTTTATAAGAGTCATATGATCAAAGTTAGAACCCTGATAACTCTAATCTCGATATCTGGACACTCCAGGGAAAATCGACAAGCCTGACACTTTTTTCCTCACACCCATAACGAATTATTGGGGGGGCTCGGGCCCCCTCAAGCCCCATGGAGTCGGCGCCACTGAAACCTTTGCTTATTTATAAACTTCAACACTTAGGGCCCCCGCGCACTGGCAATTTTTGCAAAGCAACCATTTAGTTGCTTTGAGGAAGTCCCTATGAAACACACGGCAGTTGCGGCAACTAAAAAGTCGCCCGTGCGCGGGGCCACAGTCAATGCCGTGTGTTTCATTTGCACTTCCACAAAGCAACTAAATAGTTGCTTTGTAAAAGTTGCCAGTGCGCGAGGGTCCTTAATGTTGTTGATTCAAATTAATATTTCGTTAAAATAATTACTATTAACTTCAACAAACAGTAACTCAGAGCACTGTATAAATATAAATAACAGCGGTTTTCTTCTTCATTACACTTAGTAGTAATGAACATTCAAATAGTATCAATCAAAAGATTAGTCGCCTACCTGCCTTGTCTGAGGGAGGTACTAAATATGGCGGACCGTTGTGGATGATCGAATAATCCGATTTTATTTGTGTACCCTTATGTATTTTACATCCATTCTTGCCAAAATGGTGCACGAAAATTCATTCTTCAAGTAACGCAGATAGCGTATGAAGTGTAATTATTGACAAGAATTGATTTTTTTTATAACTGCAAGGAAACTACGACGTGAAGTGCACTTGTCTCCTTCCCTCCACCACCAAGGCCGTAAGCAGGATCAAAACTAGGGGGTGGGGGGGCAAGCCATGGTTGTTCAAGTTGTAGGTAAGATTTAAGCATGGTAAAGGTGAATGAATTTTAAGGAACATTTTTCAACATTTTAAATTTTAAGGAAAGTGTAACAGCTCTTTATCAGTTTTTAAAATTATTTGCTTGAAAAAATACTATTTTCCCTGAAGAGCTTAACGATTTTTGCTTCTAGAGGGGGGGCTCTGGATACGCCTATGTCCCCCACTACTAACATCTTAAACATCCGTAAGCTATTTTTGAGATACAGCCGTTGAAATTACACACCGCAAATTTTATTTATATAATTTTTAGTTTGTGTAAGTACTAGGAATTATGAGTACTGTAAAGTATGTTTCTCTTTTTTTATCTGCCGCCATTATTCGAGTGAAATATTTCTGGAAAATATGTTTACGGCTAGAATTCATTGAACGTTTTCCTGGATATCAGACAATTACTTTTACCACTTATTTTTTTATCAGAGCGCGACCCGGGTTTCAATGAAATATCATCATCTTCAGGCGCAAATTCGAGCTCTGATGAAAAATAAGTGGTATAAATAATAATTGTCTGATATCCAGGAAAACTTATAATGGAATACCACAAAGCAAATCAAGAGTTATTGAATTTTATTAGAATTCATTGGATTGTCACGTTACAGATCTGGGTGTAGTAAATAAGTTTGGCAGATATTTCTTCCGTTGCTGTTTAAATTATTACCTCCATGTTATCTCCTCGTCTTCGTATTCAATGATAAGATTTCCATCATTGCCGCTTATGGTGCGCATGTTGTATTCCATTCCTTTAAAAGGTTCCTCATTTTTGTATACATGTATTTCACTTTCACCATTTACGAGTTAATTTTGTACAACTTTGCACAAGGCCCTCATACCAGCTTCTCTACCCTTCCTCCCCTTGTGGGAAATCTTTTCTTTCATTGTCGTGCTGCAAGGCTGTTCTCCACACGTATTTACGTTTCTCTACTTTCTCCATTAATTTCGATTAGGTCTAGGACCTCATCTGTATTCCATAGCTTCTTCTTAATAGCCTTTCTTTTCCCTATTACCCCTTTTGCGAACACCTTTATTCCCTTTTCTTTATTTTTCCACCGTCAACCCACTGGTCTATTAATCACACATACTCCTGTCTTGTAATTACTCCTCTATAATATCCTGTGATACTGTTGAAAATGAAATATGAATCAAGCGCATTGTTCTAGAGCTATCGGATCATTCTACATTCAAGCTTTTCCCCATCACGCTAGATGTAAGAGCAACTTTGCTATTGTGGTCGATGAATTGTTTCCTGGCATTGAACGAAATGAAATTTATTTTTCGAAATTATTAATTTCTTTGGCACAGCGTAGGTCAATAGTAGTCAAATTTGCAACGCATTAAAATGCTACAAAAATCATAAATGAAGTCAAGAATGCCCTTTTCCTGATTCCATGAAATTACCAAAAGGTTTTTGCAAGTAGAAACTATTATTTTTGGGGATTGCCAATAGATATCACTGCAATTAGTATATTTATCTTTGTGTGAATCTATTCATTCCTGTAAGCGATATGTATATATCTCACCACAACTCTTCGGCCCCCAACTAAAGCGATCTCTCCTCAACACCTGGTATCTAAAATATTAATCACGAGTTAATGTAACATAGATCATTCATGAGTTTGATTCCTTGAGTTTGAAATCATCCTTCTTGCTGTGTTTGATTTTCCTAAAAAATGACGACCAGCATTTATTTTTAACCATACATGCCCAAATGTTTTAAAAAATCCGGTTGGAATTTTGAAAGAAATATTACATGATTCATGAAATTTTTTATTCTTATTTTCATGCGTAGAATAATGACGAGAAAAATTAAATCGCTAAAATATCACTTATTCCAACTTCTAATATTTTGAAAGTACATAAATTGCTTTTATGTCAATCATTTTCAGCTGCCGCTCTCTTGAAAATTGTTAGATAGCACCTCTTCCTATCGGATCCAAATGTCAACTTCATTCGCTATGGGAGACACAGTCTAGGAAGAGTGTGGCTGCGAATAGGAGAGAATGGATGGACACATTTGCTGACCTTGAGGCTCGAACAACCGACTGCAGTCGAGGGAGTTGAAGACCAGCTGAAGTGGAGTTTGTGCGAGTTGAAGCCTTTTCCTTCGAGTTTTTCAGCTCAATTTCACCAGCATTGAAAGGTGCATGTTAGCGTTACAGAACCCTTCAACTTGATAATTGTACTCAGTTACCTACATCATTAAATTAACCATTATTTATCCACAGGTTTTGAAAATGTCAGTGTATTGAAAGATGGATGTGTATGAATGTCGAATATTCCGTTTTGGATTCAAGCATTTGCCATTGAATATGAAGAAGCCATTTAAAATGATAATGGCCATCTGAATGTATATCTTACGCCACGAACGCCTATCTGAGAATTTCAACTGGAGAGAATGGGAATGAAGCTGGAAAAAGGTAAGCCTTAGATGTTGGTAATAGTAAATACCATACATTTCTGGAGCATGTATTTGTGCGGGAGTGACTCTTGAAATTCAGAAAAAATTATTAACTCGTATTCAAAATGTAGATTTAACAAACACAATAATAGTTTCAAATATATTTTTCCAAATATAATTGGATTTTTTTCCAAATATGATAATGTTTTCTATTTAAATGCACCGCCCCAAAGTTTTGAAATTCCAGGAATAACGTCTAATGCAGGATCTAAATTTTTCGGTCGTATCAATTTTCAGCCAGGTTAATGTCAAATATGTGGAGACTATGTTTAAAAAAATTCCGATACACGACAATAATATTTCAGGACAGAAAAGGTTGCCCATTCAAATCTAAGGGGTAGTAAAACTGAAATAATATTATTATTATAGTATTCTACCGATTAAGGTAGGTTTCCATGGAGTACTAAAGAGGTGATCTGGGAGCCTCCCTTTCCTTCCAGCACTGCCTTCTTTAATTCACTGTAAGGCCTACTCTCTTTCAATCTATCTAAAAATCCTATTCTTTTCCTTCCCCTCCCTCGTTTCCCTAACATTCTACCCTCCAACACCATTTTCAGCATCCCTTCACCGCTAAGCCCTAACTCCATCCAAACCTTCTGTCTCCTGCGTATCTCATCTAAAAGCTGCCTCTCCTCGCCAACCATATCCAGCACTTCGTCGTTCCTTTTCCTCTCCGTCCATTTCACCCTCTCCATTCTTCTCCATACCCACATCTCCAATGCCTCCATTCTTCTCTCGTCTTCTTTCCTCAGTGTCCACGTTTCCGCACCGTAGAGAGCTACGCTCCAAATTAGAGTATAAAAATATTTTTTTTATAAAAACACGTTTCATTAAAAAGAAAAAATAACGGCCTACGACACCTTAAATTTTTGAAAATTTCAAATGCGATTGATGAGAAAGTCAAAATAAGTTTTAGAAGAGCATTTCAAACGTCAAAAACGAACAACATGGCGCGCATTTAAGGTTATATTCGCTTTCTCTGGTAGACAGAGGTGATATATATTGACCGGCGAGTTTTAATATGATAATGTTAATATTAATAGCCTTAAATGGCTAATTTATATATGTTAAAATAGGAACGGGCCTCTGATAGAGCCTTGTGGAACACCGGCATTTATGTGCGCAATTTCACCAATATGGTCATCTTAAATTTTCACCCTGGTACTTCTGCTCTTCAAGTAGCTGGTGAACCTCTGAAATACTGCTTCTCTTTTACCCAAATTATGTAGCTTTTGCACGAGTATATTACGGTCGACTGTATCGAACGCTTTTTTGGGATAAAAATTATATTACGCTCAATCTCTTTCCTAATGACTATTTTGCAGCTAATGATAAATTTTCCATTGCCCGATTTTTTTTGCAGGCATGAAGCTGAGGGAGGCAAGGCTGTCCGTGGATAAACTACTTGGGCCGATGGAAAGTGAGGATCTCAGCATCATCTACACTCTCCAGTCATCCCTAGGCAAGAAGCACTCGGGGATCAACGCGAGCATCCCACTGGTCCATTGAAAAGATCTCCGCCATCCGAACATCGTCCATTCATAGCTAGTAGGCTTCACACTGGACGCCAGCTTGTGAAAGGTCCCTAACCTCAGGGCCCTTGGCGACTGCCGACTATACGAAAAAGCCAGACTGCCCCTTATGGCTATCATTGAAGAGATCTTGCACACAAAAATGGACTTTTTCAACTGTGTGACAGAAAGGTGATGGACAATATGAACCTCAATTACACCTCAATTTGAGCCCTATTATAGGGCTAACCACAGTAAAATTGGTAAACTGCTTTCCGTGTGCCTTAGCGTAATAAGTATGGCTAGAGACAGGGAAAATTCAAAATTAATGACAATATTTGCTGGAAAATGATAGAAATAACTTAGTTAGGTTCACTAACATATTTGAAAAAGTGCGACACGTATTTTCTAGCATGGCTACATCGTCAGGCGCATCTATCACATCAGATCAGGTGCATACACTTCTGGTGTATTCCCTCCGTTGCTATGGGTATTGGCAGTCTTCGTTTCCCGAAAATAATGCGAGGCATTTCATTGTAGGATGCATCCCATCGTCAAGGTTTTGTGTATCTTTCAAAGGGCTTCCTGACACCATAGGTATATAAATTTAGGGTTAGAATGAAGTTGCTTCTTGTGCGCGATTTCAACGAGGAAACTCAGTTATTACGCATGTAACTTTTATATCCAGAGATAGACACACCCTCAGAAACACACACTCGAACGTTCTTGGGAGGTTACTAAGATAAATAAAGGAACTAACATGAAATTTACGATATTTTCTCCTCTAATACTGTTGATCACAAATAATCATTTCGTACTTCAGTTTTTGGAAATTGCATTACGACTGCCGAAATCGTTTCATAGGATGCTGTAGCGATGGTGCCGTTGGGGTAAAAAAAATAGATCACAAATGGAGTTTCGAAACTGTTTTTACAAGGAATAATTCCGGACAGATGTTCCCTATATGCGTCCATATTTTTGGCCATTTTCAAACAGCCATTTAAGGTTATCTCGCAGAATTTTCACGTTTTATTTTCAGAATTTTGGAAAGTGATAAAAAAGAGCTAGTTATTTTTTTCCCTCAAAATATCAATAATTTTAGTCAATGAGACAACAGTAATTATTACAAATGTCTTTACAATGCACCTGGTTTTTTTCAAGTTTTCACAGTTAAACTAAAAGTTATGTGTTGGTGTTTCACGGAGTCATAATTGCAGACAGTATGCCAAACCTGTAGAATATCTCTTCCTTTCTTCCCTTTTTTATGTTAAGAAGCAACTAAAGCCGCACTTTTTAAGCGGTTTAAAACTAAGTAATTAAGTAGGGCTCCATATAATAAGTGGCTTTGTACCCTGTCATGCGCACCGGTGCAAATTTATGTACACCAAGGATAAAGTTCGCCACAAAAACAATATTTTATTCGCCCTGGATCCTAGCTAACAAGCCACATATAGTAAGCAAAATATTTTTTCACGGTGAGCATCATCCATAGATTCAGTGGTGTTTTTGTTTTCAAAATATTCTGGAGATAGGGTTAAGAAACTAACTCGATGACCCGTCGTTCAATTTTTTTCAGTTTTTAATTTACCTCAGATTTCAACGGACATCCTTTACCGCACTGGAATCCTATTTCCGCATATCGGATTTTTTCCATGATCTCCACGTGTTTGACAGCAAACGGGCTGAAAACAAACATGACCGAATAATGTACGTCATAGATTTGACGTTTTTTTCCGAAATTTTTGAGGCAATACATTCCAATACCAAATATTTGAAAAAGCATCTGGAAAAAAATCAAATGTGCCTTATGAATAAGAGTTGATACTTTCTCCGGCATTAATGAGCGATTCCCATGCGAGAAAAGATGAAATTTATGATATTTACTCAGGCTTACCTTTTTCCAGGTTCATTTCAACTCTCTCCAGTGGAAATTCCCAGATAGGCGTTCGTGGCTTAAGGTATACAATTAGATGGCCATTATCAATTTAAATGGCTTCTTCATATTCAATGGCAAATGCTTGAATCCAAAACGGAATACTCGACATTCATACACATCCATCTTTCCATACACTGACATTTTCAAAACCTGTGCATAAAAAATGTTTTTTTTTAATCAAGTACCTGAGTGCATTTATCAGGGTGAATATCGGCTAAATCGTTCTAGTAAAAAAACTTTCAGGAATGCTCAAATGTGTTCTGAACCCAAATAATATCTCCTGCAAAAAAAACAGGAGTCTCTGTAAGTAAAAATGGACCTTTCGGCATCTTTAAGGAATCAGAAAAATGTATTCCTGATTTCCTTTCGGATTTTTGCATTAATTGGCCACTTCGCACTTCGAACTTCGTATTTTTGTTTGCATGCGTCCATGCCCGGGTTCGGTAACCCTCAGCAGGCAATAACTGTTATCTTCTCTTCACCGTTATTGTGGAAAGAAACTCATTTTGTCAGTATTACGTGACAAAGCAGAGCGTGAATATCAATTTACATACTTTTCATTCATTTACTGTCGATTTCAAGGGCAAGAGAATGATTCTAATGCACCATTGGTAATGGTGGTGAAATTCTGCCGAAGAACTCTGAAAGCAAAAGACTTCAACTCATACAAACTCCACATCAGTTGGTCTTCAATTCCCTCGATTGCAGTCGGTTGCTCGAGTCTCAAGGTCAGCGAAAGTGTCCATCCATTCTCTCCTGTTTACAACCACACTCTTCCTAGACTGTGTCCCATAGCGAATGAAGTTAACATTTGGATCCGATAGGAAGAGGTGTAATCTAACAATTTTCAAGAGAGCGGCAGCTGGAAACGATTGGCATAAAAGCATACCAACTTTCAAAATATTAGAAGCTGGAAAAAAGTGAACTTCATATGGATATATTTAGCTATTTATGTTCCTTGCCATTTTTATACTTGTGTCAATAAAAAAAACTTTCCTGAAACATGTCTTTATTTTAAAATTACATCCTAATTCTTAAAAGATTGGGCATATATGGCTAAAAATAAGTGTTGATGGTCAGCAGTAGGAAACATAAAAAGAAGGATGATTTCACACTCATGGCATCAAACTCATGAACGCGTGATGTTATATTAACTCGTGATTTTAATTTGAGATACCAGGCGCTGAGAAATTATCGCTCTAGTCGAGGACCGCAGAGCTGTGGTGAGACATTTACGAATCGCTTTCAGGAATGAATAGATTAACATAAAGATAAATACGCAAATTGCAGTGATATCTATTGGAAATCCTCAAAAATAATAGCTTATAATTGCAAAAATCCGTTGTATTTTTATTAAATTCTTTTACGAATTTTCGTAGCATAGACGATCAAAAAACGCCCGTATTTCTGGTGTGATCAAAGAGACGATAAAGCACTAAAAGAATTGTAAAATGCAAAATGTACTACACGTGGCCCAGATGGGTGGGGCCCCTCCCGCTGTTTTGGGTCCGTCCCTCGCGAGCTCGGGTCCTCCGGAAAGGGTCCGACTAGGCTCAGAGTCGAGGGTGAACCCTCATTAGAGCGACTGACCATCGAGAGTCCCTCACGAGAGCGACATTAACCACATTAATTGTCGAAATTCAGTTAACTTAACAGCTATAATTTCTTACGTCGGGTTATAGTTTTAAACTTAAATTATCCAATGAAGTAATTGTTTAACAGGCAAGGGCGTACCCACGATCATAACTAGGGGGAGAGGAGGGGAGCCATGGTCTAGGCCGAACCAAGTTGTGACATTAGTTTATAAGATAATTTCCTTGAAAAATAGTTTTATTTTAGTTACACGTCTTATGCTAATACATATCATTTTTCGTGGGTTTGAAGAAATTTTTTTGAATGCTTTAGTTTCAATTCAGTACAGAATTTCCTTAAAGACTTTTGCGATTTTTGCTTTTGTGGAGGGGGGCAGAATAATCGAGCGTGTATATTCAAGGATTCAACAGTCGTCGATGGAAGAATATCGGCAACTTTTATTTCCATGAAGAAAAAAATAATATACACGCTAACTTACACTAATTTCCCCCTTATTTTATTTTGTTCTTCATGGAAATATATTACGACACATTATAAAAACAGTAAATGAATCCACTACTAAAATGATACTCATCAGTTTTCTCCATCATTTATTATTCTTTTCCAAATCGACCGGTGCGTTCTTTAGCAGATTCTTGTTTATTTATGGTGACTATTTATCGTTTATTAGTTACCGTAGTTAGGCACTGCTTCTTAATGCTACCTGATGCTACCGAACGAATTAATCTAGGCATGTGATTGGTTGAAAATTCTAGCCTCACTCGCAGGCGCCGACGGTGTATTGTTTGCTATCGACGAGCCGAGGTCTTGTTTTGCAACGACGAGCTGTCGTTAAGGTGAGATACAGAAACACACTTTCGATAAGAGGGTGTCGTTGCAAGAGAGGACTTTCGTTAACAACAAAACGTTAACGAGTTAGAGAAAGCCACTACTGGCAGCTCTTCTTTGCACGCGTTCTAACTCTGTCATCAAGCCTTTTTCATGAGGGTACCAAACACTAGCAGCGTATTCTACATGGGGTCTAACGCGGGAAAAGTAGTTAATTTCTCTCATTTTGTCGTTGCACTTTCCTAATATTCTTTTAACAAAACCCAATTTGCGATTGGCTCGACCTGTTATTTCCTGAATACGTTTATTTCACGATAGATCTTCTTGAGTGTAACACAGATTTAACGGATTCAACAGTCTCTAATTGGGTACCCCGAATGATATAGCTATGTTGCGGAAGTTATTCTTTTTCCTGAAATTCGTTGCTACATATTTTTTCAAATTTAATTCTAACTGCCACGTATCGACCCACGCTTGGATAGCAGCAAGCTCGTTCGTTAGTCCATCCCTATCTTTACTGGAACAGATTTCCCCGTAAACTTCAGCGTCGTCTGCAAATAATCGTAGCTTAATGTACTATTTCACCAATGTCGTTTATATAAAGAAGGAATAGGAGTGGGCCAATGGCAATACCCTGAGTGACGCCAGAACTGACTAACCTCGTTGGAAACTGCACCGTCTAATACTATTCTTTGCACGCGGTCACTCCAAAGTCCTCTTATCCAGGAAATTTCAGTTTTATTATTAAATTTCTGTGGGGTACTTTACCAAATGCTTTTTTGAAATAAAAAAATCGCGTCTACTAGAATGATGTCTTCTCCGGAAACTAAAATATCGTGGGGGGTAAAGCGCTAACTAGGTTTCGCAAGCTCTATTTTTCCTGAAATTATGTTGAGTTCTCATCAACAAGTTTTGCACGCCTAGGTGTTTCATTATTGAGCTGACAACGATTTGTTCGAGGACTTTGCATGAGATGGACTGTAATTAGATGGCTGTTCCTTGTCTCCACTATTGAATGTTGGCGTTACATTAGCAACTTTCCGGTCATTAGGTACTTTGCGTTGCTTGATGGATTTACTGAATATTAACTGCAAGAAGGGGGCAATTTCTGAGGTAAGTTCTGTGTACAAGCGAGAAGGGATTTCGTCTGGACCTGGTGATTTATTTGGACAGAGCGAATTCAATATATTTTCTATTCCGTGCGCACTATGTCAATTGGCGACATCTTTCGTATGCAGATTGTCAACTGTCTCGGATGAACACGCTCTTATAGTAGGAATTTAATTAATTTTCTTCATCGGAATTGTCGTTTCTCAGCGAACATACGGTAGATCGTTTACCTTGAACTTCCCTAACATAAGACCAAAATGCTTTTGGGTTATCCCGAAAGTACTCTACTTGTATTTTTCTTTTAAAGTTCGCGAATGCATTCCTGAACACTTCCTTCGTGGTGCCTTAAGACAACCTATATTCTATAATTATTAATTACCGTTCATTAGCGGATAAATCCCAGCTGACTTTTTTTCATTTTAGAATGCCACTCTCTTTATCGCCTCAATGATTTTTCTCACTTCCGCGTCGTACCATCTCGGTTCGCTGCCTTCTGTTACTGTTTTACTAGGGATGTAGCTATTTATTAAGGATGTTACGAGCGAAAGAAAGGCTTTCCAAGTACCCTCTACATTTTACTTTATTATTTATTCTTGAAACAGGGGGAATGCATTTTTCAGATGACTCTTAAACCCATCAAAATCAGCTCTTTTAAAAACGAAAACTTTACGCTCTTTTTTAAAGTTTACAGCGGTATTTAGAGAAAACTTTGCAATCACTATCCTATGGTCACTTATTCCTTCGACGGTGCTCACGTTTATTACCTGATGAGGTATATTTGCCGCTTATAAATCAAGAATACTTTCTCCTCTGTTAGGTACGGATGTTGTTTGAAACAATGAATTTGATGTAAATGTGTGTAATAAAGCCTCGCAAATCACTTTACCCTCCCACCAGGACTGAAGCTATCCGTCTCCCAATAGGGTAGTTTCCTTCATAAAAAAAAACGAAAGGCATTGATTGCGATTCGTTACCCACCATTAGTGTATTCATAATATACAAATTATTTGGTTTTAGAAATACCGGTTTAGACGAATGGCAAGGGTCAATTTTATCTTCATTTGAAAAAGGCCAGATTGGTGCCCATGCGATGCCACTCCACGTGACGTCACTGGGACCTAGTTTCTACACGAGTGTATAGGAGTTTTACATCGTCTGAGGTTACCAATGCATGCATGAGGCACAGAGCTCAGGGAAACATGTCTTAATAATCGCCTATTTAAACTGGCGAAGGTCGGAAAATTTTTCTCGTTTGATAAGGTATTAATAATTCTTATTTAAGCCAAGCGCTACCTGCTAGCATCCTGCGTCGTATCAGCGCTCAAAGCCTCGCCCCAAGGTCACCTGACTTGCAGCAGCGGGAACCAAAACGACGTCACACGGGAGTTTTCCCGGCATTCATACTTACCCGTCGCGTTTTCGCGCGCTTGAAAATTTTCACTTTTCATTTAAGCACGAGAAATAGATATCGTCATTTAAAAATCTAAAAGCGAAAAATGCGTACTCAAGGAGTAATAATATTTCGATTTAGGCAATAAAAAAATAATGGGAAACCACCCTATTTTTATAAGGTACGTTGAAATCTCCAACGACAATCAATTTTTTCGGTGTACTGGATGATATGTTATTTATTTGGGTTTCAAATCCGACATTGATGTTATATCAGAGTTAGGTGGTTTGTAATACGAGCATAATAGTATAGTTTTGGATTTTGGACATTTAATTGAACACCACACAGATTCAACGCTGGTCTCAGTAACGGTTACTGGTTGGCTGACGGCTGAATTCTTTACAGCTATAAATACTTCACCTCCAGCTATTACGGCCTGATCAGCATGGATTTCGACGAAAAATGTCCGCCATTCATCAAATGGAAATCACCTTGTTGGAAAAATCAGCCGTTTCTTTAACGGCCATTTCTCGACGGATGCGGTGTTTCTCGACGTGGCTCGGGCTCTTGACAGTGTTTGGCACAGCGGACTAATTTACTTACTCCACCTCCGAAATATCTCCCCTATGATATTAACTTTTTAATATCGCTTAATAATATCTCAACAACAGACAATTATCTACATTATTTGTCGCCGAAGGACCAATTTTGTCATCTCTTAGGCCCATGGAGGCAGGCGTTCCGCAGGGCTCTTTGCTAAGTCCGTTATTATTCACACTTTTTGTAAACGACATGCCATCTACATCTAAAACCACTTTACACACATACGCTGACGATACTGCTCTCGGAGCTACATCACTGAAGAGAGACCCAACATTAAAAAACTAAACACACAATGAAAACTTTTACTCAAATGGACTCTTAATTGGAAAATTCACATTAACTCAGCGAAAAGCACACATGTACGTTTTTTCATGTCGTAAAAAACACAACATGGAACATGCAAGCCATCTCTTGTCTCTCCTCCCCTGCAACTCCACTTTCCCACAGCTTCCGCATCCGACTTTATAAAAGCCTCATACGACCGGTGGTACTCTATACATGCGAAGTTTTTGCCAAAAACCGATGCATCCGTCGCAACTGGAAATCTTTCAAAATAAATCAATAAGATCCCTCCTCCACATTATCCGCCTTGTCAAAATCTCCGATATCTTGTCAATTCAAAAACTCCCCACCATGAATGATTTCATCTCTCACCCAGTCCGTAACTTTAAGTCCAGGCAGACGGGCACTAATAACACTTTACTTACAGACATCTGGAATTACGAACATAGTATTCCAACGACACATACACTGCCTCACCAAATTACTCTTCTAAGAGTCTTTTCTATGTCTTAAACTCCTTCTAATCATAGGTTTCTTCATCAAATTTTGATTCAAATAATTTAAATAAAAATTATACATTTGTAATATGAAGAAAAACTGGAAATAAAAAGAAGATCTATTGCTGATTCTTGTATATTAGCAAACTTAAAAAGAAAAGTAAGAAAATGATAATATTTAAAGGAAAAATAATGAACATATGACATATTAAAAAAAAGGTTATTCCAACTTCTGGGAAAAAATACTAATCTTATGCTATTATCAACCTTTATTTTTGTATTATGAAATTCTAGTTAAAAGTTTCCGTTTCTCACAAACAACATTATACACCTACAACAGAACACGTGCGCCATTGTAAATAATTATTATAAACTAGCTGGTTGGGTTGGGTTTAGGCATTCGTGGACGCTTCCTTCGTGGTGCCTTAAGACAACCTATATTCTATAATTATTAATTAGCGTTCATTGGCGGATAAATTCCAGCTGACTTTTTTTAATTTTAGATAGCCACTCTCTTTATCGCCTCAGTGATTTTCTCTCTTCCGCGTCGTACCATCTTGGTTCGTTGCCTTCTTTTACTGTTACCGAAGTTACGAGCGAAAGAAAGGCTTTCCAAGTACCCTCTACATTTAACTTTATTATTGATTCTTGAAACGCGGGGAAAGCATTTTTTCAGATGACTCTTAAACACATCAAAACCAGCTCTTTAAAAATTAAAACTTTATGCTCTTTTTTAAAGTTTGCAGCGGTATTTAGAGAAAACTTTGCAGTTACTACCCTATGGTCACTTATTCCTTCGACAGTGCTAACTTTTATTACCTGATGAGGTATATAAGTCGCTAATAAATCAAGAATCAATAAATCATCTAGCGATTTGATCGTTGGATTTTTATTCCTCATAGGCTAATCCTCCAAAATCGCTAGAATAATATTGGCTTTGCCTGATTTCGCTATTTAGTTGGGCCCTTTTCGCTTCTATAGCGTTATATTATATTATATAACGCTTCTATATTATATTTCGCTTCTATAGCGTTAAGGTGTTTTTCCCCGTTCCACCCCTTCCAACCCTATCCTACCCCAGAGGCGTCGACGGGCTCCTATGGCGGCGGCGCACAGTGGGCAAGAATCGAAAAAAGCTGGCCAAAACCTCAAAAACGATTTTTTTGAGATAGGAAGTTGAAACTTCGACATATTCTCAAATAAATTGTGCATAATTTTCCAGATTATTTCTTTCCTGTGTTATCACGTTTACAATATATGTGCGGTCAAAGTTGAACAAATTTAGCGAAAAACGACCACCCTGGATTTTTTCTGAAAATTGCCAACTTTATCCTCGTGCAGTGGTTTCATGGATGGTTTTATCGACAAACCTGTTATATAATCTTAATTGACACTTCTTTTTCTTTCATTTGAAGGGTTTTAATGATTTTGTTTCGTCAATAACCATAGATATATATTAAAATGGCGGAGCCTGTTTTCAACCCTTTTTTTACATAAAGAGGTGGCAAATTTACATAAGTTGTGGGTGGCACATTAAACCCCCTCCTTTTGAATAAATTGCCAAAATCATTCATCATTCAAAATCATTGGTCAGTCCCGCTAATGAGGTTTCAACCTCGACTCCGCACCTAATCCGAACCTTTCCCGAGTACCCGAGCTCGCGAGGGACGGACCCAAAACACCGGGAGGGTCAACGCCCATCTGGACCACGTGTAGTACATTTTGCATTTTACAATAGGAGGGAACACTCAAAATTAGAAATTGGATTTCGTTATTTTAAACCAAAAAGATATGAATGAAAAACACACACGCCAAATTTCAGAGCTCAAATTCGATTTTTAACCGAGATACGTAGCTTTAAAAGTCCGCTAGGAGCTTTGGCCACGCCCACGACGCGAAACGTATTTCTATTGGCTGACGCCGTGTGACGTGTGAACCTCATGAATGCCGCGGGAGTAACTCTTGAAGAAGCCGTAAACACATTCGGTTCGTGGAAATAGTGGCCAAAAGTTTATCATCATGGTGAAACAAAACATTAATTTTGTTCCGGCTGATTCTCGACGTGTACTGACATTATCAACCGAGGCTCTGAACAATTTTTTTGTCCCAAAACGAAACATTTCATTGAAATGAAACTTCTTAAGATGAAATGTTTACAGTTTTGAGCGAGACAGTAATCACGGAAATTATAGCGGATGCCTTAATTTGTGGACATAAAATCATAAAATCATAACATCGTAAAATCCTCTACTTATTAATGGTTTTTAGTTTCCGGATTTAAATTATGAAATAAATTTTAAAAATGTGCTATATTTATAGCTGTTTTCTTGCTCTCTGAAGTGAGGAAGTTCGGGGTTCTCTCCGTTTCTTTTAGGATTATCATTCAAATTTCGTTGGAACAGCATTTTTAAAGCAGAGGCCTCGCTTGGTCAACTGTGCTCATGATAATTCTTCAAGTCAGTTTCGTACGATAGAAAATGGTAAACAGTTGTCATCAAAATGATAGAGGAACTCAGAGATCGGGATTTTTACGTGAAAATATCCCTTAGTTCCCTTATATTTACATCTGAGTTACACGTACAGTCACTTTCAAAAGTTTTAGGACAAAGTATGTTGCCTAACTTATGCTTCTAAAGGAAATTTAGCATTCTATACTCCTTTCGTAGTTTTCTGCTGTGCTCCACTAACATTCCGCTTGTGAGTTAATATATATATGCTCTCAAAGGGATAAATTATTTTATACTGCAAATTTATCATTCCGCATCTATTTATGCAGGATGTAATGATTATTTAGTATGCATTTACTGCATACTTGAACCGGTTTACACCTTTCCTTTTTATAATACTTATTTTTTGAGTAATTTTATGTTACCGAGGCGGCCATGTGGCCATCGATTTGAGCTGTGATAGTGAAGGTTGAAGGATCGGTACTGTCTTTTATAATTTTTTCAGCTTTTTGTCTCGTTTTCTTTCTTATTTACAGGTTTTTTGTATTCGTAATTTCGCTGTCATTGCTAATATGATTTCATTGAAGCTAATGCAAATTTTTTAAATTAAGAAAAAAAATGGTGGATAAAATCATGACGTCGGCGTTAACCTACAGTTTGAAGTCTGGCGAGCGTAGTCGCACATTACATTGTATAATTTGACACTTATTCTTTTTCGATTGATGAGAGTTCAAACTATTTGCTAGTATTCATTCAGTAGGCATCTGCCTTTGGTATCTCTGTTTTGTTGTAAGATTGTAAAAGTTAAAAAAGAAAGAGAAGTTATTATTTACTATTTGTGCTTCTATATTTATAAATCTGGAGGCAACGTGACTCAAATGTGCTTATTTCTGCTTGTTGTAAATAACACGATATCGTAGTATTTCCTGGAGTACAAATTTGTGATTATGATGCATTACTTAGTACTATTTGACTCATCACCAGGTTAGCGTCGAAGACCTTTTGCGTTACAGTAGTTGGCTTTTAATGTGCAAGATAGAAACAAAGAGTGAAAACCGGGGCAAATATGTAGTAAATGCACACGAAATAATCATTAAATCCGACATAAATTGAAACATAACGATATACTAGCAATTAAAAAGTAAAATTTCCCGTTGAGCGCGTATGTATTTTAGCAAATACGAAATTTTGCTTTTATTGCTATCAACAATTTATTGACTTTTTCTGAAACATGAATTAAGGAATACAAAGTCAATTGGATACTACGTACCAAAATCAACAAACCTATTAGTAAGTTCTTAATCTACATCTATGTAATACCATGCGAGCCATCTCTAGGGTGTTTGGCAGGGGGTGACCAATCTTCAACATGCAGCATGCAAGATGACCGCCGCATTTCACGACGCAATTTCATAGAAATATTCTACACATCCATGCAAAGACATAACTTGCCAATGGTTAGTGATTCCTGTGGCGAATCCATTCAAGTTTATAACTAAAAGGAAAAACAAAACATCCAGTGAGTCGTCCAAGCGAGTGACGACAATAATTCTACTAATTGAAACACCGTTGCTATCCTTAATAGCACGAGGGAAGAATGGCGTTCTAAATCTCTCTGCTTTGCAGTCTATTTCTTTTAGTTTCTTCTCGTGATCACGTCATAGTACGTCGGTAAACGTAAGATTTGTTACACGTCGTCTGAGAAAACATTTTCTCCGAATTTACTAATGAAATTTTGAAATAAGAAGTAAAACACTTTGCACTTTCCACATAAAATATTTTTATTACACACGAGTCAACATGTTTCACTGCACTGCAGCATTTTCAAGACTAACCAAGAAATTAACCGTACCAATATATATATACACAATTGCACACTCGCAACATTTGAGAAATGGGGGTGGAAGGTGGGGTGGAAAGGAGGGTCGGGAATTTAAACCGACCGTTGGTCTGGGTTGCGGTAGGGGAGGGGGGGAAGGTGACTGTTTTCAGGTGCTCGGAGGGTTTTTTTTCCCCGATTAGCTGAGGGAGGTCAAGGATCGGAGAATGGAAGGGAAAAACATGGTCATTAGTAATAACATCTTTCCTACTAATGGCAGAAACGATGTACAACTGTTCCCAGATATCCATTTTTTTCCCTTTATTAACTCGTTGCAGCATTTCTGGGATGAAGTCAGCCCGGTGTCCATCTTCTAGGAGGTGTGCCGCGAACTGGGATTTTCCTTCCCTGTTTTCAAAGTCCCTCTTATGCTCCTCTGCTCTGACCTTCAGACTTCTCCCCGTCTGTCCAATGTATGACGCCGTACAATCCCCACACTTAAGCCTATAAATTCCACTTTGGTCCCTGATATCCACACGGTCTTTTACACTGGGAAGCAAACATTTTAGGTTTTTTCTATTGTGGAAGGCTGGTTTGATGCCAAGGTGATTAAGAAATTTACCTACTCTTAGGGAAGCACTTCCAATATAATTTATTTTTCTCCAGCGTTGAGCTTCTCTAGGGTCCAACGAATATATCTGCCTAAGGGAAATTTCTTTTTTCTTTTTCGCTACCATGTTGTCTATCATAGCAGCCGTGAAACCATTAGCTGTAGCTATAGCTTTAATGATGTTTAACTCCTTATGGTATTCCTCATTTGTTAGGGGAATAACAATGGCTCTGTGGACCATATTGCGGAAGGCTGCTAGCTTCTGACTAGGAGGATGTTTTGAATTTGCATGGATCACATGGTCAGTGCATGTTGGTTTGCGATAGATCCCATGGATATCAGGGACCAAAGTGGAATTTATAGGCTTAAGTGTGGGGATTGTACGGCGTCATACATTGGACAGACGGGGAGAAGTCTGAAGGTCAGAGCAGAGGAGCATAAGAGGGACTTTGAAAACAGGGAAGGAAAATCCCAGTTCGCGGCACACCTCCTAGAAGATGGACACCGGGCTGACTTCATCCCAGAAATGCTGCAACGAGTTAATAAAGGGAAAAAAATGGATATCTGGGAACAATTGTACATCGTTTCTGCCATTAGTAGGATAGAGGTTATTACTAATGACCATGTTTTTCCCTTCCATTCTCCGATCCTTGACCTCCCTCAGCTAATCGGGGAAAAAACCCTCCGAGCACCTGAAAACAGTCACCTTCCCCCCCTCCCCTACCGCAACCCAGACCAACGGTCGGTTTAAATTCCCGACCCTCCTTTCCACCCCACCTTCCACCCCCATTTCTCAAATGTTGCGAGTGTGCAATTGTGTATATATATATTGGTACGGTTAATTTCTTGGTTAGTCTTGAAAATGCTGCAGTGCAGTGAAACATGTTGACTCGTGTGTAATAAAAATATTTTATGTGGAAAGTGCAAAGTGTTTTACTTCATATTTCATAATGGATCTCCACAAAGTATCTGCCTCATCCATCCAATTAATGAAATTTTGCATATAATTCGATCTACGCTCCCGTAAAGAATGGGTTACCCTTTTAAGACTTGAGATTTTGCATCTATTGGCAGCGATGAAGCACGGAAGAATTGCACTTTCGTGAATGTAAAACAAAAGCATTCCTGCACCCTCATACGCATGAATTGAGCTGCAGATTAACATTACAGTGCTTATTTTACTCTAATAAGAGAAAATCGAGGAATAGTAAAGGAAACAAATTACTATTTTGACACCAGGACCAAAACCGTAATTGAAGGCTGTCGAAAGAAGGCGGATGATTGGATAATAATATACAGTATACAAAGAACACCAATGCATTTTCTTTGGTTGCTGAGATGCAGAATGCAGAAGTCATCTGATCAAGTCCGCGAAAATTTCCCATAGGAAAAGAAATTAGAAAAGATTGATTCATCATCAGCGCTAAATTGGCCACAACTTTGTGGAATTCCGTATTTTTTGCCAATGATGCACTTGCAGGATCAGCGATCATTTCAATTACATTGCGCATCCTTTGCTTATTCTGATTGTATTTATCCTCTTTTCCAGCAAAACTGCCTAGTTTTTGGGCATACTTAATCTACATAATGTCCTGCAGACTCCCTTCACAGTGTATGTCAGGCGATGAGTGCTCATGCAGGTGCACTCCATAGAATGAAACATAGGAGTTGTTATGTGAACGTCAAGACAAGGGCGTGTTGACGTTCACACGACTGTAATTAATTTTTGTACTTTGAGTTGTGAAAATCATATGATATTTCTGTGGCCTTAGTGTGAATGTGATTATAAATTTTGAGTTTGTATTTATAGCGAAAAATTACCGAGATTAATATTTTATTTCTTATGCCAGCAATAACACATGAAAATTTTCGTTTCACACTTTCTATTCAGCGTTCATATTGATCATTAGTCTCACTTTAAGCCTATGGTAGTCCTAAAATCCCCATGCTTAAATACAGCAAAACATATCTACGATATAACATGCCAATGCAAATAAAATAAAAAAAAGCTATCAAAACGGTATACTTGGATTTATATCAGAAACCTTAAACGCGGGACGGCTGTATTTATTCCACTCGGCCACCTTCCCCGTGAAGCAAAATGCGCATCTCATGACACTTAATGCACCTGAGTTAATTACTTCATAGCATGGTGTGATCTTATAATAATGGGCTGAATCATTTATTATTTAAACGACCGTGAGCAAAGGTTTGTTTTCAACGGCGTCAGCTAACCTCCATATTAGAACCGTTGAGTACTTTTTAGTCGGCTATCATTGATACATTGATATGCTTGGCCACTGATTGAAAGCAAAGCCTTTACCCTCTTATGGTGAACAATGAACAAAAGAAAAACAAAATGCACCACTCGGCGGCAAATACGAAAGGAAGTTTACCGAATACATACATTCACGAATTTTAAAGGAATAACACTTGTAGAGCAGTTACGGGATGACCCAAAAGTATTTTGGTCTTATTTTGAAGAAGTTCACGGTAAAAGATCTACCGTGTGTTCGCTAAAAAACGATAATGGAGGTGTGTTGAAAAATAGTTCCGATACAGCGAATTTATTAAGTTAATACTTCAAGAGCATGTTCACCGAGCCCTCTGAGAACTCATCCAAGACAGTTGACAATCTCTGCATCTCGAAAGATAGCTCATCTCGACATTCGTGCGCACGGAATGGAAAATGTATTGAAATCCAAATACGAGGGCGTCATTTTCAACCTTAAGGTGGGTACTGCGAATCTAGGGCAATCGCGTGCCCTCCGTACCACACGCTCAAGTCACGAGCCACAAGCTGACCGTAAGTCGTTAGTTTAAGGTTAGTGGCCATCTCCTTAACTACACTTCCTCAATTGATTCTCCAGCCAAGATTGCACTGCGGAGAGACGGTCAGAAAACCCGCCCAATGGCTTCAGAATTGACATGTCTTGACTTTAATGCCAATGAAATAAATTTATTTTAATGACTATATTGTGAAACAACGTGAAATATTACGTCCATTCCTATTCATAACAAAAGAAGAGACATACTGACTTCTGGAAGTGTTCTGATCCATGATAACGCCCGTCATCTCATGTCAGTGCTGATGCAGTGCAGCCCAAACAGCTGCTTGAGCAATTTCAATGGGACATTTTTGGTCAACAGCCGTCTCCCATTTTTACGCTGACACGAAGAAGTTGCTAGGAGGAAACCGCTTTAAAACGGGCTATGAGCTTCAAGGCTAAGACAAAATTCGTAGTAAGTCATTGGCGGCAACATCCTATGAAAAAGTATAGTAAAGCTTGTCCACAGGCTTGACCAATTCCTCAATCGCCGAGGCGATTATGTCGAAAGGACACCACAACTGTACTCAAGATTCAGAAATGAAATAATTTTTAATTAATCATTTCGTCTTCTGTTCCTGGCCCATCGGAGTTTGAAAAAAAACGTCCCTCGTAAACACCTTTAGCTACGTTGTAGGGAGTTATTCTTCTTCCAGAAATTCATTGCTTCACATTTTTTCAAATTTGATTATAACTGCCATGCATCGCACCACGCTTGGATAGCAGCAAAATGGAGTACAAACTATAGGAATTATACACGACGTTATTGAGGCATTTTTCAGTCACCCAAATTCATTATTTTTAAAATTCTTGATGTTATTAGCGATTCTAAGTCGAACTAAGAGACAGTTCCATACTCGACAGACGGTTACTGAGAACGGTTTATTCATATGAAGCATGCGATGTTGTGGGATATGGTATGTTTTCGGGTGGGTATGTTGTGTTCTTCAACTTTTCTTACAAATTAGTTATACAGGTAAGGCGAGTAACCGGTCGAAATATATTTCTACTAGTCAATAACCCTTCTCGTAATCATGTAGAATGCACATGAAGGACGAGAACAGGAGGAGGAGTAGCTCAAGTAGGAGGAGGACAGGGCCAACTTGTATGAATAACAAGTGGGGCCAATAATTTTGCATATAGTGTATTGGAAGGTGTTTGGAGCTCAATCGAGTGCTCAGCTAATTATAAGAGATTCAATTTACGCGAATATCATTTACCACCATATTCAATCCTAAATTCAGTTTTAGAGTTAAACAGTCGGAGAAGGCGTTTAAATTAGCAGAGATATTGTAAGAGTGTCATAATTGGCGGCCATTTCAATGTTTCATCGATCGATTAAGAAAAAAATTGCTTTGAAAATGTAAGTAAAGACGAGGACCTATGAGAAACTTATCATTTATCAAACATATCCGATATTAAACCTGTGTCGAGAAGAAGGGTCTATTTATTTCATAAGGCGGGTTTTGATGGGTTAAAGCAGAACTTTTCGAACTCATTCACTGTTTTCAAAAACGCCACTCTCAACCTTTGGGTAAACGAAGCATGGAACAACTTTATAAGTATTATAGAAGAGGCCGTGGATAATACAATCCCGAGTAAGTTAAAATTTTTGAAAGCTGAACCGAAATTCTACAATTCTTATGTCCATCTACATCTACAAATTACCCTGCGAGCCACCTCTAGGGTGTTTGGCAGGGGGTGATCAATCACCAGCATGCAGCATGCATTTGGACTCCCACATGCACACCACACCGTCCAAGAAACGTCCCGTATAATAACAAACTATACTACTATATGCTGTTAGAAATAGAATATAGAATAGAAATTCAGAAACATGCAGTAAGTTTTACATAGGTTAGTAGGCTACACTACAAGTCATGCAATCTATTTACGCGTTCTATTGCTGCCGTTATAATCTCTTATTGATCGTGGAAAAAATGACATTCGGAATCTGTCTGTTCTGCAATCTATCTCTCTTATTTTATTTATATGATCTGATCTTCCGTAGTACGTTGGCGTCCGCAAGATATGGTTAACTTCGTCAGAAAAGACACTGCTCTTGAATTTATCTAAAAGGTTTAGTCTATTTTTCAGACAGAGATTCCCATCCGAATTTATCTAAGAGGTCTGTTACACTAACAAGACTATCGTAACGACCTTTCACATACCTGGCAGCTCTTCTTTGCACGCGTTCTAACTCTGTTATTAAGCCTTTTTCATGAGGGTCCCAAACACTGGCAGCGTATTCCAAATGTGGTCTAACGAGGGAAAAGTAGCTAATTTCTCTCACTTTGTCGTCGCACTTTCCTAATATTCTTTTAACAAAACCCATTTTACGATTAGCTTGACCGGTTATTTCTCGAATATGTTTATTCCACGATAGATCATTATTGAGTCTAACCCCTAGATATTTCACAGATTCAACTGCCTTTAACTGCGTGCCCCGAATGACATAGTTACGCTGTAGGGTCTCGAGATCCATAAAGGTCTCGATAAAGACAAAGACTCTCCATAAAGACAAAGACCAATCGCTAAAATGAAAAAGATACATACCGGTCTTACTGGTTATAAAAAACAAAAAACAGGTGAAATTTCAAAAATCGAAAAAACAGACAAAGATACACTTTGGGAGGCATTCAGTGGATTCAAAATAACATAATTGGGAGAATATTTATACGACATTTCTAAGGCTTTCTGGTCATACGAAAGGGAGGTACAGGAAAATAGCTCTAAAGTCTCTTTTCTTGTAAACGAAGGAGGCGATAGAGTGACGAATAATCGAGATGAGCCAATTTCTTAAATTACTTTTTTCATTGTGTCCTCACTAATTTCACGACGAATATATTAAACCATTTACCTCGACTTACCATACTTCCATTCCTTTAAACATATTGGAACGTATTACTTTCTATTCGATTATGGGACATCTAAACACAAAAAAAACTGTTATTAAAAGAAAAGAACGTATTAGGAAAAGGGTGATCTGTGAAACTAATCTCATTCTTACGGGAGCGTAGATCGAAGTATATGCAAAATTTTATTAGTAAATTCGGAGAAAATGTTTTCTCAGACGACGTGTAACATTTGCTTTGATTTTGATACGTAGTATCCTATTGACTTTGTATTCCTTAATTCATGTTTCAGAAATTTTCCTTTTTTCTTATGCCTTCTCATCATGCCTGCATGAGCAGTTGGCAAATTTTTCCTTTGCATGAATGTGGAAGTATAATTTGTCAGAGCCCCCCTGCCAAACACCCTAGAGGTGGCTCGCAGGGTATTATGTAGATGTATATGATGTAGATGTTAGTATGCATAACTTTTTCCAATTTCCAGGTCAGAACAGGGTTTGTCATCCTTGGGCGTCAAGCGCCTTGCGCCCGAGAGAACTTTCACTACCCAGTCCAGAGTTGACTGCCGCACTGTAGGGTAATATGTAGGGGGCTTTTATCGGAGATTGGACAAAATTCTTAAAAATCATCGTAGAAAGACGATCAAAAAACGCCCGTATTTCTGGTGTGATCAAAAAGACGATTAAGTCAATAAATTGTTGATAGCAATAAAAGAATTGTAAAATGCAAAATGTACTACACGTGGTCCAGATGGGCGTGGGCCCTCCCGGTGTTTTGGGTCCGTCCCTCGCGAGCTCGGGTACTCGGGAAAGGTTCGGATTAGGTGCGGAGTCGAGGTTGAACCCTCATTAGCGGGACTGACCATCGGTCGTCTCCATGAGAGCGACATTAACACGAAAGCCTTCACCAGGGCGTTAGACACGGAGTAGTTCCACAACATGCAGCACTCACATTAGCCTTATGTTAGTTAAGCCTGATTAATCAAAAACGCGCTTGATGCCGGACACAGGACAACGACATTTATTTATTTATTTATTTCATCACCAAAAACGGCGCAAAGGCCTTTACATTGGCTGTTCCTAAATAAATAATATATAAAAGATAACAAACAATAGCACAGTAAATGAAAAGTAACAGTAAACAAAATTTTTAAACGTGAGAAGGGGCACTATGGATTAGACAATGGTGAATTATTGAGATGGTATTTTAAGGTGGCTTTGTAACTAGTAGCAGAGGAAAATAGGTCCAGGGAAGGGATTTTCGAAGCGATGGAGTTAAACAAGGAGGGGATTCGGAAGAACAGAGAGCGTTGAGAGATGGAGAGACGGAATCGCGGAATCTGAAGCAGAGAGTTGTTTCGTAAGGGGCGACGAGGAATATGAAATCGGAAAAGAGGGAGAATTTCGTTTATCCGTAGAGAACCACTAAAGACTTTATGTAGAAACATGAGATCTGATAAGAAACGGCGGCTTGTTATGTTAGGTATCCTGAGGGAGGAAAGGATAGCGTCACGGGCGTAATATCAGAGTGTGGGGATTCGATGGCGGACTACTGCAAGAAAGAAGTTTAAAGGACGGTTGAGCAAGCTTAGAGTAGTGGGGCAGGCGGTAGACCAGACTGGTGAGCAGTATTCAAGTATGGGGAGAATAAAACCGAAAAAAACTGTTCTTAATGCGGTAGGGTCGTGAAGGTCTGTTAGTCTATAAAGCATACCAACAATGGCCATTGCTCTCCTCACGATCAGCGAAATATGATCATGAAATTTTAATTTATCGTCAAAAATCACACCTAGGTCGCAGTGGGAGGTTACAAGGGGGATAGGCTTATTTAAAAGGCAGTAGGAGTGCTTCAGGGGATTGTTTTTCAACGTGAATGTCATCATCACCGATTTGGAGGGGTTGACCCGCATCAGCCAAGTCGAGCACCAATCGGAGATAAAATTGAGTGCCGATTGAAGGGAATGTGAGTCGGTGGGGCGATCCACTCTTTTAAAAATCTTGCAATCGTCCGCGTACAACAGAACATTGCAGCCAAAAGGGCTGATACCATCCGTAATATCGTCAATGAAGAGTGCGAATAGGAGGGGACCGAGGACGCTTCCCTGCGGTACACCAGATTTAACTCGTAAGTAAGAGGATGAGATGCCGTCAATCAATACCCGTTGGTAACGTGAGCTGAGGAAGCTGTTGATCAGAGATAGAAACTTCGAATGTATATTGTAACGGTGTTTAAATTTATGTATTAGTAATGTGTGGTTAACGGTGTCGAAAGCTTTGGAGAAGTCTACGTAGCAAACATGCGGTCAGACCAGAAACTAGGGGAGTGCTAAGGATACGAACTTTGATACCATGCAAATAAAACTATTACCTAGTGATAGAAAACGAAAATTTAGCGCAGTAAGAAACAAGTATTGTTAAGTTGCGCGAATATTCTTTCATGGAAGCTTTAGGTGCAGTACCGAACAAAATAATAAAGTACTACTTGTGGGGAAATGGAGATATTTAAATCTTCCAGAATTTATAGGCAATAGGATAGTAATGATAAATTTCAATATCGATCACACTACTTCACAAATATGGCTATTTGATATTATCGGTCCATTCGTGAAATTGAATTATATAATTCGAGGCATTTAGCGTTAAGCATTAAAATTATATTCTCCACGGATAAGGTATCAAAAGTGCCACTTCATTTAAAAAAGAATGACATTTAGAAATTCCTCACCCCGGAATACTCTACGGGATTTCCCGTACGTCTGGTAGCCTGGGTTTTCCCCGATCCTTCTCCCTCAGTTCCCTTCCCATCCCCTCACCCTCCTTCCACCACCAAAAACCTTCCCCAACCCTAACAAGGGTCAACAACTCTGGGCACACTTGTTTGCCGACAAAAGACCCACGCCTCGTTATCCCTGACCAACAACCCCCACCCCTAGGACAGACAATTGCCTCCACGGGGCTGGCTACCACACATAGGGGCTATGCCACCCACTGGTAGTACCCTATCCTTTCCTTTCTTCAATTCTGGGAATCTTCACAAGGGCTACACATGCACTCACTGTCGACAATGCCCCATGGAATGAAAGGAGAAATGGCCAAGGCGTGTGTTTGCGATGTCGCACAGTCCAGTGGCCACGGCCAACCACAGACCTTGTAATCTCATCGCGTCTTTCCCCGAAGGATTTAAAAAGAGAAGTCCCTTATCTCCCCAAACCAAAGAGGGCTAAAATAATCCATGCGAGTTTCCAAGAATATTATGCATTTAATGTGACGTTCCCATGGTGCACGTTGCACGTTACGATGTTGACCGTGGGAGAGGGCGTTTTTCATGAGCATGAGAATTTGTGTAAAGTTTCGAAAATGAGATTTATTTTCTGATATTCTACGGTGACGGTGAATAAATGCAGTTCACTCATTAGTTACTCAACAAATGAACGAGTTGAAAATGCCTTGAATTTTAAATGTAGAATTTAATTTTAAAGGAAAATTTCTCTGATATGATGTAATATGGAAAATATCATTAGAAATGTAAAAAATAAACGAAATATCTGAACCCAAGAGTAAAAAAATGCTAAAAATATAATTTTTGTTGAAATCACACGCTGGCCGTAATTACGCTTATGCTTAAGTCAAATGAATTGCTAGAAGTGCAAAAATGAAAACGTTAGAATTAGGTGTGCCTTCCATTATTCAACTTTGAGTCTCTCAACATGTAGATACATATCTGTCATCTGACCCAGACCATGTTTCTTATTGACTCAAATATATAAAAAATTAATTACTTGGTATGCCCGAGGCTAACGGAAAAATTCGAGAATGAAGCGTCATGCGCATGATCATTCAGTGAACATTAAAACGTTCAATTTTGCTCGCACGATGCTGTGAATGATCACGTGATCACGCAGCACGCACAAACGTGGATTATTTCACGTTCTCAGCAGCGTGTAATATTACAGAAAGGCTGAAGGCTTCACCTTGCGCTCAGAGAGAGAGAGGATTTGCGCCATTCCAGTTATTTACTGCTAAAATGGTCGACGTATCGCCAATGTATAATAAATTGGATATGATTAGATTAAGAAATTAATTGCAACCGCGGGAACTTAGTTTTTAGGGTTGAAAGAGGGAGTACGTTTTCCTTGATTCAAGAATTCTTGGAGCGGCAAATAATGAATAATACCAGCCTTCATAGGCGGATCCAGGGGGGGGGGGGGCACGGGGGCACGTGCCCCCCCCCCCCCAGACCCTCAAAAATATGCAAGATTTTTAATACGGTCCCATTATCATTGCGTTCGTTTTGTATTACGAGGTATCCTTGTGCCCCATCCAGAACAAAATCCTGGATACGGCCTTGCTTGTGCCCCTCCCAGAAAAAAATCCTGGATCCGCCCCTGCCAGCCTTAATACTTTGCGTACGTCCACAGTACGTGCGAGGATAAGGTCATTTAAAGAAAATAAGAGAGATATACAGTAGAGCAGACAGATTCAGAATGTCTTTTTTTCCACGATCAACAAGAGATTATAACGGCAGCGATAAAACTCATAAATAGATTAGATGACTTGTAGTGTGGCATACTAACCTATGTAAAACTTAATGCATGTCTCTTAATTTTATTATTACTTCTAACAGCATATGGCAGTATAATTTTTTAGTATGCGTGAAGTTTTTTTTGGACTGTGTGGTGTGCGTGTGGGAGTCCAATTGCATGTTGTTGATTGATCACCCCCTGCCAAACACCCTAGAGGTGGCTCGCAGGGGTATTATGTAGATGTAGACGAGTGATTTTCATAATCATTGAATGGCAGTTGAATTAGTGATTTATCGCAAATGTAACGTTTATTCACCTTTACAAATGAGGTGCTGGTGATTGATCACCCCCTGCCAAACACCCTAGAGGTGGCTCGCAGGGTATTATGTAGATTGTAACATGCATAATTTTGAAGTACGTAGACATGCACTGGCTACGCATCTCTGCAATTTTTTTAAAAGTATTAATTCCAAATGTGGGAAAACATTATTCCTCTCTCAACGCACCGGGCAAGGAAGACAGCAAGGAATAATTCCCGCGTTTTCTTTGCCCCCCCCTTCCTGGAGGAATCAGGGAGTTGTCCTGCTGCTATTGCTGCTTCTCTCCCCTCCTCTTCGCCCTAGGCGAATCCTCAACCTCTCTCCCGGGACAGCGGAAGGGGGAGAAAGATCTCGCTATCCCCCCACCCCCGCTTTCTTCTACCCCTTCCATTAGTCCCTAAAGAAAGAGAAGCGTGCACAGCCGAATGTGGAGGAACGCGGAGAAGAACCGGGAGACTGCAGCACATGATCTTGGAGGATTCGAACCAATTATCGCTCACCAGGGTTAGCAGAAACGTAATTATTTAGGGAGTGGACGAAGTTGTCTCCGTGATGGTCACACAAGGCATTGATTAGCATCAAAAGTTAGCGGTTCGATGTAGTTCATTTCAGCGCATTTCGTAGTCCTCCGTGTTGCATGTGACATGCCGTGACACGTTGACTCTTGATGATTCCTGAAGAGAAGTTGAAGACACGGGCTTCCAAGAAGATTCAGATTTTCAAGGTGTGTTTTGTGAGTTCTAGGTGTACTGGCAGATACCCTTAATGACTATACGGCAAGTTTTGCCTTTGCATGAATGTGGTATAATTTGTTAGTATGCGTAACGTTTCTTGGACCGTGAGAGACTCAAATGTGCTTGTTTCAATGCCTCTTAGCGCATTTTTTTCTGACCTTTCACCCTTGCGGGATTTAAGTCAGCGAGGCCACAATATGCGCCAATCCAGCGCTGGCACGTCAGTGCTCGAACGTGTGATGTGCATGTTGGTGGAATTCTATTGCATGCTGGTGATGTATCACCCCCTGCCATACACCCCAGAGGTGGCTCGCAGGGTTGTAGATGTCGATTGCGGTGAATAAAGACATTAATTGTCATCGAAATGTAATTGGTGCAGGAGAAGATACGAAATGTCTGGATTGTGAACGTACATTTTTTTGGCTTGGTGTTACCCTCTACAATAATATTGTGTTTGAACCAGCCAGCAAGTTCTTCAAATGATTTTATTAGTATCCGCGTTGAACCCTAATACTTGGTGTGGCATCAGTGTCGAATCACATTTATTTGTGTGTTATTTTTTTTGCAGATAGTTGTCACTGTTTCGTCTTTACGGAATGGAGAGGAGCAACAGGACTTCAATAGCAGCGAAATTGGCGTTTCATTCTTGCAGGATGTTTTTCTTTGTGTCAGGTGAGTTTCAGTGGAAATTTAAAGAAATGTATTCCTGTCGCCTTTTTGTACATCTACATCTACATATACATAATACCCTATAGGCCACCTCTAGGGTGTTTGGCAGGGGGTGATCAATCACCAGCATGCAGCATGCATTTGGACTCCCACATGCACACCACACCGTCCAAAAAACGTCCCGTATACTAACAAACTATACTACTATATATGCTGTTAGAAATAATAATTGAATTAAGAAACATGCATTAATTTTTACATAGGTTAGTAGGTTACACTACAAGTCAAGCAATCTATTTACGAGTTCTATTGCTGCCGTTATAATCTCTTATTGATCGTGGAAAAAAAGACATTCGGAATCTGTCTATTCTACACTCTATCTCTCTTATTTTATTTATATGATCTGATCTTCTGTAGTATGTTGGCGTCCGTAAGATATGGTTAACTTCGTCAGAAAAGACACTGCTCTTGAATTTATCTAAAAGGTTTAGTCTATTTTTCAATCTACGGTCCGACAGAGATTCCCATCCGAGTTTATCTAAGAGGTCAGTTACACTAACAAGACTATCGTAACGACCTTTCACACACCTGGCAGCTCTTCTTTGCACGCGTTCTAACTCTGTCATCAGGCCTTTTTCATGAGGGTCCCAAACACTGGCAGCGGATTCCAAATGTGGTCTAACGAGGGAAAAGTAGCTAATTTCTCACACTTTGTCGTCGCACTTTCCTAATATTCTTTAACAAAACCCATTTTACGATTAGCATGACCGGTTATTTCTCGAATATTTTTATTCCACGATAGATCATTATTGAGTCTAACTCCTAGATATTTCACGGATTCAACAGTGTCTAATTGGGTACTCCGAATTATATAGCTACATTGTAGGGAGTTGTTCTTCTTCCAGAAATTCATTACGACGCATTTTTTCAAATTTAATTCTCACTGCCAAGCATCGCACCAGGCTTGGATAGCAGCAAGGTCATTCGTTAGTTCATCTATATCTTTGCTGGAACGGATTTCTCTGTAAACTACAGCGTCGTCCGCAAATAATCGTGACTTACTGTGTACTACACCGCCAATGTCGTTTATATAAAGAAGGAAAAGGAGTGGGCCTATGACACTACCCTGAGGATCGCCAGAAGTGACTCTAACCTCATTGGAGACTGCACCGTCTAATACTAATCTTTGGATGCGGTCTCTCAAAAATTCGTCAAAAAAAGTCAGCTGATAAATCCTTGCTGACTTTTTTCATTTCAGCATGACACGCTCTCTGTCACCTCAATGATTTTCTCACTTCCGCGTCGTACCATCTCGGTTCGCTGCCTTCTTTTACTGTTTTGCTAGGGATGTAGCTATTTATTCCCGAAGTTACGAGTGAAAGAAAGGCTTTCCAAGTATTCTCTACATTTAACTTTAATATTGATTCTTGAAACACGGGGAATGCATTTTTCAGATGACTCTTAAACCCATCAAAATCAGCTCTTTTAAAAACGAAAACTTTACACTCTTTTTTTAAGTTTACAGTGGTATTTAGAGAAAACTTTGCTGTTACTACCCAATGGTCACTTATTCCTTCGACAGTGCCAACGTTTATTACCTGATGAGGTATATTTGTCGCTAATAAATCAAGAATACTTTCTCCTCTGTTTGGTGCGGATGCTATTTGAAACAATGAATTAGATGTAAAAGTGTGTAATAAAGCCTCGCAGATCACTTTATCCCTCCCACCAGGAATGAAGCTATAAGTCTCCCAATCTATAGAAGGTACGTTGAAATCTCCACCTACAATCAAGTTTCTTTCAGGATACTTGGATGCTACGCCGTTTATTTGATTTTGAAAATCCAACATTGACGTTATATCTAAGTTAGGTGGTCTGTAATACGAACATAATAAAATAGGTTTGAATTTTGGACATTTAATTAAACACCACACAGATTCAATACTGGTCTCAGTTACGGTTATCGCTTGGCTCGGCTTATAGTCGCAAATTAGTTGTGAGGGTTGTTGCATTGATGAAATACGTTAATTGGCCCATGTTCCTCAAATGCTTTTGTGACCGCGATAATTTTGCACAAAAATAAAAATTCTTGTAATTATTAGCAGTGGATTAGGGAATAGAGACACGATGTGCGAATTCATGCAAATTAGTTTTGAATTAACACCAGTGACGTCATGGCAAAATTATCAGTGCCGGAACGCACTTTCCCTCTCTTTTTTTAGTAGTGAAATATTCCTCTGTCTGTTTTTTTTATTACAATTTTTTTGCTTTGGTTACGTATATATTAGACAATTTGAGGAAACAAAATTGTGTATTTTCAGTGGCGTATCAAGAGATACTTGGGTGGGGGGGGGATTAAGGGGATGAATGAGGTAGATTAGTGGATGCAACCCTCCTCCAGGAAATGGGGAATTCAGGAAAAAGTTTTGAAAAATAAAATTCCTGAAAATGCATGTTACATCCTTTTGGAGCTGATAATTTAACTTTAAACAGAGGCAGTCATTATGTATCAAATCCAGACATGATTTTTAAATAAATTTTTGATTTCTCTAAGGCTTTGGGGGGGGGGATACATCCCCTCATCTCTACACTGCATACTCCCTGTCTAAGGAAAGGCGGCAGTGGCGTAGCCAGGAATTTTGTTTGGGGGGAGTCCAATACCTGGGGATCATTTTTGAAAAACAGGGAACAAACTAGTAGTAGTGGGTTTTAAACTAATTTTAGCACTTTTCATAATCGAACAAACTTAATTTGTTAAGGTAATGTATTTGGTAAATGCATGATTTTTCAATATTTTGTTTTCTTTTGTGAAGGAAAATGATTGTGCTTTATATTTTGGGGTGGGTCCGGACCCCCCAGACTCCACCCCTGGCTACGCCACTGAAGGGCGGGGATCAGGTTGGTGTGATGAGTTAGAGTGTTGGCTTTCCACCCCGTGGGCTTGGGTTCAAATCCTGGGGGTGGCAGAGAATTTTCAGAGACTGCCCGAACCCTGCTTGAGTGTTACGTGGAGGACATTTCATGTGCAACACTCCGTTCGTAGAATATTATGCCGAACAGGTAGATATGGGAATTGGTTTATATAACCAAACCATAAGGAAATTTAATAAATGATAGTTGTACTTTTGTTTGTGGCACCTTTTTAGGTGGCTTGCAGGGTTTTAACACTAGAAGGACGGCAGGGGTCATTTGACCCATTTTCAGAATTCAAATTTATTTTTCTCTTATTAATATATATTTTTAAATTTTGAAACTTTTTGACTTGTTCATTTTGGTCTATATTTTGATAAATTAGTGAAAATTCAACAATAATGTTTTATTTAAATTTTTATGACGTGTTATACCTAGAAGGACGGCTAGGGGTCATTTGACCCACAACTGGTTTTCGCACTATTTTCTTGCCCGTGGGCACTTTTGTGCCATGTATATCACATAATCAGCAAGACGCAAGTGTGGTAGATGATTTGTTTCATTTTGAATCTGGAAGTACACCGGTTCAATGCCAGTTTCGTCCCAAGGGCCCCTATCTGTATTCGAAAACCTAGGCATAGCAACTTGTTGTGCACAATCTTTCGATATTTTTTGGGCAGCAAAGGGAAATAAAACCTTTTCAATCCTTGATTTGCGTAAATTCATGTAATTATGATATTTTAATTTTGTTTTATTTATTTTTCAATGATTATTGTATTGCCCACACCGGAAAATGGTCACGTATCCCAAGAATTTTTTTCCGTCGTCCAAGATTCAGAGCTCTTAGAGACATTATTTTCAATACCGACTCATCAGGTTTACGAAAAACTTTCATTTTTCTGGCCTGACAGCACTGTCACTTGACCTAGCCCCTTTGCCGTGTGTCCAGCATTAGTGCCGCCTGACCTCGTCAGGGTTTGGGGCGGGTTGACTGCACGCTGCGTCCTGGGGAAAAATCCTGTCTCTTTTTGAGAGAGCGGAGGAATTGGGTGGACTGTAAAATTTTACTGTAAATCCTACCTTTGGAATCCGCACGTAGGTCGGAGAAGAAGCATTACTGCAAGTTCCTGGAAGATACGATTCAGGATACGGTTGGTGGTTGAGTCCCTGCCTTTCGAACGTTAATTAGCGTTACTTCTGAAAATTTTGTCCTTTTGTATGAATTTCTAATGCTCTCCAGCTCTCTATACCTTCAATGCAACTAGAGAAGATTCTACCATAATGCACTTTCGTTTGTAGATTTTTTTGCATGCATATCAGTAGCGAGTTGAGGAAGAAAGTAAGAAGTCGAGAAATATATCAAGAGAAGAGAATCGTCGCGATTAAAATAGCTGTAGGGAATATTGAAGATCAGTCTGGAAGTGAATCGTAAACATCAGTTCAAGGACATTCTGACCAATCCATCAACATCTGCGTGTGATGGAAGCGACGAAGTCCAAGATAGTGAATCCGATGGCGACTTTGGCGTGATAGCAAATGCACAGCTCTATCCAAAAAATGCAGCTGTCCTTTTATGAGGTAAATTCCAAATAAACCAGACAAATTTGGAATCGAGTACTGGGTTTTGACAGATGTGAAATGAAAATACAGCCTAATTGAATTTCCATATTGTGGCAAAGATGATGATTGGCCATCAAATCAAGCGTTGGGGAAATAAATAGTTACTAGAGTGACCGTAACATAGAAAGAATTCTGGAATAAATGTAACTTGTAACAATTATTTTCATTTAAGAATATACAATTATTTTCCATCCATCCAGCTGGCAGGAAGTCATAAAAAAATGGAAAACTTCTCTTGTATGGACGATCCGAAAAAAACAATTTTAAAGTAGGACCCTGTTTCATGCATTTTGACGTATCTGCCACCGTTTAGCCACAAAATGCCTAATTTGAGTCCGCGTCCGCGAAGAAAATATTCCAACGCCCATGCAGCGTCGCGGATACCAGAGCCGCAGGCCGATCCCATCCCCTCCACGCTCGCTTCTCCCCCTCCCACGCCTCTAACACAGCAAAATTCATCCTGCGCATGCTGCTAGGAGGTCGTTTATCTTTCATAATATAAATCAGAAGATGGTAGACGGTAAAAAACGATGCGTAGGGAGACGACTTGTCCCTTATTTGGCGCCTCGTCGGCGTTAAACAAATCGATGCTACCAACTTTTAGAGAAGTGATGAAATAATTTTAGACCTGCGCGCGCAGGAAAGGAGACTACGGTCTTGAAGACGCCTCTCGAGTGGCTATGAAGGTTTGGGAACTTAGGTTATGAACTTCTATTCCGGTATTGTCCGACAGCTGTGACTAAATGGATGAATAAGGGTGAAGGCAGCCGGCGTACCCTCCCCGCTCCCCTCTCGAACGCCCCAGATGCAGCAGAATTTTTACCAAGTGCGTCTTTCTTCGTTAGTCTTACTAATATTTGATTTATCAGCATCATCCAGTGAGGAACAATCACGAAGGAATTATTCAATTACCTGCTTTCCAGTCTGTATTTCTTATGTTATTGTCATTCCTTGTCTTTTGCTGCTGTCAACAAAGTTTTGGTAAATTCTTTCGCGAATCTCTCGTCCGTATGTATAATAAAAGGAATATTGAAATTTAAATTTGAACTTTCATTGATAGATTTTTAAATTCCACAGCGCTAAGCTCGGATATAGAGTCTCTCCGGAGTCTCTCTCCAACATATCATCAGCAGGTAGTACTTTACATCGATATTAAAATCCAGCAATTAAAAAAATCTCGGATTGGTCGCCAAACGCATCCTTGCGGAAACGCATAACGCATAAACGCATCCTTGCGGTCCCTAGATTACCCTCCCAACGTTAGGACCCTCCTCCTAAGGACCGAATTTGCGTTGTTGCAAGTATGTGTTTGGCGGCCGATCCGAGTTTTTTTTAACTGCTGGATTTTAATATCAACTTTAAGGACTACTCGCTGATGACATATTGGAGAGACACCACAGTACCTCCGGCTACATCTGACCTTAGTACTGTGGATTTTCAAAAATCTATTGATGAACTTTCAACTTTGAAGTTAAATATTTCTTTTTATCATAGATACGGACGAGAGATTCGTGAAGAAATTCACCAAAACTTTGTTGACAACAGCGAAAGACGAGGAATGACACTGACATAAGAAATACAGATTGGAAAGCAGGTGATTGAAAAATTCTTTCGTGATTGTTCCTCCACAGACGATACTGAAACATTAAATTAGACTAACGAAGTAAGATGCAGTTGGTGTGAGTTTTGGTGCATTTGGCGCGTGGGAGAAGCTTGCGGGGAGGGGACGCGAGCGGCTTTCGCCCAAAATCCATTTAATCACATCTGTCGGACAAAGGGCAGGAGAGCATATCCGAAGTTAGCACACCTTTATAGCCACTCGAGAGGCCTTTTTATGGACCGTAGGCTCCTTTCCTGCATTCTCGGATCTAAAAATATTTCATCACTTCTCTAAAAGTTGGTAACATCGATTTGTTTAACCCCGACGATGCGCCTAATAAGGGACAAGTCGTCTCACTAAGCTTCCTTTATTACCTTCTACCATCTTCCGATTTATATTATCAAAGATAAACGACCTCCTAGCAGCATAGGCGGGATGAATTTTGCTGTATTGGTGGCGTGGGAGGGGTAGAAGCGAGCGGGGAGGGGAGGGGATCGGCCTGCGGCTCTTGTATCTGCGACGCTGCTTGGGCGTTGGAATATTTTCTTCACGGGCGCGGAGTCAAATTAGGCATTTTGTGGCTAAACAATGTCAGATACGTCAAAATGCACGAAAGTTTTGCCCTAGAAGGGCAGTAACTCGGCAAAATCTATAGGAAATGACCATAAAATACTATATTTTTCGAATTTCGACCTTCCCCCCCTAAATTGCATTTGAGCGAGGGTCAGGGGTTCACTTAGAGGTCTCAAATTTTTCAGGCCTTATTTTTGATCAGTCCCACAACTTTTTTTTCATTGGGCCAGATGGATTTGAAAAAAATCGATTTTTCCGATCCGCCCTATTGTACAATCCAATCGCGATATTTACATGACCTAGTGGTTATGATTAACATTGAAGATATAAACTCCTAAATTGATTGAAAATATTGAATTTATAAAAATAAGACATCCATCTCCGTGCAGTGGATATATTGGCTTTGGTAATCACTTCAACACATCAATTTGTACCGTCACTACAAAGTCATTGCAACATTAATAATAACCACTGAATCAGAGTTTTGTCTTCTCACTAGTAATTACTTCATGCAAAATAAGATTTCACATGAAATAAAATGATCAAAAGCAACATTTTTCTTTTCTAAATAATGAAATGAACAAGTTAATGAGATCGATAGTTCACTCCGAAACATAAATGTTCAGTCACAAAATTTATCACTCATTACAACTACTTAGTTAAGAATAAAATAATTGAAGGCTTCAAATAATTTACGCAGCATTCCCACCTCATTAAAGAATATAATTATGGAAAACAACAAAAATAGTCAACACCTTCCTTGTTTACTATCCATCGCTAGCAATCCCAAGAAAAATACTGATGGGATAGAACAAAAGATTAGCGACATGCGCCACTTGGTTTACGGCGGTTCATATGAATATATTTTGATGGTAGCTAGCTGAAGTCCGAAGTCCCAAGGGTGCGCTTCATGAAGGGCGATTGATGCTTTTACAGATGCTGGTAATGAGCTGGAATGACTTTTCCTTTGTGTGGAAAAATCCTGTGAATTCCTCTGGAAGATATGTACAAGTTCAATGCTTGTTTAAAATTCTCAATAACCCTTGAATGATACCAAATGAGGAGAGAACAAGTTTGATGACCAATTTTCTGTCAAACTTCGGTAGCTTTCTCCGTTAAAACTACACAGGATTAAATGAACACGCCATGACTCTGTGAGGCCACAAGGAGAACCGCTTCACTTTATTCATAGGCAGCAGCACAGTACATAAAAACAAAATACTCACTGAATGCCATTTGAACTGAATATTTGTATTACTAATACCTCCCCTCATTCAGGGATTACTTTAACAAAACTATCTTTCTTAAAATACAAAAGACACAAAGTATGTTCATAAAGACTCAATGGCATGCATAAAACAAATGTCTATGAACAATACAATAAACTGAGTATGATCCACAATACTGAAATTCTCTGCACACCTTTTAACCTAGGCTCCTGAAATGCTCTTTGTCAAAAAATCTGCAGTATAGTCCTCTGATGGTACATACTGGAGAGAAATTTCACCTTTCTTAGCAGCTTCCCCAACATAATTTAATATTACTACAAAATGCTTGCTTCTTTCGTTTACCATATCATTCTTAGAAATATATTCCCCTGGTTGTCACAAAAAAATCTTATAATTCTAAGAGATAAGCCTGTCTTGTTTTACCTCACAAAAGAAAGATTTCATTCACTGAATCTCTCACAAGCATTCATAGACAGCAATATACTCAGCATGAGTGCTTGAAATTGCAACACATTTCTGCTTCCGGCTTTTCCATGATATTGCACCTCCTCCCATGGTAATAACATACCCTGTGATGGATCTAGAATCAGATCTATTCCCGGCCCAGTCCGAATCACAATAGCATGAGAACCTTCCCCCCTTTCTAAAAACAAGTTGGTAATGACATGTTTTATTCAAATATTTCATGACATGTTTCACTCCATTCCAATTCTGTTGGGTTTCCACAGCATTGACTAAACTTACTCACCGTATTTGCTATATCAGGGCGGGTATTAGTACTTAAATACAATAGGCAACCAATAGCACTTTGAAATGTTTCCTTGCAGAAACTTTCACCGTCCCCTTTCAACACAAAATTTGCTCCTACTTGCAATGGGCAAGTACCACCTTTACATTCAGACAAAAAAATCATTTAGTACTGATTTTATAAAGCCCTTCTGACTGATAATTATGGTGTCACCTTTCGGTCTCTGAAACTGAATAGATAAAAGAATTAACAGCACCAAGGTCCTTCACTTGGACAAGTTTTGAAATTTTTTCTTTAAAGATGGAAATTTCTTCCTTCTCACCAGTAATCAAAAAGTCATCTACATATGTACCAACAATGCTTCCTTTCCTTACATAAACACAAGGGTCACTCATACACTTCATAAACCCCAAAGATATCAGAGTTCCACTGAGAAATTCGTACCCATTCTTCCTGGCTGTTTTATCTCACAAAGGCTTTTCTTTAATTTGCAAACATATATGCCTCTATCTATGTCAATACCTTCAGGCATAAATATGTACACAATCTCATCTAGTTTACTACTCAGGTAGGTACCTACAATATCCAAATGTTCAAGCTCCCAGCAGTTTTCCACAGCAATGTAAATTAATATTATTACAGACTTTCTTTCTCGAACTGGACTTGAAGTTTCATGGTAATTGGTACCATACACTTATTTATAGCCTTGCACCACTAACCTGGCTTTAAATTTCATGGTCTTACCTTCACTCCTTTTTCAGGGAAAAAACCCACTTACTCCCGATTACCTTCACCTCTGTTGGCTTTCTTACAATATCCCATGTCCCTTGTTTGTCAATATTCCGAAGTTCTTCTTCAGGGTTCCCACTCTAACTACATTCTAAAATTCACGGTTTTTTCCAGGTTTTCACGGTCTAAATATAATCAAATTCACGGTTTGTACGTATGGCATTTTAGGCAGAAATATTGATCAAGTAACAATCATCGGCCGCAAGTTAACTAAAAATGTAACAAACGCCTCAGATGCCTTGAATGCAAACGCAACAATGACAGTGTTATCTCTAATGACGTCACCTACCGTTAGAAAAATTCATGTCCGGCTAAAAGGATGTGAGTGGGAAAATGGAGAGAGCAGGGTGGCAGGGAAGTGAAGAAGTGCCTGATTTTTTGCCTGGATTAACGTCTTCCGATCGCAGGCTTAAGGTCAATGTGCTGTCATGGCACACACTGACAAATTAATAGTTGCGCTTTCGAATACACATGTGCAGATAAATGCGTGGACATTGCCTGCACGTGAATGACCTTGAAACATGATTGAAATATCGATTTTTTTTTAAACCCGTCCATCGTTGTTCTAAAATCAAGTTTGAGAGATTTTTAAGGTTTTATGACGAAATTCACGGCTATTTCCAGGTTTTTTCACGGTAGAAGAAATTCACGGCTTATTCACGGTTTAGTGGGAACCCTGTTCTTCCACCGCCATTCTACACTCTCGTGCTCGAGGTCCCTGTGTAGCCTCATGAAAGCTGGTTGGGACATCGTGCTCTCCTTGGACATATTGCGTTAGGTTGCAACATTCACATGGTTTCCTTGGCACTCTATTCCGGCACGACCGCCTTGGGACATCATCATGGTACTGCATCTGGGTATCACCTTCCTCCCCTGGCCTGTGATCATCCCTCTCTCTGGTCTAATTCGCACCATTCCCGGGCGCCCACTTACTCCTGATTACCTTCACCCCTGGTGGCTGTGACTCTGCACGCCTTCATGCTTCTCCTCTTATTTCAGGGATACTAACACTACCTACCTTGAGTGGTTACATAATACAAGAAACCCTTAAATAAAGTCACCTTGCCTTGTGAAATTGTTGCCGTACTCCTTCTTCTTATGATGGTCACACCCATATTTTCCAATTTTCCTTCTGACTTCAGATTATCCTGGAGATCAGGAATGTATAACACTTCAGTCAATTTTATTTTCCATCTGCCGCATTCCACGGATATTTTGATGTCTACTGATCCCTTACCTTCTATGTTCAGTGCTTTCCCATCGCCCACTATAACTTCTCCGTGGAATGGTTTCATATCATAAAATAAATCCTTTCTTGAGCTCGTGTGCTCAGAGGCAGCTGAGTCAAGGATCCAGACACCGCTGTTGACGTGGTTTGGATTCTCTGCATCCACAAAACTTTGTACCCTCTTGAAACCACTGAAATTGCTGCTTTCGCTTCTTCCCTGTTGTGCGAGCCTCCTGAGACGGCTGTACAATTACGTCCTAAATGTCCCTCTTTACCACAAGTGACACAAATGTATTTCTTTACCGTATTCTTACTAGGCTTCCGTTTGGCGTCTTCTTCACTGCAATTTACTTTCTTCTTGGTCACCTTCAAAACTCTGTGTTCTTTTTCATTTGTCTCATTCTTCATTCTTTTCTCTTCCAATAATAGTTGCGACTTGACAAACTTAGATGTTATTTCCCTGTCATCAGTCCTGTATACACTTCTGATAAATTCTGCGTATCGTGTACATGGAAGACCCAGAAGGAAAATCGCTGCAATAGCTCTGTCTGGAAGTACAAGTTTCCATCTTTGTGATCGTCTTGTTGTAATTTTGAATCCTTCCCATGTATTCCATCATTGAAATTGTTAGGAAGTATGGCAGAGGAAATGACGACTAGCAAAATCACTATTTAAGGTGTTAACAAGTGTATTTAAGGCTTAATACATAAAACTTGACATGTGGTCAAAGAGACCGATGCCACACGCACACCAGCCATTGGATACAATACGTACAATGTACAAAAGAATGTCTAAATATAGATTTAGGATTCAGCCGCTGTGGCACTGCTCTGTGGCGCCCAATACAAATCACTGGCAGCTGTTGGATTACACCACCACTAAAAAAACAACACACCCACTTAAGCCAATAGCTGCTCAAAAAATAACACAGACAAAGCAATCAAAATCACCATAAATATTACAAATCACCTTGAATTAACACAATCCCATTCCTTGGGTACATTAAACAAGTTTAGGCTTTGGTACGGATTTTACGAGAACATCTGCTATCATTTCCTGAGACGACATATAGTGAAGACAAATTACCTTTTCTTGCACCTTTTCCCTTATAAAATGATGTTTGTTGTTGATATGTTTGGTACGCTTTGGTACACAGGATTACAGTGGAACTTGGTTAGTACGTTCCTCCTTAGTACGTTTTCCTCCTTAGTACGGCGATTTCCCTCGGTCCCGGTACCATCCGAACAAAATACAGGTAAAAGAATTTGGTTAGTACGTTTGAAAAAATTGCGCTTTCCTGGTTAGTACGCTCAATTGCTTGCCGTGACGCAACCCGCAATTCGTTCTCTAGTGTCTTCTTAAGGGTCGCAAACGTCTGAATTCATGATTTAATTTATTATTATTAGCCATTAACATTCTTCCATTCATTCCACATCTCTTTCTTCTACCGTAATTTATCCAAATGCATTTCTGAATTCTTGTGACGTGATGAAAAATAAAATGCGCCCATTTTTCGGGAATGTCTGACTACGAAAAACTACAGCCAATAAGAAGCCCCAATTTTCCCCACCCCGAGCTCCTCACCTTCTGTTGCCTTTGGAGCGCCTGGGAGTGCCCACTGCTGCGCACAAAGTTCGTGAGTGGGCAATTGTTGCTATTGCACGAGTTATCATGATGAAGAAATGAGTCTTAACGGTATTAGACAATTCCCACATTATCTAAAGCAGTACTGCTCCATAAACTCGACGTCGTGCGTATTTACTTGACTACTGTTGCGGGAGCAGACGGTCCTCTGGATCTCCACGCGAAGCTTAGCTTAAAAATACTTGATCTCGGAACGAAAGCAGACGACATTAGACAAGTTTTGAAAGTAAATTTCAACTGTCTAATATAAAATTTTCTTGTAATTACGTCGTAATCTAATAATCTTGCGTGTCATCAGTCGATATATCGATCGATTTTACAATCGAAATGGTATCATTCCAGAAGCGAATGTCTACGGCTGTTGCCGTAATTGAAAGTCAATATAATTTTGCCCAATTTTTATGATGTTTAAAAAAGAGATTTTTAGAAGTTTGTAGCTTGGCTCTTTTTGAGTGATCTTAGCTCTTTTCAGAGAGCTGGAAATCACGAGTCGCTCACTGTGAACATGGCGGACTTTTGTTTACATCTATTGACTCGAGTTGATGTTTTTAATACAATATCTACGACATAAGATACGAGGCAGCTTTGATATTCCAAATGTTTCATCATATAAATATCTGAGCAAATGCGAAAAATTGAAATTAGTGAAGCTGATGGGCATTAATTGTTGTGTAAATAACAACAGAGTTCTCCGAGGTCCGTCAATCGGTAAAGATGTATTCAAGGTATGACAAGGAAAGCTTAATACCTGCTAAAAGTGTCTTTTTCAATGATTTTCGGATTTCAAAAGGTATTGTTTGCTAGTAAGCTCCGCTGCTAAATAAGTGTGAACGCGTATAATAATTCTAAGCTGCTGTATCGTTGATGAAGTTATCATATTTAGCTGCAATCTTTTAAATAATGCTCTGATGAATTGGGGATAAATTAGGATACTTACTTAGCATCATTATACCATTTTTCCGAACTGATGGCGGCTGGGTGGAAAATAGCAAGTAGCCAATCAGAAGCGCTGCCCCTTCCACCTCTCCATTCCCCTCCATCCCCTCCCTTTTTCTCCTCCACTCGCCTCCATCTGGCTGACCGGCGTTGCCTGCCTTGAGAATAACGGTACTTTCGGGGGCGGCGGAAGATTCTCCGACGAACGCTGAGCGATTCGGCTTGGAAACACTGCTACTTGTTAAAGTTGTGAGTACGCCTACCACTCTGATCTACAGACAGAGTAGGCACTTAAATTATATTTCTACCTACTACCTCCACATTTGAAACAGAGGGAGTGCCCCGTATGGGTTTAATGCTGCGCCAATGTTGGTCCAGCATATTGTTAGAAACTAGAAATTTTGTCTACAGGAATATCTGCAAATTTTATTCTCTTGCTGTTTTTAATACACACTTGCACAAGGCTAGTGGCACTCAATATAGCACTACCCGACTTAGAAGCTACCCAGGCTTTAGTTTTGGCTATGCTCCCAACTGCATCAACAGCACCCTTGCTATGATATGATTTAAAAAATTCCATTGCATGGAAATTCCGAATATTTCGGACCGATACGTTACGTTAAACAGGGCGTACATATTTCATTTTAAATAGGCTTGAAGAGCCATCTGAGTAAATTACTCTTCCATGCCGTGTTTTGCCACCATTGTCTCTCCAAGTAGATATTTTAATGCAGAGTCCATATCTTACTTATCTTGATCAATTTTATGACGTGCCAGAGCGTAAGATATTTTTCGAGGGATCCGTTTTGTACCATAATACGTCTGTGATTTTTAAAACTTTTTATGACTCCAGTGAGCTCTGTGAACCTCATACCGGTGCTGACACTAATTTCTGCTCCCGTCTTTGCCATCTTGACCAATCTTGACGTACGAGTATGCCACGTGTTACGATCGCAGATAAAAACAATCATTCCACTAATATGTCCCTTGTTCACAACAAACGTAATGACGCGACGTTCTAACCCTGCGTGCCTTCCAACGACAATGAAGTCGAAGTCAACAATTAACAAACAAAATACAATGATCCACTGTGTAAACAAAGAATTTATCAAAGATAATAATACTGACATAAGATAATTCTAGGAATTTAGTGTGCCAGTCAGGAGCAGTGAAGCGCACGCTCAGAAATTTCTAACTTGAGGGAATTTGAGCGCTACGAAAAATTAAAATGCTTAGTCACTTAGGAACAAAAACTGTGAACATTGGGGAATGTTTTGTAATCAATCCTTCGTCATTTGGATGGACTTGATTTGGATATGAAACGATTTATCTCCATCGATTTCTATGAATGGAACAAAATGTACGTCAATCGTCACTGACTGAAACGAAAACAACGCACTATTGCGTTACATTTCTCTCCGTGAACATGCAACATCTAAGTATCGATTAAATCAGGGGTTCCCAAACTTTTTTGTACCATGCCCACCCGCTACACATATCAGCTTTCCATTTTGCAATACCCTATTTCCACGGTGCCGTACATACCAACTCCTACTTGTACAAGTACTTGTACTCGTACAAGTATGTGCCCACTTGATACGGTGAGTAGGTAGATTTTCTTGTTGACTGTTGAATGCGGTAACGCAGAATGGAAAGATTCAATAATTGTACATATGATGAAAATTAAAACAAGTATTACATGATATACAAATATAATTACTGATACTGCGAGCTCCGCTCTCATCGGCGCGAGGGGCGGCGGTTGTTTGAAACGTGCAGGGGAACGATATTGAGAAATTTATAACGGAAACTTTTTTATCAATAAATTTTTGAAGATTTCTCCATTTTTTTCGAAACTTGAAAACATAAAAATAAACAACAGCAATTGATAGTGCAATAGGAGTGTGATACTTACCGTGATAGATCATATTCATTGTAAGATAAAAAGATCTTTTTATTTTCAATACATCTGCTTACAAAAATGAAGCATCTTCGAAAATGTATTGATAAAAAAAGTTTTCATAATTAATTTCTCGATATCATTCCCCTGCACGTTTCAAACAACGCGGCGTCCCTTGCACCAATGAGAAGGGAGGTTGCACTGCGCGTGCGCGAGAAGTATACGGATATCGCAACCCAGATCGGTACACACACCCGTTGCGTCTGACAGTAACTGCTATGGAGGGGGACGGTTTTGAGAACCTTGAACTCTTGTGTGTTTTGTAGTCTTAAAAACTGTAACCTTCTTTGATAAAGTTTACAACTTCATTGAAACTTTACAAAAACAATTATGAAAACTTAGAAAGACTTTGTTTCAAAGATCTGAGGAAATTATTTTTTTAATTTTTTTATTTATTTCATTTGGGTGTCATGCCCCCCCTGGACTTTCTCCACGCCCCCCAGTTTGGGAACCCCTGGATTAAATGGATATGTAAGGCACAGTGATGATTGAGGAGGATGGTTAACTGAAAAATTTTAATAGAAAAAACGTATCTTAGCTGCGAAACCTGCAGTATTAGAATGACACTCTAAACGGAATCATTTGCACGTATTAAACGAGAGCTCACTTCCATGACGTTTTCATAAAAAATTGTTATAGTATAGGAAGAAACAAGTGCGGAATTCTAAAATTTGGAATATTTACTCCATGTTAGGTCTTTGAACCGTCCATTTATCTCAGTTGAATTCTTGAACCCTAGTACGACAGTCATGTATAAACGCTCATATAGCTTTTTAATATTAAATTTTACCCATTCTTTGATTTTTTAAAGGGCCGAAAGGTATATTTAAATTTTCGAGGTGTAGAATAGTTCATGAATAATGTAGTTACCTTTGCTACGTAGAAAAAATATTTTCCAAACTTTTCTCGTAAGGAAATGTTGGTATTGTTCCTCTTACTTCAACCACAGCAAGGACGAAACTCGCCATTTTGGTAGTGTGCATTACTGGGAAATTGCCCAATGTCCGCGAAAGTTCAGCGTACCTTTCAGTTCTACCTTTTTTGTGCTGATGATTGGCAATTATCACGATAATTGATCGGAATTGCGTGTTTTTTAAACGATACCATAGTGTAAATTTAAAATGCTGAGGATACGGGCCTGGGCCATTCATTGGGTGCAAGGAATAATTTTCATGGAATTTTACAATATATACTGCAATCAAAAAATATATTCTACCCTAAGCCAATAACTTTTTTCCGAATTACATGCTTTGTACTCGGAGATCCCACTGAGCACCACATATTTTTAAATTTGATATTTCTATTATTTTTCTCAGCTCTCAATACTTAAGTGAAACCTCCCTGTTTAACTTCCCGTATTTCCTTCTATAAAGAATAATTGCTACGAGCGGGAAAAAATCCACTTTGAAAGATGTAAGTCGTATTTGGCGAATTGCCGTGAAGAAATTGTAAATGTTGAAAGGTATGAAACACGTTTAAACGAATACTTGAAATTTGGAACACAACAGACAGTAATGCATCATTTATTTTTTAATCTAAAAATTAAATCTTTGCCATTATCATTGAAATGGTTGAGGACAATGGACATATTGACGAAAATGGGTACAATTTAGAGGGTAATTATTATACTAAGAATCCGATATTTCTTTTTATAGTGACATATTCCAAATATAAACACAAAAACACGGTAAGCATATAAGCACGAGGTGAATTGCAATTAAATCTCGCATTACAATTACATGAGGAAATCCTCAATTATATATGAGATTAATTATGGGAAACGCCTATTGGAAAATATGCACTTTCGAGTGGCAATAGAATTTCTGGAACAAAGTCAACCTCATAGAAACTCCGAAATACGGGAGCAGATTCGTTACCCACCATTAGTGTATTCATTATAGACAAAATATTTGCTTTTACATTTCCCAGTTTAGGAGAATGGCAATGGTAGAAATAAACCTTAGTTGAAAAAGGCCAGATTGGTGGCAATGTGATATGCCACGTCACAAGGACCTAGTTTCTATATGAGTAGATACATAGGAGTTTTAAATCGTCTGAGTTTTTAATAATTTCATTTCATGTGAAATCATATTCTGCATGAACTAAAAACTCCTGTGAAGACAAAACTCAGATTCAGTCAATATATCCATTGCACGGAGATGGATGACTTACATGTGCGAGTGACGATACATTTATAGTTAATTTTCCCATGCATTCTCAGTAAGAGTCTTTCTAAAGCAATCTTTGTTGTGAAAAAAGTTATTAGTGCTCCATACGTACAGACCATTGTAGAAATGGATAATCTGATGCACTCTAATGCAATGTAAGGTGTTCATGATATATGTGAATAAATTTCTTCCTAATCCAATGAATGAATGTGTTTATGATCTCATTTCTACTTATGTTTGTACGTCTTTGGCCTTATTTACGCATGTAATTTCAGTATTGAAGTCTGTGTGTTTGATTTGGATTTTGAAAAAAATGTAGTCATTGATATTCCTGAAGTCCGTGGAAGTGGTCAGCATAAAGACAAGAGTAGTACATGACATTCACTCAATTACAGTGGAATCCTGATTTAACGTTTTTCATGGGGGACAAAATTTAAAACACTAAATGAGGACCAGCCATTTTTTTCAGGTTTTAAGGCCGTTTTACACGGAGCACAGAATTGCGCAGGTTAGAGCTGCATTTATTTCTAAAAGGGCGTGGAATTGCGCGAATGCATGAAAGAAATTAGAACAGGGGCTATTTTGCTGTCTCGCATCCACGCATTCTCGCATGTGTTCTTGCAATTCACCGCTTTACACAATGCAATTTTGACTGCGCCTTCGCACGTACGTCAGATTGTGCAATCTCACGTACCATATAAAACAGCCTTTAGGGTCTGTAATGATTGGAATGGCGTTCTATTAATGAGTACATAATATATTTTTAAGTCACTAAAAGGTGCCACACAGTAGAGTAGTCAGTAATGTCGTTTGGGGGATCCAAAACCAGGGGAGTGGGGGAAAATTAAAAAAGGTTAGAAAATTGGAGGGTTTTCAACTGCTTTCAACACATTTTATAATGGGAACAACTCAATTTTTCAACAATTTTGTAAATAAATGAAATTTAAAAATTTTGTTTTCTTTAATGAAGAAGCAACGTAATAGGGTGGTTTCCTATTATTTTTTTATTGCCTAAATCGAAAGATTATTACTCCTGGAGTACGTATTTCACGCTTTTAGATTTTTAAATGACGATATCTATTTTTCGCGATCAAATGAAAAGTGAAAAATTTCAAGCGCGCGAAAACGCGACGCGTAAGTAGGAATGAGGGGAAAAAGTCCGTACGACGCATTTCTGGTTCCCCCTCCCGTCTGGTAGGTGACCTTGATCGAGGCTCTGAGCACTGATAGGACGCAGGATGCTAGCGGGTAGCTGAGTACCTTCCTGTCTGGTAGCGCATGGCTTAAAAAAGGTTTATTAATACCTTATCAATCGAAGAAAACTTTCCGACCTTAGCCAGTTTTAATAGGTGATTATTAAGACATGTTTCCCTGAGCTCTGTGACTCATGCATGCATTGGTAGCCTCTGACGATGCATAACTCCTATCCTCTCGTGTAGAAACTAGGTCCCTGTGACGTCACGTGGAGTGGAATCGCATGGGCGCCAATCTGGCCTTTTTCAAATGAGGATAAAATTTGACCCTTGCCATTCGTCTAAACCGGTATTTCAAAAACCAAATAATTTGTGTATTATGAATACACTAATGGTGGGTAACGAATCGCCATCAATGCCTTTTGTTTTCTTTGATGAAGGAAACTACCCTATTGAGTTTTCATATTTTGGGGGGAGGGGGGGGGGAATTCCAAACCCCACCCCCTTGCTATGCCACTGGTGCCATATGCAGCAAAAATTCATTGATTAAATGTTCTGAGACGGTTTCATTACAATTTTCAGGAAATAGCTTGGAAAATTTGGGAAATAAAATAAAGCAATGAGTGGATTATATTTTAAGAAAATTATAATATACACGAGGTATAGGCACGTTTCTAATTTTAAAATGTAGAAAAAAAAGGCAGGGTCTTATGTACAAATTTAATTGGAATGTTCATGCACAAATTGAGGACCTTTTTAAGCACAACATTGGAAGTAATTACACTATCCTCTCTTAACCCTTATCCGGGCACCACAAATTTCGAAAGCAACCGGGCAAGCAGGGCCCAATGGACCGTCTTTGTTAATTTTTTCTTTTTGTTCAAGTGGGCCAACCGGCTAGCATAGTTATCATTGTTTTTTTCAAATAGTGAAAATTTTTACAAAATCAATGATTTCAAAATATTTTTTAATGTTCATAAATGAAAATTTTGAAATTGGAAATAATTTGAATTTAGAATCAATTAACATAAGAGATAATTGAATATTATTTACTTATGAAACGAGACACTGTACAACATCAACTTATTGTTGTACTAATTGTTTCAGGGAAAAACAAAATTTTATCAACGTGTCCAGGATAGGCTACCCCTCAAAGCTTCTTTCACTTTTGATTTACACGTTTTACGTCACTATGCTCATTGAACATCGATTGCTCACAGTTGTTGCACATTTGTTTTTGTTCACAATGACTTTATTATGGGCATATATATTATCTCATTTTTTGTTATACTATAATTTGATGAATATCTTGCCTCAGAGATTCCTTCATCATAAAGTCCTTAGCCTGGTTCCAAGACAAACCCAAGTTGGATCGTCATTCAATGTGGACTTCAACCAGAATCTCGGATACACATTGAATTAATAGTCTTCTTGAATAATGTTACCAAAATTTCAATTTAGATAAGTATTCATCCACACCACATACGCTGCTACTCTACTCACATCCAAGTCACTCATGAAAAACGCAAAAGGCCAACTATTTCTGCATCTTTTACTCATGAGCGTATTTACCAACTGGTCAAGGAAATCGACTTCACCTTTGATGCAGTTGTAGTGACTGATAATTTCAGGTTTAGCATTGACGTCTTCCATAATTTTATTACGATGCATGATTCATAGAAGAACTACCGGCCAACTTTTCATCTTGGGCAATGACACAAACATACCTTTTTTGGTGAAACCAAACAATGAAGACTGCTGCACATGATCTTGGAGGATTCGAACCAATTATCGCTGACCAGGGTCTTCATAGACTGTAGTCTCCTTTCCTGCATGCGCAGGTCTAAAATTATTTCATGACTTCTCTAAAAGTTGGTAACATCGATTTGTTTAACGCCGACGAGGCGCCAAATAAGGGACAAGTCGTCTCACTACGCATCGTTTTTTACTGTCTACCATCTTCTGATTTATGTTATGAAAGATAAACGACCTCCTAGCAGTATGCGCGGGATGAATTTTGCTGTGTTAGAGGCGTGGGAGGGGGAGAAGCGAGCGTGGAGGGGAAGGGATCGGCCTGCGGCTCTGGTATCCGCGATGCTGCGTGGGCGTTGGAATATTTTCTTCGCGGACTCAAATTAGGCATTTTGTGGCTAAACGGTGGCAGATACGTCAAAATGCATGAAACAGGGTCCCACTTTTAGGTTTGCCTCCCCCGTCGGAGGATTAGCAAAAGTTATAAAATCTGCGATTCTCGATTCTTTTCCGAGTGAAAATTAGATACACAAAAATAAAAAGGATTTGAATGCGATGGTGAATACCGCCCATCATCCCTATGCTACAAGCATAATTCCAACATCCCTTGCTATGTGAGTAAACTCTTCTCGGGATTCCCACCGGGTTAATTTTTCCATAATGGCAAACGTTTCAAGCTCCAACTCGGGGCTCATCATCAGGGATAAATTTCGTTGAATCCCGAGAAGAGTTTACCCACATCATTCGCCGGGAAAGCATCAAATCATATTTCATCCCTTACAGAGGTCTATTTGCTAATTGCACTAAGTTGACTTACAATTAGATTTGCGGCATAAACATTGGGAGGGCAATCTAAGGACCGAATTTGCGTTGTTGCAAGTATGTGTTTGGCGACCGATCCGAGATTTTTTTAAAGTGCTGGATTTTAATATCAACTTTAAGGACTACTCGCTGATGACATATTGGAGAGACACCACAGTACCTCCGGCTACATCTGACCTTAGTACTGTGGATTTTCAAAAATCTATTGATGAACTTTCAAATTTGAAGTTAAATATTTCTTTTTATCATAGATACGGACGAGAGATTCGTGAAGAAATTCACCAAAACTTTGTTGACAACAGCGAAAGACGAGGAATGACACTGACATAAGAAATACAGATTGGAAAGCAGGTGATTGAAAAATTCTTTCGTGATTGTTCCTCCACAGACGATACTGAAACATTAAATTAGACTAACGAAGTAAGATGCAGTTGGTGTCGGTTTTGGTGCATTTGGCGCGTGGGAGAAGCTTGCGGGGAGGGGACGCGAGCGGCTTTCGCCCAAAATCCATTTAATCACATCTGTCGGACAAAGGGCAGGAGAGCATATCCGAAGTTAGCACACCTTTATAGCCACTCGAGAGGCCTTTTGATGGACCGTAGGCTCCTTTCCTGCGTTCTCGGATCTAAAAATATTTCATCACTTCTCTAAAAGTTGGTAACATCGATTTGTTTAACCCCGACGATGCGCCTAATAAGGGACAAGTCGTCTCACTAAGCTTCCTTTATTACCTTCTACCATCTTCCGATTTATATTATCAAAGATAAACGACCTCCTAGCAGCATACGCGGGATGAATTTTGCTGTATTGGAGGCGTGGGAGGGGTAGAAGCGAGCGGGGAGGGGAGGGGATCGGCCTGCGGCTCTTGTATCTGCGATGCTGCTTGGGCGTTGGAATATTTTCTTCACGGGCGCGGAGTCAAATTAGGCATTTTGTGGCTAAACAATGTCAGATACGTCAAAATGCACGAAAGTTTTGTTCTAGAAGGGCAGTAACTCGGCAAAATCTATAGGAAATGACCATAAAATACTATATTTTTCGAATTTCGACCTTCCCCCCCTATATTGCATTTGAGCGAGGGTCAGGGGTTCACCTAGAGGTCTCAAATTTTTCAGGCCTTATTTTTGATCAGTCCCACGACTTTTTTTTCATTGGGCCAGATGGATTTGAAAAAAATCGATTTTTCCGATCCGCCCTATTGTAAAATCCAATCGCGATATTTACATGACCTAGTGGTTATGATTAACATTGAAGATATAAACTCCTAAATTGATTGAAAATATTGAATTTATAAAAATAAGACATCCATCTCCGTGCAGTGGATATATTGGCTTTGGTAATCACTTCAACGCATCAATTTGTACCGTCACTACAAAGTCATTGCAACATTAATAATAACCACTGAATCAGAGTTTTGTCTTCTCACTAGTAATTACTTCATGCAAAATAAGATTTCACATGAAATAAAATGATCAAAAGCAACATTTTTCTTTTCTAAATAATGAAATGAACAAGTTAATGAGATCGATAGTTCACTCCGAAACATAAATGTTCAGTCACAAAATTTATCACTCATTACAACTACTTAGTTAAGAATAAAATAATTGAAGGCTTCAAATAATTTACGCAGCATTCCCACCTCATTAAAGAATATAATTATGGAAAACAACAAAAATAGTCAACACCTTCCTTGTTTACTATCCATCGCTAGCAATCCCAAGAAAAATACTGATGGGATAGAACAAAAGATTAGCGACATGCGCCACTTGGTTTACGGCGGTTCATATGAATATATTTTGATGGTAGCTAGCTGAAGTCCGAAGTCCCAAGGGTGCGCTTCATGAAGGGCGATTGATGCTTTTACAGATGCTGGTAATGAGCTGGAATGACTTTTCCTTTGTGTGGAAAAATCCTGTGAATTCCTCTGGAAGATATGTACAAGTTCAATGCTTGTTTAAAATTCTCAATAACCCTTGAATGATACCAAATGAGGAGAGAACAAGTTTGATGACCAATTTTCTGTCAAACTTCGGTAGCTTTCTCCGTTAAAACTACACAGGATTAAATGAACACGCCATGACTCTGTGAGGCCACAAGGAGAACCGCTTCACTTTATTCATAGGCAGCAGCACAGTACATAAAAACAAAATACTCACTGAATGCCATTTGAACTGAATATTTGTATTACTAATACCTCCCCTCATTCAGGGATTACTTTAACAAAACTATCTTTCTTAAAATACAAAAGACACAAAGTATGTTCATAAAGACTCAATGGCATGCATAAAACAAATGTCTATGAACAATACAATAAACTGAGTATGATCCACAATACTGAAATTCTCTGCACACCTTTTAACCTAGGCTCCTGAAATGCTCTTAGTCAAAAAATCTGCAGTATAGTCCTCTGATGGTACATACTGGAGAGAAATTTCACCTTTCTTAGCAGCTTCCCCAACATAATTTAATATTACTACAAAATGCTTGCTTCTTTCGTTTACCATATCATTCTTAGAATTATATTCCCCTGGTTGTCACAAAAAAATCTTATAATTCTTAGAGATAAGCCTGTCTTGTTTTACCTCACAAAAGAAAGATTTCATTCACTGAATCTCTCACAAGCATTCATAGACAGCAATATACTCAGCATGAGTGCTTGAACTTGCAACACATTTCTGCTTCCGGCTTTTCCATGATATTGCACCTCCTCCCATGGTAATAACATACCCTGTGATGGATCTAGAATCAGATCTATTCCCGGCCCAGTCCGAATCACAATAGCATGAGAACCTTCCCCCCTTTCTAAAAACAAGTTGGTAATGACATGTTTTATTAAAATATTTCATGACATGTTTCACTCCATTCCAATTCTGGACTGTTGGGTTTCCACAGCATTGACTAAACTTACACACCGTATTTGCTATATCAGGGCGGGTATTAGTACTGAAATATAATAGGCTACCAATAGCACTTTGAAATGTTTCCTTGCAGAAACTTTCACCGTCCCCTTTCAACTCAAAATTTGCTCCTACTTGCAATGGGCAAGTACCACCTTTACATTCAGACAAAAAAATCATTTAGTACTGATTTTATAAAGCCCTTCTGACTGATAATTATGGCGTCACCTTTCGGTCTCTGAATAGATAAAAGAATTAACAGCACCAAGGTCCTTCACTTGGACAAGTTTTGAAATTTTTTCTTTAAAGATGGAAATTTCTTCCTTCTCACCAGTAATCAAAAAGTCATCTACATATGTACCAACAATGCTTCCTTTCCTTACATAAACACAAGGGTCACTCATACACTTCATAAACCCCAAAGATATCAGAGTTCCACTGAGAAATTCGTACCCATTTCTTCCTGGCTGTTTTATCCCATAAAGGCTTTTCTTTAATTTGCAAACATATATGCCTCTATCTACGTCAATACCTTCAGGCATAAATATGTACACAATCTCATCTAGTTTACTACTCAGGTAGGTACCTACAATATCCAAATGTTCAAGCTCCCAACAGTTTTCCACAGCAATGTAAATTAATATTATTACAGACTTTCTTTCTCGAACTGGACTTGAAGTTTCATGGTAATTGGTACCATACACTTATTTATAGCCTTGCACCACTAACCTGGCTTTAAATTTCATGGTCTTACCTTCACTCCTTTTTCAGGGAAAAAACCCACTTACTCCCGATTACCTTCACCACTGTTGGCTTTCTTACAATATCCCATGTCCCTTGTTTTTCAATATTCCGAAGTTCTTCTTCAGGGTTCCCACTCTAACTACATTCTAAAATTCACGGATTTTTCCAGGTTTTCACGGTCTAAATATAATCAAATTCACGGTTTGTACGTATTGCATTTTAGGCAGAAATATTGATCAAGTAACAATCATCAGCCGCAAGTTAACTAAAAATGTAACAAACGCCTCAGATACCTTGAATGCAAACACAACAATGACAGTGTTATCTCTAATGACGTCACCTACCGTTAGAAAAATTCAGGTCCGGCTAAAAGGATGTGAGTGGGAAAATGAAGAGAGTAGGGTGGCAGGGAAGTGAAGAAGTGCCTGATTTTTTGCCTGGATTAACGTCTTCCAATCGCAGGCTTAAGGTCAATGTGCTGTCATGGCACACACGGACAAATTAATAGTTGCGCTTTCGAATACACGTGTGCAGATAAATACGTGGACATTGCCTGCACGTGAATGACCTTGAAACATGATTGAAATATCGATTTTTTTTTAAACCCGTCCATCGTTGTTCTAAAATCAAGTTTGAGAGATTTTTAAGGTTTTATGACGAAATTCACGGCTATTTCCAGGTTTTTTCACGGTAGAAGAAATTCACGGCTTATTCACGGTTTAGTGGGAACCCTGTTCTTCCACCGCCATTCTACACTCTCGTGCTCGAGGTCCCTGTGTAGCCTCATGAAAGCTGGTTGGGACATCGTGCTCTCCTTGGACATATTGCGTTAGGTTGCAACATTCACATGGTTTCCTTGGCACTCTATTCCGGCACGACCGCCTTGGGACATCATCATGGTACTGCATCTGGGTATCACCTTCCTCCCCTGGCCTGTGATCATCCCTCTCTCTGGTCTAATTCGCACCATTCCCGGGCGCCCACTTACTCCTGATTACCTTCACCCCTGGTGGCTGTGACTCTGCACGCCTTCATGCTTCTCCTCTTATTTCAGGGATACTAACACTACCTACCTTGAGTGGTTACATAATACAAGAAACCCTTAAATAAAGTCACCTTGCCTTGTGAAATTGTTGCCGTACTCCTTCTTCTTATGATGGTCACACCCATATTTTCCAATTTTCCTTCTGACTTCAGATTATCCTGGAGATCAGGAATGTATAACACTTCAGTCAATTTTATTTTCCATCTGCCGCATTCCACGGATATTTTGATGTCTACTGATCCCTTACCTTCTATGTTCAGTGCTTTCCCATCGCCCACTATAACTTCTCCGTGGAATGGTTTCATATCATAAAATAAATCCTTTCTTGAGCTCGTGTGCTCAGAGGCAGCTGAGTCAACGATCCAGACACCGCTGTTGACGTGGTTTGGATTTCTCTGCATCCACAAAACTTTGTACCCTCTTGAAACCACAGAAATTGCTGCTTTCGCTTCTTCCCTTTTGTGCGAGCCTCCTGAGACGGCTGTACAATTACGTGCTAAATGTCCCTCTTTACCACAAGTGACACAAATGTATTTCTTTACCGTATTCTTACTAGGCTTCCGTTTGGCGTCTTCTTCACTGCAATTTACTTTCTTCTTGGTCACCTTCAAAACTCTGTGTTCTTTTTCATTTGTCTCATTCTTCATTCTTTTCTCTTCCAATAATAGTTGCGACTTGACAAACTTAGATGTTATTTCCCTGTCATCAGTCCTGTATACACTTCAGATAAATTCTGCGTATCGTGTACATGGAAGACCCAGAAGGAAAATCGCTGCAATAGCTCTGTCTGGAAGTACAAGTTTCCATCTTTGCGATCGTCTTGTTGTAATTTTGAATCCTTCCCATGTATTCCATCATTGAAATTGTTAGGAAGTATGGCAGAGGAAATGACGACTAGCAAAATCACTATTTAAGGTGTTAACAAGTGTATTTAAGGCTTAATACATAAAACTTGACATGTGGTCAAAGAGACCGATGCCACACGCACACCAGCCATTGGATACAATACGTACAATGTACAAAAGAATGTCTAAATATAGATTTAGGATTCAGCCGCTGTGGCACTGCTCTGTGGCGCCCAATACAAATCACTGGCAGCTGTTGGATTACACCACCACTAAAAAAACAACACACCCACTTAAGCCAATAGCTGCTCAAAAAATAACACAGACAAAGCAATCAAAATCACCATAAATATTACAAATCACCTTGAATTAACACAATCCCATTCCTTGGGTACATTAAACAAGTTTAGGCTTTGGTACGGATTTTACGAGAACATCTGCTATCATTTCCTGAGACGACATATAGTGAAGACAAATTACCTTTTCTTGCACCTTTTCCCTTATAAAATGATGTTTGTTGTTGATATGTTTGGTACGCTTGTGGTACACAGGATTATTGGCTATTTTCTGAGCAATTTGATTGTCATTATACAAATCAATTTTACCATGCATCATAAGCTTAATCAAATCAAATTCACCTCTGACAAATTCAATGTTAATTGGATCTACATTAGAACCAATCAAGTCACACAAAAGATTTTTTTAATACACAGCCTCTTTTGCAGCTTCTGATAAAGCGACATATTCAGCTTCTGTGGAAGAAGTTGCTACTGTGCTAAATATCTTCTGTCTTCTCTTTGTTGACCATCTCCTTCAGCAAAATTATTTCTTGGAACACATTGTAAGTTGTGCAGACTTCTTCCCATATTTCCTTTGCGGACTCTAAATTAATTATGTCGTCTAGTAAAGAATCGTCCACATATTCAATAATCAAGACACGAGCTTGGTGTTCTAGTTTTAACCGTTGTCGAACTTCATGCTGCAGGTAGGCTGTCTCGTTCTTCACTTCACGTTCAACACCATTTGGATCTACATACACGTACGTTCCAAAACCTTGAACTGCCTCCCAACATCCCTTCTTCATTAGGAGAGCTTCCGTGTGAACGGCTCATACCTCGTAATTATCGGTGTTTAATTTTGGTAGATACTTCTTCTCTCCTGCCATTTCCACACACAAACAAGTACTTGGATTCGACGTTTTTGCATCCCAGGCACAGTCAAAAAAACTTCTTTTCTTAAGCATATATACTTCTCTATCTCCCGTTCTGTTTTTCAGTGATTAAGTCTCATAATCTGTCAAACTGGCATGCTGAGTGCATACGCTTTCTTGGTGATGTTTGAATTATCGCTGAGCCTTGGCCTTGGGTAATATTTCTGCCTACGGATATCAGGACGTGCTTCCCCCTTCATAGCATTCATCATATGGGGATTTGAGGACTGATTTCGTCCAACCCAACCCCACATCCGAGACAGTCGCAAAGCCAAGTCAGCCCCATGCCCAATATGAGTCCCCCTCTTTCTCCAATACCCGAAGCATGCGTCCACCCAACAGCCCATGTGTTCAGAGGAAGGGATGGTAGTTGCATTTCAAAAGGATAAAAATCATCAAGTAACAGCAATGCAATCAATATATATTTAAGAAATATAATAATAAGACATTAGAAAATACAAAATAAAACATTCATTATACACGGTAAAATCAAAACAATGTATTATAAAAAAGTTTTTATAGATTTAAATAATCCGGAACTTCCCCAACCATGGCACAGTACACTTTACCCAATTATCACAAGTACAAACAAAATTCGTCATCATATCATCCCATATGTCCTCATAATAACATTCCTCAAGTAAACTTGGCAGCATCGTACATTCACTTATATCAGAGAAAAAATTTCATCACTGACGTCCGAAACCACATGCTTACTTTGTCATTAACCACGGTTATTAAGTCACTTTTATTGTCAAGCACTTCACCCTTCGAGTCAAGCACAACAGTAGATGCCTGTGAATCTGGAGTCTGTGGAGTGGAATAACTATTGTCTCCATCAGAATATTGACTTGATTCTTCTATTTCCGCTTTGGAGACCAGAATGATGGTAGAAAAATTTTGTCACTTGTTGAAGATCCCCTTTTCTTGGTCGGGGCAGGTTCTTCACAATCCGAATCATCGGATTCTAAAGTAATAACTTCCACCTATAAAGATAAATAGCATTTACCACTTATTACACAACCTATTAAAATGAACAGTAGTGCATGAGATGGAGTAAATAAATAAATAGCTTGAATGCTTACATTTTCGGATGTGGGTTGGGGTGATCTCACCCTTTTTCATCTTAGGGAAAGTCTCAACATAGGTTTCTTTCCATGCACTGTTTTTTTCTCTCCCGACAAACGGTCACAATATTGTGTTACGACCTCTACCTGAAAAGGAGGAAAACAATCAACACAGTAAACTCAATAATTCTCTCCTTACAAAAGCATTTGTTTAGTTTTCAGCGTGAAAAACCGTGGTCACATAAAATATGGCATAATTTTCACCATATAAGTGAATTGTTAGTATACGAATGAAAGTGGCACTGCTAAACGAAGAACAGCACAGAAGTTTTTGGATCAAAGAAGAGGCAGCATTTACATGATAACATGACTATATCCATGCAAAAATCAATGAACGCTTGAATAATTTACAATAGAATGTTGATGGAGGAGTGACCATGCTAATAATGAATATCAATCCACCCAAAAATGAGTCCTGATGGGTCCATTGTGGTATGTGCGAAGAACGCATATCATTTGCTCACGGTATTTGGATGCAGTGAAAGTTTTCAAACAATCCTCACTTGTGGTGCTTTGCACCTCTTGGCTCCTTCGTCACCCAGTGGTAGAGCTTGAAGTCGTAATAGTAATGGGCTGTATAACATTGTCAGCGGAGTGGGAAATTACCTGGAGGAGGAGAGGAAGAGATCTCCACCACTCAGAGAGATGCCAATTCAGGCTGAATGGAGAGAGAGATAACGTGACTAGATCCCACACAGCCATTTTTGACCCCCTAGGTACATTGAAGGAATTAAGATCGGGAGTCAAAGTTTTAATGTTCCTCAATTTTACAATTACTGGTATTAAATTTCTCTGGGAATGCTTGAAATTTTGGAATTAAGATTTACATCATTCATTGATCTATGTACATTTTTGATGCTTTTATAGATGCTGGTAATGAGTGGAAAAGACTTTTCCTTTGAGTGGAGAAATCCTGTGAATTTCTCTGGAAGGTATGTACAAGTTCAATGCTTGTTTAAAATTCTCAATAACCCTTGCATGATGTCAAATGAGGAGAGAACAAATTTCATGAGCAATTTTCTATATAGCACATAAAGTCTCTAGCATAATATCACATAAAGCAGTATGGAAATTTATAATCCGCTTTCCTTTTTTTGTACCAATGGATTATATCCTAGGATTTCATGAGACAGCATTGGATAGGATAATTTATGGACAACATATATCAGAAAATAAATCCTAGCCGTTATCAATGCCTATGTAAATTCTAGGGATGTGTGAGTAGTGCTTTTTGATCTTGAGTCAAGTTTGGTCATTTCTGGATCTGGCAATATGACAATATATGCACCAAATTATTCCCATTTTTCCAATCCCATTAGTAATTTTATATTCTGAATGATTAGCTTGATGTAAAAAAAAGATAATGAGAAATGTTGATGGTAATTGTGTCAAAATCAGGAGATGAATGAAAATTATTGTCTTAAACAGTTCCCTAAGTACAGCTGAAATGCACTAACCTCTAGTAATATGTTGTCAATTTTAATTATAAATGTAACCTAACTGCTAAAAAGAGCCCGAAAAAAAGCATTTGCACCACTGTAATAAAGATTAAATGCATAAATGAATCATGTAATATTTGATCTTTTCAAATTCTCATGAAGAAAAGTCAATTGTTATACATGATTAGGTTGCAGGTTTTCACGTCTCTATGTTACAGTATTACTGCCGGCAGAAAATTGTCTGTTGCTACTTGTATGGCTGGACAAGTACTGTTTTGGTAAAATTGCTATATTAAGAACCATAGAATTTTTATTAAAATATATGTCAATGATTTTAAGGATATGGAATCTTGGAATTGAATTAATTGGACGATGCAAACGAACTATGGACCTTAGTTGTGGCCGTATTGACAAAAAACTTTTTTCTCAAAATCTAACTTTTTTTTAATCAACCAAAGTCACTCTTGTTTTCTTAGTTCAATAAGGAAACAAAAGGTAGAAGAGGATTAAATGAAAATTGAAATTGGACGTAACTACTATTCAAATATGCAAAAAGATGGAACTATTGGTGACGTCAAACAGGGTAAAACTGGCATTGTCCGCTAAAGTCGAAAAGTTACATGTTTCTTCCAAGAAATCTAACCCATTTTAACATAATCTCCCAGAGTTTGCATTAAAACAGTGGGGTGGGGTGTAAAGGTATCGCATAGTGAAGTATGTTCGTCTATCAGGCTCAACTTTGTGGAAGTTGATTATCACAAATGAAAAAAAGACTTCGTTGACTTCCACTGATTTATTTCCTTGGTACGACATGTTTCGATCCGTAGAGGTAATATTTCACCTTAAAATGACCTCTATGGATTGAAACATGTCGTACCGAGAAAATAAATCAGTGGAAGTCAACAAAGTTTGCAGTAAAGTATGAGCTACACAGAGGTTCACTCCGATTATTCCGAATACGCCGCCGGGTCGGAAGATGGCCACCGTGGCTGAAGGAAAGGCTTTTTGGCACCAACGTCAACTACTGACTGTTACGTATACATCAAGCTGAAACTTCAGGGAAGGGCATTAGAACGACTTACCTATTTACTTTGACAGCGATATTATTACATGGGTTTCACGATAGCGCCTCCTTTCGGCAGATTTATGAACTCACTACTCTCGAAAGCTCTGTAACCGAAACTACTCGACTCGACTTTCTTAACATTACTCGAATAACTCGAGTTGAGTAACAACTAATCGACACAAATTTTTGAGTACTCGCACATCCCTATTAAATTCTAATTTCATTGGTCATAACTCATCCCTGTGACGTTATCATCAGAAGTTTGCACACCGTAGAAATTTTGTGGATTCTGTTTTGAAAATGATAAAATGCCGTTGAAAACCCTTCACAAATGCCTGAACATCATTATTAAATTTTTATATGTACCATAAGTGAGATTTTAACAATGAATATGTTTAAGCAATGTATGCATATAAGTATATTATGTAACAAGGCCTAGGCTTTACCACAAGCCATATGTAAGTAATCACAACATACCTCTATGATTGCAATCATATATTAAAAAAGGAACTCAAGGTGTCGCTAAAGCGAAAGGAGGAAATGGGTAAACCACAGACAAAAGAACGAATCGCTCATTACAAAAAAATAATAGAAGGACCTTCAGAAAGTAAAAAATCCTACGGCTGACATTAATGAAAAGCAATAACAGCATTAGTCATTACTACCATTGCCAAGTCGTCCCACAACAAGATATTAAATTATTATATTTAATTTTTTCTTCCTTCATGTAATGTATTTGTTATTGACAACATTCAGTCATAAAGTGAGGGATTTTCTGGAGGAACAGGGTTCATACCAGTCATGGAATGAGTATAACGATTCAGCAGAAGAAACAGTTGAACTGGAACAGGGTCACAGAATTTTTTTCAGTGCGGTTTCAGACGGTGATTCAGCAGTTGGATAGGTTCCACTGTAAATAAATTTGAACATTCGTACTCTTGGGGCTGAAGTGACACCAGAACCTAAAGTGAGAGCAATAATCTTATGCAGTGGAAATCTCCATAGATGAGGAGGATGGAAAAGTGGTATTTGTCAAGACTGTGCTGCTTCACCAGTATGCATAAAACTGCCTATTATTCAGCATAAATCTTTCACATAACTGATGATGAAATTAATATGTAATGATATGAAAAAAATAAATTGTACTGAGAGAAACATAGGTTTACCTAAAACAGGGACAAATAGTCAACTGGCACCACATAAACGTATTATTTACGCTCAGCAAACATGGCAATGGGTCCTTTGAAGTGCAACATTACTATACAATTTTCAAAGTGAAATTTTAGGAATAAACACAGGTTAAAGGAGAACTACTTTCACTGCAATTTTCAGCGCGGAGGATATTTTTTATCGTATAAACATCCATTTTCAGTGGAATTCCCAACTGCTGATGTATCTCTTTTATGACTGAATATTGTTAAAAATACTGCATATCAAAGATTAGCAAGGCTGAAAGCACTTTCATTTGCACTTGATAAAATAGCACTTATCCTAGAGAGGCAGTGAAACCGGTGGCCGATATCAATATGGGGTGCATACGGGTGGTGTAATCGATTGATAAGAGAAATTTTTGACTGAGTTTAATCCCTACACTATTTTAGTCAACGTCCTGACGACGACGATAAACTTGGGATGCCTCAGGGCCTTAAAATTAGTCTTTATACAACTCGAAGACTTGAATTTCACAATTAGAATTAGCACTCACTTTCCATGGAACGAATCAGGAGCATTAATCGAGATGGACCCTCATGTTCTTGTCTTCACTAATACTGGATGCCAATTAGATAACTGTCAGTCATTAGTACCATTTTTTGTTTAAAAAATGGTGGAATCAATGAGATTAGATGCGTTGGTTCTATGATCAAGAGTCACCTGCTATTTCATATTTGTGATGAAAAGAGTCTATAACTTGTACCTGATAAGGGAGAAGGGTGCATTGAATTTAACTGCAAAATTTAAACCCAGCAATCTTGATGGGCCAAGACACATCATATTGATGGGTAACGTTCTGTATTATGCGATGCTTTCCCTAGTAGTTTTTACTTTTGGCAATCACTCGTCTGCATTCCAGAGTGCCATGCAAATGCTCTTTGCTGCTGTTGTCTACATTTTTTTTGTAGACGGGTAATACATGTTATTTCATGTACTGAACAAGTTGTGAAAAAACTGTCTCAGCAACATGAATATTCAGATTATGTAGGTGCTGAATTGATGCTGGCATATGTGCGCATGTGTTGAGGAATCAGGGGGAAAATCTAGTCTGCAAGAAATTGCTCGCAAACCTGCCCTCTGTTTTCCAGCTGATAACTGCACAGAATCGCGCTTACTGACATGTATTCTCTATGAAATGGGCTGTAATTTCCATAATCTGAAATCTATAGTAGGTTATTGCATGATAAAAAACAAGTAGACGTATCAATGTAAAAGGACAGGTACTTTTTTCTGTGTTAATTCATTAATCAAACAAATTCCGTCGATGAGAAGTAATCTTAATGTGCTTGGACTAATGCTTGGAGCATCGAGGATTATCAAAGAATAAGTTCTTCCTGCACAAATTTCCTCATCTTGGGAATGAGACCTTTGGAAAACAAGCAGGCTTTGCATATCAGCAATTCGCTTAACTTCGAGTGGACAGAATATGGCCACAGATAATGCTTTTTGCCATTGATTGGAAATGAACAATTTTATTTGGGACCACAATCTTCTCGACGTGCGCTGGCTAGAAAAGCACTGAGACAAGAGAGGCCATGGATCTTAACCAACATAGATGACGAGCTAAAAGTGACATCATTTTTACATCATTATTTCACAGCGTGTTGCATGTGATAGATCTCCGAAAAAGAGTGTATGAACTCACAAAAAAGACGGAATTTTCATCTCTCATTTTCAACTGACATGTGAAGAAGGGCAGTTGCTGTGGAATTGGAATTTTTTCCCATGCGACGGACACACGGAGCAAGATTTAAAATCAGATGGAGCTGCTAGCTGCGAGGAAAAGTTGCACACCTGGAGAAGAGGGTGATGGAAAATCCATTTGGTGGCACGTTAAACCCGAAATCACATGCATCTAGAAACAAATGTATTTTCTGTTACGATGTGTGTTGAGGGATTCATTTTCCAATGCAGTTCAAAGTTATGGCCACTGCATGGAAGGAATTATTCCAAAATTACCACGGGATAGAGTGTGTGTTCAAAAGTATATGTGAAGATGCCTTTTTTGTATTGAGAAGATGGTGTTGTGAGAGTTGCAATATCTCCTATGAGTGTATGTACTGTCTCAGGTCCAAATGGAAATCTGCACTGACGAAGATAATTGAGAGTAATTTCAGTATGGGTGCAGTAAGCAGTTATGTTGCAGTGAAATATTCATCAGTTCCCATACTTAATACCATAAAACACAAAATAAAAAAATCTATTGCCGAATCAATATCCAAATCCAATAAACATGAATTTTTCGCAGGGAATTTCTGAAGAGGCTATTAAAACTCATTGGAGCATCGTAAAATTGGAATTGATAAACCTGGTAGTTATCACCCCCAGATGGACCGAAATGTCAAAGTTTTGATCTTTGCCAAAAATATCATGACGTGCATAAGAATTGGGTTATTTTCAAAATTCAGGCATTATGTGGCCTGTCGGGCGGAAGATATGTTATGATTGCTGGTAGCATGATCTAATAAATAGTATTGCTTATGAATCATTCATAGTTCATTAAGTGCCCACGTCCCTTGCCATATTTTCTGAGGCATCAAATGGTGCTCAATCATCAATGAGCATATATTCAACATCAAAGGAACACTAATTCACAATCGCAGTAAAATAACTGATGAGCATGAGTGCTGAAAAAGAGCCGTAAGTGATGAAAAGTTGAACTCCATGAAGATTACATTATGTTGTTATCTGCAATTGATTGGCACGCGAACAGTCTGCTCGTTTTCAACTGATGACCGAATGTTGACAGCAAGCATTGATGATTGATTTCAAAGAAGTAATTCAACGAGGCGAAAGAGTGCCGTGAGTACAGCTTCAAGAGGCGAGTAAAAGACATCATGAAGCGGAGACTCGGGAAAAGAACACATTCCAATGTGATGAGTGTTCATTGAATGGCATGCGCCCTGAATAAGACAAGATGATGAATATACCAGTACACAAGTCTGCACGCAATTGGTGACGTATTGATGTACTTCATTCACGTTTTGTGTGCCTTGTAACACAGAATTTAGCTAAGGAGTGAACGAGTTAATTAGCGGAGTAAACTTTAAATCCTCCTCGTGTACAATGAATACACACTTGGGATGCTCAAGTTTGAGTACGTACTTACGTGCTAACATCGTGCGATGCAAATTCTCGATTTTTTTTGGTGAATAATGAGTTACAGAACTTGCTTCGAATGAAGCATGAAAAGGTATCCGGACATATTAATGCAAAAATCAGTGGCACATTATTTCAAAGAGCCTGAACTCACAAATGTCGCACACGATAGCCTTAAAAAATACCACCAAATCGAGGCTAAAAAACATTTTACGCTTGACAACCCTTGCGGTATTTTTCTGGAGGGTTATGATCGATATAATTTCGGCCACCTGAAGATGCTGTGATAAGCGAAACCAGTCGTATTTAATCTGAAAGCTAATCTTTTAAAGTGGGAGTTGTCCATATTTTTTTTCAGATGCGGTAAACCAATATTTGGTTTAAACGTACACTAGGTATAAGCATTCACCTTTATTTCTCTGCTGCAAATAATCCATAATGTCTCCAGGCCTTTCGAAGTTGAATCTCTAAAAAATACCCGTTTATATGAATTCATATAACTAAAAGGTGCCTCTGACGCGATTCATTGATGATCGTGGGAGCCATTTTTGTTTACGATCGTCAAGGAGTTGCAGAAGTGGCGGGGATTCAGGTACGGTTCAAACGCGGTCAATCGCTGGGAATACGATTTATAAAATAACAAGAAGGATCGCAACCTTCATTAGGGGACGTGGAAGGATTGGATAGCCCCTCTTTTTATCCCTTGAGATTTGAAAGGGAAGGTTCGACGCGCGGGGTATTATGCAAAAGGATCATAGAATGTGAGTCCTTAGAAAGGATGCTAGAAGGAATGAGACTTGGGAACGTGTAGTTCACCCCTGAATGTAAAATTTTGCTCCACCTTACCGTGTCCTTACCAAAATTACTCCACGATAATGTTCTCGCAAGGAACTCGTGTGCGAAAATTGAGCGGAGTCGATGTAATGCGTCAAGAGCGCTAAAGGATCGTTTTACCTTCATAACACGACCGAAAGATGTCTAAGAATGTGGTCAAAGGTCCAGATAAAGCAATGTCTTACGAATTCTATATTGAGGTTCATCGTCGTTTTTAGGAAAACTCCTGCACTGATCTTTGGCTTCCAAAAAATGAGATATTCATACAAGATGTGAAGGATTAAAATATGGTCACCAAGATGTAAACGCAGGGGGTGATGAATGGCCGACTTTTGAATTTGAAATTTTAGCATACTTACCTGGCGTAGGGGCTACCGTGATCCTTAAGGCGGTTCCCCCAGGACGAGGCTTGCCCATTGCACTCCGGGCAGGCTGACCCCTGCGATTGCCCCAAATGTGGGTAACTCGGGCGCGTAATTTTTGGTAGTAGGGACTGCGTTCGCGCTGTCCCTCCATAAACATTCCACTGGTAATCGTAACCATTCTGAGTGTGGTTACGAAAAGCTACCACGTTCGACGATCCTCGTCCTCGTGAGTTAATGCTGTGAAGCAGCTTTTCCTCAGTAGGGCTTGGTAGGTTGGAGTTCATTTCGTTCCCTCCATAAACATTAAAACAGTTAATTGTGTTCCACATTCCAATAATGAACAATGGAAGAGCATTGGAGCTTGCACACGCGCCGGCACCGGCAAAATGCCGGTTTGCTGCCGGCCTTTGTCACTGTGGATCGTCGGCGCCGGCTCAAAAACATAGCAATTTATCGTTTGACCGGTAAAAATCGGCATGTGTGTGTAAGCATCGCTAGGATATTCTTCCAAAATCAGTGTGTGCGCGCGCGCGAGGGGCCTTGCTTTGTTGACCGACCGACGCGTCGGTCGCGACGTTGTGAATGATTTTCGGTGTTGAGACTTCTCGGTTTGCACACCGAGTACATGTAACCTGGGGCCGTATTCTGTAACTCCAAACCTGTCCAAACCGATCGGTGCGGCACCGATTCGTCGGGTGCGACGTCACACCGACTCCCGGTAAGAAGTCGTGCGATTCTGTACGAACCCGGTCGGTGCGGCACCGACGAGAGGACGGGAGATCGTCGGTAGCCGTACCGACAGCAAAGAGGTGTCGGTACGGCCACCGACTAGTGGGTTTCATGAATTCCCCGGTGCGCATTGTACGTTTTATTTTGTTTTTACCTCATCACCGAGTAAATAATGAGGTTTTCTCCAATGTTATCTTTTTCTGCCCCTCCGAATACGCCTCTATAATTCACTGTGTCATCATCTATATTAATTACCTTGACAGAAATATAAGATAATGGTTAATAAAAATGAGGTTTGCTAACATATAATGACTTTCTCTCATTTATGTTACCACTTTCACTCGCTTGTAATAGGCTTTATTTCTCTCTATCATCATTTTTTTGCTCCTTTGACATAAAAAAGATATTTTTGATTAAATATGAGTTTTGCCGCAATGTTATCACTTTATATCACTCTGAATAGGCGACTGTTATTTCACTCAATCATCAATTTGGCGTTTCTCTCGGCATAGAAATAAGATCTTTTTATTTAAGTATGAAGTTTGCCACAACGGTATCAGTTTCTTTCATTTGTAACGGGCAACTATATTTCATTTCATCGTCAGCCATTGATTCCCTTGACGATAAAAGAAGATATTTGTTAATAAGTATGAGGTTTACCGCAATATTATCATTTTCTCTCACTTGGAATGCGCAACTTATACATATGTATTTCACCCAATCACAATTTATTTACTTCCTCGTCATTACACTTCTTTTAATTGCACCCAGCTCCATATTTTTATAACAATTTCCTAACTTGTTCCTCTAATATTACATTTGCATTTGAATCCTACGTTCACGTTCCATATTTTCGTCTGCTACGGTGCCAATGGCATAACATTCCGTTGATAACATTTATACGGAACTTACTTAATGACAACTATATTACCAAATCATGAATAAATAGCATTATACGGAACCAATATTTAAAAAAAGAAACTACGATCTCAAGGATAGTTTCAATAATTCATTCCAGCAACAACAATCTCCATCACATACAAACTTTATTGTGATGTTGTAATATTGTTTCCTTCGATTCTGTAGGTACAGCATTACTACCACACATTATATAAGCATTGTCAACAACTTATCCAATATCGTTTATCTTAATCTAGCAATAAGTCGTAATTTCCGCAAATAAAAAGATTGAGAATGACGACAACAAACTGTGCCAATGAGTCTTCACTTGTCTTTACCCTTCTTTCATTGGTGGAGACACGTGAAACTTCGGATATATTCGGATTTTCCCTGTTTGGGAAGGAAGGGGAACCGTACCGACTGGTTTGAAACCGACGACCTTACAGAATCGCTGAAAGTGTCGTCGTCGGTGCGGAATCCGTTGTCGGTACGGTTTGATGTCCAGTCGGTGGGCTTGAAAGGGAAACCGACCGGTGCGGCACCGACGAAATACAGAATACGGCCCCTGGATCGATATATTTGGCCCAGCAGAGTATCTGCTGGGCACAGTCAAAAATTAGTTACAGAGCCATGAATGTTCCCCTCCACGGAAATCTTTAGTAAAAGGCGAAAGATTTATTCGCTTGAAGGGAAACAAGGCTTGATAATAATATGCTAGAATTGGGTCGCAGGGTTTTCTTGCGCGCCACTACATAGTGAGCGCTACGCCGCATCCTAAATAGCATCCATGTGCATGGGATATTGTTCAAGCGCTGCTCCATGTGGTCTTAAAGTAATCTTCAGCATTAAGGGATGCAATGATTTTTATATTTGGTAGATTTTTGGGTGAATATTAGGCTTAGACGTTCCTTGTGTTCAAGGTAAAGTTTTTGTGCCATCTAGCGTCTGGATACGAAGATTGCTGTAGTTGGGTGCTGGAAAATCCGCGCGGCGGCCAGAAATTTGAACGTGCGGATCAATGAAGAGAAAACACGTCGACGTTTCAAGGCTAATGTGGAACAACCTGCTAAAATCAAATGAAAAACAGGGGTAGTGATCACCGGCAGTTGTCGAGAAATGAAGTTTGGAAAGGAAATCCCAGTTCATTGAATAAACATGTCACACACGCACGTGAGAAAATAAAAAAGAAAATTCAGCGCACGGCGAATTCATGAAAAAGTTCGGACGAAAAACCAAGGAGAAACAAATTGCAGTGTCTGTCGTGTTTCTCATGGGTGCGTAGGTTCGCGCCACCGGGAAAACCCAGCACCTATTTTTTTTTAGTAAGAACACCCTGTCATATGGACGAAATGTGTTGAGATGTGCAACTTAAAAGTGTTACTCTAATTGATATTGGTATGCATGCATGGGTAAGGATAACTTTTGATGAAGAACAGTTGTTCGTCAGTATTATTCCTGTGCTGGCATAATGTGTTAAGTCGTTGCCTTCATCTACATACAGTACTATAAGGTCATCATAGGCCAGATCAACACATTCAAGATAAGGAATTTCACTGCCGAAAATTTTTGACGGAATCTAGAACACAGATAGCCCAGAAAATAGTATCTGCCTGTTTCGGAAACATGGTTATGAAACCTTATCAAAATTTGAGTGGCCATTGGATTATTCATTTAGTTCGTGGTGTTCATTTCGTGAGAAGGATTCTTCTGAGTCGCAGGGTTCAATTTGGTTGGAGGATTCATTTAGATAAACCTATTCTTTTTGAACGATTCATTGACGTGCACTAAATCGAAAACCCCACCTTTACGTTACACGCAATTCAAACCGGCGAATCTTCATCGTATGGAGAACTTGGGCACCACTCAGAATGTGACTCGGCCATCCACACCCGTGTAGGGTGCTGAACGATCATCGATGACTAGACATTCCATGCGAGATGGAATGTGCAAGTCGTTCTCACGCTCAGGCCGGGACACTTCGTATCGTCCTCGTGGTGTAAGCGACTCTCAAGTTGTGACAAGAGGGCCTAGATGCATACTACAGAAATGATCCTGTGAAGTATGATCTTAATGATTACGGAGATTTCAGAAGCTACCGTAGCTAAGGTGCGCCAAACAACATTGCGCGAGCTATTCCTACAATATCGCGCTTTCTATTATATTTCAAGGCGATACCTCATTTATAGCCATTAATTTGGTCTTCATTAAGATATGGCCGAAAACTGTTAATGGTTAGCAAGCGTTAACTTCCTCGTCAATCGACACAACGGACATTTCCTCTCGGAGAGCCGGCGCGGGAGGCGCCAAATTTGACCGACCGCGAAGTATAAAATTAGCATAATCAGGTCCAAATGGCCATTGCGCTAGCCTGCCAGGTAAAGAAACGATGGCGAAGACTTACCTATACCAAAAAATTTGTATTCTCGTTCAATAACGTGTATATTTCAGTGAAACTCAAGCGATGCAATTCAGAACGCAGAACACATTATTGCTTTCGAGAGTCGGAAAGTGCGTGTGACTATTGGTCTGCATTATATTCAACCAACATTCATCTTTATACATTGGATAACAGCGACACTATTTTTTTATACCTCAGTTCTGTACACAATTAAATCTGCCTTCTGCCATGCTATCAAGCACATGCTATCAAGCTCTCTTTTTCACCTATTTTTTCACCTTTCACTCTGAGAGACAGGAAATTACAAACCTTTACCAAATCTTTAACTTCCAACATCTTTGACAATTTCTTGGCTAGCCATTCCACCGGTTTTTGATAAAACAGGCTGTACTGATTGCTTCAGCCCAAAATTTCATAGGTAAACCTGACCCTATTAAAAGGCAGCGTGCTAAACAAAGCAATTGTTGATTTAACCGCTCTGATACACCATTTTGTCGAGGTGTAAATGGTTGAGTCAGCCTTCTCTTAATACCTTCCCTTTCAAGAAACAATTCAAACTCTTTGCTAATATATTCACCACCATTATCGGATTGGAAAGCCTTCAACTTACAATTCAACTGTTTTTCAGCGAAATCCTTGAATCTCTGAAAACAACCCAATACTTCGAATTTATTCTTAATTATATTAACCACAGAATACCTACTAAAATCATCTGTAAAGGTTATAGAATACCTGTCTCCACCAATGCTTTAAGGATTAACATAACAAACATCAGGAAAAAAAACAAATCGAGTGGATGTTCTGACGTACCATCCCTTTTACAAAATTGCCTTATTTTCATTTTTCCAATGACACACATATCACATTTTTCATCTTTACCTTTTGGGATATTCGCAGCATCTGGTAGTGACTTAGAATGCCCAAACCTATTATGCCACATCTCACGACACGCAGCTACTCTAGATTTGGCTGCAACCAACTCTTTCTCTGCATTACTTTCACTATCATCATTGGTACCATACCCTGAACATTGGATTTCACACATACCACCATTTGCAATATCTTTCAGGAAAACATCTCCATTATGCATAACATTTAAACAACCCTTTTCCATTACAGCCTTACAACCTTTCTTGTCAAACTGCCTCTACGGCATCAAATTGTCCTGCAAATCAGGTACATACAACGCTCTCTCCAATTTCACCCACCACCCTCCATCCTCATCACTCAATTTTAACTCAGCACTTCCCTTTCCACAAATTTTTAACCCATGCCCATTGGCCACATCAACTATTCCCTTTGTATTACCATCAAAATTGGTGAGAATTGAGGGGTCATGTGCTCACTTGCACCGTAATCCACAAACCACTTCATCTCTTTCTTTTCATTCCCTCTATCTGTCACCATCAAGGCTTTTACTTTGACAGAACTAGATCGCACGAATATTTCTTATCTGTCCCTTGGGAGACCCCTTAACAAAAATATGGCCAAGGTATGATCATTAAACGTCACACCTGCCTTCCCTACCTTCCGACTCAAGTCTATCACTTTCGCCACATATTCCCTCATTGTCATATCATCTCCATTTCTAATTGTAGTTAGTTCCTCCAAAAACTCGATCTGATTATACACGTCGAATTTTTCGTGCATAATCTGTAAAAATTTCCATGCCTTCTTAGCTGTCACGCACACTCCGATATAATCAACGTATCTATCACTCACCGATAAAAGAATGTGATCAAGGCCAGAATGGTTCTTCTTCCTCTGAGCACTATCGAGTCTGGCCTCGGAATCTTCCGTGGAGAAGCCAGGATCGACGGCATCCCAACAACCTTTGTGCATTAGAAATGCCTTGCTTTTTACCGACCAAGCGAAATAATTTTCATCCGTCAGCATAATTCCTTTCTCTAAATACCTATTTTCCTCCACTTTCACTCCAAAAGTTTGTATCACTCCAAGACGACAACCAAAAAAAAGTGCTTCCTCAAAAACACAACTCCCACAAAAGCAACCGATATACACAACTCTCTCAATATTTAATTTCCATCACGCACTTACACAAATAATTACACACCACATTAGCATGGTAAATGAAAGTAATTGAGATCGTGTATCCAACATGTGTAATATGCAGTGCTACAGACTTTTCCTGTGATGGGTCGATGGAAACTTTTTGGCAGCCCATAACTGCTTTACAGTCTTGATTTCACCTATTTCTGCTGTTTTTATTTTATTCACTACTTTAACACCTAATTTGCCGCATGTTTAATAGCTTCTGTGAATATTCATGCTCGTTTGAAGTACATTTTATCTCCTTGATTGCTTTTTCTTATAGTTTTATATCATCTTTACTGACAAGAATTATTATTTCATATCATACTAATTTATTGATATTTCCAGAGCTTCTGAATATTGCGCTATGTTGAAATGTGCGAAGTAATGACAATTATGCTGGCATTTCAATCACTCAGGTTGAGTTTAGGCTTAGACCGTTTGGGCGATAAACATCCACTCACGGTCTACAAAGAGAGACTAAACTGAAACGCCTGTTCGGTCTTAAGTCCTTCAGTATTTAATTTCCCGTGATTCATTATATAAAAATTTCGTGACTTTTTACATCAATACCAATGGGAATTATTGCAGGAAAAAATCATTTTATTTGTCCGGGATTCCAACCTGGAATTCTCATTGGCCGTTCAGGTACGCATTGTTGGATAATCACTCCAAAACTCACAAAATATCGGTTGCGAGGGATAAAATAAACCTCACCATTATAAGTTGTTTCCAGTTGTGCTCTGAAAAACAAAAACGAATCACTTTATTCATTACTAAAACAAAACATTATCAAAACCCTTACACAAATAATTACACACCACATTAGCATAGTAAATAAAAGTAATTGATATCGTATATCCAAATCCTCCCCTCGATCACAATTAATTTACAATACAAAAAAAAGGAACACTTCACTGACGTAAAACAAAAAAAATTAATCAGAAGGCAATTCTCTGAATCCTAATTTGGGAATTACTTCCTTTATCCTTTGCCCAGTTAAAACTTTGGTTAGGATATCAGATAAATTATCCCAAGATGAACAATAAACAAATTCCACTACCTCTTTCAAAAACATACAATCCTTATGTACATGCTTGGTTCTTTCAGATACCATTTCACGTTTTGTCTGACTAATAGCACCAGTATTGTTAGCAAAAATCCTACATGGCTAAGGCAAAAACTTATCTGTTGGATCTCAACAAGCAAACTAGTCAGCTAGATGACTTCCTTGGTTGCCTCTATCATGGCCATTGACTCTGCTTTTACTGTGGACAAAGCTACTCTCCCTTGTTTAGAAGTTTTCCAACTTCAAACACCACCCGCCAGGATTACAACATTACCACTGAAAGATCTTCTATCGATTCTATTGTTGGCCCAATCATACTTCAATAGGTTTATTTTTCTGGGAATAGTGCAATGGCAAGCGCTCGGTATACTTCGGCTGCTATCTGGATAAGCATTGCAATAAATAGCATATGCTATTCCACAGGTCATTATTGCAACGACCCCGTATTCTGAATGACGTGTAGTAATAATTTTGTTCGGAATAGCATCATGCTATTTCTTGCGCGAGCAATTTGGAAGCTCCACCGCTTCCCGTATGAAAAACTTTCTGAACAGTTTTCGCAACCAATGAGGGAGAAGATATTTTATATATTTTTCTGTATTTAACGGAAGATTGCCTTGCAATTACAAATAAATATAACACTTTGAAAATCTCATTTAGGAAATCATCTGTTAGTTGTGGTTGTGATAAATCACAATGGCTTCAGGCAGGTGGGTTAGGTCATAATTTTATGGTTATAATGATGATTTATCGGGCATAAATATAGAATCATTTACCTATATCCGATCAGTCCTTTATCATGAGATAAATGTTATGCGAAATAATAATTGAAAGCTAAATATGTTTGATTTTCTTCGTAATTGTGTTAGGCTTCGAAGTCTGTTTGTTCGTTGCATGTCAAAATAAATATGTATCAACTTTTATTGGTTTGCTCGTGACGATATAGCTTTACTGTGTGAACTAGAAGCTTTCGTTTCTAATACTAGCTTTATATTATATGACTCCCTAATTTCAGTATTCATTCTCTGTTTAGGAAATGAAGTAGGTGGCAAGGTCACAGCTGTGCTCTCATGTATTATGATGGAATAGTATCGATATTTCAGCTGCAGATTTGGAAAAAGCAGAGGGAGGTGATGGTGAATTTGAGGATGGATGGAACAGCTGTGAAAAAGTGAATCTAACAATAGTGAATCATGTGGAAGTGCTGTTGTGTCACTTATTATTGTTTTCGTATCAGCTGATTTTAATATGCTCACTGAAATTTTTGATAGACCCTGAACTGTGCCGATATACTGAAACTTAATCGTGTGAATAACTTACTTGCCTATAGAGGAAATAATTTGTATTGAATTACGCATGATATATATTGCATTAATGATGTATGTACATGGATATTCCATTAAACGTTTGTGGTGAATCATATTTGTTCAGAAACTTTATTGGTGCTCGGAGAAATCCTTTGTTTTCAAGCAAGCAATTAAAGTTGACTGCCCGTGTTATAATTTAGTAAATTTTAAGTTTTAATTGTGTACTTGCCTATAGAGGAAGCAATTTCTATTGAATTCAAAATGATACATACTGCATTAATGATGTAGGTACATGGATGTATTTTGATGTTAAATCATCTCTGAACAATTCGCCGACTGAGGAGCATGGTTGCAGTGCAATCCACAATTCCAGGACTGCTTAATGCATTATTGTATGCTGGAATTGGCAACTTCACCTTGGGTAAATAAATAAATTAAAGCCAGGTTAGTGGCGCAAGGCTATAAATAAGTGTATGGTACCAATTACCATGAAACTTCAAGTCCGGTTCGAGAAAGAAAGTCTGTAATAATATTAATTTACATTGCTGTGGAAAACTGTTGGGAGCTTGAACATTTGGATATTGTAGGTACCTACCTGAGTAGTAAACTAGATGAGATTGTGTACATATTTATGCCTGAAGGTATTGACGTAGATAGAGGCATATATGTTTGTAAATTAAAGAAAAGCCTTTGTGGATTAAAACAGCCAGGAAGAAATGGGTACGAATTTCTCAGTGGAACTCTGATATCTTTAGGGTTTATGAAGTGTATGAGTGACCCTTATGTTTATGTAAGGAAAGGAAGCATTGTTTGTACACATGTAGATGACTTTTTGATTACTGGTGAGAAGGAAGAAATTTCCATCTTTAAAGAAAAAATTTCAAAACTTGTCCAAGTGAAGGACCTTGGTGCTGTTAATTCTTTTATCTATTCAGAGACCGAAAGGTGACGCCATAATTATCAGTCAGAAGGGCTTTATAAAATCAGTACTAAATGATTTTTATGTCTGAATGTAAAGGTGGTACTTGCCCACTGCAAGTAGGGGCAAATTTTGAGTTGAAAGGGGACGGTGAAAGTTTCTGCAAGGAAACATTTCAAAGTGCTAGCCTATTGTATTTCAGTACTAATACCCGCCCTCAAATAGCAAATACGGTGTGTAAGTTTAGTCAATGCTGTGGAAACCAACAGAATTGGAATGGAGTGAATAAACAAATTCCACATCATCTTTCAAAAACATGACCTAGTGGTTATGATTAACATTCAAGATATAAACTCCTAAATAAATATTGAATAGATAAAAATAAGACATCCATCTCAGTGCAGTGGATATATTGGCATTGGTAATCACTTCAACACATCAATTTGTACCGTCACTACAAAGTCACTCGCAACATCAATAATAGCCACTGAATCAGAGTTTTGTCTTCTCACTAGTAATTACTTCATGCAAAATAAGATTTCAAGAGAAATAAAATTATCAAGCGTATGCGACACAGCATATGCGTCCTTGCTATTCCGTCCCTATACGGTGCTTTAATCGTAGGCATTTAAACCACCCAGGGTGTTTTAATTTAGAGGCACTTCAGATTTTGTGCAGACATGAAGTAAAATATTTTTTTGAATCTTATCACTATGCAAAAAAAATCCAAAAAAAATATATTATATAAACAATTGTTTAAATTTTATAATTATGAATACGTACGGTATATGTCTGAATATAGTCCCCCCTTTTTTTCCAAAAATGCCCATGGTAAAAGTGAAGGGGGGGACTATATTCAAATGCATTTTTTTAACTTTTCCGGAAACTGAAGCCTCAAAATTAGGGGGGGGGGACTATATTCAGAGGGGGACTATATTCGTATTAATACGGTGCTTACAATTTTCAGACCCATTAACTTTTTCCTGCTCCTCTTACCCGATGGTTAATAGTTGACCTGTGTGTGATACTGCTCAAAACAGGGTTCTAAGCAGAGTGTAGGGTGTTCCTGGGCAGTTTTTGCATCTATATCTTGTCTCTTTTCTCTTTCCGTTTTTTGTGCACACAACACACTTTCTTCTTCCAACCTTAAATGTCTCAGTTTTCGGGTTTCGTTGAACAAAATGCTGCCCGGTGGAACGTACATTCCGTATCAATATCAGAGGGCCGTCCTTTGCGCTGTTCTAAATTCTGTCCGTGATACTTAGCAATTATTTTGTTCACTAAGCTCATTCTGAATGCTAGGTGATCTTTGTTATTACCAGCCTTACGGTATAAAATGTACGCGTTTAACACAGCGGTATTAACTAAGTGATTGAATAATTTCTTGTACCACACTTTTGTCCTTTTTCTTTCCAGCAGGAACGATTCTAAAAGTTGATCTTTTAAATCTACATCGCCCATATATTTATTATATTCTGTTACACACATAGGTTTGTTTACACATTCTAGCCCGCCCTTTCGACTTACGGGTTGCATTTGGTCTGAATGCTTTGTAGTCAGCAATGCAACATCGCGTTTATCCTTCCACTTCAAAGCAACCAATTTCCCACACTTTGCACTAACAACTTCTCCTTTCTTTAGTTTCTTTTTGAGGTTTACTGGCATACCTTTACGCGTGATTTTCACGGTTCCAACAGCATCTGTTGTCCTCTGAACTAACCTATGGAAAAGATCGGGACTACTGTAAAAATTGTCCATATAAACTCATCTACCAGAGTCTAATAGTTTCTCACACAAACTTAGAACAACTTTAGTTGATAAAAGATCTGTGTCCTTTGTGATTTCACAGCCCAATTTTGTCCCTGACCCACAGTAAATAATAAAATTCCATAAATACCCTGTGGAGTCACAAAGTTCAAACAATTTTATCCCAAACCGGGAAGCTTTCATGGGAATATACTGTTTCTATGACAGTCTACCTTTCCACAACAACAAAGACTCATCTACACTGATTTCCTTGCCGGGTATATACACTTTTTGGAACTTATTTTTCCAATATTCACTAATTGGTAAAATTTTATACAGTTTTGGATCCTTTTTTACAAATTCCTCATCGGTATTATCTACAAAATGGAGAAATTTGGTGAGCTATGAAAATCTTTGCTCACTCATTACATTTGGAAAAAATGGAGTCTCTAATAAATGCTTTCTGCTAAAATACATTCTGAGGCTTGGTTTCTGAATTATTCCCATCAACATCAGCAAACCTAAATACATACACCCTTATTTCCCCCAGAGTTGTGGGGACCCACTTTTGGAAGCGCGATTTTTTTTGCTTAGTAATTTTCTCTTTCTCACGAGCAAGAAACTGTGCTGCGTAGCGGTTTGTCTCAGTCACTATAATTGAAATTATTTCATCATCAAAAAATAACTCAAAGTATGCCAAGGGATCATCTATACACGGAATGGGCAATATTTGTTTTTCCCACTAATTCACACGCAAAAGGTTGAGGAGGGTCAGCACTGTCGATCTCTTGCCAATTATTTTCTTGACGATTCACAGAAAAATGAGAAGGTCCTTCGCTCTCTTCGGAACTGGAATCCAGAGAGTATCCAATTGAAATTTCCGAAGTAGTATCTGAGCATCCTGCGCTCTCTTCTTCCAAAGCGTCAAGCACTTGCTCATCGCACAACTCACGCGAGCTAGAAGCCATGGTCAACTTAAGAGGGGTACAGATATGGAGTGGATTCAAGGCCGAAAAAAAAATATAAAAAATCACCAAAGCAAGCGTAGGGATGAAAACACCCCAACCCTTAGCCTCAAACATCGTAAATAAGATACCAAGATGCGGGGATGCTGGCCGGTCTTCGAGGCTCCGTGAGGCGTTGAGTTACAATGCCTGGACGGACCATGCCTTCACTATCATTGCCTCGATGAAAGAGAAAGGAAACGATGAGGCAGAGAAGCAGATGATAATGAACCAGAGACGAAAGCATTCAGCATCCCCACACGTCACACACAATCGCTAAGAAAGAACATAACCAGAGCTTGATTGTAAGGATATCTTTCATTAGCATCCACCAGACGCTGACCCTAGAGGAAGCGTTTCTTTCCTGACATCAGCTAGAAAAAAATATTCTAAAAAATACGAGAACGCAAACACAGACCACACAGGGGCACAGAACGATTGCAGGCAGATGTGTCTCACATATATACTCACTAAAAGTACATATATGGAAGCTTAAGAGATAGGAATACCTAATGAAACATTCAGATGCATAGGGTGCGTCGCGCACGCTTGAGGCATGGCAATCGGACGACACAAACGCTGTGTCGCACACGCTGAGAGAACGACCACGGGCATTTAAAGTCACGCTTGAGGGGTTAATAGGCGGCAGCACAGTACATAAAAACAAAATACTCACTGAATGCCATTTTAACTGAATATTTGTATTACTAATACCTCCCCTCATTCAGGGATTACTTTAAAAAAACTATCTTTCTTAAAATACAAAAGACACAAAGTATGTTCATAAAGACTCAATGGCATGCATAACACATATGTCTATGAACAATACAATAAACTGAGTATGATCCACAACACCGACATTCTCTGCACACCTTTTAACCTAGGCTCCTGAAAGGCTCTTAGTCAAAAAATCTGCAGTATAGTCCTCTGATGGTACATACTGGAGAGAAATTTCACCTTTCTTAACAGCTTCCCCAACATAATTTAATATTACTACAAAATGCTTGCTTCTTTCGTTTACCATATCATTCTTAGAAATATATATAGTCCCCTGGTTGTCACAAAAAAATCTTATAAATCTTAGAGATAAGCCTGTCTTGTTTTACCTCACAAAAGAAAGATTTCATTCACTGAATCTCACACAAGCATTCATAGACAGCAATATACTCAGCATGAGTGCTTGAACTTGCAACACATTTCTGCTTCCGGCTTTTCCATGATATTGCACCTCCTCCCATGGTAATAACATACCCTGAGATGGATCTAGAATAAGATCTATTCCCGGCCCAGTCCGAATCACAATAGCATGAGAACCTTCCCCCCTTTCTAAAACAAGTTTGTAATGACGTTTTATTCTAATATTTCATGACATGTTTCACTCCATTCCAATTCTGTTGGTTTCCACAGCATTGACTAAACTTACACACCGTATTTGCTATTTGAGGGCGGGTATTAGTACTGAAATACAATAGGCTAGCACTTTGAAATGTTTCCTTGCAGAAACTTTCACCGTCCCCTTTCAACTCAAAATTTGCCCCTACTTGCAGTGGGCAAGTACCACCTTTACATTCAGACATAAAAATCATTTAGTACTGATTTTATAAAGCCCTTCTGACTGATAATTATGGCGTCACCTTTCGGTCTCTGAATAGATAAAAGAATTAACAGCACCAAGGTCCTTCACTTGGACAAGTTTTGAAATTTTTTCTTTAAAGATGGAAATTTCTTCCTTCTCACCAGTAATCAAAAAGTCATCTACATGTGTACAAACAATGCTTCCTTTCCTTACATAAACATAAGGGTCACTCATACACTTCATAAACCCTAAAGATATCAGAGTTCCACTGAGAAATTCGTACCCATTTCTTCCTGGCTGTTTTAATCCACAAAGGCTTTTCTTTAATTTACAAACATATATGCCTCTATCTACGTCAATACCTTCAGGCATAAATATGTACACAATCTCATCTAGTTTACTACTCAGGTAGGTACCTACCCACACAGCACACGGACACCTTTCGGACATCCGGTGATTGTCCGCCAAGTGGCCTATGGACATCCTACGGACAGCCGAATTCATACAAAATGATGTCCGCTGCAAGTCCGCATGTCAGTAAAAAAGGTGGCCTATGGACGACCTGAAATTGTCCGCTCTGGACACCTTCAGGACACGTTTAGGTTAGGATTGCATTTTGTTCGATACTAATAAATAATAGGTCCAGACAAGAATTTAAATAAATAAGGCATCAATTTCATGCACAATATTTATTTGGCTTCTTAAAACAGTACAATGCCAGAAACTACATACGATTTATTTAACTTTCTTCTTCCCCTGTAACCTCTCCTTGGCGTGCCTTAGCCAGCTTTGGATGGCAACCTCCACATCCTTTTCAGGGGCTGTCTTGCTCTCCTGCACTGCTCCTGTAATAATGAAGTATATAAACATTTCATTGTAGCAAGAAATTGTATCTTGTACGTAACAAGCAGATTACATAAGACAGGACGCTACAGTCTTATTAGTCACATGTTTAACATTCTTAAGGTTTCAAAATTAGGAAACCTGTCCATTACAGGCTGAATACATTTTACAAACTTTTCTTCGACTTTTTCTTGTTCTTAAATAAGAAAAGATTTTGAGTAAAATTATTAATGTGTTAGTAATGTATATATTATGATTAAGAACATTTTTCATAGAACAATTGTTGAACTAGATTTTAATCCCAAATATGAGAAGACTGTTGCCTGTTAGACCCTGGTGCACCATCTAGAAAAAAATTCTTTGATCCATCCTTGCCAGACAGCTTAGTAGAGGTCTCGAAAAAGATATTGGAAAAAGCATTCAAATGGAGGATAATATTTCTGAACAATTGGTCTCCCCTTGAAGATTATGACTACACTAGAGTGAATTGTGGAGGTGAAGAAAAGTGTTACATAAGCTGGAGCTAAGGAAGACTAATGCAGAAGAGCTGAATATGATATAGGAGTAAAGGAAACTAGAAAATTTAAAGGAGGAAGTTTAAGTGAACTAGATCTCTTGGGATTAGTGTGAAAACAGCCACACTGATTTGGCACACAAACCACTTAGCTGCATTGGCCGAGATGCAACTTAAAAAAATAGAAAACTAGCAAAAACTTGCTGTAGTGAAGGCCATTCCATGATTTAGATCTCCAAATTCTTCCAATCTTAATAATTAAAATAGATCTTCTAATGTAGTCTGGTATCAAGGCAAAAGTGACAACCTAGCTCACTGGCAATATTCACATTTCGACAGAGACATAACAGGGGAATAGCAGCTAAGGCCTGCTGTGAGCTACTGAAATTTCTATAGCTCCTACAAAAACACCTACTTCAAAACATCTTAGTTAGCTAGAGCTACTAGAAAATAGTAGCTTCTGTAGTACTGTGCAACTACCATCCCTGTTGAATAAGTTATCCCATTCTTAAGTTCTACAGGTGCTATACATCGAACTTTTATAGAGCATGAGATCCTTTTCAACCACGTTTTTGGTAATTATACCTCCCATATGCAGAACAAAAATTGTTTTCAAATGTTTGAATTACTTGGTAGTGGAATCTGCATCTGAAAATAATACATAACAATACTATTTTCTCTACCTTTAGCATGGAAGGGTGAACCTTGTATTACAAGATGTTTAATAATTATTTAAATTTACTTTATATGAGCTCCCTTTACAGGAGCAACTTGCCAAAAAAGTATCCAGGCCAAAATTATTCCTCCTTGCTCAAACCTATATAATAATCAAACGAATACTTACACCTCTCTCACATGCCTCGCTTTAGCATGTTCCAGCCAACTCTTCACTGTAACTTCCACACTAGAATTGGTGGCTGTATCGTCCTGGTTAAATGCAACATCTGTAAAGAATGAAGACAAATAAGTATACAGACAATTATAAGAAGAGAGACATACAAACTTATAAATAGAGATAGGAAATAAATAAAAATACAGATGAACTATTTTTATTCAACTCCACTACATGAAAGCTATAGTCAGTAAATGCCTCCAGGTAAATATATCAGGTTCACGATACTCTACACCAAAATGTGTACCGATGGCTGTACGAAAAGATGCACAAGTTCTATTTTCTGGGTATAAGATTTCATGCAGCAGTTTGAGCAAATAAATGAACCATGAAACATAGCCTTAAGGTTTGTTTACACAATATATCACTTACAATTAGACCTTGTTTAGATTCATCCCGAGTTTCTTACAGTCGTCCTATAGTTTCCACTAAATTAAATGCATGGATGACTAATAGCACAGTTACTTAGTTTGTAGTTAAATTAGTTTATATTTTATTAGGTTAGCAAAGTGTAAAAAGGCTAAACATTGGTGGTTATCCTATCATAACATTATTGTTCTTTTTCGATGCGTGCGTAACTATACATATCGAAAGAAATCACACGGTGTAGTCCGATTTCAAAGAATTAATAATTTACGTGAAACCTATTAATCATACATGCGTGTTGCAAAATCCCCCGGTTACACGTAAGTACAATTCCTAGTTATATTTATTGCCAAGAACCCTACTTGATTTGATTTAGGAACGGAACCAAACGGACCGTCGGGACTTCCAACAAATTCAGCCGTAGCCTACGCTATCAAAACAACAGGTTCTATTTTATGCGCTAGCACTTACATTATTTCCTATAAGTTCTCGCGTACAGAGACTATAGTACAAGAACTTCCACTTTAAATTATATCATGTAAACAAGGAACAAAAGCGAAAATTTCACCATGAACAACGGAAAAAGACGCTACCTTTAGTTGCCAAGTAACGGTTTTACCAAGACGGTAATGTTGTTCCAAGCAGAGCCATATTTTTCCTCGAGATGTTACAGGCTGAGTTATAAGAAATATAAGGAGCATGCGGAAACACTATACTGCCGCCAGTGAACGCCAAGAAAAAATTATTTAGAAGTCACATCAAACTTACTTGCAGCAGCATCTTTGTAACCGCCAAACCACCATGCTGTCTCCGGTGTTCCGTTCCGGTTCCTCTGTTGGAAAGGAGGAACGGAGGAATGTGGAGAACCATGGTAGAACACCTGAATCGCGGAGTAGCGGTAGATTCAAAATTCGTTCGCCACCAAAAAAACTAGAATTTCGATATAAAGTAAAGGTACGGCAGTACTTACCTTCTATCTTCTACTACTTCTTCTACTTGCCTATCCTTAAATTGGACAATTACAATTTCTAATCTGGGAATGAGGCCATCGATGCCGTGATAATTTTAGGAGAATTCTTACCATTAAAAATTAAAATGAATTTAAAGCGTTATGTTTCATTAAAATACTTTCCAATCAATCGCCTCTGAGATTTTTTAATCCCTAGAGAGTAAATATTAATTAATCAATAAGTTGAAAGAGTTCATTTAACCTGTAGGAATGGAATGTCCCCGAGACGGCTACGCGACGTCCGCAGGACATTGGTACATAATATAAAATTTCAGTAAAAATCGATAAATTCCATTATTCCTGTTGTTAATTTTTGTAAAAGTTGCTAAATTTGTTTAAATTTAAGTAATTTTTATAATCATGAAAAGTACGGGTTTATTGTTCATCCAACGCTTCTCAACCGTACAACATGCGGAAATTTTTAATTTTTTGAAAGTTTCTAAAATTGTTGCTAAATTTATTTAAACTTTAAAAATTGTTATAACTAATGTAGAGAGTCATAAGTTCGTTCAATTGTTGTTGTTTAACCCGTGAGGCATGTAGAAATTTTTAACGCTCGTAAATGTTACTTAAATTGTTGCTAACTTTGTTTAAACTTAATTAATTGTTATAAACAATATAAAACTTAAAAATAGCGTACATTTGTTGTTCTTAAACTATAGAAGCGGTAAAAATGTCAATTTTTTTTTGTTAAATAGTTTATAATTTCCTCCGAGTCCACACTCCAACAAGAGGATTACATTTGGTTACCTAAAATAATCCTCAAAATATCTCTTCCTCCACGAAAAATTTCCTCTTCCTCGATCGGGAGGAAGTATTCTGGCTTCAGAAACGAGAGAGAGTTTTTTTTCTTTCTCCCTTCTCCTATACTCCCTACTCGGAGGAGGATCACGAGACTTTCTCTCGGAGTTCCTCCTTGAGGAGGTGAGTGTTTTAAGAGGAAACCAAAACTCCCAAACCCTGCGTAATGGGACACTAGCTGGACGTCCGCTGGACATCCGAGATAGGACAGTGTGCGGACGAATGGCCAGGACAGCCGGCGGATGTCCTCTGGCTGTCCTGAAAATCCGCGGACACTGAGAGGACGCGACGGACGCGCAGCGGACGTCCTCTGGCAACGATGTGCTGTGTGGGTACAATATCCAAATGTTCAAGCTCCCAACAGTTTTCCACAGCAATGTAAATTAATATTATTACAGACTTTCTTTCTCGAACCGGACTTGAAGTTTCATGGTAATTGGTACCATACACTTATTTATAGCCTTGCGCCACTAACCTGGCTTTAATTTATTTATTTACCCAAGGTGAAGTTGCCAATTCCAGCATACAATAATGCATTAAGCAGTCCTGGAATTGTGGATTGCACTGCAACCATGCTCCTCAGTCGGCGAATTGTTCAGAGATGATTTAACATCAAAATACATCCATGTACCTACATCATTAATGCAGTATGTATCATTTTGAATTCAATAGAAATTGCTTCCTCTATAGGCAAGTACACAATTAAAACTTAAAATTTACTAAATTATAACACGGGCAGTCAACTTTAATTGCTTGCTTGAAAACAAAGGATTTCTCCGAGCACCAATAAAGTTTCTGAACAAATATGATTCACCACAAACGTTTAATGGAATATCCATGTACATACATCATTAATGCAATATATATCATGCGGAATTCAATACAAATTATTTCCTCTATAGGCAAGTAAGTTATTCACACGATTAAGTTTCAGTATATCGGCACAGTTCAGGGTCTATCAAAAATTTCAGTGAGCATATTAAAATCAGCTGATACGAAAACAATAATAAGTGACACAACAGCACTTCCACATGATTCACTATTGTTAGATTCACTTTTTCACAGCTGTTCCATCCATCCTCAAATTCACCATCACCTCCCTCTGCTTTTTCCAAATCTGCAGCTGAAATATCGATACTATTCCATCATAATACATGAGAGCACAGCTGTGACCTTGCCACCTACTTCATTTCCTAAACAGAGAATGAATACTGAAATTAGGGAGTCATATAATATAAAGCTAGTATTAGAAACGAAAGCTTCTAGTTCACACAGTAAAGCTATATCGTCACGAGCAAACCAATAAAAGTTGATACATATTTATTTTGACATGCAACGAACAAACAGACTTCGAAGCCTAACACAATTACGAAGAAAATCAAACATATTTAGCTTTCAATTATTATTTCGCATAACATTTATCTCATGATAAAGGACTGATCGGATATAGGTAAATGATTCTATATTTATGCCCGATAAATCATCATTATAACCATAAAATTATGACCTAACCCACCTGCCTGAAGCCATTGTGATTTATCACAACCACAACTAACAGATGATTTCCTAAATGAGATTTTCAAAGTGTTATATTTATTTGTAATTGCAAGGCAATCTTCCGTTAAATACAGAAAAATATATAAAATATCTTCTCCCTCATTGGTTGCGAAAACTGTTCAGAAAGTTTTTCATACGGGAAGCGGTGGAGCTTCCAAATTGCTCGCGCAAGAAATAGCATGATGCTATTCCGAACAAAATTATTACTACACGTCATTCAGAATACGGGGTCGTTGCAATAATGACCTGTGGAATAGCATATGCTATTTATTGCAATGCTTATCCAGATAGCAGCCGAAGTATACCGAGCGCTTGCCATTGCACTATTCCCAGAAAAATAAACCTATTGAAGTATGATTGGGCCAACAATAGAATCGATAGAAGATCTTTCAGTGGTAATGTTGTAATCCTGGCGGGTGGTGTTTGAAGTTGGAAAACTTCTAAACAAGGGAGAGTAGCTTTGTCCACAGTAAAAGCAGAGTCAATGGCCATGATAGAGGCAACCAAGGAAGTCATCTAGCTGACTAGTTTGCTTGTTGAGATCCAACAGATAAGTTTTTGCCTTAGCCATGTAGGATTTTTGCTAACAATACTGGTGCTATTAGTCAGACAAAACGTGAAATGGTATCTGAAAGAACCAAGCATGTACATAAGGATTGTATGTTTTTGAAAGAGGTAGTGGAATTTGTTTATTGTTCATCTTGGGATAATTTATCTGATATCCTAACCAAAGTTTTAACTGGGCAAAGGATAAAGGAAGTAATTCCCAAATTAGGATTCAGAGAATTGCCTTCTGATTAATTTTTTTTGTTTTACGTCAGTGAAGTGTTCCTTTTTTTTGTATTGTAAATTAATTGTGATCGAGGGGAGGATTTGGATATACGATATCAATTACTTTTATTTACTATGCTAATGTGGTGTGTAATTATTTGTGTAAGGGTTTTGATAATGTTTTGTTTTAGTAATGAATAAAGTGATTCGTTTTTGTTTTTCAGAGCACAACTGGAAACAACTTATAATGGTGAGGTTTATTTTATCCCTCGCAACCGATATTTTGTGAGTTTTGGAGTGATTATCCAACAATGCGTACCTGAACGGCCAATGAGAATTCCAGGTTGGAATCCCGGACAAATAAAATGATTTTTTCCTGCAATAATTCCCATTGGTATTGATGTAAAAAGTCACGAAATTTTTATATAATGAATCACGGGAAATTAAATACTGAAGGACTTAAGACCGAACAGGCGTTTCAGTTTAGTCTCTCTTTGTAGACCGTGAGTGGATGTTTATCGCCCAAACGGTCTAAGCCTAAACTCAACCTGAGTGATTGAAATGCCAGCATAATTGTCATTACTTCGCACATTTCAACATAGCGCAATATTCAGAAGCTCTGGAAATATCAATAAATTAGTATGATATGAAATAATAATTCTTGTCAGTAAAGATGATATAAAACTATAAGAAAAAGCAATCAAGGAGATAAAATGTACTTCAAACGAGCATGAATATTCACAGAAGCTATTAAACATGCGGCAAATTAGGTGTTAAAGTAGTGAATAAAATAAAAACAGCAGAAATAGGTGAAATCAAGACTGTAAAGCAGTTATGGGCTGCCAAAAAGTTTCCATCGACCCATCACAGGAAAAGTCTGTAGCACTGCATATTACACATGTTGGATACACGATCTCAATTACTTTCATTTACCATGCTAATGTGGTGTGTAATTATTTGTGTAAGTGCGTGATGGAAATTAAATATTGAGAGAGTTGTGTATATCGGTTGCTTTTGTGGGAGTTGTGTTTTTGAGGAAGCACTTTTTTTTGGTTGTCGTCTTGGAGTGATACAAACTTTTGGAGTGAAAGTGGAGGAAAATAGGTATTTAGAGAAAGGAATTATGCTGACGGATGAAAATTATTTCGCTTGGTCGGTAAAAAGCAAGGCATTTCTAATGCACAAAGGTTGTTGGGATGCCGTCGATCCTGGCTTCTCCACGGAAGATTCCGAGGCCAGACTCGATAGTGCTCAGAGGAAGAAGAACCATTCTGGCCTTGATCACATTCTTTTATCGGTGAGTGATAGATACGTTGATTATATCGGAGTGTGCGTGACAGCTAAGAAGGCATGGAAATTTTTACAGATTATGCACGAAAAATTCGACGTGTATAATCAGATCGAGTTTTTGGAGGAACTAACTACAATTAGAAATGGAGATGATATGACAATGAGGGAATATGTGGCGAAAGTGATAGACTTGAGTCGGAAGGTAGGGAAGGCAGGTGTGACGTTTAATGATCATACCTTGGCCATATTTTTGTTAAGGGGTCTCCCAAGGGACAGATAAGAAATATTCGTGCGATCTAGTTCTGTCAAAGTAAAAGCCTTGATGGTGACAGATAGAGGGAATGAAAAGAAAGAGATGAAGTGGTTTGTGGATTACGGTGCAAGTGAGCACATGACCCCTCAATTCTCACCAATTTTGATGGTAATACAAAGGGAATAGTTGATGTGGCCAATGGGCATGGGTTAAAAATTTGTGGAAAGGGAAGTGCTGAGTTAAAATTGAGTGATGAGGATGGAGGGTGGTGGGTGAAATTGGAGAGAGCGTTGTATGTACCTGATTTGCAGGACAATTTGATGCCGTAGAGGCAGTTTGACAAGAAAGGTTGTAAGGCTGTAATGGAAAAGGGTTGTTTAAATGTTATGCATAATGGAGATGTTTTCCTGAAAGATATTGCAAATGGTGGTATGTGTGAAATCCAATGTTCAGGGTATGGTACCAATGATGATAGTGAAAGTAATGCAGAGAAAGAGTTGGTTGCAGCCAAATCTAGAGTAGCTGCGTGTCGTGAGATGTGGCATAATAGGTTTGGGCATTCTAAGTCACTACCAGATGCTGCGAATATCCCAAAAGGTAAAGATGAAAAATGTGATATGTGTGTCATTGGAAAAATGAAAATAAGGCAATTTTGTAAAAGGGATGGTACGTCAGAACATCCACTCGATTTGTTTTTTTTCCTGATGTTTGTTATGTTAATCCTTAAAGCATTGGTGGAGACAGGTATTCTATAACCTTTACAGATGATTTTAGTAGGTATTCTGTGGTTAATATAATTAAGAATAAATTCGAAGTATTGGGTTGTTTTCAGAGATTCAAGGATTTCGCTGAAAAACAGTTGAATTGTAAGTTGAAGGCTTTCCAATCCGATAATGGTGGTGAATATATTAGCAAAGAGTTTGAATTGTTTCTTGAAAGGGAAGGTATTAAGAGAAGGCTGACTCAACCATTTACACCTCGACAAAATGGTGTATCAGAGCGGTTAAATCAACAATTGCTTTGTTTAGCACGCTGCCTTTTAATAGGGTCAGGTTTACCTATGAAATTTTGGGCTGAAGCAATCAGTACAGCCTGTTTTATCAAAAACCGGTGGAATGGCTAGCCAAGAAATTGTCAAAGATGTTGGAAGTTAAAGATTTGGTAAAGGTTTGTAATTTCCTGTCTCTCAGAGTGAAAGGTGAAAAAATAGGTGAAAAAGAGAGCTTGATAGCATGTGCTTGATAGCATGGCAGAAGGCAGATTTAATTGTGTACAGAACTGAGGTATAAAAAAATAGTGTCGCTGTTATCCAATGTATAAAGATGAATGTTGGTTGAATATAATGCAGACCAATAGTCACACGCACTTTCCGACTCTCGAAAGCAATAATGTGTTCTGCGTTCTGAATTGCATCGCTTGAGTTTCACTGAAATATACACGTTATTGAACGAGAATACAAATTTTTTGGTATAGGTAAGTCTTCGCCATCGTTTCTTTACCTGGCAGGCTAGCGCAATGGCCATTTGGACCTGATTATGCTAATTTTATACTTCGCGGTCGGTCAAATTTGGCGCCTCCCGCGCCGGCTCTCCGAGAGGAAATGTCCGTTGTGTCGATTGACGAGGAAGTTAACGCTTGCTAACCATTAACAGTTTTCGGCCATATCTTAATGAAGACCAAATTAATGGCTATAAATGAGGTATCGCCTTGAAATATAATAGAAAGCGCGATATTGTAGGAATAGCTCGCGCAATGTTGTTTGGCGCACCTTAGCTACGGTAGCTTCTGAAATCTCCGTAATCATTAAGATCATACTTCACAGGATCATTTCTGTAGTATGCATCTAGGCCCTCTTGTCACAACTTGAGAGTCGCTTACACCACGAGGACGATACGAAGTGTCCCGGCCTGAGCGTGAGAACGACTTGCACATTCCATCTCGCATGGAATGTCTAGTCATCGATGATCGTTCAGCACCCTACACGGGTGTGGATGGCCGAGTCACATTCTGAGTGGTGCCCAAGTTCTCCATACGATGAAGATTCGCCGGTTTGAATTGCGTGTAACGTAAAGGTGGGGTTTTCGATTTAGTGCACGTCAATGAATCGTTCAAAAAGAATAGGTTTATCTAAATGAATCCTCCAACCAAATTGAACCCTGCGACTCAGAAGAATCCTTCTCACGAAATGAACACCACGAACTAAATGAATAATCCAATGGCCACTCAAATTTTGATAAGGTTTCATAACCATGTTTCCGAAACAGGCAGATACTATTTTCTGGGCTATCTGTGTTCTAGATTCCGTCAAAAATTTTCGGCAGTGAAATTCCTTATCTTGAATGTGTTGATCTGGCCTATGATGACCTTATAGTACTGTATGTAGATGAAGGCAACGACTTAACACATTATGCCAGCACAGGAATAATACTGACGAACAACTGTTCTTCATCAAAAGTTATCCTTACCCATGCATGCATACCAATATCAATTAGAGTAACACTTTTAAGTTGCACATCTCAACACATTTCGTCCATATGACAGGGTGTTCTTACTAAAAAAAAATAGGTGCTGGGTTTTCCCGGTGGCGCGAACCTACGCACCCATGAGAAACACGACAGACACTGCAATTTGTTTCTCCTTGGTTTTTCGTCCGAACTTTTTCATGAATTCGCCGTGCGCTGAATTTTCTTTTTTATTTTCTCACGTGCGTGTGTGACATGTTTATTCAATGAACTGGGATTTCCTTTCCAAACTTCATTTCTCGACAACTGCCGGTGATCACTACCCCTGTTTTTCATTTGATTTTAGCAGGTTGTTCCACATTAGCCTTGAAACGTCGACGTGTTTTCTCTTCATTGATCCGCACGTTCAAATTTCTGGCCGCCGCGCGGATTTTCCAGCACCCAACTACAGCAATCTTCGTATCCAGACGCTAGATGGCACAAAAACTTTACCTTGAACACAAGGAACGTCTAAGCCTAATATTCACCCAAAAATCTACCAAATATAAAAATCATTGCATCCCTTAATGCTGAAGATTACTTTAAGACCACATGGAGCAGCGCTTGAACAATATCCCATGCACATGGATGCTATTTAGGATGCGGCGTAGCGCTCACTATGTAGTGGCGCGCAAGAAAACCCTGCGACCCAATTCTAGCATATTATTATCAAGCCTTGTTTCCCTTCAAGCGAATAAATCTTTCGCCTTTTACTAAAGATTTCCGTGGAGGGGAACATTCATGGCTCTGTAACTAATTTTTGACTGTGCCCAGCAGATACTCTGCTGGGCCAAATATATCGATCCAGGGGCCGTATTCTGTATTTCGTCGGTGCCGCACCGGTCGGTTTCCCTTTCAAGCCCACCGACTGGACATCAAACCGTACCGACAACGGATTCCGCACCGACGACGACACTTTCAGCGATTCTGTAAGGTCGTCGGTTTCAAACCAGTCGGTACGGTTCCCCTTCCTTCCCAAACAGGGAAAATCCGAATATATCCGAAGTTTCACGTGTCTCCACCAATGAAAGAAGGGTAAAGACAAGTGAAGACTCATTGGCACAGTTTGTTGTCGTCATTCTCAATCTTTTTATTTGCGGAAATTACGACTTATTGCTAGATTAAGATAAACGATATTGGATAAGTTGTTGACAATGCTTATATAATGTGTGGTAGTAATGCTGTACCTACAGAATCGAAGGAAACAATATTACAACATCACAATAAAGTTTGTATGTGATGGAGATTGTTGTTGCTGGAATGAATTATTGAAACTATCCTTGAGATCGTAGTTTCTTTTTTTAAATATTGGTTCCGTATAATGCTATTTATTCATGATTTGGTAATATAGTTGTCATTAAGTAAGTTCCGTATAAATGTTATCAACGGAATGTTATGCCATTGGCACCGTAGCAGACGAAAATATGGAACGTGAACGTAGGATTCAAATGCAAATGTAATATTAGAGGAACAAGTTAGGAAATTGTTATAAAAATATGGAGCTGGGTGCAATTAAAAGAAGTGTAATGACGAGGAAGTAAATAAATTGTGATTGGGTGAAATACATATGTATAAGTTGCGCATTCCAAGTGAGAGAAAATGATAATATTGCGGTAAACCTCATACTTATTAACAAATATCTTCTTTTATCGTCAAGGGAATCAATGGCTGACGATGAAATGAAATATAGTTGCCCGTTACAAATGAAAGAAACTGATACCGTTGTGGCAAACTTCATACTTAAATAAAAAGATCTTATTTCTATGCCGAGAGAAACGCCAAATTGATGATTGAGTGAAATAACAGTCGCCTATTCAGAGTGATATAAAGTGATAACATTGCGGCAAAACTCATATTTAATCAAAAATATCTTTTTTATGTCAAAGGAGCAAAAAAATGATGATAGAGAGAAATAAAGCCTATTACAAGCGAGTGAAAGTGGTAACATAAATGAGAGAAAGTCATTATATGTTAGCAAACCTCATTTTTATTAACCATTATCTTATATTTCTGTCAAGGTAATTAATATAGATGATGACACAGTGAATTATAGAGGCGTATTCGGAGGGGCAGAAAAAGATAACATTGGAGAAAACCTCATTATTTACTCGGTGATGAGGTAAAAACAAAATAAAACGTACAATGCGCACCGGGGAATTCATGAAACCCACTAGTCGGTGGCCGTACCGACACCTCTTTGCTGTCGGTACGGCTACCGACGATCTCCCGTCCTCTCGTCGGTGCCGCACCGACCGGGTTCGTACAGAATCGCACGACTTCTTACCGGGAGTCGGTGTGACGTCGCACCCGACGAATCGGTGCCGCACCGATCGGTTTGGACAGGTTTGGAGTTACAGAATACGGCCCCAGGTTACATGTACTCGGTGTGCAAACCGAGAAGTCTCAACACCGAAAATCATTCACAACGTCGCGACCGACGCGTCGGTCGGTCAACAAAGCAAGGCCCCTCGCGCGCGCGCACACACTGATTTTGGAAGAATATCCTAGCGATGCTTACACACACATGCCGATTTTTACCGGTCAAACGATAAATTGCTATGTTTTTGAGCCGGCGCCGACGATCCACAGTGACAAAGGCCGGCAGCAAACCGGCATTTTGCCGGTGCCGGCGCGTGTGCAAGCTCCAATGCTCTTCCATTGTTCATTATTGGAATGTGGAACACAATTAACTGTTTTAATGTTTATGGAGGGAACGAAATGAACTCCAACCTACCAAGCCCTACTGAGGAAAAGCTGCTTCACAGCATTAACTCACGAGGACGAGGATCGTCGAACGTGGTAGCTTTTCGTAACCACACTCAGAATGGTTACGATTACCAGTGGAATGTTTATGGAGGGACAGCGCGAACGCAGTCCCTACTACCAAAAATTACGCGCCCGAGTTACCCACATTTGGGGCAATCGCAGGGGTCAGCCTGCCCGGAGTGCAATGGGCAAGCCTCGTCCTGGGGGAACCGCCTTTTATTTTCAATTTTGAGAAGTATATACAATTTAATGTACAAATGTGTTCGCCATTGGCGAATGATCTCCTTTCAAAAATAGAAAGGGATAATTCCCTAAATGTCTTTCTGAGTCGTTACTGTCACTGTCACTGTGGTACAAATGATTTTATACAACATAAATTTCATATCTGGCACTGAAACATAACATAAACACAAAAGATAAAAATCACTTTTAGCACTTAAGTTCGCATAAATTACTCTGGCAGCTTCATGTGCTTCCTGTATATATCCGCTGAACATGTAATGGCCGTGGAGCACATTTTCTTCCTCAGCGACCGGATTTTTCGAGGGGTGATGCCAAGGCCAGTTAGGATAGGGTCGTTCTTGCTGTCCCAGGAGCCTAAGGCGCCGACAATCAATGCTCCTAGCCTGACCTCGGTTTTGTATCCCCCCTCCGCACGGAGTTGGGAAGCGAGGTCGCGGTACTTTTCCAGTTTAGCCACACGCGCTGCACGGAAGGCTTGTCGTCTATTCTCGAAGGGAACGGTGACGTCCACAATGAACACCCTGCCCGTAGGGCCTCCTCGAGCCACGATGTCCGGTCTCAGCCTCCTGTCGGCACCCGGCACCGTTTTGTCAATGGTCACCTCCCACGTTCGCGGCAGGTGCTCGACTAGGAGGTCCTGGATTCTATTGTGTCGGGCTATCCGCAGCTGCCGATGGGCCAGGCACTGGTTCAACACATGGACGAGGGTCTCATCCGCCACTCCACAGATTCTGCATCGTCTGTCTTCCGGTGTGGCACTACCCCGTAGCGCCCCTCGGAGAGGGAGTACATTTAGTCTTCCCCTATGTACAAAACACCAGTCCTTTAACCTCGTGTGCTCGCCTGACCTGATGAAGTGGTTGCTCTCGTCGCTGGTAGAGGAGAGCTCGAAAACCCTGCCCTGGTCTGGTTTGGCAATTAGACGGCGCCTGTAGGCCTCGTATACTGCACCTCGGAGGAGACCTGTGATGCGGTGACGAGCCGACGGCGGGATAATGATGAGTTCCAGGTCCGAGCGCGGGTTCCTCACTCGGAGTGAGATTTCTTTTTTGGCTTCACTCCATTCCCACTCCGGTAGGCATAGCGGCGCGAGCCCCCTGGTCGCCTTCCTGGCCCTCGACCAAGTCGACGCGCACTCTTTGGAGCTTGTACCAAGTTCCCCCTCCATTGAGCCATTTAGGTACTGGCAGAGCACTTTCTTGCTTGGCGGTTGACCGTTGCGGCCAAGTCTTAGGTGGACTGTGTCGTGTAGGCCGTACCATGCAGCCTTCCTCACCTCCGATTCTTTGCACGTTAACATTCGGAAGGCCTGAATTATGGCCTGGATGTTGGCCTCATCTGTCAGTGGCACGTATCCCCCGCCGCCGGCTTTGGTTGGTATGTTCACAATTTCCCGGCTTGCCCTGGCTGGTAGGCAGAGCCACGACTTGATAGCATGCTGGATGACCTTATCAGCGGTGGCAAGATCTTTTATTGCAACTGCTGCGACTCGTAGCGGGAACGTTATTCTGGGGGTGATGAATGTATGAACGGCGTCGATTTTTTGCCAGGGGAGGAGGTCACTCTGTGCGATGAGGGTGGTATCCCTGGTCATGCCCTGCAGGGTTTCCGTTGGGGACGTACCTGCCTTGTACCCTACAGGACAACCAAGATACCTGTAAGCTTCCCCTTCACGGAGAGCATGCATCGTTGCTCCCTGAATGTCAAACGTCGACTCCGGCAGCCTCTGCCTGTTTTTGCCGAAATCAACGTGAAGGCTTGCACACTTTCTGGGCTTAAACTTGAGCCCACACCAATCTGCTGCTTTGCTTGCTGCGAATAGTAGGGATCTCAGCATCCCCGCATTTCTCCCTATTATTACTAGATCGTCTGCGTACGCGAGGACGCAGAGGGATGTGGGGCCACATTTATAGGCCGCCGTGACCCGTTTCTGGAGGATAGCCCTAAGCAAGGGCTCGATGGCGAGGTTAAATAGGAGAGGGGAGAGAGGGTCACCTTGCCGGACGCCACATCTAAGGGGTATCTCATCCGTAACCTCAGTGGAGAGCTGTACCGTTGTGTTTGCCCCTTCATATAGAGAGGCAATCACTTGGACCATGTCGTCCGGCAGTTCGAGGGCCCGCAGCGTCTGCCAGATGTGGTCGTGAGGAACTGACCCGAATGCGTCAGCCAGATCCAGCCAGGCTATCGCGATTTCCTTGTAGTTGCGACGGGCGTCCTCCATTGCGGCCTGCAGGAGGAAGTTGTGTTCAAAACATCCTTCAGTGGAGGGTATGAAGCCTTTCTGGATGGGAAATGATAGCCGACGACTCCTCAGGGCCCAATGGGAGATCCTGTCCGCCAGAATCCCCGTAAATAGCTTGGCCATGGTGGGCATTAGTGCGATGGGTCTCCAGTTTGATATGTCGTGTTCGTCACCACCTTTAAGAGTCAGGACAGTTTTTGATGTTTTCCACCGTTGTGGCACTGCTTTGCTCGTCATGCACCAGTTAAATATGCTTGCGAGTACCGAGCCGTCTGGATCGATTTGGCGCCACGCTCGGTAAGGTACCAGGTCAGGGCCAGGGGCGGTGTTTTTTGCCTTCTGTAGGCGCTTTGTCACTTCAGATGGTGATATCTTCCGAGTGAGTTTTGCCACTTCGTGGTCCTGCCTTATAAAGTTCCACGAAGGGATTACCGATGGAGCGGGGGTATTGGAGGGCGGACGCCCTGGCTTGCGAAAGAAGTTCACCACCTCATCCGATGGGACGTCACACGTGGGCAAAGCTGGTTCCATGACCTTTTTTGCGGCCGCTCCTTTGTTTACTTTATATAGGTGTTGCAGCCTACCGGGCTCCAATGGCGGTCTAGGGGTGCGGGAAGCTGGTCCGCGGGTTATGCTTCTCGGGTTGAGCGCCGCCCCTTCCTCCGTGATTTCGGCGACTATGTCTTCGAATTCCCTGACATCTCCATCCCGCAGTATGCCCAATCTGATCTGCCAGATCATTTGATTCTCCGTGGGAAGCTCCTGGCGGTTTTTCGTTTTCGGGGGCCTATCTTCCCTTTCCAATGTTGCTGGTAAGGTAGAAGTGGCGCCTCCGGCGTCACGTGGCCTGCTTTGGGCTCGCCTCTGTCTGACGGGTGGGGGTACGGAGGGTGTCTCAGCACTTACATTTGCAGGTGTGGCCCCACTGGAAGGCCCCATCCCAGGTGGGACCACATCGGATGGGGCTGGCCGGGGTGCTGCAGCAGAAACCGGGGAGGCACTTGGGTGTAGGGGTTCCACATTGGGGGAGCTGGTACATAGCTCGCGTCCGTCGGCAGCGGAAATAGGTGGGAGCCTGTTGATGCGGCTGGATGTGTTATCATTGGGTTTCGAGGCACTTGCTGCACATGCTGGGGAGGTGGATGCACATGTGGGGGCGGGCACTGCACATTCACAGGGGATTGAGGGCGCACTCGGGATTGGTTTTGGTGAGACGGGGAGGGGGGACGGTGGCGAACTGGGTTGGGTCGGTGGAAGGCAGAGGGGGTGGGGAGGTGATTAATCGGTTGAGGATGGTCCTCGGAGGGGTAGGTTCGGCGTCCCAGTGGAGAGGGCGAACGATGGTTGGCGCCGAGTCGACAGCTTCCCGGAGGGAAACGGCGACGTTCCGCTTGCCACTGGTGACCATTAGGCACTGGGGGGTGGGTAAGATTCAGAGGCAGGCGTTGATCTTGCAGCACTTGGGGAATTGGGTGGCGGTGCACAGGGAAGTGGGTCACAGGGGAAGGGGCTCGGTGACACATGGGGGAGGGGCCACGGTGGTCCACAGGGGAGCGGCGGTGACGATACACGGGGGAGGGGGCACGGTGGTACACAGGGGAGCGGGGACGGTGATTCACGGGGGAGGGAGCACGGTAGCATTCGGGGGCGCGAGGGCCTCTGTCGCACGCTTCGTCCAGCAGCCTCTGGTCTCGGATGAGGGGGGGGATGTTTCGGTGGTCATCCACATGGTCGTACGCCGGGCGCTTCTGGTAGCGCCTATTCCTTCTGCGTCTACGGCGACGGGGTGGCTCCCACCTTTCCCTGACTTCGTCCGTTCTCTGCTCTCCAGTCGCCAGTGGTGGGTTTTGAGGTCCTATCAAGTGCTCGTGAGGCTGCACTCTTTGCCTTACACTTCCCACACATCTGCATGTGCCGTGAGTGGCACTTACGGGTTCCCTAACATTGTGGGTTTGTGTGTTTGCACTGGTGACACTTGGGTCAAAAACTGCGATTACCCTGTCACTTCCACTGACTGCTAAGTCATCACTTTCACCCATGTCGATGGGTACATGGTTACCATTGTCACTTGGGGAAGGTTCACTAAGATCACTTAATGGTAAGTTGGGGGAAACGATCGTGGTAGCGTTATTTTGACTTACCGGCTCAAGTTGAACCTCCGTCCTTTCTCCAGGGTGAGTGTCGTTGGCTTGCCGTTGAGACAGGTAACGCTCATCTCCCTCCTCCGTGGCAGCCAGGGGGGATAAGGGTTCCGGCGATATAGGCTCTAAAATCTCCGTGTTGGCAGCAGTCTCCTCCTCTGTTTGCGTGCCTTTGTGGACAAGGCGAGGCACTCTATATGGCGGAACACTGCAACCTCTTTTTCTGACTACTGGCCGCCGAACGGATTCGCCTCCAGCCGTCAGGGCAGTTTCTTCGCCAAATATTTTCACCCATTCCTCGGCTATCCATTTGTCCACTTCTGCCTGATCAATTGACTTCAGCGTTGTGGATGCTGCTACTTTCCTTGCCCTTGACGTGCTACGCAGTTCCCGTTCTCGGGTCACCGTGGGCGGAAGTTTATGCACCGCCGTTTGCATCGTCGATGCTACTCCCTTACTCAGTATCAAGGATATAAACCAACTGAAGGGCCGGATTACCCGTTCCAACGGTACTTGGCACAGCTCACCTCTCAGTGGTTATAAATTTCGAGGCTGAAGGCCCTTACGTAGGCGACACAGAAACACTACTTTAGCACACTTACGTTTACCTCCCGAACGTCGGCAGTCAGCAGCTGTCAGCTTCCACAGGATATTCAGGATTCCAGGTATTCCATTATACGGATCACGGTAGCCCCTACGCCAGGTAAGTATGCTAAAATTTCAAATTCAAAAGTGGGCCATTCATCACCCCCTGCGTTTACATCTTGGTGACCATATTTTAATCCTTCACATCTTGTATGAATATCTCATTTTTTGGAAGCCAAAGATCAGTGCAGGAGTTTTCCTAAAAACGACGATGAACCTCAATATAGAATTCGTAAGACATTGCTTTATCTGGACCTTTGACCACATTCTTAGACATCTTTCGGTCGTGTTATGAAGGTAAAACGATCCTTTAGCGCTCTTGACGCATTACATCGACTCCGCTCAATTTTCGCACACGAGTTCCTTGCGAGAACATTATCGTGGAGTAATTTTGGTAAGGACACGGTAAGGTGGAGCAAAATTTTACATTCAGGGGTGAACTACACGTTCCCAAGTCTCATTCCTTCTAGCATCCTTTCTAAGGACTCACATTCTATGATCCTTTTGCATAATACCCCGCGCGTCGAACCTTCCCTTTCAAATCTCAAGGGATAAAAAGAGGGGCTATCCAATCCTTCCACGTCCCCTAATGAAGGTTGCGATCCTTCTTGTTATTTTATAAATCGTATTCCCAGCGATTGACCGCGTTTGAACCGTACCTGAATCCCCGCCACTTCTGCAACTCCTTGACGATCGTAAACAAAAATGGCTCCCACGATCATCAATGAATCGCGTCAGAGGCACCTTTTAGTTATATGAATTCATATAAACGGGTATTTTTTAGAGATTCAACTTCGAAAGGCCTGGAGACATTATGGATTATTTGCAGCAGAGAAATAAAGGTGAATGCTTATACCTAGTGTACGTTTAAACCAAATATTGGTTTACCGCATCTGAAAAAAAATATGGACAACTCCCACTTTAAAAGATTAGCTTTCAGATTAAATACGACTGGTTTCGCTTATCACAGCATCTTCAGGTGGCCGAAATTATATCGATCATAACCCTCCAGAAAAATACCGCAAGGGTTGTCAAGCGTAAAATGTTTTTTAGCCTCGATTTGGTGGTATTTTTTAAGGCTATCGTGTGCGACATTTGTGAGTTCAGGCTCTTTGAAATAATGTGCCACTGATTTTTGCATTAATATGTCCGGATACCTTTTCATGCTTCATTCGAAGCAAGTTCTGTAACTCATTATTCACCAAAAAAAATCGAGAATTTGCATCGCACGATGTTAGCACGTAAGTACGTACTCAAACTTGAGCATCCCAAGTGTGTATTCATTGTACACGAGGAGGATTTAAAGTTTACTCCGCTAATTAACTCGTTCACTCCTTAGCTAAATTCTGTGTTACAAGGCACACAAAACGTGAATGAAGTACATCAATACGTCACCAATTGCGTGCAGACTTGTGTACTGGTATATTCATCATCTTGTCTTATTCAGGGCGCATGCCATTCAATGAACACTCATCACATTGGAATGTGTTCTTTTCCCGAGTCTCCGCTTCATGATGTCTTTTACTCGCCTCTTGAAGCTGTACTCACGGCACTCTTTCGCCTCGTTGAATTACTTCTTTGAAATCAATCATCAATGCTTGCTGTCAACATTCGGTCATCAGTTGAAAACGAGCAGACTGTTCGCGTGCCAATCAATTGCAGATAACAACATAATGTAATCTTCATGGAGTTCAACTTTTCATCACTTACGGCTCTTTTTCAGCACTCATGCTCATCAGTTATTTTACTGCGATTGTGAATTAGTGTTCCTTTGATGTTGAATATATGCTCATTGATGATTGAGCACCATTTGATGCCTCAGAAAATATGGCAAGGGACGTGGGCACTTAATGAACTATGAATGATTCATAAGCAATACTATTTATTAGATCATGCTACCAGCAATCATAACATATCTTCCGCCCGACAGGCCACATAATGCCTGAATTTTGAAAATAACCCAATTCTTATGCACGTCATGATATTTTTGGCAAAGATCAAAACTTTGACATTTCGGTCCATCTGGGGGTGATAACTACCAGGTTTATCAATTCCAATTTTACGATGCTCCAATGAGTTTTAATAGCCTCTTCAGAAATTCCCTGCGAAAAATTCATGTTTATTGGATTTGGATATTGATTCGGCAATAGATTTTTTTATTTTGTGTTTTATGGTATTAAGTATGGGAACTGATGAATATTTCACTGCAACATAACTGCTTACTGCACCCATACTGAAATTACTCTCAATTATCTTCGTCAGTGCAGATTTCCATTTGGACCTGAGACAGTACATACACTCATAGGAGATATTGCAACTCTCACAACACCATCTTCTCAATACAAAAAAGGCATCTTCACATATACTTTTGAACACACACTCTATCCCGTGGTAATTTTGGAATAATTCCTTCCATGCAGTGGCCATAACTTTGAACTGCATTGGAAAATGAATCCCTCAACACACATCGTAACAGAAAATACATTTGTTTCTAGATGCATGTGATTTCGGGTTTAACGTGCCACCAAATGGATTTTCCATCACCCTCTTCTCCAGGTGTGCAACTTTTCCTCGCAGCTAGCAGCTCCATCTGATTTTAAATCTTGCTCCGTGTGTCCGTCGCATGGGAAAAAATTCCAATTCCACAGCAACTGCCCTTCTTCACATGTCAGTTGAAAATGAGAGATGAAAATTCCGTCTTTTTTGTGAGTTCATACACTCTTTTTCGGAGATCTATCACATGCAACACGCTGTGAAATAATGATGTAAAAATGATGTCACTTTTAGCTCGTCATCTATGTTGGTTAAGATCCATGGCCTCTCTTGTCTCAGTGCTTTTCTAGCCAGCGCACGTCGAGAAGATTGTGGTCCCAAATAAAATTGTTCATTTCCAATCAATGGCAAAAAGCATTATCTGTGGCCATATTCTGTCCACTCGAAGTTAAGCGAATTGCTGATATGCAAAGCCTGCTTGTTTTCCAAAGGTCTCATTCCCAAGATGAGGAAATTTGTGCAGGAAGAACTTATTCTTTGATAATCCTCGATGCTCCAAGCATTAGTCCAAGCACATTAAGATTACTTCTCATCGACGGAATTTGTTTGATTAATGAATTAACACAGAAAAAAGTACCTGTCCTTTTACATTGATACGTCTACTTGTTTTTTATCATGCAATAACCTACTATAGATTTCAGATTATGGAAATTACAGCCCATTTCATAGAGAATACATGTCAGTAAGCGCGATTCTGTGCAGTTATCAGCTGGAAAACAGAGGGCAGGTTTGCGAGCAATTTCTTGCAGACTAGATTTTCCCCCTGATTCCTCAACACATGCGCACATATGCCAGCATCAATTCAGCACCTACATAATCTGAATATTCATGTTGCTGAGACAGTTTTTTCACAACTTGTTCAGTACATGAAATAACATGTATTACCCGTCTACAAAAAAAATGTAGACAACAGCAGCAAAGAGCATTTGCATGGCACTCTGGAATGCAGACGAGTGATTGCCAAAAGTAAAAACTACTAGGGAAAGCATCGCATAATAAAGAACGTTACCCATCAATATGATGTGTCTTGGCCCATCAAGATTGCTGGGTTTAAATTTTGCAGTTAAATTCAATGCACCCTTCTCCCTTATCAGGTACAAGTTATAGACTCTTTTCATCACAAATATGAAATAGCAGGTGACTCTTGATCATAGAACCAACGCATCTAATCTCATTGATTCCACCATTTTTTAAACAAAAAATGGTACTAATGACTGACAGTTATCTAATTGGCATCCAGTATTAGTGAAGACAAGAACATGAGGGTCCATCTCGATTAATGCTCCTGATTCGTTCCATGGAAAGTGAGTGCTAATTCTAATTGTGAAATTCAAGTCTTCGAGTTGTATAAAGACTAATTTTAAGGCCCTGAGGCATCCCAAGTTTATCGTCGTCGTCAGGACGTTGACTAAAATAGTGTAGGGATTAAACTCAGTCAAAAATTTCTCTTATCAATCGATTACACCACCCGTATGCACCCCATATTGATATCGGCCACCGGTTTCACTGCCTCTCTAGGATAAGTGCTATTTTATCAAGTGCAAATGAAAGTGCTTTCAGCCTTGCTAATCTTTGATATGCAGTATTTTTAACAATATTCAGTCATAAAAGAGATACATCAGCAGTTGGGAATTCCACTGAAAATGGATGTTTATACGATAAAAAAATATCCTCCGCGCTGAAAATTGCAGTGAAAGTAGTTCTCCTTTAACCTGTGTTTATTCCTAAAATTTCACTTTGAAAATTGTATAGTAATGTTGCACTTCAAAGGACCCATTGCCATGTTTGCTGAGCGTAAATAATACGTTTATGTGGTGCCAGTTGACTATTTGTCCCTGTTTTAGGTAAACCTATGTTTCTCTCAGTACAATTTATTTTTTTCATATCATTACATATTAATTTCATCATCAGTTATGTGAAAGATTTATGCTGAATAATAGGCAGTTTTATGCATACTGGTGAAGCAGCACAGTCTTGACAAATACCACTTTTCCATCCTCCTCATCTATGGAGATTTCCACTGCATAAGATTATTGCTCTCACTTTAGGTTCTGGTGTCACTTCAGCCCCAAGAGTACGAATGTTCAAATTTATTTACAGTGGAACCTATCCAACTGCTGAATCACCGTCTGAAACCGCACTGAAAAAAATTCTGTGACCCTGTTCCAGTTCAACTGTTTCTTCTGCTGAATCGTTATACTCATTCCATGACTGGTATGAACCCTGTTCCTCCAGAAAATCCCTCACTTTATGACTGAATGTTGTCAATAACAAATACATTGCATGAAGGAAGGAAAAAAGCATTTCAGTTGTATTTAGGGAACTGTTTAAGACAATAATTTCATTCATCTCCTGATTTTGACACAATTACCATCAACATTTCTCATTATCTTTTTTTTACATCAAGCTAATCATTCAGAATATAAAATTACTAATGGGATTGGAAAAATGGTAATAATTTGGTGCATATATTGTCATATTGCCAGATCCAGAAATGACCAAACTTGACTCAAGATCAAAAAGCACTACTCACACATCCCTAGAATTTACATAGGCATTGATAACGGCTAGGATTTATTTTCTGATATATTTTGTCCATAAATTATCCTATCCAATGCTGTCTCATGAAATCCTAGGATATAATCCATTGGTACAAAAAAAGGAAAGCGGATTATAAATTTCCATACTGCTTTATGTGATATAATGCAAGAGACTTTATGTGCTATATAGAAAATTGCTCATGAAATTTGTTCTCTCCTCATTTGACATCATGCAAGGGTTATTGAGAATTTTAAACAAGCATTGAACTTGTACATACCTTCCAGAGAAATTCACAGGATTTCTCCACTCAAAGGAAAAGTCTTTTCCACTCATTACCAGCATCTATAAAAGCATCAAAAATGTACATAGATCAATGAATGATGTAAATCTTAATTCCAAAATTTCAAGCATTCCCAGAGAAATTTAATACCGGTAATTGTAAAATTGAGGAACATTAAAACTTTGACTCCCGATCTTAATGCCTTCAATGTACCTAGGGGGTCAAAAAAGGCTGTGTGGGATCTAGTCACGTTATCTCTCTCTCCATTCAGCCTGAATTGGCATCTCTGCAGACGAATACCGCAATGGACTCATCGGGACTCATTTAACATTAACATGGTCACTCCTCCATTGACATTGTATTGTAAATTATTTGAGTTTATTTAGTGTTTATTTTTTGAGGTCGCGATTCATTCCCTATGGGAGCAATGTAAAAATTATCCTCAATTAGTGTTTCTGCACTCGTGTGTTATTCTGCATTTTACGTCGTAGAAAAATTATCCGCACAACATATTTTTGCCCGATTTAATGTTTTTTTCACTACAGTTGATTCAAAATGATCATCAAAACCTTTGATTTCCGGTTCGACAACATCAAAATTCTCATGATATTATAGCAAGAGTTGATTGAATCTACCTGCAAATGCTTCTTCATCAGCATTCTCTTGCAAATGAGGCACTGGACCTTTAGCTTGCAAGCCAGGTTATTTGTCTTCAGGTGATGTTTCACTCCCCTTCTAAGCCAAACACTGTTTGTTTCAAATTTGATCTAATGGATTTAAGGTATCCATCTCTAACGACCTTATCTTTCACTCCTTGAACTTGACTTTGATGACGTACGTAACGACTTATGACACAAGTTAGTCTCCAAGGGCTGCTACTATCATGGTTCTCTGGGAATGTTTTTCATCAATGGCTTGAGCAACTTGCAACTATCATCCGTAATCTCTACAGGAAATGCATTATTAGGTCAATATTTATCCAGACCGCTATTTCCCTTCAAAAGGGGAGGCCCAATGTCATTTGTGCAGTTGACCCAAAGATTCTTTCCATAATCCATTCCAAGGTTTCTAGGGATGAACTGTAAAAGAATCGAGGAAGTGTTTCCCTTGACATGATGGTGGGCGAGAGCATTCTTTCTCTTTGGATAAACATCGTATTAAATCTTATTTAGATATCCCGGATCTTATTTGTGACATGCAGATGGCTATAATTGATGATGACTCAAAGATCTGCAACTAAATATGTGTCAAAAGAGAATGGCGATCAGAGTTTTGACGACTGTATCACAGTCCATGACTATAAAAAAATAGCTCACATTGGAAAAAAAAACCACTGCATAATTATGGTAAAATCGATGAGCACGGAAAAATACGAAAATCCAGCAGTAATTCCTTGGTGGTTGACCACAACATCGTAACTCTGACGATGCCAAACTCCAGAGGCAGTGACAATTTCTCATATTAGCTCATGTTCTGCTGAAGATTAAATCTTTTCACTGCCCAGAGTTCTATGATCATTAATAACTTCGCAGAGTTCTATGATCTATTAATAACTGGCGAGAAACAAGGAGAGTCAGAGTCAAGATGATCAGCGCACTGCATAAGCAACTTGTAAGTTAATAATTTTCAGCATATGTTATCATGATTGTTACTATTTTGTGGCTGTGACCAATTTATTTTCAATTTTTTTGTAGTTATAATCTTGTATTGTTTGCCCTACAATTATGTATATGTTGGGCGAACACTGAATAAATAAATAAATTCTCCTGCCTCCATTCGACCTGCATGAGGCTGTGGATATATGACAACAAATCTGGTTTGACCTTCACCTGGAGTTCAGTCACCTTTGACTCTGTGAAATAAGATTCTCCTATTTTGGATGATCTCTGAATTCAATAAGTGCAAAATGTGAGGATTTTTAACACCTCATTTGCTGAGGCAACACAATTCATTAAGTTGGCAAAATTCCAGATAACCATCTGTTAAATGGAATTTCCATCACATAGAATTACAGATTGAGGATCCTCTTCTCTCTCTTTATTTCACTTATCTCTAATGATGCAATGACGTGGAAAGTTTGCGGAATTAACTCTGAGAGCACACGAAAAATTGTAGACGCATACATTTGGGATATTTCTTATCTACAGGTAACTTAACCGATGGAAGTTACCAGTAGACCATAAATATACGCGATGTACTACTACCGCAATTGGGATATTTCAAGTCTACTGGTAACTTAACCGATGTAAGGCTGTAGCCCAAAAATATATGCGGGATGAAAAGTAAAGAAAACATTAGTTATTTCACATAAACATCATGTCATGTATATTCATCAAGACAGGTAGATTCCATAAAGTTACGCCTGAAATAGCTAATTATAAATATACGTGATGTATAACACACGAAAAATTGAAGGCATATACATTTGGGATATTTCTAGTCTACAGGTAACTTAACCGATGGAAGGCTGTAGACCAAAAATATATGCCATGTACTACTACCACAATTGGGATATTTCAAGTCTACTGGTAACTTAACCGATGTAAGGCTGTAGACCAAAAATATACGCGTGATGAAAAGTAAAGAAAACATTAGTTATTCCACATGAATATCATGCCATGTATTTTCATCATGTCAAGTAGATTCCATAAAGTTACGCCTGAAACAGCTAATTATAAATATAAGCAGCTTATAATATGCGAAAAATTGAAGGCGTATGCATTTGGGATATTTCTAGTCTACGGGTAACTTAAATGATGGAAGTTACCTGTAGACCATAAATATACGCGATGTATTCTACCAATGCCTTATAAGCTAACGAGCCGTATGCTGGAGATGGTAACTCAGTTGGTCATCTGCAGACCACGTTAGTGTATTGTTTTGATTGTTTATGAGTTGCGAGCAGTTGTGAGAGCTTCGTTTGTGATGCGTGTTGGTTATTTCCAATGTGAAGCAAAATATCCGACGATAGAGGCTCAGAAGCCCTCATATTTTGTATTATTTACAATATTAATATCTGAGTAAGCGCATAAAATATAAACTGGAACAGTGGTTAAACCAAAAAGTCAGTAGCATCGTTGTAGCAGTCTGACAATGAGCCACGGACGTTGGAGGTGGATACGTTAATTGTAAGTTGATGTTATCGACGGCACCTCATCCATTTATGTAATTAGAACAATTTTGATATTTTCTAATGCCCGCTATGCTTTGACAGTCAATAATTTCATCCATTTCTTCGTAGGTACTGGAAAATTCGTCGTTAAGGACTGCTTGTGATTGTATGATAAGGTGAACACCAGAGAATATAACTTAGTTCGCTATGCTTGGATATTTTCGATTTTTACTAAAACATCTTTTGTGCCAAAATATTGTTATTTTCGAGGAATCAAGCGAGATGGAGTGGAATTGATTCATAATGAAACACTTACTTGCAATTTTCCACAAAAATAAAATTTTTACTACGACTTAAGTTTCGATGATACTACATCATTTTCAAGTAACAACTGAGAGAGGAGAAATGGGGTGGAAGGTCCTCAAGGAGCTGATTGGAATGGATAGGGGTGCCAGGCGTGGAGGGGAGGGGGGGAGGGGAGGGTGGAAAAAAACCGGAGGAGGTAAAAAGGTTGGGAATTGAAGGGTTTTTTCGGGGTTGACAAACTTGAACATAGAAATAAATGAATGCATTTTAAAACACGTGGCGGTCTTCTTGTCTTCGGGTGTTTCCGAGCGCCTTCCGTGAATGGTGTGGAAGGGGGGGAAAGACGTCTTCTGTGCTAGAAGGGTCTTCGGGGGTGCGTTCTTCTGAGGGCGTGTAGGTGGGGGGCGGGGGGTCGGCGGTTAGGGTTCACCGTATGGTTCTTGTGGGATCTCTTTCACGTCGAGTGGGCGACAGGAGGGGGGGAGAAGGGATTTTAACACTTCTGGGAAACACACTATTGGAACTTAATGGCAAGCAAGGGCGATTTTGAAAGGTTGAGGTGGTCATTGAGAAGGGAAACCTGGGAATGTTTATGTTGGTGGATCTCTAATTGTTCCAAGGCGTCTAATTTCCTTCCTTTGATATGTTTGTGGAGCACTTTGGTTGTGAAGTTTGGATTGTGGCCACTCTCAATGATGTGTTTGGCCACCATCGAAGTTAGGTTACTGTGGGCGATGCACTTCCTGTGTTCATTAAATCTCGTGTTGAAATCTCTTCCTGTCTGTCCTATATATTGCGCATGGCACTCGCAACACGTAATCTCATAAACACCACTCAGTTTTTCATTTTCGATTAGGTCTTTGTGTTTACACAAGAGTCGGGATAATGTTGTGGGGGTGTAAAAGGAAACTCTGAATTTTTCCTTAGGGATTTGGTTGGCAATCTTGTAGGAGAGATCTTTGATGAAGGGAATTTTGCACCATTTGCGGGGTTCACTTGTCTGCTGTGGGGAAAGAGAGGTGTTGAGGTTCACTGCTTGTTGTCGTCTTTTCTTTGCAAGCAAAGAGTCGATGAGTTCCACACTGTATCCATTGTTAATTGCTATTGACTGGATGGTCAGGAGTTCTTGATGGAAGAGATTATTATTCATAGGGATGTTGATTAATCTATGGATTAGGGAATGAAAACCAGCTAGTTTGTGTGAAATAGGGTGACATGAATCCGCTGGGATGACCTGATCTGTGAAAGTAGGTTTTCTGTATATTGAAAAAACATGGTTTTGTTTTTGAATTTCCACAGACAAATCTAAGAAATTTAATTTTTTGTCCACTTCCAGTTCCATTGTAAATTTTATAGAGTTATGTAGTGAGTTAATGAGCTGGAGAAAACTATCTAGCTGTCTGTTGGTGCCGGTCCAGCAGCACAAAATGTCATCAACATATCTGAACCAGTAGAAAATGTTTTGGCAGTACTGTGGGTTTGACTTGAATAGTTTTTCTTCTAGGTGGTCCATGAAAATCTCGGCTAGTATGGGCGAAAGTGGTGATCCCATGGTTAGACCTTCATTTATCTTATAGAATTGTCCGTTAAAGCGGCAATAATTTTGCTCCACACAGATTTCCATTAATTGATATAGCTCTTCTATGATCAGTGGGTGGATGTTTGATTTAGATAGTATTTCTTTGGCTAAGGTGAGTGCTTCACGGGTTGGGACTGAAGGGAATAAGTTTTGAACATCAAAAGAAACTAATTTAGCATTTAAAGGTAAAATCATATAAATGTTAAATGCTAAATTAGTTTCTTTTGATGTTCAAAACTTATTCCCTTCAGTCCCAACCCGTGAAGCACTCACCTTAGCCAAAGAAATACTATCTAAATCAAACATCCACCCACTGATCATAGAAGAGCTATATCAATTAATGGAAATCTGTGTGGAGCAAAATTATTGCCGCTTTAACGGACAATTCTATAAGATAAATGAAGGTCTAACCATGGGATCACCACTTTCGCCCATACTAGCCGAGATTTTCATGGACCACCTAGAAGAAAAACTATTCAAGTCAAACCCACAGTACTGCCAAAACATTTTCTACTGGTTCAGATATGTTGATGACATTTTGTGCTGCTGGACCGGCACCAACAGACAGCTAGATAGTTTTCTCCAGCTCATTAACTCACTACATAACTCTATAAAATTTACAATGGAACTGGAAGTGGACAAAAAATTAAATTTCTTAGATTTGTCTGTGGAAATTCAAAAACAAAACCATGTTTTTTCAATATACAGAAAACCTACTTTCACAGATCAGGTCATCCCAGCGGATTCATGTCACCCTATTTCACACAAACTAGCTGGTTTTCATTCCCTAATCCATAGATTAATCAACATCCCTATGAATAATAATCTCTTCCATCAAGAACTCCTGACCATCCAGTCAATAGCAATTAACAATGGATACAGTGTGGAACTCATCGACTCTTTGCTTGCAAAGAAAAGACGACAACAAGCAGTGAACCTCAACACCTCTCTTTCCCCACAGCAGACAAGTGAACCCCGCAAATGGTGCAAAATTCCCTTCATCAAAGATCTCTCCTACAAGATTGCCAACCAAATCCCTAAGGAAAAATTCAGAGTTTCCTTTTACACCCCCACAACATTATCCCGACTCTTGTGTAAACACAAAGACCTAATCGAAAATGAAAAACTGAGTGGTGTTTATGAGATTACGTGTTGCGAGTGCCATGCGCAATATATAGGACAGACAGGAAGAGATTTCAACACGAGATTTAATGAACACAGGAAGTGCATCGCCCACAGTAACCTAACTTCGATGGTGGCCAAACACATCATTGAGAGTGGCCACAATCCAAACTTCACAACCAAAGTGCTCCACAAACATATCAAAGGAAGGAAATTAGACGCCTTGGAACAATTAGAGATCCACCAACATAAACATTCCCAGGTTTCCCTTCTCAATGACCACCTCAACCTTTCAAAATCGCCCTTGCTTGCCATTAAGTTCCAATAGTGTGTTTCCCAGAAGTGTTAAAATCCCTTCTCCCCCCCTCCTGTCGCCCACTCGACGTGAAAGAGATCCCACAAGAACCATACGGTGAACCCTAACCGCCGACCCCCCCGCCCCCCACCTACACGCCCTCAGAAGAACGCACCCCCGAAGACCCTTCTAGCACAGAAGACGTCTTTCCCCCCCTTCCACACCATTCACGGAAGGCGCTCGGAAACACCCGAAGACAAGAAGACCGCCACGTGTTTTAAAATGCATTCATTTATTTCTATGTTCAAGTTTGTCAACCCCGAAAAAACCCTTCAATTCCCAACCTTTTTACCTCCTCCGGTTTTTTTACACCCTCCCCCCCCCCCCCCTCCCCTCCACGCCTGGCACCCCTATCCATTCCAATCAGCTCCTTGAGGACCTTCCACCCCATTTCTCCTCTCTCAGTTGTTACTTGAAAATGATGTAGTATCATCGAAACTTAAGTCGTAGTAAAAATTTTATTTTTGTGGAAAATTGCAAGTAAGTGTTTCATTATTGTTATTTTCATCGTGACAATTCTCGTTAATCTACTGCTGGCAATCACAGCACCAGTGGTTGTAATGCACTATGACAGTTAAGTTTGACAAGGTTGAAAAACATCGGCCAAGAGTTGTATTTTCAGATTTCCATCGTGATTGAATTGTAAACAGTGCTATTACGCTATCGATAAATGGACAGTTATGTAAATGTCAGTGGCATGTTATCCTCCGTTGTTCACCGTGGGTATGGCATATCACGATCAAGCTATCAAGATCAAAGCTGAGTGTGAAGTTTATTTTTCTAGTATATCAACGAATAGCACTTGAGAAAAGTCACCTGTGCCACTTGAATCGGTGAATATATAGTATTTTTCATCATAACGAGCTCTGTGATTGTAAGTTGTAAGTGATTAATATAAGTATGGTAGTGACTTCCAGTTTTTGATGATTATATTTGCCTATTTCCCCCTATGTTTTTATGGTGTGTGCTAGTATATCGTTTGTGGATTTACCTATATTATTGAAATACGTTGTTGCTTGTGTGTGTGTTGGCAGCGGAACCCATTCGTGATCTCAGAAGTGAATTGTGTGCATACACTTGCTGTGAATTCGTATTCGTCAAACCAAGGAAATGGTGAAGCTTTGTCACATTATCATTAAATAAAAGTTTCTTTCTAAAATAAGTGCATGTCTTGTGTTTCTTTAACTGTATATTGCTTTTCAAAAATAGCTGCCTAAAAGTTATTTTTCATTATTTTAGAAAGCGTTTTCTTTTGCTCCCTGTATTGGCATTATTGCTTTCCAAACTCCGCTACATACACGAAAAGAATGGAAAGCAACCAATTATTTGTTATTTCATTGGAGTTCAGTGTTTTTGTCTGTAATTAAGGTTCTCCTAAGTATTCGTGATGGATTTTTAGCATTTTCGGACTGATAGGAATACCTTCTCCGCTAATGCGGCGCTAACAAATTCAACAGCACGGCTCGTAAGCAGTATTAATTAGGCATTGCATCCTATGTTAGTAATAGATATAATTGATAATTCTTCGAAGATAATCATCAAAATTGCCATAAATTCATTTCAGTTGAAAATCACACAAATTGCTACAAGATTAGCAGTATAAAATGTACATTTTTGTAAAAAAATTACGCCTACATTTGGTATAACAGTAAAACAAAATTAAAAAAAAATAAATGGGCGACATTTGCCCCTAATGTAGACCAAATATAGACGTCTACATTTGGTATAACCGCAGACCAAAATTATACCATTATAAGATACCAGTAGACCAAAAAAGGAAGACATTTGCACCTAATGTAGACCGAATGTAGACCTGATGTAGACCAAATGTAGTCGCCTACATTAGGTATACGGCTAACCTTTAGGTTTGCTATATACCAGATATAGACGTCTACATCTGGTTTACATATGGTATTCTGCAAACTTTGTGCTCTCAGGGAAACATATTAATATTATTGTTGACTTTCTATAGTCAGCAACATGTCACTCTTAAACATGAAACAAGTTTTTTTTAATCTCTAGGGCATTTGATATGGTTGACCATCAAACCCTCTTAAAAAATGTTGTAACTATGGAGTGAGAGGTAATGCATTGGCATGGTTAGATTCATACTTGAGAAACAGAACTCAGCTAGTTGAACTAGTATTACACGACTCAGTGGGAAAATCCAACCCTAAGGTGATAAACGTAGGTGTACCTCAAGGCAGTGTTCTTGGCCCCCTTTTGTTTCTCATATATATCAATGACCTACCTTCATTTATACACGAAAACAGCAACATTAGACCCATCATGTATGCAGATGATGCAAACTTCCTCATATCAGCGAGTAATATGACTGATCTACATTGCCAATGTCAGGAGGTATTGAACTCAGTGTGGACATGGAGTGCCGCAAACAAACTAAATTTGAATACCTCAAAAACTCAACTCTTGCTATTCAATAATGATGCTTCTTTTAATCAGTTGATGTTAAACAATGCCCAACTCTATCCTACTACTAACACAAAATTCCTAGGTCTAATAATTGAAAACTCTGGTTCTTGGTCTATATATGTCAATGAACTTTGTACAAAATTATCTACAGTCCTATATAGTCTGAGATTACTTACCAACTCACTATCCCATAAAGGACTAATGACCCTGTATCACTGTAACTTCTTAAGTACAGTAAATTATGCCATTGAATTCTGGGGGTCAACAATTACTCTCCTAAACAAAACGTTTCTCCTGCAGAAGAGGGCACTCAGAACCATTTTGGGTATTCCTAGAAGAGAATCATGTAGACCACTGTTTGTTAAGCTGGGAATTCTCACGCTTCCTTGTCTCTATATATTTAAACTATGGCTGCTATTCTGGATAAGCGTTGCAAAAAATAGCATATGCTATTCTGCGGGTCATTATTGCAACGACCCCGTATTCAGAATGAAGCGTAGTAATAATTTTGTTCGGAATAGCAGCATGCTATTTCTTGCGCGAGCTATTTGGAAGCTCCGCCCCTTCCCGTATGAAAAACTTTCTGAACAGTTTGCGCAACCAATGAGGGAGAAGATATTTTATATATTTTTCTGTATTTTATGGAATATTGACTTGCAATTACAAATAATTGCTTCATTTGCATTTAAAAATTATATTAAACCGTGGATTTATATAATACGCTTTGAAAATCTCGTTTAGGAAATCAGCTGATTGTTGTTGTTTTGATAATATCACAATGGCTTCAGACAGGTGGGTTAGGTCATAATTTTACTGTTATAATGATGATTTATCGGGCATAAATATTGAATCATTTACCTATATCCGATCGGTCCTTTAGCGTGAGATATATGTTATGCGAAATAATCATTGAAAGCTAAATATGTTTGATTTTCTTCGTAATTGTCTTAGGCTTCGAAGTCTGTCTGTTCGTTGCATGTCAAAATAAATATGTACCAACTTTTATTGCTTTGATCGTGACGATATAGCTTTACTGTATGAACTAGAAGTTTTCGTTTCTAATACTAGCTTTATATTATATGACTCCCTAATTTCAGTATTCATTCTCTGTTTAGGAAATGAAGTAGGTGGCAACGTCACCGCTGTGCTTTCATGTAATATGATGGAATAGTATCAATATTTCAGCTGCAGATTTGGAAAAAGCAGAGGGATGTGATGGTGAATTTGAGGATGGATGGAACAACTGTGAAAAAGTGAATTGTGTGGAAAGTGCTTTTGTGTCACTTATTATTGTTTTCGTATCAGCTGATTTTAATATGCTCACTGAAATTTTTGATAGACCCTAAATTGTGCCGATATACTGAAACTTAATTGTGTGAATAACTTACTTGCCTATAGAGAAAACAATTTGTATTGAATTCCACATGATATATATTGCATTAATGATGTACATGGATATTCCATTAAACGTTTGTGGCGAATCATATTTGTTCGGAAACTTTATTGGTGTTCGGAGAAATCCTTTGTTTTCAAGCAAGTAATTCAAGTCGACTGCCCGTGTTATAAGTTTGTAAATTTTAAGTTTTAATTGTAGAAGGTAGCGAATAGTGGGGAAAATAATTTCGACTCGTTGCATGTTTTTGTATATACTGTCCAATTGAGGAAATGAACGGCTGATCAAAGTATATGGTATTATTATGGTAATATATGGTTTTCATTGAAAGCTATAACTGTTATTATATTTGGCGAGTTAGTGTGTTCATACAAGCTTGAAAATTTTCAAGAATCGACCTGATAGCCTACATAGAGGATATTTTTAGTAGCAAGTCAAGTGATGAAATAAAATTATGAGTTGTAAATATGAATAAAACACGGAAAATTTGGGCTAATCGTAGTAATTCTTTCCATTAATTGTTATTGTTTTCGTACTGTCGATGAAGCAAGCTTGAGCTTCATATATTAATCTCGAATGTTAATTTATAACCAATTCACTTAACTAGTTAAATATTCATCACTTATGCTACTATTATTTAATTAAAATAAAGCAGATAACATTTTATTTTTGGCTATTATTCCATTTTTCAATGCTTGATTATGTTACTTTAACCTCAGAAAAACAATTCGACATCGCAATGCGCACGTTTTCAGGGTTGCAATACCGAATAGCTCGGCCTCGAAGACCGCGTAATATTATAGCAAGCCTACCGGTTGCAATTCGCCGTTCAGAATAGTGAATTGCTACGGGCCTATGCTATTCTGAGAATTACGTCTTCCGGTGTAGTAAAAACACGAATTGCAACCGTTCTGAATACCAAATAGCATAGGCGTTGCAATACGCTATATTATAGCAACATCGGTTGCAATATCGGAGAATAGCATAATGCTATTCCATCCAGAATAGCAGCCTATGTGTACTAGTTAAACTCAACCTTCATAGACTAAAGCTAAATCAGGATATACATAATCACCAAACTAGATCACATACATCCATCCACATAACCCTCCACAGACGAAAACTTTCCTACACAAGCCCCATAGCTATAGGCTCAAAAATATATAATTCACTCCCCCCCAAACTTAGGAGCATCTCCTCAATGAACAGATTTAAAGCTGACCTAAAAAGATATCTTGTAAACAAATCTTACTACATCAAGAGCACTTAGCATCCAAGAGTTCTATATTGATCCCTAAAAATATGTATAAATGTATGTGAATGTCACTTATTGATATATTGTGTTCAATTGTTTAGTGTTACATCTACTGTTCAGTATGTTACATTTTTATGATTCACTTAACTTCCATGACGTGTCCTATATCTATATTCTGTGGCTTACTGTAATATATGATCTTTTGGACAAATAAAATTATTATTATTATTAATTCATCAAGACCACTGAATAATGAGTAAAAATGGAATCAAGTTCTTAAAGTTATATTCTGCGTGGGAATGCTTTTAAGTTAATCTTCTATATTATTTCTACTATATAGATACCTTTTTCTCAACTTATACTCAACCAAACTCTACAAATGAGGTACCACAATGCACAGAATTTATCAGAGAACATGCGACGGTATATCTTACTTCCTAAATATTGCTATTGTTTCCTAAAATTGGTTTATAAATAATTTAAAAAAAACAAAAACCGGTAAATATTCCTGACGTTAAAGGCTCACAAACTGGTACATTTCTTCATTTGCAACAATATCTTGTATTCTTTAAATAACTTTTATCAAAATGCGGCTGATTACACATTCAAGTATCCTGTTGATATGTAAGTACGAGTCATCATGTGCGTTTAACCCTTATCCGAGCAAGGAGGGTCCAACGGGCCCTACAGCCTTTATTTCAGGTTATAACATGAGAACAAAATATCCCAGTGCTGTGAACTTCTGTGACTTTGTTCATACGGACAAATGGAATAAGAAAAATATATTTTAGAATAAAAAAATATTTCTATTTTGTTTATGGTAAATTTAAACTTTTCCTAACGTAACCGGGCAAACTGGGTCTGATGGACCCTTCACATGGATCAGTTGCACATCATTAGAGGGTTAATATAAAAGGTATTATGTTGTCATTTTTCAAGTAATATTTGGGAATCTTCACATATACATCTAAATAACCCCCTAACTCAGTCAGTAAATTAAATAACTAGATTATGTACGCAGAATGTTATTCTAGGTAGCATGGGTGGTAAGATGGGGGCAGATACCGGGGAGGGTGAAAAGGGAAAATAGAGTAGGGTGGTCACTGGAGAGTCACCGATGCATTACGGTTGGAAAATCCTGGTGAAGGAGAGGAATGAACAATACGGAACAATCATTATTATATGTATCCATAAATGAAGGATGGGGATGGTTTTTTCATTCTTTCGCTTATTGCTATGGTACCGCGGCGAGCCATTTTGGAGTACGAGTGAGTCGAATTGGATGTTCCTGTTCATTATCGTTCTCCTAAAAATCCTCCACCGGTATTTCCCAACCCTAATGCACTGATGACAGTCCATCCTTCCCTGTTTTCTCCTTCTCCTGCACTCCCCGCCCATCTTTCCACCACCTTTCACCTCTACATCCTCTATCCTTCTTTCCCATATAAACTACGGCAAGTATGACAAAAGAGTAGAGTGCCAGCAAAGTGCTACTGAGCAACATAGATGAAGGCATATAAGATGTTGCACATAACTGATTCCGAAAATATAGGCTTTTATACGGAACTAACGCCTCAATATGCTCTATGGGTAAAAGTAGCACAGCCATCGGAGTGATGGCAAATATTTATAAGTTTCCATCACGAAGTCATCACATGCCCAGGTAAGTTCTAATAGGTGAGTACTAAGGAAATAATTCGTAATTTTAGAGAAATTCTATGAAATAACATTTTTTGATAATTATTAAATCATGGCTAGACAAAAGCTTTTGTCTCAAGATGGCACACAAAAACTGCTGAACATTGAAGAAACTAGTGACGATGATTTGGATTAGCAGCCAATCGAAGAGGAGAGTTCCAATGAAGATGACATTGATATAAAGAGCATTGCCTTGTTTGGATCGAAGAGTTGTACAGCACCTCACTGAACTATACCAACATACGGACAGAAATGAAACGAGTGACAAAAATTTCTCCGATATAAAGTTTGCATAGAGCCTTCTGAGTTACGTTGGAACTATTAACGATTTATTCCAGGAAATTTTCAAGCCAATAAAAGTGGTAAAGTCGTTTCTTCATTGTTTGGTTTCACCAAAAAAGGTATGTTTGTGTCATTGCCCAAGATGAAAAGTTGGCCGGTAGTTCTTCTATGAATCATGCATCATAATAAAATTATGGAAGACGTCAATGCTAAACCTGAAATTATCAGTCACTACAACTGCATCAAAGGTGAAGTCGATTTCCTTGACCAGTTGGTAAATACGCTCATGAGTAAAAGATGCAGAAATAGTTGGCCTTTTGCGTTTTTCATGAGTGACTTGGATGTGAGTAGAGTAGCAGCGTATGTGGTGTGGATGAATACTTATCTAAATTGAAATTTTGGTAAACATTATTCAAGAAGACTATTAATTCAAAGTGTATCCGAGATTCTGGTTGAAGTCCACATTGAAAGACGATCCAACTTGGGTTTGTCTTGGAACACAGGCTAAGGACTTTATGATGAAGGAATCTCTGAGGCAAGACATTCATCAAATTATAGTATAACAAAAAATGAGATAATATATATGCCCATAATAAAGTCATTGTGAACAAAAATAAATGTGCAACAACTGTGAGCAATCGATGTGCAATGAGCATAGTGACGTAAAACATGTAAATCAAAAGTGAAAAAAGCTTAGAGGGGTAGCCTATCCTGGACCCATTGATAAAATTTGTTTTTCCCCGAAACAATTAGTTTTGATGTTGTACAGTGTCTCATTTCATAAGTAAATAATATTCAATTACCTATCTCTTATGTTAATTGATTCTAAATTTAAATTATTTCCACCCCAGATCAATTTTATGAAGGATGAATCATAATTTTTTTAGATTTCAAATTTTTGTTACTAATTAACATGTAAAATTTTCATTTATGAACATTAAAAAATATTTTGAAACCATTGATTTTGTAAAAAGTTTCACTATTTGACAAAAAACAATGATAATTATGCTAACCGGTTGGCCCACTTGAGCAAAAAGAAAAAATTAACAAAGAGGGTCCATTGGGCCCTGCTTGCCCGGTTACGTTAGAAATTTCAGGTGCCCGGATAAGGGTTAAGAGAGGATGATGTAATTACTTCCAATGTTGTGCTTAAATAGGTCCTCTGACCTCAATTTGTGCATGAACATTCCAATTAAATTTGTACATAAGACCCTGCCTTTTTTTTCTACATTTTAAAATTAGAAACGTGCCTATACCTCTGTGGACCTGCATTGAAAAGAGCGGGGGAAGCCCGCTCATGTATATTATAATTTTCTTAAAATATAATCCACTCATTGCTTTATTTTATTTCCCAAAATTTCCAAGCTCTTTCCTGAACATTGTAATTTAACCATCTCAGAACATTTAATCAATGAATTTTTGCTGCATATGGCACCAGTGGCATAGCAAGGGCGTGGGGTCAGGAAGTCCCTCCCCCCCCCAAAATATGAAAACTCAATTACTTTGCTTCTTCATTAAAGAGAACAAAATTTTTAAATTTCATTTATTTACAAAATATGCTGAAAAATGAAGTTGTTCCCATTATAAAATGTGTTGAAAGCAGTTGAAAACCCTCCATTTTTCTAACCTTTTTTAATTTTCTCCCAGTCCCCTGGTTTTGGATCCCCCAAACGACATTACAGGCTACTCCACTGTGTGGCACCTTTTAGTGACTTAAAAATATATTATGCACTCATTAATAGAACGCCATTCCAATCATTACAGACCCTAAAGGCTGTTTTATATGGTATACGAGATTGCATAATCTGACGTACGTGCGAAGGCGCACTCAAAATTGCATTGTGTAAAGCGGTGAATTGCAAGAACACATGCGAGAATGCGTGAATGCGAGTTGGCAAAATAGCCCCTGTTCTAATTTCGTTCATGCATTCGCGCAATTCCACGCCATTTTAGAAATAAATGCAGCTCTAACCTGCGCAATTCTATGCTCCGTGTAAAACAGCCTTAAAACCTGAAAAAAATGGCTGGTCCTCATTTAGTGTTTTAAATTTTGTCCCCCATGAAAAACGTTAAATCAGGATACAATTGTAATTGAATGAATGTCATGTACTACTCTTGTATTTGTGCTGACCACCTCCACAGACTTCAGGAATATCAATGACCACATTTTTTGTATATGTATTGTATTGCATCAGAGTGCATCATATTATCCATTTCTACAATGGTCTGCATGAATGTAGCACTAAACTCTCTTCACAACAAAGATTGCTTTAGAAAGACTCTTACTGAGAATGCACGGGAAAATTAACTATAAATGTATTGTCACTCGCACATGTAAGTCATCCATCTCCGTGCAATGGATATATTGACTGAATCTGAGTTTTGTCTTCACACAAGTTTTTAGTTCATGCAGAATATGATTTCACATGAAATGAAATGATTAAAAACAACATATTTCATTCAACTTCTCCAAATAATGAAAAAAAAACAAGTTAGTGTGATTGATAGTTCACACCAAAACACATGTTTAGTCACAAGATTTATCAGTCATTCCCACTACATTCGGAAGAATACAATAATTGAAGGCCTTAAATCATTTACGCAGCATGCGCAACCTCATAATAGAAAATAATTGTGGAAGAATGACGAAAATAGTCAACACTTTTTTTGTTTGCCAAGCCATCGCTAGCCATGCCGGGAAGAATACTGACAGGATTAAACAAAAGATTAGTGATATGTGCCACTTGGAAGCAGCTTCATATCCCATAGAGAATACGGACCAGATCTAAATATGCTCCTGCTAGCTCTGTAGTATCTTCCACAATTGAGATAACCTGTGGGAGCTAATGGCTTAATTAAGCATCTTTTCACCAGAAATCTACCGTGCTTTGAGTGACAGAATAGACCCCCAGGAATCTTCATTTATATGGTTTATAATACATGAATTTTCAAATGCATTTGACATTGAACCATTTGACAGCATGCATTTATGCATTTTCCTATGATACAATCACTATCCTCGAAATGCCTTTTACTTAGTTCATTTGTTGCAATTTGAATCCCTTGACATAGAAATGTTCAGACCAACTAAATTGCATTTCACTTGGTGATCTCAGCATAATTAAGCTAACAAATAGTTCATCCTCTCATGTCCCGAGAACTTTATTATCCTCTTTTAGCCCACAATAGGGTGGTTTCCTATAATTTTTTTATTGCCTAAATCGAAAGATTATTACTCCTGGAGTACGCATTTCACACTTAAAGATTTTTAAATGATGATATCTACTTTTTGCCATTAAATGAAAAGTGAAAATTTTCAAGCGAACGAAAATGCGATGGCTAAGTATGAATGCCAGGAAAAGCCCGTGTGACGTCATTCTGGTTCCCGCTGCCGCAAAGTGAGGTGACCTTGGGGCGAGGACATGTGCGCCGCCAGGCGCAGGCTGCTAGCAGGTGGCAGAGTACACGGCTACCAGGTAGCGATTGGCTTAATTAAGGATTATTAATACCTTATCAAACAAAGGAAACTTTCCGACCTTAGGCAGTTTTAATAGGTGATTATTAAGACCTGTTTCCATGAGGTCTGTGCCTCATGCATGCATTGGTAAACTCAGACGATTTAAAACTCCTATGTATCTATTCATATAGAAACTAGGTCCTTGTGACGTCATGTGATGTGGCATATCACATTCTAACTAAGGTTTAATCCATTCTAATCTTCATTCAACTAAGGTTTATTTCTACCATTGCCATTCTCCTAAACTGGGAATTCTAAAAGCAAATATTTTGTCTATAATGAATACACTAATGGTGGGTAACGAATCCGCACCCGTATTTCGGAGTTTCTATGAGGTTGACTTTGTTCCAGAAATTCTATTGCCACTCGAAAGAGCATATTTTCCAATAGGCGTTTCCCATAATTAATCTCATATATAATTGAGGATAACCTCATGTAATTATAATGCGAGATTTAATTGCAATTCACCTCGTGCTTATATGCTTGCCGTGTTTTTATGTTTATATTTGTAATATGTCACTATAAAAAGAAATATCGGATTCTTAGTATAATAATTACCCTCTAAAATTGTACCCATTTTCGTCAATATGTCCATTGTCCTCAACCATTTCAACGATAATGGCAAAGATTTAATTTTTAGATTAAAAAATAAATGATGCATTACTGTCTGTTGTGTTCCAAATTTCAAGTATTCGTTTAAACGTGTTTCATACCTTTCAACATTTACAATTTCTTCACGGCAATTTGCCAAATACGACTTACATCTTTCAAAGTGGATTTATTCCCGCTCGTAGCAATTATTCTTTATGGAAGGAAATACGGGAAGTTAAACAGGGAGGTTTCACTTAAGTATTGAGAGCTGAGAAAAATAATAGAAATATCAAATTTAAAAATATGTGGTGCTCAGTGGGATCTCTAAGTACAAAGTATGTAATTCGGAATAAAGTTACTGGCTTAGGGTAGAATATATTTTTTGATTGCAGTATATATTGTAAAATTCCATGAAAATTATTCCTTGCACCCAATGAATGGCCCAGGCCTGTATCCTCAGCATTTTAAATTTACAATATGGTATCGTTTAAAAAACACGCAATTCCGATCAATTATCGTGATTATTGCCTATCATCAGCACAAAAAAGGTAGAACTGGAAGGTACGCTGAACTTTCGCGGACATTGGGCAATTTCCCAGTAATGCACACTACCAAAATGGCAAGTTTCGTCCTTGCTGTGGTTGAAGTAAGAGGAATAATACCAACATTTCCTTACGAGAAAAGTTTGGAAATATTTTTTCTACGTAGCAAAGGTAACTACATTATTCATGAACTATTCTACACCTCGAAAATTTAAATATACCTTTCGGCCCTTTAAAAAATCAAAGAATGGGTAAAATTTAATATTAAAAAGCTATATGAGCGTTTATACATGACTGTCGTACTAGGGTTCAAGAATTCAACTGAGATACATGGACGGTTCAAAGACCTAACATGGAGTAAATATTCCAAATTTTAGAATTCCACACTTGTTTCTTCCTATACTATAACAATTTTTTATGAAAACGTCATGGAAGTGAGCTCTCGTTTAATATGTGCAAATGATTCCTTTTACAGTGTCATTCAAATACTGCAGGTTTCGCAGCTAAGATACGTTTTTTTCTATTAAAATTTTTCAGTTAACCATCCTCCTCAATCATCACTGTGCCTTACGTATCCATTTAATCCAGGGGTTCCCAAACTGGGGGGCGCACCCCCCTGGGGGGCGTGGAGAAAGTCCAGGGGGGGCATGACACCCAAATGAAATAAATTTAAAAAATTACAAAAATAATTTCCTCAGATCTTTGAAATAAAGTCTTTCTAAGTTTTCATAATTGTTTTTGTAAAGTTTCAATGAAGTTGTAAACTTTATCAAAGAAGGTTACTGTTTTTAAGACTACAAAACACACAAGAGTTCAAGGTTCTCAAAACCGTCCCCCTCCATAGCAGTTACTGTCAGACGCAACGGGTGTGTGTACCGATCTGGGTTGCGATATCCGTATGCTTCTCGTGCACGCGCAGTGCAACCTCCCTTCTCATTGGCGCAAGGGCCGCCGCGTTGTTTGAAACGTGCAGGGGAATGATATCGAGAAATTAATTATGAAAACTTTTTTTATCAATACATTTTCGAAGATGCTTCATTTTTGTAAGCAGATGTATTGAAAATAAAAAGATCTTTTTATCTTACAATGAATATGATCTATCACGGTAAGTATCACACTCCTATTGCACTATCAATTGCTGTTGTTTATTTTTATGTTTTCAAGTTTCGAAAAAAATGGAGAAATCTTCAAAAATTTATTGATAAAAAAGTTTCCGTTATAAATTTCTCAATATCGTTCCCCTGCACGTTTCAAACAACCGCCGCCCCTCGCGCCGATGAGAGCGGAGCTCGCAGTATCAGTAATTATATTTGTATATCATGTAATACTTGTTTTAATTTTCATCATATGTACAATTATTGAATCTTTCCATTCTGCGTTACCGCATTCAACAGTCAACAAGAAAATCTACCTACTCACCGTATCAAGTAGGCACATACTTGTACGAGTACAATTACTTGTACAAGCAGGAGTAGGTATGTACGGCACCGTGGAAATAGGGTATTGCAAAATGGAAAGCTGATATGTGTAGCGGGTGGGCATGGTACAAAAAAGTTTGGGAACCCCTGATTTAATCGATACTTAGATGTTGCATGTTCACGGAGAGAAATGTAACGCAATAGTGCGTTGTTTTCGTTTCAGTCAGTGACGATTGACGTACATTTTGTTCCATTCATAGAAATCGATGGAGATAAATCGTTTCATATCCAAATCAAGTCCATCCAAATGACGAAGGATTGATTACAAAACATTCCCCAATGTTCACAGTTTTTGTTCCTAAGTGACTAAGCATTTTAATTTTTCGTAGCGCTCAAATTCCCTCAAGTTTGAAATTTCTGAGCGTGCGCTTCACTGCTCCTGACTGGCACACTAAATTCCTAGAATTATCTTATGTCAGTATTATTATCTTTGATAAATTCTTTGTTTACACAGTGGATCATTGTATTTTGTTTGTTAATTGTTGACTTCGACTTCATTGTCGTTGGAAGGCACGCAGGGTTAGAACGTCGCGTCATTACGTTTGTTGTGAACAAGGGACATATTAGTGGAATGATTGTTTTTATCTGCGATTGTAACACGTGGCATACGTCAAGATTGGTCAAGATGGCAAAGACGGGAGCAGAAATTAGTGTCAGCACCGGTATGAGGTTCACAGAGCTCACTGGAGTCATAAAAAGTTTTAAAAATCACAGACGTATTATGGTACAAAACGGATCCCTCGAAAAATATCTTACGCTCTGGCACGTCATAAAATTGATCAAGATAAGTAAGATATGGACTCTGCATTAAAATATCTACTTGGAGAGACAATGGTGGCAAAACACGGCATGGAAGAGTAATTTACTCAGATGGCTCTTCAAGCCTATTTAAAATGAAATATGTACGCCCTGTTTAACGTAACGTATCGGTCCGAAATATTCGGAATTTCCATGCAATGGAATTTTTTAAATCATATCATAGCAAGGGTGCTGTTGATGCAGTTGGGAGCATAGCCAAAACTAAAGCCTGGGTAGCTTCTAAGTCGGGTAGTGCTATATTGAGTGCCACTAGCCTTGTGCAAGTGTGTATTAAAAACAGCAAGAGAATAAAATTTGCAGATATTCCTGTAGACAAAATTTCTAGTTTCTAACAATATGCTGGACCAACATTGGCACAGCATTAAACCCATACGGGGCACTCCCTCTGTTTCAAATGTGGAGGTAGTAGGTAGAAATATAATTTAAGTGCCTACTCTGTCTGTAGATCAGAGTGGTAGGCGTACTCACAACTTTAATAAGTAGCAGTGTTGCCAAGCCGAATCGCTCAGCGTTCGTCGGAGAATCTTCCGCCGCCCCCGAAAGTACCGTTATTCTCAAGGCAGGCAACGCCGGTCAGCCAGATGGAGGCGAGTGGAGGAGAAAAAGGGAGGGGATGGAGGGGAATGGAGAGGTGGAAGGGGCAGCGCTTCTGATTGGCTACTTGCTATTTTCCACCCAGCCGCCATCAGTTCGGAAAAATGGTATAATGATGCTAAGTAAGTATCCTAATTTATCCCCAATTCATCAGAGCATTATTTAAAAGATTGCAGCTAAATATGATAACTTCATCAACGATACAGCAGCTTAGAATTATTATACGCGTTCACACTTATTTAGCAGCGGAGCTTACTAGCAAACAATACCTTTTGAAATCCGAAAATCATTGAAAAAGACACTTTTAGCAGGTATTAAGCTTTCCTTGTCATACCTTGAATACATCTTTACCGATTGACGGACCTCGGAGAACTCTGTTGTTATTTACACAACAATTAATGCCCATCAGCTTCACTAATTTCAATTTTTCGCATTTGCTCAGATATTTATATGATGAAACATTTGGAATATCAAAGCTGCCTCGTATCTTATGTCGTAGATATTGTATTAAAAACATCAACTCGAGTCAATAGATGTAAACAAAAGTCCGCCATGTTCACAGTGAGCGACTCGTGATTTCCAGCTCTCTGAAAAGAGCTAAGATCACTCAAAAAGAGCCAAGCTACAAACTTCTAAAAATCTCTTCGAGGAATTACCCTCGATCTCTCCTCCTGCATAAAATGCTACAATGTGTTTGGGGGAATATCATGAGCATTAATTTCACTTAAATGGAAGCGATCAAATCCGCAGACTGAAAAGGATGATAAAATACCTCACCCACCCAATGACCCATTCTCCATACATTGAACCATAAAGACGGATTGCTGCATACACCATAAAACCATACAGTTTCCGGGCTCAATATTTGTGGAGCGAAAGTGGCGCCGCTCGATTTGTTGCAAGACTTTTGCAAATGATAGTACAAGTTGTATAGTTTTCTCTGTTTCCTGAGGTCCCTTCTGACATCATTGTTTTACTAGAGTGGTTCTTGGCTCAGAATTTCTAAGAAGTGTTTCCATGTTATATGTGTGCTTTTATCCTCAGTTTTAGCTACAAATTTTGTGTAGGAGTCGTTTAGCATCTTGCCAAATTTAATGAAATTACAATTATCAAATAAGCAAATATTGCGTTTTGGTTTAAAGGATGGCTTATTGCTAAAAGGTCTAATATCTTATTTCCTCTCGTAGGCTTGTCAACTACATACTTGGGCGAGAGAGTGATTTGCAAGTAAGGTCTCGCTGATTTCTCTATTCCTTGAATTTGGTATTACAGTGTAAGTATCCCAATTTATATAGATGGAAGATTATAATCTCCCCCAATAACTATTACACTTTCACTGTCCCTCAGAGTTAATGTGGATATTTGATTGGTAAATAATTTCATCTTCGGAAGTAGGAGGTCTATAAAAAGAGCAAACATGAATGCTCCTTTTGTTACGTTGTTTAATTGTACACCACACGCTTTCTATTTCATTGTCAATTATTTCATGGGTGGCACTGTGTAAGTGTCATTGAACTGCTAAAAAAACTCTGCCACCTGTTGTATTGCATCGATCGTGTCTGTAAATTTTATATCCTGGAGGAAAAGCTTCGCTATCGCTTATATCTTCCGTAAGCCTTCCCTGTCTCCATGACCACGACTGCATCATGAAAAATACGCTCGATTTCGGCACTCTTGTTTTTATGCTACAGCAATTGACTACAACAAGGTTAATGTCATATTTTTTGTTTGAGTTTCGGATGGTTCTTTTCCAAGCTTTTGTGTACTGGGCAAGTGAATTTTACTGAGAGCACTAATAACATACGGAATTTTTACTTTTTCTGGAGCATGCTTTTTGGGAAAAGAAAGCATTAGTTAAGAATTATACCACAAACTAAAACCTGAGAAATTTCAATTCCTGCAAGTACATTCAGAAAACTGGATTCTTTGTAGTGCATGCGAGTATATCCTTTCCTAATACATACAAAGCTTCCATCATACACTTGTCAACTAGCTCAATAGAAGGGATTACACTACTAAATATTATGCTTGATTTATAAAGCAATGGGTGTAAGAAAGCCTCTCACCAAATTTTACCATTGAGCGCGGAATAATTTTGCCCCTAGAAGAGTTTGAAGTTTCAACTTGAATTCTGCGCAAAAAACGTATTTCTCGGGCGACGCCATGTTGATGACATGTGAACCTCAAGATATCTGCATTGCTTGCATAAGGATTGCATTATCGTAGGTGTTATTTCGAGTATAAATAAATGGTAGATGAAACGGAGAATTTCAAATAAGTGGGAGGAAACCTTACGTGTATTGTTGTGTGCCTAATGTTCTACCTATCGTTAAACACAAGAAAAGTATTTTTTGCTGTGCCAAACGACCCAGACTGAGGAAGGCGGTGGTATGACGCTACACGGAGACAGCATATTCCTTCAGAAATAGGCTGTTATAGAATTTGTGAGGGCCATTTTAATGTAAGTCTCTTCTGCTTCTCAATGGGATTTAGTTTCCATTACTCCTTTTGTTATTTTTGGCCACACATCGCAAAAGTTCGTATGTGCTTAAATGCATACGCGCTCAACGGGAAATTTTTCTTTTTAATTGCAAATATATCATTATGTTTCAATTTATGTTGAATTTGATAATTATTTCGTGTGCATCTAATACATATTTGCCCCGGTTTTCACTCTTTGTTTCTATCTTGCGCATTAAAAGCCAACTACTGTAACGGAAAGGGTCTTCGACGCTCACCTGGTGATATGTCAAATAGTACAAAGTAATACATCATAATCACAAATTGTACTCCAGGAAATACAACGATATCATATTACTCACAACAAGCAGAAATAAGCACATTTGAGGCACGGTGCCACCAGGTTTATAAATAGAAGCACAAATAGTAAATAATAACTTTTCTTTATTACTTAACTTTTCTAATCTTACAGCAAAACAGGGAAACCAAAGGCGAATGCATATTGAATGAATACTAGCAAATAGTTTGAACTATCATCAATCGAAAAAGAATAATTGTCAAATTATACAATGTAATGTGCGACTCCTCTCAATAGACTTCAAACTGTACGTTAATGCCAACGTCATGATTTTATCCACCATTTTTTTTCTTTATTTAAAAAATTTGCATTAACGTCAATGAAAGCGTATTAGCAATGACAGCAAAATTATGAATACAAAAAAACATGTAAATAAGAAGGAAAACGAGAGAAAAGGCTGGAAAAATTATGAAAGACAGTCCCGATCCCACAACCTTTACTAGCACAGTTCAAATCGATGGCCACTTGGCCGCCTCGGTCACATAAAATTACTCGGAAAGTAAGTATTATAAAAAGTAAGGGTGAAAACCGGTTCAAGTACGCAGTAAATGCATACGAAATAATAATTACATGCTGCATAAGTAGAAGCGGAATGATAAATTTGCAGTATAAAATAATTTATCCCTTTGAGTGCATTCACTCACAAGCGGAATGTTAGTGGAGCAAAGCAGAAAACTACGAAAGTAGTATATAGGATACTAATTTTTCTTTAGTAGCATAAGTGGTTGCACAAAATTTGTAATTAAACTTTTGAAGGTGACTGTACGTGTAGCTCAAATGTAAATATAAGGGAACTAACGGATATTTTCACGTAAAAATCCCCATCTCTGAGGTCCTCTATCATTTTGATGACAACTGCTTACCATTTTTTATAGAACGAAGCTGACTTGAAGAATTATCAGGAGCACAGTCGACCAAAGCGAGGCCTCTGCTTTAAAAATGCTGTTCCAAGGAAATTTGAATGCTAATCCTAAAAGAAACGGAGAGAACCCCGAACTTCCTCACTTCAGAGAGCAAGAAAACAGCTATAACTACAGCACATTTTTTAATTTATTTCATAATTTACATGCGGAAACTAAAATCCATAAATAAGTAAAGGATTTTACGATGGTAGTCCACAAATTAAAGCATCCACTATAATTTCCGTGACCACTGTCTCTATCAAAACGTTAAACATTTCTTCTTAATAAGTTTCATTTCAATGAAATAATTCGTTTTAAGACAAAAAAATTGTTCATCGAGCCTCAGTTGATTACGTCAGTACATTTCGATAATCAGCCAGAACAAAATTAACGTTTTTTTTCACCATGATGATAAACTTTTGGCCACTATTTGCACGAACCCAATGTGTTTACGGCTTCTTCAAGCGTTACTCCCGCGGCATTCATGAGGTTCACACGTCAAACGCCGTCAGCCAATAGAAATACGTTTCGCGTCGTGGGAGTGGCCAAAGCTCCTAGCGGACTTTTAAAGCTACTTATCTCAGTTAAAAATCGAATTTGAGCTCTGAAATTATGTGTGTGTTTTTCATTCATATCTTTTTGGTTTAAAATAACGAAATCCAATTTCTAATTTTGGGTGTTCCCTCCTATTGAGACAAAAAAATGACTGGGTGAAAGGAGCACATGTGGCATCAACAGTTTTGTGTCTGGGTGTTTAACAGACATGGGACAACTATTTCTCGCACACTGCAAACCACCCATGCAAACAAGCTGTGACACAAACAAATTCAGACATGAAGACATACAGTACTCAAGATCTAACCATGAATAACTTCATTATATGCTTCCGAAAAACCTGGTGGATTTCAGAAATCACTGCAGTGTATTTAGAGGAGAATGACATTAGTGTCTCGTTTATATATCAACATGGCCCATCGAATAGGGTGGTTTCCTATAATTTTTTTATTGCCTAAATCGAAGGATTATTACTCATGGAGTACATATTTCACGCCTTTAGATTTTTAAATGACGATATTTATCTTTTGCGATTCAATGAAAAGTGAAAATTTTCAAGCACACGAAAATGCGACGGCTTAGTATGAATGCTGGGAAAAGTCCGTGTGACGTCTGGCTGCTGCTACGTGTGGCTACCTGGGTGCGAGGCTATGAACGCCGCTACGATGCAGGCTACTTGCTGCCGAGCATGGCGGTAGCGTAGAGTACCCTGCTAACAGGTAGTGCTTGGCTTAAATAAGGATTATTAACCCATTTCTTCCCAACGTTGCGTGAACGCAATGCAAACTTTGAGATTTTTTTTCTCCGTATTTATTGTTGATAAGTCGTTAATATTTTTAACAAAGGTAGTTCAATGCTTTCTAAAGCGTTATAAATTTTTCTATGTAAGAAATTTAATAACTTTTGTTTTTACAATGACCTTATATATATGTAAGTCGTTATTCTAGGCTATCTTCTGAGTTTACATACTATGTTAAATCTGAGGCACTCAATGATTATGTCTCTCTGCAAATACAATGATGCATTTGTATTCTAGGCCATTGCAACAATTTGGGTGAATTTGACTCAGTGGTTTTTAAATTATTTAAGAATAAAGGAAGTGTTGCGTTCACGCAACATTGGGAGAACCCCGGTAATCTATGTAAACGGCGCGCTGCGGCGGTAGTCGATTAGAGTGTTACTTTTTGGACTGAAAAATGAAATGCTTATCAAGACTATGTTACCTTTTTATGGTGAAACTTTAGTTTTAGGCAATTGTACAGTATTTTAGTCCTAAATATACATCTACATAAGTGTTGAAGGGTCCTTACTAGGATGTTTGGCAGGTGGTGAGTTTTCACCGAGTTGTGACTGTTTGATGTTTTTAACTTCACGTATCGAGCAAGATTAAATCAGCGTTTACTTGCGCTATAGTGGGAATTTACTGTGACCTACACTAAAAGGTGCATAAAAACTTTGCTATAGAGTTGTCCAGAAAAATGTCCAGATTTCTGTAGGCGTCTGCAATTCCAAGGTATACTGGCATCCTATAAAGGTAAGAACGATCTGCTTACCACAGTTGACAAGTATGCTAAAAGCAAGTGAGTATGTGAGGGTTAGCAAATAGATTGTAAAGTCGTATTTACGTGATGTTGTTGACTAGGATTCAAAGGGAAGGTAGTGGGAGGGTAAAATGCATAGTTAGGCTGGGCGGGGATATCCCGGCACCAATGGGTCTCCGTGCACAGCGGGGATTGGTGAGTGAGGAAAATGAATGGAGAGATAAGAGGGATCACATTATCGCAGTATTTTCTGAGAAATTCATGCCCACTGGCCGCTGACGATAAGGAGCTGATAAGGCTCCAAATGGCAGGCAGGTCATTTCGAAAGAAATTTTTTGAGAACTATGAGTGACTATGAATGCACAGGGATTCCAAGAAAAATATTTCTTGGTATATTGACTCAGGTAAAGGGCTTTATAGGTATTACGGTATCTAGAAGGGGCAATGTTCTGTTCCATCTGCTCTTACTATATCTGTGGTTGTCTGTTGAACAATTGTTCCCTCCAAATGACCTGAACCCATATTTGCAGCCTGAGTTGCTCACTATCGCCAGTGATCATAGTGCGTGAAATTCTCAGAAAATATTACAATAGTGTGGTATTTCTTCCGTTCTGATGTTTAGTGACTTATCACACCTTAGCTACAAAATATTACTGGAGTAAGGACGCTGATAAAGGAGTTCCTCTTGTGCGTCAAACGATGTCTCTGAAACGCTTTGTTGAACCTAAAATGTTCATACGCCTGGTTGGTAACAGAAGTTTGGACAAGGGGGATAAGTTTTCTAAGATACGTCCATACTTTGCGAGCTCAACCAAATATTTCTATGGTTTTATGCAATTTCTCATAAATTATCTTTTGACGAGAAGATGATGCCATATTTTGGCCGCCATTCCGTTAAAATGTTTATAAAATTTACTTTACCCCTTGTATATTCTATTCAACAAATCATTAAATAGTGGAATTTACCCCGAATCTTTCAAAAGTGGTTACGTTATTCGTATACATAAGGGTGGTAGCAAGACAGATGTCACAAATTATCAGCCTATTGTTATTCAATCTGTCCTTGCCAAAATCCTGGAGAGCCTTGTGACAGATAAACTTAGTGCTACCTTGGACTGTGTTTTAATGGATGAGCAACACGATTTCAGAAGTGGTCGATCCACATGCACTAACTTACTTGTCTTCCAGAATGATGTCACACAAATGCTCAATCTGTATACTCAAGTAGACGTTATATATTGTGACTTTAAAAAAGCCTTTGATAAGGTTCTTCACCCCCTTCTGTTGACTAAGGTAAGAGCATTGTTGGAAGCATTTTTAATTGGTTTCAAAGTTATCTTGTTAACAGAAAATTGATGGTTAAGATATCTGGCATTAAATCTTTTTCCTTTTGTGCCCCTAGTGGAGTTCCTCAGGGATCCCATTTGGGACCTTTGCTTTTTTTACTTTTTATTAACGACATTGGCAACTATATTCATCAGATGAAATACTTATTATATGCTGATGACCTAAAAATTTATTACCAAGTCAAGGACCCTAAGGACACCTCTGTACTTACAGACTCCCTCAATAATCTGGTGAAATGGTGCAACAGTAATCACATGGAATTGAACCTGAATAAGTGCTATACAATGACCATAAGTAAATGTAATTCAAAAGTTGAATTCAATTATAGTATATCTGACCATACATTAGATAGAATCGATTGTTTTCAAGATCTTGGTGTTATTTTTGATAGCAGATTATCATTTGCCCCACACATAGAGAATATTACACTAAAAGCTTACAGAATGTTGGGTTTCGTTGGCCGAACCTGCAAGGACTTCAATGACATTAACTGTTTTAGATTGCTATACATAGCATTAGTGAGACCTATTCTTGAGTATTGCTCCATTATCTGGAGTCCCTTTTATGTTAAATATGTACAAGTCATTGAGAAAGTGCAACATAAGTTCCTAAGAATTATTGCCTATAAATTTCACCTAAATGGGATTGGTGACCGCAATGACCTAATGGAATTTATTAATTTAGCCTCCCTTCATCTGCGGAGAAAACAACTTGCCATTATTTTTCTATGTTGTATATTAAATAATCATGTTAAATGTTCAACATTGCTTTCTCTTGTACCCATCAGAGTTCCAACAGTTTCATCTCGAAGCACTTCACTGTTCACAATTCCTTTCTTAAGAAATAACTATTCTTTTTTCTTACCTCTTTTCCGTGCAATGAGAGATAGCAATGCTAACAGTAACCTGGACTTTTTTGCTACTCCATTACACACTTTTAAAAACATTGTTAAGTCTACAGTTAGGTAAATTTGTGATACTTTAATAATTATTGCCTTCTCCCAAATTGAGTTTTGATTGCATCCTTTTGCAATGCATGCTTCAAGTTTCGATTTAGGCAACTACCCTTATAGTTACTAAAATTGCCGTAATATAGGACATAACGGAATAAATAGTTAGCGAAATGCAGTAAGGAAAGACAAGGTTGGCCACAATATTGAACGTGACGAAAACATTCACGATGCCGAGTTTGTAGCAGCCAGAAAATTAGTGATTACCAAAAGTGCAATATTCATCTACATACTGATTGCTCTTCTAAATTTCATGAACAATACAAAGTTTAATCAATATTTTCGGTTAATTATATGTTTGGGTTATAATGAAAAAGAATTATTTGCAAAAAGAAAAGAGTTCCGAAAAAAAGGCAAAATGGCTCATTTGACCAGGGGAACTCTCAACGTTGCGTATACGCAACGTTTCACCAACGGCAAACTAAAAACAATAAAAATCGATAATTTGCCTTATTTAAGTCTGTTTTATTGCTAATTTATCAAAATATTTGGAATTTTTAAGTTATTAACATGCTTGGGATTTAATGGGTTAATACCCTATCAAACAAAGGAAACTTTCCAACCATAGGCAATATTAATAGGTGATTATTAAGAAATGTTTACCTGAGCTCTGTGCCTAATGCATGCATCGGTAATCTCAGATGATGTAAAACTCCTATCTATTCGTATAGAATCTAGGTCCCTATGATGTCACATGGAGTGTCATCGCATGGGTGCCAATCTGGCCTTTTTCAAATGAGGTTAAAATTGACCATTATCATTCGTCTAAACAGGGATATCTAAAACCAAATAATTTGTATGTTATGAATACACTAATGGTGGGTAATGAATCTCAATCAATGCCATTTTGTTTTCTTTGAAGAAGGAAACTACCCTATTGTTCCACGCGGCCCAAAGTGGAAGACTTTCGTGAAGTGCCGTTGAAAAATACTCTGTGCAACAAAGTGCGACACATTCACTGTTTCCAGTCGGTAGCAGTGGGTGTTTACACACATTGGATGCCACGGAAGTAAACAAGATTGAACTTGCTTTCAGTTAATGGATGTAACCAACCATTCAGATATGAACTTTTTATCCATTATGCATGCTAATTAGAATGAAGCTTTATTTTTATCCCTTGAAGGTATGCAATCTTGGTGTACAAGAGTCGAAAACATGCCTAACTTTGACATGCCGTAACCCTTTTTCTGCAGCCCACCCTTCTGAAACCTACCAGTCACATGTGCTGAAAGTGCTGAGCACATGGTAGGGAGGATGTAAAAGTATGTTCACCGCAGTGAAAGGGTTAAAACAAAAAGTATGAAAATGCTACCTTTTTTGATTTTTTTAAATGATAGCAGTACGTATAAACTACCCAATGAGAAATTTTAAAGAAAATAAAAGGTGGCCTTCTTTAGTAATAAATTGTTAAATAATGACTAATTTTGTACAGCTAAAACAAGTCCTATTTGTTTATTATTGCTTTAAATGACTTGCAAGTTATGTCAGAATGTGCATAATTGAATTTTCCTACAAATGAAGCAATAACCAATGCCTTATGGTCCCTGGTTCCTTAGTAATCAGCATTTATGTGATTTTTAATTTTTTACTCCGGAGGCCTGACTCTGCCATGTTCAAAGGAAAGTAACTTTATAACATTTCAGTTCTGAGCTGCGATAAAATGATCATTATTAATCAAAAGGATACTGCTTTCATATATATCTTTAACTTTCATAGAAATTGGTGATGGTCACATTGACATGACTTTGCACTAACTGCCCGATTTGAGATGAAATGGCCCTTAGGTCATTTGTGCCATGAGGGAAAGGCCTGGAGAGAAACCCGGCATCAGCTTTAGCCTACTCTTAATGAAAAGCCCCAAGGGGGTCACAGTTTAACGTCCCATCCAATGGACAGAGTGTCACATGAAATGTCCTCCAATTAACATTCAAATAGGGATCGGCCAGTCTCTGACAATTCTCTGCCACCGTCGGGATTTAAACCCGAGCACACATGTTGGGAAGTCAACACTCTGGCCACCACACAAACCCGATCTCCACCCTTTGATGAGATAGGGAGTGTGCATTGTTAATTCAAAACTAATTCGCATGAATTCGCACATCGTGTCTCTATTCCCTAATCCACTGCTAATAATTATAAGAATTTTTATTTTTGTGCAAAATTATCGCGGTCATAAAAGCATTTAAGGAGCATAGGCCAATTAACGTATTTCATCAATGCAACAATCCTCACAACTAATATGCGACTGTAAAAAGGCCACAGAAATATATTTTTTTAATTTCCACAGAAACTCACCTAACAAAAAAAAACATCGTCCAAGAATAAAATGGCAATTTCGCTGCTATTGAAGTCGACTCTTGCTCTTCCCCAGTCCGTAAAGACGATTGTATTGAAAAATCATGCATTTACAAAATATATTTCCTAAACAAATTAAGTTTGTTCGATTATGAAAAGTGCTAAAATTAATTCAAAAACCCACTTCTTAGTACCATGTTTTTCAAAAATTTTTCCCCTGGTATTAGACTCCCCTCGAACAAAATTCCTGGCTATGCCACTGCCGCCCTTTCCTTAGACAGGGAGTATGCAGTGTAGAGATGAGGGAATGTATCCCCCCCCCACAAAGCCTTAGAGAAATCAAAAATTTATTTAAAAATCATGTCTGGATTTAATACATGACTGCCACTGTTTAAAGTTAAATTATGAGCTATAAAACGATGTAAAATGCATTTTCAGGAATTTTATTTTTCAAAAATTTTCCTGAATTCCCCATTTCCTGGGGGGGATTGCCTCCACTAATCCCCCTCATCCACCCCCTTAACACCCCCCCCCCCAAGTATCTCTTGATACGCCACTGAAAATACTCAATTTTGTTTCCTCAAATTGTCTAATATATACGTAACCAAAGCAAAAAAATTGTAATAAAAAAACAGACTGAGTAATATTTCACTACTAAAAAAAGATAGGGAAAGTGCGTTCCGGCACTGATAATTTTGCCATGACGTCAATGGTGTTAATTCAAAACTAATTTGCATGAATTCGCACATCGTGTCTCTATTCCCTAATCCACTGCTAATAATTACAAGAATTTTTATTTTTGTGCCAAATTATCGCGGTCATAAAAGCATTTGAGGAACATGGGCCAATTAACGTATTTCATCAATGCAACAACCCTCACAACTAATATGCGACTTTGAAGAGGCGACAGAAATACATTGGTTTTAATTTCAACAGAAACTCACCTGACAAAAAAAATACATCCTCCAAGAATGAAACGGCGATTTCGCTGCTATTGAAGTCGACTCTTGCCCCACTCCATTCCGTAAAGACGAAATAGTGACAGCTATCTGCAAAAAACATAACACACAAATAAATTTGATTCGACACTGATGCCACACCAAGTTTTATGGTTCAACGCGGATACTAATAAAATCATTGGAAGAATTTGCTCGCTATGTCAAACACAGCATTGTTGTAAAGGGTAACACCAAGCCAAAAAATCTACGATCACAATAAAAACAATTCGTATCTTCTCCTGCACCAATTACAATTCGATGATAATTAATGTCTTTATTCAGAGGCATTGAAACAAGCACATTTGAGTCTCTCACGGTCCAAGAAACGTTACGCATACTAACAAATTATACTACCACGTTCATGCAAAGGCAAAACTTGCCGACTGCTAGTTAAGGTATTCTGCCAGTACACCTAGAACTCACAAAACACACCTTGAAAATCATGCATCTTCTTGGAAGTCCACGTCTTCACCTTTTCCTCCGGAATTATCCAGAGTCAACGTGTCACAGCATGTCACATGCAACACGGAGGACTACGAAATGCACTGAAACCAGCCACATCGAACCGCTAACTTCTGATACTGATCAATGCCTTGTGGGACCATCACGGAGACAACTTCGTCCACTCCCTAAATAATTACGTTTCTGCTAACCCTGGTGAGCGATAATTGGTTCGAATCCCGAATCCTCCAAGATCATGTGCAGCAGTCTCCCGGTTCTTCTCCGCGTTCCTCCACATTCGGCCGTGCACGCTTCTCTTTCTTTAGGGACCAATGGAAGGGGTAGAAGAAAGCGGGGGCGGGGGTATAGCGAGATGTTTCTCCCCCTTCCGCTGTCCCGGGAGAGAGGTTGAGGATTCGCCTAGGGCGAAGAGGAGGGGAGAGAAGCAGCAGTAGCAGCAGGACAACTCCCTGATTCCTCCGGAAGGGGGGGGCCAAGAAAACGCGGGAAATATTCCTTGCTGTCTTCCTTGCCCGGTGCGTTGAGAGAGGAATAATGTTTTCCCACATTTGGAGGTAATACGTTAAGAAATATTGTAGCGATATGTAGCCAGCTTATGTCTACGTTCTTCAAAACCATGTTTGTTACAATAAATGTGAAATACGTTATATTGATGAAGATTTAAAAATTCAGCTATCATTTCTACACTTACGTAATACCCTGCGAGCCGCCTATAGGGTTTTTGGCAGGGGGAGATGCAATTTATTCCCACAGCACACCATTCGGCCATGCATAACCATCATCGGCGACCATTATGGACCATTACACCAAAGGTAAATAAGAGAGAGAGAGAGACTGTAGAACAGACAGATTCAGAATGTCTTTTTTTCTACGATCAATAAGAGATTATAACGGCAGCGATAGAACTCATGAATAGATTGCATGACTTGTAGTTGTTAAAAGAATATTAGGAAAGTGCGACGACAAAGTGAGAGAAATTAGCTACTTTTCCCTCGTTAGACGAAGTGGGAAAATGTGTAACATGTTAAAGAAAAGAGGTTCAGAGGCGCTTGGTGGGTATAGCCAGTTGACGGGTGAATCTGTATCATGTTATTTGTGGATTTTTGTCTCCGCTGGACTCTATTTATAAAACAAATGTTACAAGTAACCAGTTACATGTTACAAAGTGTAAACGCACCTATACCACCACACTCATGCAAAGGCAAAACTTATTAAGTACTCATTAAGGTTATGTGCAAATAAAGCTAGAATACAAAAAACATGTTCTTGGAAATAATAAGAAATTTCAGAAAAATGCAATACGGAATACATAAGTTAATAGGCTAAACTACAAGTCATTTAATCTATTTGTGAGTTCTATCGCTGCCGTTATAATCTCTTATTGATCGTGGAAAAAAAGAAATTCTGAATCTGTCTGTTCTACAGTCTATCTACATCTACAAATTACCCTGCGAGCCACCTCTAGGGTGTTTGGCAGGGGGTGATCAATCACCAGCATGCAGCATGCATTTGGACTCCCACATGCACACCACACCGTCCAAGAAACGTCCCGTATAATAACAAACTATACTACTATATGCTGTTAGAAATAGAATATAGAATAGAATTTCAGAAACATGCAGTAAGTTTTACATAGGTTAGTAGGCTACACTACAAGTCATGCAATCTATTTACAAGTTCTATTGCTGCCGTTATAATCTCTTATTGATCGTGGAAAAAATGACATTCGGAATCTGTCTGTTCTACAATCTATCTCTCTTTTTTTATTTGTATGATCTGATTTTCCGTAGTACGTTGGCGTCCGCAAGATATGGTTAACTTCGTCAGAAAAGACACTGCTCTTGAATTTATCTAAAAGGTTTAGCCTATTTTTCAATCTACGGTCCGACAGAGATTCCCATCCGAGTTTATCTAAGAGGTCAGTTACACTAACAAGACTATCGTAACGACCTTTCACATACCTGGCAGCTCTTCTTTGCACGCGTTCTAACTCAGTCATCAAGCCTTTTTCATGAGGGTCCCAGACACTGGCAGCGTATTCCAAATGTGGTCTAACGAGGGAAAAGTAGCTAATTTCTCTCACTTTGTCGTCGCACTTTCCTAATATTCTTTTAACAAAACCCATTTTACGATTAGCTTGACCGGTTATTTCACGAATATGTTTATTCCACGATAGATCATTATTGAGTCTAACGCCTAGATATTTCACGGATTCAACAGCCTTTAACTGGGTGCCCCGAATGATATAGTTGCGCTGTAGGGAGTTATTCTTCTTCCAGAAATTCATTACGACGCATTTTTCCAAATTTAATTCTAACTGCCAAGCATCGCACCAAGCTCTGATAGCAGCAAGGTCATTCGTTAGTTCATCCATATCTTTGCTGGAACGAATTTCTCTGTAAACTACAGCGTCGTCTGCAAATAATCGTAACTTACTCTGCACTACTTCGCCAATGTCGTTTATATAAAGAAGGAATAGGAGTGGGCCAATGACACTACCCTGAGGAACGCCAGAAGTCACTCTAACCTCATTGGAGACTGCACCGTCTAATACTACTCTTTGGACGCGGTCGCTCAAAAATTCGCTAATCCAGGAAATGACATCTTCGTCTAGACCATAAGATTTCAGTTTTATTATTAACTTTCCGTGGGGTACTTTATCAAATACCTTTTTGAAATCAAGAAAAATCGCGTCTACTGGAATGTTGTCTTCCCCGGAGACTAAAACATCGTGGGCGAAAAGCGCTAACTGAGTTTCGCACGATCTGCTTTTCCTGAATCCATGTTGATTTCCCATTAATAAGTTTTGCGCGTCTAGGTGTTTCATTACCGAGCTGACTACGATGTGTTCAAGGACTTTGCAAGAGATGGACGTTAAAGATATCGGCCTGTAATTAGATGGCTGTTCCTTGTCTCCACTTTTAAATATTGGCGTTACATTAGCGATTTTCCAATCATTAGGTACTTCGTGTTGCTTGATGGATTTACTGAATATTAACTGCAAGTAAGGGGCAATTTCTGAGGCTAGTTCTTTATATACGCGAGAAGGGATTTCGTCTGGACCAGGTGATTTATTTGGACTAAGCGATTTCAATATATTTTCTATTCCGAGCGTACTAATGTAAATAGCTGGCATCTTATGTATACAGGGATTGTCATCGGTCTCGGGTGAGTTTTCGGAAGGCTCCGTGAACACGCTCTTGAAGTAGGAATTTAATAAATTGGCTTTATCGTAACTGCTTGTCAACACATCTCCATTGTCGTTTCTCAGCGAACATACGGTAGATCGTTTACCTTGAACTTCCCTAACATATGACCAAAATGCTTTTGGGTTTTCCTGTAACTGCTCTACTAATGTTTTTCTTTTAAAATTCGTGAACGCATTCCTGAACGCTTCCTTCGTGGCGGCTTTAGTCATCCCATATTTTTTAATTATTAGCTCGCGTTCATTAGCGGATAAATCCGTGCTGACTTTTTTCATTTTAGCATGACACGCTCTCTGTCGCCTCAATGATTTTCTCACTTCCGCGTCGTACCATCTCGGTTCGCTGCCTTCTTTTACTATTTTACTAGGGATGTAGCTATTTATTCCCGAAGTAACGAGCGAAAGAAAAGCTTTCCAAGTATTCTCTACATTTAACTTTAATACTGATTCTTGAAACTCGGGGAAAGCATTTTTCATATGACTCTTAAACCCATCAAAATTAGCTCTTTTAAAAATGAAAACTTTACGCTCTTTTTTAAAGTTTACAGCGGTATTTAGAGAAAACTTTGCAGTTACTACCCTATGGTCACTTATTCCTTCGACAGTGCCAACGTTTATTACCTGATGTGGTATATTTGTCGCTAATAAATCAAGAATATTTTCTCCTCTGTTTGGTGCGGATGCTATTTGAAACAATGAATTAGATGTGAAAGTGTGTAATAAAGCCTCGCAGATCACTTTATCCCTCCCACCAGGAATGAAGCTATAAGTCTCCCAATCTATAGAAGGTACGTTGAAATCTCCACCCACAATCAAGTTTCTTTCAGGATGCTTGGATGCTACGCTGTTTATTTGATTTTGAAAATCCAACATTGACGTTATATCTGAGTTAGGTGGTCTGTAATACGAACATAATAAAATAGTTTTGAATTTTGGACATTTAATTAAACACCACACAGATTCAACGCTGGTCTCAGTTACGGTTATCGCTTGGCTGACGATTGAATTCTTTACAGCTATAAAAACTCCGCCCCCAACTCGATTAATTCTATCTTTCCGATAAACAGTGAACGATTTTGGGAAGATCTCATTGTCTGAATCATCATCTGTTAGCCAACTTTCTGTTCCAAAAATGACGTTACACTTCGTACTATGAATTAAATGGTGGAATTCGGGAATCTTATTTCTTAAACTACGGCAATTAACCACAGCCACGATTAAAACTTCGGAAGTAGTAGTATTGCGATTCGGGAATAATTCTGATTTGCTTTTGTCGAATAGACTATTCACAGGCTCTATACCGCTGATAAACGGAAATGCATGTCTTATTGACACACTATCAAAATGACTTGAGCCTTGACTGCCTTTGAACGTGTTGCTCGACTGACGCTTCTCGTGCTTAAATGTAATACCTGAAACGCTGATTTTTCTCTCTACTTCTCTATTCTCATTTCTGGAAGAATCTTTGTCTGTGAAACGTTTTGAACTTACCCCTTTATTTTTCAACCCACTAATATATCTACACTCTGCCCTACTCTCTACTCTAAAAAAGACCTACAGTGCTCAAATATGCTACTCGCTACACGACTAGCCGACTCGGCCGTGTAATGGACTCCCGAACGGTTCAGAGGGATCCGACACGATCGGATTGCCGGCCTAAGGTCCACGAAGGAGGCTCCGATGTCCGTGCAGAAACGACGCAGCCTCTGGTTTATGCCTATCTGCGGTATGGGTAACTATACCCCGAATGATATGTTGTGGTGAGTTATTCTTTTTCCAGAAATTCATTTCTACGCATTTTTTTTCAAATATAATTCTTCAACCCTATCTTTACTGGAGTATTCATTGCGTATTAAAATAACAGGTTATGTACGCAAATTATTAAGGTTCGTATTAATCATTATTTGCCGGTCTGAAATTCAAATCCTCTTTCCTTCAACCCTAGACACTAATTGTAGGTTCCCTTGGCTGCAATTTGGGGGAAAATTTCTGCTGTGTTACCCATCTGGAACTGTCATCTATCTTCTTTATAACCACTGATTTACAGTGGCGACGACCCCATGGCGCCTGAGAGGGCCCGAGCCCCCTCAAAAATTCGTTATGGGTGTGAGGAAAAATATGTGTCAGGCTTGTCGATTTTCCCCACGGAGTGTCCATTCATCTACATCTACATCTACATAATACCCTGCGAGCCACCTCTAGGGTGTTTGGCAGGGGGTGATCAATCACCAGCATGCAGCATGCATTTGGACTCCCACATGCACACCACATCGTCCAAAAAACGTCCCGTATAATAACAAACTATACTACTATATGCTGTTAGAAATAGAATATAGAATAGAATTTCAGAAACATGCATTAAGTTTTACATAGGTCAGTAGGCTACACTACAAGTCATGCAATCTATTTACAAGTTCTATTGCTGCCGTTATAATCTCTTATTGATCGTGGAAAAAATGACATTCGGAATCTGTCTGTTCTACAATCTATCTCTCTTTTTTTATTTGTATGATCTGATTTTCCGTAGTACGTTGGCGTCCGCAAGATATGGTTAACTTCGTCAGAAAAGACACTGCTCTTGAATTTATCTAAAAGGTTTAGCCTATTTTTCAATCTACGGTCCGACAGAGATTCCCATCCGAGTTTATCTAAGAGGTCAGTTACACTAACAAGACTATCGTAACGACCTTTCACATACCTGGCAGCTCTTCTTTGCACGCGTTCTAACTCAGTCATCAAGCCTTTTTCATGAGGGTCCCAGACACTGGCAGCGTATTCCAAATGTGGTCTAACGAGGGAAAAGTAGCTAATTTCTCTCACTTTGTCGTCGCACTTTCCTAATATTCTTTTAACAAAACCCATTTTACGATTAGCTTGACCGGTTATTTCACGAATATGTTTATTCCACGATAGATCATTATTGAGTCTAACGCCTAGATATTTCACGGATTCAACAGCCTTTAACTGGGTGCCCCGAATGATATAGTTGCGCTGTAGGGAGTTATTCTTCTTCCAGAAATTCATTACGACGCATTTTTCCAAATTTAATTCTAACTGCCAAGCATCGCACCAAGCTCTGATAGCAGCAAGGTCATTCGTTAGTTCATCCATATCTTTGCTGGAACGAATTTCTCTGTAAACTACAGCGTCGTCTGCAAATAATCGTAACTTACTCTGCACTACTTCGCCAATGTCGTTTATATAAAGAAGGAATAGGAGTGGGCCAATGACACTACCCTGAGGAACGCCAGAAGTCACTCTAACCTCATTGGAGACTGCACCGTCTAATACTACTCTTTGGACGCGGTCGCTCAAAAATTCGCTAATCCAGGAAATGACATCTTCGTCTAGACCATAAGATTTCAGTTTTATTATTAACTTTCCGTGGGGTACTTTATCAAATGCCTTTTTGAAATCAAGAAAAATCGCGTCTACTGGAATGTTGTCATCCCCGGAGACTAAAACATCGTGGGCGAAAAGCGCTAACTGAGTTTCGCACGATCTGCTTTTCCTGAATCCATGTTGATTTCCCATTAATAAGTTTTGCGCGTCTAGGTGTTTCATTACCGAGCTGACTACGATGTGTTCAAGGACTTTGCAAGAGATGGACGTTAAAGATATCGGCCTGTAATTAGATGGCTGTTCCTTGTCTCCACTTTTAAATATTGGCGTTACATTAGCGATTTTCCAGTCATTAGGTACTTCGTGTTGCTTGATGGATTTACTGAATATTAACTGCAAGTAAGGGGCAATTTCTGAGGCTAGTTCTTTATATACGCGAGAAGGGATTTCGTCTGGACCAGGTGATTTATTTGGACTAAGCGATTTCAATATATTTTCTATTCCGAGCGTACTAATGTAAATAGCTGGCATCTTATGTATACAGGGATTGTCATCGGTCTCGGGTGAGTTTTCGGAAGGCTCCGTGAACACGCTCTTGAAGTAGGAATTTAATAAATTGGCTTTATCGTAACTGCTTGTCAACACATCTCCATTGTCGTTTCTCAGCGAACATACGGTAGATCGTTTACCTTGAACTTCCCTAACATATGACCAAAATGCTTTTGGGTTATCTTGTAACTGCTCTACTAGTGTTTTTCTTTTAAAATTCGTGAACGCATTCCTGAACGCTTCCTTCGTGGCGGCTTTAGTCATCCTATATTTTTCCAGCCTTTTTTTACATTTACGTTTACGTACTACCCAAATGCAAGCCGCCTTAATAGGCGTGTGGCGGGGGGTGCTAGGACCATAGATCTTTCATATAGGTAGATGGCGCATGACGTCACGCAAGCGTGGTCAACATAAGCGTGGTCGTGTATCACGTGACTCGGGTCAGCGTTATGGTGAATACGCGTAGTGCCTTCGGTTGCGATGAGAGATTCCTGAAAGGAGATTGTGTTTCTTTTCACTGCAAAGTTTGTCCCTGTTAAAATTAAAGCCGTGTTAGCCATGGATATATTTATTACTGAGTAAAGATACGTGTAATGCAATGCATGCGCTATTTAATAAGAAAATAAAAGCATTTACTGTCTGTAAAAAAAGCAAGACACTCGAGCTTGAGGAGCTCCAGCGTCCAAACGAAGCAATCGACCTCAACGCAACAAAAAGCATACGAAAGAGAATCCAGTTCCACGCTACATCATGCACTCCAAAAACCTTTATATCAACTCACCAACCTGTCTGTTTGTTTGTCTGTTTGTCTGGTACAAATCTTGTTACTCAAATTTGACTCACTTCCTGTGAAGCAAAAACGCTGAAATTTTGCACACTTCTTCATTTCCGATGACAATACATGAAAATATAACTTTTTCTTTCCAACCCCCTTTTAACCACCCCCCAGTCAACCTATAGCCCCCCAAAACATGTTTTTGATCTAAGAAGTTCCAAATGGTCGATTTTCGTGTTTTGCGACCACAGTAAAAGTTATCCACCATAAAATTAGCTAATTATGATCTTCATATATTTATTAACAATTGTAAGGTTTTGTAAATGTTTGAATATTGTTTTACCGTTACATAAAACGTACGGGGTGGCATTTTTAACATAGGGGGGTGGCATTTTTAACATAGGGGTAGACATTTAAAAGCATAGGGGTGGCATTTTGAAACATAGGGGGCTTACCATTCACTGAAAATTTAATAAATATAGTGACTTTTTTAATACGTCACTTTTGGTTTTTCGGGGTCACTGAGTTTTTTTGCTTTGTGTCATATATAAACGTTGCTCATCCCCTGTAATCTAAATATAAAGGCTGGTTTAAAAAAAAATATTTTTATAAGAGCTTATTTTTATTTAATTATTAGCTCGCGTTCATTAGCGGATAAATCCGTGCTGACTTTTTTCATTTTTGCATGACACGCTCTGTCGCCTCAATGATCTTCTCACTTCCGCGTCGTACCATCTCGGTTCGCTGCCTTCTTTTACTGTTTTACTGGGGATGTAGCTATTTATTCCCGAAGTTACGAGCGAAAGAAAAGCTTTCCAAGTATTCTCTACATATAACTTTAATACTGATTCTTGAAACTCGGGGAAAGCATTTTTCAGATGACTCTTAAACCCATCAAAATCAGCTCTTTTAAAAATGAAAACTTTACGCTCTTTTTTAAAGTTTACAGCGGTATTTAGAGAAAACTTTGCAGTTACTACCCTATGGTCACTAATTCCTTCGAATTGTCGAGATTCGAGTTATCAGGGTTCCAATGCTGATCATACAACTCTTCTAAAATGCTTAAAAATCTTAAAACTCACTGCATATAAAATTTCCTGGGCCATTATCCTCGGTTTGGGTCCCCCAATAATTTTGTAAGAAGGCATCCCTGCTGATTTACATGTGCCTTCGAACAGTTGTAGAATTCAGTCAATATACACAGATTACCATGACATCTTACAATCCTGTTATTCACTCAACTCAATTGCATACCTTTCTAACTCACATGTAACACATTTTGAACTTCTTTAGATTTGCCATGGAAATTGCAATGGAACAAATTTCCTTACTTCTTCAGCCTTTGAAACAAATTTGGAATTATCCCTGCAACTGATTTGCAACACTCGCCCACCCATTTTGGAACTCATTTGTACACAATGCAAACTACTTTGTAACAGATTTTAATGGCTTTTGGAGTTGCCTTGGAATCAATGCAGGAACTGGTTGGTGCATCTATTCCAGGCGACAATGGCGGAGTGAAGTTGGGCGGTAAATTAATCCCGAAATGATTCCTTATCACTGCTCTAGAAAATGATCCCGTAACACTTTGAAGTGAAGGTCCTCCGGACTCCATATGGGCCCGAAACAGTGTGCGGACCGTTCGGAACCCTATTACTTGCACTGGACGCGCGGTACTGCATACCGATCTTACATCTAATATAATAATTATCATAATTTTACATCTACATAATTCCCTGCGAGCCACCTCTAGGGTGTTTGGCAGGGGGTGACAAATCACCAACATGCAGCATGCAAGAGGACCGCCATATGCACACCGCACGGTCATAGAAATACTACGCACACTAGCAAAATATACATGCTTATTCACAAAAAAATTGTTAATGGCTAGTGATTCCTAGAGTAAATACATGCTAGGTTAGAACCAGAGCAGGCCTTAGGGCGGGGCCCCGCGCTTTGGGGGGCCCCGAGTTCGTGAAAAAAATTAAAATAAACGATAGTTTGAAAACGCAATTTCAACTATTACTGTATTGTTAAGTCCGTGCTAGACAAAAAATAATATTATGAAAAAGGAATAATGCAGTAATTTAAAGTAAAAAGCGCGCTTTTTATGTTTATTTTACGTTATAATTTTATTATAATAATTATAAATTTTATTTGTATTATACTTTTTTGAACTCAACTGCGTGATGATATCATAACGGCGTAATTACGAAGTCTGAATTTGGGAGGGGAACACATACTTAGCCAGAGAGTGGTAGGGATTCAAAATGCTCGAGTTTGTAGATGGGGTATAGAGTTTAATATTTTAAGTGAAGGGCCCCGCACTGAAGGTTCGCCCCTGGCCCCGCACCTGCTAGCGCCGTCCCTGGTTAGAACTATGAAAAAAAAAACATGCAATGAGTGATCCTAGCGAGCGATGCCATTAATCCTATCAATTGAGACAACGTTGCTATCCTTAATAGTACGAGGGAAGAATAACATTTTAAATCTCTCTGTTTTGCAGTCTATTTATTTTATTTTGTTCTCATGGTCGCGTCTACTATAGTACGATGGTAAACGAAGGATATGATTCACGTCGTCTGATAAAATATATCTTCTTCGAATTTCCTAAGTAAGTTAAGCCTATACTTCGATCTCCGCTCCTGTAAAGATTCCCATCCTAACTCGTTTAACATACTTGAAACGCTGCACTTTTTGTCGTAACAACTCATCACAAATCTGGCTGCCCTGCGCTGTACTCGTTTGATTTCAGCTATTAGTCCTACCTCGTAAGGGTCCCACACGCTAGCAGCATATTCCAAGTGAGACCTCACTGGAGTCAGGTAGCTTATTTCTTTCACCTTTTATGGGCATTTACCAAGAATTCTTTTTACAAATCCAAGTTTACGGTTAGCTTTACTACCGTCTAATACAACTCTTTGGACACGGTCGCTCAAAAGTTCTCTTATCCAGGAAATGACATCTTCATCTAGACCATAAGATTTCAGTTTTATTATTAACTTTCTGTGGGGCGAGGCTTTGAGCGCTGATACGACGCAGGATGCTAGCAGGTAGCAGAGTACCCTGCTAGCTGGTAGCGCTTGGCTTAAATAAGGATTATTAATACCTTATCAAACGAAGAAAACTTTCCGACTATAGGCAGTTTTAATAGGTGATTATTAAGACATGTTTCCCTGAGCTCTGTGCCTCATGCATGCATTGGTAATCTCAGACGATGTAAAACACGTGACTACTCGTATAGAAACTAGGTCCCTGTGACGTCACGTGGAGTGGCATCGCATGGGCGCCAATCTGGCCTTTTTCAAATAAGGCTAATTTTGACCATTAACATTTGTCTAAACTGGGAGTTCTTAAACCAATTATTTTGCATATTGTGAATACACTAATGGTGGGAAACGAATCGCAATCGATGCATTTCGTTTTATTTAATGAAGGAAACTACCCTATTGACGCCAATGGAATTCTTGTATAGGTACGTTTACACTGTATAACATGCTATATAAACAAGTTACATATAACATGTTTTAAGAAAAAGTCACAAATCCATGCAACAAGTTACATGTGACATTGCATAACAAAACAAAAATTGGGAAAATGTGTAACATGTTGAACAGAAAAAAGGTGAGGCGCATGGTGGGGATAGCCGGTTGACGTGTGGGCTTGGACTGAACCTGTAATCTAATCATGTTATTTGTGCATTTTTGACTCCGATGGACTCTTGTTATAAAACAAATGTTACAATTATCTTGTTACAAATAACATGTTTGTGTAACATGTTATACACAGGGGTGCCGACTTACAAAAAATATTGGGGGGGCCCAAACCGGGGACCTTGCCCCGGTAAATTTTATAAGTAGTGAATTTTAAGTTTTTAAGTATTTTAGAAGAGTAATATGATAACATTAGAACCCTAATCACTCGAATATCGATATCTGGACACTCCGGGGAAAATCGACAAACCTGACACATTTTTTCCTCACATCTTCAACGAATTTTTGGGGGGGCTCTGGCCCCCTTAGGCCCCACGGAGTCGGCGCCACTGGTTATACAGTGTAACGCACCTAAATGGGCCCGCTTAATTTTATTTCTGCTCGACGACAAATGAGAAATCCTTATGCCCGCCTCGCATGGACGCGAACGGTCCGCGCTATGCGCGCAGACAATGTTCCATTGACGTTATAGGAACCACACATGAGGGCGGGCCGTCCGCACGCCGAGGGGCCATTCGCGTGGCCCTTCGGATCATCTGCGCGCGTGCCGGCTACTAGGACAGGTTTGACCTTAAGCCTGAATCAAACAATCGTTCTTTTTCGTCGCGAAAGTGATCACAATCGCGATCACTTATCACGTCGCGAAAAGCGATCGTTCTAGTGATCATTTTTCTGAATCACATGGTCACTCCCGCCGTTGCTTTTCGCATCATTTCCGATATCACAGCTCGTTTTCATAGGACCCACCTCACGAAAATATATAGCGTGTTTGTTTATCTATGTCGTTCCCACAATTGTCAAACGCTGCGCTGCAATCACACCACACGGTCGTGCGTTCTGATTGGCTGATATGGGGTGTTAGGGACGGTTTTAGCGACGGAAAAAGCGACCGGATGAGTGATGAAAAATAGCGATGGGAATCCTCTCAGAATCCTCATGGCGATCGCGAAAAACAATAGCCGGCGACGATCATTTTGCGAGTGATCACTTTCGTGACGAAAAAAAATGACCCTGTTTACTCCGCGGCCGGTGTGTTTTCAGCTAAAATGATATTTAAAATTTATTTCACACTTAATAAAACTAATTTTCGTTTATTTTTCTTTTACAAATTTCAAATTATATTTTCCGTATTACATAATATCAGAGAAATTTTCCTTTAAAATTAAACTCCACATTGATTCATAGAAATATCCATAAATTCGATTTTATGTCGATTTAAAATTAAAGGCAATTTCAACTCGTTCAATTATTGAGTAACTATTGAGTGAACTGAATTTATTCACCGTCGACGTAGAATATCAGAAAATAAATCTCATTTTCGAAACTTGACACAAATTCTCATGCTCATGAAAAACTCTCTCTCCCACGGTCAACATCGTAACGTGCAACGTGCACCATGGGAACGTCACATTAAATGCATAATATTCTTGGAAACTCGCATGGATTATTTTAGCCCTCTTTGGTTTGGGGAGATAAGGGACTTCTCTTTTTAAATCCTTCGTGGAAAGACGCGATGAGATTACAAGTCTGTGGTTGGCCGTGGCCACTGGACTGTGCGATATCGCAAACACACGCCTTGGCCATTTCTCTTTTCATTCCATGAGGTATTGTAGACAGTGAGTGCATGTGTAGCCCTTGTGAAGATTCCGAGAATTGAAGAAAGGAAAGGATAGGGTACTACCAGAGGGTGGCATAGCCCCTAGGTGTGGTAGCCAGCCCCCGTGGAGGCAATCGTCTGTCCTAAGGGTGGGGGTTGTTGGTCAGGGATAACGAGGCGTGGGTCTTTTGTCGGCAAACAAGTGTGCCCAAAGTTGTTGACCCTTGTTAGGGTTGGGGAAGGTTTTTGGTGGTGGCAGGAGGTTGAGGGGATGGGAAGGGAACTGAGGGAGAAGAATCGGGGAAAACCCAGGCTACCAGACGTATGGAAAATCCCGTAGAGTATTCCGGGGTGAGGAATTTCTAAATGTCATCCTTTTTTAAATGTTCATCGTAACTATCCATAAGCGGAAATACGAGGGCACGTGCCCCCCCCCCCCAAATCCCTAAAAAAATATGCAATATTTTTAATAGGGTCTAATTATCTTTGCGTTCGTTTTGTATTGCGAGATACTATCCTTGTGCCCCCACCAGAACAAGATCCTGGATACGGCCTTGCTTGTGCCCTCCCCCCAGAAAGAAATCCTGGATCCGCCCCTGTAACTATCTGTTCTGCTATCTAACTCTATAATATCTAAAGGCCGTTTTGCACGGGGCACGTATACTTCGCACAATCTGCCGTTTGTACGAAGGCGCAGTCAAAATTGCGTCGTGTAAAGGCCGTTTTACACGGTACACAGAATTGCGCAGGTTAGAGCTGCATTAATTTCTAAATCCGCATTTCTAAATGCGTCTCGCATCCACGCATTCTCGCATGTGTTCTAGCAAATCACCGCTTTACACGACGCAATTTTGATTGCGCCTTCACACGTACGTCAGACTGCGCAATTCCGTGTACCGTGTAAAACGGCCTTAAAGCGGTGAATTGCTAGAACACATGCGCGAATGCGCGGACGTGAGATTGCAAAATAGCTCCTGTTCTAATTTCGTTCATGCATTCTCGCAATTCCGCGCCATTTAAGAAATTATTGCTGTTTAAACTTATGCAATCCCATTCCCCGTGTAAAACGGCCCTTAAAATCGATAATAGCTGAAATCGATCGAGGAAAGCACAGGGCGGCCAGATTCGTGATGAGTTATTATGATAAAAGTGCAGCGTATTCCAGAATGCTACGCAAGTTAGGACGGGAATCTTTACAGGAGCGTAGAATGAAGTAAAGACTAAATTTACTTACAATTAGTATATTCGAAGAAAATGTTTTCTCAGACGGACTGAAACATATTCTACGTTAACCGTCGTACTATGGTAGACGTGATCACGAGATGGAAGTAAAAGAAATAGACTGCAAAAGAGAGAGATTCAAAATTTCATTATTCCCTCGTGCTATTAAGGATAGTAACAGCGTCGCATTTAATAGAATTAATGGCGTCATTTGTTAGGACGACTCATTAAGTGTTTTGTTTTTATTCCATTGTTCTAACCTTGCGTGAATTTTCTATAGGAATTACTAACCATTCGCAAGTTTTGTCTTAGCATGAAAATACCCGTCGATTTTGCAAATATGCATAATATTTCTATGACTGCGCGGTGTGCATGTAGCGATCTTCTTGCATGCCATTGGCGGGTATATTAGGGGAGAACGCCCCCCCCCTCTGGTGCGGCCTCCCGAATTGCCTAGCGTTGTAGAACCACAATTATAAATTTTTAATGTCATAATATGGCATTGTCATGTATAGGCGTATTATCAGTTTAAATATAACTTTCTGAAACTTTTCATCAGGGATGTCGACTTACAAAAGATATTGGGGGTCCCAAACCGGGAATCTTGCCAAGGTAAATTTTATAAGTATTGAGTTTTAAGTTTTTTAAGCATTTTAGAGGACTCATGTGATCAACATTATCACCCTGATAACTCGAATCTCGATATCTGGACACTCCGGGAAAATCTACATCTACATAATACCCTGCGAGCCACCACTAGGGTGTTTGGCAGGGGGTGATCAATCACCAGCATGCACCATGCATTTGGACTCCCACATGAACATCACACCGTCCAAAAACGTCCCGTATACTAATAAACTATTCTACTATATGCTGTTAGAAATAATAATTGAATTAAGAAACATGCATTAATTTTTACATAGGTTAGTAGGCTACACTACAAGTCATGCAATATATTTACAAGTTCTATTGCTGCCGTTATAATCTCTTATTGATCGTGGAAAAAATGACATTCGGAATCTGTCTGTCTCGCATCACTATGTAATACACAAGGAGTATGATAGAACGTCTACGGAGATGTGAGATGTTCTAACAGCATGTTCTGTGTGCTCTATATTTATTAGCAGATTGCCTTCATTAGTAGTTGGCAAGTTTTGCCTTTGCATGAATTTGGAAGTATAATTTGTTAGTATGCGTAACATTTTTATGTTCCTGTGGTGTGCATTTGGGAATCCTATTGCATGCTGCATACTTTTGATTGATCACCCGCTGCCAAACACCCTAGAGGTGGCTCGTAGGGTATTTTAGGTGTAGATTATGGGCAATAATATTTTAAATGATACCCTGCCCAAAAAAGAATTGTATTTTATCATTACTCAATATTATTTGATCTTACTCTGTTTTCTTTAATTTAGCCAAGATTTTTATGCTCCATTTCGCTTCACATTATTTTATTGTATAAAGATATGTACATTTATTTGTATAATTAAATAATGCGTGGTACTTGCTGTTTTCAATGCATGAAAATTTCTTGAATTGTGAGAGATTATGATACTCTTTATAAGTATACAGATATTTTTCATCGGCCACACTGTATAAAATCGGTTGTAGTAAAAAAATTCAATAAATTATTTTTTGATTAATTTATTTTTTAATGCAATCATTTGTATATGCAAGTTAATGAAAGGTAAATTTTCCTTGTAACAAAGGCTATTATTATTGTATAATAAAAACATATAGTTTTCTCAATTTTATATAAACGAAGAAAAGGCAGTTAATGAAAATTTTCTCCATGGGTACTTATAATAAGAGATTAAAAAAATAAATTAGTAGATGTAGGGGTAGAAATTTAAATTTTAGCAATAGTAGTGGGCATTAAAATATTCTCTGTAGTTTGCTAGGTCAATTGTGTTTTGTTCTTTTATAATATGTTTCCCATTGCTTAGCCTCCTCCACTCTGAAAAATATTGGGTCCGCGCTATTGTCATACATACTTTTAAAAAATTACATAATTCCTCGAGCACGAATTAGCTTAAATTTTCTTATTCAGTGCAGTAGCTGTATCAAAAATATATTTTGACTCTAGAAGAAGACAGTGGGAGGATCACAGTCTAAACATACGTTTAGACCACAGTCTAAATATGTTTAGACTGTGGGGAGGACGAAAGCAATATTTGAATTTCGCTCTTACAGGAGTCACGTGATCCTGCATCAGGTTCAGTACGACGAGTACGACCGACACTTTCACAAAGTTAATAGTAAGAATTATAAAAATAAATTTATAATAAATTATTTCCATTTTTACCTATTATACTATTTCGCACAATTGATTAACTTATTTTTTACGAGTCACTTGTCCAATTGCATCACGGGAAGAAGGCAGTTGTCATGGTGGTCGTAGGTAGGACCGATAGGACCGGTCTGCAATGGAAAGACTATGGATAAATGTGGTGAAGTTGCTGTTATATTGCCCTCTCATTATTGTGAAATTATAATTTAGTTAGTAATGAATTACGTTACTCTTATAATTTTATTGAAAATTTATGTTTCAGGCTGGCACTTTCACCGTACATTTGTATTCTCTAGAAGAAGCACGTGTGGGGGTAAGTATCGAATGGATAGCATTTTATGTGCTCATTAGTCTACTTGCACTCTTTTGGCCTTAAGGCTCGATCGATTCATTGGTAAAATTTTGCTTGCTAACGGGAATCATGGTGTTGCATTTTAATATTTAATAGTGACTCACGTACCCTATGGAAAATTGTAATGCATTTCCCTTGTTCACAGCGGACAATTTTACTACTACCGAGCCATTAGAGAGTTACCTAAAATCGGAGGAAGTGAAGAGTTGTAGTGCATAGTTTTGAGACTTCGTAACGTGGGATGAGAGGATTGCGAACGCTAACATCTACTTCCAGTATTCCAGAAATGCGACCACGAAGAAGGTAACATATTCAGTTTTGAGATGAAAATGTGACATTTTCTAGATGTGCTATCCCTAGTAGCACAAAAAGGATTATATCTAGATATAATACGTATCATTGTATACACTGTATACAGATTATATCTGTATAAAATCCATGCAAATGTCCTCTACCACGCATATAATATCTAGATATTATACGTATTATATCTGCTGCAATAATATGGATTTTATACAGATTAAATATGCGACATAATATAACCCTCCATAATATATATTCAAAATATAATCCATAATATAATAAGATAATATATATTAACCCTCCATATACCTACGAGATAATAGAGAGAGACTATACTTGCCACAAAGAACTATTGACAATGTAAAATTCGCGAGAAAAATAATATTTTCAACTAAATATGTCTGAAAGGATTGTACTTCCACTATGCCAGCAAAAGCAAAGATCAATCCAAACCTCAACTACTAGTCCAACCTCAGCTACTAAAACGTACCAGTCCCAGGCGGATATGTATTTGAAATATTGTATGGGATGAGCAAAAGTTTCAATGTCACTTCAGTAGATGTATCAATCTAATAAAAATTTGAAAGTCCTGCCAAACCACCAGCATAAAAATATGTATAAAGAATATGATATCTCTTAAATCACATCTCAGCTCTTAGCATGCATGAGGACATCACCATAATGAATTTTAGTGGCAGGAAAGAAAAAAACAATTAAAATACATATTTTTTATTTTCATTATTCAATCACAATAATAGCTGCAATCCTCTCTTGTTACCATGAAATACTTTGCTGAAACAAATACTGTCATTCTCTTTGAACAAAAATTATTTTTAAGTGCATTGACAGAAGCCATACTATCTTCAATAGTTTCTCCAACGAATGTCTATTGTCACATCATCCACTTAAAAAAAATCCACATCCACCATAGTTCTATACGTCACTAATACCACTGTCTTTCTGTCTTCTGAATGATAGTTTGGTAACTGAAGAAATGGCACCTTCCTCCAGTCTCGGCACCTTTAATTCAACACGAATTATCTCCCCATCTTCTCGTGCAAGGCCACAGATTCTTTTCTGATATCAATCGATGTGAAGTGCAGCTCACACACCTAAAATTAATAAATAAGAAAATACCAAGTAAATTACTTAGTCATTTCATTTTCAATTTAAGGCATTTCTGAATGAGAAATATATCTAATGACTTGGCTGGTAAATACAGGAGATAACTATATACCTCAATGATTTTTTTATAAAAAACTAGATATAAGCATAAGATAATTTGAGCTGATAAAAGCCGGACACAGTTAAATTCCGGTTCATTGCACCACTCACGATTGTAAGAGAAAAACGCATATTTCCATTCACGGCGGTTCATACACACTAATAGTATAGAAGTTTCTGACGAGACTCAATGAATGTCTCAGCATTGCTTTCCATGCAACTTATTAATTGAGTATCACTGGTCTTGCGAAATGATACATAAGCTCAAATTAATTCGAAAGCATGAATACCTTAAAAGGTATGTGCTTTCCCCCGTAATATACGGTACTACGCCAAAAATACAATGACTCAGGAAGCCTCATCAAAAATACCCTAGTATATAACTTAGGGCGTAAATAATTCAAACAGCTTTTCAAATCTAAGTTAAATAAGTATTTTTAACTGAGTACTGAGTTTCAGACGCATAACACACCAAAGGGCAAGCTAAGAAATAATATTCGATACCATAAACTTGGCTGCTGAATTATAATTCCAACTAACTCCTTCAACCACACGTTTACTGAACGAAATAATACAAAAAACAACTAAAATAGAAGAATTTTCAGTCGAATTGCCGCTACAATATTTTAAACCACCACTTTTAGTATTGGAGACATTCATCAACATCCCCAAGCCACATCTAGCTAGAAATTACATCCAAATAATTACAGCGTGAAAGGGTACATACCTTACTGTTTTTCGTGGAGGTGAAATTGTCTCTTCTGATCGCCCGAATCCACTTGATCTCCAACTCAAGATATTTTGGAAAGCTAAAACCTTAAACTTTGGGTCCACTCTGGAGTTTTCTTCGCACCCCGGTACTGAACACATGAAAGGCGTTTTTAACAAAAATGTCTCACAAACACACGTTTCTTAAGCCCAGCGAATGAAATTCAAGAATAAAGGAAAATTCACTATCCTCAGAAACTTCAATTTTCAACAACTTACACCACAAAAATCCCTATAAAGTGGTGAAACGTAACGTAAATTCACTCGTAAACAACGTAGGAGTTTCAAGGATATCACTACTTCGCTCAAAGATGATCTTATGAGTGGACTCATTAAAACCGATAATGTGCAACTAGGCAATTATTAGTTTTCAGAGTGAATATTAATCCACAAATATAATTTTCCTCGGCAGTATACTCATCTATATGTTACATTAATATTTTTAGTCGCTAATATGAACTCAAAGGTTTATGCCGGTATGGATACACCAATATACATAATGTAAATCCCTACATATAATAACTCTGTAATACAGCAATAATACGTTACAAAATACATTATGTATAGTATACATCAATTTCCTTGGTAAATACATTATGTACGCGAGTTCTTGTGCTGTGTGGGGATGTTTGAAAGAGAAGCAGAGATTTTAAAATATATGATAAATATATATATAATACAGATATGTGTATCTGTATATGATGTTTACCAGAATCTTTAAAATATACAATTAATATCCTTATGGTGTAACCATGGATCATCAGACATGTATAAAATATGTATGATATACAGATTTGCAAATATGTATACGGATGTATTTCGAAATCTTAAAAATATACAGATATAATCCTTTTTGTGCTACTAGGGATGATGTAAATTGCCGTTAATATTAAGGTATTTGAAGTGAATTTGTGACATAGGTGACAATTTTCGACAGTTTGCGGTATCGATCAATGTAAAGTAATGCTTCTACCACGAGGAATGTAGCCTTTCCTCTTTGAATCAATGCTTAAACTGTACAAATTAGTGTAAAGCATTGAAGGTATTCTTCTTTTGGCGTGCGTCAATGGAGTCGCCTTTTTCTATTTTCTGGCCGTCGCGGAATTTCACGTGGCAGGAATTTAATGGTCAGCGATTCCTAAACCAAATTCTCATGTTTAAAGCTTTGACAGCCCTTAACCCTTATGTCAATGGATCCATTTTACGATTTTACGATCTTCAAGTCTTTTTTTTAGTGTTATGTTTCATGTTTGGTTGACCTTTCAAGAGAGTTATTTAATCATAAAGACTTATGTTCAATTTCTTTTGGCTAAGATTGTTATTAAATTGTCTTACTGCAGCAAATATTGAAATTGTGATAAAGGAAACTTGCCCAACTTGTCTTTCAAGAGCTCTCGTGGTAACTTGTTATGTATTCATAGTTTTCAGGATTCCACTGTATAGTAAGATGCCTGGTGATAAAGGTTTGTAAAATATTGGATGAAGATATACTTCCAGAGCATGGTACAGAAGTTCTTGATAATGTGAACAGTGATATGGATGTGCTAGTTAGGATACTTAAAGAAAAACCGGTGACAGCAGGCAGGAAGTCATATGTAAACATAGGGTTTTCAGAACCCTGTCTGTCACGACCTAAGTGATTATGTACTAGATTTATGTCATGAATATTTGCTCAGGCATAGAAACAGTTAACACAAGCATTTCATCACACTAGAAGGAAGACCCAACACTCACTACTCGAGTTGCAAAAAGGGATTTTTTTTTCGTAAATTTTTTTAACAACAAAGCAAGCAAAAAGCCGTCAATTTTATTTTTACAGGGGTGGGAGAGAAATATACCTTAAGAATATTAGAAAAAATAATTTAGCTTGATTCACATATATTGCCTCTGGTCAAAATTTTTATGTTTTATGGAACAATTTTTTTAATGCAAAATTTTCTCAAATCTTATGAAACATCTGAGTTTAAAAATGGTCTGGAAAAAAAAACGTTTCCCATGGTCAATTATATGTGGTGTGTTAACGGTATGTAAACAATCTGCTTTATTTGTTACTGGGCCTGATATCAAAACAAAAATTGTTGTATATCAGAAGATGCTTGATTCAAGATAATTAAAATGAATGTGTACGGTAGACTGAGCACGTTTACGCAGTGCACTTTTCCTAACTGAGTTGTAAATGGCACACCACAAGTCATGACATATTAATGCTGCTCCCTAGGGGCTTTTCTCATGAGATTTGAGCATCAGTCGAGCATCGCTCTGTCATTGTGTAAACTTGCCCCAAGGAGGGGACAAGTTAACTCAACAGACTGTAACCTAAAAACTTTTTTTTATGGCTTAAAAACAAATAAACCAACCACTGAACGAATAAAATATTTACTTCATAAACTGCTTTATAAAACAATGCCTAAAATTTCCTTAGTAAAATATAAAAATTAGATAATTAATTGGGAAATCTCTGTGTATATGTGCCCCAGTCTACCCTATTTCAAACTACTAAAGAAAATGTCCTTCTAACAAGGCATTGTAATAGATTTTTTTTGTGGTTTTCATGATTTCTTTCCTTAATTTATTATAATATGTTAAAAATTGTGAAATTCAGTATAGCCATTATTGATTTGTAAATGGTGTAACTAAACTGTTCATTGATTATTTGGGGAAAGTGGGGCAAAACCGAGCGGTTAACCTTTTTTCATTGAAAACTTGATCCTTCGGTCGCTAATAATCTTTTAAATGTGGTTAATAGAAACATTTATACATGTAGGGTGTAGAATATTTATGTAAATGAATTTTTATTGTAGTAATTAAATATATTTAAAATTTTTTTTTCAACCATTGACAAAAAATTGCCCCACCTATGATGCCCCATAGGTGGGGCAAAACAGACACCCATTGAATTTGCATTTACATAACCTTTATTGTACAATTTTCAAAGATTTATTTTACAAACACTCTTTTAACACGTGTGTGATATTTCTCAACATGAAATAGAAAATTAACAATATGTGAGGTTGGATATGAATTTACATATAAATCTTACATAAATCGCAAGTGACATTGTCATCTTCTTCTTCAAATTTTGAACGCGCCTCGTGAGCCCATCCTTTGCAGTTTAAACATTGTATTCAACCCACTTTGTTCTCGGAACTGGAATACAACTAAATGCAAAATTTGCAAGCCTCCTCGTCTCCTTCGTTACAATCATCCCTGTCTTTAAGAGTATCCAATCTCTGTCTGTCCTGCCCCACTCTCCGGTGACGGTTTTGCCCCCTCGACACATGACATCAGAAATATGGCAATACAAGCGTATCCATAATTAACTACTCGGCTGCACGGGCTTAAAACACAACTAAAAACACGGAATTATCGTATCAACTACCGTTGGTAAATCAGATCCGCGTTATAGCTGTCAGATCCAAAACAAACTTAATAAAAATCCTTAAGAAAACTATAAAATTTTAAAAATTCACAGAAACTAAATGGCGGCCACTTCGCAAATGTAAACAATCTGTATCTGTTGGTGGCCACTTCAACTTATAATGTTGCTGCTTGAAAGCAAAAACTACTGGGTGAGTTTAAAGGGGTGGGTTTGACCCGCCCATTCGGTTTTGCCCCCACTCTCCCCTATGTGCTACGAAGTTCACTGGGTCAGCTAGTATTAAATCAGTGTTACCTTCGGTGAGAATGCATTTTGCTAATTCTTTTGATGGAACAGCAGTTCTCTATAGGATATTTTTTTCTTCTACAGCTACACTTTCTTATTCGTCGGATTCACAGGGTTCGTCTTCTTTTATGCTATCTGCCTGGGAACCATCTTCATTGCCCATGAGAAGGTCGTTGTGGAAGTCTATATATCTCTGAGCATTTATGTCATTGCCTATTATTATTTAAGTATTCTACCAATTAACCCTTATGCTACTAACAACGAAAATATGTGGCAGCTCGTTTCTTGGCCAGGGAGACAAAAGCTGCAAATTTTCATTGGAGATTTTTCTACGTTGAAGGAATGAAAAAAATTATGTTTCCTTACTCTCCCCCCTTTATGATGGTCGGTTGTTCGCGATGTTTTAGTTTCGTGACCCAGCAAAGTGGGACTTCAGCCGTACCCTCGAAATCCGGGAGTAGGAACCCTGACCCCTCGCCTTATTTTATCCCTCTATGTGGTAAGGGATGTGGTTATTCAATTGTTCATTCAGTCAGTTTTCAAAATAAATATTTGTTCCTTTCGCAAAAAATATAAACTAAGAATTGAATTCTTTGTCTTTTGAGCAGTGTTTACAACTTTTAAACGAAATTCTGCAGTAAATGTTAACTTATTTCTCAATTTCAGTATGTATGAACATCATCATGGAAATTTTTGCGGCATTAAATGCGTTAATATTGATGGTAGGGCTTCATTAAAAATTTGACAATTCTCAGAATAAAAGGAGGAATTCAATTCACAGCGTTTCTACATTCCATTTCCTTGCCTTCCTATTTTTCATAAGTCTTTTGAATCAGACGTTGCATTTCATAAGTATCAGGTTGTGTTCTGAATCTGCATCTGCTGTAGGGAAACTGCGCGAGTTTTTCACACTATTCCTAAACCTCTGCCTTACCATGGTGCAGTCTTATCTGATATCTCCCAATATCCCTTCAACTTTCCCATGTGTACCTTTGTGATGATCAAACCACGTGTTTGTGATGAATAACTTGTTTCTTCTGCAAATTTCTGCTGGTTTCTCACCCCTGTCATTCCGAATTCCTGATCCAAATTCTCCTATTTTGTTTCCATTCCTCCCTTCCCTGACTGAAGCGTTCCAGTCCCCCATTGCTACCAGATTTTTCTTACCCGGAGTTTCTCTTATTATTTCCTTGAGCTGTTCATGCACCTCATCAACTTCTTCCCTATGGTTGGTAGTGGGCATGCAAACTTGAACAACCACAAGGTTGGTGGATTGTGCCTCAATTTCTACTATAAGAATTCCATCGCTTACCTGATCTTTACCTACCACAGGCTTACCCATCTTCCTGTTTAATAGTAAAGCTACCCCTCGTTGACTTTCCTCTCCACCACTATATATAGGTAATCCTATAACCATCTCTCCAATAGTCCCCTCCCATCCCTCCACCTCACCTCGCATAATCCTATGATATCTATCCTCCCTTTATCCATTTTCTTTTTGATATTTTCTAGCTTCCCCACCCTCATCACTGTCCTCACATTCCTCGTCCCTACATGTATTGCTGACTTCTTCACCATCTTCTTTTCTTCTTTCATCATTGTTGCTGCTGATGATGATGAAGATAAGTGTCGGCAAGGATTTTGCATGTTGCCAACCCTGAGGACCTTGCCGACCTCGCTACCGTGAATGACACCCGCCCTTTGTGGATGGGTCCCGTTAGATGAGATTCCAAGGCTCATGTTTGAACTCCACATTTTCAGCGAAGAGGTAGTTGGTAGGGTTTCCTACATCCATTCCAACTGTGTTTTTTATATGACACCATCACGTGGACTACCTTTTGTCTGGCTCCTACCCTTCGACCTATTTGGCATAAGTGGCCCTACCGGAAGTAGTTAAGAATTAATCCCATCAGTGCAGCTCTATGATAGGGTTCCAATTCAACTGTGAAAACTTTAAAACCGCGAATAAGCCATGAATTTAGTCTGCCGTGAAAAAACCTGGAAAAAGCCGTGAATTTTGCCATAAAACCTGAAAAAACCTTATTGTTAGCTTATTAATAGACAGTGAATTTGATGACATTGAGACTGAAAACCTGGAAAAAACCGTGACTTTCATTATTTAGGTAGTGTGTGAACCCTGTATGAGTCGTCTGAATGCACAAGCTTTTCCACCGCGACATTGCCTACTACATACAATAATTCTCTTCGAAATCAAGATATTCGGGATCAAGATATGTCAAAACAACTGCAATTTATGTTCTTGGGGCTCCAAAATATCATATTTACCTTTGAAAACATTTTATCCAGGTCAAAAAACTCAACAGTCAAAAAAACTTAATTTAGACTCCTCAGGCCTTCTGACGTCGCACGAACCAGGAAATATTCTATAAATTTTTCTAGCCAATTCGCACAGTTTTAGACTATGATTCCTTAAATCAGATCATTTTTTTGAAATAATTGCTGGCCTAGTGAGCCAGCCATGGCATGGGCATGGGGGCTGGTTTGTGCAGATGGTGGTTTCCTCAGTTAATAAGGCATATTTCATGAAATAGTGGGTAGTAACTTTCTCATCTCTAAACTGTAATTGAGAACAGAACACTTTATTCACTGGAACATGTTTACACCTTCTAAAACTAAAATAGTGACTCTATTTAAAAGCATTTAATTAACATATTAACTTAGCATATGATTAATGCTCTTGTCTGCAAAATCATTAGTGAATAATATGCCATATGTTATGCTCCACTCATTGTAAATTTAATTTAAAAACTATGACTTTGATATTTGACCTTTCTCCAGCCAGATTGATGTGTCCGACTTCTGTGCAACACCAGCCATAATGAAGGGCAGCAGACTGTTGGATTTTGGTGAGGATTTGTGGAGAGAAGGTGAATGAGCACGACAGCCCAGTCTGTGGGGCCACGCAGTCCGTCAGGAAGAGGGAGAAACGGTGGGCAGGAGCAAGGGCAGGACCTGTTGATCAGTAGCCAAGCACTCTACCCACTGGTCCACCACGCTCTTCTTTAATAAATGTATGTACATATGTAGTAATTAACAATTTTTTGTGAAGTGTTAGTACCTTGGGGAAAAATTCTTGTGTTGTCATGTATGTTAACTATCTGTACATACTTTTTTTTTTCACTCTTTCGTATACTGTAATAGCCTTGCATGCACTTGCATAATTTAGGATTGAATTTTGCTGGTATAATAGGAAATTGAGTGTATTTGCTTGTTCATGACAAAGGAAGGAAGTGATGCCATTTGGGAAGTTTGAATTGACCAGGGAATTTAAGATCGTGAATGTTAGCGAATATAAAAATGAATTAGTGATTCTTTCTCAGGGAATAATGTGGATAAACTCTTCTTGGGATTGCGACTGGGTTAAATTATGCATATTAGTCGACGTTTCAAGCTCCGACTCTTGTATGATGTGAGCCACGATACGACTCTTGGCTCATCCTCAGGGCTGCATGCCTTCCTGCAGGATGAGACCCGAGAGCCCTGCACTCGGCACTTGAAACGTTGGCTAAAATGGATAATTTAACCCGGTGAGAATCCCGAGAAGAGTTAACCCACTGTAAAATGAATCTTACTAGAATGAGACAAGACTCTAAAGACATTTGATGGTGGACTTGAATCGTATACCTATACAGGAAATTAATTAGCCGAAGCAAATGAGGTTATATTTAACATTTAAAGGAGAATGAAATTTAATAAGTAAATTTTTTATAATTACAATGCAGCAGTTTTAGACACAAATGTGTAAACTCAGCTTCAAAAATGTCTACAGTACGTATTTGAACTTCGCTTCACTCCATCACTTATTCTACTAAGGCTTCAATTTTTGCAAAATGAATTTGAAATCATTGTTAGTGTTGCAGCTTCTCTTGAAACTACGTTGCTAGTTAACCCTTTTAGCTGCGGGAGAGCATGATTTTAGCTAACAGCCTGTGTGGGGAAGAACCTATGAATATTTTTCCCTCTAGCCTGGCGGAGTGTCTCGCAAGGAATGAATCCGTATATTTTGGGCCAACCCTTCTTTTTTTCTAATGGATGGACACTTGTCGTTGGCATGTCAACAGTGTGGAGCAGGAAGGAAATAATATGGAATGGGCAGTACGATAGGAAATTCTGGGAGGCACCCCCAGTCGTGAAGGTTGATGGGGGAGAGTTGAGCTGCATGAGCGATCCCTACAGTGAGGGAAAGTACACTTCGACTCTAAGCGGGTAGCAATAAAAATTTTGGAAACTTCTGTAGGTAGCCAAACAATGGTCAAACGTTTGGAAATGTTTTTCATGCAGTCAGTTTACAAAATAGTTCAAAACGTTCCAACCGTGAAAAGGGGTAAGCAGATAAGCGGAGGTCTGTTGCTTACTGAGGCAGATCAGGAAGGCGAAACTCAGCTTACTTCTATTCCATGATAAGAGGTAGCGAGTAAACGAAATAAAATTTCCTGCAAGCGAAAGAACCAATAGATGCTCAGGAGCACTGCTAGTGATTAGAGAGTTTAATTTTTAGTAAATTAGAGTTGTAAATACCCAACTGAATATGGTAGTTTCCTTCATCAAAGGAAACGAAAGGCATTGATTGCGATTTGTTAACCACCATTACTGTATTCACAATATGCAAATTAGCTGGTTTTAGAACTCCCAGTTTAGACAAATGTTAATGGTCGAAATTAATCTCATTTTAAAAAGACCAGATTAGCGGCCATGTGATGCCACTCCACGTGACATCACCAGAACCTAGATACTATAAGAGTAGATAGGAGTTTTACATAGTTTGAGATTACCAATGCATGCATGAGGCACTGAGCTCACGGAAAAATCTCTTCATAATCACCTATTAAAATTGCCTGAGGTCAAGTGGCGCTCATAGCCTCGCACCAAGGTGGCCTCACATGGTGTCAGCCGGAACCAGTATGACGTCACATGGGCTTTTCCCAGCATTCATACTTAGCCATCGCGTTTTCGCGTCCTTTAATCGCGAAAAATAGATATCGTCATTTAAAAATCTAAGAGCGTGAAATGCGTACTCCAGGAGTTATAATCTTTTGATTTAGGCAATACAAAAATAATAGGAAACCATCCTATTCCATTGAGCCATGTGTCAAACTTCGCTATAAATTTCTTTAATATTTTTCCAATGTATTTTTTTATGTTTGCAGGTAAAACAAATACATACCACTTAAATTTTGACATCTTGTCTGTTACTGAAGCAATTTCAACAATGACTTAAACATAAGCATGAAATGACTTGAAAAGATTTCCAATGGAGCTAGAATTAAACTACAGACCTTTGAATTTGAAGGACACTGCACAGACCACTACATATACTGTAGGGCGGATCGGAAAAATCTATTTTTTTTTTCGAATTCATCTGGCCCTCCCCCAAAGCATGGCCATCCTTTCTTGAAAGCTTTGCAGCCTTTATGTATTAAATTCATTTTATTTAATAGATACGCTATACTCATCATAGTCTTAAGTACTTATTTCAACTAGTCTGAAAAGGATTATTTGGGTAAATAAAGTGCAACCTCGATATAACGACACCCCACGGTGCACTAATAAACACTCGCTATAGCGAATTGTCGCTTTACCGGAGGTGGAGCAAATAATAGCCAATATACCTGTTGCGAACAGATATACAGGAACAGGAGTGGTGCGGCGACAGATAAACATCTATCCGATAAACGTAAGCATAAATCCAGACGAAAGGCGATATTTTTTTGCATCACTAAATTTCCTTACTCAAATAACGACTAACTATTCAAACAATTTATAAGCGCTGCACTGAATAAAAATCATGCAAAGCATTGTTTCGTCAATCATTATATTTATCGAACGACAGTTTACCACATAAATTTGAGACTGAGCACTCCATTAACTTCATTTCTAACTGATCGCTAGCAATTACAGAGGTTAAGGAGTCTTCATGAAAGTCTTCCGGCGGTGAAACCCTCGCTATGGCGAGAGCCAACACCGAAAGGGTCTTGTAAAAACGAATTTTTTAACACGCTTATTATAGGGTCAATTGACGGTGCATCGGCTATCTCTCGTAGTAGCGGGGGTGTCGCTATAGCCCGTACTCGCTTTAACGAGGTTCCACTGTACCCTGTCATTGTAATCAGAAGTTAGCAATTCAAATAATGGTTTGACACTGCTCTTGGCTGATTATAAGTAACTATACTATTTGCTGAGTGATTGAGTTTATTTTGCTGGATCAAATCTCAACTAAACCTTTTGAATTGTTGCTCATTAACTTTTTTATCTTCAGGTAGAGGTGGTCCTAATCCCTTGGATGCAATGTGGCATAATAATTATCATATAATTTCTTTGCTCTGAGTAAATTACCCCTAATAGCGTCACATGAAAAATAGCAGTACAGTACACTCTCGTTATTTTAAAGTTCCTGGGACTGAAAAACCGAAGGTTTGTAATGACTAATTCTGTGTGAACAATTCTTTTGGGAGTCATCGCAAAAAAAGCATACTGTGTCAAATTTTCTAGTCTCTTCAATCTCCTGTGCTTATAGTCACACTGCGGAATAGCTTCAGAGTCATATATGCAATTATATTACGCACAAATATATAAAAACATGCACATTCATTTTTTCGATTTCATCAATAGAAAAATGCAGCATGATGCAATAAAGGGCAAATGCAGCATGATGTAATAAAATGCAAATGATGTCTTCTCGAATTCAGGAAGTCCTCGAGAAATGTGGCTATCCTGCAGAATGCAGCACTGTATTACATTGGTTGGTTAATTCACATCTGTGATGAACTGATCTAGCTGGGTGTGTGATGCAGCAGGAGTCGTAAAAAAATCGCTCTCAGTGGGAAGGAAGAACGGGCCAAATGTTGAGCAGTTATTGACTTCACAATGGATTAAGTGATACTTAGTTCAGATTATGCCCAAAGTGTAAGTGCGAGCAAAACACTTGACACCATGGGTGCAGTCCAATGAAAGCTACTTTCGCTTTCGCGACGCTACAGACGGAAGTGCTCCGGAGCACTGGTCCATAGGCACTACGTTCGCTACGAGAATTTCTTTTCGGACCGATCAGGAGCAAAGTCAAAATGGCGGAAATGAACAAGGGCAGGCAAACTGGGATTATGAAATCGAAGAGATGGTTTTAATTGTGAATTGAGGTGATTATGGTCATTGAATATTAATAAATATGTTTGAATATGATTTAAATGAATTTTATTTTCCAATATCGAGGTTCCACAAAGTAAATCAAGAAACTTTGGACCGTATTTCTCACACCTACCCTCGCCTACCCCTTCTAATTGAAACTCATTACCCTAGTAAAGGAAAAAGTAGGCACTCTACCGTTTTCTCACTTGAAGCATATTAACTTATTATGGCTAACTACAGTGGAACCTCGTTAAAGCGAGTACGGGCTATAGCGACACCCCCGCTATTACGAGAGATAGCCGATGCACCATCAATTGACCCTATAATAAGCGTGTTAAAAAATTCGTTTTTACGAGGCCCTTTCGGCGTTGGCTCTCGCCATAGCGAGGGTTTCACCGCTGGAAGACTTTCATCAAGACTCCTTAACCTCTGTAACTGCTAGCGATCTGTTATAAATGAAGTTAATGGAGTGCTCAGTCTCAAATTTATGTGGTAAACTGTCGTTCTATAAATATAATGATTGACGAAACAATGCTTTGCATGATTTTTATTCAGTGCGGCGCTTATAAATTGTTTGAATAGTTAGTCGTTAATTAAGGAAATTTAGTGATGCAAAAAAACATCGCCTTTCGTCTGGATTTATGCTTATGTTTATCGGATAGATGTTTATCTGTCGCCGCACCACTCCTGTTCCTGTATATCTGTTCGCAACAGGTATATTGGCTATTATTTGCTCCACCTCCGGTAAAGCGACAATTCGCTATAGCGAGTGTTTATTAGTGCACCGTGGGGTGTCGTTATATCGAGGTTGCACTGTACTATTATAAAACATTAATCCATTCCATTTGTATCCTATTTTTCTTCATATTTTAATTTATGGCATGAGTTGGTGTCGATATATGTTCTTACAATCCTTTCTTATAGTACATGTCCCTTTTAATAATTTTTTGTTGCCTTTTGAATGTAAAGGCTGCTTCCAGAGACATTTGAGTTCATTTTGGGGGACATACGAGAATGTCTACGGAGAGATAGTGCTTGCTATATATTTATTTAAATCACCATTAAATTTACATCTATTTACTATGTACGTCTACTCCGTTACTTCGTATTCACCTTTACAGATAAAAGGCATCTACATTCAGCGTCCAAATGCTGTAACGTGAGTAAACTCTCCATTGCCTCAGTGAATTCCCTTCGAATTTCCGCCAAAAAATGACTCACTCCTCCGCAGGCCCTAGTTTTCACGGGAGCGTCTGAAGCGAGGCGGGAAATGGGTGTGTGACGTTTTCCGTGACGTCACACCTTAACCTGTAGCACTCCGTAGCGAATAACGGACCGCTAGGGAGCTCGTCTGTGGCGCTCCGAAGCATTGGTAGCGTTCAATGGACCGCACCCCACGTTGCATTGGACAACTTGAAAGGCACCAAATTTGAAGTTCCGCACATGTTTGAATTTTTTGAAAGTTCAGGTTTCTGAAAGTTTGTAAATCGAATGTTCTTGAGAAGAGTACTTGATGCATGCAGCAATGAAGCTTATTATATGATGTTGCGTGCTGAAGAAGAACCATAATCGACGCTTTTGGGCAGAGTCATGAGAAGAATGATTATAACGTAGCATAGTGTATACAGTAGACTCTCGTCAATACGAACAATGTTATTCTTGCTATATATATAAATGCTATATAAAAATGTTTTCCGTGACGTCACACCTTAACCTGTAGCACTCCGTAGCGAATAACGGACCGCTAGGGAGCTCGTCTGTGGCGCTCCGAAGCATTGGTAGCGTTCAATGGACCGCACCCCACGTTGCATTGGACAACTTGAAAGGCACCAAATTTGAAGTTCCGCACATGTTTGAATTTTTTGAAAGTTCAGGTTTCTGAAAGTTTGTAAATCGAATGTTCTTGAGAAGAGTACTTGATGCATGCAGCAATGAAGCTTATTATATGATGTTGCGTGCTGAAGAAGAACCATAATCGACGCTTTTGGGCAGAGTCATGAGAAGAATGATTATAACGTAGCATAGTGTATACAGTAGACTCTCGTCAATACGAACAATGTTATTACAAAGTTCTCGTTATTACGAAGAAAATCGTTGGTCCCGACAAAAAGGCCTATCCAAGCTAAAGTAAGAGAAGGGTTATTATGAAATTTTCATTTTTACGAAAATACAAACCTCAGTCCCGGTAGCGGCGGTTACAAAATGAACTTTATTACAAAGTTACCTGCATAAGCTACGGATTTAGGTGGATATTCACTATGCTCAGTTTTAATAATCGCGCCACGTTTAAGTTCTTCTCGTGTACTGTGCCCAAGAGCGTCAATTATGGTTCTTAATTCAATTTACACGCAACATCATTTAATAAGCTTCATTCATCAGGAGTCATGGTGATCCACTTATAACCGTAAATTGGACGTACAGTTAGTCCTCTTCCTACACACATTTGATTTACGAATTTTCAGTGATACGAGCATTCTAAATTTTAAAATTTAGAATTTGTCGTCTTTCGATTTGGCCGTTGCTATGTGGTGTGGTGCTGGGGAACTCTCACTTAGGGCACAATCTGAACAAAGTATCATTGAATCTGGTGTGAATTTAGTAACTGTTCAGCATTTTGCCCGTTTTTCGTCACCGCGGGGAGCTATTTTTTCGGCTCCAGATGTGTCACATGCCCAGATAGATCAATTCGTCACAATCGTGAGCTAGCGCGTAAGTGTAAAGCAGTGTTAGGTTCTGTAGGATAATCGTACTCCTCGATTCCTTGCCTGCTGCCCGGCCGGTGAGAGTTGCTCGATGACGGCACTATAGGAGGGCACGATTTACAGCCAATCGCTGTCCCCCAAATGCACCTCACACCCTTGCCTAGTCGTACAACGATGTTAAATGCATAAGGAGCACTGGAATAAGCCTGATCCACCAAAACAAGTAATTCTTCCCCTGGGTCCTTCACGCTCGTCGTCCCTTCCAGTTCCTTTCTTCGTTCCCAGGCGTTTCCCTTTCTTACCTGGCAGCCTTCACCCCCTACCCCAACCTTGACCATTATGCCTGTCATCGGATAACTTTTGTCGGCCAGACTGTAGGTTTATCAACTTAGGAGCAAGGTCTTGGAACGCATCTAGTTTGTATATCGGGCTTACTGTATTCGGGAAGATATCAACCCTCGATTGTGTAATGCTGCATCCTTCTGTTGAGAATTTGAAACAAATTTTCCTGTTTATATATATATTTCCGCATAATTTAATCGCGTTTAGAATGTACCTTTTTTTCATGATTCCTGAAGGAAACATTATTCGAACTTCGTCATTACCGGTTTTTTGGTCCTTTGAACTTCGTAACGAGAGTCTACTGTATTCACCAAAATGCCGTTGCATTATTATGTTGCATTATTTGTGGGACTTCATGAAGAAGTTCTTTTTGTAACCACTGGGACCGGGACTGAGGCTCATAATTTCATGATAACGAATATTTGGTACTAATGTTTCTTTAACTATAGATTGGATTGGTCTTTTCCTCAGGGACAATGATCTGCTTTGTAATAAGGAGAACTTTGTAATAACGTTGTTCGTGTTAATAAGTCTACTGTAATAGTAGTGAGCTCAGAAAGAAATTAAATCAATCACTAACACCAAATAAGGAATAACAATGAGCAAAGTAGTCTCTTTTATGACATTTTAACATTCTTTAACAGAAATTCTCTTTCAGCAAACTTACAATTCTAATATGTAAAATATATTTTCAACGATGAGGGAGGCAGTAGAGGACATTGTTGTCATATATTTTTTGTTTTCACTCAGTTAAAGAGCTCACAATTAAAACAATGATATGGAAGACATTAAACAAATCCCTTATAGCATATCAACGAAAAACAGCTTTTAAAACTATTTAAAATCCAAATTACTGAATGTTATCATGCTGAAGGTGAACAAAATTTTTGTTTTTACTGACTTTTTTAAACAGTTTTTGGTCTATCGGGAGGAAATTATGCAATTTAGTGGGTTTGACTAGAAAGCATTTATGGCATTGGGCAGTTCTTTGGCCGTAGCGGTATAATTCAGATAATGCACTCCCAAGTTTTAATTAAAAATTAAGTTAATCAGGTTGGTGGTTGGTGTAAGAACATGTCAATTAATATCTAGGTTCAGAAACTGAGATTAAGTTAAAAAATTTATCAGGTAAAAACGCCTACAATTAAAGGATAAGGGGGCATCTATTAATTACGCGAGGTAATTGTGGTGATTTTCAGACCTCCCTTCCCCTTAGTAAAGTGACGTGAGATCTGGTTCAACCCTATTCCATCATTATTCATGTTCTATTTATTTAGTTTTATTTATTTTTTTTATGTTCTACCCTAAATTTTGTGATCGGTAAATGTGCTTACTGTATAAGCGCGTGTAAGAGGCGCACCTTTTATCCCAGATATTGCAGCCGAAAATGGGGGTGTGCCTCTTACACAAACTTCTTATCTTCCCCCCCTCCCCTTCACCGGTTGCAAGTTCAAGGGGAACTGAGTGGCCTTGGTTTTCAGCGTGAGTCAGTCATCTGAAACCCTGGGTCAAAATCAAGCGGCAGGCAGGGGAGTTTCTCCCTTAGTGACGTATTTTTAAAATGCTCTTGTTTGAATTTCTTGCAAGCATCGCGCCGTCACGTCGGTACCCCAGAGGTGAACATTGAAAAGATCGCGCGGGGTGATTCGCTCCGGAGCGCGCGCTAAATTTATTGCCACGAGTGGGCATCCCGCGGCATTTATACTACATATAGTAATATTGGTGTCAAAACCTGCGGTTGAAAAAATTCGAACGAGTGTGCTCATTGTTGGACTTAATGGTGGATAGAAGAAATCGGAAATGCTTATAAGTGAAGAGCGCTGAAGGAGAGGTCGAGGGGAAGAGGGCTCCCTCCCCTCCGTATTTAAAGCTACGAGCGAAGGAGCAAGGGAAGAACACGTCCGATCTTGCATGTGACGTCATTGCCTTTAAAGCGAAGGGGCGAAGGCGCAGCAATGTGATATACGCAGTTTGCGTTGCCTGAGTTTCCAGTCCGTCTCGTCTTGTTTGAATGCGCTTATGCTGCGCTTGTTTCTTCCGAAATTGTGCTGTTTGGACTATGTTGAATATTAGTAGCCTTATTTTAGCTATAAATCTTTGTGTCAATCAATTAGAGCTCAAAAAACTTAAATGCTGTAAGATATACGTCGCGTTTGGTCTAATTCTTTTTAGAACCTCGTGCGTGTCATACAATTGCTGAAAGATATCGAGATATCTTCGAGCTCAGAAGGTGACTCACGTAGCATTTGACCTCCAGAAACTCGGGGAATTGAACCTGGTAGACCAAAAAAGGTCAGTTGGTTGAATGGGGTAGGGATGAAACACGTTTCCATTGTTCCCCTGTAACTTGATATTTTCCTGTGGAGTCTCGGAAACGAAAAAACCGGCGAAGCGATGCTTGCACACACGCCAGATTTTTACCGGTCAAACGATACGTTGCTAAGTTTTTGAGCCGGCGTCGGCGATCCACAGTGACAATAGCCGGCAGCTAACCAGCATTTTGCCGGTGCCGGCGTGTGGTCGGTACGTGTGCAAGCTCCAATGCTCTCCCATTGTTCACTATTGGAATGTGGACGGCCGATATTTTACCGGCCGTTCAAAATCCGTGCGTGTGCAAGGGGCCTTAAATCTACGACGTGGTTATTATCCTACGGCGCTGAGATTGCCCCGATTGTTGTTCAATCTCATGGGAGATCTCTCAATCTACCATTTGCCTGTCGTGTTTTGCCTTAAAATTTTCCAAGGCTGCAATTCTATTGCAATACTCCTGCGAGAGCTTTTAAACAAAATTGGTCGTGAGTAGGACAAGCAACGTAGAGCGATGGCGTATGCAAAGAGAGGATCGGAACTCTTTCTACTCCCTCTTATGCCGCCGCAGTTATCAAAATTTCCTCTTTCAAATAGTACTGAAAGAGGACATTTCGATAACTGTCGAAATTCCAGGCATAAGTCTGCAACACCGCACGATAGGATAAAAAAAATGTCGCAAAATTTTTTTTCTTCATAGCTTTGATGCTCAAAATAGGGGTGCGCCTCTTACACGTGTGCGCCTCTTACACACGCTTATACGGTAGTTAGGTTTTCTTGCTATGATCGATTGAGTTAACTACAAGATTTCATTTCTATGCCCTGATATGTTAGTTGTGCTGAATTCCATTTGGAAATATTTGATATATTTTGTAAAAAGTTTATTTTTTGAGCTCTATTGTATGTTATATCCATTTTATGTTCTTGATGGACAATTTGTCCAAGAACAATAAATATTATTATTATTATTATCATCATCCCTCTAATCTCTCGTGAGATTGTTCAAAATGCATATTTTCAGTTTAGGTATGATATGCTTCATTGTGTTTGATTTATTAATGAAAAAGATTAGCTCAATTATTTTTATGCAAGATTAGTGTAGACTAGTGTTTAAGATTGCTAAGACCACAATTTTATACTGTTTTTGGTGGAAAAAAATTGTGTGATACATGCCAGGACCCCACATTTCCCCACTTGAGGTTGGATGAGACTCTGCTCGACCTCCTCCCATCCTAATTGCCTCACATAATTAATGAATACCCCCTAATCAAGTTAATTCACCCCAATACGAGGATACATGCTCATCATAGCAGAGGTTGAAAATGAATCTGACACGTGAGTTTTGGATTTTCTGAAGTTTGTCATAGTGTTCTTTGGAAAGGTCACTAATCATTCAGGCTCAGTAACGTTGGTGGGTGATTGCTAATGCAGTTACTACCTAATTGCTTTCTTCTGTGAGTCAGTTTAACATTTCCTTGGATTTTCAGTTGATATGATATACTATTGACATGGTTAGAGATTTCATTTATTTGATAATACCAGTTAAGATTGTTATTCATAAGGATTTACAAATTGTGACAATTTTAGAAAACTGAATGGTGTTTTTATCTATTTCAGAGCCTGGAAAGACTTTGATTTTGTTGATTGATTGGGAGCCGTGGATTAGCATGGCTTTGGTTTTAGTGTTGTTCAAGATTGATTGGTCATCTTTTATCCACGAAGAAACAGCTTCAGCATTACACTGGAATTCAGCAATTTCATCATAAAGATCATCCAGATAAATTTGAAAATTGAAATGCTGGTAAACAGTAGTTAACGTTATTGTAAAGCTGATTTGTGAATGAAAAACTTTGCTGTTTCTACAATTTGGAACTTTATTTTCCTGACTAGTTTCGATACACTGTATCATATTTATAGGACTAGCAGTCAGTTATTGTAAAGTATGGCATTTGCATGAAAAACAATAGGATTAATGGTAAATTGTGTGCTGGAATTGCTTCTCACATCATTGCGTCATAAAATGTCATACGAACTTGTGTATGAAGGTTTTTTTAAAATTATAACTATCAGCTAGCCTAGTATAATTAACGCTCGGTGCAGTTTTGATGGATGAAAATTTTTTTAAATATAGCTGTGGGTGTCACATAATCTTAAATGAAAATGCAAAGTCCCCTGGAGTGTTGAATGACCATCAGATCAAAAATACTAGCCCTTGTCATGGCAACTTGATGAAAAATACGTCAGCCGGCTCATGAAATCTTCAGTATTTACTTAAATGTTGGAATTTAAAAACCCTGTTTGTGCAATTGCAAAATTTGTCTAACTAATCTTCAAAGTTGTGGATGCGTGGCAGAAAAGTTTCTCGGGTTTTCCACCGGTTGATGTCGTCCATGTCTCCCGACGTTTTGATCCACGACTTGCTGATCATCTTCAGGGGATCTTCGGGATGCCTTCTTGTGGATGCGTGTTTTGCGTGAAAAGGAATTTATCTGGAAACCCTTACCTTGGCTCTCCTCTAAATTTGTATCTTTCCCCAAGACTGATGAAAATTAAATTTGTTATTATAAAGACTATGTGCATAGAGTGTGTATTCATTTATTAACCTATCCCTCTGTGTATGTTAATATCTCTTTCTATATATTTAGATAGGCTTTCCCAGGGGCGGAACTAGGAGTTTTGTCAGGTAGGGGAAATAACAGTTTGCTGCACTTTCCCTTAATGCCCCCTTGCTCCCCCCCTCCTCCCCCACCGCTAAAATGAAGTATATACATCCGTAAGCTATTTTTTTGTGATGCAGTACTTGAAAGTACAAACCGTATGTTTGCAAATAAGAATTTTTATTAAAATTGTTTACTTAATTATTAATAATAATTTTTAAGTGAATTAATTAGGTAAATTAAATAACTTTATTAAGCAAACTTTTCAAATTTTGCTGCCTCCTGAAATCTGCCGCCTGGGGCATGTGCTCCATCTGCCTCACCCATGTTCTGGCCCATGGCTTTCCCTTCATGTATTGGCTTCATTAAGTCAAATTATAACCCTCTTGCTGTGTTAGTTGGAGTTGCTTTTACATTAGGAGTATATAGGGCATGTGTCCTTGAAGATTTGTAGTACTCTTGTGCACTGCTTAAGGTCTTATTGTTAATATTTTGTATGGTGATAAAGAATCCTGAAGTAATACAGAGAAGCATTCATTTGCCCTGTATTTTCTACGAAAGTCAAAGTAAGGGAAAGGAGGTACTTTCACACTTTGGTATTTATCCTTGTGTGTAATTTGTGGGGGGCATGGTGCTGAATAGGTTGTTATGAATCGTTTGCTTCTTGCTAAAGCAACATTTGCTTCCTTCCCATCATTTGGCTAGAGGTCATCTTATTGTTAGACACATTCTCTTGCTTTATCAGTGAAAGCGTTTGAGTGGTCTTAGTAATTAAAATTGGTTGAGTAGATTTGTAATTAATTAGTTTTCAACTGCTTTTTTAATCTCCGGTTTGTGAGGAGAGACTCGTTTTGCTTCCTTAGAATCGTTTCTCTCCCTCAGAATCACTTCAAAGTGAGGAATGCTTTGTAAAATGAATTAATGATGCAATCAGATAGCTCAACAAGAAATTGACAAGATAGTGACCCTGTTGGTTGTGTAGGTGTTGGTATCAGGTTCCCCTGTGGGTAGGGGGATGTAGAATTCTCCCACAGTATCCCTGCTTGTCGTAGAAGGCGACTAAAAGGGTCACTAATGTTCCCATCCAAGTACTCATTGGAACCTGTTTGTTTCATTGAGCCTCCAGGGGACATGAAATTGGGAGGACATGACTAGGCTTACAATGATTAGCTTGGAGGAAGCCTGAACGTGTATATTAGATACATCAAATGCTATGCATGTCAACTATCCCAAGTTCAGAACTCTATTCATACTCAGTGCTGTGAAGGGTCAAATCCAGAAAGGTAATGACATTAAGCAAAACAATAACAATCCCATTGAGCTATCTAATGAGGTAAAATCTGATTAATGTAAATTAAAATTAAATGTGAATTTAAAATAATGGTAGAAAGCTTATCAGAAAGCTCAGACTTCGCTGAGGTTTAACGACAAACTGAATTCAACAAGTTAGGAACATGGAGATAGAAAGATGGAGTTGCATTCTGGAAAATGAATTTGCATTGCTAGGATACTGCCAAAACCCCACTTAATTACGCTGTAATTTCTTGCTACATGATAAGTCTTAACATGTAACATCAACTCAATTAGTCTTATCAGTCTTACCCAGTTGATGAGAAAGCTCCCAACACAGTCACTCTACCAGACTCGACAAGAGAATCAGCCTATTAGAATTTAGATTGATTCCTTTCATGTATAAATCACAGGTGAATTTGTATTGGTCTCACATTTTACTGCTCGCTCGTTGATGTAATAAAGGGTTGATTTCCCTTAGGTTGGGTTATATCACATTTCCCTTATTGTGGGCGTCACGTCACTCAACCTTTCTCTGAAGGGCTCAGTTGAGGGTTACCCATTCAAAAAAATTGGTGATGTGGCTGTACTAAAGCTGCACTGTAACTGTGCTAAAAGGACTACTTAGACTGCCCTTGAATTGGTTATAGCACAGCCGCAGTGCAGTTGCCACAGCACGGTCAGTGCAGTTGCCATAGTGCAGCCACAGTTGATTCATTATAATACTCTTTCCTTGAAACAATGTTTGAAAGCCTAGAAAAGGCTATTGAATTCCCAGTATATCTTATTTTAATGAAGAGTCAGACAAAAAAAATCAAATCTGGATAGGCAATTCGCAAAGATCCTGATTCACTGATCCATGTTGAAGAAGGAACGGATCAAGATGTATCATAGACTGAAATGACCAAATGTAGACTTGTCAAAGAAAAGGTAGACTGCATTCCTTAGTGAGAAAAAATTGATGGCACTCAAAAGATTGACATAACTGAGAAAAACCTCTTATTCTGTACATCAACAGGCACCAACTAAAGTTCACCTAAATTTACAAAAGTGCCTTTGTTGAGTTTCCCCACAAATGGTAGATTGCTTATAGAATAGAATTCGTTGAAGGGAGCCGAAGTTCGCACTTACTGCTGTTGAAGCTTAAGTTGTAACTCTGTGGAGCAAAATAAATGGGTTAGATATGGTTACAAAAGAAATTTATGAAATACAAATACAATGCACAATCCTTTAATATAAACATGCCCAAGAAGCAAACGAATGTTGAAAAAGAATGATGCTATGAGAATGATGTTATCATTTCATGGAAAAATCTTCATGATGATGAGGTTCCACATGCCTCTTCGGCTGCCTTCCTGAAATTACAAAGAATACATGCACTAAATTGTTAGAATTTCTAAAGTTCATACGCAAAACAGGAATTTTTAAGGATTAGCTGTGCTGTTTGCCTTAAAGTTAAACTCTATAGCAGTATTGGTTACAGCATTGCAGTCATGAGCCATAAGTTAAGGTAATTTTTTTCGTAAATGACAATGTCAAATGTCAGGTCACAGCTGCCATAAAATGGCAAGTACCCAGGAAGATTTTAATATTTTACAAACATCTTTCTAACTTCTGAACTAGTAATTTGTTTCAAGCACATACTTCACTAAGTTAGAAGCATTTCAAATGAAAAGTTTTATAGTTCCCAAAGGGCTCGATTTAAGTTCATCAAAATTGTATGAAAGTGAATTCATGTGGAGATGATCATATCAGGGCTAAGACAAGAAACTAGAGGTTATGCGGCGGTGGAATGTCATAAGTTGAGAAAATTCCAAAGGGGGAAATTAGTTTGCCTTGACTGTGATATGACCCCCAAACCAAAATTAGGTATATTCTTGGATAAAAAAGGAATATTCTTGTTTCACTTCGAGGTTGATGATGAATGATTTTCTTTGTGGACATTTTGCTCAGCACAGACTTGTCAGAAATATTTCCAGTATTTGCTATTGGGCTCCTGTTCTACATCAACCAATTTTAAATGATATTTACCTTTTCACATAACGGTATTTTCCTGCCCGGTAACCCTTGGACACACATTCTTCGCCAGGTTATTTATAGGTCGATGCAAGCCGGTAACCCTTGGGCACCCACACATTCTTCGCCAGGTTATTATAGGTCGTTGAAAGCCTCTTGGCATCTAAACTTCATCTTGGCATATGCTGAAATCAAAGCAATGATAATCTAAGAATTGATGTGCTATATTACTCCCTAAATGAAGCCTGATTTTAGCTCTCTGAGTAGTTACCTAAATAATTATTTGCATACTAAGCATGAGAAGACAAACCTAATCCTAGGCAGATTTATTGCATTCTATGAACAGTGATGAAAATATTGTAATGAAACTAATTTGAAATTGGGGCTAGTTTCTATAACAAATTTACATTGCACATTCATAAAAATACTTCGCAATGTCGCATTCATAAAAAATGAAACAAACTAGGTACCTACTTCCATTGAAATATAAATGAGAGAAAACATTTGTACCCAAGGAAGATTTAAAGCAATTTTCATCTGTTCAAATCTTAAGCAGTGAATACTCGCACAAATAAGGTACACTGCATAAGAACAAGATTAATGTTGAGATAAAAAAGAAATGCTATTGCAACAGCCTGAACAACATATACATTAGTTGCAGTAAGTAGTTAAAATAAATTGAAATTATCACAAATTATGCAATTTGCAAAGGACATGCTACAAATTATACACCACCATTTGACAGAAAGGCAATAAAAATAAAGGAGAAACCTACACTAGATGCTGGGAAAACTAGCAGTAGTGTTAAATGTGTTTTTCACAGTCCACAGCTCTTTCCTAACATACTAACTTCAGACATAAAAAAGAACTTTCTGTGAAACTCCATAAAATGCAAAGTTGATGAAAATGAAGTTGCCATCAGTGCATCCATATTCACGGATGACGTGAAATTGTTAAAATTCAGTTTTGAAAACGGTATTTTCAGCAAGAATCGTAAGAGAATCACTATTAATACACAGACATCATTATTATTATTATCATCCAACTTGACACAAAAATTGTACATGAAATATTGACTATTGTGGTTCCACAACAGTATAAGGACTGTTGAAAGTCTTACTCAACATTCCATGGATATTTAACATGCCCTATCATTCCCAGGGAAGAATTAGAATTTAGATTCCTCCCATGCAACATGAGTAATTACCATCGACGGCCTCCATCGTCTCCACATCTGCAGTGGGGTTCCCACCTCTCCCTCTCCTTTGGCCGCTAGAAGAATGGACTCCAATGTACTTCCTCCCAAACAATTTTAGTAATAGCTGATCCTGCAGCTTCTGGGGAGTTGTCCCATTGCTTATAGCAGATATCTTGTTAGTTTTTCACATGTAAACATTGAATGACGGATGCAATAAAACCTGAAAATAACATGTTAGCTTATAGAATGGAGTGACAGGATATTGGAACATATATATTAAGGTACTACACCAAGAAGACATAATTTCAGCTCAGAAGGGCCTTTTTGCAAGAAATGCCTTGCACGCTGAAGCAGAATGTGGCCCCTTTCACTATCATCAGCTAGAAATTAAACAAGAATCTATTAAAAACAGTGGAAACAATCAGGATATTAGATTCTGAACCAGTTATCCATGACTATCGTAATTAAAAACAGCATGAAGCCATGAAGAACTTAACAGCATTGGCCAACAGTGCCTCCATTGAGGGTCTACCTTCAATGTTGGACAAGCTGTTATTAACATTGTCCTGTAACGTAACAGCCTCTGGCACTCTTGACCCACACGCCTCTGGACTGTACCAGTCGTCGTCCCCTTGAATCCTTAATGCATTTCCTATAGCATCTGCTAGTGGGGGGAAATCTTCCCCAAAACGAATGGGAGCCAGATTACGAGCATTACTGTCCATCTATGGGCATCTCCTCCTCCTTTGGAGGACGCTCACCATGCACTACCACGATGGCCTTGCGTGGCGACATATTTTCCTTACCCATCAAATTTTCAAATTCCTCCTGCGCCTCTTTCATCTCCTGGTCCTTGCCTACAACTAGAAAATGAAATGTGGCATATTATACAAATAAAAGCATTTATCAAGACCTCAGAAGCGGACCTTAATAAGCATACGCCTGAATAGAAAAGGCACTTCAGGGGGGCCTTGACCCAGGACCGCCCAGGACCTTGAGCACATGCAGGGAAACAGTCTCGTGGAAAGTTTCCTACAGTGAGAATGATAGCAGAATTACATGAAATCGCGACGGCAAAAAAAGCGTTTGGAAAAGGAAATGGAAAGCTTTGCGTTAAGCGTAAGTCGGTTAACATTTATTGGAGGTTTTGAAAAGTAAAACAATTAGCCGCTGCAACTGGCCGGGGTTCTCTCATTGCTTAAATTCTTGCCGTAGGAATATGAATCCCTTCTGACAGGGGCCGGAAAACGATATATCCAAAGATACCCGGCGAGTACTTATACAACACTATCAAATGAATTGTTCTTCCGATTGTAAGATGAAAAAATGGCGAATTGTAGCTTTAGAACGTTGACAAGAACCCAATTCTGCGGTTGCCAGTGGAAATCCTTTATGCTCTGCTGGCGTATCGGACGAATCATTAACCGATGGGCTGTTGTCATGCAAGTGTGCCAGCTGCTATCTGAATCTCGGGCGTTAGAAACACGCTAAGCCAATAGTTCCGATGCAAGCTGCCTCGACTTCCTATAGATGACCGTAATGCACCGCGATCTAGAATGTTTATCACTCACTGCTTGGCTAAAAGGTACACATAGGTGTACACAAAAGCGACGCAATACGCGGCTGGGATTTAGATAACACTCGTTAGCATTAAATGCGATACAATACTAACGAGTAGAGCAAGGCAAGCCACTGCCTTCAAAAGGCACACAAGGCGCCTATAAAGTGTATCATCTTCTAGCTTCGATGCGCCTTTTAGGCGCCTTGAAAAGGCGCCTAAAAAAAAAAGGCTGCTTGAATTTTGTAAAAAGAAGTTGAGAGGTAAAGATATGAATTAAATAAGACTCATTCAATTTATTGGACACTTTATTTATTTTGAGTATTGGTTTTCTCAGCCATTTACCGATGGCATACACTGTTTCTTTATCAATATTGGCCTGGGCTATATCAGGAAAATATTTGCAGCATGCACCTAAGGGATAAAAAATCAAATCACCACTTAAGAAGTTTGAATCTTCATTTCATAGCAGACATGAAGATGTAATGATAAATATGAAAATTAAAAGACTAACACAAATTGTAAACAGAAAGACTTACCTTGAATGAACTTCAAAGTGGCTAGTGTTGGGGGCAAAGCCCCCATAAACCCTCCTCCATCCCCCCCCCCCCCGGGTTTCAAGTCAGAGGCTTATTTCCCGGGGGCTGCTTTTCTTATCCATGTGCTTGGCTTGCCGATTTATTAGAATGAATTATTTGGTTGGCCCCGGCTTTCGCCGGGCTAGTGTCTCCCTCACTTACCACGTCGTGGTAAGATCATCGGGAATCGGCTTTCTTATTTCTCAGTTTTGGTTGTTTCATTTTTCATATTTAAGATTTTATTCATTAACTGTCTCGTGGTGTTTATGGTCATCTCATTTATGACGTTCCTTCTGTTCATATAGTGAGGTTATTCTCTTGCAGCATTTTTATTAACTCACTTCGTTCATTCATTAGCGATTCACATTCAGCTAAAAATGTTCCTAGAGGATTCATCCATTTTGTTACAGAAAGTGCATATTCTGGTGTCGGTTAAATTGAAATCGTTAAGTTTTCCATTTAAATTTCCATGTCCTGTTACGAATTGCACTGTATTGTGATCTAGATCTTTTGCTTTTTTGCGGATCCACTCGCGCACGCCAGGATAAAAGAGATGGGTTTCTCTGCCTTCGTCTGGGTCATCCCATTCTTTTTGCCATTTGGCAATTGTCACTTTTCTGAGAGCTTTTCTTCGTATTTCACTGTCGGTGTTCGTCATTTTATTGCTAAAAATCTCCATCCTTTCTTCTATTAGTAGATGGATAGGGATGCATCCCGCCAATACACATGGTGCTTCACTAGGAACTGTCATGTAGGCCTTAGTAACTTTCAATAGCGCTATTCTCTGAGCTCTTAAAACTTTAAGCCGGCTTTTGCCTCGAATTTTTATTTCGTTGCCCCACGCCTCACAGCCATACATTATTATTGGCTCTGCAATCCCAATATACAATTTTCTCAACGATGCACATGTGCAGCCTTGTGATGCTTTTGCCAGTTGTGATAGTGGTAGAAATGTTTCTGTTATCTTATTTATTAAATCATTGCAGTGTTCCTTAAAAGTGGTATTCTCACCCTCTATCACTCCCAGGTATTTAACTTCATTGTTGTATTTGACGCTCACTCCATTCATTTTTATTATTGGTTTTCGTTTCATTCTTCCTTTTAATGGAATAGAATCCAAGTGGCTGTTGACCGCAACCCCTTTCTCTTCTCGCTCCCTTGGATATTTAATTTGGCTGAAAGGCCAACCGAGAACAGCTTCCTCAAGATGCGCCGGAACATCTCACCGCAGCTGTCACCCCCGACTCGGATGAAGTAGATCACCTGCATGGAAAATACATTCTAACATTATATACTGATGAACAGGAATAGGGGGCGCAGTGAAATAATTGGGCAGGTTAAAGCACATTAAAGAAATCTGTACAAACAGATTACGTATGTCATACTGTATTCCATCATCACCATGCTGATCAGGGTGGTGTCTTAATCTGCCGAAACCTGAAAACCACACGTGCAAATGAATTTTTGGAAATTTACAATGCATTTCTCTCCTGTGATGAAAGGCAATAGGTATATATCATTTCCACCAAGTGAATGCTGCTTCTCTTAGATAAATGTCAGATTTGATGGTGAGAACGAAATCTGCTTCTAATGCCACACTCCCAAAAGTTGAGAAGACTACGCAATCAGAATGGCTGTGTTATGGGGTTTTCCATTTCAGAAATCATACTCGGGTCCCTGGGCATGGACAAAATGATCATGATGGAACAGATGCGCAAACCGATCAAGTCAAATTGTATCTCAGAACACATGAAATGCAAAAGCAACGTGCGAAGGTCAATTTCGGAGAAGAATACAGGAGGCTGCACCTGCCAAGTGGACAGATTTCTCCAAGTGATAGTTTATGCATCCAACTTTTCATGCCAAACAAAAGTTGTCAATTGAAAGCATTAACTGACCGCAAAAGAATGATTGTCCTCATTCTTTAGGAATGACTCCCACTCATCCGAGTCTTGGAGACAAGAAAGAGGCATTCTTGCTGGCCCGTCATCCTTCTGGCTGAGCATTTTTCTCAGCATCCTGAGATGCCGTCTGGAGATAACGCAGTATTTCCCAATGCTCTGCCAGTGTGGCCAAAATCACTGTAAAATTTCTCGCAGAATCTTATTCGTACCTGGAAGTTAAATTATCCATCAATGAATGCCAAGCCGGTATTTACATTGCATTGAAGTCATTTAGTGAAAAAAGAACACAATTTGTCTTATACCTTGGCAGGGAGTTCTCGAGTCTAATGCTGGGCGGTCAAAATTCACCTTACCTGGAAAACTCGAAATGGATCGACTCATACCACTACCTGAAAATGTAAAAATTATGCTAGTTATTGAGAAGACTCGGGAAAAAATAATGATAAAAAATAAATTAGCACTTACTGCGCGAGGATGTGCTTGTCCCAGGCAATTAATCTACATGAGAAGTCTTTTGTGTAATAGAATGACTGCCATGGTTGAGGAAGACCCTAGGTCTCTCAGGGAGCATAGAGCTATCATTTTGTTTTTTCTTTGGCATTGTCTTTCTCTCCCATACTTGACCCTGCAGCTCCAAGTCCTCACTGGAATCACTAGGCCAACGCTTCCTTGCCTCTCTCCTCCGTTCCTCTTTCCCATCGCCATCATTTTCTGTGTCAAGATTAGTGGAGACAGTTAAGTGTTCCAAAAAGGAAGACACTTTTTCCTTTGAATCTGAAATGATAAATATTTAATGATGAACACAAACGCACAATATTAAATGGCTAGACATCAAATATCTTCAGCATATCAAATACACTAACCAAATGTCCTTGAAACACGCGCTTCAAGTTTGGTCCAATCTTCATCCGAAGGAGGATCAATGTAGTCATTGATAATCCTCCTAGGACACCCTTTCCTTGGCCAAAAACAGAATTTTTAATATCTTTAAGTCAATAAGGAATAATATTACAAAAAATTCAAACCATTAATGAATGAACGCACGAGGAAACATTACATTTAGATCATATTCGTTGCAATTAATTCTTTGGACATAAGAGATAATTTCATCATTACGGCGAACTATCGCGTATGGATATAGCTATGTAAACCATGAATAGCTGAAATATGACACACCTTAGATTGGTATATTTAATCATTTGATACATTGATTACCATGAGGTCCTCATACTTTCTTCTGTACTATTTCATCCAACAGCTGAGATTCTCTCTGTCTTTGTTATCATCAGTTGGTAACCGAGTAAATGCTGGGGTCTGGGCTTGTTTACATCGAAATTCAGAAACGAGTCGATAGTTAAAATGATTATTTTAATCTGCTTTAGTGACAAAGTCAAGTATGATTCAGTTGCATATATTTTCTATAAATTTGACATAATATTCCTTTTTTGTTTCGCTTGTGAAGCAACTGGAGACGACCACTTAAAACTTTTATATCACACACTGAAAAAGTAAATTTAGAGTGAACATTAAATGTCCATTGCCTCGGGCTCATATTCTATCCCTAACTTGAACTTCTCTGCATTTGAAAGCACCGACTTTCTCAATTTTATGAGTTTTATTACAAAATTGATTTCTGAAAATTGACAGCGCTTTTTTTACAAATTCTGATAAACCTCTTTGATGGACACAGCAAACCCTCTACATCCTTAGTTATTCCTGGAAATGTTCTTTCCATGATTAATATGTGATTACTGTCCTCAATTGTTTTCTTCCCAGAAAATTTTCTTGCAGTTAATGCATCCACTTTTAGCCAAGGAGATATCGAGCAAAGAAAACAATTGAGAAATATTCCAAAGTTAATACATCTTCGTTAAATTCCGCTCTTATCTAAGACAAATTACGAACCACTTGAGTTGTCTTCTTCCTCCTGTCTCTTTGTGTGCTGTTGGCATGCTACTACTTGTAGCTGCAGTGTTATCATCTAGGGGTAGCATTGCGTCATTATCTCTGAAGTTATAGGTGGTTTTAAAATATTTCCCACGGGCAGAATTCTGTATGATGTTCTAAATCCTTAAACAGTTGGGTTTCTGTTTAATCCCTCCCTCTTGCCTTATAGAAAATTTAATCATCAATTTCGGTAAAAAAACAATTTTGCGATTGATTCTGTACTTTAATTGGTTATCTGGGACACGAAACTCTAAGAACGGTTTCTAATGTAAATCTAGTTACCTTCGATTGTGCATTTTAAAATATGATACTTTTACTACTGAGAACTGGGGTATAATATCGTAAACTTAAGGACATCCAGAAATAATTCTTGTTAAAAACAATTTTAACCTGACCGATTGCTCGCTAACCATTCTGCTCTGTCTTCCACATTCTTTCTCAATGAAATCTTGATCTTTCCTTTGTGTAGTTAGACACGTTCCCCACCGTCAGTTGCCCCGGGTAGTGCGAATGCGGGGCGCGAGAATGGGATGAGGGCAATAGTGTAATTAAAGAGCGCAGCGCCAACGTTTCGCCAACACGATGTGAGGGCAAAGCCGCCCGACTGCGCCGCCACCTGGATGCGCACGGTGACGCAAGCTCCTCCGAGGACCCACAATGTGTGAATTGTGAAGGTGCGTTTACACGGAGTAACACGTGATGTAAACAAGTTACATAAAACATTTTACGACCCCGCACGGGGGGAAGAGAGAAATCTCTTCCTTTGGGGAGCCGCGCCCCCACGGACCCGAGCCCACCGAGGAGACAAGCTCGTTAAAAAACCCCGTCGCTCGCGCGAATAGTGTCCAGACAGCATGTGACTACTGTTCTGAGTAGCCGTAACATCTGGCGTCCAGAATCACCCACGTGTTTGCCGTGCGTGGAGACCCGTACATGGGAGAGAAAGGGATCCTGGTGGGTGAGTTCTCCGGCACCCAGCTGGGCGTCGGAAACCCGGTATGGGCCGGAGTTCAATACCCCACTTCGGCCCTGGATTCCCCGAAAAACGGGCGGCCGAGAAGAGCCCAGCTCGGTCAATCGGCTCCTGGCGGCTGGGGAGCTTGGCGGCTCCTTCCGAGCGTACGCCAGGACGGGTTAGTGCTGGAGATATGGGGGTCTCCGTAGGGCGGCCGAAGGCGTGTGGGTTCGGAGGGCCCCCGCGCTGGAGGTTCTAACCCGAAAGAGACCCCCTTTCGAAGGTTCCTATATCCCTTGGGTAGCCCTGGCGACCACCCCGGATCTCGGTGTGGCGTCCCGAATGTGTGGCTCCGTGGTGGGTGGGGAGCCCAGGGGATGAATTTTGTATGTGTGTATGGACAATAACTTCTTACCTCCAACGAAAAGATCCCGTCCGGAAACGGACGGGGGAGTAAACATAACTTCCCCTTGCCGCAGATTTCTTGTGATGAAATGTGTAAACGAAGGGGAGACCCTTACTAAGGTGTCTTCTTTCTTAATACGTAGTCCTTTCAGCAACGGTGACTGGTGACCTAAAATCCGCCAAAAAATTAAGAGACGGAACGCTTCTTATACAGACAACAAACGAAGCACAGCGCGAAAAATTACTCGCATTAGAGAAATTTAATAATATCCCTGTCAAGGTTCAAGTGCACCGCACCCTTAACACTTGCCGGGGTGTAATCAGCAACTATGACCTCCTCTGTGTCCGATGATGAAATTAAGACGGAGATGGCTCCACAAGGCGTAATAGACTGTCGCCGATTAAAAATTAAAAGTAACGGGGAGCTGATAAATAGCTCATCTGTAATCCTAACATTCTCACGCGACACACTTCCCGAAAAGGTATATGTGGGCTACGAATCTGTGTCAGTCCGACCATCATGCCCAGTCCTATGCGATGCTTCCAATGCCAGCGTTTCGGCCACATCGCAACAAGATGCCAGGGCAAGGCCACCTACCCACGCTGTGGTAAAGTTAAACATGACGGTGATTCCTGCACCTCAGATCCATCCTGCGTCAATTGCGAGGGTACACACCCAGTGTACGCCCGTGATTGTCCCAAAATGATGGAAGAGAAGAAATCATGGAAATCAAGACTGTGGAGAAGTTACCCGATTTTGAAGCCCACAAAAAATTCAGAATGTTAATGGCACCTACCTTTTCAAGATCGTACGCTGCAGTAGTAGACACCTCAGTTAATAATAATAACAATGTAAGCCAAGGAAACAATCACCTTGATAATGACAGTGTGTACTGCCGAAACCTGGGTCGGTATTAAAAACTCTTGTGGAACATACAAAAGTGTATTTTCATTATGTTTCCAAGGAAACAAAAAGAACGTGAAAGAGAACAAAGCAACGGACAACAGCAACAACCAAGCCAAACCGGATAAGGCTAGTAAACCGGTAACAAAGAACATTCTGACTGAACAAAATGACGCCGTGTTTGATTCTTCGAAGAAGAACCGGAACTCGGGCACCACTGGGGCCACGCGAAACAAGCGTGGGAAGTCCCAGTCCCCCGGTCCATCTGGTAAGGCTACACACAGCCTACCAGAGTCCATGGATGAAGACGATATCTCGGAGTCAGAGATAAACCGGGCGAAGGCTAAGGAGAAGAGACGCTTAAAGCGTTGGGTCTCCCTATAGCCTAGTGACCGAGTTTTAGTTTATTTATTTAACTTATTCCCTATTTTAATGGCTTTTATCATACAGTGGAACTGTAATGGTTTTTACCGACACAGGGAGGAGCTTACCATTTTAATTCGTGATTTTAACCCTAGTTGTGTTTGTCTCCAAGAGACTCATTTTAAAGCTACAGATAAAGGAATCTTAAAGGGTTTTAATGTTTTTAGACACGACGACACCAGTGGTCAAAGAGCCCAAGGTGGAGTGGCAATTGCTATTCGGGAGACCCTTTGCACCTCCCAATTGCACTTGACCACTCCAAGCAGTAGCGGTGACAATCCATGCTCCGGAGACTATAATGTTATGCAACGTTTACCTACCGGAGGGTGCGCCGGTCACGCGGTGCAACTTGGAGAACCTTACCCGCCAACTACCTAGGCCCTTTATATTGCTTGATATACTCCTCCATAGACCTTTGTATTTTATCAAGCAGTCTTATAACGAAGACTAGCGTGGCCGTGCACGACGACCTATGTGGGAGCGATCACTTCCCGCTTTTAATTACAAAAGACCACTGTGTAAATGACAATTTTAATCGATCGGTTACCTGGCTTCCCCGTAAAGCCGACTGGGACCATTTTAAAGAATGTTTTAAATACTTGCACGATAATAATCGGGACGCAGTACAAAACATCGAGCTCTTAACTTCGGCCATCATAGAAGCTGCAAATGTTAGTGTACCGCGATCTCGAGGTAAGGCAAAACAACCACGGGTACCATGGTGGAACGATGAATGTGCCAGAGCTATTAATATTCGTAAAAAGGCTCTTCGAATATTTAATAAGTACCCCACAGCAACAAACTTGGCCTCTTTCCGCCGTCTGCGATCCAAAGCTCGTCGTGTGGTGAAAGAGGCTAAAAGGATCATATGGATGGAATTTATTGCAATTGTTAACTATAAAACGCCACTTGCGCAGGTATGGCGCAAGGTCAAATCCATTTTAGCTTCGGGACAGCCTAACTACCTATCCTACTTGAAAATTGACGGCAATTTATAGACAACAGCGCCCACCATTTCGGAAGCTTTTGGGCAGATCCTAGCCAACACAAGCAGCGATGATAACTTTCACGGCTCCTTTCTCCTCCGTAATCGTCAACACGAAACCTCTCGCCTTTCTTTGTTAGAAGGTGATACAGATGCTCCGTACAACGACCCGTTCACCCTGTGGGAACTCGCCTCCGCCATCGAAGACACCAGGAACACCTCGCCAGGGTTGGACGAGGTACATAATGCATTCCTCCGTAATATTCCGGAAAAGGCATTGGACGAAGTTCTGCTCACTTTAAACCAACTTTGGGTTGATGGGGATTTTCCATCGTCATGGCGGGAGTCAATAGTGGTAAATATCCCTAAACAAGGAAAAGAAAAAGCTGACCCGAATAATTACAGACCCATTTCCCTCACAAGCTGCCTATGTAAAGTCATGGAGAAAATGATAAATCGGAGACTCATGTGGTGGCTGGAAGGGCAAAAGCTTCTCTCAAACATTCAATGTGGCTTCCGCCGAGGTAGATCCACATTAGACCACCTCGTCCGTGCAGAAAATTTCATTCAGGAAGCCTTCCTCCTTAGACAGCATGTCGTAGCAGTCTTTTTCGACTTAGAAAAGGCGTATGACAGAGTCTGGCGGAGGAGAAGACTTGCGGGAGAGATGTCTGAAGATTTTAAATATTTTACGGTTTTTAACCGGAACAACTTGGGGAGCGGATCGCTCCTCAATGATTTTACTGTACCGCGCACTAGTTCGCTCCAGATTAGATTACGGGTCCATAGTCTATTCGTCCGGACGTGACTCCTACCTGAAATCACTATCAACCGTACACCATACTGGCCTGCGCTTGTCAACTGGGGCTTTCAGGACGTCACCCACCCTGAGTTTGTGTGCTGAAGCTGGAGAACCACCTCTCGAAACGCGACGGAAGTTTCTAATGTGCAACTACGCTGCAAAAATTTTAGCGACGAGAAATCACCCAGCGCATAATGTAATTTTCAAACCACGATTTTTAGAAATATTTAACCGACGACGGAAAGCCACCACACCAGTAAGCGTACGGCTAAGAAACTTTAGACGAATGCCCGTTCAACGTTCCCGTACTATTCCCCGCTACTACTTCTAGACTACCTCCATGGGAGAAGACGAGACCGTTATGCGATACGCAACTCCACAGACGTCTCAAGAGTTCCACCTCGGCCGCCGAGTTCAAGCAGCTCTTCAACGAATTCTTATCCCTAAACCCAGAGTTAATTCCCGTGTACACGGACGGGTCGAAAACTGATTCGGCGTGTGCATGTGCCGTGGTCTCAAATCACCACGGTGTCATCAAGCGGAAGCTCAGCCCTCGGTGCGGTATTTTCACGGCTGAATGGATTGCTCTGTGGATGGCCCTTCAGGGAATCCATCAAAATGACACACCTTATGTCATCTGCACTGACTCAATGAGCTCTCTGCAGACCATACTCCGTTTCTCTCCGTCGCATCCCATTGCAAACGAAATTCATGTTGCCCTCCACTCCCTCCAAATGAGGGGTGCGAAAATCAGTTTCATGTGGATACCAGGGCATATGGGAATACGCGGAAACGAAAAGGCAGACAGAGCGGCGAAAGAGGCTCTATCCGATATAGAACGCAATACACTGCCAGTACCTGCAGGTGGTCTCCAGGTAGCGTGGAAGAGAATCGTTCTAAATCAGTGGAAAGAACGCTGGTGTTCCCAAACGGGGAACAAACTCCGTAGCGTGAAACCTGACTTGTCAGAGTGGGCCTCTTCGGTCAGGAATACTCGGAGAGAGGAGGTAGTCATCACACGACTGAGGATAGGGCACTGCGCCATGACTCACTCCTATCTATTCACAGAAGAGAAAATCCCGCCTCATTGTGAGGAATGTGACTCTATAATCAGTGTGAGACATATCCTGACGGAATGTGACCTATATCGGGTATTGCGATATAGGATGAACCTTGTTGGAGGACTAAACGACATGCTTCGTGACGACCCAGAACGTCTTAGTCGGGTAATAAAATTTCTCTAAACTATTGGTCTGCTGAATGAAATCTAACCTCGTTACACAATTTGCATTCACCTTTCTCACCTATTATTTTATATTCTGAGGAAATAAATATCCAGATACCTTCAGGTTAAGGTTTATGACGTGATCCTCCCAAAATGAATCTACGAATGGAATGATGCGGTGCAAAATGACCTAAGATGTCGACGCACCCTAAAAAAATAATAACTAACTCCGAGGAAATAAATATCCAGATTCCTTCAGGTTCAGGTTTATGACGTGATCCTCCCAAAATGAAATTTTACGACTGGAATGATGCGATGCAAAATGACCTAAGATGTCGACGCACCCTATAAACAATAACTAACATATTTTACGAAAAAGTTACAAATCCGTGTAGCATGTTACATCTAACATTGTGTTGTAAACCAAAAAATCGTGCTATACAACAATTTTTTGGTTTTCCGCTTCGTGTGGAAATCCAAAAACTTGTGTAGCACGAATTTTTGTTTTATAACTCAATGTTAAATGTAACATGTTACATTCTTAATAAAAACTTTTGGGCTACGTCGCATAGTGGTACGGATCGCGAAAAAGTTGGACAAAGATCAGATTTTCGTTATATCTCTTTGCTTTGAAAATTGCTCTCTATATGCTTTTTGGCATGCTTTTTTCATTTCTGCAGTTATTTTTACGAAAAAAAACATTATTTTAGGCGACATCGTGGAACTTTAACTTATTAACTGGCTAATTGTAACGCTGACCGCATAGACAAACGCAAATCATGGCAAAGCCTGAAAATAAATGATAATTAGTTATATAGTATGAGTTAATGATCGTTGAAATTAGTCAATAAACAAAAAAAAACTGCTAAAAGTAGGGTTGTTGGGTTCATTGACTTAGGTTAAAGAGTTGCGATTTCCAGATTTCGTGAGGCTCTTCTACATGGACTAAAAGTAATTATTAAATAAATGTCAAAATAGTATTTAAGTGACTCTTTTATTCTATTATAAGAATAGTTAATGCCTTTTAACTTTACATTTATGTATTGTAATTATTCATCATCGGATTATTATGAACCCACCCATCCTCCTCATCGCATTCGCTCGCAGAATTTTGAGACTCTTGCAAGACCAAGAGATCACGATCCTCCTGCGGAAGATCTTTAAGGCACCGGAATTTGTTCAGTCAGTTCCTAATGTGCTAATAAAAGGGCCCGATGCTAGGATCAGTCTCCGGAAAATATCCTCATTCGTATGAATTCGAGATATTTTTCTCGCGTGATGCTCGCAATATTTTCCAATATCTTTATTGCGAGATTCCTGGGCCTCCTCCGAAGGAGAGCCGACTCGATGACATCTGCACCATGTATTCTGCCACCATCTGCACCTGCTCCGTGGGTGGCATGTAAAACCATCCATAATGTCTCACAAAATTTTCCGCTGTATCCTAGCAGAACTACTAAAATTTGACTGGATCAATCAAAAATCCGCGAGAGAGAGATCTCAAAATTGTTGAGAATTGAAAGATTAACTCTTCTACTCCTGCAAATAATTGACTTCAAGCAACTTCGTTTTCCTAATTTTGGAGCGCGTAGTAACGCCAGTGAATTGCTTACTTGGCCTACCCCTTTTTATATCGGAAGTAACTGTTAAAAAATAAGACTACTAGAACAATATCCCAGGGGACCACGTGTCACCATTAGAATACTAGGAAAACACGAACCTGAGGTGCTTGGAAGGTTGCGAAATACTTCAGGGAAATCAACAATTTTGTCCAACCAGGTGCCATTCCTCTCCAAAAAGAGAGATTGATCGCGAACTAGCTCGCCATCTTCTCTCGTCGGAATAAAAAAATGTCACGTTCAAAAAATTAATAAGCTCAAGTTTTGCATCCTCATCTCCGTGTAATCTGAAACAACCCTCTAGATATGCATTCAAATTCCTTTTTCGAGCAACTATGGTTTTCTCTTTTTTCTCCAGCATTTTTCCGTGCAGTTCTCGCCGCGCAAATGTCCATGACATTTTTGACAGTCATAATAAAAACAGAGGCTTGTGAAAATCTACACAAGTCTTCTTTGTACAAAGTTTAAATATCAAATAGAAGGGAAAATATGAAAAATTAGTGTGGTGCCTCGTCTCAGACCAATTAAAAAAACGGAAACTAGAAACGGAAATAAATGAAACATAGTATACCTGCTCAATAATCCTTATTTCTGTGGTTGTCAGGAACTAATAATTTACGATTCACAATTGTTTTAGTTATCAAAACACTATAACTTCTTTATGAGTTCATGTTAATCACAAACTGGCCAAAATAGGACTTCTCAATTAGTGATTGGTATGTGTTCACATGGACAGAAAAGGAGAAACTGAAGGGTACCAAAATGTTTCGACCGATATGTGGACGGGGTTTTAAAAGAAAAGCTATAGAAATGTGGGTATTCCCCTAGATAACTTATGTTGCGTATTACAACAAAAGAAAGGCACGTTAGCTCCTTTTAAGACATTTAATACTGCAAATAGTAAAGTGAGGCGGCCGAGACATCGCGGTGAACAAGTGAAGTTAGGGAGAGAAGTGTTCTTTTCTGCTCTACGGTTCAGGAGAGAGAGAGAGAGAGAGAGAGAGAGAGAGAGAGAGAGAGAGAGAGAGAGAGAGAGCAGGCGAACAGGCCTTCACCGCATCTACAGGAGGTGCGCGGACAGGCTGCGCCGTAGTGTTCCCCTAGCGGCGAGAGCAGGGACTAAAAAGCCCGCAAGGGCGCACATTTGAAAATCAAAAAATCTGCAACAACTTATAGGGTAGGGTCAGACCCCGTAAAGAGAAATGTGAAATGTTTAGATTTAGTGCGAAAATACATACTAGCGGCGGACCTGCAATACAAACCGTCCAAAAGAAAGGTTGAAATTAATACTTTATGACAGTGCAATGCCTATATTACTATATTGAAAAGTTAATTTACGAATATAATTGGCGGCGTAAAGCCTAAAACAAATCAAAAATACGTAATTTTCGAGAAAACGGAAAAATCGAATTTCCAGTGCTAATTTGGCGCAATATATCTAAGCAAACAATTTTTTTAATGAAACAGTAAGCATATGAGAGGTGATACCTCAGACATATTACTACATAACTTATATATAGTATAAGCGAGTTTCAAGAAAGTAAAAAAAAACGATTTTTATCCACCTTTTTCCGGATCCGGACCACTGCGTCGCCGCGTTAATTTTTTTGGGTGCTCCAACGTTTCCCGATGCTGGTCGCTTTCTCAAGGGATGCTGAATTCCAGAATCGGTCGGGAAACGTCGGGGCCATCCCAAAAATTGACGCGGCGACATAGCCCAAAAGTTTTTATTTATCATGACGAGTACCCGCGAAAGTTAAAACGATGAATAACATGTTATATGTCACTTGTTTACAAAACATGTTAGTCCGTGTAAACGCACCTTGAGGGCGCGCACCAAGACTACTGTACTCCCGCAAATGCACGGGAAAGAAAAACAATTGAGTTAAAGACCGTCGAAAACATAAACCTACTTTGACGCAAGGAAGAAGAGGAGATATATTACTGCCCTTTTTCAAATCCTATGGTAGTCCAACTAACTGTTACTAAGGTTTCTTTGGGGACACAAACGGAGTCTTTCGGAAATTCAGAGTAACACTAAGGAATTGGCCAAACAGGATATAGTATCAAAACCGGCTCACCAAAGTAATAATACCACCACATTAGTGCTGACTCGGGTGCCTCGTTATGACACTTTTTTATAGGAGCGAATCGTAATACCCGGCAAAAGTTGGGTACCCCGGTGGGTATTACAGATATGATTTTTTTTTCAAAAACGGTTAATATCTTCTGTTCGCCATTTTGTCTTGAAATTTCGAAATTTTTAACGAAGAACGTTAAAAATGCAAATAATTTAAATTTGGTTTTAGCAAGCACTCATTTTTTCCAATGGTTTATAACATTGGTCTTTCCTTGATATTTTAGACCAAACACGTCAGCTCTGTTCCTTTTAACTATCGAGAAAATGACCTTTTATCGCGTCCCCGAAAGCAGTTTTTGTGGGTAGGCAACCCGCAACACGAAGTCTCACTCCACGCTACGTATGCGATAAATGACGCGAAATAGAGATGTTTTTCAGTCAAAAACGTGTAAATCATGTCATAAGTTGTCGAGGGTAGTCACCAGGATGAGTGTATGCTCTTTTATGCCATCGCTGACTATATTGGCCATATTTTCGTGTAAGAATATGTCACTGAAGATGGAAATTATCATTCGGGATTCGCTATGACGGTTATATGTCCTTAGGGGTCAAATTCATCTTGATGATTGCAAGGTTCAGTGTTGACTCAACCTTACAGGTGACTCAACCTTGCAGTTGTCTCAACCTTGTTGAATTGAGGCTTAAAAACCTCAAAGAAGGGAATCTTGGATTCTGAAACCGGAACGCTTCTCCCGTCCATGTGGCATTTCCATCGCTCGTTTTCTAGCAAATTCTCCTGGAGTATAACCCACGGAGTAAGTGTTATTGGTGTGATTGATTGTGTGTGTGATTCCTTAACTAAAGCAGCCTTAGCGAGGCCCTCGCCCTGAAAGCCCTCGCGAAGGTTCCTTCGGAGTTAAGCGAGTGATTGGATTCAACGGAAGCAGCCTTAGCGAGGTCCCCCATAACCCTCGCGAAGGTTTCTTCTCTGTTGAACGAGTGTTTGTGAAGGGTTTCCGGTTGAGAGGCTGGGGTTGGTCACTGCTGCGAATCTTCCCGGCCCAGCACACCAACACAGTGTTTTGTTTATACCTGTGACGAGGTCCCCTTATACGGGAACTGGAGTTTTTCATTTCCCAGTTGGTTGGTTGGTTGCGTAGAGGAGGCGGAGGAGCCCAAGGAGCAGCCACCTCCACGAGATGGGCTCTGGGTCGCACGGCTAGCTTCTCTGGATAGGTGAGCGAGGAGATCTACATTTGCTAGATCATAATAAAATAAATTAATTTTCTAACAGCAAGGGAGGTGAATTTGACCCTTAGGGACATAAACCGTCATAGCGAATCCCGAATGGTAATTTCCATCTTCAGTGACATATTCTTACACGAAAATAAGGCCAATATAGTCAGCGATGGCATAAAAGAGCATACACTCATCCTAGTGACTACCCTCGACAACTTATGACATGATTTACACGTTTTTGACTGAAAAACATCTCTATTTCGCGTCATTTATCGCATACATAGCGTGGAGTGAGACTTCGTGTTGCGGGTTGCCTACCCACAAAAACTGCTTTCGGGGACGCGATAAAAGGTCATTTTCTCGATAGTTAAAAGGAACAGAGCTGACGTGTTTGGTCAAAAATATCAAGGAAAGACCAATGTTATAAACCATTGGAAAAAATGAGTGCTTGCTAAAACCAAATTTAAGTTATTTGTATTTTTAACGTTCTTCGTTAAAAATTCCTAAATTTCAAGACAAAATGGCGAACAGAAGATATTGACCGATTTTGAAATTAAAAAATCATGTCTGTAATACCCACCGGGGTACCCAACTTTTGCCGGGTATTACGATTCGCTCCTATAAGAAAGTGGCATAACGAGGCACCCTAGTCAGCACTAATGTGGTGGTATTATTACTTTGGTAAGCCGGTTTTGATACTATATCCTGTTTGGCCAATTCCTTAGTGTTACTCTGAATTTCCGAAAGACTCCGTTTGTGTCCCCAAAGAAACCTTAGTAACAGTTAGTTGGACTACCTTAGGATTTGAAAAAGGGCAGTAATATATCTCCTCTTCTTCCTTGCGTCAAATTAGGTTTATGTTTTCGACGGTCTTAAACTCAATTGTTTTTCTTTCCTGTGCATTTGCGGAAGTACAGTATTCGTGGTACGCGCCCTCAAGGTGCGTTTACACGGACTAACATGTTATATAATGTCGCCGCATCAATGACCTTTTCAACCCCAAATGACTAAATTACATAATGTAATTGCATTTTTTTAATGCGTGTAATGTTAGAGATCTCGTAGCTTATTCGAAACCAAATTAAAATCTTTCGAAATTGAAAATTTATTCATTAGTTCATAAAAGGAGATACATAAAACAATAAATATTTTTTCAAATCGCCCGAAAAATTATTATATAGTAGCGCATTATATTACGCAAGTTTACTAAAATTTTCAATGATACTGATCGTATATTATGAAAGATAAATTATTGAATGATGCCAAAATGGCCAAATGAACTATGCCAAAAAGGCAAAGTCATTTAAATCTCATCCGGCCGCTGAGATGGGATTTAATTAAATGCCCGCCGCGCTTGAGGGGTTAATGCAAAAAGTTTTTTTTTTTTTTACAAATTTGATCGTGGGACAAAGGCTTTACATTAGCGACATCAGCAGAAAAAGCCATAAACAGGTTAAATGGACATTTTTACACTAAAAAAATGCCTTAGTTAAATAATCCATAGAAACTTTTAAGTTCATAATATTTGGTTTCCCGTGTAAAAGAAAAAATGGTATTTCATCCTATGTCCTCAGCTTAGTCATTACATATGATGTGCACAATGTACTCTAAAAATATATCATTACTTCAGCAGCATAAGGTATCTAATTTAGAACTAGAATCTAATTCAACCTTGAAGAAACACTTCACTCGAAATGGGAATGAGGTATCACCAAACGTTGCATTACCAAAATTTTTATCAATAAGTGTGTCTCACCAAACCAGCATCTGTAATCCATTACTTGCATCTGAAATCACTAATAAATTATGCAACTTTCTAATTTTCATCCTCATCCTAGTATATAAAAATGAAGCAATGTGTGTCGATCTGCCGGTTCTATGTTCATTGCGCATCTCTTGAGTAAACTGAAGTGAATCTATTATGATGGAAATTGTAAAATTCTAGCGTACACACTTAGAAGTGCTAGAGACTGTATGAAATAGGCCAGGGCTCAGGTTTGGTTCCTGGCGCTAATATTGTAAATAATTTGGTTTGAATTGCAGTGAAGTTTTCTCGGGTTTCGCACCGGGTCAGGTCCTCCATTTCTCCTTCCAACGTTTCGACGGACAACTCGCCCATCGTCATCAGGGATTCTGGAATCCAATACCAAATCATCAATCCAATTTCAAAAAAGGTTTATTTCCATACCGCAAGTTTTACATGAATATTTACATAGTGAGGTAGAGTATTAGTAGAGTGGTGGCAGTAATACATTTAAAAAATGCAATTTATTGCCAAAAAAATGAACTTAAGACAAATAAAAAACCCTACCAAAAAGACGATCACGGCACACGGAACAAAGGAGAAGGGGTGAAGGGAATAGTTTGGAAAGTGGAAAAGAAAGGGCTCCCAAGCTTACGTAGTTTGGCGAATCTGGCGGCGAGGCAGCCCCGGAGCGGCGTTGAGGTGAGAGGGCACAACATGCCACAGCGGACGATTACCAAAAAAAGGCCCCGGATCTTCTTGCTCTCCCAAATGTATAGGGAGCCCGCAATTTGATTCCTTCCGCAGCGACGGACTGGGGCAGTCGACCGGCTAGGGATAGTCCGAAAACTCAGGCTACGCCCCGCAGTGAGGTCGTACTTCCACTGCTTACAATGGGCTGTTCTCGATGTAATAGAAGCTTCCCACGGATCGGAGCCCCAGCAGACGGCTCAATAATACGCATACGCAGTAAGATCCCCGTTATAGGAATACTTTCCTCTTCAAGGCATGGCATAATTTGTTATTGTAGGTTCGAAGATTTTCGCGGCGTTGGTTAATGATCTTTCCATTCTATTCGGGTTTATTCGCATCTTTACCTTCTCCACTTTGAAAGTAGGTAGTTGACCAATGGTGTCTGACAATTGTCGCAGATACTGGAGATTGAATCTAGTATTAGCTGCAAATTCTGGGAAGGTCTCTGGTGTTATTCCATTCCCATACAATCGCCGAACTATTTCAGGTCTTGATGCTATTTGTGTGCCAGTGTAGCCTAATAAATTTTGGTTCAAAACAGAACCTTGTGGCGTTATCAGCGGGTATGCTGGTGCGGCCGGATTAGGCGTAGCTATAGACATGATTGTGTCACCCATCACGCCTAGGCACGGTATCTCTTCAAACAAGTTGTGGGTGTCCTGATTGATATTTGCTGAGTGATACCCTCCTCTACCTTGCGCTACCGCGATAGGCAGGTCTGGAATCTCCAGCTCTGTCAGCTTTCCCATCTTGTCTTTGTATTGCCCGATTGCAGCGAGATATATATACAGCGGGCGAGGTATATTGAACACATCGTGCTCAGTAGCCCTCTGGAGCTCTCTCTCGGTACTGGTGAGTTGAGTTTTAATCTGCTTGTCTTTGATATCTAACAAGGGTAACCACATCAATGCAGTGGCGTAGTACCTCAGTTCAATCTTTTCGATCTTACGATCGAGTCGTGATTCATCCGGGACATATTCCACGAAAGATGCGTCAGCTATGTCGATAAGCTTTGAAAAGTTCAGACTGTAGCTCTGACGTACCGTTATCTCAGCGACGGATATACTTACTTACTCCCAGGGCCATACATATCTAAGTAGATATTTGGCCGCACCAACAATCCTCTTCCATCTATCTCTATTTCCTGCGTCCTCCTCGGTCGCTCCTAATCGCTCCAGGTCTACCTTCACTTGGTCCCACCACCTTCGCCTTGGTCTTCCTCTTGGCCTTCTTCCTTCAGGATTCCTCATTATAACTTGTTTTAAATGATTAGTGTCCTCTCTTCTCAAAATGTGCCCGGCCCATCTAATTCTTCTACATTTAAACTCGCACACTACATCTGGATCCTTGTATAGCTCTCTTAATTCTCTATTGTGTTTTCTCCTCCACTCTCCTCCTTCAGAGATTGGTCCATATATTTTCCTAAGGATCTTATTTTCAAAAACAATTAATTTTCTTTCTTCCTTTTTATCCAGTTTCCAAGTTTCACTTCCATATAACAGTACGGGTCTTATGATTGTTTTATATATTCTGATTTTAGTAGTGTGTGATAGTAATTTTGAGGACATGAGTTTGTTGCAGGCGTAGAAGCATCTGTTAGCCAGATTTAGCCTGTTTTGTATTTCTATTGCTTCTTTGTTTTCTCTTGAAATAAAAACGCCTAAATACTTAAAGGAGTCCACTTTTTCAAATTTGTGGTTGTCTATGTAGAGAGGATTTTGATTTCTGTTCATTTCATTTCTTGTAAAGTGTATATATTTAGTTTTTCCATCATTTACTTTTAGTCCTAGATTAGCTGTTTCTTCCATGAAAAGTTTTGTAAGCCGGCGTATGTCGTCTAAATTTTCTGTCAAAATTACCACATCGTCTGCAAAAGCAAGTATATTTATTCTGGAGCCAATTGTTACGCCTTCGTCCATTTTTGCTACTTTTTGAAGAGCTTCTTCTATTGCTAAGTTGAATAGGATTGGGGATAGTCCATCACCCTGTCTTACGCCTGCCTTTATCCTGAAAGGTTCCGACACCCGTGCATTTATTCGTACTGAGCATGTGGAGTCTGTCATACATGTTTTAGCGAGGATTATTAGCTTTTTTGGAATTCCGAACTTGTCCAACTTTTCCCACAGTCTCTCTCTATTAATACTGTCATATGCTTTTTGGAAATCGATAAATATTGCAAAAAATCTTTATTAAACCCCCAGTACTTCGATATAATTTCTTTGAGGATAAATATTTGATTTGTTGTGGACCTGCCTTTTACAAACCCTGCCTGGTGATCTAGAATTATTTCACATGTATATTCTTCAATACGATTTAATATTATCTTAGATAGGACTTTATAAGGAATGCTAAGGAGTGAGATTCCTCTAAAATTACTGCACTCTACTTTCTCTCCTTTCTTGTGTATGGGGACAACTATTGCTTCTCTCCAGTCTTTTGGCATTTCTTCTCTCCCATATTATTTTCATTAATTCACATAGCTTATCTATGACTATATCTCCTCCCGTCTTCAATAGCTCTGCAGATATTTCATCCTTACCAGGAGCTCTATGGTTTTTTAGGGCTTTAACTGCTGCTTTGACTTCTTCTCTAGTTGGTATTTCTACTTTGGGTTGTACATGATAGTAGATATCTTCGTTATTGTAGTCAGGTGTGATGTCCACTCCTTCTTCATTTAATAGTTCATAGAAATATTCTCCCCATCTTTCTACAACTTTCTGCGTCTTCGTTACCATAATTCCCTCTTTGTTCTTCACACCGTATGACTTCGGGATGAATCCTTTTTTTAAGAATCTTACTTTTTTATAAAACTCTCTTGCATTATTTGCTGCCGCCTCGGTCCGGGGCTGCTTATTCGGGTTACCCCTTATTCACAGCTGTCCACCATATCTGATGGAGTGTTCGCTATCCGCCACCTGCGACCCGCCCAATACCTGAGGCTCGGTTCCCATAACAGGGTGGGAGCGACGGATATATCCGGCCCAAAAATAGCGTCTGCAAATAAGGCCTCGTTCTTCTGAGGCGTAGGTGCTAGACTGCCACGTTCCAAGTTAGATGGTTTTGGAACATCGCCGGTTTTAGGTCCAAGTTTCGCTGGTGGCTCATCTTTCCCCTTTGGCGTCTTCTTGAAGCCAGGTTTGAAGTTATTTGTCTTACCTTTGTAGTAAGGATTGGTCTGTGCGACCTCCGCTACGCTATCGACCTTCTAAGCCTCTTCAGCCATAGTATTGGGGTAAGTAGTTGGATTTTGTTTTCCTACACTAGGACCAGTATCCACAACTGAAATCCAAAAAACAACTGGGATACAAAAAATGCGGTGAAAAAACCCGAATAGAATGGAAAGATCACATAATTTTTTATTATTTATACAGTGTTTGTGGGCATGTAGCAGATTCTCAAATATCTGGAACTCTTTTCTTGCGGGACGGCTATTTGTCCTACTGTAACGTTACGTCATAAATCTAGTTGATTGTTCACGTAAGCCCAGACATAGGGAAATACTCCAACCGTCGGTCACAGGCTGGATCAGGGAAAGACTCCACAAACAAGAAAATCAGCTCACAAGACAAAAATTCCAAAAAACAATTTACGAGTTATTATCGTTCGATATCTATCCAAAAGTAGAGTATTAAAAATCACAAGTATTACAGAAAACAATGATAGTAATTCATGATCCCAAAGGAAACATTACCAGCTAAATACCCGCAGAATAATTGCTCTAAATTTGCCATACCTCACTAGACATGTCTCCGACCAGGCCACGAGCAGAAGAGGCTTGCCTGTTCAGGACAAGACAGGATATGAGGGGAGGAATTCTTCCAGGGAGTGGAGGGGTAGCCAAGGCGAATTCATCTGCCACGCCACTGGTGCGTCACTGCTCCTGTTGACCGGCTCTTCCGCAAACACATCATCCCCTGGGTTCGAGTCAACAGCATACCACCCAGAATTCTCCCCTCAAACTTCTGGGAACACTTAAAAATGCCACATCCTCTGTGGGAAAATGACCACAAAATTTGCTTGAACTCGTGGACCAAGACACGTCCACCAAGAACTGATTAATGCCTAGAAAACTTATCGAGGCATCACAGGTCCACTGGTTTTCACTGGATGAACCCCCACTGTTTAACCCCCCATGAATTTCACAAAAACCATTATTCAGTGGTTATAATTGAACTGAATATAAAAAAGTTTATTGATTGAGACAATAGTTTTCAAGAAATATCACTCAAAAAATAGTTTTGACAAGAACATACATTATTATCACTCTGTAAATAATAACTTTAAGAGTGATGTTTGGAATTCAACAGAATTCTTAAGTGAGTAACATGGCATAATTACAAGAGTGAGACAAGAAATATTGCTGATTGATGTAGAGAAAATTATTTAGTATTACATAGCAAGAAAATAAAATAAATAATCAATATGTCATAATGTGATGCTTGTTTCGGTGTACAGTGAATCAAAATTACAAATAATTATCATCAGCGACTAGAAGGAACTGGGAAGATATTTTTGGTATAACACCAGGATATCTTTACCAAACTCAAATGTTCCTTCTCTCATCAGAGATATTTCGTGTTTTTTTTTAAACCAAGTAAGTAATACAATAACCAACCACTTAAAAAATGGGCAACATTGGGTTGGCAAAACGGTTGGGTTCATAAGAACCCTGGGTTGACCATCGAGTTGGGTTCAACCACCTAATCAAAAAACAACGATTGACAAAAATGGGTTTTTAACTTCTACCCATATTCATATTGCAACCCAAGAGAAGTTAGGGTCGACCAACAAAATATATTCCCCAATTTAAATAATCATTAAGTACAAGTTTATTGAAATATACGCTTATTCACTAGCAGCAAAAATATTCAGCATAATATGTGTCTTACTTAAATGATATACATTGGCATTATTAATTCTCCCTTTAAACCCTCCATGTTTGCGAAAATTATCAGTCCATAATTAATTATCAATAAAGAATCCTCCAAAATTCAACAAGATTTACAAAAACAACAATAGATTGCACTAATTTCCTCGATTTTCCAATAATTATTAACAATTTACAAGGCATATGGTATTCATGTCAGATATTGATCAAGTACTGACTAAATGTAATCAAAATGTGTATATATATCTCTCAGTATTAATTAAACAAGTGAAAAAAGAATCATAGGCGATGCTAACAAAATGAGAACTGCATATTGCATCAACAAAAAGAAATCACTCTAAATTTCACTCTTCAATTAACAATAGAAATAGCTTGAAGAGCTACATGCTGTTTGCGACAAAATGAAAGTTCATACTTGTCGGGCGATGAAGGTCGTAACTCAACGCCAAAAGCCACACTAAAACACAGTAGGCAGTCTTAAGATCAGCTGATCAATTCAATCACTCAGCCATCGATAGAATATCGAACACAGCAAAATCACGACATTTATCACTGTCAAGAATGGTAGCAGAGCGAGTCGTCGCTCCCTGCGCAGGTCCCATTCGCTCAACCCCCTTTTCCCTCTTTGCAGGCTGACGCCTACCTGGGGATGGAGCGGAGGCATTTCTTCCAGGCCAGCCTCGAGTATGTGTTCCTCATCCAGGAAGTCCAAGAGCGAAAGAAGTTCGAGTTCGTGGAAACGTTGTTGGGATTCATGTATGGGTGGCTGACCTTCTATCACCAGGGCCATGAGGTTGCAAATGACTTCAAACCCTTCATGAGGGACCTCCAACTGAGAATACAAAAGACGAGGGAAAATTTTGAAGCCACCGGGGATAAGACTGAGTCTCTGATGCGGAAAATGTTGGAGAAGCCATTGACCTCGGGTCAAGAAGATGAAGCTTGCATGCAAAGAGGATACCTTTTCCTCATGGAAAAAAAGGCTTTTGGTACCACTTGGACAAAGCAGTATTGTGAATATAACAAGAAAGACAAAGTATTTACTATGAAACCATATAATCAAATATCTGGAAAATTCACTCCCTGTGATCGTATGACATTAACATCATGCACTCGAAGAATGTCAGATTCCATTGAAAAGCGATTCTGCTTTGATGTCACTTCAGAAGACAGGCCAGGAATTGTGTATACTTTGCAAGCACTCTCAGAGGAACACAGAAAGCTTTGGATGGATGCCATGGATGGGAAAGAACCAACCTATTTAGAACCACCGAAAGCCAATAGCAAGCCTCCTGAATCTGGTGCCAATGCCACCAGTTTAGATGATGTGGGACTTGCATTTGCTAATCGCTGTATTGAAGTTTTGGAAGCTAGGGGACTGGAAGAGCAGAGAATCTACAGGATAGTGGGTGTTGCCTCTAAAGTGAACAAGCTTTTAACTGTTACTCTGGACAGGCGGAAATTAGACAGAACTAATTTAGAAGATATGCATGAGTGGGAAACTAAAACTATCACTAGTGCCTTGAAGGCGTATCTGAGCCCCTGATGACATTCCAGCTCCAAGATGACTTTGTGGCAGCCGCAAAACTTGACACATGGGAGGAGCGTGTGGACCAGGTCCACCGGCTTGTTCATCAGCTGCCGAAGCAAAACTTTTCTCTTTTGGACACATTGGTGAAACACCTAAAAAATGTGGTCTCTAAGAGTGATAAGAATTTAATGACTGTGAGCAATATTGGAGTTTGCTTTGGCCCCACACTTCTGCGGCCCCAGAATGAAACAGTGGCAGCTATTATGGAGATCAAGTTCTGTAACATTGTGGTAGAAATACTTGTTGAGAATCATGAGAAAATATTCCAGTCGCAGCCTCCAGAGCCCGTGAGTCCAGCAGTGCAAAAGCCTCCAGTGATGTCCCCCCACCCCTCCATGCCTTTCTCCCCATCCCCAAACCCCTCATCACGGCTCTCCTACGTCAGACGGTCGATCAGCGCAAGGAATGAGAAGATCTAGGGATCACATAATGGATCAGATCACTGGTGAATCTGCGGAAAGTTCGGATGACTCCGGATCATCCCCCTCATCAAGAGGAAAGGTGACACAAAACACAATTGAATCTTAATAACTGGGGCCACCTCCACAGCTTATCTGGAAACGAGCCATCTCGGGGATTTTCCCCAAGTTATTCTCCCGTCCTCTCCCTCCAAGCACCCATAAATCCTCCACCTTACCCCATCTCACAACCACGGCAGACCAACACTAAATAACATGAGTGATTTAAGCAGTGAGAATAAGCATGAACAATACAATATTTCAGAACAAATTTCAATTACAAGCATATAAATAGACTTATTATTCATTATTCAAAACAATATTATTAGGAATCAATAGAAATACAACACCGAATCAAGCATCAAATAGTATTTGAGAAAGCAAACATTAGCATTCTTTGAGAAAAAAAAGAAAATAAAAAAAAATCAATGATATTTCTCTCCTTTTAGTTACTGGGATTAGCAATGCTACCATGATATGCCTTTAAATGAGAAACATGACAGATTTTCTCTTTCCCAGGAGAAACTTCCAGAATAACTGTTATAGGAGAGAGATACTTTTTAAGGACAAAAGGTCCGTTCCACAGAGGTTCTAGTTTTGCCATTTTCTGTTCACCTTTAGAACTGACAGGATGGTTTTTGCAGAGAACAAGATCTCCCACACAGAAAGTGATTTGGGAGTGAGATTTATCATAGGATTCTTTATGCCTGTTTCTAGCCTTTTTTAAATTAGCAATAACATGATTCAGGCAGGCTTGCCTGTCATTATCGTTGAGATCATTCTCAAATAAAGATTTTGGAATGTCCCACTGATTAATTAAAGGATGCTTAAGTTCTCTGCCGAAAATTATTTTGGCAGGAGAATGTCCACTGCTCTCATGTGAGGCAGTGTTCAGGGCAAAATTTAAGTCAGCCAGCATAGTGTCCCACATATGGTGAGCATTATTGCACAAAATAGCAAGTGCAGATTTTAGATTTCTATGTAATCTCTCTACCTGATTAGAATAGGGATAGTATGGAGACACAAAAATTTGCTTAACCCCCAGTTGCAAACACATCTCCTTTACGGCATGAGATTTAAAAACTTGTGCATTATCAGACACCAAATATTTAGGGAAACCGAATTTGCTGAACACTCTTTGAGTGAGTATTGAAACAACCGAACCAGCCGTAGCCTTACGAACTTGCTCAAGAAAACAGAATTTAGAAAAACCATCAATAAGAGAAAGTACATATTGGTGTCCACCTTTCGTCAATGGTAAAGGTCCCACAAAGTCAATATAAAGTCTTTCCCAAACTTCAGAAGGATTTTTCGAGGATAGCATGCCAGGAGGTGGAACATTTCTGGGCTTACAAGTTTGACACGGATGGCATTTTCTGACCATGTCATAAACCTCTCTTTTCATGTCCTTCCACCAAAAGTGTCGGCTAATCTTATCATAAGTCCCCGCACGGGGGGAGGAGAGTTATCTCTTCCTTTGGAGAGTCGCGCCCCCACGGACCCGAGCCCACCGAGGAGACAAGCTCGTAAAAAAACCCCGTCGCTCGCTCGGATAGTGTCCAGACAGCATGTGACTCTGCTGCTCTGAGTAGCCGTAAGATCTGGCGTCCAGAATCACCCACGTGTTTGCCGTGCGTGGAGACCCGTACGTGGGGGAGAAGGGGATCCTGGTGGGTGAGCTCTCCGGCACCCAGCTGGGCGTCGGATACCCGGTTGGGCCGGAGTTCAACACCCCACTTCGGCCCTGGATTCCCCGCAAAACGGGCGGCCGAGAAGAGCCCAGCTCGGTCAATCGGCTCCTGGCGGCTGGGGAGCTTGGCGGCTCCTTCCGAGCGTACGCCAGGACGGGTTAGTGCTGGAGATATGGGGGTCTCCGTAGGGCGGCTGAAGGCGTGTGGGTTCGGAGGGCCCCCGCGCTGGAGGTTCTAACCCGAAAGAGACCCCCTTTCGAAGGTTCCTATGTCCCTTGGGTAGCCCTGGCGACCACACCGAATCTCGGTGTGGCGTCCCGAATGTGTGGCTCCGTGGTGGGTGGGGAGCCCAGGGGATGAAATATAACGTAGTATGGAGTCTGAAATTCTTCCTCCACCAAAGAGATCCCGCCCGGACACGGGCGGAGGAGAACAGTTATTCGAAAGAGCAAAACGGTTTCTGTCATTGAAATGCTCCAAGGACGGCGAAAATTTGAAAAAGGTTTCTCCCTTCTTCATTAAAAAAGCACTTCAAGCCATCATTCCAGGAGAGCCAAACTCAGTAAAGAAACTAAGAGATGGTTCCCTACTAATCGAAACAGCCAATAACGTACAAGCCGAAAAATTGTTAAAAGTAGATAAGTTGCACGATATACCAATCAATGTCGAGATCCACCGTACTCTAAATACATCTAGGGGTGTGATCAGCCACTACGACCTACTATATGTCGAACCAGACGAAATTAAGAAGGAGATGGCTTCCCAGGGTGTCATTGATTGTCGACGACTTACAACAAAGCGTAACGGTGAAGTGATTAATACTACCTCGGTAATCCTCACGTTCGGTTTGGATAAAATCCCGAGCAAAGTCTACCTAGGCTATGAATCGGTACCTGTGAGACCTTTCTTTCCCAACCCGATGCGTTGCTTTCAATGCCAAAAATTCGGCCACATCGCACCGCGATGTGAGGGCAAGAACACCTGCCCGCGCTGTGGCAAGGACAAGCATGACGGTGAGAAATGTTCATCGGAGCCTTTCTGCGTCAACTGCGAGGGCACGCATCCATCGTACTCCCGAGATTGTCCCGTCATGAAAGATGAAAGGAGGATAATGGAAATAAAGACCCTGGAAAGAATCCCCTATTCCGAGGCACGAATGAAATACCGGTCACAGATGGCCCCAACATTTTCAAAATCGTATTCGCAAATAGTCGCAACCACCACTAAAAAAACTACATGTACCATCTCTACTCAGACTTATAATGATTTTCGCATTGAGAGCACGAAGATGCCCATACGAGAACAAAAAAAAACAGAAAAGCAAATTAATAAAGTCACAGACAGGAAAAGTCATTCTAAGGCGGTTTCCCCTAAGAAAAACCCAAAATCTACTTCTGAGGATGCTGGGAATAAGCGGGATAAAACACCCCCACCCACATCCTCTAAAGATGCACAATATGATGCCATGGAAGAAGACCTCTGTGTCTCGGACACAGAAGTGTTCCAGGCCAGGATAAAGCAGAGGAAACAGCGGTTAAAACGTTGATCCTCCGCTCACTGTGTACATACGTACATTTCCAGATTTTAACCTATTTATTTATTTATTTTAACAATTTAAACCATGAATTTTATTCTACAATGGAATATGAATGGTTTTTATAGGCACAAGGAGGAGCTGGTTGTTTTAATTAGAGACTATAACCCCGTCTGCATATGCCTGCAAGAGACGCATTTTAAGCTGACAGACAAGACCGTTTTAAAAGGTTTTAAATTTTTTAGACTTGACGACACCAGTGGTCAGCGAGCCCAGGGTGGAGTGGCAATTGCTATTCGGGAGGCCCTATACACCTCACGAGTGCAATTGGACACTCCGCTGCAGGCAATTGCAGTGACAGTACACGCACCCGAGGCAATTACTCTCTGCAACGTATATCTGCCGGAAGGTGCACCTGTGAGTCGAGTTAATTTAGAATCCCTCGTTCGTCAGTTACCTCGGCCCTATGTTTTAATGGGTGACTTCAACGCACACGACACCCTATGGGGTAGCACAAGAACTCAGTGCAATCAAAGGGGACACATAGTCACAAATTTTATCAATGACCTTAACTTGTTTTTACTAAACACCGGTGAAAAAACTCGATTCAACAGCTTCAACGGTACCTTCTCGTGTATCGACTTAAGTATTTCGACAGGTGGCCTAATGCGTAGGCTTGAGTGGTCCGTACATAAAGATTTATGCGGTAGCGACCACTACCCTATTCTAATTACTAAAGGTGGCGGTTTTATCCACCGTCCGACTCAACCAAGCAATTGGGTTGTCCGCAAGGCCAATTGGTCTCTTTTTAAAAGAAAATTTTATTTTAACCACGACGACAATGTGAATGGTGTGGGGAACATAAAAGTACTCACAGATAACATTCTAGAAGCCGCAAATTCCACCGTACCCCGTTCTAAATGCAAATCTCACAGGCCCACAGTTCCTTGGTGGAACGAGGAGTGCGCAAAAGCTATACAGGTGCGAAAGAGGGCACTCCGAATCTTTAGCAAATATCCTACGGCGACAAATCTCACCGCCTTCCGGCGCCTCAGAGCGAAAGCTCGGCAAGTGGTTAAGGAGGCCAAGAAAGCTTCATGGGAGGAGTTTGTGTGTTCTATAAACCACAGGACTCCCATATCCAACATCTGGAGGAAGATTAAGAGCATCTCTGGCTCTAACCACACCCCTGCAATTTCATCCATGAAGGAGACTGACCGAGTTCTGACGACACCTCCCGAAATAAGCGAGTGCTTTGGACGTCGACTCTCGGAGACGAGTCGTAACGGCAGCTACGACGAACCATTTAGAACACTGAAAGAGCAGAATGAGACGATACCTCTTACCTTTAACCCGAGAGACTCTGGCGAGGTTTACAACGACCCCTTTTCTCTGTGGGAGTTGACCTCCGCCATCCTCGAATCCCGTGACGGCTCACCAGGAATAGATAAGGTGCATAACGCTTTTCTAAGAAATCTTCCCAAAGAAGCACTCCCCCATATGCTGCGATCCCTTAACCAAATTTGGTCAGAGGGTAGTTTTCCAGACCCTTGGAGGGAGTCCATAGTCGTACCCATCCTTAAACAAGGAAAAGATGGATCGGACCCAAACAACTATAGACCGATATCTCTCACCAGCTGCGTATGCAAGGTGATGGAAAGAATGGTCAACCGTCGTCTCGTTTGGTGGTTGGAGCGGCGGAACCTTCTTTCGGATATCCAGTGCGGCTTTCGACGGGGTAGGTCAACCTCCGACCATCTCGTCAGGACTGACAGTTTCATTCAGGAAGCATTTCTCTTGCGGCAAAACGTAATTGGCGTGTTCTTCGACTTAGAGAAAGCGTATGACCGTGTTTGGCGGTACAAAATTCTGAAGACACTTGATAAATGGGGGTTTAAAGGAAATCTACCTATTTTCATTAAAAATTTTCTGTATGCCCGAGTTTTTAAAGTTAGAATAGGTGAATATCTATCTACCTTATATCCACAAGAAAATGGAGTACCCCAGGGGTCCGTACTGAGCGTGACCCTATTTGCCATTGCGATAAACGATGTGACCGAGTGTATCCGCTCCCCAGTTATGGGCTCCTTGTTTGTTGATGACCTCGCTATTTTCTGCAGGTCATCAAAATTAACGAATGCCTCTAGGCTGATCCAGCTGACTGAATAAGCTCTCCGTTTGGTCTCAGAGGAATGGATTCCGTTTCTCTACTGAGAAAACTAAATGCATTCACTTTTACCGAGGACGGGGTGTACAAGCCCCACCGTCCCTATATCTCAATGGTAATGAGCTTCCTTACGTTGAGAACGCCCGATTTCTGGGTATGACATTGGACCGGCGCCTGAATTGGCGCGAACATTTCCGAGCTCTAAGAGACAAATGCTTCAAAGTTCTGAACATTTTACGGTTTCTGTCACATTCGACATGGGGCGCGGATCGTACCTCAATGCTTATGCTGTATCGAGCATTAGTACGTTCAAGGCTAGACTACGGATCGATTGTGTACTCATCCGCCCGTGAGACCTACATGAAACCGCTCTCGACGGTTCATAATACGGGACTGCGTTTAGCAACCGGTGCCTTCAGGACCTCCCCTGTCTTGAGCATTTACGCCGATGCAGGAGAGCCTCCCCTAGTCAATCGCAGAGAGACGTTGATGTGCAATTATGCCACAAAAATTTTATCCGCGCCGAACCACCCCTGTTTTAACATTATTTCTCACCCACTGCTTTTAGACCTTTTTAACCGAAAGACAAGATCCACTAAACCTCTAAGTGTTCGCTTCAGAAACCTAATCGCAGAACGCAATTTTACCTTGCCCGCCACGTACCCCACTGGGTACAGCAACGTGCCGCCGTGGTTAATTCCCCGGCCAGCTTTGAGACTTGATCTTACTCGCTGCTCTAAATCTACTACTATGCCGGGAGAATACCAACAACTTTTCAAGGAATTCCGCGCCGAAAACTCCGAATCTACGTTCGTGTACACTGACGGTTCGAAATCGGATACCGCCTGTGGGTGCGCTGTGGTATCCCCATATCATGGAGTCCTTAAGGCAAAATTGCATCCGTACTGTTCCATTTTTACGGCTGAGCTCACTGCCATTAGGATTGCTCTCCGATCCATTAAAAACAGTGTTGCGTCATTTATGATCTGTACAGATTCTTACAGTGCTCTCCAATCCATATCTCTTTATTCTCCTTGTCACCCCATTGTTCAGGACATACAAAGCACTCTGTTATCCCTGAGTAAAAAAGGGACCACTATAAGCTTCGCTTGGGTCCCTGGACATGTGGGCATACCAGGGAATGAGAAAGCAGACTCTGCAGCCAAAGATGCGCTCAGTAGAGATGGGTCAAAAAGAACCGAACTGCCAAAACGAACTGTTCACTAAAATGAACCGGTTCGAAAAAGAACCGTTCTCTAAAACACCCTGTTCACTGTTCATGTCGGCACTGCACAATTGCGGCGTACTCGGTACAGTAGGTATGATCATCAAGAGGCATTTTGAACTGAGGCTTACTCGAGCAAGTGCGTTGTGGGTACAACAGATGGCGGTTACGACGGAGGCCATCCAAGGCCGCCGAAGTGCGTCGTAGACGACCGAGCCCCTCCTCTTCTTTCTCTACTATTCCCCTCCGATAGCCACTGAACAGTTCGTTCTAACTAATATTTGAACTGATATTTAAAATATTAGTTCTTTAGAACCGTTCGTTCTAACTAATATTTGAACTGATATTTAAAATATCAGTTCTTTCGAACCGTTCGAAATATTAGATCAAATATTAGTTTCCTCGGGGCGTTCAGTTGGGAAATCGCGTTCATTTTGATTTCGTATTTTGAACATTTGTGGATCTGTGGATGCATCTCCAAAAATATTGTTTAAAACGTGATTCATGAACTTAGGAAACGATTGAACTCATGATTGTGGAACATTTTTTTCGGTCCCCTTACCAAGATGATCTTTGGACTTAATTTTTGGTGCCTACGATGAAATTTTTTTATGTGGATGCATCTCCGAAAATATTGTTTAAAACGCGATTCATGATTTAAGGAAACGATTGAACTCATGATTGTGGAACATTTTTTTCGGTCCCCTTACCAAGATGATCTTTGGACTTAGTTTTTGGCGCCTACGATGAAATTTTTTTATGTGGATGCATCTCCAAAAATATTGTTTAAAACGCGATTCTTGCTCGAATTTACCATAACACTCTCCACATACCTTACGATACCACACTAAGCTTTCATGTACTCTAAACGCATGATAAACAATATTTTCTACCGAATGACCCTACCTGTTCACTAAGAACCGATATTTTGAACTGTTCTTTTTACTGAACAGGATCAAAGTGAACGGTTCATAAAAATGAACAGTTTAACCCACCTCTAGCGCTCAGGTCTCCGGATACAGATTTTCAGTTAATGCCAGCGGAAGATTTAGGGAATGCCATGAGGGGTATGATTAGACAAAATTGGAAGACGCAATGGCTCGAAATCCAAAATAACAAACTTCGGGAAATAAAGCCCGTAATAACTGCGTGGCAGACCTCTATAAGAAATGTCCGCAGGGAGGAAGTGGTTTTAACACGCTTAAGAATTGGTCACTGCTTATTAACCCATTCATACCTCTTCACCGAAGAGAGAATACAGCCCCAATGCTTAAATTGCGATTGTCCACTAACAGTGCGACATATCCTGACGGACTGTGCAAGATATCGTACTGCACGGGTGAATCACAACCTCGGAGTCAACCTAGCTGAGGTACTAGGAGACACTCCCGAAAACATTTCCCGACTGATAGCATTCCTACACTCAACTCGACTTTTCAATAAAATATAAATGATACTCTTGTAAATTATTGACACGTCGGGCCTAATCCCCTTTATCAATACCAGTCAGTGAGTGGTGCAAAATGGCCTTAGCCGCCGACGCACCCTATAAAATAAACACTACTACTACTTATCATAAGTTTTAGCCATGCCCAAGTGAGCAGATAGACTTGAGCAGTGAAAATATTGAAAAATCATAGGCCTCAAGACCGTAGGCAAAACAGCTCTTCCTCGCTTAATTTTAGAATTCCCATAAGATAATAGCTGTCCCTTCGGAAAATAGTTTTTGTCGTTCAAGGAATTATTATTAATCTGATTGAAAATATCCTTCAGAACGAGATCAGTTTGTTGGTGTTTTCGAATGTCGACAAATGACAAAGGCAATTTATGTAACACAAGAATAAGGAACAGCCGACTCCTTATGAGTGTTTGATTCCACATCTGATTGTCTATTTGTAGATGAGGATGGCTGAATGCGAGAAAGACAATCTGCGACAGAATTAGATGATCCTCGAACATGATGCACAGTGAATTTATAAGAGGATAATTTAAGAACCATCCTGCCTAATTTGCCCAACTGCTTAGGATGAGAGAAAAGCCATGTCAAGGCACCATTATCAGTGTACAAGTGAAATGGTTTTACTTGTAAGTAAACACTGAATTTTTGAATTCCAAAATGAATTGCGTGACACTCCAATTCATAAGAAGAAAATTTACGTTCATGTTCCAAGAGTGCCTTACTAGCGAAAGCCACAGGGACAAAATCACCATTTACTTTGTGATTCAGAACGGCACCAACCGCCAAATTACTGGCATCGACAAATAAATGAAATTCCTCGTCAAATCGAGGGAAAGATAATACTGGTGGATTGGTGAGAGCTTTCTTCAACTGGCAGAAAGCCTCATTTTCAACGGCTGTCCATTGAAAAGGAACATTTTTACGTTTCAAGCGATTCAGTGGCATAGAAATTTCAGAATACCTTGGAATAAACTTGCAGTAAAACCCACGAAGTCCAATGAATCTGGCCACTTCCTTCACATTTCTGGGAACTGGGAATTGGTCTCACTCTCTCAGGATCAACTTGTAAGGTTCCATTTGTGATGAGATGGCCCAGAAAAGTGAGTGATTCCACACCAAGCTTAACCTTGTCTTCGCACACCGTCAAACCGGCACTGCGTAGTTTGTTGAGGACAGCATTAACATGAGATACCTGGTCTTCAGCAGACTTGGAATAGATACACAAGTCATCAATATATGGATAGACACAGGAATATTTCAAATCGCCCAATACTTCATTAATGAGAAGAGTGAATATTTGAGGAGAATTAACAAAACCAAATGGCAATCTATTATACTGATACACTCCGAACGGCGTCACAAAAGCAGTTAATTTCTTAGAATTCTCAAATAATGGTATTTGATGAAAGGCAGAATTGAGATCAAGAACAGTGAAATATTTTGCATCAGCAAGATATTGGAATGCATGTTCAACAGAAGGTGTTGGATAACCGTCTGATTTAACAACTTTGTTTAACTTACGGTAATCGACCACTAGTCTTTCGGATCCATCCTTTTTAGGCACCAGAAAAGCTGGCGAACACCAGTTTGAATTGGAAACCTCAATCACTTTCTTATCAAGTAAAGATTGGATGTGTTTCTTCATTAAATTAGCCTTTGGAGGGGACAACGAATAAGGATGGGATCGAATCGGAGTTGAATCTAGCAGTTCAATTTCGTATGTCATAACAGATGTGACCCCCAATTCTTGAGAAATCACATCAGGAAATTTTGACAATAAGCCCTTCAACTTATCACACAACGTAATTTCAGTGGACGACAGAACATGTGATTCGGACGAGTTACTAACTGGCGCCGATTTAAACGCTTCGCAATTGTCCGTAAAAGAAAAAAGAGAATTCGGGGCATTTTAAAAACTGACATTCGTCGCACGAATGATCATCTTCGAATTACAAATGAAATCCACACCCAGTAACACGGGAAACGGGATTTTGGCTAGATAAAACACGTGGTTCCAAGAAAACTTGCCTATTTGAACCTTGAGTGAGACAGAGGAATTAATATGAAAAGGCTGCCCCGACACCGTGATTAAATCGACGTCAACATTCTTACGAATAACCTTTCTCCGGCAACATTTCAGAGAAGCAAAGAAATCTTCATCACACAGAGAAACAGAACAGCCAGTGTCAATTAAAGCCTGGCATGGCATTGAATGAAGATTAATAGATAATATTGGCAATCGAGTCGAACACTTGTCACGGACACTCGTCAAACTCACGGCAGGCTGAGAAAATCGTCGTCTTTTGCGGCACTCGTTCACTTTGTGGCCAGGTTTATGACAGTAAGAACAATTTATAGGAAAAGAAACTTCCCTAGACGCACTGGAAGAGGCAACAGAAGACGTGTTCCTAGAGATACGATGGAAAGTGTTGGAATATTCAGCACAGTCCATTAAATGTTTAGAAGCCTGCGTGATAACAGAGTCCAATTCTTCAAATGTGTTGGGCTGATTTGAGAACATAATTGCAGATTTTGTTATAGGATTTAACCCTTGAATAATGAGTCGCACAATAGAAGACTCAGAATACTGCAAACCCAGCACCTGAGTGGCATTACGCACAGAACACACGAAATCGTGCGGCGTTTCACGTGGAAATTGAAATCTCTTGACTTTCGTAGTGATCAAGCGATCAAACTCTCTGTCACTAACAATTCTAGTCCAAACTTTTTCTGTGATTTGAGACCATGCGAGATTCAAGTTTAACATAGACAACCAAAAATGACGAGAGCTGGCAAGAAGTTAAGATACTACAAGGTACAATAACGTTGACAGAGGAACCGAAGACAAAGAAACGATTTCATTAACTTTTAACATAAAATTAAACCAATTCTCACTGTTTGACTCTTCAAATGGCGGAAAATCACTGAGTAATAGTTTGACAATCACTAACCCTTCAGAAACTGGCAATGTCTGAGAAGCAGACATTTCGTGAGACACGTGAATCTCACTACTTTCCTCGTTCGTTGGGCGAGGTGGAACCACTTCTAAAGAAGATTCCCGTTCATTATTAGAAACTTCACTTCCATCGGACAAATTAGCCTTATTCCTAGCCTTACGATCCTCGCCCGTGGTTAAATAAGTTTTATCGTACGGGGGTTCAGTACCTCCAGGCATTTTGAAAAGTGAAGTGACGACAACGAGAAAAAGAGAGAGAAAAAGCGATAAATAAAACTATCTCTCATTATTGGAAGAATCCAATAGGACAAAAGGGGTGCGAGAATAACTAGCTGCTATCCAAACTATCAAGAACATTACGAAAAAAATGTCAAATGGCATAAGACCACGAGGAAAAGTCGGCAACACTAGTCACGTAATCCCACACGAACCAAAAAGCACTTAATGGAACATAAAATAACTCACTTTTAAGAGGAGAAACAACCAGAAACTGCAAAAAGTGGAGAAATAGTGGAGAATTATATATAGACCGTACTTAAATATATATAGACCGTACAATGTCATAATCCCTTGCTGCCTGAATAGTGGTTTGCAGTGTTCCCTTACGTTAGAATTGGTAATGATCCTAATGGCTCTTTTCTGTAGAATGAATTACTCTTTAGAGGAGGAAGAATGGCCCCAAACCTCAATGCCATAGGAGAGGTGGCAGTGAAAAATGGCAAAGTAAACTGCTCGAAGATGTTTAGCGGGAATGAGTGTTTTCAGTTTTCTAAGAAGGAATATGGCTTTTGATAACTTAGCAGTTGTAGAGGATGTATGACAATGCCATATTAGTCTGCAGTCAAGGTCAAAGCCCAGTAGCTTTAAATTTCTAGTGTGGTACAGAGTAGGGCTTAAGGAGAACACCATTTGTTGGGTTTTATTTGTGTTAAGGGCAAGCCTGTTTGCTGAGAACCATTCTTCGGCCACTGAAAGGATAACATCCGAAGGATAGGTGGGGTCATTTAGATCATGTATCAGAGTAGTGTCGTCAGCATATAAAACTGACGTGCAAGGAAGATGGTGTGGGAGATCATTTATCAAAATTAAAAATAAAAGAGGACCGAGGACTGATCCTTGTGGTACACCATGTGTTACGTTAAGAGGGGCAGACAGTGAATTATTCACTTGAATACATTGCGAGCGGTTTGTTAAGTAGGACTCCATGAGTTTTAATTCAGTATTATTGATACCATAATATTGTAATTTTCTAAGGAGTAGTGGATGGGAAACACAATCAAAAGCTTTAGAAAGGTCACAAGCTGTTAGAACAAGAGAGCATCTATTTTCAAAAGCCTCCAATAAGTTATCGACCACATATTTGATGGCAGAAGACGTAGAACGTCCTTGACGAAAGCCATATTGAGAGGGTGTAAATATTATTAAATATTATTATCGTGAAAATGATTGTAAAGCTGAAATTTAATGACTTTTTCAATTATCTTACCAAAAACAGGAATGATAGAAATTGGGCGGTAAGTTGCTGGTGAGGTCCTATCACTTTTTTATGAATAGGGACTATGTTCGATATCTTGAGTTTTTTTGGCAATGAGCGTGACTGAAAGCAAGTATTGCAGATTATTGCAAGGGGTTCACTGAGTACATCTGCTAATTGTATGATAAGGTTGGCAGATAATCCATAAATGTCGGTGCAGTTTGATTTTCTGAAGCTTTTGATAGTTTTAAAAATGTCAGTGGGAGTAACCCACTGCCATTTGAATGCAGGTGCAATTACAGGGAGTTCTCTAAGAAGATCAGTGGCATCAGCAGATGGGCTCTTTAAAGAGGAGATGATGAGATTGATTGAGTCAATGAAATGCTTGTTCAGGCTTTCAGAACAGAAAGGGAGTTCTGAATTGAGATGTATAGAGCCAGTTTCAGTGTTAATAACTTTCCAGGCTGCCTTTAATTTATTGTCAGCCTTATTAATTAGAGTACCATTTGCCATAATTTTTGACTGATTTATTTTATTTATGTACTCCTTCTTATGAAGAAGCCAGGCCTTCTTGTCCTCAATATTGCGAGAGTGACTATATTTGGAGTGAAGTTGGATTACTAGAGATCGTAAATGAGATAATTCCTTAGTAAACCACTTATTACTGGGCTTTTTACCTTTAGTTTTGAACATAAGTCTTTTGGGGAAACAGTGTTCAAAGAGCAATGTGAAATTCTCAAAAAAACAAGTGAAGTTATCATTGCCATTTTGATATTGAAGGAGCGAAAACCAGGTGACATTGGACAATAGAGATTTTAAATTTTCACCACCAATCGAGAAATATGCCGAGTAAATGTAGGAAGATGGGTCTTACATACTGGTTCAGATACTCTTCTTTCAGTGGTAAATCTGAAGTCCAAAGCTAGGTGATCTGACAACCCTAAGTCAGTCACGTTGACATTATAAGAAGAGGCAGGTAAGCTTGTGATTATATTGTCAAGGCAAGAGCTGGCTCTTGTGGGCTCTCTATTTACACAGTGCAAATTGAAGGACATGAGCAGAGCAATGAGGGAGTTTGTCTCTCTTGTGTCAAATCGAATATCGACATTTAGGTCACCACATACAAATATAACCTTACCAAACTTATAGAGAGTAACTAAAATTTGCTCTAACTGTTGGCAGAAAATTACAAAATCACCATTTGGGGATCTATATAAACACACAACAATCACATGGTATTCTTTCACATATATGGCACTTGCCTCACAATGCACTTCCCTGCATAACCCACTGATGTTGATTACTTTAACAGATAAGTGCTGGGCAGCATAGATTGATGTACCACCATGCTTTGCTTTAATTCTGGAGAAGGATGTTGCCAGCCTGTAACCCTTGATATTGGAGATATCAAATTCCTCAGTTTTGAGCCAGTGCTCTGTTATACATAGAAAGTCATACGGGCACTCACTGACTGAAACTTCTAGGGCACAAAGATTATTGCGTAGGCATTGAATGTTTAAACACAGGATTGAGGACAGACCACTGTGCACCTTTACACTGTCAATACTGTTATTATGATTAGAATTATCAGACAACTGGTAGGAAATGATAGTCCTTTTCATTTCGAATAACTACTTCTTTTTCAAAAGGTGACACCGGCGCAGAACTTAACTTGGTGCCAAGTTTTTTCGAGCTATCCGAAAAGAATACCATTCGAACAGAACATATTTGGGCCAGATTTGAACATTTCTTAGAAGGTGAATTTTATCACTATTGGTAGATACGCGAAAGGATGCGTAATTTCCCGATGTTTTTAAAGATTTCACTTCCACGACCCCAGTAAATCTACCTTTCAAATAGTCCACAACTTCTTCTGGTTTTGTGTCTTTTGGAAACCTCCACACGTGAAGACTACTCTTACGTCAGAAGATTTTCATAAGCGTGTGGCATTGTCTTTAAATCCTGCAGATTCGTAACGTAAGCTGAATCAAAAACAGAATCTTGAGAAATACGGGTTTTACCCTCTACCCAGATTCATACAGCAATCAAGAGAATTTAGAGTTGAACAACAATATATATATTCCTCATTATAAATAAATCATTAAGTACAAGTGTATTCAAATATATGATTTTAAGCAAATTTATAGTGTTGCAGAAGGAGCAAGATTATATAATTATTCAGCGCAAGATATGTCTCAAGATATGTCTCCTTCACAGTTCTGGGAACTGTTCTATGGGTCTCATGATCAACTTGTAAGGTTCCATTTGTGATGAGATGGCCCAGAAAGTGAGTGAATCCATACCAAGTTTAACCTCGTCCTCGTACACCGTCAAGCCGGCACTGCGTAATTTGTTGGTAACAGATTTGAAATGAGATACATGGTCTTCAGCAGACTTAGAAAAGTTACATAAGGCGTCAATACATGGATTAACACAAGAATATTTCAGATCACCCAAGACCTCGTTGATGAGACGAGAATATTTGAGGAGAATTTACGAAACCAAACGGCAATCGAGTATGCTGATATGCTCCGAAAGGTGTCACAAAGGAAGTTAATTTTTTAGAATTCTCAGATAGTGGTATTTGATGAAAAGCAGAATAAGATCAAGAAAAGTGAATTATTTTACATCAGCAAGATATTGAAAAGCATGTTCATCAGACGGTGCTGGAAAACCATCTGATTCAACAACCTCGTTTAACTTACAATAGTCAACAACTAGTCTTTCGGATCCATCATTTTTAGGCGCTAAAAGACCTGGCAAACACATGCTCGAATTGGAAACCTCAATCACCTTCTTATCAAGTAAAAACTGGACGTGTTTCTTCATTAGAGTAGCCTTCGATGGTGACAACAAATATATTCGTCGCACGGATAATCATGTTTGAATAACAAATAAAATCCACACCGAGTAACATGGGGAACGGAATTTTTTGCTCCAAGAATTTTGGTTCCAAGAAAACTTGCCTATTTGGACCTTGAGAGAGACAGAAAAATTAATATAAAATGAATGGCTCGACACCGTAATTAATTCGATGCCAACATTCTTTCGATTTGTCTTTCTCCGGGAGTATTTCAGAGTAGCAAAGGAAATCTTCATCATAAAAGAAAACTGAACACCCAGTATCTATTAAAGTCTGGCATGACATTGAATGGATAATGTTGGCAATCGATTTACACACTTTTCGCGGATACTCATCGAATTAGAGGCAGGCTTGCTAAATCGTCGTGTTTTGCGGCACTCGTTCACTTTGTGGCCATGTTTATGACAGTGAGAGCATTTAATAGGAAGCGACACTTAGAGCTTCAAGGAAGCCACTGCTCAGTCGGAGTACCAGCGTCAGCTTTTTTGTTTCGGTGGAACCACCCCAACTTCATCCCCATTTACACCAACGGATCAAAGTGCAACTCAGCCTGTGCATATCCTTGGCCATCTCTATTCAGTCATGCCAAACAGATTGATTGTTCTCCTCACAAATATTAAGCAGTATGCAGTAAGTGTTAACTATGGAGAAAAATTTTCCGACCTCCACATGAGCACCTTTCAGCAGGACCCGCCATCTGCCCTTCATCCGCCCGAATGCTTTCTTGACGACCGTGCGAGCTCTTGATAATAATCCCCCGCACGAGGGGAAGAGAGTAATCTCTTCCTTTGGGGAGTCGCGCCCCCACGGACCCGAGCCCACCGGGGAGACAACCTCGTCAAAAAACCCTTCGTACGCTAGGATAGCGTCCAGACAGCATGTGACTCTGCTGTGCTGAGTAGCCGAAACATCTGGCGTCCTGATCACCCGCGTGTTTGCCGTGCATGGAGACCCGTATGTGGGGGAGAAGGGGATCCTGGTGGGTGAGTTCTCCGGCACCCAGCTGGGCGTCAGATACCCAGTATGGGCCTGAGTTCAATACCCCACTTCGGCCCTGGATTCCCGAAAACGGGAGGCCGAGAAGGGCCCAACTCGGTCAATCGGCTCCTGGCGGCTGGGGAGCTTGGCGGCTCCTTCCGAGCGTACGCCAGGACGGGTTAGTGCTGGCGATATGGGGGTCTCCGTAGGGCGGCCGAAGGTCCGTGGGTTCGGAGGGCCCCCGCGCTGGAGGTTCTAACCCGAAAGAGATCCCCTGTCAAAGGTTCCTATATCCCTTGGGTAGCCCTGGCGACCACACCGGATCACGGTGTGGCGTCCCAAATGTGTGGCTCCGTGGTGGGTGGGGAGCCCAGGGGATGAAAAAGTTACGTTTTATGGAAACCATTAATCCTCCTCCAACGAAAAGATCCCGTCCTAACCAGGCCGGGGGGAAAAGCTTTTCTGCGCGTCTAAGCGCCACCTTATTATGAAGTGCTATAGAGATAACGAAACATTCACTAAGGTGTCTCCGTTTGTCACTAAGCGCTTTTTCTCGTGCTATCTCAAGGGCGACTTGAAATCAGCCAAAAAATTAAGGAATGGTACATTGCTGATAGAAACAGCTGATGACCTACAGAGCGAGAAGCTCTTAGGCATCAAGACTTTCAATGAGTTTCCGGTGACAGTGGAGCCACACCGTACCCTAAACAGTTCAAAGGGGGTCGTATCTCATTTTTACTTCCTGCACTTTGACGCCGATACAATTTCTGAAGAGATGGCGTCGCAGGGCGTTACAGGATGCCGAAAAATCACAAGCCGTCGGAACGGTGATATAAAAAAGCACCACCTCCGTGATCCTCACGTTTGATATGGAAACCCTCCCCAGCAGGGTTTTTATTGGGTACGAATCGGTTCCCGTGAGACCATTCATCCCCAGCCCCATGCGTTGTTTCCAGTGCCAGCGCTTCGGCCACATCGCTGCGCGATTTGAGGGCAAGGCCACCTGCCCGCGCTGCGGCAAGGACAAGCACGATGGGGACAAGTGCGCTGAAGAGGCCTGCTGCGTGAATTGCGAGGGTACCCATGCGGCCTACTCTCGCGATTGCCCGAAAATGATAGAGGAATGGAAGATTATGGAAATTAAAACTCTGGAAAACATGTATTACCTAGAGAGGCAAGGAAAAAGTTTAAAGCCCTTAGTGCCCCCACTTTCTCGCGTTCCTTTGCCGCCATCGCCTCCGCTCCAGTCAAGAAGTGCACCACCTCCACACAGACAGAACCTGAAATGCAGAAAGAAGTACTTAAAAAGGCAAATGCGAATAATAGTAGCTTTACTAAAAAAAACACACCTAATACTAACGTAGTGTCTCCCAAAAAAGTCACCAAGAAAACCAATGAAAAACCTGTTCAGCGGGAGAAACCTCCCTCTCCTGGTCCCTCCGGCAAAGGTTTGGAACCGATGCAGGAGAACATGGACGAAGATCTCTGTATTTCGGACACTGAGATCGAAAACGTCAGGAATAAGGGAAGGAAAAGTCGCTTAAGCGATGATTCCACAGATTTTCGGGCTAATGCTGCTCCAAGTTTCAATATTTACATCAAATTTTTTTTCTGTTTTTTATCTTTTACTCTTTTTAAACCTTTTTATGACTTTTATATTACAATGGAATTGTAATGGATTTCATCGGCATAAGGAGGACCTGGCTGTTTTAATAAATGATTTTAACCCTATATGTATATGTCTACAAGAAACTGATTTTAAATCAACAGACAAGGGAATTACAAAGGGATATGGTATGACTAGGTTGGATGACTTGAGTGGGCGAAGAGCCCAAGGTGGTGTAGCAATAGCGGTCCGGGATACCCTACACACCTCCCGTGTGCGGCTAACCACCCCATTCCAGGCTGTGGCCGTCACCGTCCATGCACCCATGGAGGTGACGCTGTGCAACGTTTACCTCCCGGAAGATGCTCCGGTAAATGACAAAAACCTTCAAGCCCTCATCCGTCAATTGCCGACACCCTATATTTTATTGGGTGACTTAAACGCTCATGATCCTCTGTGGGGAGGCCATTCTGCTCAACGCAATATAAGGGGACGAAGTTTAAGCAGCATTTTCCGAGATTTTAACCTATTTTTATTGAACAATGGCGAGAGGACCCGCTTTAACTCTTTTAACGGAGAATATTCCTCCATTGATTTGTGCCTATGCACGAGCAGCATTTTTACAAGATTGAAACTGTCCATACGGATCTCTGTGGTAGTGACCACTTTCCGATTTTAATCAAAGCTGACCAGATTAACATTACGGATTTTATCCGCGAGGGTAACTGGATTATCCACAAAGCCGACTGGTCTGTTTTCAAAAACTCTTTTAATTTCACGTACGATGCTCTTCGGGGCGGAACAAAGAACGTTATGGACGCAGCGATACTTAGTGTCCCGTTATCTAAGGGCGCAATCCGTCGACCAGCGCTACCATGGTGAAATGAGGAATGCGCCGAAGCTATTAAGAAACGGAAACGTGCCCTCCGTATTTTTAATAAGTTTCCAACTGCCTCTAATCTTGCCTCATTTCGACGACTCAGAGCAAAGGCTCGACTAATTATAAAGGAGTCAAAGAAGGCCTCCTGGATATATTATGTATCCTCCATCAACAACAGGACTCCACTAACTCAGGTCTGGAACAAGGTGAGGGCTATATCGGGAGCACGGCATGTTCACGGCGTTTCGTGCCTTGTATTTCAAGGTGTGACATTTCACACACCGAAGGAGATATGCGACGTTCTCGGGGAAGCGTTTGCCAAGACCAGCAGCGACGAGAACTACTCAGCAACCTTCCTGTCTATTAGGGAACGCTCCCCACACTTGAACTTCACCGAATCGCACGCAGCAGCCGGATACAAAGATCTTTTTTCCTTATGGGAACTGAAGTCCGCCATAGCGGATTCCAAAGACACCGCGCCAGGAGTGGACGGTGTTCTAAACATATTTCTTCGGAATATACCGGAGAACGCGTTGATGGATATTCTCCATACCCTCAATCAAATTTGGGTTGAGGGAAGCTTCCCTACAGCGTGGCGGGAATCCGTAGTTGTCCCTATCCCCAAACAAGGAAAGGATAAAACAGACCCAAATAATTATAGGTCAATATCCTTGACCAGTTGTCTATGCAAGACCATGGAAAGAATGGTGAAGCGTCGGCTCGTTTGGTGGTTGGAGCGTCGGAACCTTCTTTCCAATATCCAGTGCGGTTTCAGGCGAGGTAGATCCACCACAGACCACCTCGTGAGAACCGAAAATTTTATCCAGGAGGCTTTCCTTCTGGGCCAGCATGTCATAGCCGTGTTCTTCTTTTTTATCAAAAAATTTTTAGCAGACCGTGTTTTTAAAGTAAGAATAGGTAATCATTTATCCGGACCTTTTACACAACATAATGGGGTACCACAAGGCTCTGTACTCAGCGTCACACTCTTCGCCATTGCGATAAATGACGTTACAGAATGCGTCAGAACACCAGTGATGGGCTCCTTATTCGTGGACGACTTGGCCATTTTCTGTCGATCATCCACAATTGCCAGTGCCGCACGGGTCATCCAGCTGACCCTTTACAGACTTGGGGAATGGTCGAATCGAAGTGGATTTCGTTTTTCCGTTGAAAAAACGAAATGTGTCCACTTCCATCGTAAGCGGGCACAAGTTCCTCCACCAGAACTTCGCCTGAGCGGCCGAATTCTACCTTATACGGATTCAGCCCGCTTTCTGGGTTTGATTTTTGACCGTCGCCTTAATTGGCGTGAGCACATTGAGTTTTTAAAAAACAAATGTTTGAAAGTTTTAAATATCCTGCGATATCTATGTAATTACTCGTGGGGTGCCGATCGCTCCACGATGCTTTTATTGTATAGAGCATTGGTGCGCTCGAAATTAGACTATGGATGTTTGGTCTACTCCTCTGCCCGTGAAAGCTATTTGAGACCTTTGAACACGGTTCACAATGCGGGGCTTCGATTGGCAACTGGAGCTTTCAGGACTTCTCCGGTCTTGAGTGTTTACTCAGATTCTGGGGAGCCCCGTTGACTGCACGCCGAAACATCTTTATGTGCAACTATGTTGCTAAAATTCTAACAATGAGAGGGCACCCTAGTTTTAATATTATTTTTAACCCACGCTTTATTAATATTTTTAACAGGAGGCCTAGGGCACCTAGACCCCTAAGTATTACTTTTAATAATTTTATCCTGGACAGTGAGTTTATACTCCCAGAAGTGTATCCCATTGGGAATTTCGAAAATGCACCATGGCAGGTACCTTTTCCACAAGTCAGCTTTGTCCTCCACAAAAATCAAAAATCTTTGACAACTGCCGCGGAATACCAGCATAGCTTCAAGGAAGTAATGCACCGCCACCCCGACTTCATCCCTGTTTACACGGACGGATCGAAGTCGGAGCGTGCGTGCGGGTGTGCAGTGATCTCGTCTCACCATGGAACCCTCAAGGCCAAGCTCAGTCCGCTGTGTAGCGGCTATACGGCAGAACTGTTCACCATAAAGATGGCTCTGGATGGTATTAAGTATAGCAACGCGTCCTTTATGGTATGCAGCGACTCCATGCGCGCCCTGCAGTCCATTTCCAGTTTTTCTCCCTGTCACCTAATCGTCCTGGAAATTCAATATAGACTACTTTCCCTAGCTCGGAAAAAAGTGAAAATCCGTTTTCTGTGGGCTCCTGGACATGTGGGTATTGCTGGAAATGAGAAGGCAGACTCGGCCGCGAAGGCAGCCAGCCAGGATGACGTTGCTGATTCTGTGCTCGTACCATATGAAGATTTGAAGTCGACAAAAAAAGAGTCTTAGAAAAGTGGCGCTCTCTTACCGGAAATAAACTGCGCGCAATCAAGCCGGTAATCTCAGCGTGGCCCACGTCTGTCAGGAGGAATCGCAGGGAGGTGGTCGCAATCGCAGGGAGGAGGTCGCAATCGCACGATTGAGAATTGGGCACTGCGCTCTGACCCACTCTTTCCTCTTCACCGAAGAGAGAATTCCACCCCTATGTGATGTTTGCGACTCTCCAATTACCGTGAGACATCTCCTGACAGAATGTGAGAAATACCGCTCTGTGCGCCATCGGCTGAACATCGGAGGAGACCTAGGGCACATGCTAGGAGACGACCCTGATAGTGTCAGCCGAGTGATAAAGTTTTTAGTAGAGACCGGGCTAATTCACAGTGTTTAAATTTCAACCTTTATATAATTTGACAACCCCTTTTATTTCGAAACTTTTATGAATGTTTAAACATTTTTTTTAATGCATCTTTTAAAATTTTTGTTTTTATAGATTGTCTGTGGTGCAAATGACCTTAATTGTCGAGGCACCCTAAACACAAATACTACTACTTGATAATAATCTGATGATGATGAAAGGGCAATGATATTGTTGATTACTCTCAGAATAATTGTTTTCACTTGTAGAATTTGGAAGTTACTCTTACTCTTGCATAGCAAAGGAAGTACATTCCTGTTACGTATCAGTTGGAAATTGTTACTTACCTGTAGTTGAAATGTTCTTCGCATGGTCGCTGAGACTGCTGAAAGGGCTTCAACATATGTTGCCCTATGGGGAATGCCCCATCCCCAATCAAATGGTAATCAAAGGGTATTTCCCCTGCGGTTAACTTTCCCCATAACGCGCTGACGCGCAGGGCACCAGCGTCATTCACCCTCCCCGAGTTTCCAGCGTTGAGGTAGTTAAATCTTAAGAAAAAATACAGGTTACAACAGTGCTGAGCTAAGAAATCGATTATTTTTTTCCAAAAGTGTAAAGATATTTACGATACCTGTACGCACTGTCGACGACATCCAGCAGAATGATGGAGTGCCATCCCTTGTAATTGTAGTATTCCCCCCCTCGTGGGAGGGGATTAAATGGTGTTATGACAACCGTCCACGTCCCCGATGGTTCCTGGGAAATCCCATCTATACGGGAAGTTGTTTGCGGTGGCTTTCATCTCGGCTCGGGAATCGAATTGTGGCCGGGTAATGGCGGCGGACGACGGCACAAAATTCTTCCACTGTCGCCGACAGTTCTCTAGTTCCATCTTCACGCTTCTGACTCCGGTGTAGTTCTTACGTATTCGGACCTACCCACCTGTTCATCTAATGATCCAATATTTTCCCGTATGGCTCCAGGGCTGTGTATACTTCTACTAAACCTGGAAGTTTCAAAAGGTGTACTTTCGCTAATGTTAGGTTCTTACTCGCTGACGTGGTTAGTACTTGTGTTTTTCCAGCGCCTCCATTGCCGTGTGGTAAGCACCTCTTCTATTTTTTCTTCAGTTATCAGTGTGAGTAACACTGTCCTTTGTTGATTGATGATAATTACGCAACACGCTTCCGTGTTCCGGACCCCGAGTTCACACATTATAAAACTGTGGATCTCCAGGTGTCCTGGTGCCGCCTCGCTCCTATCGAACTCAATCGCTATTGTATTTACTTTCGAGGATTCCATTATTGAAATTCTTTTTTTACAATCTATACAAAAACTTCCCGCAACCACGTACACCATCCTGTGCATAAACACGTTGAAGTAAAAAACTCACTCGATGTCGCAAAACTCACGTATTCCGGGATCCTTAACCTCACGGCTCCCGGCGATCGGTAAGGCAATCGCCGCCACAGAAATACTCAAAAACCACAGACTCAAGAGCAAATTCAGACGCGTCCACTCCCTCTGTGTATTGAACGTGGTATGGCCGCTGGGAAAAATATTTTTAAATCGCGGCTCAGAACGTCCAGCTTGTTCAGATATTGTTTTGCCAATATACGCAGATCAAATTTTGTAAATGGAAAGCCATATTCCGAAACCTTTGCCAGATTTGCACAGATAATTTCCTCTTCTTCATTAAACACTTCCTGAGCTCCATGTTCTCCACAAAGACGATCATAAAGAGTTGACTTGGGGATCTGGCATTTCTTGGAAGGAGTTCTGATTGAAAGTTTCTTCGTTCTAACTACTTCAACTCTATCAATCTGACGGCATTTATAAATAATTTGAGCAAAATCCAACAACTTCAACTCCGTAGCGCAACTGACACAAACCACACACACTAATACTTCTCCCGTCACTTGGCGTTGCGACTTCTGGTGGGGAAATGTCCGCACGCTGTCCGACTCAAGATGGAATGATGGGAAATTTGACGCTCAACATTGATAATAATAATACATTTCTTTGTCCAGAGATTTGTGGTAGTACATATACAAATATAGGACACGTCAAGACAAAAAAATCACACTTTCAAAAACTCCTTTACAGAATGAAATATTTCAGTTTTAAGAAAAGTTAATAACTTTTTTTTGAACATAGGTTTCTTTGCTTCATGTTTAATTTCCTTTGGTAAGCTATTATAAAGCCTTAATCCCATTGACTTGGGCCCAAGAGCAACATTTTGTGTTCTAACAAATGGTTGATTTAGATCTTTACAAGCTCTCGTGTAGTGAGAATGGCAATTGTCATTTGTCACGTATTCAGATATGTTATTACGAACATGCATAATTGCAATATAAATATATATGCATGGGATTGGTAATATTGACAGTTTTTTGAAAAGAGGCTTACAAGGTGCATCACAAGGAGCATTGCTCATAAGCCGAACACCCCTTTCTTGTATTTTAAAAATAAATCAGCATGGGCAGAGGAACCCCAAAACAAGATACTAAATATAACAATAGAATAAAATTCACTGTAATAAATAGATAATAGTACCTTGACATTTACAGAATATCTTATATTTCTAATGAGAAAGCATATGGAGCTTAGCCTACCACGTGTTTTGCAAATGTGCTCATCCCAAGATATAGATTTATTGAGCACAACTCCAAGAAAATTAGTGCTAGACTTTTGAGGGATAGATTTACCATCTATGGCAACTGATATATCAGCAGGCAATTTGTTTTTGTTACAGAAGTAAATGAAACTAGACTTATCAATATTCAGTTTAAGAAAGTTTTGTTGGCACCAGTCACTTAAAGACTGGGCAACACTTACAGCTCTGTGAGTCAAATTATTCACTGATGACGCTGATATTATAACATTTGTATCATCAGCATAGAGTATTGGATCAGCTCCAAGTACAGAATTTAATGTTTCAGGTAAATCATTGATATAAATTAAGAATAAAAGAGGGCCCAGAACAGAGCCCTGTGGTACACCTAATGTTACTTCTTTACCAGGAGATATATGTGTTGTACCATTTTTACATAGTACAACATGTTGATGCCGTGCACTCAGATAGGATTCTATCCAGTTGTAGGGGATGCCTCTAACACCATATCGTCTAAGTTTCCACAGGAGAAGCTGGTGATTTACCAAGTCAAAGGCTTTAGAAAAATCAAAATATAAACCCATGGTTTCAATTATATTATCCAAATTTGAGAGAATTTTATTTACCATATGGTAGGTGGCCGTTTTGGTAGATCTGGATTTCCTAAACCCATGTTGAAATCTGGATAGTAAATTGTTGGATTCAAGGTACATTGACAGCCGGTTAAAAAAAACCTTTTCAAAGATTCCCTAGCTGATTCGGCAAAGAGATAGGTCGATACGAATTCATATCGTATTTGTTACCTTTCCCTTTGTGGAGGGGTACAATTTTAGCAGTCTTGAGGGGGTCTGGAAAACTCCAAGTCTTAAAGAATTATTAATTAAGAATAATAAATGATCTTTAATTACATGTAAGGATTTTTTTATGACAATACCAGGAATGCCATCTAACCCTGAGCTAATTTTAATAAGAGAGATATTGGTGATGTTGGCCAGCTCTATGTCAGTACAGGGATACAAATATAATGAGTGGCTTGAGTGAGGAATTTGATAATAATTGTCCAAGGGAATTGAGTTAGCAGGTACTTGCTGTGAGAGGAAAAATTCATTAAAATCAGATGGTGTCTTTAGGTAGTCAGATTTGGCATTACCATTTGAATCGTGTATTTGGATATCATGTAGAGGGTTTATGCAAGGCTTGGATTCCTTGATAATTTTCCATATTTCTTTGGATTTATTGTCAGCATTTAAAATTCTGTTATTGTTAAATGATTTCTTTGATATTTGAGTACATTGTAAATAATAGAATAGAAAACAAATTTATTGTTCAAGGCTGTGAAGCATGCATCCAACACACAAAGAAAAAGAACAAGCTCTGTGGTATTACTAGAGATATATGCAAATCACCGTGCTATAACAACAGGATCATTGAAACACAAACATGATATAAAATCAAATACAAAGTCAGAATTTACCAAGAAAATATCAAGCCAATTGTATAGAATAAACAAAAAAAGACCCTAAAACCTTTAGACTGATATTGTTTCAAGATTTTTTCTGCAAGTAATATTGTTACAACTTCAGGCCAATGAAATCAAGACAGGGAGTGTCGCGATTGCATCCAAAAGGACATACGCTACGCGATCGTATTATGTCGTGACGCGTGGGGCGAAGAGGAAAAATTCTATAAAATTCCTCAATCTGAACTGCTCAGTGTCCGACTTGACACCCCCTGTCCGACTTAAGACAGAATGATGGTATATGGAAGGACGCTTCTTATTCTACACTACGTATGAGAAACTTAGAATGGGTGAATCCAAGTTTTTTTATTTTCCTACAGGTATACATACTTAATTTTCTCTTGGATCGTGTAGGAGGAGCCACTCGGCGCCAAGATACTACAATGAGAGCATGTATATCTCCGATGGAAATGCTCGTAGTAACAATAAGGTGTGTGAAAATAAATACATTTAAGTTGGTGCTAGTATACATTTTAATTTTAATAAGTGCAGATATTTTTAAAGTTCTTGAATGAAGGGGGTTGTGCGATTACATATTTGAGGGTCGCTAGGGGATTGTAGCTATTTTCATTGAGGCAACGGTAATTGTTGACTTAAGTTAACTGAAGAATGTTGTTGAATGTAATCTGTAATTGACGTTAGGCATTTAGCAAAATATGTTGAGCTAAAAAAGGCCTTATCTGCAAATCTTTGTGATCTTAACTCCCCTACCAAATCTTAAAAACCTTCAATTTTTACGAATGGAATGATGCGGTGCAAAATGACCTAAGATGTCGACGCACCCTAAAGACAATAGTAACTAACTAACTTCAATGAAATCCATATGCTCTTGAAAATCAAGGTGAGTGTTGGTTCCCAAGGCGGAATGAGAAAGTCTACATATCTTAATCAGCCATGTAATATCGCACCATGGCCGCTCTCAGTGAGCACGTCCGTTTCATCCTAAGTCCAGTAAGAGAGAGAGAGTCCTTCCCCAAGCCATCGCATGAGTTACCAAAAAACAAAGCAATATCAATATTTTCCAATATGGCGGACAGCGCATCACCAAGGCGGCAATACGAATAGAACAGAACTCAAATACATAACAGTGAGGAGTCAAGCTCATCTCATCGAACATGAAGATGCAATGCCGATCTATGTCCTTCGCCTTTTTTTGAACGGTAACGGACAAATGATCAAACTTTCTATCATTAATGCCCGTTGAGAAAGATAAGCCAGATAGGAGTCTTAGTAATGTTCGCCTGGAAGGAAGTGCAAACACATTGGACAAAAATCTGTAGGCTCTTCCACTTCTTTTCATAAGAGAAAGAGCCAATATCTTATCATCCAATGTAAACCTACGGCCTTCACTTTTCTTGGAGGTCTGAGTAATTTGTGATTGCAGAAACGATAAGACAGTACGTGAAAGGTTACCGTGGCTCCCCAAACAAGTTCAAAATATTTTTAAAGCCTAAGCCTCTTCCTAATACTGACCAGTTTTTTAGAAGAGCGATACAGGCTGTTTTTCGAACTTTGATTAGTTTTATACAGAGACTTAGCCATTGGAGTCAGGCCCGTTAGCTTCTTGACCCCTAGTCCTTGTAGCATCCCCTCCTTTCTGGCACCTATAAAATACAATATGAGAAGACAAATTGTAAGCAGCGGTTAAAGGTTATCTTCATTTTGAAAATCTCTGTGTATTACAAGAAATAATTGCTTCAAAGCATTCAACCTTAAAATCCTTACCCTTTGTTGGGGGTCCCAGGGAAGGGAGACCTCCTAGGAGGGAGAGTTGTCCCACTCGAGGTGCAAGGGACTTCCTACGTTATAACCTCTCCTGTAACGTCCAATGGGGAATCAAGAGAACAGGCATACAGAAATTTAGTAGACTTCCAAATTAATGAAAAAAAATAATAACCAAGCAGGCTCAATAATTAACCTATGTCTTCAAATCACTGAATGATACACACGCAAGGCAGAAGGTATCCCACTGGAGGTGGAAGGGACTTCCTCCGTTATAACCTCCCCAGTGGTATCCAATGGGGAATCTAGGAGAAAAGGCAATCAGAAATTTAGTAGACTTAAAAACTAATTTAAAAAAACTAATAAAAAAGTAGGCTCAATAATTAACCTATGTCTTCAAATCACTGAATGATACTCACGTAAAACAGAACGTATCCCACTGGAGGTGGAAGGGACTTCCTCCGTTATAACCTCCCCAGTGGCATCCAATGGGGAATCGAGAAGAAAAGGCAAGCAGAAATTTATAAGTCTTCGAAATTAATTAAAAAAAAAACTAATAACCAAACAGGCTTAATAATTAACCCATGTCTTCAAATCACTGAATAATACAAACGCACGACAGAAGGTATCCCACTGGAGGTGGAAGGGACTTCCTCCGTTATTACCTCCCCAGTGGCATCCAATGGGGAATCTAGGAGAAAAGGCTAACAGAAGTTAAGTAGCCTTCCAAACTAGTTAAAAAAAAACTAAAAACTAAACAGGCTCAATAATGAACCAATGTCTTCAAATCACTGAATAATACAAACGCATTACAGAAGGTATCCCACTGGAGGTGGAAGGGACTTCCTCCGTTATAACCTCCCCAGTGGCATCCAATGGGGAATCGAGAAGAAAAGGCAAGCAGAAATTTATAAGTCTTCGAAATTAATTAAAAAAAAACAAATAACCAAACAGGCTCAATAATTAACCCATATCTTCAAATCACTGAATAATACAAACGCATGACAGAAGGTATCCCACTGGAGGTGGAAGGGACTTCCTCCGTTATTACCTCCCCAGTGGCATCCAATGGGGAATCGAGAAGAAAAGGCAAGTAGAAATTTAGTAGACTTCCAAACTAATTAAAAAAAAAAACTAATAACCAAACAGGCTCAATAATTAACCCATGTCTTCAAATCACTGAATAATACAAACGCATGACAGAAGGTATCCCACTGGAGGTGGAAGGGACTTCCTCCGTTATTACCTCCCCAGTGGCATCCAATGGGGAATCTAGGAGAAAAGGCTAACAGAAGTTAAGTAGCCTTCCAAACTAATTAAAAAAAACTAAAAACTAAACAGGCTCAATAATGAACCTATGTCTTCAAATCACTGAATAATACAAACGCATGACAGAAGGTATCCCACAAATATGTTGCTCAGCATTTATGCAGACGCTGGAGAGCCGCCTTTGCAGAGCCGAAGGAACATCCTGATGTTAAACTACGCGGCGAAAATCCTAGCCTCAAGAGGTCACCCGTGTTTTAACATTGTTTTTAATCCAAAGTTTTTAAGAATTTTTATTATAAGAACGAGAGCCACTAAGCCACTATGTGTACGATTGAAAGAGTTCATCGAAGCATCCGGAATTCAACTCCCGGATGTAGCTCCAATCGTTTACCCCGATATCCCGCCATGGATAATTCCACATCCCAAAATTTATGATGCTTTTAAAGGACTCCAGAAAGAATACTCCACTGCCTCAGAGTATCAGTGTCATTTTAATGAATTCGTCAGTCGCCATAAGGGCAGTCGACTCATGTATACAGACGGATCCAAGTCGGAAGCCGCCTGTGCCTGCGCAGTGTCCTCGGCATACCACGGCATCAAGCAGACGAGACTCAGCCCGTTGTGTAGCATATACACAGCGGAGCTTATCGCCATTAAGATGGCGTTGGGGATGGTCGCCGACGATTGCAACCCTTCCACCATAGTATGCACCGACTCAAAGAGCTCGCTGCAATCTATCGCCGCTATTTTCCCGACGCACCCTATTGTGCAAGATATCCAAATCGCTCTATATTATATCTGTAAACGTGGACGCCAAGTGTCGTTCCTATGGGTTCCCGGGCACATGGGAATAACAGGAAACGAAAAAGCAGATGCAGCTGCAAAGGCGGCGCTCACGCTGCCGGCACAGGCTTCGACTTCTGTAACCTATCAAGACCTGCAGATGGCCATGCGCGGAATAGTTCTACGGCAGTGGAGTGAGGTATGGACGAACGTAACGAATAACAAACTGAGAATTATCAAACCGGTTACGTCAATGTGGCCCTCTTCTGTTGGGAGGAATCGTAGGGAGGAGGTCATTATTACTAGACTGAGAATCGGTCATTGCGCCCTGACACATTCCTATCTCTTCACCCAAGACAAGATCCCACCTCGATGTGGCTATTGTGACTGTCCCCTGACTGTGAGACACCTCTTGACGGAGTGTGATGAGCATCATATTACGCGAAGCCGGACAGGCGTCAGGGGCAACCTAGAATTTATTCTGGGCGATGACCCTGGCCGCCTATGCCGCGTCATAGAATTCGTTAAGAAAACTGGTCTTGTGAATTCGATTTGATAGGCTCGAAGTTTACATCAATATTGTCAACAGTGCCGCACCAAACTGAAATTATAGTATATGCTTATGTCGCAATTTGATTGCGCGTGGTGCTAATGACCTTAGCTGTCGACGCACCCTTAACCCCAAACCTACTACTATCCCACTGGAGGTGGAAGGGACTTCCTCCGTTATAACCTCTCCAGTAGCATCCAATGGGAAATCAAGAGAACAGGCATACTGAAATTTAGTAGACTTCCAAATCATTTAAAAAAAAACTAATAACCAAGCAGGCTCAATAAATAACCTATGTCTTCAAATCACTGAATGATACACACGCAAGGCAGAAGGTATCCCACTGGAGGTGGAAGGGACTTCCTCCGTTATAACCTCCCCAGTGGTATCCAATGGGGAATCAAGGAGAACAGGCATACAGAAATTTAGTAGACTTAAAAACTAATTAAAAAAAAACTAATAACCAAGCAGGCCCCCGCACGGGGGGAAGAGAGTAATCTCTTCCTTTGGGGAGCCGCGCCCCCACGGACCCGAGCCCACCGAGGAGACAAGCTCGTTAAAAAACCCCGTCGCTCGCTCGGAGAGTGTCCAGACAGCATGTGACTCTGCTGCTCTGAGTAGCCGTAACATCTGGCGTCCAGAATCACCCACGTGTTTGCCGTGCGTGGAGACCCGTACAAGGGGGAGAAGGGGATCCTGGTGGGTGAGTTCTCCGGCACCCAGCTGGGCGTCGGAAACCCGGTATGGGCCGGAGTTCAATACCCCACTTCGGCCCTGGATTCCCCGAAAACGGGCGGCCGAGAAGAGCCCAGCTCGGTCAATCGGCTCCTGGCGGCTGGGGAGCTTGGCGGCTCCTTCCGAGCGTACGCCAGGACGGGTTAGTGCTGGAGATATGGGGGTCTCCGTAGGGCGGCCGAAGGCGTGTGGGTTCGGAGGGCCCCTGCGCTGGAGGTTCTAACCCGAAAGGGATCCCCTGTCAAAGGTTCCTATATCCCTTGGGTAGCCCTGACGTCCATTCCGGCTTGCGGGTGGCGTCCCAAATGTGTGGCTCCGTGGTGGGTGGGGAGCCCAGGGGATGAATTCTATATACTTGGATGGCTGAAGAAACTCTACCTCCAACCAAAAGACCCCGTCCTGACGACGGGAGAGTTAAAGTTAACGGCGCTAGTCAGCGCTACCTAGTAATGAGGTGCCAGAAGGAAGGGGAGAACCTGAAAAAGGTGTCCCCCTTCCTTATTCGTAAAGTTTTGTCGGGTTTGGTTCCCGGGGAGCTGAAATCAGCTAAAAAGCTTCGCGATGGCACACTGCTCATTGAAACTGAAAATGAAGCCCAGAGCGAAAAGTTACTTAAAGTTAATAAGCTGCATGATATTCCCGTCAGGGTCGAGGTGCACTCCACCCTAAACACCTGTCGGGGAGTTATAAGCCACTTTGATCTGCTGTACGTTGAGATCGACGAGATCAAACGTGAGATGGCCTCCCAAGGAGTCTCTGATGCTCGTCGACTCACTACAAGACGCAACGGAGAGAAAATCGACTCGACATCAGTCGTACTCACGTTCGCGCGTGACAAACTCCCTGACAGAGTGTTTATCGGATACGAATCGGTCCCAGTGCGACCATTCATACCGGCACCCCTGAGATGTTTCCAGTGCCAGCAGTTCGGTCATATGGCCACGAGGTGCCAAGGCAAAGCCACCTGCCCACGATGCGGCCTGGACAAGCATGAGGGTGAGTGCAATGGTGACCAGCGTTGCGTCAACTGCGAGGGTGCTCATCCCGTGTACTCCCGCAAATGCCCGAAGCTGATAGAAGAGCGGAAAATAATGGAGATCAAGACGGTAGAAAAGATCCCGTACTTTGAGGCGAGGAAAAAGTACAGAGCTCAAGTAGCTCCTACTTTTTCCAGATCTTTCGCCCAAATAGCTTCCGCTCCTATCGCCAAAATCACCATCTCGACTCAGACGGAAGAAAATTTGAACAAGAAGGCTGGAGAACAAAAATCGGCCGCGCCGGCTAAGGCCACAGATCCGGCAAACAAGGATAAAGTCGTGGGAACGAAATCTCCAAATAAGAAACCCAACAAAAACAACGCCGGGGCTACACAAACCAAACGCGGGAACTCTCAGTCCCCCGGCCCCTCTGATAAGGCTCCATAGAGCCAAACCAATTTAATGGAGTTGGAATACCTATCCGATACGGATATTTTAAAAATTGAGAGCAAAGGGAAGAAGAGTCACGTCAAGCGCCTCAAGCGCCCTTCGTGACTCAACTGCTCCTTTTAGTTTTAATCCTCTTTTATATTTTAATCATGGCTTTTATCGTGCAGTGGAACTGCAACGGTTTTTATAAGCATAAGGAGGAACTTGAAATTTTAATAAGAGATTTTAACCCTTCCTGTATACGTTCAGGAAACGCGTTTTAAAGATACAGACAAGGGATATTTAAAACATTATAACGCTTTTAGACTGGACGATACTAGTGGCCAACGAGCCCATGGTGGAGTTTCGGTTTTTGTCCGGGAGGCTCTTTACACCACCCGAATAAATCTTAACACACCGTTCCAAGCGGTAGCGGTGACGGTGCACGCTCCCGAGGCGATAACGGTGTGCAACGTTTACCTGCCGGAGGGTGCACCCGTCACCCGTTTTAATCTAGAATCCCTTGTTCACCAGCTACCTCAGCCTTTTATTTTACTCGGAGATTTTAATGCTCACGATCGTCTATGGGGAAGCACCCCGGAACAGTGCAACCGCAGGGGACGTATTTTATCAAGTTTTATTAGTGATTTTAACCTTTTTTTACTCAATAACGGCGAGAAAACCCGTTTTAACTCTTATAGCGGCGATTCTTCCTCCATTGACTTGAGTATTTTATCGACTAGTTTGGTCAATAAACTCAAACTCTCTGTGCATAAGGATCTTAGTGGGAGCGATCACTTTCCCCTTTTAATCAAAAGGGAGCAAAATTTAAACCCCGATTTTATTACACCAGGCTGTTGGATTGTCCGGAAAGCTGATTGGCATCTTTTTAACTCAAATTTTAACTACGTGTGGGATAAAAACAACGACTGTGTAACAAACGTAAATCTTTTGACATCCAGCATCATTCAAGCCGCCGAAATTAGCATACCACGATCTCGAAGCATCCTTCCAAGAAATGCGGTGCCATGGTGGAATGAAACCTGCGCAGAAGCCATTAAAAAACGTAAGAAAGCTCTCCGAATTTTCAACAAGTATCCTACAGCAAATAATCTCTCCGCTTTTCGGCGACTAAGAGCGAAAGCGCGTCAGGTAATAAAGGACGCAAAGAGGATTTCTTGGATGAATATTGTCTCCGGTGTCAACCACAGGACTCCACTTGCACAGGTATGGCGTAAGGTGAGGAGCATATCGGGTAGCAGCCAGCATCTAGGTATATCCTTCCTAGAAGTCGAAGGAAAGGTTATCACTTCTCCAGCTGCGATAGGGAACGTATTCGCCCAATTACTCGCCAAAGTGAGCAGCGACGAATGCTATGAACCTTCTTTTGCGATCCTCAAGAAAAGGCTCGAGAACGTCCCTATATCCTTTATGGAGCCTAAAACAACGGCAGACTACAATATGCCATTTACCATTTGGGAGCTGAAATCTGCCATCCATGACTCCCACGACACGTCCCCAGGACCCGACGAGATCCACAATGCCTTCCTCCGAAATCTATCGGAATCGGCGTTGCTGGAAATCCTTGAAACTTTTAATCAGCTCTGGGCCAATGGGGATTTTCCTCCGTCCTGGCGGGAGTCCGTCATTGTTCCCATCCCAAAACATGGAAAAGACCGAACTGATCCGAATTCTTACCGGACGATTTCTCTCACCAGCTGCCTGTGCAAGTTAATGGAGCGAATGGTAAATCGACGTCTCATTTGGTGGCTGGAGCGTCGAAAACTCCTCTCTAGGATACAATGCGGATTCAGACGGAACCGTTCCACAATGGACCACTTGGTTAGGATTGAAAATTTCATCCAAGAAGCCTTCCTTCTCCGCCAACACGTAGTCGGTGTATTTTTCGACTTAGAGAAGGCTTACGACCGGGTCTGGCGACGTAAGATTCTACGCGTATTACGCGAGTGGGGTTTTAGAGGCTGTTTGCCCATTTTTATACAAAATTTTTTAACCAACCGCGTTTTTAAAGTAAGGACGGGACAGTTTTTGTCAAATTTTTACCGTCTTGACAACGGAGTTCCCCAAGGCTCCGTTCTGAGCGTGACGTTCGCTATTGCGATCAACGACATAGCTCACTGCATCAAGGAGCCAGTGTTAGGGTCACTGTTTGTGGATGATCTCGCGATTTTCTGCAGATCAGCTAGGGTCGTGAATGCATCGCGTATGGCGCAACTCACCATCAATAAACTTCACAAATGGACCCAAAACAACGGCTTCCTTTTCTCTTTGGAGAAAACAAAGTGCGTTCACTTTTCTCGCACTCGGGGCGTCCATGTAAATCCCACGTTACACCTAGGTGGTAGAAACCTCCCATTTGTGGAATCAGTCCGTTTTCTGGGGATGACCCTCGACCACAAACTCAACTGGAAGGAGCACATTAAGTCTGTCAAGGTAAACTGTTTGAAGTCTTTGAACATTTTAAAGTTTTTAAGCCACGCATCTTGGGGAGCAGACCGCACCACCTTAATTTTACTTTGCCGCACACTGGTGCGGTCGAAATTAGACTACGGCTCATTCGTGTATGCGTCCGCTCGCGAGACGTATTTGAAAGCACTTAATTCAGTGCACAACGCAGGTCTGCGACTATGCACTGGGGCGTTTAGGACCAGCCCGATTCCCAGTATATATACCGACGCAGGCGAGCCTCCTCTATGCTACCGAAGGACCTGGCTTCTTTGTAGCTACGTTTCCAAAATTTTAGCAATGACGAGTCACCCATGTTATAGTTTACTTTTTAAACCCCGTTTTATTAATGTTTTTAAGCGAAGGACTAAAGCAACCAGACCAGTAAGCGTTCGTTTTAACGATTTTATTCGCGGATGCGAATTCACGCTACCTGAAGTGTATCCTGTTTCATTCTCGGAACACCCCCCTTGGATCACTCCCACTCCGGTGGTGAATATTCTTTCACGATCTCGACCGAAGTCCTCCACAACTCCCTCGGAGTACCAGCGTTTGTTGTCCATGTTCCGATGGAATCACCCCAACCTTACCCCCGTTTACACTGACGGTTCGAAAGATAACTCTGCTTGTGCATGTGCAGTGTTCTCCCCTATCCACGGGAACATCAGAGCAAAGCTTCACCCGATGTGCAGTGTGTACACGGCGGAGCTTTATGCCATAAGGACAGCTCTAGAAGCCCTAGATGACCACGGCGGCTCCTTTGTGATATGCACTGACTCCAGGAGCTCGCTACAAGCCATCTCTGGCTTCTCACCCGTGCACCCGATCGTGCAAGAAATACACTCTCTCCTGCTGACCCTTTCGAGAAAGGGTTTGAATATCCATTTTCTGTGGGTACCGGGACATGAGGGGATAGCCGGGAATGAGATAGCAGACGCTATGGCCAAGGAAGCTCTGAATAACGAAGTTCTTGTCTCAACGCTGGTTCCCCACGAGGACTTACGAGCATCTCTAAGAAACGTGGTATTTGGAAAATGGAGGGAGTCATTGTGGCCCTCCTCAGCTCGTAGTAATCGGAGAGAGGAAGTAGTACTTACACGATTGAGGATAGGGCACAGCCCCCTGACCCATGCGTATCTCTTTACTGAAGAGAAGGAACCTCCCCAATGTGGGGATTGTAAATGTCCATTAAGTATTAGACACATCATGCTAGATTGTGTTAAGTACCGCGAAGCGCGAAGACGAAATAATCTAGGGGGAGACCTAAAAACCCTTTTAGGAGACCACCCTACCAACTTAATCTGTACATTTCGGTTTCTCAGAGAAATAAACATTTTTAATAAAGTCTAATTATGCACACTTTCAACGAAGACATCAGATGCAGTAGATTACTTTATACATAACTTTTGTAATTAAATCGCACAGTAGTGGTGCAAAATGACCTTGCCGTCGACGCACCCTAAATCCAAATACTACTACTACTACCAAGCAGGCTCAATAATTAACCTATGTCTTCAAATCAATGAATGATACTCACGCAAGACAGAAGGTATCCCACTGGAGGTGGAAGTGACTTACTCCGTTATAACCTCCCCAGTGGCATCCAATGGGGAATCTATGAGAAAAGGCAAACAGAAATTTATAAGTCTTCGAAACCAAATTAAAGAAAAAAACTAATAACCAAACAGGCTCAATAATTAACCTGTCTTCTAATCACTGAATGATACTCACGCATTACAGAAGGTATCCCACTGGAGGTGGAAGGGACTTCCTCCGTTATAACCTCCCCAGTGGCATCCAATGGGGAATCGAGAAGAAAAATCAAACAAACAGAAATTTAGTAACTTTGAAACTAATAAAAAAACTAATAACCAAACAGGCTCAATTATTAACCTATGTCTTCAAATCACTGAATAATATTCACGCAAGACAGAAGGTATCCCACTGGAGGTGGAAGGGACTTCTTCCGTTATAACCTCCCCTGTAGCATCCAATGGGGAATCTAGGAGTATAGGCAAACTGAAATTCTCAAAAACTCAATAATTAACTTATGTCTTCAAATCACTGAACAATACTCACGCATGAGTGAAGGTATCCCAGTGGAGGTTGGAAGGACTTCCTCCGTTATAACCTCCCCAGTGGCATCCAATGGGGAATCTAGGAGAAAAGGCTAACAGAAATTTAGTAGACTTCGAAACTAATTTAAAAAAAGACTAAAAACCAAACAAAGTCAACGCAATACACAATTTCAGCTAAATGTATTGTATTACAAATTTCTTTACTAGGTAGGTTCTTGTCTGGCATTGCATTTTTCTTCAACTTTCTCTCCCCAAGAATATAATTGATGGGGTAGAAGTGCTGCCCACACACTCTCCTCCACTAATAAATGAGCTTGGAAGCCAACTCCAATAAATCGGTGTTGCATGTTGGGCGCAACCAGCCCCAGAACCTCTTGTGGGCATTGGAAACTGGATGAGGAAACCTGAAATGAAAATAGAGGTGTTGCTGATTTCATGAAATAATAAGTAAAAAGGCCTTCCATCTCAAAGGCCACCGACATCACCCTAAGAAAATGCATTACTAATTGATGATTCAAGCAAAATATGCAAGTTATTATAGCATACGCAAACGATCAACGTAAGAAATCACTAAAGCTGGGTTAAATAAGAAGAGACACTAAATGCGCACTTTTCGAAAATATCACCATTATAATGCTGCCAGCAGTATTCCACTAGCACTTGCCGATGCCGCTTGCTGACCTTATCCTCACACCCTAACACAGAGCATTGCTGGTGGCTCATTGCTGCAGTATTTCTTGGCAACGTTCTCGAAGGAAACTAGCAGAGAAACAGAATTCTTTTTGGAGAAGGCAGACCACTTGCCGAAGTTCACACCCCTCCCACATCTCCTTTACACAAAATCTCTATTTCCCCGCTTCAGCGGAAAGGATTTGGGGCGCCGACATTGTCAAATAATCCTCGCTGCCCGGTATCGCCCCCTCAACCCGGAAACCTTCCCCACCTCCCCGACGTTCACACTTGTTTTCCCAACTCGAGTTTTACCAGTTACCCCGTCCCACCAACCGCTTTTTACCCTTTTTGTCGTGAATATTCCCGTGTGCTATCTTATTCGCGCCCTTGCGCTACAATTATTTGAATAAAAGAATTTACTTTTCATCCATGAAAAAAGAACATCATATAGACGCGTCTAATAGAAAAAAAATCTGTAGGGGAATTTGCAAAAAAGTGACGAGCATTAAACGGGAAATACATCCCTCTTATGGGACCCCATGAATAAGGAATTATATACACTAAAGTTTTATCAGACAACCTTACCCTTAAAATTAACGTGAAACGTCGTGAGACACGCCATGAACCCAATTCATTACCTGAGGAATAATGGCACCAATTCAAAGAGAAACTTTTTAAATATAACAGAAATTATTGAAACGAACGAATGTAAAAGTTATAATATGAAAAGGTAAAACATAAAAAAATAAAATATCAAACGGGGTATCGCTCCTTAATATGGGACAAAAATGTTTAGCACAGTGTTGCAGGTGGCGGCCAACCGAAATGCTGGCGATACATAAATTCATCAATGTGCTCAGCCAAAAGGTTGCTCCTTGGAACTTCGGTGTGGCGGCAGAATTGTTTTAGGCGCGACCAATAGCCCTCTACTGCAATAGTGCAGACTCCTTCTGCACTCATGAATTCTTTAGAATTGTTCACTCCTCTGTGGGTGAATCCTAGGTCTGCCAAGCCATTATAAGCTGCCCAGCCATCCGTCCAAATGACGCTTCCTCCTCGGACATACTCTTGTATTATGTGCAGCATGGTGTTTTTATCCCTTTTAATGACGTAGACAATAACCCCCAATTTTTTATCCGTATCAAAGATACCAAGGACCCACTTCTCTGTAACCAGTCTTCCGCGATGATATTTTCTCTTTGCCACCAAACTTTCGTCAATTTGTATGATGACTCCTTCTCCTCCAAGTTGCTTTCGTGGCATGTTAATTATTTTCCATGACGAAATGTCCCTATAAATAAAAGTGCAATAATGGAAAGGCTACAACATGCAGATCAGCTAGAACGTAAGATAATGATGTATTACCTATAAAATCGGTTGTACTGCACAATACTTTCTCTGCTAATTCCCATCACTTTCGATGTGTTACGTGACGAAACGTGACAAACCCTAAACCATAGGCAAATGAACATGGATTTGAAAGAAATTTTCGTTTCTTCGAAAAATGTGCCTGAACAAAGGCTGGAGTAACTCTTACATCCTCGGCAATAGGCAGCGTAATTGCCCTTATAATGTTGATTTTTTCTCAGAATCTGCATTTGTCGGCAATTACCCCGGCTACATCTTCTAAGCTTCTGGAGAAAGCCTTCTTCCTGCAGCTTTCGGATTATTTGCATGTCCTCTTGCGCAAAAAAGGAGTAAATTTCTTTTAGATTGGTGAACTCCATCGTTCAATCTTCAATCAGCGTTTGAAAAGCCTCGCCGATCGTCTTTTGTCGCCCACCTCGATCGTCTTCTGTCAAACAACCTGGCTGCCTCTTCGTAAAAGTAGCCACTTCCTAATCAAGATATTTACCATATTTATCATGATTAAATAGTTATGCTACCGCTTTCTTCCATGCCTAAGATTGTTTATAATGTTTAATAAGTCATAAATCCTGAATTTGGTGAAGATCGGTGGATAATTAAGCAATCGATATAACCCGACCATAGCCCCTTTTTAATGTATCTTTTAAAATTTTCATTTAATAGATTTGTCCAGTTTAATAGAATAGATAGGTGGTGCAAATGACCTTAGTTGTCGAGGCACCCTAAAACAAAATACTACCACTACCAATACCTAATTTCCGTTGGGTGTCTTAAATGCCCAACACCCATTTCTCTCGGACCATTCGGGCTCTTATGGTCCTTTCCTTCGAATTACGACACTCTCATCCATTTGCACTACAACTCCATCACCTCCAAGTTGTTCTTTGGGCATGCTTAAAATTTTCCACGAGGCTACGTCCCTGTAAAAATAAGTAAATCAAGACAGGAGGCGCCCAAATGCGGATAAGTTAGAATCTAAGAAAATAATTTGTTACCAAAAGTGTCGGTGGTACTGTACCACACTTTCTCGGTTTATACCCGTAACCTTCGCTGTGCCCCTCGAGGAATCGTGGTACACCCAAAACCACAACATGACAAATACGGACTCCCAGGGAAGGTTGCAATTATCAGAAAATGTGCCCGTGCACAAACTGGTGTACCTTTTGCACGTATTGCAGAATGCTGCAAAATTCCCGTAATATCTTAAAGTTTTAGCAAGCACCTGCATTTTCCTATATCGTTTCCTGGGGCACTTCTGTAATTCCTGAAGAAAGGCTTCCTCTTGTAATTTCTGTATGATTATTTTCTCGTTTTGTGAGAAAAACTGGTATATTTATTTCACGGAGGAACAATTTAGTATGTCCAATTCTTATCTTCTGTTCGCAACGACTCAACGAGTTTAAAAGCCCGCTTGTTGATGGCTGGTCGTCGTACCAACAAATGGGTGTCGGTTATAATGATCATGTTTTCGTTCGTCTTTTGTCGTCCAAGATGGCTGCCTGACCGCGAAAATTACCACTCCGAAATCAAGTTATGTGTGGTTTTATTTTTATTGTCATCGTAGCGCTTTCGTCCACCCTTAGGTTTGTTCACAACATGAAATAAGTTATAAATCCAAAATGGTAAAGATTGGACGATAATTGCAGATTCGATATATGTATACCGTAGCCCTTTAGTGACTTGCAATGCAGGCAAGATAAGATTAGAAAGTAGTCATAAATACAAACTTGAATAAACTCCGATGCTTGATTCTAAATATTTACAATATGAACGCCTCAAACTTCTCTGGATTTTAGTAGGCAAAATAGGACCTAATAATATCAGCCAGATTTCCCCTAGCCATCTCCCTGGCATCATTACCCATTACTACATTAGGTGGCTCAATTTCAGCAACTTTAATATGCTCCGGCATAGGCATCCTAAAACATTAAAGAGGTAGATAGGACTAAAACTATAAAAAATTCATTTCAACATGTCGGGACTTTTAGAATGGATGTGTATTTAGTAGCTCTTCAGACATTAGATATTAAGAAAATGGAAAGTTGTGTCATCATTTTAACCTGTGGTGTGCCATAATATTGTGCAAAATTGCACATGAAATTATAATTTTGCAGGCATGCTCAGGCTTATAATGTAGCACTCTTATCTGTTAGCAGGCACCTCCAGCGTGCTTTTAACACACCAAATACCCTTTCTATCTCTGATCTTGCTCGGCAGTGGGCCCTTGTGTATCAATACTCAGGTGTCCCTTCATCCGCATGAGCAAGGGGTGTCAGCAGCCACTGCTCAAGGCTATATCCTGCATCTCCTTTAATGGAAGAACATAAACAATTCTCGGAACCAGAATGAATCCATAAAAGAAAAAAGAACAATCATCTAAGATTATTACTTGCGACTTTATGCTTGGTTCTTACCAATCAAGTAAAATTTTCCCATTATTTGCTCGTAAACTGATTGCATGGCAGTTCGGGCACCACTGTACGTCCATATAAATTGGTCATGCACTATCCCTGCGGTAGTCGGTGACATCCTTTATTTTTATGTCACTGTCATATATCTACAATACAAACAAGAAATCCAAAAAATAATATAGATTTTTCTTTCTATGGCAGAAGTAATTCAGTTCATTGATGGAAACTACTTTTTCATACATTTTGATAATCCTATCAATAAAGCTGATTACCATTTGCACATTGATGGAGTAGAAGCCTTTATGATTTTTTTATGACTCTTCGTGAGTAATAGGAGTCACAATGGCTATGTGTGTACAGTCAATTGCCCCAATCACCCCAGGGAATCCAATAGTTTGCCGAAACGTAGATGACTTTTGAAATTTTAAATACTTCAATAATACGTACATAGAATACATGAAACATAATTTAAAATATCCTTACGTTTGCCCCAAAAATTTCTTTCTGCATTGGAAGTTGGGAATTAAATCCAATGCTGCTGGTGGTCGAACAATGCAGTTGCAACGGCCATAATCGATCGGGAAACAGCCCCGCACGGGGGAAAGAGAGTAATCTCTTCCTTTGGGGAGCCGCGCCCCCACAGACCCGAGCCCACCGAGGAGAAAAGCTCGTTAAAAAAAACCCCGACGATCGCTCGGATAGTGTCCAGACAGCATGTGACTCTGCTGTTCTGAGTAGCCGTAACATCTGGCGTCCAGTATCACCCACGTGTTTGCCGTGCGTGGAGACCCGTACGTTGGGGAGAAAGGGATCCTGTTGGGTGAGCTCTACGGCACCCAGCTGGGCGTCGGATACCCGGTATGGGCCGGAGTTCAATACCCCACTTCGGCCCTGGATTCCCCGAAAAACGGGAGGCCGAGAAGAGCCCAACTCGGTCAATCGGCTCCTGGCGGCTCCTTCCGAGCGTACGCCAGGACGGGTTAGTGCTGGCGATATGGGGGTCTCCGTAGGGCGGCCGAAGGTGCGTGGGTTCGGAGGGCCCCCGCGCTGGAGGTTCTAACCCGAAAGAGATCCCCTGTCAAAGGTTCCTATATCCCTTGGGTAGCCCTGGCGACCACACCGGATCTCGGCGTGGCGTCCCAAATGTGTGGCTCCGTGGTGGGTGGGGAGCCCAGGGGATGAAAAATATTTTGTTCGTATGGAGTTGGAAACTCTTCCTCCACCCAAGAGATCCCGTCCAGATGTGGACGGGGGAGAATTTGAATTTAAAAAAAGAAATAAATTCCTGATTATGAAGTGCACTAAAGAAGGCGAAAATCTCTCCAAAGTATCTCCATTTCTAATACGTAGAGTGCTGTCTGCCGCCATTCCTGGAGACTTAGTATCGGTGAAGAAGCTACGCGAGGGTACACTACTGATGGAAACGGGAAACGAAACGCAGAGTCGCAAACTGTTGCAATTAGAAAAACTACATGACATTCCGATAACAGTCGAACCACACAAGACTAAACACGTGTCGTGGAGTGTTCACTTGCTTTGATCTACCGTACGTCGATGTGGAGGAAATAAAGACCGAAATAGCCCCCCAAGGTGTCATAGAATGTCGCCGGTTTACAAGAAAACAGAACGGTCAAGTAATAAATACAACATCTGTAATTCTCACATTCCCCCGCACGGGGGGAGGAGAGTTATCTCTTCCTTTGGAGAGTCGCGCCCCCACGGACCCGAGCCCACCGAGGAGACAAGCTCGTAAAAAAACCCCGTCGCTCGCTCGGATAGTGTCCAGACAGCATGTGACTCTGCTGCTCTGAGTAGCCGTAAGATCTGGCGTCCAGAATCACCCACGTGTTTGCCGTGCGTGGAGACCCGTACGTGGGGGAGAAGGGGATCCTGGTGGGTGAGCTCTCCGGCACCCAGCTGGGCGTCGGATACCCGGTATGGGCCGGAGTTCAACACCCCACTTCGGCCCTGGATTCCCCGCAAAACGGGCGGCCGAGAAGAGCCCAGCTCGGTCAATCGGCTCCTGGCGGCTCAAGATCAGATCAAGTCATCCGTCACTGGGACTTGATCCGTGGAACCTCTGATTCGAAGCATGACACTTTACCCACTACACCACCGGAACGATTGGGTTCAAAGGCAGTCTCAATGCTGAATATGTCGGCTGTGTCCACGATGTCCCGACGAGAGCAGATTCCATGGTAGGTGAGTCGAGGGCGAAGCATACTTCGGAGATTATGGAGAAGAATTCGTAGCTGGATCTTTTGCGCCTTGTCATAATGCGACGGGTATGATTATTTTCCCGGTATAAGGGATATATTGCTTTTAAAACTCCCGGTTGTATGAGAGCATTACGAGGGCAAAATTTTGGAAGACAAGTAGTTCCTGAACTGGCCGCTCTCAGACGCCAACGAGCTTTGCGTTAATTTTTTCCGCCACTGTACATACGTACATTTCCAGTTTTTAACCTATTTATTTATTTATTTATTTTAACAATTTAAACCATGAATTTTATTCTACAATGGAATATGAATGGTTTTTATAGGCACAAGGAGGAGCTGGTTGTTTTAATTAGAGACTATAACCCCGTCTGCATATGCCTGCAAGAGACGCATTTTAAGCTGACAGACAAGACCGTTTTAAAAGGTTTTAAATTTTTTAGACTTGACGACACCAGTGGTCAGCGAGCCCAGGGTGGAGTGGCAATTGCTATTCGGGAGGCCCTATACACCTCACGAGTGCAATTGGACACTCCGCTGCAGGCAATTGCAGTGACAGTACACGCACCCGAGGAAATTACTCTCTGCAACGTATATCTGCCGGAAGGTGCACCTGTGAGTCGAGTTAATTTAGAATCCCTCGTTCGTCAGTTACCTCGGCCCTATGTTTTAATGGGTGACTTCAACGCACACGACACCCTATGGGGTAGCACAAGAACTCAGTGCAATCAAAGGGGACACATAGTCACAAATTTTATCAATGACCTTAACTTGTTTTTACTAAACACCGGTGAAAAAACTCGATTCAACAGCTTCAACGGTACCTTCTCGTGTATCGACTTAAGTATTTCGACAGGTGGCCTAATGCGTAGGCTTGAGTGGTCCGTACATAAAGATTTATGCGGTAGCGACCACTACCCTATTTTAATTACTAAAGGTGGCGGTTTTATCCACCGTCCGACTCAACCAAGCAATTGGGTTGTCCGCAAGGCCAATTGGTCTCTTTTTAAAAGAAAATTTTATTTTAACCACGACGACAATGTGAATGGTGTGGGGAACATAAAAGTACTCACAGATAACATTCTAGAAGCCGCAAATTCCACCGTACCCCGTTCTAAATGCAAATCTCACTGGCCCACAGTTCCTTGGTGGAACGAGGAGTGCGCAAAAGCTATACAGGTGCGAAAGAGGGCACTCCGAATCTTTAGCAAATATCCTACGGCGACAAATCTCACCGCCTTCCGGCGCCTCAGAGCGAAAGCTCGGCAAGTGGTTAAGGAGGCCAAGAAAGCTTCATGGGAGGAGTTTGTGTGTTCTATAAACCACAGGACTCCCATATCCAGCATCTGGAGGAAGATTAAAAGCATCTCTGGCTCTAACCACAACCCTGCAATTTCATCCCTGAAGGAGACTGACCGAGTTCTGACGACACCTCCCGAAATAAGCGAGTGCTTCGGACGTCGACTTGCGGAGACGAGTTGTAACGGCAGCTACGACGAACCATTTAGAACACTGAAAGAGCAGAATGAGACGATACCTCTTACCTTTAACCCGAGAGACTGGCGAGGTTTACAACGACCCCTTTTCTCTGTGGGAGTTGACCTCCGCCATCCTCGAATCCCGTGACGGCTCACCAGGAATAGATAAGGTGCATAACGCTTTTCTAAGAAATCTTCCCAAAGAAGCACTCCCCCATATGCTGCGATCCCTTAACCAAATTTGGTCAGAGGGTAGTTTTCCAGACCCTTGGAGGGAGTCCATAGTCGTACCCATCCTTAAACAAGGAAAAGATGGATCGGACCCAAACAACTATAGACCGATATCTCTCACCAGCTGCGTATGCAAGGTGATGGAAAGAATGGTCAACCGTCGTCTCGTTTGGTGGTTGGAGCGGCGGAACCTTCTTTCGGATATCCAGTGCGGCTTTCGACGGGGTAGGTCAACCTCCGACCATCTCGTCAGGACTGACAGTTTCATTCAGGAAGCATTTCTCTTGCGGCAAAACGTAATTGGCGTGTTCTTCGACTTAGAGAAAGCGTATGACCGTGTTTGGCGGTACAAAATTCTGAAGACACTTGATAAATGGGGGTTTAAAGGAAATCTACCTATTTTCATTAAAAATTTTCTGTATGCCCGAGTTTTTAAAGTTAGAATAGGTGAATATCTATCTACCTTATATCCACAAGAAAATGGAGTACCCCAGGGGTCCGTACTGAGCGTGACCCTATTTGCCATTGCGATAAACGATGTGACCGAGTGTATCCGCTCCCCAGTTATGGGCTCCTTGTTTGTTGATGACCTCGCTATTTTCTGCAGGTCATCAAAATTAACGAATGCCTCTAGGCTGATCCAGCTGACTCTGAATAAGCTCTCCGTTTGGTCTCAGAGGAATGGATTCCGTTTCTCTACTGAGAAAACTAAATGCATTCACTTTTACCGAGGACGGGGTGTACAAGCCCCACCGTCCCTATATCTCAATGGTAATGAGCTTCCTTACGTTGAGAACGCCCGATTTCTGGGTATGACATTGGACCGGCGCCTGAATTGGCGCGAACATTTCCGAGCTCTAAGAGACAAATGCTTCAAAATTCTGAACATTTTACGGTTTCTGTCACATTCGACATGGGGCGCGGATCGTACCTCAATGCTTATGCTGTATCGAGCATTAGTACGTTCAAGGCTAGACTACGGATCGATTGTGTACTCATCCGCCCGTGAGACCTACATGAAACCGCTCTCGACGGTTCATAATACGGGACTGCGTTTAGCAACCGGTGCCTTCAGGACCTCCCATGTCTTGAGCATTTACGCCGATACAGGAGAGCCTCCCCTAGTCAATCGCAGAGAGACGTTGATGTGCAATTATGCCACAAAAATTTTATCCGCGCCGAACCACCCCTGTTTTAACATTATTTCTCACCCACTGCTTTTAGACCTTTTTAACCGAAAGACAAGATCCACTAAACCTCTAAGTGTTCGCTTCAGAAACCTAATCGCAGAACGCAATTTTACCTTGCCCGCCACGTACCCCACTGGGTACAGCAACGTGCCGCCGTGGTTAATTCCCCGGCCAGCTTTGAGACTTGATCTTACTCGCTGCTCTAAATCTACTACTATGCCGGGAGAATACCAACAACTTTTCAAGGAATTCCGCGCCGAAAACTCCGAATCTACGTTCGTATACACTGACGGTTCGAAATCGGATACCGCATGTGGGTGCGCTGTGGTATCCCCATATCATGGAGTCCTTAAGGCAAAATTGCATCCGTACTGTTCCATTTTTACGGCTGAGCTCACTGCCATTAGGATTGCTCTCCGATCCATTAAAAACAGTGTTGCGTCATTTATGATCTGTACAGATTCTTACAGTGCTCTCCAATCCATATCTCTTTATTCTCCTTGTCACCCCATTGTTCAGGACATACAAAGCACTCTGTTATCCCTGAGTAAAAAAGGGACCACTATAAGCTTCGCTTGGGTCCCTGGACATGTGGGCATACCAGGGAATGAGAAAGCAGATTCTGCAGCCAAAGATGCGCTCAGGTCTCCGGATACAGATTTTCAGTTAATGCCAGCGGAAGATTTAGGGAATGCCATGAGGGGTATGATTAGACAAAATTGGAAGACGCAATGGCTCGAAATCCAAAATAACAAACTTCGGGAAATAAAGCCCGTAATAACTGCGTGGCAGACCTCTATAAGAAATGTCCGCAGGGAGGAAGTGGTTTTAACACGCTTAAGAATTGGTCACTGCTTATTAACCCATTCATACCTCTTCACCGAAGAGAGAATACAGCCCCAATGCTTAAATTGCGATTGTCCACTAACAGTGCGACATATCCTGACGGACTGTGCAAGATATCGTACTGCACGGGTGAATCACAACCTCGGAGTCAACCTAGCTGAGGTACTAGGAGACACTCCCGAAAACATTTCCCGACTGATAGCATTCCTACACTCAACTCGACTTTTCAATAAAATATAAATGATACCTCTTGTAAATTATTGACACGTTAATTTCAGAACGGGCCTAATCCCCTTTATCAATACCAGTCAGTGAGTGGTGCAAAATGGCCTTAGCCGCCGACGCACCCTATAAAATAAACACTACTACTACTAATTCTCACATTCGCCTGTTATTCATTGCTATAACCCCGCACGGGGGGAAGAGGGTGATCTCTTCCTTTGGGGAGCCGCGCCCCCACGGACCCGAGCCCACCGAGGAGACAACCTCGTTAAAAAACCCCCGGTACGACTAGGGTAGCGTCCGGACAGTCATGTGGGCCCGACTGTCCGTGTAAGGCGATACCATCCTGCCTTAGCCCACCCACGTGTTTGCCGTGCGTGGCTACCCGTGTCGCAGGGAACGGGGATCCTGGTGGCTGAGGGGACCTCCTCTGTGGGAGGGGAGAATCCCCAACACTCACTTTGGCCCCTGACTCTCCTAGACGGGCGGCCGGGAACTAACCCATTCCCGGTCAATCGGCTCCTGGCGGCTGGGGAGCTTGGCGGCTCCTTTCGAGCGTACGCCAGGAAGGGCGAGCGTGATCCAAAGGGACACTGCCAAGAGCATTCTCGAAGGGGCACGTCTATATCTTCGGGGGAACCTGGCGCTCTGCACCGGCCCGCGGTGCATCGTCCCCTTGTCGGACTCCATGGTGGGTGGGGCCCCGGAGATGAATATAAACAATGTCTATGGATATCCAAAACCCAACACCCATTGCCTCTAGGGAGGCTAATCCCAGCAAAAGGCTATGTACGGAAAATGTACTACAGAATGATTACCCTTCTTACGTAGTAATGAGCAGCATAGAAGAAGGAGCTCTGAAAAAAGTGTCTCCGTTCGTAATCGCGAAAGTGATCCAGGGGTTGGTTGGCGATGTAAAAACAGCGAAGAGACTGCGGTCAGGTTCTCTCCTCATACAGGTCAACAATTCAAGACAAGCAAAGAGACTGCTTGAGGTGAAAGAGTTCTTCCAAGTCCCAGTGAAAGTTGATCCCCACCGATCACTTAACACTTGTGACGGCGTCGTAACATTTTGGGATCTTTCAGACTGCACCGAGGAGGAAATCAAAGAAGGTCTGAAAGACCAAAAGGTGATATCGGTCCGCCGCTTGAAAACGAGGCGAAGCGGCACTCTAAAGGACACGAACAGCTTTGTCCTCACCTTCGCCCTTCCGAAGCTTCCCACGTCCATCTATGTATGCTACAGCGCTATCCAAGTTCGACCGTATATTCCTAAGCCCATTCGATGCTTCCGTTGTCAAAGGTATGGACACACATCAGGCAACTGTAAAGGAGAGGAACTCTGTGGTAGATGCTCTCTGAAGAAGCACGAAGGAGACTGTAGTGAAAAGGAAAAATGTGTGAACTGCCATAGAGACCATCCAGCGTGGTCAGCATCCTGCCCAATATTTGCAGAAGAAAAGAAAATACAAGAAATAAAAACCTCAAAGAAAATAACTTACGGAGAAGCCAAGAAAGAATTCAGAGCTCTGAACCCTGTTTTCTCTGGAAAATCCTATAGCCAGGTGACGGCCAAAAAATATGTGGACGCTGCCGTGCAGACACACACGCCCTCTGTATGCGCGCCATGCAAAGGCGTGTTCCTGCCCGCCAAGCCTAAGAACTTAACAAGTATCAGCATCACGAAGGATAAAGCTAAGGCTACTGCGGAGAGTGACTCTTCGGGCGAAAACTCGCCTTCATCAAAGAAGGCCAAAACACTCTTACGAAAAACTCATTTTAAAAAATCAGACCTCGAGGAGGACGCAGTATCAGACGATATGATGGACGCCGATCCCTCCGAGGTAGCTAAACAATTTAAATGCTTGACAAATCCTCCAGGAAAGGGGAAGACGAGACTACGACGATCGTAGTCGACCGTATAAGTTTTTAATACCTTTATCTCTTTTTATTAATCATGAATTTTATGTTTAAAACCTTACAGTGGAACTGTAACGGTATTTACAGACACAAGGAGGAACTGTATGCTCTAGTTAAGAATTCCAACCCATCCTGCGTATGTCTGCAGGAAACCCATCTGAAACCATCCGACAGAATGTCACTACAGGGCTATTGCGTTTACCGGGCCGATGATATTAGTGGCAATAGAGCCCAGGGAGGGGTTGCAATAGCTGTCCGGGAGAGCATTTACTCCTCACAGATCATTTTAAGAACCCCCCTACAGGCAATTGCAGTTTCTGTAGCCACCCCAGAGTTAGTTACCTTTTGTAACGTTTACTTGCCCCAGTGGGCACCTGTAAACAAGAATGCCCTAGAGTCGCTAGTCGCTCAGCTTCCAAAACCACACGTGCTGTTGGGGGATTTTAATGCTCATGACTCCCTTTGGGGAAGCAACAGAGCACAAGCTAATAGTAGAGGAAAGCTAATAGCTAATTTTTTTAATGATTTTAATTTTATTTTACTCAACAACGGCGAACACACTCGTTTCAATAGTCATAATGGAGAGTTCTCGGTTATTGACTTGTGTTTTTATAGTTGTAGTTTAGGAGCTAGATTACAGCTGTCAGTACATAACGACCTCTACGGGAGCGACCATTTCCCGATTTTTATTTCAAAACCGAGTAGACGAACTTGCGATTTTAACGGACCCCGTACTTGGACGATTAAAAAAGGGGACTGGCCGCTTTTTAGAAATCTTTTCAATTTTACATTTACTGACGACCGAAATGGAGCTGAAAATGTTTTAACCCTTACGAAAGCTATATTGGATGCTGCCGAAGCTAGCGTCCCTAGGACATCGATAGCTGCAAGGCGTCCACCCGTCCCATGGTGGAACAAGGAGTGCGCAGAAGCTATTGCCGCAAGGAAAAGAGCACTTAAGAACTTTCAAAAATACCCAACTTCATTGAACCTAGCAGCTTTCCGACGACTCCGGGCCAAAGCTAGGCGGATAATCAAGGAAGCCAAAAAGGCTTCGTGGATTTCCTATGCGTCCCACTTAAACTGTCGGACTCCTATATCCAAGGTATGGGAAAAGGTGAATAAAATCACAGGAAGCCGAATGTCCACTGCTATCGCTGGCCTAAAAGCGGGACCCAGAATTGCAACTTCCAGACAGGAAGTCGCGGAAGCATTTGTGGAGCACTTCGTTGAAGTAAGCTCTTCCAAAAATTATGATCAGGCATTGATATCAATGAGACGGATAGCTGAGGCAGCCCCTATGAATTTTGATAATAAAGCGGACTTTCCATATAATGAGCCCTTTAGTCTATGGGAACTCGAAGCCGCAATCGCATGCTCAAAGAATACAGCTCCAGGTGGCGATAACATCCACTATGCCTTCATACGGAATCTCCCCGTTAAAGCTTTTGCTGATATGTTGTCAACGTTCAACCAGATCTGGTATGATGGATCTTTCCCGCATGCATGGCGGGAATCTATAGTCATCCCTGTCCTTCAACAGGGTAAGGATCGCAGCGATCCTGGGAGCTACCGCCCCATATCACTAACAAGTAGCCTCTGTAAAATAATGGAGAGAATGGTTAACCGACGCCTGGTTTGGTATCTTGAAAGCCGAGACCTTCTCTCCAAAATTCAATGTGGCTTTCGCCGCAACCGATCGACAACGGATCATCTCGTCAGAAGCACCAACTTCATACACGAAGCCTATTTGCTCCGACAGCACGTCATAGCAGTATTTTTCGATATAGAAAAAGCCTATGACCGATTATGGCGACACAAAGTTTTAAAAACTCTGCATGAATGGGGTTTTAGGGGCAACCTTTTAACTTTTATTAGGAATTTCCTAGAAGAACGGGTCTTTAGAGTTAGAATCCACAACATCCTGTCAAGTTCCCGCACCCAAGAAAACGGGGTCCCTCAAGGTTGTATTTTAAGCGTCACGCTGTTTGCTATCGCAATTAACAGCATTGAGGAATGCATAATACCTCCGGTATGTGGATCCTTATTCGTTGATGACTTGGCAGTATTTTTCCGGGCATCCACGCTCCATTCTGCTACGAGGCAAATTCAGATGACCCTAAATCGGATCGAGAAGTAGTCCAACTGCAATGGTCTTCGATTCTCGACTGAGAAGACAAAATGCATGCACTTTTACCGATTACGTGGAATATTCCCTATACCATCCCTTAGGGTGGCCCAAAAGAAAACTTTTTTTTGAAAGTTTGTGGGGCGACTTCATTTTATGGTGCAATTTCATGTATAAACGACCCACAAAAAAATTCGGCTCGATTGCATAATATTTGACCCTGCCGAAACGCGTTTAAACATTTTCGGCTAGGATGTAAGGCATTTTGCCTACTTTACAGGGGCTATTTTCCGTTTTCTCCGGTATTTGCTGCAGGAATTGTTGTGAAATAGAATAAATACAATACTTGTTGATAAAAATTATTATTACAAATCAGTTATTTTATTATTAATTCGTTAAAAATGGTTTACATAAAATTTACAACCTTTTTTTTCCGTACTTATCGAACATTCTTCTGTGCTTCTGCACCACTAATAGCAAATGGACCACCACTGGACATGTGTACCAGGACTTAATGTACACGGAAGCTACAAAACAACAAATTTGAAACACGTTGTCACTTTCTTTGGTTGAAAGGTTCAATTGCTTTCCAAACATCCATACTTTGAATGAATAGATTGCCTTTGCCATCCACCGCGACTTGCTGATGGAGCCAGGCTTCTTAAACTGATAGGCTGTGGTTCCTGGAACTGAACCACCCAAGAAAATAATAACCAACTCCAGAAGTTCCCTGTAGTTGTCACGCGGCTGAAATACCTGGAAATAAAGAAATAATGATCAATTAAGGTGGAAATAGATGTGGGTGTATAAAATGTGAGGTAGTTTCTTACCTTAAGTTGGTTGCAGCAAAATATAATGATTTCTTTTTTGTCGTTGATCTTCCGCAAACTACCCCGTGTTGTCGCTGCAGTGCGGTACCGCGCTGTAAGCATAGTAAAAATAAAAGTTTAGTTAATGTCCCTGCATACGTGGAAATATATTAGCAAGCGTTTCAAAATACCTTTGTCGATATTTTTCCAATTATCCTTTAGACAATCAACAAATGCAACAAACAAGTTGCCTTCTTAGAAACACTTATCAATGAATCAAATACAGCAGCGAGGACTAGTTCAAGTATATGGTGTCTGCAAGCAAGCTCCAGCAGCTCTTTTCCCAGTTTTCGCTGAATATGAACACAGGCTCCATTTACTCGTCCACTATTCACGGTTGTGGTATCGAAGACGAGGCCTATAACTCGCTCCTGAAGTTCCCAACTTGTCAAATATTCAACCACTGCAGTAGCTTCCTGAATCCCAGTGCCCCTTTTCAATTCCGGAACGCCAAGAAGCTGCTCAACTCCTTCTCCAGATACCAAAATTGGCAACCGATCAGCATTGCCTTCTGCATCTAAAGGAAGGAACGAAACCGCAATAAATGGTCTGATGTGCCTACAGACTATGCAAGATATTGAAAATAAATAATGGAAAGGACAAACAAATTACGATAAATACCTTCACTGCTGGGCATTAGCTTTCCATCCCAATGGACGACCAAAGGAACATCCGGAGTGAACTCTTGTTTAATCATAATTGCCATTTCCTCTCTACATTCCGACCTTTTTCGCTGTAATTGTGAGCGGGAAGAAACTATCTGCACCTCCTTCTCAGCAAAACCCAAAGATTTCGCTGTGGCCTGAGCAACCGCTTTTATTAGCATGGATCCCCCACCGGAAGACGTCAGAGTTCGATCTAACGCAGCAGATACCATTGAGTCATTTACAATGTGAATCTTGCGCTTCTTAGGCTTGCTCGGTGTAAAGTCTGTAAAATGTGTAGTGCAACAAAAATTATATGACCTACATAAATAAAATTATTCATAAATTTTAGCTTGATAATTCATACATACAAAAATACATACCATCATCGGTGTCTTCAGCCGTGCTCGTATCGGAAGCCTCGGAAGAAACATGGTTTTTAAAGAGCTCATTCGTCTCCTTTGTACTTCGTTCTTTCGCCTTCTCCGCTGCAAGTTCCTTCTGATGATTCCTTTTACGATTGTTTTCCTGCATGGCGCACCATTCCTTATCGATGCCGCCCATATACCCAATGCGGTCACTTTGCATGCTCACGTAAAATTGGCGGTCATCATCTATTTTAATGAGCTCCATAGCTTTCTTATGACCAATGTCGAGCAGCCTGTCCAGCTTGGATGTAAATAATTGTCTCTTCATATCACTCTTCCTGCATTTGAGGCCCTTATCTTTTCCTAACCTCCTATATTCCCTATACACGTTTAATAGTTTCTTAATAACATCACGGGCGTTTTGAGTTGGGATGTTTGCTTCTGCCCAAAATTCCAGCAATGCGCTCCCCGTGTGTCTGGCGACGTCTTTGGATTTAGCAGTGCCCGGCGTGGAGTGCAGTCTAGCAAAGAAACTCTTCAAAACTTCTCGCAATGTAGGAAGTTTCCCATTTCTCGGCAAGTTTTCATCGAAACAGTCACCAACGAGCCAAATATTGGTATTCCTCCTAGTGATACGCCTATAACTCTTCTCAGCCATTTCGAAGTAAAATCACACAAACTCCTAGAAAAATAACTCAGAGACACACGGTTTCACCTCTGAAAACATGAACTGCTTTCACGAATGCTACCGCTTGTTTTGTCACTGGAGTCTTCAGGGGCGGGAGAGTCGCGCAACAATATAGCTGTGATCATGAAGTGCCGTTGTCTTCTTGCATCGTCGTAGGACAATGATGCCGCCTTGCAACATTGTTCTAATGAAGCATTGACTGAGTTTACTTTTGCCGCCAAACGATAACCGTGCTGCTTTGAACGCTTTCTTGATTGCCTTTTTATCCAATTATAACGAGAATAAGCGAAATCTATCATGCCGTAGAAGGCTTTTTGTCAAGAGACCCCGAAGATGGGCTTTTCGATGAAAGGTACCTGAAAGGATTTAATGTTATAAAACATATTAAAGTCGTCAATGACACCGCCGAAAGGGGTGTGTCCCTCATCAAAAAATATCTGTTATAAGTATGGAAAAAAAAGGTTGTAAATTTTATGTAAACCATTTTTAACGAATTAATAATAAAATAACTGATTTGTATTAATAATTTTTATCAACAAGTATTGTATTTATTCTATTTCACAACAATTTCTGCAGCAAATACCGGAGAAAACGGAAAATAGCCCCTGTAAAGTAGGCAAAATGCCTTACATCCTAGCCGAAAATGTTTAAACGCGTTTCGGCAGGGTCAAATATTGTGCAATCGAGCCGAATTTTTTTGTGGGTCGTTTATACATGAAATTGCACCATAAAATGAAGTCGCCCCACAAACTTTCAAAAAAAAGTTTTTTTTGGGCCACCCTAACCGTAACCATCCCTGTTCCTCGGCAGACAGAAGCTACCTTTTGTGCAGACGACTATATTTTTTATCTGACTCTACACTCATGGTCTTATCAGCTGACACACTTATGCTTATGGAAGCATTCACCATGAAGGCCTTATTTGTAGTTTCCGCACATAGTTCTGGATCTTTTTCTTTATTCTATTCCCTTTTCCCCTTTTACACTGCACACACAACAGTCCTTTTCTTTTTTATTTGGCAATTTTATAAGTTTTTCGATATATGTCTCTGATGATACTGGTTCCATATCTCGGTTTTGCTTTTCTTGAAGCCTTTCGCTGCCTAGTTCCTCAATTATGCTGATAGTGAAATGCTGGACAAAGCCCTTTTTCCAGGTGCCAAGTTTTCTTTGTATAGTGTGGAAGACTTCATTGCAATACACAAAAAATATTGAAACATCTTTTTCCAATATTTTACTCTACGTCTTTCATCAAGATAAGTATAAAGCATCATATCTGACGTATTGATTCCTCACATATAGTCATTATGGGATTGAACAATTGAAGAACCTCTTCCTGAGTAAACGTTCATCTAACCTCGCCGGGTAGGTGAACGTTTACTCAGTTTTGCTTTGCATCTCGTCGAAAGAAGAATCATAGGAAATTGCTGAATCTTTTTTTCCCTCACAGCAGTGGCAAGAATATGGCCACTACGGTAGTAACGCTGCTCTCCTACTTGAAATTTTTCTTTTATTTCTAATGGAATAAATTTCCTATTTCTTCGAATAGGTGTTCTACTCTAGTGAAAGTTCAAACGTTTCGTTTCATTCAAATTCTTCATCACACGTCATTTGTGGCCTTCCTCAAATGCATGAACAATTTTAACAATATTGATATACCCTCCCGACAAAAACCAAAGGCACCAACCAATATCAAACATTTGTCTTTTGCCATCACAATCCATGTATGATGTCTTGATGGAGTGACGTGCTTATGCCCAGCTGAATCAGTTTTTATGTAAGAATGTGGATAGGGATTCCCTGTTTTGGGGCCACCTCACCCATCTTCATCAGCCGAAACCTCAATCTTCGACAGCACTTTGTGTTTGGAGGTTGGCTCATGTTGCAAGAGGTCTCGGTCGATGGCGGAAACATGAGTGCCTGAGCTGTGCTACTGATGGCACCTGATAGGAAAATGATAAGGCCAAGTTTTGGAAGGACTTAGGTCCTTTGGAATGACTTCTGTCCAATATGATTGCAAAAACAAAACAGTGAATGTTAAATCCGTACACCGATGCCAGTCACATCATAACGGATTACTCAAAAACCTCTGTCATTTATGATTTAGGGCCAAAAATATTGGCACTTGTTCATTATGAGGGTCTCATTTTCAGAGAATGGCATTTTTTTTAACCCTTCTGCTGCGGAAAATGTATTTGTACAAGTTTACTGAACACTGAGGAAAAATACAATTCAAAATTCAACCATCTCTAATTATGCAATCTCCTCAGCACTTTTTTGTTTGTGACCCATAATCTTTCTTTTATGAATGGTAATCAATTCAATCATTAGCACAAATCTGCTCAAATAATGCTCACAGCAAAACAGAGAACTTAAAGCTCAAAGGGAGAGTACAGATTAAATCATGGCCAAAAGAATGAACAATCAATGCTCCCCTCACTAAAATACATTTTCAGAGAAGTAAACAAATCAATAGACTTTCCTTTATGTAAGCAAGGGATATACCTATTAAAGTGTTCTCATTATTAGGAATAAGTATGAATGATCAATAAACCTGAGTCAAGAAGGAAAGACGACTTGTTACAGCTGCAAAATAGAGATGATTGCATCGAGGAAATCATCTTGCACACCCCACAACAGTTCTTGTGGACACTGCTGATGAAGAACTCTCCATAACGTGGGCTCCTACATGAATAAAGTACATCAATAAAAATATATATACACATATATTACAGACAAAAGAGTTGAAATACAAATGAAGTTTCCCATTACAAAAATATGTAAGATTTCGCCACAAAAGGCAAAATAATGGATCTTCTTAAAAATATGCAAGGCTGTTAATTTTACCTGCCAACGGAGGATCCCATTAGTGATTATGAAAGTATAATGAAAATAATATAATAGTCTTTATGTATTTCCATTTGGTCTTAGAGACATTGGAAGGTGGCAAATTAAAAATATATCTCATTACATTAGAGAGAAACATAAATAATCATTTGTAGCAAGGTTTACGGGCTGACCCCCGAGTCGATTCATCATCATGACGACAGTTTCACCGGCATTGCAGCTGGAAAATTCAGGTTCGAAGTGTTTGATGCAGGTTTTTGTCCGTCTTAGCCTTGGTTTTGGCTGAGTGCGTTCTGATTGTTCCTTTTGGGTAACAGTCTCTTTCAGGCGTTTGAGAGCAAATAGCTGTCCTCCCTGGTGAATGTGGATGTTTTCGTTATTTCGATGGCCTCTCGTATGAGTCGAGGAAAGTAATGCTTCTCTCTAGCGATGATTTTTTCATTTTCAAAGTCCACATTGTGTGTTGGTCCTTCCCATACGTGCTCGGCGATGGCGGATAACCGAAACTCTATTTTTGGTGAACCTTAGGTGTTCTTGCATTCTGCATTTCACGGCTTTTGATGTTTGGCCAATGTATGAGTCTCCGCCAGAGCTCTTAACTTCATATATTCCGCTTTGGATATTCATGGGCATGCGGTCCTTGGCCTTGCATAGGAGGTTGGATGTCTTCATGACACAGCGAAAACGTGTCACTATATTATGTTTCCCAAGAATTCTTGCGATTTTTTCCAATGTCCTGGGTACATAAGGAATTAAGGCATAATTGGAGCTTTTCTTCTCTTCTACATCCCGCTCCGTATTCCCAACGGTCCTTTTTTGGGCCAGTTCTTTGTGCTTCTTCTCTTACTGGGTGACCATATTGTCAATAGTGTTGACAGAGAAGTCATTTTTCCTGAAGGCGTTGATGATGTGGCGTTTCTTTTTCTCGTTGGAGTCTCCGTTGTAAGTCGAAAAAGCACGTTGGCAAAGAGTACTAAAGGTGGCTCTCTTCTGCTGTGGGTGGTGGTGGGAGTTGGCATTCAGGTAATGACCTGTGTGCATTGGCTTACGGTACACAGAGTGGCCAAGCCTTCAGTTCTGATTCTTGGAGACGAGTACATCCAGGAAGGGTAACCGTCCATTTTATTCGACCTCCATGGTGAGGTCGATGGAGGAGTATTGGTTGTTCAAGTGCCATAAGAAACTGTTCAGTTTGGACTTTTACAAGAAACAACAAACTTTCTAAATCAATAAGAGGAAACTGGAACTTCTCCAAGCATTTCATGTTGATTGCTTCGATGGTTCCTTCAATGGATGCTCTCATTTGCTGCATAGTTGTAGACAGAGCTGCCAGCTGTTCTTTTATGTCAGCCACATCTACAGTCACCGTGGCCCAAATCTCTTCCAATTCTTTAAGTATCTTATTCAAATCATCTGAAATACAAAAAAGTATATTAATTTTAAGTATACTTTCAAGCAAACCCTAGGAAGAAAAAATCATGAGATGTGGCAATCATGTCGTGATATAATGATAGTACACAAAAGTTTTCTTTCTAGGAGATATTTTATCTTTCTCTCGTTCCAAGCCAGATGCTGATGGCTGAGACTGTAATGAAAATAAATAGTTGGAAACTTGTGCACGGAGGAGCATCATCAAGAAAGGACTTCATATATAATTCACAACCTTATTTAGACACACTATTTTATAATGAGCATCATCTCTGGGTTTCCTGCTCAGCAGAGGTGGCTCTTCAATCATTGGACCTTCAACCAATAATTTCCAAGCGGTTCATTGGGATTTCCATTTTAGGCTGCATCTCGATAACTCAATTTCCAGTTCCTTGATAATTATGTAGTCATCTTTAGAGGTCTATCAGTTAAATTAAATTTGTGAGATGCGATAAACTATTAACATGATATAGAGATATTACACAAAAGTATTCTTACTAGGAGCTCTTTTAGATTTTCGCTCCAACCCAGATACTGATGGCTGAGTCTGTTATTCATTGCTATAAATTAGTTCACCCAGCAATACAAAGAAAATATTACATAAATAATAAGCAAACTCATTGAGAGATACCTTTTTAGATTGAGCATCAAGTTTAAGTTTCTTGCTCAGCACAGGTGGCTCTTCAATCGTTGGACCTTCTTCCAAATCCCAAGATTCTCCCAGTGAAGTATCTTTTTTTTGCTGCAACTCAATATCTCTTTTCCCCCACCTTGCTTGCTTGCTATGAACATCTCTAAATTCGATTCATCACGTATGCTAGAGTCTATTTCTAGTTTTTTAGGAATTGCATAGTCATCTGTAAAGGTCAATTTATTGCATTAAATTCCTTGGCTATCAATTTTTACAAAATATTTTACACCAGCTTGTATAATGGAGAACGATACTTAAGAAAGATGATCAAATTTGGCACTGATGATATCATTTAAGTAGATGTATGCACCTATTTTTGGAGAGAGATATCTCAGGAATAGTTTTTCCCATGAATTGTCCGGCTTAAGAACATTCATCAATGCTTTATTCAGCTGAGACATCCCCCAAGTGAATTGGCTAAAAGTGCAGTGGCTTTGCTAATCATCTGATTCGTGGTCGTTTACGCTCACTCCTTGATGCTCCACTTTTCTCCCCTTTCGACTCTCCCGACCGCCTCCTCTATCTCCAGCTCCATAAAACCACTTCATAATGACTGTTGCTGCCTGTTTTTAGACAGCAGCATGGCCATTTGCTTCCTCTGCAACTGTGTTGTGATAAAGGAAACACAGTGAAAAATTGTTAAAAAAAACGATACAGAATTACCAAATACCCTAATTCAAAATGAAAATTCATTCTTATATGATTGACAACTACAGAGTCAACAGTGATTTCTGATCAGTCATTATCTATTTTTACAACAACATATTAAATGAATAACTTACTACTTGATTACTTACACCCAACACTTGCCCAAATTTAGTGGACATCACTATAATCAATAGGATACCCTAAATATGAAATCTACTAACCATGGATGATCTAATCTCGCAGTTTTCTATCAAAAGAACCTCCACTTCTTCCATATTTTCCCAGCTATTCATCGGGAGAAATGTTGGCTTTTCAGCCACAGGCTCCTTAATATTATCAGGCTTCTTAACTTTTAAAGCATATTCAATTAAAGAAATCCTTCCATGCGTATTGTCCAGCGTGGAATTTACGTCATCGATGCACCTACGCACATCTTGAATGGATGCTGAAAGGGGGTATACATGTGTCATCACAGGCATTACATCCACAAGTACGTTATTTGCATTCTGGCTATTTAAATTCACAATCAAAGAGAAAAATATGAATCTTAAGCTATTTATACCAACGTATGTACTTACGTCTGATCACACTAATGATTCGCTCAACTTGATGTTCTGATAAACCTGAGCTGGTCGTTGTGCTGTTGGTGCCACTACCTGAAGATCCAGGTCTTGATGAGTAGCTTAAAAATAATTAAAACGGATGATTTCCTGCAAAAATATATTTAAGAAGTTTTCTTTATACAAAAAAGCAATACATTGGAGTGTGGTTACTTGGAGATGACTTATCATTCCACGAACTTTTTTGATCCCAGTGGGCTCGTGGGACAAATCCTCCTCAGCATTATCATACATAAAATCTAGATGCTAATGTGCACAATGTTTCCTCTTCAAGTTCTCACTTGTACACTCAACCTCACTATCAGAAAAGTTTGTCAACACACTGTCCGAACAATGTCTCAATGTCCTGTGATGCACTAAGATATGAGTCATTGCTGAATTTTACCACTGCCTTACATTGGGTACATCTATCTTTATTAATTGACACTTCGCCTTTTATTAGTTTTTGCTCAGCAGTTTAACTTTTGATGTAATCTGGGTAATTTACTATAAATATCCCCTCTGAAATAAATATCCACTCTCGCTGAACCAAATTTGTAGATGGACTCCCATCCTCATCTAAGTCGTCTTGAAACTCAGGGACAACATATACTGCCCTAAAACTTTTGTTCCAAATATTTATTCGGACTAAAGAGTCTTCAAAAATATTAATGAAAACATTTTGCAATTGCAACATTACCTACATACTACTACAATAACATAACATTAACTGGTCCATAAAGTGAAATTTTGAAATAAATGATGAGTAGCTGTGGTCTGTGCCCCTGAAGTTAAAGTACAAATAAGTAAATATTCAGACCCCTTAATAATCTATTCTGTAATAATTCTGTTTTCACATAGGTATGAGTGCAAATTTATTCTTGCATGGCAGTAACACCCCTTTACATTTGATTTCATTAAATTGAAATCATTTGGAGTTGTGCAATCATCTAAATTATGAAAAACATAAATTCTGAAAATCAGTGGCATAGTCAAACAATGAGCGAGGGGTTCTGAGAACTTGACCGTGGACTGCAATATTTCCATTCACTGCTGAGAAGTGTAAAATTTTCAGGGCTTCATTTGTCTTCAAAATGATGTAACCATCCTTTCCATTATTGCAAAATATCCATCCTTTGAATAAAATTTTTCCACTATTATTCAAGTCCTGAATATAGCTGAATCTATCACCTCAGTCTGATTTAACCACTTTTTTTGTTGGCACTGTAAGGCTTTCGTAATTCCTCAAGCAAATTTGTTTAGGAGCGGGTAATGGTTCGCTGACTTTTTAAATAAGGTGTGCAAAATATTTTCTAATGGAAATGTGGAGAAGTTATCTAGGACTCCATAATCTTAAACGCAATCGGTCAGTTGTATGACCGAATGAAAATTTTGGGTTATGATTTCCTTTCCATAGAGTTGGCATGTATTCTGAGCCCAAACACTAAGTATACCTACTCTCAGCATACTCGTGTGCTATGGTATTTGAAAGAGGAAATTTGCGCCATGAGGAAAGAGTATGGAAGTAAGGGTGGAGAGAAATCCGGCATCGGCATAAGCCTGCTCTCAACGAAAGGCGCCAAGAGGACCACGGTTTAATGTCCCATCCAACGGTCAGCATACTCAATGTCCTGTGAGCATATTTCTTCATGGACATGGACTATTCTCTTCTTCTCTATAATAATTCCATAATAAAGCAGAAAATGTCTATATTCTGTTGCCTTCCAGTAGTCTAAGTCATCAAGGGATCTGGGTTTTCTATTGAAATCTGATGGCCAATGTTTAGCAAATGCTGTGATTTGTTGACTCACAACTCTCCATTGGAAGGAAGGCAACACTGATTTTCTAAATTTTTTCTTCCTCGCCAAACTTCGATTAATTTGTTGGTAACACCAAGATGAACAGCATGCTTACAATCGATTGAAAACTGTTTGATCATGTCCAAAGGAAGATCAGTAAGGGGGACACTCCAGCATGATGTGCCTTGTCTTCGTGTGCCCTTAAACTATTATCATTCGTCATTGCTGCAATCAGAAACATTTTCACCTGATAAGAGGGATGAAATTGATGTAACTTCACTCTTTTGAGGTGAGTTCGAAGAGCTAGATTTTGAAATTTTACTTCGAGAAGAGTTACTGGGGCCTTCAGTGAGATGCTTGTGGCTTAATAGATCTTGTCCTTCGACCATTAGCCTTTCAATGAACTGGTGGTGCTTATTCACTTTGCATAGCTGTCTAATCCTTTTCCTTATTTTATCCATGATGAACACAGATAAGGCTACACTAAAATATGTCGGACAATAATTTGCCCTAGTTCTTCTAAATTACGCTTAAATATACTGCGACAACGAAAATTATATTTACTTGAGTGTCTGCAGGGTGCTCTTCTCCTTGAGATACGGATCAATTGAGGCTATCCACAATAGAAACCAATTAGTCACAGCATAAAATTTAAGGTGCAGGCAATGCTCATTGAATAAGTTTACATATGTAACTATTTTCTTTAAATAATTTGTATATTCATCAACAGTATATGTACAAGGTTTTTAAATAAGGTATCTTTTGAGATTCGGTTTAACACTAGAATGTGGGGAAGGTGTAATTCTGACTCCCATGTTCTTATATGCATGCTACGTTGCAGATAATTTTTTTGGCATACCCCAAGAATGCCGGGAGGGTGTAATTTTGACACCCATGTTCTGATATGCATGTTACTTTGCAGATAATTTTTTTTCTTAGTTGCTAGTGTTAAAGCGTCATCTTCATTGCAATATTTGTTTTCGGTGTCTTAATATTTTCAAAAAAAATAATGTTTTTTAATTAGTAAAAATATATTATGCAAAAAATTCTGTTTTCTTTTACTGCGGCATCTTTTTTTTGAATCTGGTTTTCGTCTTCCAATGTGGAAATTTGAATTTATAGATGAAAATTTGTAAACAATAAAATCAATTATGAATATTTAAGTGAAAAATTGTATAAAAGAAAACACAAACACTGTAAAAAACACAAAAAATCGAATACTTTTTTGTACCGACTTCCAAAAGGCTTTATCAGATTACAGATTCTTTACATTTCTTTTTCATATTCTGGAACTTTCGCACTGTTTTGGCCATGCATACTGACTTTTTACACAGCTTGCATAAACCAAAATTTCAGTTTTTATTGCATTTTATCTTAACTTGACAGTTTCTAGTCCATTCTAGTTCAATTTTGGGCGATATCTTAGAGTTGTCACTAATGGCAACATGTGGGCAAAGTGACCTTAGACTAAGTTCACATTCATTCATTCATTCATTCATTTTATTTGCTAAGAGATCAATTGCATTGATATAAGGCACGTCAAGAAAATTGCAATGTCCAATAATTACATAATATAAAAATACCTTAATTATATGTACAACTAGCTGACCCGGCGAACTTCGTGCCGCCTAACATTCAATGAACTTTTAGTTTAGTTGCACCATTTATAAATAAAGAGCGGCAGTATCGTTTTAATCATATTTGATTTATTATAAATTAAATGAGAAAATATTGATGAAATAAAAATTATACGCATTCAGTTGTTGGCTATTTGTGTTATTAACCGTAAAAAAATGTTTTTAGGTCCAAGTCCGTAGCATAAACTTGGCTCGTTCACGGGGCAGGTTAATGCAACGCTAGACCGACGCTTGACTGATGCTCAAAATAGTGCAAGAAAAGCCCCTATGAAGCAGCATTCGTATCAAATGACTTTAGGCACGCCAGTTATAGTATCTCTGTTTGGGAAAAAGGAAATGCGTAAACGTGCGGCATGCATAAACGCACCACGGTGTGCCCTACACATTCGGGTTTAATGTCTTGCGTCAAGCGCCTTCTGATAAACAACAGTTTTTGTTTTGTTATCAGGCGCAAGATGAAGCGGATGAAGCTAAATAAAAATAGCGAAGCGAAGCAGGGACGCAGCGAGGGGGTTTTTTGGGGGTTAAAACCCCCCCAAAAGCTCAGAGAACCTTTTTATAAAACATTTGGTTATTAATATTAGGGGGACGGATGAGTCACAAAATATCTAACTGTTCACACAGCCGAAAAACCTACCATTTTGAACCTTTCATCCTAGAAAAATGTCTGGGGAGGGCCCCCACACCTCTCGCTTACCTTGGCGAGTTTTCTATACCCTACAGACCCATCAGTATTAGCTGCGCCTATGCCTAATTCCTAGATGCGCCCTTGAAGCAAAGGAAGAAATACAGCGGATGGTTTACCAACTCGTAAACATACCACATATTATTTACCGAGAGAAAATCATGAGTTTTCATTGACCCATGAGAACAAACATCACAAAAACTGAAAGACTGACCATGCGATTTGTTAATCGTTATCACGAATTCTGTTCCATTTTTACGGCTGAGCTCACTGCCATTAGGATTGCTCTCCGATCCATTAAAAACAGTGTTGCGTCATTTATGATCTGCACAGATTCATACAGTGCTCTCCAATCCATATCTCTTTATTCTCCTTGTCACCCCAATATTTCAGGACATACAATGCACTCTGTTATCCCTGAGTAAAAAAGGGACCACTATAAGCTTCGCTTGGGTCCCTGGACATGTGGGCATACCAGGGAATGAGAAAGCAGATTCTGCAGCCAAAGATGCGCTCGGGTCTCCGGATACAGATTTTCAGTTAATTCCAGCGGAAGATTTAGGGAATGCCATGAGGGGTATGATTAGACAAAATTGGAAGACGCAATGGCTCGAAATCCAAAATAACAAACTTCGGGAAATTAAGCCCGTAATAACTGCGTGGCAGACCTCTATAAGAAATGTCCGCAGGGAGGAAGTGGTTTTAACACGCTTAAGAATTGGTCACTGCTTATTAACCCATTCATACCTCTTCACCGAAGAGAGAATACAGCCCCAATGCTTAAATTGCGATTGTCCACTAACAGTGCGACATATCCTGACGGACTGTGCAAGATATCGTACTGCACGGGTGAATCACAACCTCGGAGTCAACCTAGCTGAGGTACTTGGAGACACTCCCGAAAACATTTCCCGACTGATAGCATTCCTACACTCAACTCGACTTTTCAATAAAATATAAATGATACCTCTTGTAAATTATTGACACGTTAATTTCAGAACGGGCCTAATCCCCTTTATCAATACCAGTCAGTGAGTGGTGCAAAATGGCCTTAGCCGCCGACGCACCCTATAAAATAAACACTACTACTAGTTATCACGAATGCAACACGAATTGGATATTGAATATGTTTAAGCTCAAAAGGGCATATAAGTTGGGATCATGGAATCTTCGGATTGAGAACTTCCTCATCTTTGAATTTTCCTTTGAGTATAATGGCGTGAATCACTTTCATTATCAGTTTTTTTAATAACCAAACACGTTCTGTTGGATAGTTTTGGTTGGTTTAGGTTTCGAAAGATCATGAACACAGAGCCTACCTGTAGCTGTAAATAGTTCTGTGGTAAGCCAGGTACGTCCAAGGACTTTAAATATTCAGATAGATAGTTGGTGACTTCATCTTCGTTTATTACAAAGTTAAAAGATTTGAATTCATGCAGAGTACACGGACATTACTGATAATCAACAATTGCTTGGAGATTTGTTTACGCACACGGTAGTTATGTGTTTGTTGACAACTCAATTCGAGCTGAGCTTACCTCTAATTCAATTATTTTAATACTATTTTAAGATTACTTTAATATTTTTAACATATTTGAACATTTAAATGTTTTTTAATATTGTTAAAAAGATCAGTCAATACATCAGTAAAAACGAAAAAAAGTTAATTTTTTTGACCATCTTAACAATCAACTCCTAAAAACATATCTCTAACAATAAGATAAAGTTGAATTTTTTTGTGAACTTTTCCTATTTTTTAATGTCCTATATGTTATGCGGAGGTGAGTCGAATCCAAAGATCCTAATGTCACTAAAATCGGTGCCGCCGTTCTCGAGTTGTAAGTGTTCTAACTAACACGATTTTCGACTTTCTTTTATATATATAGATGAGATAATACAGTCATTCGACTCCCAAGTACTCATTTACGGAATAAAATAGGTTTTTAAGTAGAAAATCCCTTACTTTTCTTCTAAAAACACCGACAGTTTGAATTTCCTTCAATCCAGAGGGCAATCTGTTGTACAATTTTATACCCAAACGAGTCGATTGGGCGCTTGAATTCATCAAGCGGGTAATTAGGGGGGTGGGAACACAGTTGTGTCACATGTTTCCGAGTCATGTGCCCATAAGTGGTTCAAAAAGCGAAAGAAACACTCAAAATATCGTTTTGAATGATTGAAATATGCGGGCAATACGCTCATTCACTGTCAACAATACTTTAGACCTTCTTAGTAACCACGGTGATCAATGCTTCGGGAAACCGTTTTCATATGAATGAGTTACTCAATGTAGAAAAATATATAGTGTACGATAGATGAGCTTATGAAATGTAGCCAATTTTTCATATTTTAGCCCTTACCCTAGGATTGTATCGCCTCCATTTTTGATTTTTAACGTTTGAATACAGCAGACTTAATGAAATTAAATACATCATTATTAGAAAATAAACGAACAGAGACTAATGAAATGATTATCCGAATAAATATGTCTCGAATAATGAAGTAATGTTCGGATTTTACTGACGATTTATGTCCCTCAATGCTGTCATTTTTTTTATATCTAAGGAAGGTTTATAACAACAAAACGCATTGATTACAATAAATATATTAATACGGTTGTGAAACTTGAATTGGAGAAAGAACCGAAGAATGTTCAACTGTCCCCGTTGATGTTATATTCGGTAAGTAATAGCAATTCGATATATTTTACAAAAACGTAGATTCGATATGTGTCGAATGGGAGCTTAGAACGCAAATATATTTCATAAGTGCAGCATGAACAATGCTATAATAAACATATTCATAAAATTTCTTCGGTCTAGCATCAATAGTAATAAAGATACGCAAATTAGCATATTTGCTACCATAATAATAACGAATTGTCAAGTATACTCACACGTGAAAATATTAATTCGCAATCCTATTGATTTATCTTCCCGTTAGGTCATCTACCCTATATTTCATGGTCAAATACGCCCGCGGATGTAAAATCCTGCATGTTGTAGCAATTCGATATATTTTAAGAAAACGCTGAATCGATATATATCATTAGACACTACATTCAAAACATATTTCCATTGGGGTTTGTGAAGAATACCAGGATGTACACATTCGCCAAATTTCATTGGTCCAAAGGATATACGAATCAAGATATGCCAATTTGCGTATTTTCTATTATAATCGATTAGATTATTCGATTATACTGCATCTGTAATGTAAAATCCGCAATGCTTTTGATTTTAATTCCGGTCCATGGCCATTTAACATATCATTCCTGGTCAACTTTGCCCGTTGATGTAAATTCCGATGTGTTATAACAATTCCATATATTTTAAGAAAAAGCAGATTCGATATATATCGAATGAGAGACTACATACAAAAAATGTTCCCATTGGGCATTGTGAGGAATACCAATGTGTACCCATTCACCAAATTTCATAGGTTCAACGGAAAAACTATTGAAGTAATGCCAATTTGCATATTTGCTACAATAATCGATTCGATCTTTCGATTAAACTTCCATCTGCACTGTAAAATCCACAATGCTGTATATTATAATTCCAGTTAATAGTCATCTACTCTATAATTCCTGGTCAACAATGCCTGTGGATGTAAAATCCTAAATTTTAAGGCAAATCGATATAATTTTGAAAATGAAGAATCGATATATATCGCATGTGAGACCATATAAAAAACATATTTCTATTGGGCATTGTGAGGAATATCATGATATACCCATTCCCAAAATTTCTTTGGTCCAACTTATATAGCAATCAAGTTATGCCAATTTGCGTATTTGCTATAATTATCGTATCGATCTTTCGATTATACTGACATCTGCACTGTAAAATCCGCAATGCTATTGGTTTAACTTCCAGTCTACGGGTATTTTCTATAGTCGATAGGCGCTTGATTTCATCAAGCGGTTTCGAAAGGGGGGTGGGAACATTTTTATGTCACGCGTGTTCGAGTATTGGGTCCATAAGTAGCTTAGAAAGGGAAAGAAAACACAATATCCTTTTAATAAATGAAATAGACGGAGGATACGCTCTTTCGCTCTCAACAATACTTAACGTCGTCTTAGTAACCACGATGATATAAGCGTTAAGACCGTTTTGAATAGAATATTTACGTAATGGAGAGAAATATAAAATTAACGACGGATGCACTTGTGAAATATCGCCGATTTTTGTATTTTGACCCTTGTCCTAGAATTATAGCTTTTCTCTTTCTGATTATGAAGATTTGAACCCAACATACTTTAAAAAATATAACAGCTTTTTTTTACTATCGGACTGAGACCAATTCAATGCACCAATACCCAGCCGATCAAGTTAATTTCGAAGACAGAAATCCAAAAAGCGCGGATCTATTAAATGTTACCACCTTTCAACCGAGAGAAGCTCAAACGCTCTGTCCTCAAAAATCCAGTATTCGCATATTCCTTGAGATTTATTTATAAAAATTCGACAATTCATACACATCATAACTGTTCATCTATTCATAAATATATGAGCGCGGAATAATGTGAAAGATAGCTATCGCCTGGCCTGTAAATTATTTTCACAAACAGCCATAAAATTAGCTATTCTAAAACCTGCTCTTATTTGTGAGGTGGGAGATGGCAATATGAACGCGAAATATCGGGACACAAAAGTATCACCATGCACGAAAGTTTTTTTTATTAACAATACACATGAAAATAGATATTCTAAAATATATTTTTATTATCACTGTATAGATGGCGCCACCAACGCAAATCAGCGTACCACGGCTTTCATAACAGGTCGCGCAAGATTTGTTCATAATCATTACATATTCACAGTAAATTATCTTCGCCGAATTGACTCAATTTTTAGTTATGGCATTCATTTGTCGTGACGCCTTACGCGAGCTTTATTAGATATCGATTCCCGAATACTTGAATCCCACATAGTGTAAAACATTCTTAAACAATGAATTACGTGAGGTTGTAGTCTCCCTAACCCCAAATTTCAGCGTTGGTAAAGAAGTATGCAACAGGCATAACATATAGGCCCTACGTATGCTAGAAAACGTGAGTAAATATTTTAATAGCAAACTATCCGTAATTTCGTGTGGTTAAATAACCACGGGAAAAAGCAACCCTAGTATATAATGGTCAGTATTACCGGTTACTATGATTAAAATTATTCCGCACATTTGGCAATCAATAATGCGACTGAAATGTTTGATGAAAGAATGAGTAAGAATGCGCCTTGAATATTGAATTTTTCATATTTCAATGATGCATAATGTAGTATGTAATTTTGAAAAGGAGATATATTATCAAAGGGAAATTAAAACTATTAAAAACAATCAAATATAAAAATATATAAATACAGTTAAGCATTTTGAAATGGTTTAATGTATGCAAACGTCATTGAAAGTAAAAAAAGAAGTCAATGTTTAAACCAAAATAATGAATTGGTTACGCTTACGTGTAGTAGAGTTGGTTTACCAGACATCAACAATCACTTCCAGCCTTAAGGTACGTTTTCCAAGGAGCGACTGTAGCGATGATCGCCGGGCGATGATCGCTGACCGATGATCGCTGGACGATGATCGCTGGTTAGCGGCCGCCTTGGTGTTTTCTTAAAAGCGACTGCGATTTTCTTCTGAAGCGAGAACCCAGTAGTCTCCAAACTCTTTACCTGTGCAAGTGCGTGAGAGCATGAGTAATAAAAAGAGGCGTATTCTAGCGTTTTTACTGAGTGAGGAAGAAGACGACGACGACATTGCAGAGAAAATCATTATTTCCAAGAGAAAGTCTGAGCATCAGATATATAAAACAAGGAGTGAAGAGGGATACTCACATATGCTGATCGAAAACCATTTGCGAGGAGACAGTGAGAAGTTTTGCGAATTTTTCCGTCTGAACCCCTCCCAGTTTAATTTTATTTTAAGCTTAATAGAGGATGACATAAGGAAGATAAATTGCAACAGACATCCCTATCCAATCAGACCTGATGAAAAGCTTGCACTTACTTTGAGGTAAGTCGGAAATTAATTCATGTTACATTTTGGAGTTGTTGACAAGAAATCTCTTCATTCTAAAATGATTTGGATACATAAAGTGGTTATTAAAATCAGTGCAACTACCTTAAAAACTGTAAGAATTCACACCCGCTCCTTCATAAATGTCATGCCTACCATAATCACTTGGTGAAGCTGGTAGAGAATTCCCACTAAGTGGAGTTAATCCACTAGTTGCTGGTGAGGGAGTGGAAAAGGTAGTGGACAAGGAAGGACTGGGAAGCTGACGCTCCACTTGCCTTCTCATTTCGGTCTCAAAATTAGAAACAAGCGTTAAAGTTTGTAATTTTATTTGGGTAATGAAATCTGGACTAAGTTTCTTAACTGTTTTAGCAATACTTTAAAAAAAATAAGTCCACTTCATCCTCTTCTTCCGCTAATAAACTTTCTATGATAGTTTTGCGTTCATGGTCCCTTTCTTTTAGGTGCATTAAAAAGTTATCCTTAGCACTTTTTTTCACTTTATTGGCTCCACCAACATTCACTCTGTCTGCCGAGTTCACCGAGGAACCAGATTCCCCACTTACGCATATTCCTTCGATCTGCTCACATTCAGGTTGGGGTTCACTTACTTCCCTCTCGGATGTGATTTCTACATCAGCCGTATCCTTTTCATTGGATATGGTCTTTCTGGGGGCCTCCGTTGATTGTAAGAAAGATAACTTTTCTTTTAGCTGCCACTTTTTTCTTTTCATATCGGGAGCAGCCGCTGAGCCTGTCGGTGACCTTGCTCTTTTTCTCCTGTCATAAGTGTCTTTAATGTTTTTCCATCGTTTTTTACAATCTGTCACTGAAAGAAGGAAAACATTTTATCAAGTATTGAATAAAGATTGTTGAAAAACAAAAGTATAATTATACTCTACTTTTCGCAGGTTTTTGGCGACTGGAGAGTCTTATCATTCTCTACGGTTTCAATTCCGAATATCTGCCGGTGAAATAAGCAAGATTGTTGCTTCTACATTGAGCGTCCTGAGAGAAAAGCTAATGCCATTGTATTTGCCACCGTTATCGCCTGAAGAAGTATTAAGTAAAACAGATCAGTTCTACCAAAGATGGAATTTTCCAAATTGTGCGGGTGCTATAGATGGAAAGCACATTCGGATTGTCTGTCCTAGTAAGACTGGTTCCCTTTTCTTCAATTATAAGGGCTATTTTTCCATCGTTCTGCTGGCTTTGGTTGACGCCAACTATAAGTTCATGTACATTGATGTTGGCTCCTACGGAAAGGAAGGTGATAGCGGAATTTTTGATAGGTCAGACATTGGGAAAAAAATTGCTACTGGGTCCCTGCTTCCTTTGCCGCGTAAACTACCTAATTCTGATAAGGTACTTCCATGTGTGTTAGTTGGTGATGAAGCCTTCAGATTACATACAAATATGATGAGACCCTACCCAAGAACTGATGCAGCAGCTAACGAGCGAAAAGCTATTTTCAATTACAGGCTTAGCCGTGCTCGTCGAGTTTCCGAAAACGCTTTTGGATTGTTGTCCCAAACCTTCAGGATTTTTTACACTCCCATTCATTTACTACCTTCACGAGTTGATGACGCCATCATCGTTTCTTGCTGCTTACACAACCTGCTAAGAGATGACTTCATTTCATCACATGGAAAAACCAACTGTGATTTTGAACCGGCAAAAGATTTGCCTTGTCAAAATCTAATTAGTTTGGCTGGCACTGGAGGTTTTGCAAATCAAGAAGGTTTTTCTGTGAGAGATTCTTTTGCAGACTACTTTATTGGAGAGGGCAGTGTAGGATGGCAAAACCATCATGTGAACAGAACGGACAAAAATTAATGCCCTCCAATTTTTTAATGTTATTTTTAAATGATTTAAGTAGTATTATTGATAAATTTAAAGCATACATAAAGCACTCGGAGAAATTACTTCGATCCATTTAAAATATGTCAGCCAAGGCGTTAGATACAGGTAAAATGAAATCACTTGAGGTCGCAAGAGAAATTTTGTAATTTGTGGATGTATTGCTCGTAAAAATTCAAAATGCTTATAGTCTATTATTCATATGGAGAGAAAAAATATTATGAATGTATTATTATGAATAAAGAATTACCAAATCATCAAATTTCTCATTTATAATATGCCATCGAAATGCAAGTAAAGTGTTGCCCACGGAGCTATCGGATTCCTACTGAAAGCGGTGCTGAAATTATGCAAAATTACCCTTTGGAAACTTTGCCTTGATATGAAACAAAGCCCTTACCACTGAAGTTATTATCCACCAGTCCCAAGTTAGCAATTAATTAAATATTGTATTATATTAGTGAAGCCAATTGCCGATTAGGAATTACGTAGTAGGTATTTAATGACAGCTTATATCCACACTCGTGCTAGAAGAAACCCGGCGCAGTTACACATCTACAGTCGAAGAAAATTTTCTTTTTGCCGTGCAGCTAAGAATCCAAGGTCATAGACTAAAAGAGTCCGTAACTTATTAGGAGTATATCTATGGGAATTCTTAGAATCTCATCCAGGAGACGGGATTAAGCTAATAGTTATCAAATATGTTTACTGAGTTGCAGCAAAGGAACTTCATTAGTCTCATTCATAACTACACTTGGTGGTCATTATCAACTGGAATCAATCGTAATTATAGCATCCAAAAAATGTTAAATGGCATAATATAATAATTAAAAAATTCTGCAATCTGGTGAAAGAATAGTCATTATCTAACAAATCGAAAAGATGATCTGAAAATGGTTAACGAACTAGATCTGTTCAAGAAATAGCAGATACAAACTCAAGGAAATTTTAGATTGTGATGAACTCACCTGGTCTTCTTACATATTCTGCGATCTCTTTCCAAATATTGTCTTTCACACGTATGTCCCGGTATAGTGGATGGTGCAAATCATACAGTGCTGGATGGTCTCTCACCTTTTCAGTCAACTTTTCGTCTTCTTCCGATGAAAAATTCAATTTTGTGGTGCTGCACGCCATGATATCACTTCATTCACCGGCAAATAATCGCTGGCGACTGCGATTCCTACCCCTCTCTGGGCAGGATACCATAATCGCCCAGCGATCAAAGTAAGCGACTCCCGCAATAGTCGCGTGTTGGAAAATGGTTACATTGTAGAGCAACGTATGCAGGCTGTCGCGATCATCGCTCAGCGATCATCGCCCGGCGATCATCGCTATAGTCGCTCCTTGGAAAACGTACCTTTAGCAACCACTTCGAAATCCTGAATGAAATCGTACGTAAAAACGATATGAGTGTATCGCCATTTACTTTACATTGAAATTAAATGTCGATATAAAATGAAAACTATGGTTGCCATGGAGCCCCAATTATAAAGAAACATTTATATTGCCAGTCAGGTACTACCCTGAAAATTACGGACAGGTACAGTCAATAGCAAAGGAGAAAATGAGACCTATCGATATAAATTCATATCGATATATTTTCATAAGGAACAGTTACCCATCAAAATTATTTACATGTGTGCATAGAGCTTTTCTTTCTTACCAAACTATTAAAATTTATATCCCCGTAACTATATAAATAACTCAGAAAAAGGGATATATCGAATGCACACTTCCATCGATGATAACATCGGCTTTAATCATCGGATCGGCTTGATTTAACTTTTATCGGATAAAACACATTAGAAGTTGTATTGTGTATGATTTTCATATTCAAAACTTGATTAACACCAAAGTTATTAGCGATTTAAGCGTAACTAAGGAGATTAGTATCGATATAACTCGCACATGAATCGATCGAGTGAAATGGTCATCATTGCAAAAGTTGACCTTATTGATAAAAGTATTACCCTGAAAATTTCATTCATCTAGCTTGAATGGTTGATAAGATATTCAAGATTGTATGCTCCACAAAAAAATGGCGACAATGATTTTTCGCGTGCAGGATATTTTTCGGAATTTTATTATGAATTAACAAAGATGGTTACGGGAAAAGTAAGGTAGATCGTGAGGGTACGAAGTACCCTCTACGGTTTTTCTAGGAGATTCCAAATTTTCATATGGCACATGTCTCAACGCCGAAATCCGAGTTTGAAAATTCGCCCTTCACGACAATGTAAAATCGAAATCGTTTATTCCTCGGAATTGTTTCGACTTATGAAAATTCCAAGATAACCAAAAAATCAGCCAAAAAATTCTCTACCTTATAAGTCAAGGAAAATGTCGTACGATTATTGCAAGTTGGTCAAAAAAATTCCTTAACTTTTTCCATAAGAAAAGCATAGAAAACGTTCAAAAAATAATAAAAAATACTAAATATCAATTTGTGTCAATGACAACCACATCAAAAAATCGACCAAAAAATCTTGTTTACGTCCATTGAATATCATGTTCCTCAGACGTTTAAAAATACAAAATAAAAGCGAAAAAGTTTTAGTCCCATAAGGCTCCCATGTTAATTCAAGTCGACATATCTCGAAAACTAATCGACTTTTTCAAGTTTTAAGATTTTTCCTCCCGATGATTTTTTTTTTACTTTTACGTCCAATAAGCCACACACCCACACATATCACCGTTTGGGCTGTGAATTTTGATGAATCAGTAAGTGGTTAACCAATTTGCCATCTTATATTAGCTTAATTAGCTTAATTAATATTCCGGACCCAAGGAAACCCCTTTGGTTCTAGCGTGTGGTGTATGGAAATTGTCCTTGCCTTAAGTGCCATGATTATGGGTATTTGAGTTTTTAACAAAGATGAAATAATTGCATTTTACACAGGTAACTAAGGCTAATACATACATACATGGAAGTGAAAGTATACCAAGTCTTTTGAATATTTGGCGACAGTGAGCCCTTTAGTGTTCTTTACCAATTAGACGCACAATTCTCTTTTGTATCACAAAAATCTTTACAGCCTGGCCTGATGATCCCCAGAACGCAATTGTCTGCACCACTCTGGAGTCAAACTCTCCATAATACAATGCTAGCAGCACCTCAAGTGACACTAGCTCTAATAGTCCTTATCAAAAAACAAAGAGAACTGAACTTACTTACTAGATTATTCACCTGTGGCTCCCAAGGAAGATGTTTGTCTAATATAACCTTTCACTCACATCAAAATAGTTTTTTTTTAACCATGCCAATGTGCACCAAATGCATATATTGCAATGGAATTTGAAAAACGATGGCAAAATTGAGGAAGGAGCATAAAGGCGAATCACCCACATGGTATTCTTCTTGATGAGCTTTTAGCCTGAGGCTTTCATCAGGTCTTCTGGCACTGTCTCTTTCTCAAGTAACTCATTCTCTTGCTTTGAAAGTAATAATAATAATAATAATATTTGATTTACTGTTGGCTATACAAGTATAACATAGGATTTCGTCAAAAAAGGAAGAAAAGTTTATACAAAAGTTACATAGAAATTACAAAGAAGAGATAAGCCGTTAAATACATACATAATTATATTAATTTGTCATTAAGATACTCATCAATGCTGTAATAGCATTTTTTAAGTAGCAGTTCTTTTAGCTTATTTTTTAAAGTATTATCACTCACTGCACATTTTATTGGATTTGGGACTTTATTATAAACCATAGAGGCTGAGTGGTGAGGACCTTTTCTGCTTACATTTAAAGGCTGATTATTCAGATGGACATTGTCTTTACCATGTCTCTCGCGGTTATGGATTGACGAGTTGGGCATAAACAGGTGCCTATTGTTTCTCACAAAAGTACAGCAATTCAAGATACAAACACAGGGGAGGGTAAGTATTTTAAGTTCTTTGAATAGAGGTCTTCCTGGGGTCCTAATTGAGACCCTTAGCATACTCTTGATAGCCCTCTTTTGTATTGAAAATGCCTTGATTGCAGCGCTATTATTACCCCAAAATAGAATTCCATAAACTAAAAAAGAATGGATTTTGGCGAAGTAGATGAGACTTAGAATCTGAATTGAGGTAGTTGGGGCAAGTTTCCCGATCATGTAGATCCCAGTATTCATTTTAATGATTAATTTGGTTATCTGAGGCTGCCAGTCTAGGTTCATATTGAGATATAAACCGAGAAATTTAGTGGTGTCACTGTGAAGTATAGTGATATTTGAGTCTGTTCTGAGAAGAGGGCTTTGAATTGCTGGATTTATTTTATTATGAAAATGAATGAAGCATGTTTTGTTTTCATTAACCTGGATCCGCCCAAAATATATTTTTTAGATTGATAATTGATATTATTGGGGAAAGCTAAGGATCTCATTTTTACTACATTCTGAAAATATTACATTGATCGGTGGTGTAGTTTCCGAGATACAGGCTGTGACATAAATGTCACATTGGGCGGATCTGTTGTCTATTGGTGCTAGGTAATATGTATCAAGAAAAAGCAAATATTTTTCGCATTTGAGCTGCAGAGTTCACTTAAATGATAAAAAACATTTATTTTGTACATATTATTATTTACGTACTCTATTTTCAAGCTTTTGTTTAAATTTAAAGTAAATTATTGAAAATTTAGCAGTAATTTTCAGAGTTCCATTGCCCCCGATTCATACATTTTTTGATGTGAAGAGTGATGTTTTATGGTGTACAAATTTTCTGGATTTTTTCAATGTTATTTCACAAATAAAGGGTATATTTAAATACATAATGTTTATACTATAAACCTTCAAATACACAGGGGTGCCGACTTACAAAAAATATTGGGGGGGCCCAAACTGGGGACCTTGCTCCGGTAAATTTTATAAGTAGTGAATTTTAAGTTTTTAAGCATTTTAGAAGAGTCATATGATCAACATTAGTACCCTGATCACTCGAATCTCCATACCTGGACACTCCGGGGAAACTCGACAAGCCTTGCACATTTTTTCTTCACATCTGTAACGAATTTTTGGGGGGGCTCGGGCCCCCTCAGGCTCCATGGAGTCGGCACAACTGCAAATACACATCAAGTAAAATTATTTTATATCTATGGAAAGTTTTCGTCAGGAGCGTAATGAAATTACAGAACCTTGAATTGACGCAATCAGTGGATTTGTTGCAGGTAAATTTAAATAATATTTTGAATCAATTTGTTTCAAATAAACTAAAGATTGATTTAGAGTTGAATGCCGGCATATATGTACCATTTTGAGTGGTAAGCAGAAAAGCAATATTTGTCCGTATTACATGTATCGCATGCAGTGCGGTTGACGAAAGTGCAATATTCTCCATCAAGGCGACACCATATTTTATTTAGTATAACAGGGACTAAATGATCATTAGCATCGTAACATATTTCATTGTCTGCCTCTGTTGAAAATAAAGTAGTACGGCGGCTATACTTGGCTTTGCATCGATATATGGCCAGTTATGTGTGCACTATTACACGCCTGAACTCTAATTGTGACATGCAAGGACCAGATTTCGCTTGTGAACAGATTGTGATCAGCTTCAGATTGTGAACAGACATCCAAAAGCCAAGGAAAAATATTCTACCACCACCACCAAAACTTATTGTCTTCCGCCGCATGCAAGGATGGATACCAAAATACGCATTCATACTCCTGCCAAAAGAGAGTATTCTCAGTGGGAAAAATCCCCTGACACGTTCTTTCAATTTAGTGATCTACGGGCGCAGCTCCCACAATTTGTCTTTCATGTCGGGCATTGTATTGTCTGCACAGTAGAGGTATTTACTTATCAAAAGGAACCTATTCCTTTGCTTGGCTACGGCAAGCATTGAGTTATGAACATCCCCAGAATCTTCCCAGTAGCGTCGCTTGGATGGAACCCTGTTACCAACCCATAACAGTAAAATTCCTATGAAAGTTTTCATCTCCTCTATACTGATACTAGGAGATGAAAAAACAATAGACATACACGGAAAAAAAAGTTTAGTTAGAACTATCGAATTCTGATGAAATTTATCAAACTTTTGGGTTCATATGGCACATTGAAAAATTCAGTAATTATTACCAAACCAGTTTGATAAATTCTATCAAACTGATTTGGTAATTGTTACCGAAATGGCCACAGCAGTTCGATAAAAACTATCAAAATCGAAAGGGCAATAAAATCGACGTAGCGTGCACATGTGAAAGATTTTCAACCCAGAAAACACTATTATGATTGAAAATAATAAAATTACGAGTTTGGCGTAAGTTTCTGCAAAAAAAATACAAAAAAAAGTGGAAAAATAACAAGCGTGCAAGAAGCATTGAAGCAGGGCCCTACGCGTGGCAGCAACGGACTCTAACAACTAGTCTAAATCGGTTGTCATAATAATTGCTAACTTAAACGCTGTAATATATTATTATTGTAAGTATTTAACCTTTGTTTTGATATGTGAATAAGGTGTGACTACAGTTTCCCTTTGTATGCTTAAGAGGAATACTTGATGCACACAATTGCATTACGTAGTTACTCCATATGAATATCTAGTGCAGATGCGCAAGAAAACTTTATTTGCAGGCTTATTACATCGACATATAGATGGCTTTAACGTGCTGGGTGATATCCTTAGCATGGATTGGGTCTAGTATCACGGCTTTTATCACATGTTATTAAACATGATCGCGAATGATTATACCTCAGGAATACCTCTAATTAAAGTTTTAATGTGTCGAAATACACAAACATCTCCTTACAGCTTTAATATCTATGATAATATGCGATTCAATCAATGTCTTTGATGCACCAGCTAACGGGTAGTATTGCAATTTAAAGCAGGAAAAAAACAGAAAAATGAACGTAAACAAAATTAAAACGTTATCGCCATCACAAATATTGAAAACAAAATTATTTCTACCAACTTATCTTTTATGTAAGGCCTGTTTAAGAATCTTTCAACTGCAAATGTGTATTGGTATAAACATATGAGGAACGATAGACCGTTCGATAGATTACGAAACACTTGGTAAATTCTATCAAACTAAATTTGCATAGCAATGTAGAGTTTGATTATTTTTACCGAACAGGCAATCACCTTCGTAAAATTAATCATAACTTCGATAAAAGTTATCAAACTCAGAATCGTATTGAATTAATTCGGTTATTTTTACGAAACTCTTCCGTACAATTGACCAAATTATGCAATACCAAAATGTTTGATGAAATATATCAAGAGCTCACGCTAGCGTTTGGTAAAATAAATCAAGTGCTTAATAATTTGCATCAAAGTTTAAGTATATTTAACAAAAATAATCCCTATCACACCAGTTCGATAGTTTTAATCAAATCTTTTTTTCCGTGTAGTTTAATTAGTATTAGTATTAGTATATTTTATTATCCGAAGACCAGATTACACTGATATAGGAGTCGTCAGGTACATAAAAAATATAACACAGGTACATAAAAAATATAACACAGGTACATAAAAAAATATAATAGACAAATAATTATACACTATTACCCTGAAGAAATTCATCTACGGAATAATATAATTTTTCTAGTAAAAAGTGTTTAGCTTGTATTTTAAATGAACCAGAAGTTTTACAATTTTTTAAACTGGATGGTAATTTATTGTACAGGCGTAACCCTATAGTTTTTGGGCCTAGAAAGGCTGATTTAGTCCTGACATAATTATAATGAATGGTATCATGACCTCTTGTGTAATAATCATGAACATCACAGTTTTTAGGGAACTCATAGAAATTAGTTTTGATAAACATGAGGACAGAAAGAATATACACACATGGGAGTGGGAGAATATTGAGTCTTTTAAAAATAGGTCGGCATGGGGCATTATAAGGAGCAAAGACCATAAGTCGTGCAATTTTCTTTTGCAGCCTAAAAAGCTTAACTGAAGCAAGTGATGATCTCCAGTAAATAATGCTAGTAATGATGCGGGAGTAAAATTGGCCATAATAAAGTGTTAACAGCACGTCAGAACTAACAGAAAATCTAATGAAACGTGTAAGAAAACAAGTGGAGCATAGAATTTTAAGTAGATAACAGATATGTTCTTCCCAAGATAGATTTGACGAGATTGTAAGTCCTAGGAATTTAACATCTTGAGCTTGGCGCATGAATTGACCATCATGGGCAAGATTAAGGTCAACACCATGTTTTCTCCTGAGATTAAAGTGCATGGCTAGGGATTTATCAACATTTATATCTAAGCAATTTAAAGAACACCAGTCTCTCAACTGCTGAAGAAGTATTTCACTTTTCTCAATTGTGCACTGTAGTGATGTGGATGAAACTAGAATGTTAATATCATCAGCATAAAGGACAATCTTTGAACAGTCTGTTTGTAGATTATGAGGGAGATCATTAATATATATCAGGAATAATATAGGGCCCAAAATAGATCCCTGAGGGACTCCACAATAAACATCTTTAGGCGTGAAGTTGTACACAGAACCTTCAATATTCAAACTAACTCTTTGAGATCTATCAAATAAATAGGATTGAATCCAGTTATTAGGGATACCACGAATGCCTAACTTTTCCAGTTTCTTTAACAGTAAGTGATGGTTAACATTGTTAAAGGCCTGTGAGAAGTCAATAAATAAGCCCACGGTATCTAATTTGTTATCTAGTGATGCAAGTATGAAATCCACAGCATCATGCACAGCTGTTTAGGTGGACCTATTTGTTCTAAAACCATGCTGGCTTGACGAGATTAGATTATGTGATTCTAGAAATGACACAAGTCTAGCATAGAAAACTTTCTCAAATATTTTGGCAAACAGTGACTGCAGAGAAATTGGGCGAAAGTTACTCAAATCATTAGTAATACCATTCCGTTTGAAGATTGGAATGACTTTGGATTCTTTTAGTGCCTTTGGGAATATACCTAATCGAAGGGATTCATTGACTAGGAACAAGAGGGGGTCCAGAATATAAGGATAGGATGCTGAAATGATTCTACCAGGAATACCATCATTACCAGGACTGTGATTATGTCGCGAGGACATTGTTGCCGCGTCGGCGTCACCCGACCCGCTGCGCCGTCTGACGGTGGCGTAGGATAAAATGTTGCGGAAAGCATATACCGCATATACTGTTGCGAGGGAGATACTACAATTAATTGCCCAAAACGAGTCTCGGACCAGAATTCGGGAAACGCGTAAGTCCCGACCCAAAGGTCGGGAAAGAACTAATACTGGCTGTGACGCCTGAGGCAGGATTGACAATTTCTATTTAAATATTAGGGGCACCATATACATTCCTTGTCGACACAGGCGCCGCCGTAACAATCATTAGCAAAAAACGATTCCACCGTATCCCGCAGACACCCCTCCCACAACATTAGTCCCCTTACGTCATAAGAAAATTAATTCCTCCACTAGGCGACACAATAAAAAACGTCGAGCACTACATAGGGTGCGGAAACAAAAGTCGGCCATAGCCCGGCGTTTGATTATTGCATTTTGATGAGTAATCAGGGTGAGACGCTCCCACTTCAGACCATCAATGGCAATGGTATAATGTAAATGGCAATGGTATAATGCAAATGGTATTAAGGTATATGGTGAAAATAACTGACGAGTAATTTTTGTGGCACCAGCTATGAGTGTTTGAATATTTTCCAGTGAACTATGTATAAAGTGAACTGCGTATAAAGTGGACTGTGTATAAATAGCACTGTGTATCAACTGCAGTGTGTTTAAACTGAACTGTTTCTGAACTGTTTTGAGAAGGACAACTTTCGTAGCCCCAAATGATTGTGAACACAGACAAACATTACACAACTCATACCGCAGTGAGTACAGTGAGCGAACAATATGTGGAATGGGGTGAACAAAACAAAAAAAATATTATGGCACATGTGAAGCCAGAAGTGATATGAAAATGAAGAAATATGACAAGTGAGTGTGAGAACACTATAAATATGATGTGAATGATTTTTAATATGTGATACATTTTTGGTAATATGTCAACACCGAGATTAATTTGATGCTCTAGGACATGGATTGAGTTATTTAGAGGGCACAGCAACCAATGACCTTGGTTAACCCTCCAAATTATTCGTTACTGCATTTGGTCACTCTGGTTGTTGGTATAGCATATTCAGTTATTTGGCAATATTGTGAATAGAAATTACTGAAATCTGTATCTAGAGAATCTCCGCCATTATTCAAAATGTCCTCCCATTTTGCCAATGAAAGTAGATTTTTAAATTGGTTAATATTATTTTTAGTGAAAAATTTCCTGTAGTAGTTTGTATCAGAATTATTTTCTGAATCTAACATTAACTTTGTATCTAGCATGCAATGATCTGATAGACCCTTATCAATTACTGCAGATTTACATTTTGATACATCATAGTTTGTAATAATATTGTCAATTTGAGAACTTGAATTACTGGTAATATGAGTTGGACTATTAATTAAACAATGCAAACCATACGAATGTAGAGTATTCATGAGATCTGCAGCCTGATGCAGATTGGAAAAATCACAATTAAAATCACCAGTCACAACCAATGTTCTTAGTTATATATTCTTAGTTATATAAGATATAGATAAGTTCCTTTAAGTTCTTTATTAGGCAATTTAGCTTTGAATTGCTTCACTTCAGGGACTAAACAAACACCCCTAGAATTTGCAGTTGAGGGAGGGTTTATCTTACCTAAAACACTATTATTTTCATACCAAATCGCATCCTTTTTCTCTGGCCAACGCCAACCTGATGGCTCATTCATATTCATTACTGAGATGAGGTATTCTTGGCCATATTTTGTTTTTCGTTTCTCTAGTATCTGTCCCGGAAAAAGTTCTTCATCATACTCAGTAATTACATAATCATTAATGTTTAACGAATTGTTTGAGTCATTGTTGATGTCACTTGATGTGTCATTCACATGATATGCACATGCAGACATATCATGATTTGACGAACTAGCATTAGCACTGGTAGATCAAAAATCAGCTTTGATATTCGTAACTTGCATTTTACACTCTTTTCTTTTTGTAGAAATTTTTCGTTTGCTTTCAGCTCTTTGAGTTTTTTTCTTTCTTCTTTCAAATTACATAGCTTTCTTCTCATTCTCTTATCTTCTTTTTATGGTAGTCTTGCCACTGTTGAGATGTCATGACTGAAGGGATCTTTTCAGTTTTTCTTTTTTTCGTTACCTGTACTTTTGGTTCTGGCCTAAAAAGAGCTCTTTTGAAGGGCGAAGGAATAAATTCTTTCTCTTTATCAAGAGTAGATTGTATATTAGTTCCTCTAGGAATAGCAGAATATGTGTCAACATTTTGACGTGGAGTCGGAACTGGGTCATTTTCAAGTACCAGTGTTATCCTGGAGACTTGGGTTGTTGTTGACTGCGACGACTGTTTATTATCAGGCTCAGAGACATCATCTTGAAGGTCAATTAGTTTCACTGGTTCTTCAAAGGGTCAAATTTCAAGATAGCACTTCCCTGGCTGCATTTTATCACCAACTTCTTTGACAGATGAACCAATATTTCTTATAGATAGGTATATCGGAAAAGTCTTCAGTCCTTTCTATGTGATTTGATTGAATATTAACCTGAAGATTCATTTCCTTCCAAACCTGGAAAAGAGAGGTATCACAAAAGGGTCCAGTCCATTGTTTTCCTTCTGGGACAGATTTAAATAGTTCCAGGGTAGGTTACTCAGTGAATCTCTCTAAAAACAGCAAATGTTCTTAATTTTTTTCTGAAGACTGTGATTATCAGGATTTGTACATGCCTTAAGTGGAGAAATGTTCTTCTCGGTGATGCTGTCAGCAAAGGTTGAATCCCAAGGGTATAGTCCACATTTACGGAAGCCGCTTTGTAAAACATTGGGCAGCAATTTCTCCATTATTGCTTTGTTCAAAAGAGGAGTGAAATTTTGTCTTTTCAATACCTGGGATTGATTTTCCAATCTCCACAACAAAACATGCTCCTTCCAACCAGCTTTGAGTGTCCTAAAATCTGCCACATCCATTGGTTGTAATGAATGAGTGGCATTTGCTGGAAGTGCCACCAAAATTATGCCTACACTCTTGCAAAATTCACTCAGATGATAGGACAAGTGGGAGCTGTGCCCATTCTTTGGCCCATGGGTTGGACCCAATGTTCTTAGAGTAAAGGTTGCCTTATTCGCGACTCTGGCTCTCATTGGCTTGACGTCACTGGCGACCCAACTTCCAGCACCATTTCAAATTCTAGCCTCTCCGCGGGCGTAATTGCTCACCGCAGCGAGTTCTTGAAGTTACCCTCTATCAAACGCTATAAGCCAAATTTTAAATTGAATGCCGATTTATGAAAATAAAAATTCTAAGATTTATTAAAAGATAAATTCGTGTATTCAGACGCTATAATGTCCTGATTAAGTGATGAAATGGGAAGGTGTGCGAGTTAATTCCGTGTCCACACTTCCTTCCTGTAACTCGCAAAACACTGTTTTCCTTGCTACTTCCGCAATACAATTTAAACTTAGATTGAAATGGCTGGGAGGAAATACGAAAAAAACGAATTAGTTGCTTCAAAAAATTAGTTCTGCAACTTTTTGAATAGAAATTATGCTCGTTTTCATTCCTCGCCGGGCTATGAAAATATATGTATAAGATTAAGAAAATTATGCGAGAGGACATTGAAATCCTTTACTTTAATGGGAAGAAAAAAATAAGCATATGGAGTGAATGGAGTTGCAAATTTACCGTTATTACCATTTTCAAATCATTCGTAGTAGGAATTCAAAGTGATCGTACGTTAAGCAATAAATCATATAGATGTAACGGAACTAACTTCAATGTTATGCTGAAAGAAATAAGAATTGCCAGTTGAATAATTTCTAGAAATGGAAAATGAATCACCAACAATTGCCGTTATCAAAACAGCACCACAGTTGAGTGGAGAACAGCCTTCGAATCAGAGGACTCTTCTCAATCTTAAATCCCACAGAAAGTTTCCACAGTATCATTTGGTCAAAAAACCTAAAAGAAAAATGTTTCATGGCACCAAAAAGCACTGGAGGAAACAAATTCAATAATTTTAAGTGAAAATGGCTGAAACAAAAACTTACACTAATGCATATCAGCTATTTGGTCGATCATAAGTCTGTTGTAGAAATTTAACTCCACCATCAAGGATCATTTTAAAGAGGGTATAAATAATAAGACTCAAGAATTTATGCAAAAGGATTTACTGAACATTTTTAAAAATCTTTTTAGTGGCACACCAAAGTTGCTCTTCCTTGTTAAATTTTTTTGTTCAAATATTTTATTCTTATGAAGACCCTCTGCTTCGCATAACATTCAATAATTGCTTTTTCCAAGTTAGAGACACAGCACAAAACATCGGTAATTTGTCGAATGTCCTAATTAGAGGGCAGAGTCTACTTCATTACGGTTTGCAAAGTAAATATAAACGGGAAAGAGTACATAAAAATATTATACAGTTTGATTCAAATCAACATTTATAAGCTTATAAAGGCTATTCTTAACCAATGTACTAGTTCGAGAGATAATATATTATGATTAAAATTAATGTAAGTTTCTTTTTATGCCGATTTGACACTTGATTCCTGATAAATAATTTTATACACGCTAAAACTTTTCTGTCCTTTAATTCCCTAAATTAATGAACAATTTTGCACAACCATGGCCTGGAAAATTTCTTGATAGCTTTCAAAGGCAAACAAAAGGACTCAAATTTACAGACTTATTACTAGAAATTTGTTTACCTGATATCTTACCATTGGCATGTGATGTTACTCATAGCATATGTGGTAAACGATGAATTTGCAAAATTGTCCCTGCGTGAATGAGTGCGCAAAATATCAATAGGAGTATCTAAGTTCTTGATTACCAAATCTTAAGCATATCCACTTAGCTTGTCTGACTCATTCACTTTCACCACTTTTTTCACGTGTGTGGGGGGCGAGAGACGGTCAATGAAATCGATTAGTTAATATATGAAATAAAAAGATTTTTCACTTTAAGCACCCACCTTAGGGTGCTGCTTATTTTTAATTTTTTCTCGGATTTTTGATTTCCACCCCTTAAAATATGCTATGGGGTGCAGAATGGATACCCTAAAAATTTCAGCCAGATTGTTTAACATTTAGAGGTCACTCAAAGCAGGGGCGCAGCTAGGAATTAAGGCTAGGGGTGGTTTTATGGTAACTAATACTTAGGAGTGTGGGTATTGCATACCCACTAGGGTAAGTAGGAGTTGCGGGGGCCCTTCTCCAGAAAAAATTTTAAAGAATAATGGCTCACAATGGCGAGTTTTACGGCTTTCTGAGGGATATTCGATAAATCCTAACACTATTCTATAAGTTATACTGATCCAAATAAGTAAAATGGATTAAACTTAAAAAATTCTCTGAGCTCTGGGGGGGGGGGGGTTTATCCCCCAAAACCTCCCCCTCGCTGCACCACTGGCTCAAAGAGCATAAATGCAATAACATTCAATTTTCCCAATTTGAGAAAAAAGCATCAATTTTAGAGGTAACGTACAATTTTAGAATTCTTTGGGCTGAAATTTGCTCCATTGTTATGTTGGCTCAACAGTTTTCCAGGAATAAAATACTTTTCCACGAGCTACAGCTGCACGTCACACCCCTAATGGTTGCTTGCAGGCCGCATTCGCTGATAAGTCTTGCGCCCCTCATTGCCTTACTCCCCCCTTGTGCCTTCCCTAACGAGTCTGCAGGAGGGAGGAGTCGAATACCTTGGTGACATTGTCACACCGCTAATGATTCACATGAAGTTACAAATCATTACAAGACCGACGTAAAGCTCTAATTTAGACTTGAGTTTACCCTTTTGTCGTAAAGAGGAAGAAAAATTACACTTTTCAGCTGTTATATAAGTGAAATGGACAATATCAATTCACAGAAAAACTTCTTTACTTAAATAGTGTCACAAAGTCATAAATTAAGTAGCACAACATATTAAGAGCACTTATTTACTACTACAAATCCAAACGACATTGCTCCGTTAACATTGGACTTCCGCGAGTCTTTTACAGACTTTTGGAAGTGAGCAGCACCAAGGAGTAGATGCTGGAAACTATCTTCTTTGAGTGTAATAGTCTTGTTGAAATTCTCTGTTAACTTGATTGCGCGTTCAGCATGATCATTGGTTACACGTAAAGCCTTCACCTTATCTTGACTAATTCTGTAGTCACTGTTGTTGTGCCATGTATCAGGATCCTCTTCCAAAAAATCTTCTGGAATACTAAGTACACGAAAGAATGAGAGACTATTCCTTGTGACAAAGTCTGCCAGCGCTAAGCTGTTGGAAAATTCCAAATTACTAGGCAGTCATTTAGGAGGATTTGGTACACCTTCGTTTTTCATGTTGTGTGCCATTTTATTTTTTTTTCATATGGACTGACACTATCGTCGAAAAAGATAGTGCTAACAACTGCTCACTCAGATATAACAAGTGCCTACTGAATTTCTTCAGAGCAATAGATGCAGTTGCACTGTCAAGGTTTCTGTATTCTCTCATAATCTCGTTAATAGCTTCAAATCTTTTCTAGGTGCCCCTGGAGCATCGGCTGCTGTCCACCAAGAAAATATATACACTTTTAAAATGAAAATAATCACAGCAAGTAGTCCCTTACTTTTATTTTCTGACAAAATGAATTGATGTCTAAAAATCCATATTTTTAATGAATAAATTGCTTTGGCCATCCATCTAGCTCTATGGTATGCTCCGGGTGCTCTAAACTTCATGCCTTTTAAGAAAAACAAGAGTAAATTTTAAAAGTTCCAAATAATCATCTCTAGGTTGACCATCCTGTGAATGCATTTGAAAGGAGAAATTAAGCATATCTTACTCTTGAACCAAAATGATAGTGTAGGTGAGTGTAAGTCTTTTATTACATACAAATAGTAGTTGCATTTACATATTTTATTCACTTATATACAGGATAGTAAGAGATTTTAATAATATATGCTCAGGTGTTGATATCTTTCATCAATCTAAATTTTCATTTAAATATTCCCTACAGTCCCATTTTTTAGTGCCTAACTATGTAGTCTGTATCATTCCTTAGTACAAATTTCGGTATGCATTAACTATAGTTTATTGTCAGTTGACTTTAAACTATCTTTTTTTTTACTAATGCATTTATCCTGTTTTACAATTGTACGCTTTTTTTAAATTATGTACATTTTTTGTACCAATATTGTGCAATTTTGTATTTTAATTTGTAAAAGGGCTTGTGCCCGTAAAATAAAAATTATTATTATTATATAAGTCAGTATAAGAATATATATGTAGTCAGAGCTCATAATGACCTCTATTTTGTTGAGAGAAAAATCAGCTATCTTATTTGATGCATCACCACTAAAATTCTTAGCAACATGCTCTTCTGAAAGACCTTGAACGTTATGTTTGTCCATTGCTTGCAACCCTTGTTGGAATCTTTTAAAGAGTGATATTTCAGGCCCACCCACAGGTTTAAGGTGGTGCTCAAACACTGCTTCCAGGATTATTTCTAAGACATGGTGGCGGCAAGCAAGATACATAACATCTTGCTGTAGTTTATCTTGCAAAATTACTGCAGCACCATTCTTTGAACCTAATATATGGTAAAAAAAGAAATTTTCAGGTTGAAAATCTCATAAAATATGATAAACTGGATGTGATAAGATAAATAAGATAGACCTAAGAGATGAAAATAGCTCGTTACCGGTTAGATTGGGTACAATTTTTCCATCCCAGTGAGGGGTTAGGCAGGGGTCTGGATTAAACTTTTGTTTAATCGATAAAGCCCTCTTTTGACGTTGGTTTGTCCTTTGTCGACCTCTCGCGCTAATGCCAAAGGCATCACAGGTCAGTGCGATTTGGGGCATTATGAGGTTTTTTCTACCTCTCTGTCTTTTACTTGACGACCCCGTTGGATTATCAGCAACAGATTCCGTATCAGAAATATCCTCTTTACTTAAGGTAGGGATATCCTCATTCCCTAAAAGAATATTGTATCATCAACATCAATGCCATTGCATTAAAAGGAAAGCGGTAGAGATGTTTGCAACGTCTATAAATTACCTTCATGTTTATTCTTTATCTCATACTTCTTACGATAATCTTCATATTTTCTCTTCCTCTCCGCTCGACGCTCTGACTTTGCTGCCTCCTCTCCCTCTAGGTGTGCTAGCTTAAGATCTTTTAAAGCACTTATACTACCAGGGCGTCACGGCCGCCTCAGCATTTCCAAGAATACTCTGTCCTCATCATTTTGCATAACATCCAGAGCATTTACAGTTGCAATATCAAATAGCTGATCCAGTTTATCTTCAAATTTCTCTTCATTCTTTAGCTGTCGCGTAGTGCGCCGTCGAGAGTTTTTTATTTTATAGTTTTAACAAGTCACCGTACAGTGTCTCTATTTTCTTTATTCCACGAATTTCTTGAATAATTGGTATCCTCGACATATCCGTCCAGAATGGAACCATGGACCTCATAGTTATAGTCTCGCACTTGCACGCACTGCTTGTTTTCGGGTCATGTGGTGGTGATAGAACACCTGCAGCTCTTCACGAATCAAAGGAAGCTTATTTTTTGGGAAACACGATGCTACATTTCCAGGGATGCCGATTAGAAATACTTCACTAGACTCCCTCGTAGTAATTGACATAGTTTTTAGCACTATTGTCTCCACTTCAAATATTCACTCTACACCTACTGAAAGTCAACTGCGATGGGGTTAAAAGAGATTTGAAATACGCAAACATGGGTACGAAGACGTAATAATAATAATAATTTATTATCCCCAGTTGACAATATACAGAGTAGGTTATGAAATAGCCTACAATTAGTCATCGTATCGGGTACGTCAAAAATTTTGGCATACGAAAACAAAGTCACTCAGTAATTATAACAAAGAGAAAAAAACAGGATACCATTGAAGGAAAAGGCACAGGAATACAATTAAAGGAAAAACATATCTCAGTTTCAGGTTACGATAAACAAACAAAATTCATTTAGGCAACTTGTCTGTCAGAAATTCACTTAGTGTGTAAAAAGATTTCATTAATAAATATTGTTTCACCTTGTTTTTAAAACTAATAATACATCCAGTAGATTTGATGCTCTCTGGGAGTGAGTTGTATATTTTTGTCCCCATTGCAAATACACTGTTGCTGGATATCTTTGAATTGTGGTGTTTTGCATGGATTGCATTTTTGTTTCTAGTACCATATGCATGAATGCTATTATTGAACTTAAGAAGATGAAGATTATTTTTTACAACTACAACAGTACAGAAAATATACAAACTTGGGACAGTTACAAATTGTTGTCTCTAAACATCACTCTTAATGATTCCATCTTTATAGTTAATCACAACGAAACAGTCTCCTGAATTTATAACAATGTAGAACAATGCAAGTTTTTAAGTAACTCCTCCTCCTTTCCGCCGACTCTCGTTTTTAGGGAAGGCGTGAGGGGGGAGTAAGGCAATGAGGGTCGCAGGACTTATCAGCGAATGTGGCCTGCGAGCAACCATTAGGGGTGTGACGCACGGCTGTAGCTCGCAGAAAAGTATTTTATTCCTGGAAAACTGTTGAGCGGCCGTAAAAATGGAGCAAATTTCAGATCAAAGGAATCTAAAATTGTACGTTACCTCAAAAATTTATGCTTTTTTCTCAAATTGGGAAAATTGAATGTTATTGCATTTATGCTCTTTGAGCGACCTCTAAATGTTAAACAATCGGGCTGAAACTTTTAGGGTATCCATTCTGCACCCCATAGCATATTTTAAGGGGTATAAATCAAAAATCCGACAAAAAAATAAAAAATAAGCAACACCCTAACCCGCCTGTGGTATGAGACATTCCGTCCAGCTTTCTTCGTTTTTGACAAGCTGTTGGAGAACGTTGCCACAGTACAACGGGAGCCTGGCATATCTGACGATTAAAGATGCTCTTCACACTCAAAAAGTTCGTCTTATGAGCAGTGGATTACAAAGACGATTTCCAGTGAAATTGCAAGAAATGTGTTCAGATTCACGTTAAACACAAGGTGGCGCAAGGTCTCAGAAACTTATTCTCTCTCAATTTCTAGTATGCAAACAATGTAATGGCTAGGATCAGCTAGGATACAGGGTCGTCAGTGACGTAGCGGGACTTCTATTAGCGCATGTGCAGTTACGAATGAGGCAACCTTACAGTCTAAGAACCTTATCTAACGATTTGATCGTTGGATTATTCTTCCTCATAGAATAATCCTCTAAGGTCGTTAGAATATCAATTGCGTACGCATGGTTTCGCTGATGGTAGGACCTGCCCGCCTTGTGACGGTGCAGGATTCCTCGTCCCTTCCTTCCTTCCCCGTCCTTTCCCTGGAGGCGTCGTCGGGCTCCTATCGCGGCGGCGCCTCCTTTCCTTGTTCCTTCCCGTCCTTCCCCTTCTGGGGGCAGAGGAGAAAAGCTAATCGCTTATAGTCCTCGCCTCAGGAGTGTATCCCGCGAACCCGACCCAAGGGTTTCGTTACCATTAGTCTAAGAACCTTGGGTAGAACCATACAATGTCAACTGTTCATTAAAACGACTTCCTTTGTAAGCCCCACCCCCTAGCCAATTCAGATTTCACGTAGTTCTCAACCAGTTCATAAGTAGCGCTCATGCCACCATTCTCCTGCGATTTTCAAATTGATAGGTTTCGATTCTTTCGTGCAACCATTAGAAGAGTTATTCAGTAGCTTCAATGTCCAATGTTTAGGGGTTTAGCGATGAATATTTCGGCATCATCAATGATAAATAGCCGGCCATTCATCATTGTTGATGCCGACGTCTGCATCACTAACCCCAAAACAATAGATGCCAAAGTTACAGAACAACTCCCAATGTTTATTTATCCGAAATAAAAATAATAATTCAATTAATAAATTGATTTTCTTTTGAGAATAGGCACACTATTGCAGTATGTTTAGATATAACTGTCTACTTAACATGATCAATGATTGAAATCCCAATCAAAATATGTATTCAAAAAGGTTGTGTTTCTAACTCTAGAAAATAAGCAATAAAAATAGACAATACTCAATAAGCAATTGGGAAAATAAGGAGAAATCTGATTCAAGTCAACATTGTACATTTTAATGACATATAATCAGTAGCAGATCTCGAGAACAGAATCTACAGAACATGTAATTTATAGCAATGGGACCCCAAATTTCTAAATTTTAAACATTACCTTAAAATTCAACAGTATTTTCCATGATTGCACATTCGAATAACATAAACAGAAACAAAACTTGATCACAGAATCTACAAAAAATAATATTATTGCAATGCATGGGAATCCCAAATTTCTTGAATTTTACACAGTGCCTTAGAAGTCAATGGCATTGTTGATCATTGCACATTTTAATGACATAATCATTAATAAAGTTTGAGACCAGAATCTACAAAACATAAAATTATTGCAATGGGAAACCCAAATTTATTTATAAATTTTCACACAGAGCCTTAAAAGTCAGTTGTACTGTTGATCATCGTATATTGTACTGACATAATCACTTACAAAGCTTGAGAACAGACTCTACAAAACATGCAATTACTGCTACAGGAAACCATAAGTTCTAAATATTACTTGTTGCTCTAAAAATCAATGGCATTCTTGGTTATGACATGGTACACACACCTGAATACCTTTTCATAACAAATGATGTTATTACCCACTATGATAGTTGAATGACCAGTGTATGATGAACCTAGGCTGATGTGCTTTACTGACACCCACCTAACACAGGATAAAGATGACTTTGAGGTAAAATAGAATGATTATTTTGTAGCAAGAGTGTACACTGTCACATAAGGGGGTAGCTTCCTTCCTTGATGACATTATTGTAACAAGGAGAAACAACAAAGAAAATTTGGGAACGTCCGTGGAATATCTTGGACACAAAAAGACAGGGAAGCCATGCACCCAATTATTTCCAAGGTAGAGGCAATAGCTAAATCTCCACCCTCTTGAAATGTATCGTCGCTAAGTGCATTCTTGGGGTTAATAGAATTTTACTCTGTTTCTGCCTAACTTGCCAACCAGGTTGAACCCCTTTCTTGAGCTTCGATGTAAAGAATCTTAAATGGAATTAGTCAGACAGTGGACAAGTCTCCTTAGGATTCCACATAACTTCGATTATGAGCTTAATGTCTTATCCCATTATCTTGTATCCATTCAGAAAACAGGAGGTAGAAATTAAAGAATTCTCATATAGTTGGGTGAAATTGAGTTTTTGCCTGTTACTGAGAAGAGTGCAGCAGGAATCTCAAGGGGATCTTGTGCATGAAAAGGTCTGGAGTGTTGTATGTTTGGGTGGCCGGTGAAGAGGGAAGATAATGTAAAGCTCTATTTCAACTGAAAAAATGAACCAGCTGGTTTTAATGTTGCATGAAGCTATAGATGCCGTTAGAGCTATTTTACAAAGGGAAGGCCTAATGAAACATATCATGGATATTGTCAGGCCAGTTTTGGATGGAAAAAGTAGTGGAGGAGTGATACTTGATGTGGGGAAATTGAAAAAATAAATTGAAGAGGGGGAAAGTAAGAATATAATGTAACACGAATTTCTTAATACTAAGGCTTTGAGCTTTGCATTTTCTTTCTCTCCTCCACACAAAATTTACTAATCCCTATGGATGCTAATAAAGGTATAAAACTGTTTTCCATGTGTATTACATGCCTTTCACAGCTTAAATATCCAGTATCACATTTTCAATCCACTACTGGCTTGACAATATTCATGAGATGTTTCATATGGCCTTCTCTTTGTAAAATAGCTCTAACAGCATCCATAACCTCATGCCCCATTGACATTAATCTAGAAGAAGGACCTATTTTCCTTTGCCCCAGTCCCTCCCATAGGAATGAGAGATGAAAATCCTCCATTGAGGACACATTCTCAAAAAGGCATTCCTTGCATTCTGAGCATGGATATTCCTTCAGGAATGAATTCCCCATGTAAGAACTTATGCTCATGAGCGAGGTTACGTGGAATTCTCTTAGGGAGACATGTGTCTCTTTTGGGGAGTTTTGAAGCATAGTGGTGGCACTTCTATCGGGAAAGAATAATCAGAAAGATTTGAGAGCAAGGAGCAGTTAAATCTTCCTCGGCGTTCCCACGAGTGTGGTTAGATATGAGGTTATTTACAAGAGCTGTTTTGAAGGCAGATTTGTATTGACTTGCATTTGGATATTTCCTCCACAATTCTGCCTCAAAACATTTTTTTTTTAATTCAGTGGATCCTGGTTCACATTTTGGGTGGAAAAGTGCAGAAACCCTTCACTTTCTAACCCTTCCCACAGCATCCTCATCCCTCTGATGGATGCTGCTAAGTTCTAGGCCTAACCTCGTTGAGTTCATTAATCAAACACACTAAGTTCTTTTGTAACGGTTACCCACCATGCTGCAGGAAGGGATCGAGGTAGACTGCCGCTTTGGACGATCAGGAGAAGAGGGGAAAGGAGGGGAAGGCAGGAACGAACTCACCAATCACATTTATTATTTAACAATGCACGTACATAATAGATGTCAACCAGCCATTTTGGGAGGGTGGGTGGACTACCAGCTTTCGGACAAAATTCCAGGATTTTAACTTCTCTTCCATTTCTTGCCCAAATGCCAGGTGCGAACTGTCACTGGTGACAGCCTGCTTCAACTCCTTCTCTGGAAATGTCTTGTTGCAGCAGTTCCTGCTGTCAAATAAAGCATGTCCATCTCCATTAGAAATTGGGCAGTCGCCAATCCATCAATACCCAAGATATCTGTAGGAAAAGGAGTATGTATCTGTATTACTTTGATGAATTGGGAAAATCTACTGTGTTAAATGATAATGGACATGCTCATTACTTATTTCTTCCAGCAAGCATGTGCACACCAGAATCTGCATGCCTACTATATAAAGACTTTGGCTGCCAATCCCACTCTCATCTTTTCATATGATGAGGGAGCTTTTCACTTAAATGAAACATCCTGAAAATGAGATAGCTGATGCCTATTTTCAGTCAAAGAATACTTATATAATTTAAACAGTTGAACTTATCCACTAACATCATTCCAACGCTTAAGTATAATTATTCACTGCATTGAATAATAAAAAAGTGACTGTTAATTAAAATTTCAATTGAATCACTTAACCATATAAAATATTAAATGATATGAAAAATAATAAAATATTTTTTTCACCGTTGGCGTATACGTGCATGGTTTCGTCAAAAGCATACAGATGGGACAAAGACATAATTTACAATGTTTCAGGTACATCTACAACGATGTACCACATAATTCCTTAATTATTTAGTTTGAATTTCAATTTTAAAAGCAATACACAAAGATATACACCATGATTATTTAACAAAAGTATAATCATTTAAAAAGTCTTTTATATCATAATAACATTTATTAATAAGTAACTCTTTGACTCTCCTTTTGAACACATCAGGAGAGTTAATAGCTAGAATGCTGTTAGGTAGTTTATTGTAAAGTTTTGAGGCCGAGTAGTGAGCTCCTTTTGCAAATAGGGAATATGAATGCTGACTAGTGTGTATGTCATTTTTGGAGCGGGTGGAAAGTTCATGGAATACGGAGTTAAGTGGAAATTTATCAGGATTTTCTTTGACAAAACAAACACAGGATAGGATATAGACACAGTAAACTCTCGATTATACGAATTCAGTGGGACCGGGAAACTGGCACTTCGTAAAATCGAGTTTCGTAATTTCAAACCTTTTTCATAAGTCCCGAAAAAATGTTCTCTTTTGTTTCTTCCGTCCTTTTTTGTCTTTAGTGGCCTTATTTAAATGCTTTCGGCGGTTATTCACGGTAGAATTCTTAGAAAAGGCTTTTTGTTATCGATGTATGCTGTGAAAGATCGCTAAATAATTATACCACCATACATTTCCCATTTCTTGTATGTACTTCAATATCAACGATCGCTTAAGAAATTCCCGACCAGTTTAGAAAACGTAATCAAATAATGAATTGCAAAGTTTATTATAAGACTTTAATGTTATAAATTTGTGGTTACAAGCTAATAGAAACTACTAAGTAAGCGCTTCAGGGAAAATTTTCTGCTGTACAGCAGAAAACTTACACGTGTAAGTCATTTGGAACTGTCATGTATCTGCTTTGTACCACTGATTTGTATGTGCTTTCGAACTGCTGTGGAATTGAAACACGGCACACAGCAGTTCATGACGTCATATAGCGTCCTAGGGTGTCATCAACTCATTTGTACACCCTTCTAACTCATGTGTAACACATTTTGAACTGCTTTGGATTTCCATTGGAAACTACTATGGAACTAATTTTCAACCTTTGGAACTCATTTGGATTTAGATTTGGAACTAGTTTGTACCACTCGTTCATCCGTTTGGAACTGATTTGTGCCAGTTGGATACCCGTTTGGAACTCATTTGTACACCGTGCCAACTGCTTTGTAGCATTTCAAGATGGCGTATTCAGTTTTCTTGAAGTTTATTTTAGTCCGTTTCGGAAATTTAGGCAAGATAAATATTGCGAATTGAAGTTCGGCAGTGCCAACATTTCGCAATAGCTCCATTGCTTTCCAAAGCGAATTCGTCATCAGCGAAGGACCTTTTTATTTCCAGAGTCGAGAAAATATATACAAACAAGGTAATATATACAGGTCGCCAGAGGCGATTGATCCTCTCCATAGTTTGGAGGGGATAATTCCCTAAGTGTCTCTTATAAAAATAGAGTATCACAAATGATGTCACACACTGTTCCACAAATCCACAAAGTTCGACTTGGTAAGAAATACTATATCACAAATATTGCCACTACTTACACTGCCCTCTTAACACACTATTCCGCAAATCCATAAAGGTCCTCTCAGAAAAACACATCACTGAGAAAAAGATAAACACTTGATATGGAAAAACATTATTACAACTATTTCAAATAAAGTTCGACTTGGTAAGGAGTATAATATCACTAGTTTATTGTCACTAGTTATACTTCTCTCATAACGCACTATTCTATAGATACATAAAAGGACCTCTCCTTTAAGCCTCTAATCTCCTCCGTGATTTCATCCGCTGCAGCTTCCTGAAGGTATAACGTAACGAGTTGTAGGGTTCTTTTAATTATAAAACACCAACTCCGGGTTCAACAATTTATTGTCACTCCGTTACATCGAGGCTTGGCGTCGAGTTGTATACTGCTCCCGTCATGCCGGGCCACGGCCTTTTATGCGAACGGCAGGTGATGACGCACAGGCTCTGCGTTAGTCAGCCGCCTCCGTTAGTCAGCCGCCTCAGTTGACTCTCTCGGCCGGCACCTGGATCCCAACACGAGTCAACCATAGCCGTGATATTATAGCGGTAGAATTACTAGTAGGCTCGTTGTATCAATTACCAGCCTCGAGAACATCCTCATGATGCGCTATCAAAGGGAATTCGGCCGATTTCCAGCAATTTGCGATTAATTGATAGATTTTCAAAATCCAGTCAGAGCGGTCACTTTTGGGGAGGGAGGCCCCCGCTCGGAGGTTCGAGGAGAGGGGCCAGCGAGGGTGAGCTCGTCGAGGAAAGGGTCCCGGATTAGGGACCCTTCGAAGTGCTTCGGCGAAAAGTAGTCAAGTAGTCTTCGAAGTACGTTCACAGCAGCCTGCCTTGCGAACGTACCAGGTACGTTCACAGGAGTGCCAAGGGTTAAGTAAGAGTGTACGAAATGCCTCGCGCGACCTTGCTGACATGTTAAACTACGATGCTTTGTCGATGCGATGTTTACGAATAGGCACGTAAATAGGGGCATTATGTCGGTCGCGATATTTTGACTGAACTCCTACTTCCCCTAAATTCCCACCGTGAGGTTGTAGGCGAACCCTTTCTCTCCAAAGTTGCACTATCATTTACGATATCACACTTTTGATGAACCGCAATCGGAAGCGCTGATTTTTTTATCTAACTACGCAGGGGTACCTAGTTTTGTTGATAAATATTTCGCCGTAGTTCGTATAACCGAGTGCCATTTGCTCCTGGGGACCGAGCCGAGGTTCGTAATTTCAAAACATTTCGTATAATCGAAACTTTGTATAATCGAATAGCGCCATATATTTAGCATAGGCTTTTCGCCGGGACCGCAATATCACTTCGTATAATACAAGGCCGTCAATTTGTTCTGGTGTTTCTGCGGTGACTATTTCCGGCAGCATAGATGTCAGTCTCGTCCTGAGGAGTTGCCAGTCAGCCTTGGCAAGATTGCAATGAGTTGGCCGCGGTAATCGAGCAGGTTTGATTCCCATGTAGCAAAGGACCGGGTAGTGGTCACTCTCAAGAGCTTGTATGGTGCGGCAGGAGACAGAAAGTTGCAGCTTCGCCAGCAAGAAGATGCCCAGTACATCGCTGGATGCATTGAAGTGGTAGTGTGTGGGTTGATCCGGTCCCAGAGCTCTGATGTCGCTTTCGTTCAGCCAGTTCTTGAGTTTGTTATCTCTGGAGTTTGGCGCTGTGGAATGCCAGGATGAGTATTTGGCATTCAAATCTCCACCGAGTACAGTCGGAGGTCCTCTCTGAAGTAGTGCCACGTAGTCTTCTGCGCAGAAGTCCCGGCCTGATTTTTTGTATGCTACGACTATGGTAAGGTTGCCAGCATTGGTGATTAGTTGAATTGATGTTGATTCTACCGAGGAGTTTTGAGGGTCAGGCAGCTGGAAGTCGCTTAAACCTTCTCGGAGGAGGATTGCAATTCCGCCGCCTGCAGTTTGTCCAGGTCTATCGGTGCGGAAGACGGTGTATCCGGGAACCGTCCATTTGTGTGTGGGAAGCAGTTCCGTTTCGCTGAGTAACGCAGCGTCGACCTTGAATTCTTCAAGAAAGGGCAGTAGTTCTGGGGTCTTCCAGTAAAGACCTCCATTTGCATTCCATGTTGCAAGTATGAGGCGAGGTGGTAATCTGACGTATCTAGGCATCGATGATATTAAGAGCAGCAAGTACCTTAGACATTAACGTCTGTTGTTGCAGTAGTAGTTGTTGGATCGCAGAGGTGACTGCGACTAGCGACTGGATGGCAGTTACCAGGTCTGGTTTATCAGCAGAGGGAGTAATGGCAGGCGTGGATGTGGGTCGCTGAGTTCCTGATAGTTCTGGAAATTCGACCTCCAAGCACTGACGCGGAGCGCATGAGGGCCTCTGTGATGGCGCAGAATGTCCTGTTCCCCAGGGGTTTTTGCGCCCTAGAGTCGGGATCGGCGCAGGAGCAGCTGTTGCGGTAGCGTTTGTCGGCGGCTTCTTTTGAGAAGCTCTCAGCTTCTCTAGATGTCTCTTGTAGATGGGGCATTTATTGACATTGCTGGGTGTTTGCCGTCGCAATTGCAGCAAGTTACAGTTGTCTTTGGGACCTGGCATTGCGAGCCGTGGTGTGGGCCGGCGCAGGACCAGTAGCGTGGTGAAGCGGTGCAATGCACACTGGAGTGGCCGAATCTGTTACATCGATAACACATTTGTGGCCGATCATGTTTGAAGGGTGAGAGCCGAAGATTGACTGGGCCAACTTTACTAAGTGCTCCAATCTGTTTCGGTGTCCACTCAGCGGTGTCCTCTCCGCTTTCTCTTTTTCCCCTGTGAGGAGGGGCCTTACGGAGACGACTGGAATGCGTTCTCCCTCAAACAGTTCCTTAACATATTCTAAGTCGAATTCTGCTTCCATACCTCTCACGAGGAATGAAGTTGTGCGCCTTCAGGTAAGGCGTACGATGATGCTTCTGCCTGCTCTTTGGCTAGCAGCTCTTTTAGGGCCTTCTGATCCTCAATGGTATCAAGGTGGACTCTAGTAAAATCACGCCTTATGTCAAGGTGAAATTCTCCTTTTACCACAGACTTTATCAGTTCAATAGACTTTCTGTAGTCTGAGATTCCATATATCAGGAACGGAGGCGGACGTTGTCGTCGTGGGGGACGCTTCGGTGCAGCAGGTACTGGAGGCAGGATGGTTGCGTCCGGAGTTGGCTCATTAGATGTCGAATCTTCTACGATCGATAGAGCGTTGGACTTATTGTCCATTACTTTTTGCTTAGCAGGCTGCAGCGTCGGCGGAGAAGTGCGGCCTCTCTTCCTCCCGTTCCTCTGTACCGGTATAAAAGCACCGGAAGGAACGTATGCATCAGTGGTTTCCATGTGGTCCTGGAGAGGGCCATTTTGGTCCTCATAAGGGCCGTCGGAGGCAGTATGTTGACGCTCCATGGATGCAGTTGATGCAATAGGTGGACCTCTTGGGCAGAATAACATGAAGCAGAGGCCACAAAGAGGGCCGATGATGAGGATCTTAAAAGGGCCGTTGAGGTTTCCTCCATGTTGACGGAGTCTGGTGAGTCGGGGGAATCATACGATGGTGGCGTCGTGTTGCTGTGGCCATGGGGCAGGTCCTTGGCTGCCATTCGGCTGCTGTACGGCGTCGGATGGCCGCCAAATGGTGTCTTGGTGTCACAGCCAGTTGGCCGAGATGCCGCAGATGGTGAGCCGGTGGATACTGTGGCCGCCATGGAATCCATGGCGGCCGGATGACTCGTCGGGGAGGGCAGGGAGGGCTTTATGGGGCCTAACACCCTAGCAAGGGGACCCGGCCGTGTCCCCCAGGCGTGCAATGAGTTAGACTATAGTGCCTGGGGTAGCGGCCGAGACAACCTGGAAGTGTCGCTTTGCGCTGAGGCACCGCCTGGAGGTGACAACCACAGTGACCGGGTTCGAAAGGTAGGTACGAGCCCAGTCAGCTGCGGCCCCCCGGCGCCCCTTTAGCGACGGGACTCTGGCGTGATGTCTGTGCTCCCGATGGAAGCGGAGTGCTGTGGCGTGGTGTAATCCAAAATCGTTGTCCTAGAAGGCAGGGTCAAGTAGGTGGCGAAGGTCCAGACGGGGAGAATCGTAAACGGTGGCGGAGTCGCAAGAGAGCGGTGGCGTAGATCAGATTAAGCTATCGGTCTCTAAACCGGCCATTTTAGGAGGTGGGGGGATCAAAAGTGATGATGATCCTCTGCCCATTGAATTTAAATGTGGGATTTTCGAAAGTAGCACCAAGCAGCTGCAATGATTTAACATTACTTGTGCCCATGTCAAAAACTGTGCACACAACTTTTAGCCCGATTTTAATTAATGAAGCCATCACTTCTTTAACCAATTCTGCTATAATAGCTGCAGGTGTTGATCCGTGACTAAGGTAAAAAAACAGAGGCTGCTTCCATCTTGTCCTTAAGCCACGAATCATGAAAACCAGGGCTTGCTTTGCAGCAATACCCTTTCGCCCCTGGCTCCCTCGGCCCACATAGCCCGTAATTTCATCTTCTGTGTCATCATAGAAAAGATTGGGTCTAATGGCCATCTCATCAAAAAGTAAGGAAAAGAATTTGTTATTTCCGTTTTGAAATCTTTTGACCACAGATCCTAGGTGCGACAGCACATCCTCATTTAGGCCAGTATTAAAAGGAATGGTCTACAACAAACTTCTCAGGGTGTTCTTGGCAGGGAGAGGTATGAAGTTCTTCAACAGCCTATATGCCATAGGGCTTTTTTTATACAAGGAGAGAGCCATGATTTTTTCCTCATTGCTCCATCTACTGCCCTTGGGCTTACTCTGACCCTGCCTTAAAATAGATTGTAGGAACAACAGGGCCGAATAGCCTTAAGAAGTCACTTTTTCTAACATGTGCAAGGCCTCTAAGGTCTTTCTTGTGCTGGGCACAAATTTTCCTAAATCTTTGTATCTCCTTACGGTTCTTCTTTAATTGACCCACCATATATGGTGAAAATAAAGTTTATAAGCCTTTTCCTAGGGGTCAACTGCTGTAAACGTGATATCCCTATGCCACGAAGAAGTGATTTCTTCGTTTTCCATTTTGGTGTTGGAGGGCAAAATGATGAACAAGGAGTGGGAGATAATGGAGCTGAATGTGTGGAAGTTGAAGGTTCAGGTAGTAGAGGAGTTGAAGCAGGAGGAGGGGGGGAAGAGAAGTGAGGCTGTCAAAGTAGGCTGTGGAGTAAGTAGAGGCGAAGAGATGGTTGGCAAAGAGGCTGATGAAGTACACGGAAATTCGATTGAGTGTTCAGGGGGTTCTGGTGTAAAAGGTGGAGGATAAGAGAGGGAGGGAGAAAAGGCTGACGAAGACGATGGCAAATCAGTGGAGGGTTCAGGTGGCTTGATGGCTAAGACAGGACGTAATGATATGATTATCATCGGTAGCACTTGTTGAAGGAGAAGGTAATGTGTTTGGAGGAAAAGAATCAGGAGGTGGTTCAGGGGGAAAAAGAGATGGGACAGCAGATTGCAGAAGTTTCCCTGAAGTAGGGTGGGTGAATGCATTTACTTCAAAATGCTTCACACACACTTGGCAGCTGTTGTGCAACTTTTCCAGCTGGTATTTGTCCAGAATGGGGTTCAGGCAACATTTCTTCCTTTTTTGCGACGACAGTTGTTAGTATAAAACACAAAGCAAATAATTGCTACATCCGAAAGGTGTACCTAATGAGAGTTACGTAGGAATTCTGTGGGAAAACAAAGTTTAAATTTTATTCACCAAACCGTTCATTCAATTGTACAAAGTATCACCGGAAAGCAGCGGTGCTATGTCGGTGGTTCACCCATTGCTTCCACCGTAGTGGGTTTAGTTGATGTCTTCCCCAACTCCGACTGAACTCCAAGGTGATTCCAACAAATTCCTATCATGGACAGCCAATGATAAGCCCATGATTCCACGTCTGCGATCGCTTTCCTTTTCATTGAGTCTGGCTCCCTGTAAACATCGAAAATATTAATTAGAAATAAATTCGCAATATCAGAATCTAAATCGAAACATGGAGACGTTACGTGGTGGAATTACTCCATATTCTCTTCAGACCCAACGTACGCACAAGTGCATCTCAATGTTTTTATATTATAGTCCTTCAAGACTGAATTATTGTCGTTTAAACCTGCCACTGCGCTCCTTTGTATCTTTTAGTACATGATTCTGCCACTACATGTCCCACGTGTTTTGTTTTGCATTCGTAAAACAAGATGGATGACACAACGGCAAGCTATTCGGCGGCATTTTTGTTTCCCACCCAGCTCCTCCCTGGACCATTGTGGAGGTAATAAAAACGACGAAAGGAATTCCTTTCCCCCAATAACCTTAGCGTGGACTCCCGGGCATCATCTTCCTCATTTCAGGATCTTTCGTCTTCCCTTCTCATCTTTCACAAACTTTTCCGCCACCGAACGACGGCAAGAAAGATGAGTGTGCGTAGTCAAGTGTTTTCATTAATTGTTTAAAATTAAAAATAATATTTATTTATATTATTTAAATTGAAAATTAAGGATGACAATATAGTATTCTTGGTGAGAATAATTACCTTGTATTATCGTAATGCATAAAAATATTGTCTCGAAATCCCAAGGTGCACGCATGTGAACCATGCTGTAAAATGTTTATTAATACCCAAGTATTTATTTCAAATTTCACTGTGTTGTCATTTTTTCCATCCACCATGATTATGAAAGGTGCTTGAAACATTAATTAAACTGCCCACAGACAGATAGAGAGCCCTGCTGCACTCATGGCTTAGGAGAGGCTATTACTAATGAAAATCACTTCGTTATTCCGCAGTTTATTTCCCTAACAAAAATCGACATCCCTATAACATTCAGACGACATTATCGACATTTATGGTTGCGTCTGTTTGCCTCGGCTAAGAGGGGCCTGAGCAACCCAAGGTGGAAGGCGCGGTTGCGGGGCTCAGGCGACTGGTTTCGGTGGAAAGTCTGGTTGCCTCGGCTAATAGGACTCATTTGATTCTATGCCCCACGACTGACCAGTTCCACCGGTGGCGCGTCTGGTTGCCTCGGCTAATAGGGGCCTAACATATAACAGCACGAAGTGTCAATGTTAATCCCATTTATGTCGCATGATTATCTGTCAAATATCCAAGGACTTTCCAAACAATCTTGCAGTGATGTCCAACAGTGGACGTGGATGTTCATATTACAGCATGTCATGGATATCTTAACGTGGAAGTTCATATTACAGTGTCATGGTTATCTTCACAACATCATGATGAGTAGGTAATGGGTGTCTATTATGTTTTTGGTAATCCCAAGACACACAAACCTAACAATTGTGCCCCTCAATTCTACACTGAATATATGCTACTTTATATGGACAATGTTTGGAATCATTATTTTTAATATCACGATTATTACAACTTGGATATCTATATAGATAGATCAAGAGTTGAAATCACTCGCGAAAAGTTACGTTAGCGAAAATTACAAACGAAAATTCACGTTAGTGAAAATTACGAATACAATAAGGTTAAAGTACGACGGGTGGATATGATGATCGGATATGAAGGTGAAATTAAATGAAAAGTGAAAATGGAGAAGCTGAAACCACGTTAAGTATGATGGGTGAAGTTAATGAACAATTTATGTGAAAATGAAAATTCTTGAAAAAAGCTATTTAAAGGTTTAGTGAACCATAACCGTCCTTCGACCACTCAAAAATAAGAAAAGCATCACGACAAACTCAAAGCACGAATTCACAAATCAACTAAGACGCCATGATGGTGTTGACCAAGAACCCTACATAAGGACGGTAATGTCCTATCTGAAATATGTTATCAATGGCTGCGCAAGTAATTCAAGTTCCTACTTTGGCCGCTGTGGCGCCGCCCACCGCATGCGAGGCTGGTAGCAGACGTTACAATAGGGAAACAATGTTATTTTTCAATTTTGTTTAACCAAATTACGGCGAACAATGATGAGTTTACCAATTTTTCTGATAGGATGAGTTAGATAATAGTCATATCTCTATTTGATGGGATGGAATAAACCCAGATGTCTGTGATAGTACAGCGAAGTGAAATTATATTCGCACCGGTGCCATCCGTAAGAAACTGTTTTAACTGTCTGAAAAAGTCGCAAATCCGCCAATGAACCTCAGGTGCACGATATAATCAAGGAAGGAAATCGATAAATGAATGTATATACAAGAAATTTGCAGCATGCAAGTCTGTTCGCCATGATATCTTGACAGAATATTTCGAGAAAGCTCAGGTGATAGTGCAGCCTACCGACACATTTGAAACATGGCGGATCTTTGTTTACAATTTTTCGGTACAAGCTGATGACTTTAAACCATTATCTCGGACGCTATACAGACATGGAAGCGCTCACATTTTAGGTATGTATAGCAAATGATTGATTTAACCCTCGAAATATAATGTTTACGTTGTGGGAGCAGTGATTAACTTTACTAATTTCTAATTTTACACTCACATTACACTACGTCATATGAATACATTACGAATTTATATTTATTCCTTCACTTCACGATTGAAACAAATTGCTTCGATATCACTCATTAAAAAAGAGGTATACACGGTCCATAGGTATCCACGATTGAATAAGTAAATGGTTCTGAAATCAAAGTATACTTAAACAACTGCTCCGCTACGCAAGATCGATGCATTGTATTTGAAAAATTTTCATGCATTCAGTTCACTTTCTACGTAACTTCAATAATCGCTGTGGCCGGCAGAATATAGAATTAAAACGACAATACCTTAAACTTTCTTACCGTCATTGTACTAAAAATACCTTAGCGGGCATTCTTTCACGTACACAGACAGCATCGCCCATTGAAAATACAACACTCTCACCCTCACTGATGCCGATATCGGTGCGCACGGATTTTGTATCAAGCAATACTATTTCTTTCATCATGGGTACTAACCGAACACTTAAAACGACTTTAACCGTCCAGTCAGTAACCAAACTTTCACCATTCATTCAATAACCGGGTACCCGGGTACCCACCCTCTACGCATCACTTGGATAAGCTCTTATTCAGCCGGCTTCGTGACAAATTATATCAGTGAACCCCAACGATCACGTGGTCAGGTAGTAGGCAGCCTTAGACTCATTAGTTGGATGCCCTTCCCCCCCCTCCCACCTCACCTGAACAACAAAGAAGCAGAACGATCGTGAATCGTTAGGTAGGCAAGAGTTACTACGCACCACGCCGAGTGTGACTTTGTTTTCCTTATTCAGCAGTCCCAGCCAAAGACTGTCTCCAGTTCGTAGCAATAAAGGTCATTTTAGTTTCAATGTAGCAGGCTAAGACACATTACGTGGATGGCCCTCCCCCCCACCCACCTCACCATGAACAGCGAAGAAGAACGATCGTCAGTCGCAGTCAGTCGTAGCGTTGTGTTCGAGTTGTGCAGATGCTTAGGCAAGTTTTCTAATAGCATTACAAGAAAAATATAGTGAACCAAATCTATTGTGAAAGTGAGAACAATACAAAAATTATTAATTTACAAATAAATAATCGTACATATATATCAATGAAATGGAATATTCATCAAGTTTTCGACGGTAGGTGTGATTTCCTTTTCTTAATTTCGTGTAAATTTTTTTGTATTTCCAATATTTCAAAAAAATAGTTCATAACAAACTGAATATTTTTAATAGAATCACCCGTTCTCAGAGAAGAGAGCATTTAGATGAAATACTCGAACCAGAGGAATCTGATGACGACTACGTGTCGGATACTAACGACAGTGAATATTTTCCAGAGCCTGAGGTGGCAGCTTCGGATTGTGATGATGCTGGTAATTGACATTTGAATTCTCTATTGAGTACGGAAATAATTGTGATGTATTATATATTTAGTTGTATATATTTTGTATATTATTAGGAGAATGTGATGAGAATGCAGTCGACGAAGACGATGAAGATGAAGAAAGTGAAATAGAAGGTACGATGAGTGGGCCAGGAATGATATCAAAAGATGGTACTCAGTGGGCTGAAGCATCAACGAGTGAACATCAAGTTGGAAGGCGTAATATTGTGCGAGAAAAATGTGGACCTAATAAGAACACTAACATGCTGTCAAGTCTTGACACATTCAAATTATTCTTCTCTCCGGAAATGGCTGATATCATTATACGTCATACGAATAAAAAAGCAATCTCTACATATGCAGCATATAATGAAAAAAATCCAGGGAAGAAACAATTTGTGTGGAAAGATCTAGATCTTCAGGAATTTTATGCATTCCTGGCTATTTTGATAACCTCTGGCGCCAATAACTCGAACACTGACAATGCAAAAGATATGTGGCAATCTTACTCATATCCACTGTATCGTGCAGCTATGGGCATCACCCGCTTCTGGAACATCCTTCGTTTCATTCGATTTGATGATTCCAATACTCGTGCTCACCGCATGGAAAGTGATAAAGCTGCTCCAATAAGAGACATTTGGACAATGCTCAATAGTAATTTGGCAAAACATTATAAGCCAACAGATCACTTGACAATCGATGAGCAGCTTTTTCCATACCGGGGTCGAACTAAATTCACTCAATATATTCCATCTAAGCCAGCTAAGTATGGAATCAAAGTATGGTGGATATGTGATGCTGAAAATTCGTATCCTTTCACTGGACAGATTTACACTGGAAAATCGAGTGCCGGGCGCGAGAAAAATGTTGCTGAGAGAGTGGTCAAAGACTTGGTGGCACCGTATAAAGGATCTGGAAGAAATATTACAATGGACAATTACTTCACTTCTCTGCCATTGGCAAAATTTTTACTGTCCTGGGATTTAACAATTGTTGGAACGTTGAAGAAAAATAAGCCCTACATTCCACCAGCAATGGCTGCCTCGAAAACACGAGAAGAATTATCCACTGTGTTTGGCTTTCATGAAAAAGTGACGATGTGCAGTTATGTGCCAAAAAGAAACAAAGCAGTGATAATGCTATCATCAATGCATCAGGATGCAAAGATTGGTGATGCAGCAAAGAAAAAGCCCGAAATTATAGAGTTTTATAACTGGTCAAAAGCTGGAGTGGACACGATGGACAAAATGCTAGGCAGATACACTACCAAAAGATCGACTCGAAGGTGGCCTCTAGCATTTTTCTATAATATCCTTGACATAGCCTGCCTTGCATCATATATTCTATATTATATGAACAATAAAATGCTTTCGAAAAAAGGTTATGAAAGGCGATTATTTTATCGGCAACTGGGCAGAGAATTGTGTACTCCTTCCGTCGAAAGTCGTTCGCATTATGCACAAATCATGAGGCACTTCACAACCAAATTGGCAATTGAAAGTTTTTTTAGTCGAGCTATAAATCCATATGCACAGCCAAAAGCATCTGAATCTTCGAAATCCCCGGTACAGTTTGATTCAACCGGGAGGAAAAAGATTACTGGTGTATGCCATGTTTGTCTCCGAAGCGAACTCAAAAAACGTCGCAAAACTCGAAAATCATGTTCTGTATGTGAGTTCCCTATTTGCGATGAACATTGTATTTCAACAACAACATGTGGAGAATGTGTGAAATAATTAAATGTTGTTATTTATAATAATTCGATGCTTGTTTTTTGTATGGAACTGTGTTATTACAAATAAAAGAAAAATAAATAAACGGAATTTTGTTTTTCCCCACAATATTTTAATATTGTTTATAAAAAAATTGTTTAAACTAAGTTAATAACAAACAATATTGCTGGTTCTTTGCTAAAAAGTAAAGTTGTGTAAATAGTTTTGTTAACGGTCTCAATAGTGAGAATAATCCCGGCTTTCATGCACAACAACCTTAGTGAGTACCCGGGTACCCGGTCATTGAACGGAGGAGGTATCACGTTTAATAGTTAATAACTATTTTTGAGTAATTGATTGCAAAATATTTTGATGAAAAATTGGCGTCAAAATACTTCAGAATTGGGGATCTGGCTGGCCATAAAAATTTTTTAAGGGGAGGTTATTAAATTCAACCTGGGAAACTGAAATGGATACCCGGGTACCCGGTTACTGACCCGACGGTTAAAAGATTTTCTTCATTTTAAGATCACCGAATACGTACCTTGCATTCCAACGGAATAAACGGGCAATAAACAGAATGATTTCTCGAGACAAAAAGAAATTTAATGAATTACTCATCTTGAAACAGCATACATTGCACTAGAACAAGGCAAAGTCTTCATACTTGCAGCGATATATCACAATTTTACCCTGATCCAGTCTATTCAGTAATTCAGAGTCTTATCCTCGCAAAGGCAGTTGAAGTAACACACGAATAATATCAAAAGGCAAACATTTACACTTCAACAATCGTTTCTAAAAACACTGAAATTATAATCAGCAGAGAATTGTATCACACGAACTCACAATCACAACACTCGATCATTTTTTCTCTACGAATGACCTTTTAATCGTTCCACATGTGATTTTAAGCCACAGAAATGTTTTCTCACAACATAAAAACTTCTGCGGAAGTCGTAGATTCGTAGCGAACACTAAAGCAATTGATGTAAACATGTCACGCTAAAAGATACACACCGACACAATAAAATCAATGCTGTCACTACTGATCACAAATTAAAATAATTATACGCCTAAATAATTAATTATGTGATATCTTCAGGGCGAAAGTGTAGGTCACACACTCAAAAACACATTTGCAAACACGGTAAGTGCTAAAGCGCAATCCTTCCTTGGAATAGCCTTCATCCATTTCTCAAGCTCGGACTCCATCTGAAAAAGTATCGTAATACCCTTTTAAATTTCGATATTTATTAAAATAATGAGAATAATGAGACTTAACGCACAAAATTAGGAGCAAAATGACTTCAAATTTTCATGCAACCGCAATGGCGGACGACAATGACTCACGTGTACTTACTTTGTCTTTAAACAACCTCCTGATCTTCACACCCTGAAGTTTATTATTCACGATGATAACGAATATCCAGGGATCCATCAACATTGAGAGACATTTATATTATATTATCTCAATCTTTTTCCATCGCCACCGAGTGACTTGGAGACATATTATTTAATAAATCCACAAAATCGTCGAATAAATACCACTTATCCAATAAAACACATTATGCAAAGTTAATTGCGTAAGTCGTAAAACATTTTATTTATAGCAGATCGTTAATTAGAGCGAATGCATTAACATAAAATGGGATATGAAGCAGCCGTCCAAACTGAGCAACTTCACGGCAACGTGTTGCCGTCATGTTGCTATCATCCACGGCGCAACGTCAAAGGATAAACTGTTGCCGCTACGTTGCCTTGGACGTTTACATAAACGTCGGAGAGTGTGCTAGCTGGGATGTGACGTTAGTTTTACAACTCTTCGTGAATTTTTCAAAAAGGATATCATCTTAACGTTGACGGAATATCCATCGTATCGAATATTAGATATCCGATGGATATCGTCTGGTGTTTGGGTTAAAAAGTAGAACCGGTGTTGGCCATTATCCAGCACATAAATATCAAGGCGTGCGGGAGGAATATTAATATTTCTTTATCATAAGCACGAAACCTGTTGAAGATGGTGCACCAAAGCAACTTCAAAGTAGATGTACAGTTCAAGTTGGTATCAACGGTCTCGTCCGTAACGTCAACACGGATTTGACGTAATTCGTGCCTCAGTCCCGCCAAACTTTAAGTGCAGGCATTGATAAGACCTCGGATTTCTCGTTTATGGAGTCAAAAATCTCGTTTATAAGGTCAACAAAATCCGTCTCCAAGCAACAAAGGGCTCTACAAAAGAAAATCGCCGATTTATTTCAGCAGTAGGACTTCATTGAAACCTGCTTGTAACTTTTTAATGTCATTAACATACTGTATTGTGCCTAAACTTAAACATAATAGGTACTGTATCCGTTGCAAAAAACCATTAATTTCGACGGCTCTTTTGCAAAAAATATGTGTAGCACAACATCATTGCTCAAAAATGTGGATGCATTTACACCAATGATCTCAATGGTGTGTGTATTATGTTTCATAAAAAATCGTAAGTATTTATTTATCCCATTTATTATTCATCAGTTAGTTAAATAAAACCTTTATGGGATCTTTGGGCCCGAGCCTCTCCGTCCGGCCGCGCCACGACCCGACGTACATCCCTTCCGTCTTTTTCTCGTTAAGTGCAGCTCCCGAGAGGGCGGCGTACGAACTGAATGATGGGATCACACTTCTTGCGGCGTCGTCACTCGAGATGAATAACGTTACGTCGTCCGCGTATGCCGGTAACGTGATATATGCGTCTTGAGTTGGAAGTGGAAAACCGGCAATTCTGTTTTTTAGGGTGTGGAGTAGTGGTTCTAGGGCCATGGCGTAGAGTTGGCCGGAGAGCGGGCATCCTTGCCATATGCCTCGCTTGAAGGGGATTGGAGGAGTCAGAGTGTTTCCGACCCTAACGAGGCACGATGCGTCGTTGTGTATCGTACGTAAGGTTTTTATGAATTTTTCACCAAAGTTCATACGTCTCATCACTTTGAATAGAAAGTCGTGGCGTACTTTATCGAACGCACCCTTTTGGTCTAGACCTAGAATGGCGAGTGGGGAGTTAGTTTCGTTTGCGTATTCTATGGTGTCTCGAATTAGGGACAGGTTGTCGAGGATCGTTCTGCCTGGGACGCCGCACCCTTGCTCCGGGGATACCACCTCTTGTATTACTGATGATAGTCTCATAGAGAGGGCCTTCGCTATTATTTTATAGTCCGTAGTGGTGATAGTTATTGGTCTCCAATTCGTCAAGTGCGTTCTATCTCCTTTTTCATGAATTAGATTGAGAACGGCCCATCTGCTTGTGATTGGAAGCACGCCTCTCTCTAGGCTCACGTCGGCCATGGACGCGAAGGGCTTCGCGAGGAGGGTCCAAAAGCAAGGTTCTTAGAGTAAAGGTTGCCTCATTCGCGACTCGGGCTCCCATTGGCTTGACGTCACTGTAGACCCAACTTCCAGCGCCATTTCAAATTCTAGCCTTTCCGCGGGCGTAACTGCTCACCGCAGCAGTTCTTGAAGTTATCCTCTATCGAATACTATAAGCCGAATTTTAAATTGAATGACTATTTATGAAAATAATAATGTTAAGATTTAAAAAAACAGATAAATTCGTGTACTCAGACGCTAGAATGCCCTGATTAAGCGATGAAATGGGAAGGTGTGCGAGTTAATTCCGTGTCCACAATTCCGTTCCGTGTAACTCTCCGTCCTGTAACCCTCAAAACACTGTTTTCCTTGCTACTTCCGCAATATAATTTAATCTTAAAATTTAGATTAAAATGGCTTGCAGGAAATACGCAAAAAACGAATTAGTTGCTTTAAAAAATTACACTGCCGCCACTTTTTTAATAGAAATTATGCCCGTTTTCATTCCTCACCGGGCTTTGAAAATATATATAAGACAAAGAAAATTATACAAGAAGACTTTGAAATCCTTTACTTCAATGGGAAGAAAAAATAAGCATTTAGTTTGGAAAGAGTAGCAAATTTACCGTCATTACCATTTTCAAATCATTCGTAATAGGAATTCAAAGTGATCATAAGTTAAGCAATAAATAATACAGATGGAACGGAACTAACTTCAGTATTATGCTAAGAGAAAAAATAACATTGTCCGGTAAAATAATTTCTAGAAATGGAAAATGAACCACCAACAATTGCCGCTTTCAAAACAGCACCCTAGTTGCCCGCTTGATTGGAGAACAGCCTTAAAATCAGAGGACTCTTCACTATCTTAAATCCCACAGAAAGTTTCCGCTGTAGCATTTGGTCAAAAAACCCAAAAGAAATATGTTTTATGGCACCAAAAATCACTGCAAGAAAACAAATTCGATATTTTTAAGCGAAAATTGCTGGAACAAAAACTTACATTAATGCATATCAGCTATTTGGTCGATTAATAGTCTGTTGTAGAAATTGAACTCCACCGTCAAGGTTCATTTTGAAGAGGGTATTAATAATAAAACTCAAGAATTTATGTATTTACTGAACAATTCTTTTAATCTTTTTGGTGGCACTACCAAAGTTGCTCTTCTTTGTTACATTTTTTTTGTTTAAATATTTAATTCTTATGAAGACCCTCTGCTTGGCATAACATTTAATAATTGCTTTGTCCAAGTTGGAGACACAGCACAGAGCATCGGTAATTTTTAACACAATTTTTTTGCCCGGAGGCAATGTACCGCCAGTGACTTGGAGGAATTTATTTTCCAATTTGGTAACTTCCTGTATGAAATCAGGAGATGGTTGCACAAGGCCACCATGAGATAAGTGAACCACCCAGGGAACTAAAAACGATTCACTACTACCTTTATTTTTCATCTTATGGGTGTAAATACCTAAATTAGGATATCTCCCCATGAATTTTCTTGCGACCCAGCCAGCTAAATAACAGAGGGCATCAGTGGATACCTCAGGTACTTCTGATTCCAGACAATGAGATTGTGGGTTGTCATCACTGGGCTCAGAATCACATGTAATATTTGCCAAGCAGACGCTTCCCTCACCATCGACCCTCTCACTAGTATTGACATTGGTCTTAGTCAGTACCTGGGCTAGAATATACTCCTCATCGCAACCCTCTTTAGTATTTGTGCCACACTGCACTGCACCAGCATTTTTTCCCAGGACAATCATCCTCAGGCGATGCAAAGCCAACAATGGTGAGGGGTGATCATTCATTCCTCCCCTGGGGGTCGATTGCGTAACTTTCCGCTCAAGAATTCCGCTGCGGAATCGCCGCCATATTGGAAAGATTCCGCGCGGAATTTAACAATGCGATTGCATAACGCAAAATTCCGATATTTTAATTCCGGTCGAATCGAAACAATTCCACGTAACAAAAAGCCACGGAATCAACAACGGAATTGTTAGAAATATTAAAATGGCTGCTAGATTGATAGCTGCGGTGATGATTGCGGAAGAAATGGAGCGCGAGGGAAGACAGAATCTTGTAATCATCAGGAGGAGATTACGAGATTCAATGAATCCTTTTGATATAGCAGAGGAAGAATTCATAAGGCTATATAGGCTTCCTCACGAAGGCGCGAGGCGATTGATTGAGGCAATAAGCCCCCATTTGCAGCAGCCACGAAGAATAACAAGAATTCCCAAAAGTATACGGGTGAGTAATCTTGATTTTAATTTTTGAGAAAAATGATACTTAAATATAATTAATGCGGAAAAGATTTAGAAAAATATATAATCGATGCAAAGAGGCAAATACATGAAGTAATCATCGGCAGATGATGTTGAATCTCAAAAGTGTTTTCATTAAATTAATGCAAATGTGAGTCATATATATATAGTCAATGTATTGGAAAATCCGAAATGCACGTGGCACGTAATATAAATAGTTTAAGTTAATGTCGATACACACAGAGACACAAAAAAGAAACACTCACATTGAATAAATAAACTTGAAGCTATCGAAGCACTTCAGGCTTCTTCGTCAGCTGAAGAATGAATGGTGAGGAAAGGAGAGGGTTGGAAAAGGGAAAAGAGGGGTAAGGGGAGAGGTGTATGGGGAGGGGGAGTTAGGAATAGGGGTTAGGATGCAACGTTCAGACCCGGAGAGCTATTGGCTTGAAAGTGCCAAATGCACGCCAATTCGAGGGTGTGGAGGTTGAGGGCGGAGTCGGTGGGAGGGAGGGAGGCAATAATGGATACTATGTAGCAATGATTGAAAATGGAATCATGTGAAAGACAATGTGTAGGAACTGGTAGAGAGGAGTGGGGGGAAGATGGACAACAGGAGGCGCGATGATTGTTAATTCTGAGATTGAGAGGGGTAGTGCATAGGCCAATATAGAAAGCAGGGCAGAAATTGCAATGAAGAAGGTAGATGATGTTGGTGGAAGTACAAGTAGTGGAGGGGAAAATCGGTAGGCATTTAAGCTTGGGGAGAAAAGAGGCAGGGGGTGGAGAGAATATCTTGCAGGTTTTACACCTGGGACGATTGCAAGGTGAGGGTGTGGAGATAGTGACTGACTGCGACTTTTGGAGAGGGCGGGTGGCTTTAAATATGGTGTTTAAATTCGGTGGTCTCTTAAATGTTATCCGAGGAGTGGACGGGAAAATCTGAGAGGTGGACTTGTGTTTGGAAAGGATGGGGTACAGGTCCTTCAATAAGTTTTGTAGCAAATGAGCACCAGGGAAGTAGGTTGTGAGCAGAGGAGAGCAATGTTTGTCTGCGCGGGGTTTATTGTGAATAGCCGGTTTTTTTCTTATTTTGTTCATCAAGAGTTTTTCAGGGTAGCCGCGGTGAAGAAGAGAGGTGTGGAGTTTGGAGAGGAATTTTTGAAGGTCTTCGGGGTTATTACAGATTCTGTGTCCCCGGACAGAGAGGTAATAAGGGATGGAACGTTTGGTGTGTGGTGGATGGCAACTGCTGTAGTGAAGGTATTGTTGTTTGTTAGTAGCTTTGATGTGAACCGATGTTTTGAATTTGTTATTATCTGAAAGGTGTATGTCCACATCTAAGAAGTTGATATTGGTTTTGGAGATGGAAGAGGTGAAAGAGACTGAGGCAGAAGCGTTAAGTGAAGAAACAAAGGTATTGAGAGAGTCGATGTCATGAGGCCAGAGAATGAAAATGTCATCAATGTATCTGAGCCAAAGAAGAGGTTTTAGGGGGTAATTAGTGAGGAAATTTTCTTCAAACAGGCCAAGGAAAAGATTTGCATAAGAAGGGCTAAACCTACTTCCCATGGCGCAGCCGGATATTTGCAGATAGTAATTATTGTTAAAAGAGAAGGCATTGTTGGTGAGAATGAAATGGGAAAGATCAAGAAGAAAATCAGTGCTAGGGTTTTGAGGAGTGGGTCGTAATGAAAGATAGTGGCGGAGAGCAGCGAGTCCCTCAGAATGAGGGATTGAAGTGTAAAGTGAGGTTACATCAATAGTGGCCATGATAATGGGCTGATTGGGGGGGAGGGAAATGGAATTGAGTCTAGAAAGGAAGTCATGGGAATCTTTGATGTATGATGGAAGGGACTGAACGAAGGGTTGGAGATAGAAATCAACAAAGGCCGAAATGCGCTCCGTAGGAGAGTTTTGAGAGGAAACTATGGGGCGGCCTGGGTTATTCGCTTTATGAATTTTTGGAAGGATGTAGAAAGATGGCGAAGTGGGGTGATCTGGTAAGAGAAGGGAAATGTCTGACTGGCTTAGGCCCTCGGAGGGAGCTTTTGTTTTTAGTAGGGCATTCAATTCTGTGTGAAAATGAGAGGTAGGATCTGATGAGAGAGGGGAGTAGGAGGAAGGGTCTCCTAGTAGTCGGTTGCACTCTGATATGTAGTCGCTGGTGTCAAGTACAACGACAGTGGAGCCTTTGTCGGCCGAGGTAATCACTATGTTGGTTTTTTTTTTGGAGTTTTCTGATGGCGGCGGACTCCGAGGGGGAAAGGTTTGGCGGCGGGTGGAGGGAGCGTAGGAAAGATTCACTCGAAGCCCTAGAGAGGAGACAGTTGATAAAAATTTCAAGCGGGTGGTGGGGAGGAAGAGGTTTGGGCTGGTGAGAGGAAGGGGAGCGGAATTTGAGGAGGGCATTGTGAATACCCTCCGGCGCCTGTTGTCTTGTGTGGGAATTCCAGAAAACCTTCCACCGAAGGTTTCGGCAAAAATGCAAAATGTCCGTGAGAAGAGTGGTGGGGTTAATCCTAGGCGTTGGGGAGAAAGAGAGTCCGCGGTTGAGGACAGAAACCTCGGCGGGGCTGAGCTTAGCGGAAGAAAGGTTTACCACTTGCTGGTCGGTGGGTTCCACTGGGTCCTGGTCGTTAGGGTCAATTGGCATAGGATCGCGCCGAGGAGGCCGGGTTGAGCGCTCCGGGGCTGCTATGGGTCGCGGCGGAGGTGGGGGTGGAGGGGGGAGTTTAAAAAGTGTGGCCAGGTCTGGTTTGGCGCCTATGAGAGGAGGGGGGGCTTGTGCGGGGGGTGAGAGACGCAGTGGGAGGGAAAAGCCATCTCGGAAATGTGAAATGCATAGGGAAGAGAGTTTGTGCAGTGAATTCTCACGTTTCTTCTCGAGTGTTTCTTCTGCTATAGTGAAGGTATTGTTGTTTGATAAAATTAATTTCACTCTGTTCTCCTCACCTTCTTAAGGAAGTTAACACGATTCTAGTTTCGGCGCACCTCTTACTCGAGAAGAAACGTGAGAATTCACTGCACAAACTCTCTTCCCTATGCATTTCACATTTCCGAGATGGCTTTTCCCTCCCACTGCGTCTCTCACCCCCCGCACAAGCCCCCCCTCCTCTCATAGGCGCCAAACCAGACCTGGCCACACTTTTTAAACTCCCCCCTCCACCCCCACCTCCGCCGCGACCCATAGCAGCCCCGGAGCGCTCAACCCGGCCTCCTCGGCGCGATCCTATGCCAATTGACCCTAACGACCAGGACCCAGTGGAACCCACCGACCAGCAAGTGGTAAACCTTTCTTCCGCTAAGCTCAGCCCCGCCGAGGTTTCTGTCCTCAACCGGGGACTCTCTTTCTCCCCAACGCCTAGGATTAACCCCACCACTCTTCTCACGGACATTTTGCATTTTTGCCGAAACCTTCGGTGGAAGGTTTTCTGGAATTCCCACACAAGACAACAGGCGCCGGAGGGTATTCACAATGCCCTCCTCAAATTCCGCTCCCCTTCCTCTCACCAGCCCAAACCTCTTCCTCCCCACCACCCGCTTGAAATTTTTATCAACTGTCTCCTCTCTAGGGCTTCGAGTGAATCTTTCCTACGCTCCCTCCACCCGCCGCCAAACCTTTCCCCCTCGGAGTCCGCCGCCATCAGAAAACTCCAAAAAAAAAACCAACATAGTGATTACCTCGGCCGACAAAGGCTCCACTGTCGTTGTACTTGACACCAGCGACTACATATCAGAGTGCAACCGACTACTAGGAGACCCTTCCTCCTACTCCCCTCTCTCATCAGATCCTACCTCTCATTTTCACACAGAATTGAATGCCCTACTAAAAACAAAAGCTCCCTCCGAGGGCCTAAGCCAGTCAGACATTTCCCTTCTCTTACCAGATCACCCCACTTCGCCATCTTTCTACATCCTTCCAAAAATTCATAAAGCGAATAACCCAGGCCGCCCCATAGTTTCCTCTCAAAACTCTCCTACGGAGCGCATTTCGGCCTTTGTTGATTTCTATCTCCAACCCTTCGTTCAGTCCCTTCCATCATACATCAAAGATTCCCATGACTTCCTTTCTAGACTCAATTCCATTTCCCTCCCCCCCAATCAGCCCATTATCATGGCCACTATTGATGTAACCTCACTTTACACTTCAATCCCTCATTCTGAGGGACTCGCTGCTCTCCGCCACTATCTTTCATTACGACCCACTCCTCAAAACCCTAGCACTGATTTTCTTCTTGATCTTTCCCATTTCATTCTCACCAACAATGCCTTCTCTTTTAACAATAATTACTATCTGCAAATATCCGGCTGCGCCATGGGAAGTAGGTTTAGCCCTTCTTATGCAAATCTTTTCCTTGGCCTGTTTGAAGAAAATTTCCTCACTAATTACCCCCTAAAACCTCTTCTTTGGCTCAGATACATTGATGACATTTTCATTCTCTGGCCTCATGACATCGACTCTCTCAATACCTTTGTTTCTTCACTTAACGCTTCTGCCTCAGTCTCTTTCACCTCTTCCATCTCCAAAACCAATATCAACTTCTTAGATGTGGACATACACCTTTCAGATAATAACAAATTCAAAACATCGGTTCACATCAAAGCTACTAACAAACAACAATACCTTCACTACAGCAGTTGCCATCCACCACACACCAAACGTTCCATCCCTTATTACCTCTCTGTCCGGGGACACAGAATCTGTAATAACCCCGAAGACCTTCAAAAATTCCTCTCCAAACTCCACACCTCTCTTCTTCACCGCGGCTACCCTGAAAAACTCTTGATGAACAAAATAAGAAAAAAACCGGCTATTCACAATAAACCCCGCGCAGACAAACATTGCTCTCCTCTGCTCACAACCTACTTCCCTGGTGCTCATTTGCTACAAAACTTATTGAAGGACCTGTACCCCATCCTTTCCAAACACAAGTCCACCTCTCAGATTTTCCCGTCCACTCCTCGGATAACATTTAAGAGACCACCGAATTTAAACACCATATTTAAAGCCACCCGCCCTCTCCAAAAGTCGCAGTCAGTCACTATCTCCACACCCTCACCTTGCAATCGTCCCAGGTGTAAAACCTGCAAGATATTCTCTCCACCCCCTGCCTCTTTTCTCCCCAAGCTTAAATGCCTACCGATTTTCCCCTCCACTACTTGTACTTCCACCAACATCATCTACCTTCTTCATTGCAATTTCTGCCCTGCTTTCTATATTGGCCTATGCACTACCCCTCTCAATCTCAGAATTAACAATCATCGCGCCTCCTGTTGTCCATCTTCCCCCCACTCCTCTCTACCAGTTCCTACACATTGTCTTTCACATGATTCCATTTTCAATCATTGCTACAAAGTATCCATTATTGCCTCCCTCCCTCCCACCGACTCCGCCCTCAACCTCCACACCCTCGAATTGGCGTGCATTTGGCACTTTCAAGCCAATAGCTCTCCGGGTCTGAACGTTGCATCCTAACCCCTATTCCTAACTCCCCCTCCCCATACACCTCTCCCCTTACCCCTCTTTTCCCTTTTCCAACCCTCTCCTTTCCTCACCATTCATTCTTCAGCTGACGAAGAAGCCTGAAGTGCTTCGATAGCTTCAAGTTTATTTATTCAATGTGAGTGTTTCTTTTTTGTGTCTCTGTGTGTATCGACATTAACTTAAACTATTTATATATATATATATATATATATATATATATATTATTATTATTATTATTATTATTATTATTATTATCTCTCAAGGTGTGGGAATTTTTAGTTTCCAAGCATCAAATCATGTTAGGTAATAATGTGCTTCTAATTACTCAAAATTGCATCTCAGAGAGGATTTTTTTTCCTTCTTTTACTATAAATGAACTAAATTATAGAGCATTTTTGTTATGCTCTCCAGTCCTTGAATTTATGAGGTAATCCTTATACCCCCAAAAGGCTAGATATTCTGTAATGGAATCATTAGCCCGATGGTAGCTTTCTTCGGACTTTAACCTTCTCAATAATTTCTTTTTTACAGAAGGCAAATAGTTCACAAAATCTACTTTTCCTCTAAAATAAAGTGTTACATCTTGATACACTGCTGATTTGGCTAGAGATACAAGAAAATTTGCTAGCCTAACTCCCTTAGCATCAAATTTTTTTCTGCCTTGGTAACCCTGAATATAAGAAAAGTAGCGGTATTTGCTCTAATTCAGTCAGTGATTTTACTGATTTTACGACAGCCTTCCACATCGAGCGCGTTTTACTACATAGGAATGTCAAATGCCAGGCTGTAGCCTCTTGACCAGGGCACCAGGGACAGGCTGATGTCCGAATTATTCCAATCCGGTGGAGGAACACACCATCCGCCCACGCACCATGGCAGAGTCTCCACGACACATCAGCGTCTAAACCAAGGGTTGGCCACCCTCTGATTCCTAACCATTGCACATTTTCATCAGTTTCCTTCGATTTCAGAGGCCATGTTTCAGAGCTTTTGATATATAATGTTTCTTTGTACGCTTTTCGCTTGACTAAAGGCAATTTCATAAATAATTTGTGTATCTTGCTGTGAAACACGAAGGTTGGCATTAAATCAGGGGGAGGCCACCCAGTCAAGCGAGGTCGATCAGATCCTCTATCATTACTTGGCATCAGGGGCTGTACATCAAAAGATTTCCAAGACTCTAAAAGGGAATAGTAATAATTGTCACTTGTTTGATTAAGGTAGATTGTTTTCGCTCCAGAGAGGAGAGCGTAAGCATTTCCAGTGCCCGAGGTTGCTTCCATTCTTTGCAACGCAAGAGCTCTCCAAGGGCTGATATCCTTTTCTAATAATAGACGTTGTGCTGTAAGGAATCTAAATGCCATTATTTTTGTGGTCAAGTCTACGAGCCCAAGGCCGCCTTCGTTAATGGGTGCAGTCACTACATTTGCACGAAGCCAGTGCTTCCTGCCATTCCACACGAAGTCAACCAGTAAGGATTGTAGTCTCCTCACCATGGCTGATCCCGGGGTAAAAACCTGAAGTACATGCCATATTCTTGGAGCAATAAACTGGTTACAAGCCAGTACTCTCCCTCTCAAGGACATTGAACCGGTTCTCACTTTCCATCTGTTCATTGTCTCTTTTAACTTCGTAGCTATTTCCTCCTCAACTTTAGCATCTCCGCGTATGGGGTCAGTATCAATCCAGACACCAAGGCATTTCGAACCTCTAGTCGACCATGCAACGCCTAGAGGACAGTCTACCCGGGTTTTCCATCGACCAACCCAGAGACCGTTACATTTATTGAGATTTAGCTTAGCACCCGAAATTTTTGAAAAGGCCTTAAATATGCTTAATACCTTATTGAAATCGCATTCCCTTGTGATGAAAATATTAATGTCATCAGCATAGACGCTACATACAATTCTGGATTTTATAAAATTCCCTACTTCAATTGGTTGCAAGTGAGTTTTCAGCTTTCTGATGAAAGGCTCAAAAGCTAGAGAGTAGAGCTGACCTGACAAGGGACAGCCCTGTCGAATCCCTACTTTGAATGGAAAAGGAGCAGTTATGCAATTAGCCACCCTGGCCATGCATTCCGCACCAGTATACAAGGTCTGTATCATATTAGTAAAAGAAGAACCAAAACCACTCTTGGTAAATACCCGAAAAAGATGTTGATGATTGACTTTATCAAAGGCCTTTTCCTGGTCTAAGGATAGCACAGCCAGAGGTTCACCACTTTCGTTATAGCATCGAATAATGTCACGTGTTGTCGAAATTGCATCGAATATCGTTCTGCCAGGCACACAATAGGATTGCTCGGCGGATATAATTGTGGAAATTACCTGAGACAACCTATTGGATAGACATTTCGCAATGATTTTGTAGTCACAATTTGTGATTGACAAAGGCCTTAGGTCATTTAGTGTTTCAACATTTTTTATCTTGGGTATCATTACAAGTAAGGCTGTAGATGTAGATCGAGGCAATTTTCCACGTGCGAAGCTCGCATTCAACATTGAGAGAAAGGGTTTTTCTAATTCCCTCCAGAATTTTAAATAAAACTCTGTTGTTAAGCCATCTACTCCAGGGGATTTGTTTTTCTTGAGACTCCTGAGAGCGTTAAATAGCTCATTGGGTTCTAGTGTAGCTTCCAAGTGGAAAGAGTTATCTTCCTCGATCACATCAAGAGTAGAGTAAAAATTATTTTGACTTGAGACGTCTTCAGAGATATTTAACTCTGAGCCAAAAACATTTTTTAAATGTGTATGCAGGGTAGCCGCCAAAATCTCTGGGTCTTCAACCCACTGCCCATCAATCTTTAGTTTCTGGATTGGCTTTGGTTGTGTTCCAGAAGCCCATTTGGCTAGGTGTGTCGCTGAGGGCGTGTCATTCGTAATGATGTTTTCCCAACCGGCTCTTGCCACAATGGCTTTAGCCTCACGAGTATAATAACCTTCTTCGGTCTCAGCGGATAAGTTCATTCGTAATCCTCTTTTGTAAGTAACAGCATGCTCTTTTATCTCCTGTTTGAGAAGCTCCCAAGCTACGCATGGATTTTTATGGACCTGTGTGTCTGCTATTGATTTGATCAAAAGCTTTGCATAGGAGCAGTATTTATCATTTTCAAGCAAAGCATTATCAAATCGCCAGTAAGGAATATGTTTCTTCCTATCTGAAATAATGAGGCGCATTGACACAGCTCTGTGGTCCGAAAAGCTAGATTCAATGCATATTTTATGCACTGACTGCACTCTGGTGTCCGTCATATAAAATCTATCCAACCTTGATGCAGTATGTACACCTCGGTGATAAAAATGGGTGAAGCCAGGCTTATTAGGTTTAAGTCTTCGCCAAACATCCACGAGTCGATGTTGATTAATCAACTGCCTCAATTTTGAGACATACCTAGCATGTGTCTCTATTCCAGATGATCTATCTATAGAAGGAGCCATGGTACAGTTAAAATCTCCTCCTACCACAACCCAAATGTTATGGTTTCTTGATTGTGAATAGGCCGCCTCTATGTACCTATTCACCTCATGTACCAGCTCTACTGCACGGTCTTGATCATGAGGCCCATAATAAGTCACCAGCAAAAACGTATGACGTTCTGGATACGTTATGGTCATACATAAACCCAGGGCATGACCTGGGAAAATAACCTTGGTCGAAAGAGAGGATATTCCAATATTATTTTTAATCGCAAAGGCAACACCGACATGAGGAATAACAGGTGTGCTAAAGTAAAAAGTGTAATTTGGCAATGAAGGCATTGTGGGAAAGTCAGTGTTTGCCTCTTGTATGAGAAGTATGTCGGGATTATGCTTATTCATAAACAACGACAACTGAGCCCACTTATATTGGCTCCGTACTGAACGCACATTCAAGGTCATGAATGTAATCTCATGCATCCTCTCCTATTCCTAGTGCTATGTATGAATAAATAGTTAAAAATTAAATAAATAAATAAATGTGTGTAAAAATCGATGAAGGGTAGTTACCTCTTATCTATTGACAAAGCACTGACAAGCCTGTGAAGTCTATTTTTTAAAGCTTGTTCCTTCACAATTTTCCCCTGTACTATTTCTTTTAACGTATTTAACAGTTCCTCCTCATCGAGGAGAAGTTCTTTGGCCTTCCTTTGCGGATCCATCCGCTTTACCCCGGATAAATATTTTTCTAATCGAGGATAGGGTATTGAACTGAAATCAGGATGTTCAAAATAGAACTCTTCAATCTGTCTGAGACCCTCAAAGTCTGGATTTTTAACTTTACTCCCCTTCTTCCTCTGCGGCGATCCACCGGCCTCCCTCGTACTTCGGTGATCGTCAGGATTCTTCCTCTTACCCGTCCTGTCCAGTAAAGAAGCTGTGCCAATATCAGGATCATCATAAAGATCCTCAGCATTCAGAGGGAGTGAAAGGGAGCAAAAAGATTGACTATCAGAGTCCCTCTCATGAGACTCGGATATAAAGTCACGAGAAGGTGATTGAGACCGAACACTGATACTAGGGGGATCTTTTTCCTTTTCTTGACCAGGAAGATTTTTAGAGGTTGAGGGTTCTGCATGCAATGACAAAGGCACGGGGTCAGGGTTTATGGTGGATAGCTGTGCGATTCCCGAAACGGAGAGGGATTGTGGTTCAGGAGGAGGTAGGGGTGGAGCGGGAATTTCTAGCCGCTCTGTAGCATCAATCTCCTCGTTGGTTTCTGCTTCCGCCAGTGAAAATAGGGAATGTGGGCAATCTTTGGAAATATGACCATGCTTATTGCAAGTATTACATCTGTGGTCATTATGTTCAATGAAAATTCGGTGCGGTGTATCTCCAATTTCGACAAGGAAGGAATCAGGCAGAACAATTCCTTCCCGCCTGACTACATATACCGTTCTTTTCCATGAACCAATATGGTTATAGCCGTCATCTTTGACGCCGAGTGTAAGGGAGTAAAAAGGGGATACAATCTGCACTGCTTGGCTAAGAATATCAGCCAAATCAGCATCACTTACTTCAGGAGGAACTTTTTTCAGTGTTATTTTCTCGGTGCGGGTTACCATTCGCCTTGCCTCAACCCAGGTATTATTTATTGATAATCCACCATAATTTGCAATAAACTGTTCGACCAGCTCCTCCGATTTTAAATAAATACAAATTCTTTGATGAGCCAGTCTGGTCGCATGCGTAATGTTATGCCCCCCTCCAAGTTTTTCCCCGAGTTTTAGTACGTAAGTGTGAATGGAAGTATCAGGTATAGCAGATAAAATAATTCCTTTCTTTTTATTCGGACCGGAATCCGAGGGAACGATCTTCTTTGTCTGGAAGGCGAAGACAGTTTTCGCCGCTGTTGAGAACTGCGCGCCCGACGGACCGCCATAGTGGTCATACGGCCTGGCGGCAGATGCGTAGCTGCGGCGTCGTTGAGTTGCGGGAGCGGTAGAGGAGGCAGGCGGGGCGGTTGGCCGTCTTGCGATGAGCTCGTCCGACGCGTCGACAAGGGAGGTGGGGGCAGTAGGCGGCAGGGGTGGGGTTGCAGTGGTTGGCGAGGCATAGCCAATGCTTCGCGAAGCCGGCTTCAAGGTCACTTGGAGTGACGTACTCCCAGCTGTGGAAAGGGGATTGGCTCCCCCCACCCCTCCAACACTCGAAATTGGACTGAGCACATTTTCACTGCTAATAACTTTAGTAATATTTTCACTTTTAGCACATGTAGTTACCGTATTTAAATTTTCAGGTGATAACGGTACAGCCGTTGTAGCCACGAGCGCTCCATGCTCCCGGCGTAGGACGGTGCTTGGCGGTAATGAGTCAGAAGAATCATCAGGACAATTAAGTTGATTAATTTTGCGTATTGGCGACCCTTTCGCTGTCTTCTTAGGTGAAGTAGGTGGAGTAGATGGCATGCTGCATGCAGGGATGATTGCAGGAGTAGTATTAGAGATTGGAGTTGAAGTGTAGATAGTTGTGGCTACATCAGCTGATCGCGATGTTTTGTCCGCCGCATCCGACCGGGCCAAAGCCCGGGCGGCAGGTGGCGAGTCCGCCGGCGACTGCAAGTCGAGTTGACAGAAACACAAAAACACTAATATTATATATATATATATATATATATATATATATATATATATACACACGTTTGAAATAAACTCACACGAGCATTATAAATAATGTAAAGTCTTTCCCTCCTCTTCTCACTTGAGAAAGATGGGCTGCGTCCCATCGAAAATTTGTAAAAACAACCTTTCCCCGTAAGTTCCTCACTTTTATTTTATTTTTCGTTTTTCTGTCAATTTCTAAGTTTTTTTGTGTGCCCACCCTAGGGCAAGAAGAAGTTCCTTTACATTATTTATATATATATATATATATATATATATATATATTTATATTAGTAAGGCCAAGCAACACGAGTATAGTAATCATATGCAGTCACAATTAATTATCTTCAAAGAAATGTGTAGAAAAGTGGTGACCATTTATTTTATTTCCCTTAGATTCTGTGCTGTCTGAATTTTTGTGCAAGTGGTAGCTATCAGCGGAGAATTGGCCAGGATTATTTAAATTGCATGAGCCAAACGGAGGTTTGCAAGAGTATATGCGTGGTAACGAGAGCAATAAGCAACCTCTTATTGAATGAATGGATAAAATTTCCCACAACAGACCGGGAAAGGAATCGAATAAAAAGAAGGTAATATAAATTATCTAATAATATTTTGATTTTCTGGAAGAAGAATTTGAACTTAAAGTTAGTGCTGACTTATTGATCATATTTATTGAAACCTAGATACAATACGTTAATATATCCTGAGAACTAAACCATCTCACTAATATGATTTCATCAAAGCCCTCACAATAGCATAAATTAATAATTTCATTTTAATATAAATGAAATTTCCATGTTACAATTTTGTAAATGTACTTTCAAGGTTCATGGAAAAAAGCAACTTACCAGGGGTTATAGGAGCCCTAGATGGGACACATATTGCCATAGTCCCACCTAATACAGCCCGGGAGCACATTTACCTCAACAGAAAACATTTTCACAGCAAGAATGTGCAAGTAGTGAGTATGAATGGATATAGTTTCCTCCAATGTTGTTATGTATTATATCCAATGAGAAGCTTTAAAAATGTGTAACATGTCTAACTTTATACAACAACCCAGATTACCATATGTTTATTGACAGGTGTGTGATTATGATTTAAGAATTCTGGCATTAAATGCGCAACATGGAGGGAGATCCCATGACTCCCACGTATGGCGCACCTCCCGGCTGCGGGAGTACATGAGAACAACATACTGGCTAGGTGGTTCCAGCAGCTGGCTAATTGGTTGGTTCACACTATGAAAATTATTATAATTTCCCCGGTCATTGTGAGTTCAATTTGTTTTAATTATTGAAATATAATGCTTGTGAATGTCAAATGTTATAGGGGACTCTGGATACCCCCAGGAGCCGTGGCTAATGACGCCCGTACATGATCCCCCGGAGGGGAGTCCAGAGGCACGATATAATGCTGCGATAATCCTAGCCAGGAATTGTGTGGAGCGCTGCATTGGAGTGTGGAAGGGATGGTTTAGGTGTTTGCGACGTGATCGCACCCTTCGCTATTCACCAGAGAAAGCAGGTTAGATATCTGCATTGTGATACAATACATAATTGTTGGAAATATAATTGCAACGTGGGAAAACTTAGATCTATCATTTACTTTCAGGTCAAATCATTAATTGCTGTGCCGTATTGCACAATATGGCTCTGTATTACCGAGTACCTCTTCCACAGGCCATACTGGAGGAGGATATTAATGGGCAACGAAATGATAACTTTTACATAATCCCTGCAGAGGATGGAAGCACAATAAGGAGGCGACTGATCGCCCAGCATTTTAGATGAATATATTTTTCTATTTACTTTTATTTTTTTACATCTTGTTGCAATAAATTAGGCTTTAGGTTTTTCAATTAATTTAATGTAAAAATGAAAGTTTGAATATGAACACACATCAAAGAATACCTACATTGTTAAGAATTTAAGAATAAATTTTAAAAACATACTTTTAAACATTCTACAATTAAAACTGTTTTAAATCCTTGAGACTTTGTGTTAATTTCTCACATGCTTCCTTTAGAGCGCAGCTGTCCTCCTCCTGTATTCTTCTAAATTTGCTTCATGATTTTTTTTTAAGGTGTCTAGTTTTTCCTTTTTTAGTTGGAGTTTTTCCTCCTCGATTTTAACCTTCTTCTCCTTAATTTGGACTAATCTCTCCTCCATAGCCAATCTCCTCTCCTCTATACTTATAAAACCAGAGGTAAGCTCAGCTGAAGCTGAACCTACCTTCCTTTTCTTGGGATTATTGTTATCCAGGGGACTGGAGACCATTTCAGTAGATGGAGGTCCCTGAAAATGGTAAGAAAAGCCAATAGTTTCAGTAAAAGTTCTTGACTTGATAATAATTTGTTGTACGTCGAATACTTATTTGAATTTGTTTGTTAAAATGTCACTTGAATATTGAAGTATGTGAACAAAATCATTTTCTATTACTTCTGATTAATTTTACTTAAATCCTCACAGGCTAGGGTGGTTATTTTTAGTGGGCCCATTTCCGAGAAACTTTAAGCAGAGCCATTAGTTTAGTGAAAGGAGAAGAAGGGAAATAGTCAGATGTAAAAAAAAAAAACAATCAAGAGTTGAAATCTGTGATGGAGGGAGGAGTACAGTGGAAGAGATATCTATAGTAATAAATATTGTTTTTTGGGTTAATAGGATGAAGTATGAGGGGCTTTAATATTTTTGTTAGAATCGTGGACTGCTTAAGATAGAATGGGATTATAAAAAGGATAAAAGAGCTATACAAGTTACCCTGATTATTACAGCCTCGTCTCTCCTTGAAAAACTATTAATTCAATTGGAACATGGTTTTTTGAAAATAATTTCACTAGTGGAAATGGGTTTTGAAACAGTATATATCTCCGGTTTAAACATTATATGACTGCCCATTGCAGCATGACGGTCTGTTCTTTTCTCAAATATTAACAAATAATATACAGGTAAGTCCTTTCAGGGAAATTACCAGTGGCAAAGGTCCTTCGTCATTCTGCTCCTGGACCTGATGGCTGGTACTCCTTATTTCCAGTTCAATTTCAGGTTCCTGTGACATAAAAAACAATGATTATAGTATTATCATCCTTAGCTGTGACCTCCAATTAATATCAAATGTTTATTCCACAATCAAATTATAAGTTTACTTACAGGAATGGCCTGAAATGGTAGTGAGGGCCCCGCTTCCTCTAAAGAGGAGTCCCCCTCCACAGCCTCCACAGTCATCAGAGACAGCACTCTTTCCTCTAATGCGTTTAATTGGCTGCAAGGAGGTCCGCCACCAGTCCCAATGGCATGCTGCTTGGCCTTGCTGTATTTTTTTTAATATAGCACTTGAGGTCTACCCACGTCTAGGATAATAATTAGGGGATGTCAATGATTTTTCGTTATGAGACTTTAATTATACTAGTTTGACCATCATTGAACATTACCTTTTGCCATTTATGTGCGGGCTTAGTAGGTCCGCTCCCATCTGCATTTAGCTGGTCAGAAAGTTGCTCCCACATTTGATTGTTTTTTATTCGGCCTGTGGGCCCTAAAAATCCTCCACGAGCAAATTGCTTATTTTCTTCCATGAATTTTATGAGTAAAGATACTTGTCCATGAGACGCCTTTGTATCCCTTGATAATTTAATAAAATGTACAGATTTCGATATACTTATCCAATATCATGACATTATATACAACTTAGAGATTAATAAAATTTCACTTCTTTATGATATTTATAATCTTAACGTACCTGGCCATTCTTAATTTAGGTCACTTTTCTCTGTCTCAGCTTCCATTACTTTCTGCAGTCCGCTTGAGCGAAGGAATTAATAATTTACCGTTGTACGTTAACGTTTGTTAATTTTATAAAAAACTCAACACAAGGAATTTTAAGTGAATAATTGGTGCTTGCCTCCGTACGTTTCAACAATAGTTAGGTTCGTTTGTCCCGCTGGACAAGCAGCGGCAACAGTGCCGGCGATTGAATTAAATTTTTTTGCCAATTTGCGTCAATTTGAAAATCACCCGAAATCCTAATATCTTCTAGTATTATTGTTAATTTGAAAATAACACTCAAAATCCCTCGATAAAATGGAAGTACCCAAGAGTCTTAATGTTTCCCTTTATTTCATTTAGATATTATATCATAATCATTTTATTTATCGACAAAAATCCAGTGTACGAGGTGTGTAAATAAAGTAGTGAGACTGGCAACATCGCTTTCGATCTGGCAACGCTGGAGACGCGTGGCCGTGAGTAGCGTCAGGTGCACGTGTGATGCGCCTCCAGTATGAATCTGAACTCGCCACAGTAATTTGTTTGTCCGTAGCGTTGGTTTTCGTGAAACGGTTTTTTCTTGTGCGTTTTAAAAATGAGTGACCTCAAAGTTGAGCAACGGTGTGCAATCAAATTTTGCTTCAGACTTGGACACAATGCAACCGAAACTTTTGAAAAACTTCGGGAGGCCTATGGAGAACGTGTTTTATCAAGGGCACAGGTTTTTCGGTGGTTTAAGGAATTTTCAGAAGGAAGAGAGTCGATTGAAGATGAACCACAAAGCGGAAGGCCTTCAAGTGCAAACACCGATGAAAATGTCAACAGAGTACGGAATCTTGTGCGTTCAGATCGACGGTTGACAGTCAGAATGATCGGGGAACAGTTGAATTTGAATCACACCTCCGTTCATCACATTTTGACCAATGAATTGGAGATGAGAAAAATTTGTGCGAAAATGGTTCCGAAAAACCTTTCCCAAGACCAAAAGGATCTCAGAAAGGGAAGGAGTCTTGACTTTTTGGGTTCAATTGAAAATGATCCCCGTTTTCTTGAACGTGTCATTACTGGTGACGAGTCATGGGTGTTTGAGTACGACCCAGAAACGAAACGTCAGAGCATGGAGTGGCACACTGCGACTTCTCCAAGGCCCAAGAAAGCACGCATGAGCAAGTCGAAAATCAAATGCATGCTGATTTGTTTTTTTGATAGCCACGGAATCGTCCACAAAGAGTTTGTGCCACAAGGCCAAACGGTTAATCAGCACTTCTACCGTGAGGTCCTGGAAAGACTTCGAAAAAGAGTCCTTCGTGTGCGACCAAACATCAAAGACAAGTGGGTGTTGCATCACGACAACGCGCCCTGTCACACTGCCATCTCAATAAACGAGTTTTTGGCTAGTAAAAACATTCCTGTTGCTCCTCAGCCTCCTTATTCACCAGACTTGAGTCCTTGTGACTTTTTCCTCTTCCCGAGGTTGAAAAATCACCTCAAGGGAACTCATTTCGGGACACTACAAAACATACAAACTGCTGTAACCGACCAGCTGAAGGCCATTCCAAAATCCGAGTTCCAGCAATGCTACAATGATTGGAAGGACCGTCTCCAGCGCTGTGTGGCTTCCGAAGGGAACTATTTTGAAGGTGACAATATCACATTGTAATTATATTTGAATAGAAAATTAAAAAAAAATCAGTCTCACTACTTTATTTACACACCTTATACCCGCACCATGCGAGACCTAAACCCACGGATTATAATTATAATGCCTGAAACATCTCTGAAAATTATCATAATACTTTTTTTGGCCTGTCATCCCTTTAGTTCACCTTTTATGCTTATGCATGAACAAAATGACGTACGTGTTCTAATTTTGTTCATACATTTGTACGTTCTTTTTCTGTTTACGCATCTGTACATTTTGGTGTGGTTACACAGAGCATTTTCCCGTTCATGCTTTCAATCATTAACTTGTGCAAGTTAATTTATCGTGTATTCTTAAGTTATAATAATTTATTTTACATTTCACAAAAATACATTGCAATAGTAATCGTCAAAAACTACATAATTTGGAAAATTATAACGAGGGTGTTTGAGTCTAAGGAAAATCATCACTCTTAAAATTATCTATGTAATTAAAATTAACATAATAATAATATCATATGCTCCTTATCCTCTCTACTTTACTTCACAAAACCCACCAAGGTTTCTCCGAATATCCACCTAATTGAGGTTAGCGGTCGGTGTTTAGAAAGTATTTTAAGTTGTCACATTGAGAAAATTTACATATAAGTTAATATATAGCACATGGAATAAAACATTTTTCCACCTAATCATGCCATATACAATTGGAGACATTGATAATAAAAAGTATTAAGATTTATTTTCGAATACCGGCTTAATTTTAAGTGCGGGAATCACTAATACGCATGCGCAGAAGTTTGGATTTATCGTAAATCTGGCAACACAGAATATTCCATTCGTACGTCTATTCGAACGGAATCTTGTTTTCCGCACGGAATTAAGTTTCCGCTAGTTACGTTACACAATCGCATTTCGGCACGGATTCCAATTCCGTTCGTAGCAACCATTTCACATCGTAATTATTCCGTGCGGAATCTGAATTGTTATACAATCGACCCCCTGGTCCGAATTTGAGAAAACAGGTTCTCAAAGCTATCTTGGTTACATTTCGCAGTTAAAATATAATTAACACCAAATTTTTTCTCGTCATTCAAAAGCAACTTCATAGATGTAATGGACATTAAAATACCCTTTTGAAACACTTGTAGGGTGTTCTTACCTGGGCATCTCATTTTACTTATGACCTCATACACCTTATCAAACAAATCATTTTGCTCAGACAAATGCTTCCCGTAGGCAGCTTTAAATGGCACATTGTTAAATGGAATATAAGAATTCATTAAATCAAACCACCTATTAATTAACTCAATAAATTCTGAGGTATCATGCGCTACTTGTTCACCTGCCTGATACCTCTTGAGGGCAGCAGCGGTGGTGTGAGAAAGTAACTCAGCAGCAAGTCTAACATTTTGCCTTTGAACACCTGTGCAAACTACATGAAGAGAAGACAGTTTATGACAAACACTCAACTCAGCCTTTGTTCCGTCAATTAATGCAATCAAAGGCTCTTTCCTAATTTTAGAATCACCAATGTCAAATCCTGTGTCAAGCAGCCAATTTCTTGTCAGCTTTAGCAGGTGGGGTGCATCAGGAATATAATAAATATTCCCTCCAGTATTAGGATGAAAGAAGCAGTTTTGAACTAAAACATTATTATGGAAGCATAAACCCAACTCTTTCCATAAACCCTGATTTCCAGAGCCACAATCACTTACACAAGCCACAACTATGTACCCAGCACGGTACAGGTGGCTTACAATATTCAATAAAAGATCCTTCGTCACTTTTTTGTCAAAATCTACGTATATAGTTTGCATCCAAGGAGCACACAATCCTCGAGCCATCATAACCTGCATCTGGTTGTGTCGGCCCACTACTTCATCATGAAGAGGATCATACTCGTACTTGCTAAGGACCTTCATTTCATCAAATTGAAGAATAGCAAGTCTATCTTTGGGTCCCAAATCCTTGGCTGCAGTTGCCATGACATTTAACACATCAGTTAGAAGCCCATTCCTCATCTCAATTCTTGAGGCCCATCTCTGGAAACTTGATATACCTATTATTCATATAAAAAGAATATTATTAGGTAATAAGGGAACACATGTATGAACAGTGAAAAAAAGAAACAATCCAATGAATGAAGTGAACTCACCTGGAAGGGGGTAGTGAAGTTTCTCTTTCAGAAACAGGTATGCTCGTTTGCTGAAATATCGCAAGGTGAAGGCCAAGCTCATCTCTTTACTTGTCCACCTTACTTTATCCCTCTTTTTTAATATCAAATTAATCTGATTTGAGGTAAATACTTTACTTAATACACTCTGCACCTTTTCATTCACCACTCTTTGCCCATGCTTTTCCGATTTGACGGTTCTAAGCTCATTCCTCAGGCTGGAAATAGTACGCTTAAGCTCTTTTACTTCTTGCTGAAGAATTACATTCTGCAGAAAGCACTTTTCATACATCACTTTGTAATCCAATGATTCGACTTCAGTGAAGCTAGCTCCATCAGTAAGTGAGGGACTTGGTGCCTTTATTGCAGCCTCAATGATATCCTCATGCTCCTTCTTCTTACACTTATCCTGCATTCTGATGGTTCTTGCAAGGACAGAAGCTGAAGGGTCAGGTACAGAAGGAAGATTTAGAGTTGGTATTGCATTTTATTTAAGCTTCCTCTTTGGAGTGTTGCCCAGAAGTTCTGCTGACAGATCTCTTTCAAAATCAGTGTCCAAGAAATGATCTGAGCAAACATGGCAAGAGTCAGGATTCCAACTCCCATCACGTTTGCATTTTACAACCCACGTCTTTCTAACTGCAGGATCTCTGGGAAACCTTCGTAGAGAAGTACACAGTAGTTTTAGTCAGGCACTTGAAAATCATTTTTATTAGAGCACACCACATTGGCTAGACCATTTATAGAAAATACATAATAGGTATACATTGGATAGTTATATAACAACATAATTTCCTATAAAATAATACTCGAAATGATTACTGGCTGATTACTTGGATGCAATGCAGTAGAAATGTGTTCATACTTCTACTACTAAATAAAATCAGTAGAACAGTAATTTCTCATAAGTATTTCATGTAATATACATAGCTCATGAAGTTTTTGTTGCCGCTCCAGAAGGGATAACAAGAATTATTTTCTCTTGCTGGCAAAAATATTTCATATTAACGCATTAATTTATTATTTATAGACCACTAATTAATTCACTTTCCTATGGCACATTGCATATTGAGTGGAGCTCTAAAGTGAAACAGCTATGTAGAGAAGTATAAAGAATTGACCATAATTCCATTAAATATAATATATAAATACTTAAAAAACACAAGGAGTGTTGCCCTATACAGTACTTAAGAGTTAACATTTAAAAAATCATGTTTGTAAAAATCATTTAAATAGCACATGTAATTTACATGTGCAACAAAAGAATCAACATGCATGCTGCGAATGTGTGCTAAAAAAATTTGGTACCTATGGTAAAATTAGCATAAGCATATAATAGCTACTACACTTATACTGCCGCTACACAAACGCGGCCTCGAAAATTTCTCGATAGCTCTCAAAGGCATACAAAAAAACTCAATTTTACAGACTTAGTACTAGAAATTTGTTTACCTGATATCTTACCATTGGCACGCGATGTTACTCTTAGCATACGAGGTAAACAATGAATTTGCAAAATAGTCCCTGCATGAATGAGAGCGCAAAATATTAAGTTTATTTTTGCCTTATTTTATTTAAGTTTATTTTTTCCAATTTGCCTTAAAAGAGATGAATTCCTGATTTTCCAATGCAATAGGAGCATCTAAGTTCTTGATTAGCAAATCTTTAGCATATCCACTTAGTTTGTCTGACTGATTCACTTTCACCACTTTTTTCACATGTGTGGGGGGCGAGACACGGTCAATGAAATCGATTAGTTAATGTAAACAATAAAAAGATTTTAAAATTTAAGCACTCACCTGTGGTATGAGACATTCCGTCCCGATTTCTTCGTTTTCGATAGGCTGTTGGAGCACGTTGCCACAGTACAACGGAAGCCCGGCATATCCGACGATTGAAGACGCTCTTCACCCTCAAAAAGTTCGTCTAATCGATAGTGGATTACAAAGACGATTTCCAGTGACATTGCAGGAAATGTGTTCGGATTCGCGTTAAACACAAGGCGGCGCAAGGTCTCAGAAACTTATTCTCTTTCAATTTCTAGCGCGCAAACAATGTATTGGCTTGGATCAGCTGGGATACAGGGTCTACAGTGACGTCACGGGACTTATGCTGGCGCATGCGCAGTTGCGAATGAGGCAACCTTACAGTCTAAGAACCTTGGTCCAAAAGGTCTTGTAAAATTCCGTCGTGAGGCCGTCGATCCCTGGTGCTCTCTTTCTATTCAAGCTGTCGAGTGCTGTGCGAAAATCGCCTGGGGTCAGGGGCGCCTCCATCTGCGCTTTCCTCTCCTCCGTCAATCCCGGCTGCCCCCGCGAGAGAAGAAGAAAGTCGTCCTCCTGCTGTGCCAAGTCCGTCTGGACGGGGGCTTGAAAGACTTCTTCGTAATAACTTTTTACGTACTTGACGAGTTGCTGTTGTTCTGAGAGGAGACTGCCGTCCTCCGTTTCTAGTGACGTCATGGGGGGCCGACGCATCCGGATCACCGACTTTGAGAGGGCGGTCCCCGCCGGATTCTCCGAGGACGCTATCTCCTCCCATCCCTCGATCGCCGTCGCTCTCTCGCTCGCCTCCTTGTAAGCGCGCCTTATGTCCTCCCTCGCCTTCATCGCCTCCTCTCCTCGAGTCGTCGCCTCGAGCGATTTCAAGCGGGATCTGTTTCGATCTTTACTTAGACGTACGTAAATCCTAGTGGCGGCTCTGATTTCTGATTTTAAATGTTCCCACGCGACGGCGGGGTCCAAGTTCTCATAGGTTGACGTTACTGCCTCGATAACTATCGACATATATTCAACGTATTCCTCGCTCTCGAGTAGGGAGTTGTGGAATTTCCAGTACGGGGGGGAAGGTTTTGTTACGTCCTGGATGGTGATGTCTATTGCGAGAGCTTTATGATCCGAGAACGAGGCTCGCCTTTCGATGGAGGATATTTTCTGTGTGTTGTCGGCGTATATCCGATCCAGGCGGGATGCGATGTTGGGGTCGGCCGGCGAGTGGTACGTATATCCTTCCCTCCTTCCGTGCCTGTCCCTCCATGCGTCTGACAGAAAGTGCTTCCTCACGAGTGCGGCGAGACGCTTCGCCTTCGCAGGCTCCCTCTCTATCCTCGACGAGCGGTCGTGGCGCGGCGACAGTGTGCAATTAAAATCGCCCGCCAGGATGGTGAGGTCCGGATGGTATAGAGCGTTCCACATTTAGCTGACAGTACGGGCCTTATGGATAACAGTGTTGCCAAGCCTTCGCTCCGCCGGCAGGCATCCTAACAGCGTATGCAACCACAAATAATAGAGCTCCAAAATGGTTTAGTTCAAAAAAGAGTTAGGGATCGCACGAAAGACGGCGTAAATTAAGGAATAGTTTAGCGTAAATCACAATACCTTTGCTGCAATATAAAAGGAAAAGTCTTTTTTTATTTTATGTATGTACTTATTCAATGCACAAGCTGAATAATGAATAATCTGCAATGTAAAAAATAACAATAAATTGAAGGATAATAAAAATCATCGCCACTCCTGAATGAGGAAAAATGTCTATTCCTTCCATATTATGCAATATTTTAGGGCTGTGGCTAGTATTACATGAAAGGCGATGTTGTATAAGACATCATCAATCTTTAATTTTTCAAAATTTTCTCGTACTTGGTTTATTGTAAATCTCTTTTCAAGCTGACATCTTCAAAGCTAATTTCCTTAATGTTCTCTTTCCTCCACCTTGTCGTAGGCAAGGATTCCAATTTCCTTGAGTAATAAGAGGCATTATCTACCACTATAATCGATCCTTCGGGTAAGTTTGCAAGAAGTGAGTGCTCAAACCATCTTTCGTAACACTCGCCACCCACTTCTTCATGCTCATCCATTGAGTTTTTTTTGTACAGAAACACATGCGATGCTCCTTTTATGAACCCATTTTCCGTTCCTGCGTGTATAATTGCAAATCATCCTCCTCGGGAAGTGGGGGACAAGCCCAGTATTTAGTCCAGCAAGGAAAGCTTTACGCGGATTTTCTAATTGTTTGTTTCGCAAACTAATGTTCACTATTTGTCCAACATTAATCCAACTTTCGCCTGTGAATACACTCGTCCTGTGTTCGCGACGATATTTTTTTAGCTGCCTTAAGTAATTAATTGTGCCACCAACGAATAATATCATCCCTTTCGATAAGGATGATTCTTTTCCCCCTGCGTTCGTACACGAAGCCTATGTCCAAAAGAAGACGATATAGTGTTGTCCTTTTGTAATCTGGGAGAATACTATTAATATTTACCGAGTTTAAGATGGATTTTAAAGTCGGAGGAATATTTTTCACGAAGGATTTATGTACCTTCCTTCTAATTCCCGATCTCACAAAATCGTCGAAAATCACTGCTTTCGAATTTTTGTAAGGCTGTATAATTTCTTTAGTTTTTGAATGAGTTACCAATGGGCCACGGGAGCTTTCCTTTCTCACTCTGTAAATAGTGGACTCCTAGCACCCAGTAGCCTTCGAAGCTTCTCGGCAGGCCTCGCTAATGCTGAGAGATTTCCTTAAGTACGAGAAGACTTTGAGCACCAACTGTGTTTCGCGGCTTATGAGCTTCTCACCTTTTCTCCTCTTCTTTGTATCGGACATATTGATTGGGCCTGTTACAGCAGAGATGAGTGTAAAACAAACTTCACAATTCTCAAATTCAGCAGACTACACAGCACTTGTTCACTCCAAAAAAATGCAATGACAAACTGAACGCCTTCATAAATTATTCCCACGGCCCCTTCGGCTAGGGTCGATTCTGGTGCAGGTTTTATGGTACCCTATGAAAGGAACTCAGAAAAAACCCAGGCCCCCTTTTGTAGAAGGCGTGCACTGGACGAGAAAAAACCCTAGCCCCCTTTTGTAAAAGGTGTGCACTGGATGGGGTAGTGTTTCGCACAGATTATGAGATTCTCTTTCTTGGTTTCCGCGATGGGACCGAAACACCCAGGCGAAAGCGTCTTATTTCCTAGCCACTTGCTTACTTTCGTGTATCAATGTATTCAGATAAAAACACTGCTGTTACGACGTATGAGTATTCTCTGTTTAGGATATCATACGAATAGATAAATACATTTCATAGTATGCATTGACAAAAAACTCCTTTTCCGCCCGAGATTTTTCCCTCTACGCGTAAGAAAAAGCAAGAAACCCGGCCCAGCGGCGCCGTAATATTTTTTCTTAAGATCAAAACCTTGTAACTCGCTTCAGAATTGATGTAAGTTAATTATTTTTTCGCCAAAAATAACTTTGAAGTTTTCTTCACATTTGATATGCAGCATATAGGGATCTACGACGTAAGAAACGTAAGTTAGTAATCGACTACTTTTTACCTTGCAAAAATCAAAATTTTCTTGTCCTAAAGGGTGTTACGTCGGCGTAGCAACATTTTAACTCAATATTTGTACAATTGGTGATGACCTTCAAAGAGAAAATAGTATGAAGGATTTTGTGCAGAAGATTCAATTGAATACAGACAACGGTCAGGCAGAAATTGCGAGAAGAAGACGAAGTAAAAAAATACACGTTTCTGACGGAGATTTAAGAAAATGATTTTTATAGCTTTTGTTATAATTTTTATCGAAAAACTATTGGCACCAATGAATGCAGCATCTTATTCTACGTTAGAATGCAATTTTTAATCAGTGCATAACGCAACATTAATTTTCGTGCTGTTATTGACAACACTCGCTCCTGGCCTTATGGAGCCTTATTAACATGGGAAACGATTCTCCATAAGAGCCCATAATGTCAACTAAATGTGGAACGCTCTATAGTCTTCCGTCCTCCCTTGCTCGAGCGCGTCGTCTATCTTCTGTATCACCTCTCCGGCGAGGTTCTTGTCATTAGGGAGGTAGATGTTAATCACGCGTATGGTGAAGGCTGAGCCGAAATTAAAACGATGTTCTGTAGCGTGTCCCGGATATATGATATTTTATTTCGTGATACTGGGGACGAGGTTCTTTTTAATCGCGATACCATTGCCTGCAGCTACTTTCTCGGTAGGGTTGAGGCTGAAAGAGTAGCCGAGGTCGCGGGGACAGGGTTGGAAGTGCTCCGCGTTTGTCTCCTGCATAAGCAGGATCTCTGGTTCCCACCGCTGGATGAAATACTTTAGCTGTTGACTTTTCATGTTACTTGCTATAGAACGCACGTTTAGGGTGGTCAAGTTGATGTTCCTCCCTCTGACGGTCGTCATAGGGTTTGCGGTGGGTTCTTTGTGAGGGATTTAACCGACCTCTGAATCCTCATATCCAGCGCTTGATCCTTCACTGCTTTGTTTTCGATGATGTGTCTCATCGTTTCGACGATGTGTCTCATCGTTTCGACGAGAGCCTTCGTGTCCGAAAATAGTCTCCTCGCCATCTCGGCGAGGCTCTTTTGTCCTTTGGTTTCTTTCAGGAAGTATATTACCTCCGTACTATTTAAAAATCCCTCTCTTGGGTTTTTTTTTGGAGGTAATCTTCGATTTCTTTATATCCTCGTTCATCAGATGGGGTGGAGGTCGTTCGTTTCCTTTGAGGAGACGTTTTTTCCTCCGCCTTGACGTGCTTCCTTTTAATTTGCCCTTTCGTCGACACGTTATCTATCTCGTTGTCTATATTCCCGATCACTTCTGCATCGCTAAGGTTTTGCGATGGCGTCATTTGTAAGGGACTCAAAAAAAGAAACCTATCACTGCACCTCTTGCAGTGCCCAGCGATTGCATAATAAGAGTCATTCGTAGTAATATTTATTAATTTTTTTGTGGTGATTATTTTCTATCACTATTATATCTGTTATCCACATATGTATAAAAGTGAATGAGACCATATTGCATCCTCGCGCTTGCCGCGTCGCCGTACTCTCCGCCGCCGCGGGCCAGAACCGGAGTCGACCGCACGCTCGAGAAAAACGACTTAAAATTCGGGGTTGCAAGTTGGTGCAAGGTTTGACTTTAGATCCACAATGCAAAAGCTTCATAGAACGACGTGATATCAGTCACTTGGAGGAAGTTCCTGGAAATATCTACTGTTTCTCTACGTTTATGTAAAAAAAGGGGCTGAAAACAGGCTCCGCCATTTTGTTATATATCTATGGTTATTGATGAAACAAAATCTTTAAAAACCCTTCAAAAGAAAGAAAAAGAAGTGTCAATTAAGATGGTATAACAGTTTTGTCGATAAAACTATTCATGAAACCACTGCACGAGGATAAAGTCGGCAATTTTCAGAAAAAATCGAGGGTCGTCGTTTTTCGCTAAATTTGTCCAACTTTGACCTCACATATATTGTTAACGTGAAAACACAGGAAATAAATAATGTGGAGAGGTATGCACAATTTATTTGAGAATGTGTTTGCGAAGTTTCAACTTCCTAGCTCAAAAAAATCGATTTTGAGGTTTTGGCCAGCTTTTTTCGATTCTAGCCCACTGTGCGACGGGGCACTTTATATGGTTTTATGGGATACACGATTTATATGGTTTTCACACGTTTTTCTATTGAAGGTCCATGCAGCAGTACACTTACTGCATTAAGCAAATGGTGTAGGTGCGTAACGCAGTCAACTTATTTTAATTTAATCTTTCCAAAGCTCCCCAAACAATCGCCTTTATTTATTTCAACAACACCTTGGAAACCCAGTATATTCACAACCCGAAGTTTGACGTTAAAACAGCAATTTTATTCGCCAAATTTGCGTTTGAGTCCCTACATAAACAGTTTTTCTATCCACTTCCTCCGTCTGTCATCTGTGGATACCGTGCCGTGATATAACGCGCGCACGCTCCGTCACGTGTTTTCAAACAGTAGACGAAGATTATTTTTAAAGACTCATATCTCAGCTATAAAACATTATTCATCCGCGAAATTTTCGGCAAGTAAATTTGAGGTAAGCATCTTATTATTCTAGTACTTTTAAAAAAGTTTGTATGTTACCCATTGGTTTATATTTGAAGTTGAAATAATTTGTTGCGCATTTAAAAATGTAAGAAAAAATGTCCAAAAATATGTACCGTGTAACCACCTATTCGTGGATCTTGTCCATGTGAATGTACAAGAATCTGTTCAGGAAACCATTCAGAAAAATGTACAGAATCTTGTACATTCTAATGTACTGTGTAATCAGGCCTTTACAGATGAATACTTTTGAATCACTTTGTGTCATACTTTCTGTGGATATCTTTGAACAGTTGGTGGCACTTTGATAACATTTTCAAGTTTTACTTTTGCAAAGCAATACCTTGTTTACCATTTCAAGTTCAACAATTGAGAATCATGTCTTCTGTTAAAGGCAAAAACTCTCTTCCAGAGGATGGATTATTTGTATTTTGCGATGAATGCAATGGCTTCTTCCACTCTAACTGATCTAAAATATCTGAGAGTACATCGAGGGCCAAATCAGTAGAAAAGGAGTTCGGTTGGAGATGTGGTGATTGCATAAGCTCAGTTGTTTCCGATGATGACGATTCACAGAAAACCTCCTTTCGTACGATGAAAATTCCTAATGAAGTACCTAAAATGGGTGTTCCATTACAGGGCTGGAGTCAGGAGGCTTTTCTGGTAGCCACAATAGAAATGTTAGTGGTTTCTTAGATATTCCTGATTATGTTACGATAGTGTTATTTTTAAGGGGGTTAAAATTAGGGACTTAAAATCTGACAGATCTGACTATTTTATTTACACCGGTTTAAAAAAATGCATCAACACTAGTTTAGAAAATGCTATTGTCGCTGTTGCATTGAAAAAAGCTATTGCTCTTCCGATTTGTAGAAGTGGAAATAATCTTCAAGCACAGAACAATGGGCCCATATTTATTTTAACCTGTGTTATTAAAGTATTAGGGAAAAATGTGGCAGATATTCTATTAAATTTTTGGGCAAAAATAGAGTAATATATAAACATCAATAAGGTTTTCAAAAGAAGAAAGGTAAAAAAGGTTGCCTTAGAATATTTTCAGAAATTATTCGAAATAATTTAGATAGAGGGAAGAATGTTAAAATATCTTACTTTGATTATAAAAAGGCTTTTGGTATGGTAGATCACACTACGTGTTGCATAAAAATTTAAGCAATATTGGAGTGAGAGGGATATTGTTTGATAGGTTTAAGGATTAATTACATAATTGAAAAAAGTAGTAAAAGTTCAAAATTTTGTCAGTGACATTTTCAGCATAAAAATGGGAGTGCCCCAAGGATTGATTCTGGGGCACATTTTGTATTTGTTTAATTTTAATTTAATATTAGTGATAGGAAGTTATAGTGTTGATGCTTACGAGCAGTGGAGGTCCTGTATCTCAATTCCTCCTCTCCAACGCAGACGTTGGCCTTATTTCCTTGGAGGCGTACCGCAGGAGCTTGAAGACTTCGATGTCGCAAAGGAAAGGGTTGTGTCCCTGAAGTAATTTGACACGGGAAAACTTGCTGTCTGTGTCGCAGCCGGGGATCACTACTCCAATCTGAGTGAAATAAAATGACACACTTTTTACTAAAATGCCTTCAGACCTGAGAGCCTATTTTCCGCAGATAATCGGCGTTGGCCTAAATTTTCAACGGACATAGAACGGAAAAATAGCAATCCGCGTAAAAATTTAATCGTAGATATAGGAAAACCTTTAATAACACCCATGATACGTAAAAATAATGCAAAAATCTCAATAAATGGGTTTACGAAAAAGGATATATTTTGCATGCATACAGAGTATGGATGTTATAAACTCGGAATAGATAAACTCGGATAGGTATCTATGTCAGACCGTAGACTGAAAAATAGATTGAACGTATTACATGAATTCAATAACAGTGTATTTTCTGACGTAGTTAGCCGTATTTTACGAACACCAACATACTACTGTAGATCAGATGATATAATTAAAATGAGACGGGTAGACTGTAGAACAGACTGATTCAGCGGTATTTTTACCACGATTTTAACGGCAGCGCTAGAAGTAACGAATAGGTTATGTGACTTGTAGTGTATCCTAGTAAATTACGCATACCTTAATGCATGTTTCTGAATTTTCTTGTTATTTATAACATCATATCACGGGTGTTCTAGCTGTATTAGCAGCTTATCTTAATGAATAGGTGGCAAGTTGGACTTAATAATGCCTTTGAAAGAATATTGTAGCATAATCTTCTATACTTTTTCTACTGTATAGATACCTTTTTCTCAACTTATACGCAACCAAACTCTACAAATGAGGTACCAAAATGCACAGAATTTATCAGAGAACATGCGACGGCATATAGCTCTCGTCTCCTCACCCACTTTAACCCCGCCCTCCCCTCGCTGGTCAGATACCAATCCTCACAGGAAAAACCCTTGTCCCAAATCGAGGCTGCCCCTTTCCCCCTTACCTCCCTCTCCTCTCCCCCCATTCCATTCCGAGCTTAACCCTCATCCCCGCCTTCTCAACCAGTCCTTTTCCTTTCCGACAGATGTCCTCACTGTCATATTTGTGTACTTTGTGTATAAATCGTATAAATATAAGATGCATGCGAGATCAGTCACCATGACGATGTAACCAAGTTACGAAACCCTGGTCGTGCCCATAATGAAATAACAGTGAACCTTACAAAGTTTTTATTTCTGTATTTCCAAATCGGCACTTGTTCCCCTTTCTTCCCTATTTTCCTTGCAAAAATTGTACCCGAGTTATGATGTACTCCAAATTTTCTCACCTCCAATGTTGTATGCCAGCGTAGGGGCGAGAAACATCCCCACACGAGCCTTGTGGAATCCATAGACTCGATGCAATTATTCAGGTCGATCCGGTTGTGGGAGAGGTCCACATGCTTCACCTCTTCAAATTGCCAGAGCCAGGGATGGCTGAATTCAACTGACTTTAAACGATTACGTGACATGTCAAAAGTTTCTAACGAAGGAAGCCGAATGGAATCCATCTCTTCTTTTTCGGGTTTGAACGGAAAATCTGTGACATTATTACAGCTGACGTTGAGGTGATTTAAGGTTGTCACGACGGCCAAAATGTTTGACAAAACTGTCAATCGGTTTGATGATATGTCGATAACTTGCAAATTGACCAAATTCTTGCCAAAAGTACATTATTTTCTTCGGGCTTCAATTGCATATCTATGACATGAATCAAGTTATGGGACAGGTTCACCTCCAACAGACGTGGTGTTTGCGATAGCATGTCAGGTTTGATCAAAGTCAGATGATTTTCGGATAGGTTCAGGTGTGTCAACCTCGGAAGAGACAATTCCGGCACATCCTCCACACGATTTCTGCTCATATCGAGGACAAAAAAATTGTTACATCCCTTGTACTGTAACTTGAATGGTTTGAATATCTTGTCTGGCAAATGGCGGATCCTGTAAAGAAATGTTAAAATTATTCATTTTTTTATTTACACTTCAGCTTATTCTAGAAATAAGGGATGTCTGTGTATCGCGTTTTGATCTCAAGTTGAGTATAAGTTGAGCATGGTAATTTCTGGACCAGACAATGCTGCAATGCATGCTCCAACATATACTTATTCGACTAAACCCCTTGACAATTTTCTATTCTAAATCCTTAGCCTGATTTAAAAAGAAAATGATAAGGAGGAGCGTTAATGGTAATTTTGTCAATATTGAGAATAACCGTCATTGTCCGCGTAAATGTAAAAGTGACGGATTTTTCTTCCTTTCAGAAATCCTTAATATTTTTACTATTATCTCGGCGTTTAAATGAGGAAAGCAGGGTAGGGTACACAAGTATCGCATAAGAAGGTATGATCGATGCAGCGGTCCACTGGGATTACTCAGAATACGCCTCCGGGTAGGAAGAGGATAGGCCAGCGCGGCAGACGAAAATGTAATCGGCGCCGTCGTCAATAAAAATTATTGTTGACTGCTGCGTATATAGCAAGCTGAAATCCACAGGCCGAGTCATAAGAACGACGTTTTGACTTCAACCCTTTGAGGTCCATAAAGATTGCAGCCGTTAGGTTGCATAACAAAATACTTTTTTAGGCTAAATAACTTCAAATAGTTTATGAGATACAATCTGGTGCGTGAAATAATTTCAATTCTCACACCAAAAGGCCCATAGAAACATGTGTGTCCCTAGATATAAAATAACTAATTTTGTGAAAATTGAAGCCCAAATTTGGAGTTTTTTTGTACCAACTTCATAGGCTAGGTACACATAATGGATAAACCGAAAGTCCTGTTATAACTGACCATCTTTTAGATTTGTTATATACTATCAAATTTCCTCTTCGTTAACAGCATTTCAAGTGAAAGTTCTTAACGATGTTGAAACTACCATATCTTAAGTATACCACAGAAAGAATTTAAAACTAGAAGCCAATTGTCTATTCCACAATAGAATTGCAATCATACATCTTCTAATTTAATTTTGAGATAATTAAAAAAAATTAGGGCATATATATCCCTATTGACCTTAAAATGTTGTAAATCATATCATTGTCTGAATTTCGTGACAGCGTTTCTTCGGCAAATTGCGGATCTAATTGGCCTCGACACATCTTTAACCGAAACAATTCGACTAAACTTAACCCGGAAAACTACGAGATAACAAACCTGTTGTCGTTGATATCTATGTTGCATAATAAAGCGGAAGTACTGAAGATTTCCACGTCTAGCGTCTCAATTAAAGATTGGGATAGATCCAACGTTTTTAGTCTGGCGTAGTTTCTCAACAGTCTCGCCGGAATGTGGGTGATGCTGTTGTTCGAAGCCAGGAGATTGGTTAGTTTCTTGTTGCGTGAAAATACGTTTTCAGGCAAATTCGTAATATTGTTGTTAGAAATATTCAAGATTTGAAGTCCTTTCATCCCGTAGAGGGCTTCATGCGGCAGTGATGATAAGGAGATATTGTCCAAATAAAGATACCGGACCGAAGACCAGCCAATCCGTGAATTGTTTAAGCTTCCAGATTGCTCTAGCATTGAAGATGTGTTGGAAAACGTTGCATCAGCACTCAATATTTTGTTGTAGGCTGGTTCTATAATTTTCGATGCGAATCTTAAGTTTACAAGTTTATTACCGTTAAGGTTAATACCATACAGGGATGGGAGACTGAATAAACAACCTGGAATGAAACTGATCCTATTATACTCTGCATTAAAAATTAAAAGTTTTCTTAGGTTACATACACTCATCGGTAATCTTGTGAGTTTTTTTCTATGGTAAGGTGAGTCAAATTCTTCGTTTGGAGAAAAGTATCGTCATCCAAGGTTTCTATTTCGTTTTCACCGAGATAGAGTTGTTCTAAATTCCACATGCTGCTCAGAAAATTACGTCTGAGTGATCTGAGCTTATTTTTCCGAAGGTCTAACTCCTTGATCGTTTCCATTTCCACGAGAAACCTTTCTGGTAAATATTGTATTTTCGTGTATATGATTTGAAGGCATTGGAGACGTTTCGATATCCCCGAGAAAAGCCTTATGTCAGCCATCGACAATTTTGGACAGATGATATAGAGTTCCTTCAGTTTCTCCAAGCCACTCCAATGATGCATGGAAAAGTGGAGAGTTTTTGCGTGCTTGCAGTCTATTGTTAATTTTTCCTGTGGAAGTTCACTCTAGCCACCGACAAAACCTGTACTCTCAATTCCAAGTAGGACTGTTGATTACTAGACGGAGCTGAGCAGTCCACAATTACTTAGGAAGACCAATTCCTTCAGTGGATTTAAATTAATCAAATTATTCAACGGCGAGAGACTCAAACAGATGGGAGGTAGCATGATAAAGGGCGATCATCATTCCGAGACCCTGAGACACGAAAATGCCCGACGCATAACACACGGTGGTCAAATGCGCCTCTCCCCCTACTATAAGATGACGTGCGAATGGAATTTGGACTCGGGGGCTCGTTAATTTTCCCGACATGTGGTCCTTCATCCGCTATCAGAACTTCTCTCTCGGAAATTCAGCATCCTATCGCGACCCATAAATCGTGGGGCCGCTATCGCCTCCGTGGAGAGTGGCCCTCGGGCCCCATTTCGTCTCGTCATCGAATCATAGTCGGTGAATAGTATCTTGGTAAGGTAACGATATGGGTCTGCCTGTGTTTCTCTCATGCATTCCATTTTAAAGTGTACAGCTGTATCTGGGAGCGTCCATCGCCGTATTTTAACCTTGTCTTCACAGAAGAAGTAGGCATAATCCTTTTCGTTATTTCTCTCTCTGATGCATCTGGGTTCATTCCTACAATGATAGCCCATCATTTTATCCACTTCGCAGTCGATCGCCATTTTTATGGCAGAACATCCAACGAGGGTTAGCAGGGCGATGACGATGAAAACGTATCTCTGTCCCTGGGTAGAATTGCGTCTGCAGCGTTTTCGAGCTCCTGACATCATTTTAACCTGTAACAAAATGAATAATAGAATTATCAATAATATTAGTTATTTTTAATTTTACCACGCATACATAAAACAAATATTTTTATAATGGCAACGTTCAAAATATATTCATTTTTTAAATTAGTGTTTCTTCCGGTCACGCTAAGCAGAAATTGGCTTGTTAACAGTGGAATATTTAGCTCATTATTCGATGTATCGTCAAATTACAAATTAAACGATGTAACAAACATTCTGAATGACAAAAAGCATAATAAACCATTAAATATTTATCGTTAGCAACCAGTCAATAACCATGCCTTAATTTTTTTTCTTCTTCGAAGTTTTCACATCATTTAATTAACTTTTTAGATTGTTGAGCAGCTAAGGATAGTCAACTTAAATACGACTGAAACCCTGATCCTTCTCTAACTCACATCTGCTCCTAGGAGAAATTATGTTTTAAGGCTTCTCATGTTAACAATGGGAAGTTTCTATTCAATAATAATTATTGTGTCAGCTATGTATTTCGTCATTAAAATTCATGGCCCAAAAGATCACGTAGTTTTAAAGTTTCCTTAAAATAGCCGAAAGTGTATACATTTTTTTATGTGAGTCAGAAAAAAATTTGGTTACAATTGGTTAAGTGTATAGCATCGGCGAATCTCATACTTTTGCTATAGATCTCAAATTCATATTAGCATTATTATTTCTCTCCTTTTTGTACTTATTATTTAATTGATAATAATCATTATTATTACATGAATTTATTTTAAGATATACAGCTCAAATATTTGAGCTGTATATCCTAATTATCTTATAATACATAAAATCCATTAAAAACAGTCTCTTTACAAAGACTTAATACGCTTTTCCCTGTGTAACTAACACATTTTTGACTTATAGTGCAAGAAAAGAGAAAAACCCTTAAATTATAGTATTATAGATTTTAAAAAAATATGCCACAATAGGGTCATCAGCGGGTACTCCAAAATTCATTTGCAAGTAGTTAAAACATCTAAAACATTAAAAGAAACAATTAAAACACTCATATTGCCTTAAAATTTAAATTATAGTCCTCCAGCAGATAATTAAAAAGTTTACTTTTAACAGCCGAATATGTTTCTAAACCATGCATTTCCTTTGGTGATTTGTTAAATAGTTTAGGCGCACTAACCATCATTTTTTTTCGCAGCATTCGTTATAACATTTGGGCATTTTATTTTATTATACATTCCGTTTTTCCGTTTTATGAAAATTGTCTTTCAATTTTTGATATTTGTTAGAAAAATAATTGTCTATTACTAAAATACAAGTCAGAAGTTTTTCAAGTGGTGTTTTATTGAAATTATTTATATCATGAGAGTCTGAGTTCGCTGACAAGTTATTATCATTTTTTTGTTGTAAGCAATCGTTTTGATAATCCGGTTTTGTAAACTGTATAGTTTTATTTTATGTATCTAATCGGTTTTATCCCAAATAGTAACACCATATCTTAATATGGGCTCAGTTGTCGCGAAATACAATATCTTTTTATATAAATAAAAAGATGAGCTCTACGGCCTTAAAGTCAACTGGGAAATGAAAAACTCCAGTGGCCGCATAAGGGGACCTCGTCACAGGTATAAACAAAACATGTTGGTATGCTGGAACGGGAAGATTCCCAGCAGTGAACAACCCCAGCCTCTCAACCGGAAACCCTTCACAAACACTCGTTCAACAGTGAAGAAACCGTCGCGAGGGTTATGGGGGACCTCGCTAAGGCTGCTTCCGTTGAATCCAATCACTCGCTTAACTCCGAAGGAACCTTCGCGAGGGTTTTCAGGGGCCCCGCTAAGGCTGCTTCAGTTAAGGAATCACACACACAATCAATCACACCAACAACACTTACTCCGTGGGTTATACTGCGAGAGAATTTGCTCGAAAACGAGCGATGGAACTACCACCTGGACGGGAGAAGCGTACCGGTTTCGGAATCCAAGATTCCCTTCTCAACGCAACTGAGGTTTTAAGCTTCCCTTCAACAAGGTTGAGTGTTGAAAAAACAATAGACACTCCTCCCCTGCCTTACCGCCCCCGCATGTTTTATGTCCAACCACAATTCCCCCTCTCCTCTTCATCCCTTAACACCACATCCGTCCCCCCTCCCTCTCTAGCTATATGTTTCAGCGGTGTCTATTAGTCATCAATGAGGCAAAAGGTGCAGCTTCAGCAATACACCCCCTATTAAAAAGTCCGCACTTAGCTCTACAAACAAAAAAAGCCTGTGCACAGCTATGATAAGACCAATAATCACGTACGGCTACCACGCTTGGGGTCCAATTGCACACACCCACTTAGGCAAACTAGCAGTCCTCCAAAACCGGGCCTTAAGAACTATCACAGGCAATACCACAATTCCTACACGACATTGCAAAAGACTTTGAAGACTCCCTACAGATAACACAAAATACACTTTCAACACCAATCTGGACATACCAAGCAAATCCACACTTCAAATAATACAGATCTGGAAGAGCACTCACTCACCCTACACAGTAACACAAAAATAACAATGTAAACACATAACCGCCGATCACACACACTACCAAAAGCCGATTACCAGCAACATCTGAACATCAGATCAATAACTGCTAACAACAGTTACCAATTATGCGATGCGAGTCATTAATATGCTAAATGCTCCGGGCTCAAGTAATGGGGAACATGCACAATTTTTTATAACAGATGAATCGGAAGACCACTATCTAAAATGGATGTGGTAAAAATTTCACTGGTGGCCTGCGGTTTTTTACTGAGATATCACTCTTTAAAAATAATTCTTTCTCGGCAGCCAGAAATCACGGCGTCATGGGGCAATGGACGCGTGACGTCATAGAACGGTAACGCTAGAGACTATTGTTTATATTTTGATATGAAAGTAAGAGGATGCTAATGATGTAACGGCATTTAGAGTAAATTATTGCTTTTGTTTCTTAATTAGTGATTTTCACTAATCTTAATTGATTATTTCATTCAAGCACAACAAGCATAATGGATTTAAACGAGAAAAAAGAGAGAAAGATTTACAAATCTTGTGTCGTGCCCTGTTGCTCAAATACCTCAAATTCCACGCCGAAGAAGGTTTTCATTTATGTCCCGAAAGATTCGAAGAAGAGATCAAAATGGTAGAGAGCGTCAGAAGAGACGTAAATTCTCTCTCGAAATTATCAAAAGCTTTCTGTTGTGAGGATCATTTCAACGTAATTGCCAGTAAGGTTCCAAATCTTATTTTTGTGAGTTAAAAAAGATTGAATTGAGCCAAAGGACATTATTGCCACGTAATGTAAATTGAAAAGTTACAAACAATAACATCAAAGGAAAAACTTACTTATGAACGGAAAAAGTGTTATATTTTTCAAGAAAAGTATTAAGATAAGATTTTTCTACCGTGTTGATGGATACTTTCGCGGGGTGGTGGAGCATGCGCAGCAAGGTTCTCGGGTTGACCTTGCTGAGCATTTTCTACCGGTTAACGTACGTTTACATAGAGCTTTGATACTTGCATTTTTCAATTCATATATGTAGATAATTCATGATAAACCAATTTTCTCTCTCAATTAGTTCATGATTTGTCTGTTTCACATTTTTATCATCAGTTGCAGGAAGATATGGAAAACTGGCGCCAATATAACATGATTGGAGGGCCAATTAAAATGTTCCAAAAATATCCCAATGTATGAAACAGCTCATTATTTGGCCAGCCAAGAAAAAGGTAATAGAGTTACAGCCCATACCATTTCGATCAAGGTATAGCCATGCGCAATCAATTATTGATTGCTTTGAAGTAGAGATAGAAAAACCATCGGACCCTGTTAAACACGGTCTAATGTGGTCGGAATACAAGTCTGCAAATACTCTGAAGTACTTGGTGCCTAGCACACCTGATGGATTAATAAATTACATATCTAAGGGCTTTGGAGGTCGGATATCTGATTCACTGCTTGTAGAGCAATGTGATTACTTTAAATACTTGCCTTCTCATTGTGCTGTGATGGCTGATCGGGGTTTCAAACACATTGATAGCTTTCTTGGTACAAAAGGTTGCACATTAATTCGACCCCCCAGTGTTAAGTCTGAAGTTAAGAGCACAAAAAAAGGAAGTAATGGAGACAAAAAAATTGCCAGCTTGAGGATTCATGTTGAGGATTCATGTTGAGCGAGTTTTCAGACGCATTAGGGAATTTAAAATGTTAGTTCCTCATACCTGTATAGATCACAATCTTATTGCCTTGATGGATGATGTGATTATTATATCTTGTGGCTTAATTAATCTTCAGGCTCCATTGATGAAGTAGCATCCTTGAAAAAATGCCGACAGTGAAAGGGAGTGCAAAATAAATTTATTACAAAAATATAACAAGAAGGATATGGGGCCAGTTCTGGGGTAACTAAAAAAACTCATCATGTTTACAACTGTTGAAAAGAATAGGAAAAATATCTTTCTCCCAAAACCTTGTGGCGGCAGCCACAACATTCATTACAAAATCATGGTCATACTCAATCGATAGACAAGAAATATTCTTTGTCTTCTCAAAATCAGGAGCAGCAACACAAAGTGCAGCTCTTTTTTTCTTTGAGAAATACATTTGGAGTTGCATCTGTGCCATATACCTATTGACTGGTTTGTTTTCTTTGGTGTAATTTTTGATTGTGTCCACTTTAGTGGGACATTTCACTTCCAAAATGAAGTCAGGACCAACTGCATCTGTGGAGGCTCCCATTATGGGAACTTCACTGCAGAGTATTAGCTCTGTCTTCATCAGCCTCAACCCAAGCTTCTTCTCCATGGTTGTTATTACTTGGGCCTCAAGGGAAGAACCCCTCCTCATAGCCTTTGTTGGCCTTATTTTAATAGCTCCCACCACCCTTTCCACTAATGTTCCATTATCAGTTGCGCAATGGGCTGCTTCATGCACCTTTGAGGCAGTTATACGCATGTGGCGTAGCTCATACCAAAGTGGAGTTTCACTCTGCCTTATGGCGGGAGCAGCAGCTTCATTAATCAGCCTTTGGGGCATATTATCTTTTGCGAAGGCCATGAATTTTTCGATGCTAATCCCCCCTGTTTCTCGAAATATCTGCATTAGACCATGCAGACTTAAGCTTTTTGCATCATTACTTTCACTTTGAAAGTATCTTGACAACTGATTTTCAACTTTAAACTTCTTTCCCTGAGCAACAATTTCATCCAAGAATGTATTATCATTTGTCACCACATCTCTTTCCTTCTTTCTTGTCCTCCCCAGTTCTGACGAGGTGATAAACTTTCTGCTGCTCCCAACACTCGCCAGCTCTGAACGCTTCCAATAACAATTTTACCTCGGTTGTGGCCTTTTCTTCACTCCTTCTGTGCACCCACATGAGGAAGGCAATAGCATGCTTACATCCTCCTGAAAATGGTTAAACTATAGACATTAGAATTGGTTTTGACTATGTTAATGTCATTCGAGTGAGGTTATGCAATGAAGTTTGACCGCGTATACAAGTGAATATGAAAATATACTGAGATGGTAACAACATGATAAAAAGTAGTCAGATTGTTCGTAGACAACAGTTTCGCTGGCTATCCTGCCAGCGTCTTCAGGTCGAAGGAGACCAAATGCAGAGATCAAACCATCGCCGCGGAAACCTACGTTCTAACATGATAAAAAGTAGCAAGTGTTTAGGACCTTAAAAGAAACAAGTCACTGGCGTGTTTGTTATTGTCATTAATATCAATTGCATGTAACAGAACATCTAATAAAAGCCTGTATTCATTGTTGTTCCTAGAAGACATGAAGCCCAAGGCATGAAGTTAAGAGCACCCGGAGCATTCCATAGAGCTAGATGGATGGCCAAGGCAATTTATTCATTAAAAATATGGATTTTTAGACATCAATTCATTTTGTCAGAAAATGAAAGTAAGGGACTACTTGCTGTGATTGTTTTCATTTTAAAAGTGTGTATATTTTCATGGTAGACAGCAACCGATGCTCCAGGGGCACCAAGAAAAGATTTGAAGCTATTAACGAGATTAAGAGAATACAGAAACCTTGACAGTGCAACTGCATCTATTGCCCTGAAGAAATTCAGTAGGCACTTGAGATATCTGAATGAGCAATTGTTAGCACTATCTTTTTTCGATGATAGTGTCAGTCCATATGAAGTCCATATGAAGTATACAGTCCTTTCCACCCAGGGACACAGCAACGCCGATCAGGCCCCATTGCTAAAGCCGAATAAAACTGAATCTACGACTCTCACTACAAAAATTACTGCAAAAATCCGATTAAAGACGGAGCGCGTCGCCCCACTTCCCACCACTTCCATTAAGTTTAATGGCGAAAATTACACTAACACAGATCCTATTGCCTAGTGGCGCCGCTATGCGGCCAATGTTGGCGATCGAATAAAATGCGCGCCAAACGGCAACAGGTGAAAGGCGTCTCATTGGCCCATCGCGCCCATCTGGAGACTCCTGTAATGGAGTCCCCTTGACTAATGCTCTACTGGCGCCATAAAGTGTGAACGGAAATAATGCGAACTATTGACAGTAACGAAATGTGAAGCGCAGGGTAGTGTTAGGATATCTGGTAGTTGATTTAAGAATCAATTTCACCCTTACACTTATATTTTTGCAGGTGATGAGCAAGAATTCACAATGCCGATATAATATTACGTAAAAGAGCTCACATAATAAACACAAAATTACTTAAAACTCCAGTTCAAGATTTCTGAGTTTTCCATTGCCGCCATTTTCACGTCCACTTCCTACGAGGGCACGTTCACGATGGAGCATCCGTGTCCCCTTGTACCCATCGCGCCCTCGCCGATTGGATCCACCCTTGCTGTCGTCACATCCGTAAGTTGACGATCGAAAAGTGCACGAAGGGTGAATAATTGCGAATTGGAAAACGGCCTATGAAGGGAAGTGCATCAGATGGCTCCCTATCCCTTCGGTATCGTTTTGCGAGGAGGAGTGGGTCTAAATCAGGGAGGGACTTCCGTGTGAGATAGTCCGGACCTCCACCGTGGAAATTGATTCTCCGTGGAAGTGCTTACAGAAAGCAGTTACGATTACGCAGATGTGTCTATCCTTCTTGCTCACGGGTTAGAAGTCCTATCCTACTAGCATTTGCCATTATTATTACTGTAATGTGAGAACCAATCGATATTCTGTATCTGAGTCTCGTAAATAAATTTTACCATCTGCATTCCCATGGTACTGAAGTACGAAAATACCCAATGATTTCAATATTTATGTAAGTATTGTAACTTTTATAAGCTGAAGGGCAAAGTTGTTTCACTTTCGCCTAGCTACAATTGAGGGAACAGAAATGTAAGGCCATTTAAATGAAAATAAAGTATTTTCTAGGAAATATTTATGCAGTGCAATCAAGTGCACGCAAAAAGCAGTTTGCCGACGAAGTTTAAACCTAGAATACCCAAGTAATGTAAAATTATAAGATTTTACGACCTACATCCATGGAATTCCATTTCTAGACCATTTTATAAAATTTTGTTTGGCGCCATTTGTACTGCTGTTCCCACCAATGAAACGCCGCCGAGATTCAGAGAGGTCTTCATCTGCGTCAAGCATAACAACATTTGAGATTATCTTAAATGTGCACGTAATTATGAGATTCGTCCATTGCAGATCCCTGTTTTGGTTAATTCTATGCCAGTTTAATTATTCTCACTATCCTTAAGAAGTAATATGAGACGCGATGCATGAGATCTTTCCGTGGTCGGCCAATGGCCAATGATCTTTAAGGTGGGAAAAAGACGTAATGAAATAAGTTATAGAGGGGAGAGAGAGATAGAGAGAAATGAGAGGGAGAAAACGCTGTACCCTCCGGTATCTAGCGATTCGATCGATGGATTTTTCTTCCTCATAGGAAAATCCACTGGGATCGCTAGAACATTCATTGCTTATGCTTGGTTTCGCTAATAGTAGGGCCCCCTTCGCTTCAATAGCGTTGGGGTGTTTTTCCCTCGTCCCGTCCCTTCCGTTCCTATCCTTTCCCAGAGGCGTCGGCGGGCTCCCATCGCGGCGGCGCCTCTATCCTTTTTCCTTCCCCTCCTTCCCCTCCCCGGTTGTCTGGGCGTATAAGCCACTGGCTTGGTTCCCGGCCCCGGTGCGTTGTATCCTTCGAAGGGTTCACCTAGAACCCTCAAACTCTTTGTACCTTCCGGTGTTTACTCGCTTCTGGAATGCGCTAATGCCGTTTCCAATTAGGAATGAGAAAGGAGTTGTGCGGAACAAGGGACAGAGCAAGTGCTGCCGATGCGAGGGAGACGACGCACAAAGAGCCCTATTCACCATAGAATGATTTCAAGGCAGCCCAGCACCTCGATTATGTAAATGTGACAGCGACGACGGCGATAAGTGAATATCACGTTCTCCTATCACGTTCTTCCGCACCGAGCGATCATGTAAGCCACCGTCTTCGCGCATATCACGTTCACAGTGTGACGTCACACGCCATGATGCGAATTGCCTTTCATGGCAACGTATTTGGATGTTGGTAGCATTGGGAAATTTTAAGAGCCAATGGAAACCTTCGACACATCTCTGCCCGAAGGTCCGTCGTCAGCGGCGTTTTTCAAATAACAAACATGGAAGCGCTTCAAATGTAAGTACTTAACATTGTAATATAAATTATGGCAATAAGTTAAGTATTACTTTTTATGTTTGACCACGTACTTAGCCCATTATGCTAATGCTGACCGGAAGAATCTACAGTCATTATATTGCTATATTGTAGAAAATGGTCGAAAATAATGAAAATTTGTAACGTTGGGTGGAAACTTCTGTTGAAACGTGAACGGGAAGTGGAAAATTTGGTTATGAGGCACTAGCGATGTGAGTGCATGTAATTAATAGTTCATTTATAACAATTTCAAAAATCAAAAAGGAGGATAACGTTGGTGAGAGATTGTTCTAGGCAGACGTAAATCATAAAACTGTGAATAGAAGTATATCTATGATTTAATCGACGATTAAATCATAGATATACTTCTATTATTAATTGAAATCTCTGATTTGGATTGGATTATGGATCGAGATTCGGTTTGAATTAAACCTCTTTGTGACATTGTTCGCGTATTGAAAAGTACTATATAGATAAAGTTTTCACATTTGGACTATAGCAGTGATAACACATTGTCTTGAATTTACATAACTTAAAATTATCACGCCACATTTAAACTTTCATATGGATTTGCTTTTTAATTAGTTTAATTGGTAATGTAAATAATTAAAATAAAGCTGGGGTGCTGCAGATGTTGCGGCTTCCATTTGCAGGATAATATTTGGTATGTTGATTTGTTTAAATTTACTTCATTTGTATTTTTTTGTTTTTTTAATATTTAGAAACAGATTCATTTCTCGTTTCATACATCTGTTTGCTATGAGATTATTGTTTGAATTAGGATGTTATATTTTCAGGAAAAAAAGTCGAGTGGGCCGTGCAACGGACCGGCAGTTGAAGTTGCTGGTGGAACTACATGTCCACTCACAGCAGCTTTGCTGCCGGGAAGTTCACTGGCCCACTTGGTTATGAGAAAAGCCAGGGCCAGTGGCAAACTCTTGCTGAAATTTTAAATGAACAGGGGGGATATAAGGAGGCGGAGCAGTGGAAGAAGGTTAGTAATTCAAAGACAAAAGATGACATTTTAAGGCTGTCAATGTTATATGTACTAATCAGCTAATGTCATAATTAGACCTGGAGGGACCTTAAAAGGAACATAAGGGCCAAGGCTGCTCGTATAAATGCTGCCTGTAGGGAGACTGGCAATAGGCCTGTGAGGGAGACCCTGTCAGAGATGGAGGAGAAATGCCTTTCCATCTTTGGAAGTGAAGTGGTAGTAGGGCTCCCCGGTCGTGACTGCTGTGATGGCATTCCGGTGAGTACAGAATTGACACATTTGTTTACTGAGGTAACTGTTACTGGAAATTATATGTAAACATATGGAATGAGGTTGGACAGCAAAGGCAATTTCCTACTACTTTTAATTAATTTTATAACTACTTGGGTTTGAGTATTGCACAATTCATCAATAGCTTAACAATGAATTCTAATTTTCTCTCTTAATTTTTAATTTGGTATTAAATGGTGGAAGATAATTAGAAAATGGGAAGTTAAAGGATGCTGGTGTTCAGTACATGATTTACTCCTTCATGTGTCATTAAGTGTTCATCCACAGAAATTCCCCTCCATACTAAGTATTTGCCATTAATCCACCAATGCTCACTTTCATCCCCGTCCCTCTCCTATTATCATCATCACATTCATTACCCTTTCATCCTCATAAATGTTTGCAGGCAAGTGAGTATGTGCGTTATCTGTTGACCATTTTGTAAATCTTCCAAACCCGGATACAAATAAATTTATTTATCCATGTTTGAATTTACATTTGCTCCTCGTTGTTGTTGAATTTCCGTATTTGCATTTCTGTATATAAGGATTTTATATAAATGCAAGATTGCAATGGAAATAAGTCTCAGTAATTGCGAAAATCATCTCAATATGACAAATATTTTTATCCATATTTTAGGGTCCTTCACAGATTGCCATTACAACTGACGACACGTCACAGCAATCTGAAGCATCCAGGGTGAGTATGAAATAATTTCAAAAGGTTGTATAAGTTTGAAATAAACTTTACTACTTAATGCAAATCCTGTTATTTGAGATATTTATTTATCACTCCTTTTCAGGCTCCGGGTGAGGGGACTAGCATCACTGAGGAACATTTACCAGCAGCAGTGGACCATGTAATTTTATTTTTCTCTGTCAACCTTGCTATGTTTTAATGCTTTATATAAGTTGTACTCAAATACTTCATTTTATTTTCTATTATTCATTTCAATCATTCACACAGATGGAAATAATCGTAGAGGACTTATTTCATAAAGAGGAACCGGGGACTGCAGGCAGGCGTAAGTTTTTTTTTGTCTCAAATTGCCACCGGACATTGAAAAAGTTAGTTTATGAGCTGCAGCTAGTCAACTTAAGTTAACTCAGCTAAGTTTAAAAGTTGACAAGCTGAAGCAATAACAAATTTTCAAGTACATGCATTGAAATGACATATATTCTATCATTCATAAATCAATCAATACATCACCACTCTGTGAACATCAAGTTATTATTAATTAATTAATAATACATTTACCTCCTCAGAAAAACATGAAGGTGACCTACAAAGAACGACGGCCACCATATTGGAGGCAATTAAATCCTCCGAGGTAATTGTACACTCGCTAATGAAATTAATCAGTGCTTACAATCAAATATAAACACTATATTCATGGCTGCATAAAACAATATTCTATTACAGGAAATGAAAGAAGATTTAGAAATAAGAAAGATTATTGCCCTAGAAAGGGTGGCAGACTCCCAAGAGCGTCGGGCTGCAGCTGCTGAAAGGCAGGCTGTAGCTGCTGAGAGAAAAGCTGCAGCAAAAGAAAAGACGGCCTAGTGCATGTGGAAATTGTTTCAAAATCCTGAAGAGAGCTTTGTGTGTTTTAAGGGCATTTCATGATGATTTTAATTTTATGTTTGAAGTGATTGTAATTTAATTTTGTTTAATATATGCCTTACACCAATTATTTTTATTCTATTCGCATGATTAAAAATTAATTAAAATTATAAATGGATTAATTTATTAAATGGGTTCCATTTTAAATTTTATTTTCAAATAATAATTAAGTATAAAATTGATGAATCGACATTTGTCTAGTGTCCTCCCCACCCATTATTACTTCAGGTTCTACAGCCTGTTCCACATACTCCAATGGAGGAATATTTATGTCTGGCATTTCAAGTCTATTTTGAATCATTAAATTATGGAGGATCCCGCAAGATAGTCTTATTTTTTATATTATAATGTAAAACTCTATCTGCAGATAAACAACGCCACACATTTTTCATAACACCAAACAGCCGCTCTACGCAGTTTCTGGTCCTGCAGTGAAAATTTGTATAGCGTTCTTGTGGCGAGTTTGGTGCAGATTGCCTTACTGGTGTTAATAAATATGGCTGTAATACATATCCAGAATCACCTGAAATGGATCCCTGAATTATTATTGCTTGTTCAGTCATTAGTTTACTTTTAATTGAGTGAGGAGAAACAGATTTTACCTAACAGCCACGTGTTTCTTATTCCTTCATTATGCCAAGCTTCCATCTGCTGCTTCACCCTACTTGCATTCCAAATGAATTGGTCGTGGACTGACTCAGGGAAACGAGCCGTCAGGGAAAGTATTTTTATGTCATGGTCACACACCTTGAAAGTTGGTATTACAATATAAAATATTTACATTCAGCTTCATCACTGCCACCGTATCCTCATAAATATGAATTTAAATGCATCAAACTCAAATAAATGGGCACTTACTGCCTGCACATTAAGGGAGTGGCCTCGGTATCGGTTGTTATAGTACGCCTCTTCTCTCACAACTGGCTTCACTATTTTAATGTGGGTGCAGTCAATGCAACCAACCACCCCAGGGAAACCTCTTGCCTCCATAAACCTATAACAATTTACATGCATGAGATTAGTTCATGGCCATGAGAGCATATCGTGACGGAATAATTCTGAATTCTAATCCATGAATTTGAACATTTCATTTACCTATTTTTTATTATTTGCCGATCTTCAAATGTCGCTGGGAATTAAATGTACCTTTCAGCGAGGACTTCCACAATAGCACTGCAAACTTTACGAATGCAATTGCTGACAGTGGATTGCCCCACTGAAAGGTACATGTCCTGCCCAACAGATCGTTGATAGGAGCCAGTGGCCATGAAGCGGATGGCTGTGAGAATCTTTAATTATTCAATAAATGGAATTGGCAATGAATTCTAAGGAAAATTGGAAGTATGACACTACTTATGTTCTCATTTTCATCACCTGTATATGTGCAGGCAGACCTGTCGAGCGTCTTCTCTCTAGTAAGTGGCCCAATTCCTCCACAAGGTCTCTCGCCATTCTCCGTGAAATGCGGAACAAGGATTTGAAATCTTGTTCACGCATTTCAAATGGATTGTGTTGATCCCAGAGTTGCCTCCGTATCAACCGGAAACGTTGCATTGCCCTTCGTTGCTCATGCTCACGGAGGAGCAATGGCAAAAAATAAAATGCCTCCATTCGTCCTAAAAATGGCAATAATTTATAACTTACTAATAAGAGCTATGAATATGGTATGTCCCATTTGTATTATACGTAAGTCCAGCCTACATTCTATATCTTGCGAGCTTGCTAAATTGCGGACGTATAAGATTGATTCCTATTCAAACAAACCGCCGAATCTTCACGCTGTTGGCGCTATGCAAACGAAACATATGAAGAACGAAAGTACGCGCGCGCCGGTAGTTACCTCACTGAGGTATTTGCATGAATATAAATTGTGATTAATTCGTGGTATTGCTTTATGTCTGATCTCCGCAAAATATTGACTGGAATGATAATGTTTGCATAAAATATATCTCGATGACAAGTAGAAAAAAGTTAAAAAGTTGAATGAAATACTCTCCAACCATTTAAAAATGTCTTTATAGATAAAAAAAGGGCATGGACTTAGGTATTTAAATATTTTGTCGATGAAAATTGGCATATACGATGCCGCGACCGCCGTGATTGACGCTTATCACCCTTATCACCATCAGTTTCGGACGCGATAAGGGGAAGACGGCGACAGGGTGATATAAAGTGCTTTCACGGATACATAATCGCTGTGATGACCCTCCGTCGTCAGTATCACGTTGCCCCTAGCAACGACGTCGACATCACCCTTCTCACATTTACATAATCGAGGTGCAGGAACACACTCCGGATTTTATTTCGGTGGATATTTTCAGGAATTAGCATCCTACAAAAGTCACTAACACTTGATTGACATTGTTATATTCCATTATAAGTTTTCCTGGATATCACACAATTACTCATACCGCTTATTTTTATAGAGCGCTACCCGGGTTTCAATGAATTAAGGCGCAAATGTATTTGTATTGTATTTGCGCATAGTGGGACCTCTATGTATTAAGTGGATTATTTGTGTTAGTGAGGAATTTTGTTGAAATTTATTGTTTCGAGTAATCTTTGGTTTCAGAATGCCACGTTCGAAATGCCAAGATGTCATAATAACTAATTAAATTAATAAATAGCTTTTAATATTAATTGTTTTAGCATCAAAAATACCGAGAACTAAACGCCACACCATTGGTTCTTCGTGTTGTGACGTCATGTCCCATATTGGCAAAGTGGAATAGCCAATACCCTGTAACGGTCCCACAACCCTTGAAGATACTGTCGTCGCCCCATTACGCCAATGAACGTCTCGGCATTACTCTCTCCCTCTCGTATCCGAATGTCCTCGCCCGTCCCTTTTCTCCTCGACCAACAAGTTGACGTCGAAATGCAAGAGCGCGGTGTCTTCTCGGGAGATAATTAGCCGAATTATTCGGGGGGTGGAGGGGAAAGCGTTACCACCGGAACTCCACGATTGCCATTGAGGCCGTATCGGGTTTCTGCGGCATCCGCATGAAGTAAGCAGATGCTGTCCCATCTTTTAATTAGGTAAATTAGGTATTTCCTCCCTGCGATATCTCATTCGGGCGTGTTTACTCTCCGCTTTCACCTTTTTTCAGTTTTACAGGACTCTGCTACATAATTAGTATACTAAGACCACCTATCATCAGATTACGCACCAGGACATTGATGCATCACTTACGAGAAACGATATAATTACTCTTATTATACACAGTAGGGGCCTATTTTCCGCTGTAAGAAACGTCTTTCAAGTTTGGTCGATATGATGAACAATAACGGTAAACGGTAAATTATATCCCATTATGCTCGGCTCATATAATACCACAACTTTTCGTGAGGGAAAAGCTAACGTGAGAACTATAAGTTTTAAGGACTAAGCATCATACGCTGTTCGTGGCTTTCAAAACCACGGTAAGGGCAAGTCATTAGAACTAATGCAATTTCTAGGTTTTTTAGGCGTCGCATTATTTGCTTACGCAACCGAGAGTTTTCTACCGATTTATGTAAATGCTTTGAAAAACAATGGTCTAATATTAAATGCCAAAACTGAATGCCCTTTACATCTGATTTACAACATCTCTTTCCCTTCATTATGTCCTAAAACCGATTTCTTTCCCTTCGTGTTCAAATCACTCATGTTCCTTGATCACACTCTGTACCTCTCATTACTCAGTGCATATATTTTTAAAATATTGCGGCGGCACATGTCTAAATTGAGCCCCCGGCCCGCATCTCGCCACGGTTAAAGAGACATTTTTATTTTCAAATCTTTGGCTTCCTCCCCTTCGGTTTTCGTTCGACATGACAGATCCCGCGGCGCCTTACAGCCGCCTTAAGAGGGTCCATTTGAGGTCCTCCAGCGAGGCAGCAAGGGGTACGTGCTGCGCATACGCGTGCGAGGTGATGGTCTCCATCGACCTCCTCAAGCCCGCCTTAACCGCCTCTGAGGACATCCAAACCACACCTGTTGCACCACATATGACTATCCTACGGCCACTCCGGGAGACGCCCGCAGCGACGACCGAACAGCCGCCGTTACCATGCTTAGAAGAAACATTGGGTTAGAATGGGTTAAGGGAGCTTGGAGGGTGACTGCGCCCGGGAGGAAACGCCGGAAAAATTATTGCTCCTAAAAACTGACTCAGGCCTGTCATCGTTTGTGGCAGTGGGTACTCCGCGATCACCTTCACCTTTTCGGGCGAGCCATCAGTAGAAACGCAGTAATCCAAAAACTTTGCACCCGTGCGCGTGACTGCGTACAAAGTCACTTGTTCCTTCAGTGCTTTGAAAATGTCACCACTGTTTGGGCGAACACACACTTGGCTGGATTTATAACAACACCGTATTGATTGAGGCGTGTGAGCAATTGGCGGAGGTGCTTTTCTTGTTCTTCCTCGGATGCGGAAGCCACTAATTGTAAGATATCATCAACATAGGCAAAACAAAAGTCTAATCCTCGAAGCACCTCATCCATAAAACGCTGAAATGTCTGTGCAGTGTTACGTAGGCCAAATGTCATATATATTTAAATTCAAAAAGTCCGAAAGGAGTTTTGATGGCGGTTTTTGGAATATCCTCAGGAGTACTGGGTATCTGAGGATACGCCCGCACAAGATCTATGGTAGAAAATACGGATTTTCCAAATTAGCTGTGGGAAAAATCCTCAATGTGAGGCACGGGGTACTGGTCGGGGAACGTGTGTGCGTTAAGCGCTCTGTAATCGCCGCAGGGACGCCAATCATCATCCTTTTTGGGCGCTAGGTGGATGGGTGATGCCCAACAGCTCTCCGAGGGGCGTGCCACTCCGTCTCGCATCATGGCCTCGAATTTTCGTTTTTCCAAACGCAGTTTGTCGGCTGACAAACGCCTCGCCTTACAAGAGATCGGTGGTCCAGATGTGGTTCGTATGTGGTGCACAGTGGAATGGGATTCTGCCTGGGTGCACCTCCAGAATGAATCACATCAGGGAACTCCGCCAAGATACTATGATATTTGTTTCCACCGCATACGGCCTTTATGTGGGGGAGAGGGTTTCGCACTATGCCGCCGCTTACCTTCAGTGAAGTCGTGCTGTCGATGAGCCGTTGATTACGGATGTCCACCAGGAGGCCTTAATATCTCAAGAAATCAGCTCCGATGATCGGCTTCAACACATCCGCCACACAAAATCCCGGCGAAGGCCGAAATTTAAATGCTGCTCAAGCCAGCCGTAGGTGGCAATGACCGTGTCATTCGCAGCGAATAACTGGTACGTGAATTTTGGGCGGGGACCTTTGAGTAGGGTTCGAGGAAAAACGCTCAAGTCCGATCCAGTGTCGATGAGATACTGCAGTTTAGAGTCAGTGATGAAAAGGCGGCTGACAGCAGGGCGGGGTCCGCGTTTATCAACTGCCCTACTTGTTTTCCGCAGAGCTGCATGGGGACTCACAGCGATGCGCCTTCTTCGCAAACCTCGCGTGATATCAGCATAGCCCGTCGCTGGATGGGGGACGGGAGTTCGCACAGGAGCGGCTGCGGGAATTGTCTCGCCGCTCTCGCCGGCGATGTATTACACTTAGTGACCATGTGAGATTGCTCTTGTAGCACTCAAATATATTAAACATATAATACTGGATCTTACTGCATCCGGTTTTTTGGGGTAGCTACCTTACCCTACCAAGAAGTGACAATATCTAAATATAACTAATAACTTACCATCATAGGTGGATCTAGAGGGGGCACGAGGGCTCGTGGTCCCCCAGACCCTTAAAAAAATATGCAATATTTTTAATACGGTCCCATTATCATTGCGTTCGCTGTGTATTACGAAGTATCCTTGTGCCCCCTGGAACAAAATCCTGGATATGTTCGCCCTTGTGCCCCCAGAAAGAAATCCTACTAAATGAGGCGTGTAACACAAAAATTTCCAAGATTGGGCGCAAACAGTAAAATATTCACTTAAAGATGAAAATAAATAAATTTTCACGGGCACCTACCACCTTCCTCGGAGTTAGGAAAGATTTTTATTAAATTGCCTTGTACCGTGCGTGCCCAACCTGGAATATTTTCATCTTATATATATAAATGTTCGAGGCTGATATCCCAAAGCCCCTTCCCCTCCATCTTAACGTCTAACAGTGTCATATATTTAAAAACACAAGGCAAATTAGCAATGCAAATGAGGCTCCAATTTTCATGGTTGAACTGACCTGGCAGATCGCGTCTGAGTTTTCAGTCAGCCACATACGGGGGTATGTGGCTGTGGTATGCCCCCAAAACACCCCTATGGTTATAAAAAATCAAAACGTACATTACTAAAAACAATTAATACTGATCAAGCATTACCAGTACTATTACACTTATTCACAAAATCACATTATCAAATCCATTGCTAAAGCCCTACCTTACTAAATGCCTCAACATTCACGCCTGAAATAATCTAACGCCATAATATGGACTCATTGTCACGATGTCCGAAGGCCTGCCTAGTCTGAGTTACTTATAATCCACAGCATTATATAATCAATACATAACCCATATTCTCCTGTTCCAAATCTAAACTGTATTCGGAAAAATACATGTTCCTAATCTTTTTGTGTAACAATGTCATATTATCATTACCGAAAATGGATTAACAATGTTAACAGATTGCTTATTTGCATACAATTGAATGAATTAAAATATTGTTATACACACAATATATGCCCTATGTAATTACACCTTGATGGATGCTCTCTGAATATGTTCACTTTATTTAATTAAATTGTCAACTGACGAATGTAAAATGTTGTCAATACCTTTACGACATTCCATTTTACTGGATTTGTACCAGCACTTTTATTTTCACAAAAATTACATGTGAAATGTTTTATTTTATGTCATCACAAAGATATTAAAATATTTTATTTTTACAACATCTCTTTTGTAAACATGGGCAAAGGTATATAGAAAATAGTTTTATTGCCTTTACTTGTACAAAGTAGTAGGGAGAAATTACATACACACAATTTAATAGCATTTAAAATTCTTAAATTAATAATTTCAAATTATATTAAAATAATATCATTAAAAAATCGAGACAAAATATCAACAACAATAATGCAAATCGACCTTAGCAATGGGCACAATTGTTTCTGGTCAGGGTGTTACTTAGTTATATTTTCATGGTCGCAAATAAGAAGACCTGCCTATTCTGAGTCATTTCTTCTCAACTGTCAGATGCAATATTAAATCCCTACTCTCCTGCCCCAAGTCTCAACTATAGCTGGCAAATACACACGCAATAGTTACAAAAATAAAATAAATACAATTAGTTATAAAAATAAAATACTATCGACAAACATCACAGAAATAGTAATGCAAATAATACTTAGTACTAGAATAAAGAACACAGCAACGTATAATATATTATATTCAATGCTTTCACATATTTAAATACAAATCACAAATGCACCAACTGTTTTAGCCAGGGATAAGTCATATTTGCATGTTATCAAATAACCTTTACAATTTGCAACTCATGCGGAAAAACCACAAACTTTGGAAGAAAAATTATTCCATCACATTCCCAATTAGGGTGCAATTTTGTAAGCATTTGGCGTAAATTAATGACTTATCTCTGTTACACCCCCTCCCCACGATGAGGGAACAGTTTGGATTTGAGGGGGGCATGCACTACACTACTACCAAAATTAATAGAATAAAAAAACTACACAAAAAATGATTAGCAATTCATAACAATCAAGCACTACTATTACTAATATCATTCATTCATAAACCACATTCCATTCAATCATTCATCAAATCACATTCCACTCTCTCATTCATAAAATCACATTCCATTCACTCATTCATAAAATCACATTCATCCATTCATACAGCCCTGCCTACTTAAATACTTCTTTATACGCCTGAAATAAGTAAACGCCTAAATACGGAATCGTGGCCACGATATACGAAGACCTGCCTAATTTGAGTTATTTCTACTCGACGGTAGGACGCAATATAAAATCCCTACTCTCCTGCCGCAAATCCTAACTATAGGTGGAAAAAATACATGCATCAATAAAAAATATACAAACACCCTGTACAATAATTGCAACAAAAAAGGCAAAAAAAACAAATATCTTCAGGCTTGGTGTCTTCTTTCTTCCTATCTTCATTCTTTCTTTCTTCACGATAAAATCCTCGAGTCTCTAGTTGTCGGCGCAGTAACCTGCAGGTGTCCATTTCATGGACCTCCACAGTTGTCTCCAAAGGCAATCGCTGTCGTTGTCCACAAGCATGACCTGTGGTAATATAACAAAAAATTCTCATAATCCAACGAAGGGGAGACCTAAAAAGTTAACTCTCAGCTCAGAAATATCATTTTGAGGAAGACGTTGAGAAAATATTAACTTTTTAATTGTCAAGAAGTTTTTAACATTAAAAAAAATGCAAGAATGGGTAATTCAAAATTATTTGACGCTTATCCAATCGGCGATATTTCAATGTATTTTCATTGTTCTTTAAACATTTTAAATATATGATTGGGCAATATAAAAAAATTTCCCGTAAATCATTACAGTGAGCTGACTTATTTATAACTTTTTTTACGACTTACTTGGACTTCATGGGTATTAATAAAATTGATAGCAAATATATACCATTCTGCATTTAATATGTGTACTATTATATGAATTGGAAAACATTAATGAAATTATAAAAATCAATACGATGAAATTATTTAAAAAGACGAAACCAGAAGGTACAAATATGGCATCCATATTAAGGACACCACACCTATCCAGGAGGATGTATTTTAATAATTCCTTGTAGGATGTAATTTATAATTAAGTCTTCTGATACGAAAGAAATAATAAAAGTTAATTCTCAAGATCATGCAAAGAGCCAGAGGTCAAAGTATCACTTCAGAAACAAAACAGCCGAAAAAAATGAAAAATATATACTGATTTTTCCGACACTATTGGCTTAATAAATATTTAATAGCAAGGAAAAACGCGTCGCCAGAAATTAAGTACCCAAAATTAAACACAAAAGAGTTTCAATCATTGTGACATTATTGTTGCGACTTTTTTTTAAATATGCCACTTATACTCATTAAATTCACGGAAAATTTCAGAAAGGTAGAAAAATTATCGGAGTCTCATGTTTCCCTCAGGTAGGGTCCCCGAGGAAGTAATTACTTGAGCGCGAATGACGGTTGATGAGTTATCAAAAGCAAGGCGAATATGGGAACCTCGATCTCCACATTACAATGAGAAAATTAAAGAGAAAAGTAAATACTTATGATAGATTCACGAAAATCCCCATAACTGTCCTTCATTCGAATTATTAAATTTAATTGAAATGAAGTTTCAAACCGAAATATATGAAAGCAAACGCTATCGTCGTCGTCAACCAATCAATGCCTTGAGGTTCTGCGCGGGATTTAAGTATTGTGAGTGTTGCAAAAAGAGCGCGAGATCTTAATTTTGGGTGCGGTTTAATTAAATATTTTCGCGTTGGAAAAGTAAACATTTTTATTTTATCACGCAATCATTACTTTTATCATCGAGGTTCCTGAATGTAAAAATTATAGTGTACCTATGTGATCACTAAATAATGGTTCTAAACTGAACTCAAAACTTGAAAGAGGAATGAATGAAATCTTACCGTCTGCCTGCGGCAACGAGCTGCATTCTTTCGATCTTTTTGCACGTGCTTTCATCGAGGCATCGAGTAGTCAGCTCACACAAGACGATCCAACGAACTCTGCAATGGAAAAAACGAACACTCATAAAGAGACAAATCAATGTCCTAGAAAATCGGCTTCATGGCCGAATCAATCAATAAGTTTTCTTATGGCACATAGACGTTAAAGAGTGAATAGGCTCACCCTTTAATTAGATTAAAAAAACTTCGAGTGAAAAATAACATTTCCCGTATTGCAGGGAAAATTAAAATAATATTCAATTAATTAATAGTACTTATTATAATAAAAAAATTAATTCCTATTAAATGGTACTATATATTTGTTTAAATAGGAAAAATTAAGGTTTAATTTTGAAGTGGGTAACCTTTCACAGGATAAAAATAGTTAAATAATTCTGATTCAGAACGAAAAATCAAAATAAAATTTGTAATGAATAAACAGATAATTAGAAAATAATTACAACTAAAAGTTATTCGGACTGCTTTATAATGTGAAAATATTTTGCGGAAACTGTTAAGGGAGGTGATGTTTTGACTTGAAAACACTTGTAAAGAAAATACGTTAATAGCTGATTTTGAATCATCTAGAAAAATGTCAGCACAAAAAATATTTTGCCGATTGCAATATATTTCATAAGTTTTCAATTCAATTCGAAGTTAATAGGTCAATGAAATATCACTTCCAGTTACTAAGTACCAAGTACAATTTTGAAACTAAGTAGTCAATGACTAAATTGAGGAGGATATTAAGTTAATTTGTTAATTTTGATGGCATTATGGACAAATTAGAGGTTCAGTATAAGCATTAGCACAATAGAGTTCCGTAAATGAATGCAAAATTGAACATTCTCAAGCAACTCGTTAAGTTAAAAATTTGCATGGGGAAAATGAACCAAATTTGAATGAAAATTGAGATCATACCGCTCCTTATCTGCTGCAACTCATGTAGAGCCGCAAGAAGCAGGCTCTGTAATGTGCACCATCCAATCTTCTTCCAAGTGTCTTCTTTCTCCTTATCATCATGTCCAGCGATGAATCGCGCCTTAGGATAGAGCGGGTTAGTGCACACACAAATAAATAACCCTTCCGAGGATTTGCACCACTCCAAAGCAGCACACAAGAACGTGACAATGGCATCAATAGGAAACCACACATTTCCTACCTAGCCACAGCCACATTCCTGCATGACGCAATGGAATCCGTAATGCAAAACCACGGCACAAAAAAACTACAACTAACGCGCGAAAAAAACGCCTAGCCTTACGCAAATTTATGTTCACTGGCCAGAAGGGCCCAAAGCTAAGATGTCTTCTAGTGGTCTCGCGATGCCATCCTCTTCTGTCTTCTCTTCTTCCGATGAATCTTCATTCTTCTCTTTGCATCCAGCGACGGCTTGCGGACCTAGGGAGAGAGCGGGTTAGTGCATACACAAATAAATAACCCTTCCGAGGATTTGCACCACTCCAAAGCAGCACACAAGAACGTGACAATGGCATCAATAGGAAATCATAAATTTCCTACCTAGCCACAGCCACATGCCTGCATGACGCGATGGAATCCGTAATGCAAAACCACGGCACAAAAAACTAAAACTAACGCGCGAAAAAAACGCCTAGCCTTACGCAAATTTATGTTCACTGGCCAGAAGGGCCCAAAGCTAAGATGTCGCCTTCTTCTGGTATCGCGATGCCATCCTCTTGTCTTCTCTTCTTCCGATGAATCTTCATTCTTCTCTTCACATCCAGCGATGGCTTGCGGATCTAGGGAGAGAGCGGGTTAGTGCATACACAAATAAATAACCCTTCCGAGGATTTGCACCACTCCAAAGCAGCACGCAAGAACGTGACAATGGCATCAATAGGAAACCACACATTTCCTACCTAGCCACAGCCACATTCCTGCATGACGCAATGGAATCCGTAATGCAAAACCACGGCACAAAAAACTAAAATTAACGCACGGAAAAACCGCCTAGCCTTACGCAAATGCTTGTTCATTGGCCAGATGGGCCCAAATCTAAGCCGCAAATATCGCACACGTCTTCTTACGATGCTCCTCCTCTTTCTTCTGTGAATACTTGCGTCTTCAATCTCCTCTTCTTCGTGCAGTCTTCACTCTTCCTTCCTTGAAGTCCAGCGATGGCTTGAATCTGTGAAGAGGTAAGATTAGTGCATACACAAACAAATAAATAAATAACACTAACATGCAAGCCCTAACGCGACGCAACGGAAAAATACTCGCAGCACACGCAAATATAAATAATCACACGCAGAAAAATATCACACGAAATCACACGATAGATTAAAAAACACGCAATCGGATTATTGCCGTTCTTCGAGCTCAATTTGATGTCTTCAATCTTCATGGCTGGAAGGAAAAGAGTTACATACATGTTACAATTAAGTAAAAAAACACTCAGTTCAGGCGAGGGATCAATGTCCACTCATTCCCGATACACACACACATTATCTTCCCTCTTCATTCTTCGAGGCCCCCTGCGATGTCTTCAATCTTCGGGGCCTCAGCTACGTCTTCTTTCTTCATTCTTCACTCCTGCAATAAATGGTGTTAGTACAAAGCCCACCCAAATACCTTAAAAAAACTACACTCACAAAAATACCCACATTGATTTCCTGCCTAAGAATGCATTCTTTGTCTCCTAGGACCGGTCTCATTCGTAGTAAATAACTTTAAAGTGCACTTTCTGGTACCTTTGTCTCAGCGCTGTTTCGAAACCTTTTTAAACTTGCTCCTTCGAGCTGTTACCTTTCGTGTACTTATGTTACCTAGAGCTCGTGCTTTGATAATCGAGGGCGAATTCACTTTCCACCAGGAGTCTCTCATAACTCCAGTTGTGTGGTTCAGGTCGGCCCTATTTACCATTTCACGTTCAAGATTACCTCATGTAAACCTGATGAAAATATACGGCAATGCACAGCGTCCGAGGAAAACTGCACTCTTACCAGCCTTCAACTCAAGTCGATGAAAGGTGTTCTAATTCTTCAATATTCGCTCTGAAATTGAAAAAGCAAAAATGTGGATTAATTTTGAGTCAAATCTCTCCGAATGACATAAAAGGAATTAGCATTGGATATCCCGCGAGGCCATCGTCTTCTTCTCTTCTTCATTATTCCTGCTCCACCCTTCACTCTTCCACTCACGTCCGGGGATGGCTTGCACCTAAGGAGAGAGCAAAACATTAAATTAAATTCGGGGGTTAGATTGTTAATTATATTGCATGGGTCACTCCACCTAAATTCAACAAGAGTTTGCCCCAAAGAGACTCAGATTTTGATATCTGTATGGGTCTACATCAACCTCAAACTAAATACCCTGAGATCTTTTTTATGTGGTTTTAATACGTTATCGAATTTTTCTCCAAAAAAATTGCCTTAAATCATATAAATCCCACAATTCAACTATCAAATTGTCGTAGAGCTATTATTTATTGCGTTTTTTACAGCTAATTCCTTTCGGAAGCCACTCTGAGTAAAATATTTATAAAGTGCACTTTTCTATTATTGTTACATTTAAATGTTTAAAACATTGTTAATAAACTTTTCTCAAATAATCCATCTCAGAATTGGCCCAAGCATTTATTATTTAGAATGTAGGCTCATTACATTAGATTTACAAAAATTCAATTTAAATCAACTTCTGAATGATATTTTTTGAAAATATTTAAACGTTTACTTTCTCTCCCGCGCGGCTTCCCGATTACTTTTAATACCATTCTATGGACGTGTACTCATAGGCTGGTAATCTATATCATAGTAGTATGACCTACAACTTCAACTATAAACTATCAACCATGAATTCATCAAAATCTGAGACCCTACGGGACAACCTTTTTTGAATTGAGGTGGAATAACTCAAACTATTATAACCGTCTGTCTTTCAAAATCATGGAAATGGATGCTAAAAGGAAGGCTGTTTATTTAAAAAGGACACCCAAAAAATTCTCTAGAAATTCACATATTTGTTCGATGACTTTTAAACAACAGGCTATCTTTTAGGGAGCTTGCTTAAGTGATATTGAATAGGGTAAGTATATTACAATCTCTCGTAAACAGATTGAAATATTGTAATTTAATGTGGAATTCTTTACATCCACTTGATTTTAGCAGTGAATGATTTGTATAAATATGTAAAATGACTTAGAAATATATTACTTTAATTATTATAAAAGCAACACTAGAGAAATCGTAGAATAACCAGTACCAAAGAAATACATGGCAAACAAACATTTTGGGATATATAAATCGTATCAACTATTTTTTTTAAATAGGCAAGCAACAAAGTTTAAATATATGACTTAAAAAATTGAAGTTATTGACCACACGATGTTAGTATGTTACAAGTTGAACAAAATTCTTTAACTATATTGGATTTGTACAAATTGGCATTCAAAGTTGCTTTGTTCCACAGAGATCACGATTTAACTTTATCTATTTTATTTTGGATACGTTTATTTGGGATAAATTACTACGGAGGCTCATTTTTAATCAATAATAATCAGAGTCAATATTTATATAAAAACTTCCTCCTCTCTTCACATAAATCGTTGAAATTGATACTGGAAACGATGAAGGCAGTCAAGTGAACCTTATTTCTAAATTTCACGGGTTATCTTAGTTGTAAAATGAAAAATCAATACATTAAAACCATGACCCATAACCATGCGTTATTATCGCGACAGAATTGAATGCGTATTTTCAGTGTAAATACGTGAGTCTAACCTTAATTCGTTAGATTTATTAAATACAATGTTTTATCATTTTTTATGAAAAAAATAACGTGATACTTGCAAGGGCCACCTTGTCCCTCACATGAGATTGGGTGAGAATTGGCTTGAACCCCACCCCCCTCCTAAACGCCACATCTAATTAACCCTTTCGCTACTAACAAAGTAAATTTCGCCCGGACGGTTTTTGACACGGAAGACGAAAGCAGCAAATTTCCGTCTCATGTTTTCCTACGCAGGCAAAAGAATGCCGCAGATATCCGTTTCGTTGCCCTTTTATGCCAGCTACTCGAAGTCTTATCGGGACCCAACAAAGCGGGGACATAGGCCGTACCCTCGAAATCCGGGAGCAGGTACCCGGACACATCGTCTTCTATTACCCCTTTTTGTGGTAAGAGATAGCGATCATTCAGTCAGTTTTAGAATTATTATTAATAATTATTTTTTTTGTCTTTTAAGGAGCGTTTACAATTTTTAAATGAAGTTTTACCATAAATATTAACTTATATCTCGATTTCAATATAAACGTCAACATAGAAATTGTTGATGCATTAAATCCGTTAATTAGGACGGTATAGCTCCGTTCAAAAGTTGACAATGCACAGAAAAAAACCGAGGAATTGAATTCTAAATCTGCAACATACGGGAAAACAAAAATTATCCATGTAGCTAATTCACAAGAACTAATCATGAGCTGACCCGGAACTAATCCCGCTGCTAGGGCTATCAACCCGGAAAGGAGGAAGACCAACTATACGTTGAGTACGAGATAATGCGGAGGCCCCCGCTAGGAAAACTCGAATAAGGTTGGCGCTGATAGAGTGTGATTATCCGTGAGACCCTTCTTATCCAATGTCCTGCAAAAATGGTCCGTAAAGAGGGGACGGAAGAGACCCTTGGGGCTCAGTCATGGTAAGGAAACAACACCACTGTATCGAAAGGGTTAATGGATACCCCCAAAGATTTGTAAGAATTGGCTTGTATGATACAGAGTAAATATATAGTTGATAGAAGAAAAAGGTATATTTTGCTTGAATGTTGAAAAAAATAAGGAAATAAAATCCTTTCAGGAAATAATGAAGGTGGAGTAGTAAACCAACGAAGCATTATTTTACATTAACGTCCGAAAAATAAGGCTCTGTTGTGCTTACAAGTCAAGAGGAAAGTGAAGGGTCGATCAATTCATAATGAGAGGAACTTTGAGAAAAATATGATAACATAATATTCGGTTATCTTATTTTTCACCTGTATAAAGGCTTTAGTATCGAGTACGAACACGTAAAAGATAAGCGTGAAAACTCCATCTGCGAAAAAAATATGAAATTGAAAGTATGAAATGCTAAATATTGAATAAATACATTATAATTTTTCAAACGTTTATTAAACGTTTTCATTAATATACGAAGCATATTAATGAAAAATAATGAAAAGCACGGCTTTCCTTTGTATTTTATTAATTTCACGAATTAAGTCTTCCTGCACCGGATCCCATACGCTCGCTGCATATTCAAGGTGTGGCCTGGCGAGTGCGAAATAGCACCTCTCTTTTACTTTCTCATCCGAAAATCAACCCACTAAACGCTTGACGAATCTCAGCTTCTTCAGGGCTCTGATAAAAATATTTCTTAGGGCCTGTTTACACGGTTCATTAACACGCACGGGTCTAAATGTATGAACGCGAAAAATAAACGCCAAAATGCACCGTTTAACCACCCAACTTGTGCGAATGCATGCACAGAAAATAGAACCTGTTCTAATTTGGTTCATGCATTCATACGTGCTCCGTTTCGATCCACAAAAATCATTCGTGGAAACAGACATTAACTCGTACGTGTTAATGTATTGCGTAAACGGGCCATTATATGCGTTCCCTAAGATAGGGTCGAGGTTATGGTAACTCCCAGATACCTTACTTCATCTGTCGCCATAATGTTCAAAACATCCACAGAAAATACACGGAGATAGTGGGGCGACCCAAGCGAAAAATTCACCGTCGTGCATTTGATCAGATTAAGTTCCAGTCCCCACTCTTGGCTACATACATGGACGTTGTTTAAATTCGATTAGAGTATTTCATTGTCAGAGTGATCACTAATTTCGCGATAGATGACGGCGTCGCACAGTGGGGCCAAACCCAACTTTAGACGGACAAAAGTCAAAAACTTTTACTAACTACCCTAAAATATTCATATACATATTTTAGAGACCGATTTAATGAAATCCAATGTTAAGTTTCCAATATTTTCGATTTTTTTTTTCAATTTCATTACTTTAAGATTTTTAAATGTAACTTGATTAGTTGTAAAAATAGATTATGTATTAAAAATTAAAAAAAAAAAAAAAAAAGTTCACGTCAATAATCCTAGTGGTCAGAAAAAATCTGATATAAAATTTGCAAAATTATATTAGCAATATCTTTGAAAAAGACATCATGCTTAATAGAAAAATAAAGATTTGCTCTTAAGTTTGCATGTACCATTTTCCAATGCACAAAGAAAGAAAATGCTGCATTGAAGAGGTAGTTTTAACTTTCAAAAATAAAATGCAATAGAATATGGTTTATTGCGCGTAGAGAGTGAAAAAGTACTAAATTGGCATTCCGGAATCGAACACCTCAGTTGAACAGAAATAACTTTTTCGAGCACTTCAATCACGATAGGGTGGGAGCCTCGGGAATGGCCTCCCTACATTTCAAAAATCTCTGCCCTTGTGTGGAAAACTTCAGCGCTTGTATCTATGAGTAGACAAAATAATGCATGCAAATTTCATTTATTATAAAATAATAATATCTTAATGGACACTGTTAATATCATAGTTTACCTGTTGCTATGCGGCCATAGCGGCCGGATGGAGTCCCTTTCGGTTTATCATGCATAGTTAATCTTTTATCATAAAACTCTTTTTACAACTCGATGGCAGTTGATTTCTTTTACATTATTTAGCTCATTCTTCAATTAATAATATATCTAAAAATCACGTTACGATTGCTTCCGATTATATAGCTTTTCTCCAATGAAATAAAACTTTTCATCGTGAAAAATCAACGACGTTCCATTCATTATATTTAATTTCTCCACGGCTATTATCTCCAAAATATAAATAGTAAAAGCAAATTTATATTCTCCATACTTATTCCAATTGATTGTAAGTTAAAAAAATAAAATCAAAAGGGCCAGTGTACTGTAATCATAGTTTAAAATCGACCGTCCATTTAGGCGTCTGCGACTCCGGGACCAGTGCTTCGCTTCTCTCACTTTGACACTTATTTCTACGCGAAGGTGCACACAACCAACCCGTAAAATACACTTATGCAGTTCAAGCATCCTATGACCGAATCTAATATTTAAAAAACCCCATTTCAAACTTTCATTTTTGGAATTTTGTCCACTTAAAGTGGGGTTTGGCCCCACTGTGCGTCGTTAGCAAATAAGCGTATTTTACTGCTAATGCTAGGTCATTTGTGTGTATGCCTAATGAACAAAATGGATGGAGTACAGATATCCGTATAAATAACCGGTTATAAACTAGGACTCAACAACAGCTGTCAGCTTCGAGTTCTCAACGCGACTCAAGTTAACAGAAGAATAACCAGTCCGAAAACATTTTGCAGTACAAGACTTCGGAGCCTCTGATGAGCTCAGTTATACTCCCAGAACTTTTCCTGTAACAACCGCGCACAGTATAGACGTACTCGGCGACGGAGCCACGTAGTAGTAAGAGACAAACGGTGAGTCCAAATGTGAATCTAAAGATAGGCAAAACCTCGCCACGGAGCCCGAAAGAAAACACAGCGACGGCCCAACGTGAGTGTGGACGTGGGTTACCTCAGTACATTACATCCCCTACTCTAACTTCTGATTGGGCTTATGCCAATGGAGTTTGACTCCAGATTCGGTGGCTAGGTCGCGTCCCCCTCCGTCCTCGTCGGCTCTTGCTTGCTTACGAGTGAGGGATGCAGGTCGCTCTATGTGCCAACCTCCCACCGACCCGGCCCCATCAGTTAAGTACGACTACTGAGTGTCTACATACTTTGGAAAACGATAGTAATTACATTCTACGTATGAGGGAAGAATGGAAAACTTTCCGAGAAGTAATCGCGCGATAACCAAATGAGTCCTACAATGTAAGTAAGCCATCTCTAACATTTTCTGTGCAATGTATAGGGCCATCTTACGATTATTCGCGAGTGTATTGGAAATTTTGTGGCTTGGCTACGTATATGACGACGTTGATAGAAATTCCTATTATCAATAAAAATCGTAAATTACTCTCACTATAGAATTCATTTTATTAAAAATATGTCTATTAATATGTGATGTTAGCTGTGATATCTATTTTTCGAAATTGAATTCAAAATAGTGTAGCTTATATAGTAGTGTCATGTAAATACCTATTCTATTTATCAATCGCTGATGGATAATAATCGTGAAATATTTCAAATTCGTGTCGTTATGGCGTGTTGTGAGACTTGGGCGTTGACAGCAGCAGAGAAGTCAAGAGTGGAAGCATTCGAAATGTGGTGCTACCGGAGAATGATAAAGGTAAAGTTGATGAAGCGAATAGGTGCTATAGACTAATGATGAACATGAAATGGATCGACTGAGTAAGTATAATGAGGAGGTGCCGAGAAAAGTGAGAGAAAAGAGAAATATTCTAAAATCCTTACCATAAGACGGAAAAATTGAGTTGGTATTAATATGAGCCATGATAATCTGATGAAAAGGATCTTAGAAGGACAGGTGGAAGGAAAGAAGGGCAAGGAAAGTCCCCGAATGTGACATTTCGGATAACGGAATAATGTTTTTACATAAAGAATTATTTCCATTGAAGTAGAGAAAATTAAAATATCTTTATCGTTAAAAAAATCATTTTTTATAGTCTGCCATGGAAATTTGTTAAAAAAAGTTGATTTTTGAAAAATATCAGCATTTCTAGAGATTGCATTTAATATTCTGTAAATATTTGTGGGCCCTTACGGATGAAGGCACTAGCATTCTTCTACTTGACAATTTGCAGTGTGAATGTCTCGTCATCCGAAAAATCATTACCAGCCCTTTGCGTGCGAGAGGTGAGTGTGCCGTGTGCGAATTTCCACGTCCGCCGTCAAAAATAATTCAGCCTGCTACCTCTGGCTTTAAGCTGATCTATTTAATGTTAACAGAGCACTTTGTTGTGTTTCACCGCAAAATTTTGTGTATTGGAGTACTTGGAACGGCAGAGCAAAACGTGTCTTATCTCATTTGATGCCTCAACTGTGCAGTGAATAACCCAACATGGAATAATAACCAAAGTTTACCTCATCGGAGTTTTTGGTTGGTAATCGAGTAAAACTCATCGGATTTCTTGAAACGATTACCTTTGGAGTAATTTGTATTTGTAACAATTACTTTTTACGAAATGCAAGTTTTATTTGTAATTTACTACTTACGTTGGAAGAGGAATCGGTACTATCGATGTAATCGTTTATTGCTCCTAATCGACGCTAACATTATAGATTTTACTGATTTGCCTAGGCCTACGTATAACTTCTAATCCTTGAGTGTCATAATTTCCTTGCTTAGGTTCAGCCACTCTTATGTTGTAGCCAACAACACAAATGGGTACAAAATACGACACTAGTGGTTATAGTTATCAGTATCAATAGTTATCATTGTATGTATCGCGAGTAAATATTTCTGACTCTAGTTTTCCATATTTTTACTCCAATATTCGACATTAATTGCCAAGTGGTCTTTAGAGTGGACAATTTAGAGGAATTAAATCTAATTTTACTTATTAGTTTTAAAATCAGTAATTCATGCCCGTAAATAATTACCTTTTAAAAAGTAACTGCAATTGAGCCCAGTTTCTTTTTCTAAGCACTTTTACTAACACTGCTCATTGGATATATATACGATAACGGGCAAGTGGTGGAGGGTTAATTTCACTGGCATCCGAGGTGGTGATTGATTACCAAAGAGCAATATGAAATATTTGACATCTGGTGAGACCTGTCTTCATTTTCCATTTCGCTGATTGTCATTTTGGTACAACTAGATTTGTGCAGCCGAGCTTCTTAGCCAGGTGAGATCCTACAGCCTCGAATTAATATTGATATGACTCCCTTCATTCTGCGTAACGGAATTAATTACGTTCGACTGTTTAAGTTACTCCGGTAATCAAAGGTTCATTTCCGTGTCTGAAAACTTCGCGGTGCCCCTTCGCTTTATTAAACTGTGGTATTAACATTAAAGCAACGGACGAAGTGAAGTACCTGGGAGTTATGATAACTTACAATCAATCGTGGGGAACACATATAAGGAATATTTCTGGCAGAGCCCTAGAGAAGTTAAGATTCGAAAAGCCTATTGTGGGAAGATTTTCGGATAAAAAACTGAAAGAGAGGTGCTATTTAACGCTCTTCCTGTCCACACCTTTAATATGCAGCAAGCATGGGATGCGGTGCAGAAACACGTAATCCGCGAGCTGAACTAAGTACAAACAAAAGCTGCGCGATTCGTAATAGAACTGCTACGGGCGTACAGACAGCGTTACCCAGCGAATTAGCCACCGGAGACTCGGTGGCTGCGCGCTAGGCTAAGATTGTTTGAACAACTGACAATAGATATCTTTAAGAGTGACATTGAGAACATAATATTAGAGCTCCTCTTTATTTCCAGGTCCGATAGAAGCAATAAATTAAGGTAGATATTTTGCCGAACGGATAGATGTGTGAATTCGTTTTTCTCCCGAACCATAAAGGACTAAAAAATGCTAGTCGTTATTTCGCTAGAACATTTTCTTTCATATGTAAACGGCTGGTGTTCTAACACCTCCTGCCGCACGCCTTTTTAGGCGGCTTGCGGGGTAGTATGTAGATGTAAACTAAAGGGCAGCGAGTGCAACGAGGTCCGGTGCTAAGATTGGCTACATTCAGTTCGTGTTCCGCTCCCGTCGAGTATGGATGTGTTCTCACTCCGTGTGGTTGACTCAACGCTATGCATCGCCGGTTGCGAGCCATTTAGTTTCCGGCTAAATGTGTGAAAATAGTTACCTTCATTGAGTGGAATCCTTATTTGTGTAAAGAAAAGTGTGCTAAATCGAGCTTACAGGAGTGATATCCGCCATGCCTACAATATCTTTCTGGCATTAGTTCGTGTGCAAAGTGTAAAACATCTACACAGAATACAACTTCCATCAATAGCGATACCTGCCGTGAAACCTTCCATGGATTTTCTCTACAGGAGTCGCTGACATCGAAGGGATTGAATCAGGAGGACAATCCTGGAAATGTGTGGACTGCCAAAATTTACGAAAGACATTCCGGATGGGCAGAAGTATATCGGTAGGTAAATCCCTTCAGGAAATATTTTTTTGTTCACAGCGGTTATAAAATATCTATAGATAACGGATAAAAAAACTAGGGAACACTATTCATAAGCCATACCATAAATTGGGAGACAGGTTTTAGTTAATTGAATCCCACGGTAAAATATTAGAGAAACTTTTAGATCAAATATCCAAATTGCAAAGTGAAAATGTGGTTCTTAAGACGCAACTTTCTGACACACTAAACCGTTCTGATGGCCATGAGAAACGAATGTTAGGTATTAACACGGAAATTCATGGCATCCTCAGGCAATGTGATGAAAATATGGAAGTAGTAGTGAATAAAGTCTGTGCTGCATTAGATGTAGAAATAAATAATAGCCAAATTGTCTACTACTTCCCGGTTAAGACGAAATCTAGTTGGGAAACAGGAGGAATTCAACACCGACTTCTGAATCAGCACGTAAATGATAAGCTGTTAGCTAAGTGCCAAGTAAAAATAATTTTTTGCTATTCGACTCTTGACCTTGTAATCCGTACCTCCTGGTGATGTACAATCCTTTTCAATAATATGTAGACATCCACGTGTCCCATTTTAGTGAGTTAAAATAATTTCCATAACCTAGGGCTATAAAATGATTTCAACTACGAATGTTTCTGGTTAGCTATTGAGTATTGTCGATACTATAAGTTGGGATTGTACTCAACGGATGTATGAGAGTAATTAGCCGCAAGTAAATTATGATACAACCACTGTCACTTCCCCGACTTTTTTCACCTCAGTGATTTAATCTGTTTAGAAAGAAATGTGTTGAGGGAAATAGAGCCATTATTTTTATTAATGTAGTATTGATTCTTGTATTCTCTATTTTTTTATAAAATGAAAAAGAGAATAATTAATTCGAATTTAAACCCTCCCACATTTCACCGCAGCAACCGCACATGTAATGAACCTACAAAGCTATGGAGCCGCAGCTTCGTAAGTCAGAAACGGTGAGTCACGTATGAATATGAAAAGAGGATATACCATGCCGCAAAGTCAACCTTTTTCCGGGGAGATATCGCGGAATAAAATATCGAATTGATGCAAAGATATCGTACGGCCCACTAATTTCATTCCACTCCTCACCGCTCGTGTTATGATTCCTATTCAGTCATAATCGGGTACAAACAAATTACTATTTCGGACAGAAATATATATCTCCAAAAAGAGCAGTGACGAATACATATCCCCCCCCTTACGGGACCGCTCGCACGCCTAATATTTCAGAACCTAAATTGTAACTCTTTTATATCATAAGATAGCATTGTCTTGTATATGCGTATAATCATTTTGCATGAAACTATCTTAATCTTTGCATGTGACTTGATTATTCTTCATTACGATTAAAGTATAGGTAGCTCATAATATCTTTCGCGCTCCCCCTTGAATTTTTTCTATATCCGTTTCTGAAAAATAGTGAGGGGGGAAGATCAGGAGGAAGTAGGTGGAGGCGTTGTAGGAGGAGGCATAGACGGTAAGTCAAGAAGAGGTCATCATACAGACAACCTAAATTCCGGACTTGCGTTATGTCACGAGGTAAAAAGGGTTTTGGGGAAGGAAGTGGGGCTAGGTAGCAGTCAGGGGAGTACATATAAGATGGGGGAGTGACTAAAAAACCCATTTCCGTTCAGTAAGTCAAATTTCTTCCTTTTCTTTTTCACTATTTCCCACTTTTCGGCCGCATCTAAAATAAGCCTTTTTTCTTGGAACAAAAATTTTAATATCGAAAATTTGATGCATGTTTTTGTGCCATTGGGCGCTTTGATAAGTTGGGGCACGGTTCTCCAAGCACCTTAAGCGTTCGGACACACAAGTAAAGAAGTCCCTCCCAGTTTGGCCGATATACACCCCCTCAAGTGAGTCACATCATAGTGTTGTACTTGCCGCTGAGCCCGAAAGAGAATTCCGACTCCGACAACCGCTGAGGTTTTTACCCCGGGAGTTCGACTGCCATTTCGCTAGCCAGGCTGCATCCGCGTCCGACCTCGTCGGCGACGTAAAGGCATATGAAGCAGCTTGCATTGAGTGCCAACCCTGTAAGTGGTCACTGACACGGCCTCATCAATAAAATGGGACTAATGGGTGTCTGCATACTGTAGAAAACGATCATATTTGTTTGCATTAATGAGACCCTTTGTGCTTGTAGAAAGGTGGGGTGGCGCAGAATGATGAGCAATGTAAGTATCTTTTGATTCGTGGAGGTAAAATTTATTTGAGAAAAGTGGAAAAGGAGCCAGCAATTGTAGTTAGCATCATGTATGATGTAAAACATCTTAGATCATTGCTTTTGTTATTCATACTTCAATGATATTGAAGGTATACCTAGAATATAAACCAATTTTATGGATATAAATATTACTGTAAATGTCTTTAATGGAATGATTTTCCTATTGATCGTCCATCAAAATATCCGAAGTGCTAGACGCAATTTTAATTTACTACTTTCACATTTAAATAGCATGGCTCAATTATTCGATAGTATAGCTTTGAATGAAATATGAATACAATCTGATTAATTTAATGTATGTAGAGTGAGTGGGCAGGTACTATTCTTATGGAAATGTTAATACTTCTGAAAGAGCAAGAGGTGTGTTAGCTTTTATAAGACATGACATAGCAACCGTACTGAGGCCTTGTCATATAAGCCCTACTGATTGCTTGTTGATCAATGTTTCATGCAAGTTTTGTATATTTGATCTCTTTATCGTCTACAGGGATAAAAAATGTCTATTGATCCATTTGTTTTAGACTTTGAACCCTAATCAAGGGGCATATCTCAAAAATTAGTCATGGCCGGTGATATGAATGTTCAGTTACTAATGCCCAGCTGCTATTCGAAGCAGTTCACGAATCTCATGAGTTCATATGGCTTGACTACCTTAACCAATGAAGCAATCAGAATTACTAGACAATGAGCTACTTGTTCAGATCATGTAATCACTCGGTTCTTCAATACATTTAGTGTAGACCTCCAAGCCAAGGTTATGCATTTAGGTAGAACGCATCACTCTCGAGTCCAACTCAATCTCCAATCTTTTCTCGCGAAGAAAACGAAAGTACACCATCTAATGTCACTTTGCTATAGTATTGCTGCCGTAAATTATTAAATGAAAATGTTCGACTGTATTCTTGGGAAGTATTGTATGAAGAACATGAAATTTCCTACATTTTTACTATATTTTCAAACATACTGTTAACATGTGTAAATGAGTCTTAAGTGTGGTCAGGAATGAACGTGCCGTAAAATTAAAGCCCTGGATGACTGACTCCTCGGTGAGCAAAGTTGCGCGTAAAAATAATCTTTTTCAAAATCTACGTCATCACCCGCACAATAGCGGCTTGAGAATAGAGTACCTAAAGATAAGAAATAAACTGTATATATGTGTCCGTAATGCGGCTAACTCCTATTACATGGAATAATTGGACAAAGTAAATTGAAATAAAAAGAAACAGTGGAGTATCTTCGAGGTATTAACGGGAGCGAAAAAAACTTCGGATGCATGAACTAATACAAGGAAATAGGACCTTAAATGATCCAGTTATTATTGATATTGACTTCAAGAAGGAGTTCACTAGCACATTTGAGTATCCTAAATTGTATCCATTTGTGAAAAATAATTCAATGATTGATAATTCATCAAATTGTAAAAAAACATCTAAGCTTCAACTCCTTTCTGGAACCAGTCACCACATCATATAAGACATTGCAGATGTACTCTGCCATTTCTTCAATCAAAGCTAGCCAAATGTAAGGTTCCCTGCATCCTTAAAGCAAGAAATTATTGTTCCCGTTCACGAAAAATTCGAACTACTTGGTATTCACAATTACCGTCCGATTTCTTTGCTCTAAATGTATTCTAACGTACTTGAAAATCTTGTAAAAGAATACTGGTAAATTTTCCGGAAAAGGAAGTAGTTTTGTCACAGTCAATATTGTACGAGGGTCGTTCATATGTATTTAGAAAAAGGTATAAAAACAAAATGTATTGGACCAATTATTATATATGTTTGATTTTAGTTTCCTTTCAGCTCTTTACTTTTTTGCAAGCAAAAGTTGTTCTCTACAATCGGTAACAACAAAGAAACTATGGAATGAATACAGCTCAAACTTCAACTGCTGACGAGTCACAAGTGCTAATTTCTGACTAACATTAATTTTGGAAACTAAGAGAGCAATTTTTCGGAAATTTTAAGGACTTATAGAACGAACCTCGTATTAGGATAGGTAAAAGCACACAGGACGCTTGAAAAACTGAATCACCCCGATTTTCTAGTCTATTAAATGTAATAAATAAACCACTGCTGTATGCATACTTATAAAAAAGCCTTTGATACAATAAAATACAAGATATTTTTGGATAACCCACATCTGGCTGAAATTCGTAGCATTTCTATAAAATCATTTTGAAAGTTTTCTGACTGCGCGCTTAAAGTTTTCAAGGTACCACAATAGCCATAGAAGTTGCGAAAATATTTTTTCTAGAGTGGATCAAAGATCAGCGTTAGGTTCAATACGATTTTTATTTTAAATCAATCATCTGAGTAATCTAAATTTCAGTGGTGAACTAACCGCCTTTGCGGATAACCTAGTCCTGTCTTACAAAAGCGTGAACTGGATTGATGCAGAATAAAACATAAAATGTGATATAAACGATATCAACCAATGGTTTGCATCGAACAAACTTAAATTATGCGAGAAAACACAATTTATGTTTGACTTTATACAACAGCTTCCCCAATGACTAATGTTGTGTAACATTCTTCCAAGCGTCCTATAATGACATGCTGACAGTTTCACACTGGTTTGAGTTGAGGAATACAAATACCATGGTTTAGCAAATGATGAGCATCTCAAATGGAAGCATTATGCTAATAATATTGCAAATAGTTTGAAAAATTGTAGAATGAAACACTACTTGATTCGCAATAAGTGTCCTTTTACTATAATTTACAATACTTATTATGCTATCGTATATTCTGGGGTAAATTATGGTATGTTGAGCTGGGCTAGTGCATTTAAAAATTCGCTCAAACGTACACCTACAGCTCTAAGAGCAATCACACTTGCTCCTGCAGCCGGAGCAGGTGGCCTGTCACTCTCTTTTCCTCTAATTGTTAAACTGCAGGTACCTATTACCCCTGAGACACTGATAAATCTATTAGATGCCAAGGTTTTCTACCTTCGTGGTGGTGGAGGTAGTCCAAAAGTCTTGGATAAGCGCCAATAATGCTATCTACGAAAAATTACTTCATTCGTATTGCCCAAACCAAATGTTATCTTTTAAAGGCAGTTTTCTTCTCTTGAGACCAAAAATTTGCACTAGTTTGCGAAAAACAATCAAAGAGAGTAACAACATGTATACGGCTACGAGAGTAACAACATATATACAATCCTTAAGCAAGTGAACCTGGCTGCATACTAAAAAAATATTATAGGGGATATCTAATAGAAGTATTTTCAAACCATATAACCATATTCCTTTTTTATTGTTAATTCCATTTTTTAGTTCATATATATTGTGTGTTTCTAATGTACCAAAAGCTCATCTGGAAGGCATTCCTTGTTTCGCAGCAATATGCACAGAATTACGATTGTATTTCTGAAGGTGATCCCTCCTACAGACAATAGACTGAAGTCAACAATAGCTCCAAAATTATTTATGTATGTATGATATTTAACTTTTTAAAATGTATAAGGAGAAATACATGTAACTCTTATGGAGGACTGATGATAAAAATAAAAGGTAGGCATTTCACCATTGCAAGTCAAAGCCAATGGTTAAAATCATCGGGAAACTGAAAACGATAAACACGTTTTATAACATTCGGATTTTATACGCTTGCATTAATACGGCGACAGGTATGAATAAAATCGTAGGAGGAAAAGATGACTGAATAATCGACTCAATATTGTACAATGGGCTTCAAAAGTAATTATGTCTAGTTGCGACAGGCCACAGATACTAGGCATGATTCGGCTTAGGCTTGACATTTTTCCGCTTTGGAAAACAGGCACGACAAGAAGAGGAAGACTCGGAGAAAACTATATTAGAACAACACTGTATTTCAAGGTCCCTCAGCAACGATAATAAGAGATATTTTTTTGAATGGATGAATAATTGAATTTGCTTTCCTCCCGCACGATAAGAGAATTATGGGTAGAACTTCTTTATAGCTTTTCTTTTTATTCGTTAACGGCTGGTGTTATAACACCCCCTGCCACACGCTTATTGACGCGGCTTGCTACGTAGTATACAGATGTAAAAGAGTAGGTACTGAGAAAAAGTAAAAGGTGGAAGCTGCGCCTCATAGATATTGTGCATAAAAGTCTCCTCGTAGTCTAGACCCCATGTGGGAGGTCAATGGAAAAAATTCGCACAGTAAACGATCTACCACCACAAATGTTTTCACAGGAAAACTCCTGATTGGTTTCACAAGATCAAATCCAGACCTCTAAGTTCTCCCTTGTCATCACACCACCAACCCTTAGCTCACATTCCATATAACATCCCATAAGTCATGGAACTTCCCCTTCAAGATTTTGAAACGACATTCATTTGTTATGATTTAAAACTTTTGGGCTATGTCGCCGCGTCAATTCTTGGGGGCCCCAACGTTTCCCGACCGATGCTGGTCGCTTCTTCAAGGGATTATGGAGAGATGGGAATTAAAGATCTTTTATATAGGTATCTGCGTCAGGTGATTGGGGGAGGGGAGCCGGAGGTTGGGGGGGTGGGGGTGGGTTGCTGCTTGTTTATTTCTTATTACGGATTGCCAAGTACGGCTAATTTTAATGCCGGCGTCTCTGTTGAAATTATTCTTATCTTCTTTGAATATTACAATGGCTTCTCTGACGAGTCTCTGTTTAAAACCTTTAACTTTGGCAAGGATTTTGACTTCCTTGAGGTCGACGATGTGGCCAAGCGCTGCGTGTTCGGCTACCACGGACTTTGTTGATTGCCCCAGTCGAATCGCTCTCGCGTGCTCTTCTAGGCGTGTTTTGACCGACCTGCCTGTTTCGCCGATGTAGTTCATCCCGCAGGTCTGGCAAGGAATTTGGTAAACCCCTTCCACTTGTAGAGGAGTTCTGCATCTTTTGCATCCAAGATCTGTGGCTATCAGCTTTATCATAGTTATGAAAGGGCTAGACGAAAAAAAATCGTCATACCCGGAGGGGACATCAGTGGAAGAAAAAAATTAAGGTGGACCTTCAAGGGCTTCTGAACCACACAGCCTCGCGCATCAACGCCAAGATTCAGTGATGATCACGAGGTCAACTTTTCCCTTGAATGCAAATGAAAACTAGTTGTGGAGCTGGTGAACTTATTCTTGATGTTTTCTTATGATTTAAATGCTTTTGTTAATTTATAATGGTTCATATATAATTTCATGTTTTCCATTGCATTTTCAAAATATAAATGGCTTGCAAGGGGATTTCTGATGAGTGTTATATCAGAAAAAATGACACAAATTTCAACTATTAATTAAGGTTTTAAACAGAGACTCGTCAGAGAAGCCATTGAAATATCCAAAGAAGATTCAACAGAGACACCGGCATTAAAATTAGCCGTACTTGGCAACCCGTAATAAGAAAAAACAAGCAGCACCCCCCTCCCCCAACCTCCGGCTCCCCTCCTCCCACCACCTGACGCAGATACCTATATAAAATATGTTAAATTCTCAATTCTTCATAATACCTTGGAAAAGCAACCAGCATCGGTCGGGAAACGTTGGGGCCACCCAAGAATTGACGCGGCGACATAGCCCAAAAGTTTTTAATCATAATGACGAGCATCCGCGAAAGTTTTAACGAGGGACATTCATTTCATATGTCTTTCAAAACTAAAGTTATGCGAGCATTTATTGAAAGAACGGAATTTGAGTTGCGGTTCGTTCTGCATAGTTATAATTTCAGACATTCGAGAGAAGAGAAATCAAAAATTAAACATAATCATATTTTGTAACAAATGAAAATGACGAGTCATTATCATTAGTCAATGTTGACCTGTAATTGATTGAAACATGCTAATAATGAGTGGCAACTATTGTGCATCCTTGCATAAATGTTGAAGAAGTGTACTTGGTATTTTGTGACGTGTCCTAAATCAATGAATTTATATCAGTGTTAAGAATTTCCTTTTCTTACAGATATTTTTATAGATTGCCTCCTATTCCCTTAGGCAGCAGAGATTAGAAGTCTTAAGCATTTTCACGCCTAATTTGGGGGAAAGGAACCCTACTCGTGTGTATGATAACATGGAAGTAAGTTTTAGCCATGATAAGGAATACGAGAATAGGCCGGGTCGTAGTGCCCAAATCAGTCGAAGTAAGCTAAAATCATGCATTGGGCAAGTAAAAATAAACGGCTCGTAAGACAGTTATTTGATTTTAATGCCTACCGACTGAGAAATTGAAAAAATTATCACGAAGGGAAATGAGAGCCTGCCCAACAGTGAACCAAGCACTAGAGACCCACGCCGCGGCGCGCCGCTAAGTATTGCGCTGCGGCCCTTAGAAGGCAAAAATGCACAATAGGGTCGATTATTCAGACAAGTAACCGCAGTTCATTATGAGAATTTGGTTGATGAAGTGGGATGATTACTTACGAGGAAAAATGATCTTCTTCATTCAGCCATTCTCTGTTTAAAATGAAAAGATACGAGAAGGTACCGCCCACATATCATGAGTTGGTGATGCCATTACATCTCTGATAAATCAGAACCGATGAGAGAGGGAAAGCATTTCTAACTACAGAACCGTCTAGTTGCTTTCTTATAATAATAGCCTAACCTTCCTAGGCTAATAATTGTTGTATTTATTTTGTAAGCAGTTATTTTTTAATTGTACGCACAGTGGAGAATTTGTGGGGGGGCTAAGGGAGCCCCCCCTTAGTCCCCTCCTTGGGTGCCCAGTTCACACTAGATAGAATAGTAATTTTTTTCGGACCCCCACTACTGCTGGTCGGCTAACCCCCACTTTGCCTCCCCTATTTTCCCTATTCTGGATCCGCCACTGCTGATCCTCATCTTACTACATTTCTACTGTTTTCATTCATGTAATAAAAGTGTTATCGTCGGAAAAAATAAATAAAACAAGCGGCATTTAACTTCGCTTGTTACGCGAGAGATGCGTGGGAGTAACTAGGGGCGGTGACTCGCTCCGCATTAATTTGTGACGGTATCAAATTCTCTGTCAAAGTCTCGACAACTTCGATTTTTCACCGAGAATTGTTCGATAAGTGGATTACGGGTTGTAAACGGAAAAATGTGTCAGTGCTATCATCAAAATCGACGATAATACAAAGTCCTGAACTGGTCTATTGTGTCAAAAACAAGTATGAGCTCAAATAAAGACTTATCACTCGAGCTGAGAAATAGATCGAAGTAAGAATGGTACATAGGAGGCAAAGGGGACAAGTAAGCTGGGCAAATCGTAGTACGCGAGTAATTCACATTAAGTTATAATGATGATTATTCATGGTTATAGGTAAACCTATTTATCTGAATGAAGCTGAACAAAACTGTAAATCCTCGCAATGGATTAACATGACGACTATTAACTTATCACTGTGAAGCTGAAACATACGTTTCATTCGTTGATGATTGAAACATAATTCTAAAAAGGTTTCTTGAATGTTCTCATGATACAAGACCCTGCCTAATGCCACCTCATTGCATTAAATTTTTGAGTATATTTTGGATATTTTTTCCTGAGAGACTCCCCCACGGAGGAACAAAGCAGACAGAGAAATCTACGCCTAGAAAAAGTTTACAATGCCCGTGAATCACCAAATGAGTGGCCACTACGTCATTAAATAGTTATACTTTGCGAGTGCTTTGAGACAATGTGAAGTAAAAGCAGAATATACATGAATCAAATGCTAAAGAAAGAGAATGAACCACCAAGGATATATAAAATAAAAATGAACGAAAATTTGACTGACTTACCATATCTTAATCAGCACACCTCTCCCATGTGACCGTGTAAGGATTTCCCGCAAAATCTGATTTCACTTCACGCAATCGACAGCGATAACGGATTTGCATTGCTGTAAAGAAAGAAAAATAACAAATTAAATTTCGCCTCGACTTACAATTATTGCTCGATTAAAACGATTACTATCCTTTGTAAACCTCTAGTCACACTATAAGTATTATCACTGGAAAGAGAATCAAAATATGCGAGAATATCTGAGCGAGCCATATTGATACATTTATAAAGTAGAAATGAACGAAATTAAAGAAAGTTAATGGAATTCGATCCCTACCGACTGAGAATTTTTAAAAATTTCGTGCCTAATAGTGAACCAAGCGCTAATAGTAGTCACCAGTAGTCACCCACACTCATGTATATCGCTGCAGTGCAGGCAAAATGCCACAGTAAGGTAGATTTTTCAGACCCGAAACCGGTAGATGGAAGTGGGGACATTGTATTTGTTACGAGGAAAAATAATCTTCATTCTGCCATTTTCAGTTTAAAATGAATAAAACGCTAAGGTAACGCCCACATTTCACGAGTTGATGACGCCATTACATCTGCGGTAAATTTAACCGTTCTGGTGGGACCAATCATGCAGGGAAAGACTTCCTAACTTCTTATTGTCTAATTTCTAATTCTTATTTCCAACTCCCTTAGAATTATGGCCCAACCTTAGTTTCAAAGAAGCGTTGCATATTATGTATCGATGTACTCATTTCCTAGACCAATCCGTGGAATAAGTGGCTGCAGGGTGGAATATACCAATGAAGATTGACAAAAGATATGATGTTACAGATTCTGATTCACATCACTACACAGTTTGGAATATAGGAACACTTTGATTAACAATTTTTGACGCAACCAACATAATACACCGGTGAAAACTTGAAAAGACAACGTCAGTACCAACTGATTATGACGGTATAGAGCAATGTACAGTCCCGAGAATCGCCGATTCAAAAGCTTACATTGAAACCCCGGTCAAAATATTTCTGACGCACGTCTTACGACCTTGGTCCACGCTTGCCGAGAAATAGTGAATTTAAAATTTGAGAGGCGAGAGAAATTCACTACACACAAAAATGGATATTTCATACGTTGAAAGTATTTTGAAAGTCCCAAAACATTATCGAACGAGAACGGTTCATATAAACGAACGATGGAAACTTCCCTCCGAAAAATATATTCACGATCATCATATCGATAACGATTACATTGCATATCCTCAAACATCGAATAAAATATGAGAATTACTCTTGATAAGCTTGAAGACTATACGGGGTCACTGGTTCTCAGCACTTCGTTGAACACGATTTTCCGCAAAATTAATTTACTTTACGGGTTCCATAGTCACTCGCTACAACAATTATTTTCACATGCCTAAAGTCGAAATCACACACCATATACACCGGAAAGGAATGTAGAATATGCAAGCTGTTAACTTTTTGGGAACACTCCCGTACTCACCTCTTAACTCAATGCAAGTTGCCGCCAGACTGATGAAAGATTTACAGGAAACGCATCGTGGGCCTCTTCGAGTGTCACGTGACAACTGACCGCCACAATAAATAGTTCCGATGTATAAAAAAAGGCAGAACAAAGCAAGCAACATCATAACGTAAATAACTTATAAAATATTTAAATCTATTAATTTTAATATTTGATGCTGCTTATTAATTTAATAATACGTTTAGGTGCGATTAGAAAATTGATTTGTTTCGCGGAAGAACGAATTTTAATTTTAAGTCTGCGCGGAATAACTTTAGCGGAAAACTGTATCCTTACGCGAGGGTCTCGATGCAATTTTTCAACCTTTTTCGCGCGTAGACCTTCCAGAAAAATCATCCCATTGTGGGAGGGGGAAAAATCTGCTTCAAAGGTCATTCAAAGACGTCATCCACAAGATTATCATCATTTCGCGCGAGTATTGCATTATTCCATTGCCTCTCGTAGCAGTCTGCTCGCGACGTAAAATTGGGCAGTAGTCATGGCTATTTGATGTCGAGCCTGCCTTAATTCGACGGCCTCAGTAACTGCCCTACCCCGCCTCCTATCATGTCTAACCCCCCTCTAGTCTACTCGTCACGAACCTTGGTGCCATTTCAAGCAACTTGTTTCTTGATTAGACAGCTGATAAACTAGCCAACCCTCTTCGTCAAGATCACCTTCTTCCTCAGCAGTTACGGAGTTGGTGTAAGAAGACTGTGCGAAGGAGACTACGGAAGAAACATAAAAACTCTTCGGATGGCCATTTACGTGAGTACGAAAATGTTTTATTGGCGGTAGAACAATTAATAGGATAAACTTACTTTGTAAAAGTCATGTGAGCTTTTTACGATGATGTTCGTACTTTTTTTACTGGTTGTATCAGTAGGGTGGGAAGAATCGAAAAAAAGTAATAGGCATTTGTAAAATCCCGATATTTGAGAATTGATTTTTTCATCAAAACGGCAGTGCAATTAAAGGACGCAAACATCGGTCGCTAACTGATCTCCATGACAGTGTTGAAAGCATCAAAATTATTATTTAAATGAGATAAATTGCTGCACTTTTAAGTGGGTGGTTGAGTTGTACGTTTATATTCAATCGGATTGTTGTTTTTGTGTTGATTATCACTTTTGATATATTTACGGATTCGGAAGTTCCACATAGTAAATTAAGAACTTAATGGTAAAGATCAACTCATCGGCATTTGCGAGCATGTATTTTCGTAATGTTTTTCAATGAAATAATGGTAATAGCTTGAGGTCATTGGCGTGGTAGCGGTGGGAAAGTCAGGGAGATCTCAATTCCTCTTCCTATCGAAATTCTAGAGAGAATGATCATATGCGAAATCCCTCATAATGAACCCTTCCTACCCGGACATTTTATGTGTTTGGCAGGAGCAGTTGTTGTACATCGCTGTTTAGGGGGTTCATTAACTTCCATACCGAGTGAGTGGTGTGCAGTACCTGTCAGTGATATTACGTATGAAGCCTGATATACGTTGACTAGTGACTTTGTGGTTTTCATAAATTATTTTAAAACATTGTTCATTAATCTGTTCAAGCGAGAATTTTCATTGGTGAGCCACCTAAAAGCAATTGCAATACTTTCAATTTTCCCAGAAATTACATGGGTGGTTCTATCCCCACTACGTTACGACTGCGGCCTTGATTTGAATAACGGTAAAGGTAATATAGGAACACTCTCATACATAGGCGGATCCAGGGGGGGGGGGGGGGGCACGGGGACACGTGCCCCCCCAGACCCTTAAAAATATGATAGATTTTTAATACGGTCCCATTATAATTTCGTTCGTTTTGTATAACAAGGTATCCTTGTGCCCCCCCTGAACAAAATCCTGGATACGGCCTTGCTTGTGCCCCTCCCAGAAAGAAATCCTGGATCCGCCCCTGCTCTCATACATGGCTAACACCAATGCTATGCCTCTTCAAGTGTTTATTCAAGTGTCGAATTACTCTATTTTCTGTGCCAATTCACATAACATTCCAAAACTCATTCAAAATTCTCTGTCCATCTTGATGATTATTTTCTGCCATATGTGTGAATATTTTCGAGACCGCAACGATTTCAACAAGTTGGGCTAAACGATGAAATTTATAGTGCCTGAGAAGTATTTTTTTCTGCTGCTGCTTTCCCGTTGAGCTGCAGCGATGGCATTTTCTCTCTGGGTTTCCGTCCGGGTTAGGTTCCCCAGTTTCTGCCGACGTTTCGATGGACGCGTCTCACTAACAGTATGTCGGAAGTCCGAGAAAAATTCATGGCATATTAATTGCCATTTCCGTAAATGCTGAGGGGCGGAAATGCTTCTCTAGGGCATAAAATTAACTGCAACTTAACCTTTAAGCTCCCACCTCTTGTCCTTGCTTAGGCCTGCACAAACCAACCATGACAAGGAATGAACTTCTCGGCCTAAGCTAGGATCTTATCTTCGAATAACTCCTATATTTTAAGCTTTGGTTTTTCTTTTGTCTCTAAACAGGTTTGTTTTCATTGCCTAACACTTGCAAAGCAGCTACGGTCTTCTACAACTCCTTACACACCTCTTAGAACTCATTTTCAGTGACGTCGCCTTGCCACAGCTCCGTTGCTTATTTGTTGCCAGCCCTAGTTAACCGCTTCGATTTATTATGCGAAAAAAATGTTCTCATACAAAAACTATCACGAAGTGCCCACATCAGCGCTGATATTTAGTGTTAGTTTTTAAGAGGACGCATTCCTCGAGCACAATCAGTCTTTATTGTGACGGATTACTAGCTTAAAATTCATGTACCAACTTGGAATTTCCAGGGGGCATAAAAGAGGCATGCAAGGCAGCTGAGATGGGGAAACATCAGGCTGAGATCCTGCAAGGAACCAAACCCGTGGATGCAGTCAGCAGGAAAGGGACGAGAGCTAAAGCATTGAAGGATTCAGTGAGGCATACTGATAAGTGCTTACCTAATACAGTATTAAATGATGTCTATTTGTGTAAAAAGTGCAGTTATAAGCATAAAAAAGGAGAATGTCGAGCATTTGGTAGAATTTTCAATAATAGTGGAAAGCAAAATTGAAATTGCATGTAAAGTTAGAAAATTGTATAATAATACTAAAGTAAAATCAGTTGACTTATCTGCCCAAGACGTAAGTGTTGAACACGATCTTAATGATTTTGTAATTGAAAGTGTTGTGAGCAGTTTAAGTATACAGATGATTCGAATGTCTGGTCTGAGATTATTAATGTTAATGCTGTAAACGTCAAATTTAAAGTAGATACCGGAGCTCAAGTGAATGTTCTGCCTTACAGAATACTGACACATTTTAAAAGTGATAATTTAATGAAGGTGGACTTGAAACCCACGTCATTAATATTAGAATCATTTGATGGTCATAAAGTGAAGCCACTTGCAGTGGCAAGTCAAAACACTACGCAGAGGAATTTACAAACGTTCCGGATTCCGGATTTTAGGCACTCAACTGTAATATGCTGGGAAGGTTCATCAAGAATTGCTCTTTTTACTTAAAAGGATGAAAATGAACAGTTAAATCTACCTCTTTATCTAAATGTATTAATGAACCAGAACTTTACAACATTACCTACTAGCTCATGAGAAATGGGTGGAAAATTTTGCATTTTTTCACTTAAAAGTTGTGAGAAAATGACTGAATGAGAAATACCTGTTTGTCATAACTTATCTTTTCCATCCACTTACAGAATTACCTGGTAGAATTGTAATATTGGGTCTGAAAGACCCCATAGGAAATGGGGTCTCGTACATGAGCTGACTTTTTTTAGAAGTTTGCGATGAAGATGGAGTAGCCTTAACTCTTGCAACTGAATGTCAGGCGAGGGAAGAGCATTGGGGGTTTCACTTTCCACCAAAATATTTTCCTTTACAGCAACTGCTGTTGATACATCTGTTGAGGAGACCACTGGCTCAGAGCAATCCATCCTCGAAGACTCCATTTTTCCAAATACATTGGAGCTAATACAGCTAATACAGCATCCAGCTAATACAGACACATGCAACCCAAACATCTGCTTAATGCAAACAGCTCTAACACAAAATATTTTCAAATAAATTGACTTTTTTATTTACAGTATAGTTATTTTCTTTAATATTTAAGTGCTAAGCACAGTATAATAATTCTTATATGTGCAAATTTTAGTGTATAGTACACAATATAAACAACCAAATCCATACAATATTCAATATTTTATTTAAAGTCAATAACTGTACAGTGTTGAAAGTCATTAATTTAGAACAAGCTAAATAAAGAAAATTAAATGAGTGAAATTAAACTCTATATAGAATTCTGATACTTTGGCCTACTTGCTATTAGGCATAAACTCAGTCATTGCCGTTTGTCACAGTATCGGTAGACTCTAGGCCTATGTGTAGTTTTGCTTTCGCCTCATTAGTTATATTCCTTATCTAATGTCTGCAAAAAAAACTTCGAATTTAACTTTCAGCAAGATTCCAATGAAAAATATGTGTAGCTGGTTTAATGATGTGTACGATTTTCTAGTGTAGGAATTGCTAAGCTCCCCAGGAGAAAATTGCTGGCCTCATACCTGTTGGGAGTGTAAGATGCAGTAAATAAAACAAAACAAAAAAGTAGGCTTTTCTTACTTTTGATAAGTATATATGTAACTGTTATTTTCTCTTTCCTGTTCCATCTCTCCCTCCCATTGCTGGCCTGAGGAGCTTATGGATTCCTACCTAACTTACTCACTCGTGTGACCATGTGAACCCATGATGGTTTTTGGCCTCGCAAATGAACCGCATTCACTCTTCTGTCATTTATATTTCCAGTCCACATCTCTTTACATCCTTTGGCACTTGGTCTCACAAACGCAGTCCTGGTCTGTCACTTGTCTTATCAATTGGTCTACATTTAGCAGGCTGTTTTATCATACCGGCTGTTAGTTGACAATTTAAAGATGGGGAAATATAGCGACTAAAAAGAAATGGCCAGAAACTGGAAATAATGGAGACAGCGTTGGCGCAAGGGACCTGCTAACAGGCAAAACTCCAGATGATGATGATATCCATCTTAAAAAATTGCTTTTTATTGTTGCAATTATATCTGGCTCACTAGATACGTATCAATCTCTCTCACAGTTATCAGTTATCTTTTTATTTCTGATTCTTAAAACTACCCTTCCTTGTACTACCCTTCCTATACCCTTAAGCAAGGATAGACGGATTTTAGAACATAGGCGGGTAGGCCCTATCCTTCCTGGAGTGTAGGGTAAAGGTAGAAGAAGGGTTGGGCCATTCTCAATGAAGGGTAAAGGAAGGGTAGGACTAATATGAAAACTAAAAATCCATAAACTAATATGAAAAAAATCGCAACATTATTATCGCAACTAAATTAAACGAATGGGAATGAGTTGTAACAGTGATTTCTTAAATTAGAGGACAGAAAAAGAATTACCCTTTATGTGGACTTGAATCCGGGACCCACACTATGTGAGACCTTAACACCCGCGGCTGCCAAGTTAGCCTTGCCTATATATTTATTTATTTGTTTCAGAAAATAACATCGGCATTCAAATCCCGAGCATCACTCTCGCGATGTCTCCTTGACAGCCACTTAGAAATATTAGGTCCTTTTCACACAATTATAGCAACTACTTTTCCTTAGAGGACTTTTAACTATTTGTTGTGCGTCCCGTCTAGCTTTGCAATCAAAGGCTGCTTATGTTATTTTACAGAGAAGAGGTTCCAAGGAAGGATGGACGAAGAATAGTCCTACACTTGCCTTACCGTTAATTGAGTGTAGAGGAAGGGCAGTCGGATGGCACGGGAAGGAGTCCCAAGGAAGTGTAAACCCTTCCCTTACACTCAATAGATGTTGGATGAAGGATAGACGAATGGTAAGCGAAGTAGTTCCCAGGAAGGGTAGAAGAAGGTTTGTCCTTCCCTTCCCTTACCCTCCACGGAGTGTGGAGCGTGGGTTGAACAAGGGTAACTACCCACCATGATGGCTACTACCCTTCATTTACCTTTCCTTTTACTCACAATGAGGAAGTTTATTTTTATCAGGGTGAAAAACCAATATGGAAAGTTTAAATTAATTTCTTAAATTTAATTAATTAATATTCTTAAATAAACTTGACAAAAATTCTTAAATAAAATTAAATTGACTCTCTCGTTATTGTTATTCCAAATTGTTGATTGAAATTATCTTTTTGGACCTTCCTCATGGTAAAGGAAAGTAATGATAAATTTGTTATGTTTATTTAAATGTCTTCACCAATCGGTCTTGGAATTGGCATGTTGCAACTCTCCTGTCAGTTTGGTAGCCATGGGGGGGGGGGGGGGCTCCCCTTAAGCCTTTAAAAGAGATGCTTTAAAACAAGAAAGATGGCCTTAATAAATAAAACAACAATATATATACTGTTTTTGAGTCCTTGAATAACAAATTCCCACACCTATCCGTTCGGCAAATTATCTATCTTAATTTGTCGTTTCTGTCGGACCCGGAAATGTAGTGGCGTTCTAATATCATGTTCTCCGCGTAACTGTTAAAGATATCCATTCTCCATTGCTCAAGCAATATAAGCTTGGCTCGTAGTCTTCGGTCTCTAGCGGCTCCTAACGTAATGCGCTAAACATTTATGTTTAGCTTCGTGCACACCCGTGGCAGTCTTTGACTAATCTCACAGCTTTCCTTTGTGTTTTATTAAGTTCAGCAATTAAGTCTTTCTGCACCGCATCCGATATCCTCGTTGCACATTTAAGATATGGTCGGACAATTGAGAAATTCACAATACGCTTGACGAATGCTAACTTCTTCAGGGCTCTCAACAAATATTTTTTGTGCGTTCCCAGCAATAGGTTCGAAGCCATCGTAACTCCTAGATACTTCACTTCATCTGTTGTCTTTATGTTTACCCCAAAAATTACCCGAAATGAAATATTCCGTTTTGGTTTTACAGATGGCTCTATTCCAATTTTTAAGGCTGCAAAAATTACTTTGTGATCACATATACCGTCTATGATATCAATTTGTTTTATCAACTTAGGATGGCTTACTGATTAATGGTGGAATTTTTATTTCCTCTTGCGACCTTGTCAACTACTTGTGCAAGTGAGTGATTTGCTATAGTGCGTTTACTAAGATGTCGGTGATTTATGTATTCCTTGATTTAGGTTTTAGAGTGTAAGAATCAAAACTTATAGATGGGAGATTAAAAGAGATAAAAATTAAATGCAGATATTTGATTTTATAATTGGAAAATAATATTATTTCGTCATATTTTTTAGATTACCTTTCGGTCGGTTCTTTTCCTCGCTGGGTATAAGATGAGTGTATCTCTATGATGTGCTAATTAATTTAAATATAATAGCTTTCCCTGGAGTAAGCTTCTTGGATTTTTGTCATTTCCCTGCATTACTGCTCCTAAATTTACTTCATATGATGTGAGGATTTACGCATGTGTGGATCACCTCGGAGTCTACATTTAGAAAACTTTACTCCTAAAAAAAATTCAGTATTGAATTTTTCTTAGTCACCACCATTATTATGTTTATAAAATAAATTGCATTCTCTTGCATATTTATGTTTAAAAATAAAAAAAAAAATTGATTAATTCGGACTTGATCCCTCGCAAAATTCTCATGAAGTTACAGCGCACAGTATAGACCCACCCGGCTACGGAGCCATATATTGGTAAAAGGTAAACGGTGAGTCCAAATATGAATCCAAAGATAGGAACTGATATCTGCGGAGAGCAAAAAAGAGAATTTTCTTCATTAAAAATTTTATAACGAGAGCAGTGTTTAATTAAGTTAATATGCGTTAAAGTGGATTTAAAAAATTGTTACTGCCATACCATGTAACTGTAAAAAAAATATTGCAGAGAGGTTCGTAACACCGACTTCGGAATACTACCGTAGTAAGTCTTCTCCTTAATCACTAGTCCATCTCACTCGTTGACTCCGGAGGGGATTCATTACAAGCTTTGTCAGGTAAGGGAATGAACCAGTCTTCTAGTGTCACTAAATCAAACTGAATTTTAACACTCAGTGGCATTATTTTCTGTGATATTGCGGCGGATATTTCATGTGTATGTTTTGATCGCTATCGTCGATCGAAAAGCTTCAGCGTTTTGTAAGACAATATACTTCGACGAATCGGCCAACTTACGAGAGGAAGTAAAGTGACGTTCTGGACGTAGATTCATTATCTAGCATGAGCTGCACTATTTATGTGGTATTAAACACTGCACACATCCCGCATACATTTCCCTTTAATGTTGTTGTTATAAAAATATTGCGGGAAGTGGGAATGTTGTTCAATTATCCCTCCCACTGGTGCAACAGAAAATACCGAAACTGGATTTCAAAACTGCGGCGAAAGTGGCGCCGCTCCATTTGTTGCAATGCTTTTGAATCCGACTCTACCTCTTTGGGTGGCAACAGGAAACCCATGCAACCTATCCCATTTTCCCACCTTCTTCCCCCATTTGGTAACTTACAATTTATCCGTTACAACTTACCGTTGGGGCAGAGAATTTGGGTGTTTATCTTCATGTATTATTTTCCTTGGTAGCCACGGGCTCCTGCTTTTGGTATAAAACTACAGTTTATCTAGACGTATACGATTTTGTTCTTCAAATAAACTCGCAGAATTATGGGTGTTTCGGAGGACGAAACATCTGTTGGTAACGGAGAACATCTCCACCTTTATGTACTTTCTGTGTCTGGCCTCCTTTATCTGATGTTCATTTAACATTAGTTAATGACGTAACCTTGCTTCCATGAGATAAGCTATGTTTTTTATGCCTTCATTTGCTCTTTGTTGATATTCCCGATTCATAATTATACCGTACGCCTACTCGCCTGCTAAATTTCTTGCATAACATTTAGATTTAAAAAAAGCATATATTGCAGTCTCATTTGAAAGCATGTTTATGTTATCCTCGATACATTTCATTTCGTTAATTGCATGGATGTTACGTTAATTAACGTCCCTATTAAAGCTAGAAATTGATTCACTGATTGTGTGATTGATACAAATTAGTAGCCCAAACTGTAATATTTGTGGGTATATGGAATATTGGACGTAAAAGTAAAAAAAAATTCATCGGGAGGAAAAATCTGAAATCTTAAAAAAGTCGATTACTTTTCGAGATATATCGAGTTGAATTAACATGGGAGCCTTATGGGACTAAAACTTTTTCACTATTATAATGTATTTCTAAGTATGTGAGGAACATGACATTCCCTTGACATAAACTAGATTTTTTGGTTGATTTTTTAGTGTGGTTGTCATTGCGATGAATTGATATTTAGTATTTTTTATGATTATTTGAAAGTGCCCCATGCTTTTCTTATGGCACTACGTTAGGATTTTTTTTGACCAACTTGCAATCATCGCAGGACAAATTCCTTGAAACGCAAGATACTAGATTTTTTGGTTGATTTTTTGGCTATCTCGGAATTTTCATATGTCGAAACAATTCCGAGGAATAAACGATTTCGACTTTCCATTGTAGAGGTGGTCGAATTTTCAATCTTGGATTTCGGCGTTGAGACATGTGCCATATGAAAATTTGGAATCTTTGAGAAAAACCGTTAGAGGGTTCTCCGAACCCTCACGTTTGAGCTTACTTTCGCCGTAACCCTCTTGGGTTATTCATAATTAAATTCCGAAAAATGTCCTGCAAGCGAAAAATCATTGTCGCCATTTTTTGGTGGAGCATGCAATCTTGAATATCTTAGCAACCGTTTAAGCTAGAGGAATGAAATTTTCAGAGTAATAATATTATTAAAATGGTCAACTTTTGCAATGATGATCATTCCGCTCGATCGTTTCATGTGCGAGTTATATCGATACGAATCTCCTTGGATACGCTTTAATCGCTAATAACTTTTTTATTAATCAAGTTATGAACATGAATGTCAAACAAAATACGACTGAAAATGTCCTTCATCCGACAAAAGTTAAATCAGGCGAATCGATTGATTAGACTCGAAGTTATGATCGATACAAGGTTGTATTCGATTGAGCCATTTTTTGGGCTTATTTACATAGTTACGGAAATAAAAATTTTAACAATATGTAAGGAAAAGAATGAATTATGCGCACACATAAATTATTTAGATGAATTATGTTTCCTAATGAAAATACATCGATTTGAATTTATATCTTTTTGTATTAGGCCCCCGTAAGAAATACACGCATCCCGTCCAATTACGTCACCAATATAAGAACATAGGCTAAATTTTGAAAGCGGGGATATTAGAGAAGGCAGGAATAAGGGAGTGACCATAGAAGGGATATCAATAGGATTGCGGATTTTACAGTACAGATGTCAGCAGTGTCTAAAGTACGATTCGATTAGTATAGCAAATACGCAAATTGGCATAACTTGATAAGTGTGTACGTTGGACCAATGAAACTTGGTAAACAGGTACATCTTGGTATTCCTCACGATACTCTATGGTAGTATGTTTTGTATTCAGTCTCACGTTCGATATATATCGAATCTACTTTTTCTTAAAATATATCGAATTGCTATAACATGTAGGATTTAACATTCAAGGACATAGTTCACGAGGGATTAAATAGTAGATACCCATAGACTGGATTTAAAACCAATAGCATTGCGGATTTTACAGTACAGATGTCAGTATGATCGAAAAATCGATTCGATTATTATAGCAAATACGTAAATGGGCATAACTTCCATAGATTTAACGTTGGATCAATGAAATTTGGTGATTGGGTACATATTGGTATTCCTCACGATGCCCAATGAAAATTTGTTTTGTACGTAGTCTCACATTCGATATATATCGAATCTACTTTTTCTTCAAATGTATCGAATTGCAATAACATGTAGGATTTTACATCCAAGGACATAGTTTACTAGGGATTAAATAGTAGATACCCATCGACTGGATTTTAAACCAATAGCCTTGCGGATTTTACAATACAGATGTCAGTATGATCGAAAAATCGATTCGATTATTATAGCAAATACGTAAATGGGCATAACATCAATAGATTTACCGTTGGATCAATGAAATTTGGTGATTGGGTACATATTGGTATTCCTCACGATGCCCATTGAAAATTTATTTTGTTAGTAGTCTCACATTCGATATATATCGAATCTACTTTTTCTTAAAATATATCGAATTGCTATAACATGTAGGATTTTACATCCAAGGACATAGTTTACTAGGGATTAAACAGTAGATACCCATTGACTGGATTTTAAACCAATAGCCTTGCGGATTTTACAGTACAGATGTCAGTATGATCGAAAAATCGATTCGATTATTATAGCAAATACGTAAATGGGCATAACATCAATAGATTTACCGTTGGATCAATGAAATTTGGTGATTGGGTACGTATTGGTATTCCGCACGATGTCCAATGAAAATTTATTTTGTAAGTAGTCTCACATTCGATATATATCGAATCTACTTTTTCTTAAAATATATCGAATTGCTATAACATGTAGGATTTTACATCCAAGGACATAGTTTACTAGGGATTAAATAGTAGATACCCATTGACTGGATTTTAAACCAATAGCCTTGCGGATTTTACAGTACAGATGTCAGTATGATCGAAAAATCGATTCGATTATTATAGCAAATACGTAAATGGGCATAACATCAATAGATTTACCGTTGGATCAATGAAATTTGGTGATTGGGTACGTATTGGTCTTCCGCACGATGCCCAATGAAAATTTATTTTGTAAGTAGTATCACATTCGATATATATCGAATCTACTTTTTCTTAAAATATATCGAATTGCTATAACATGTAGGATTTTACATCCAAGGACATAGTTAACTAAGGATTAAATAGTAGATACCCATTGACCTGATTTTAAACCTATAGGATTGCGGACTTTACCGTACAGATGTAAGTTTGATCGAAAAATCGATTCGATTATTATAGCAAATACGTAAATGGGCATAACTTCAATAGATTTACCGTTGGATCAATGAAATTTGGTGAATTGGTACATATTGGTATTCCTCACAATGCCCAATGAAAATTTGTTCTGTACGTAGTCTCACATTCGATATATATCGAATCTACTTTTTCTTAGAGTATATCGAATTGCTAATACATGTAGGATTTTACATCCACAGGCATAGTTGACCAGGTATTAAATAGTAGATACCCATAGACTGAAAATTAAACCAATGGGATTGCGGACTTTACCGTACAGATGTCAGTATGATCGAAAAATCGATTCGATTATTATAGCATATACACAAATTGGTATAACTTGAAAAGTATACCCGTTGGACCAATGAAATTTGGCGAATGTGCACATCTTGGTAATCCTCACACTGCCCAACAGAAATATGCTTTGTATGTTGTCTAACGTGCGATATATATCGAATATGCTTTTTCTTCAAATATATCGAACCGCTATAACATATAGGATTTTACATCCAAGGGCATAGTTGGCCAGGTATTGTATAGTAGATACACAGACTGAAAATTAAACCAATAGCATTGCGGATTTTACAGTACAGATGGCAGTGTAATCGCAAGATCGATTCGATTATTCTATCAAATACGCAAATTTGCAAAACTTGATTAGTTTATACGTTGCACCAATGAAATTTGGCAAATGGGTACATCTTGGTATTCCTCACAATGCCCAAATGAAACATATTTTTATATAGTCTCACGTTCGGTATTAATCGAATCTACTTTTTCTTAAAATATATCGTATTGCTATAACATATAGGATTTTACATCCAAGGACATAGTTGACCAATATAATTATGTGGAAGATAGCCATAGACTGTAAGTTAAATCAATAGCATTGCGGATTCAACGATACAAATGCCAGTATAATCGAAGAATGGATTCGATTATTATAACAAATACATAACATTGGCACAAGTTGAATAGTGTATCCGTTGGACCAATTAAATTTGGTGCTTGGTACATCTTGGTATTCCTCACAATTCCCAAAGGTAATATGTTTTGCATGTAGTCTCACGATTGATGCATATCGAATATGCTGTTCCTTAAAATATATCGAATCGTTATAACATAGGATTTTGCATGCACGTACATAGTCGACCAGGAATTTTAGTGTTGATGATCAAAGATTGGAAGGTAAATCAATCGGATTGCGTATTTTCAATGCACGTGTCAGTATACTTGATAATTCGATACGATTATGATAGCAAATATGCCAAATCTTTTTTGCAAATTGGAATATCTTGAGAATAACTATTATTTAAGACCAAAGAAATTAGAGGAATCGTTACAATTCAGTAACTTACAAACTGCATTATGGACATTCGTTTTGCAAGTGGAATATCTTTATATATTTATCTAAAGAATCAGCGTTGTATTTTCAAGAGTGGCTTATCACAATGCTTATGGACTTTAACAGTTGAAAAATAACCACATAATCAACACTCTCTTGAAATTTTTAAAACCTTATTCCGATTATGTGTCAATGGTTAACTTAATGGATCAAAGAATCAATTATCCGTCAAATAAAATCACATTGAAAACAACAAATATTTCTAACAGTGAAAAATTTAGTTCCTTACCCTTTCAAAAAACGGCGGGGAAATTTTTGAATATTATACCACTTATGGGCACATGACTCGAAAATATGTGACACAACTATGTTTCCACCCCCCCTAATTACCCGCTTGATGAATTCAAGCGCCCAATCGACTCGTTTCATGTTTATATCTACGGGTAATGATGACCGGCTTTTATTTTTTAAGTAAATATTAATTTTTAAATCTCTTTTGACTTTCTTGATTGAAGCTTTCGCGGCTCATGATGATTAAAAATAAGTCGCATACGGGTGTATGCCGCGTGTCGTAATGGAGGTTGCTCCGACGTTTCGCGACCGACTGCTGGTCACTTTTTCAAGGGAATAATGTTGGAATTGTTTTTTTGCTGCCTTTTTATATTTCAGGTGGGACGGGTGGGCGGAGGGTGTGGGGAGTTAGGACTGGAGGGGGAAGATAACGAAATGTTGCGGATGACTGGGTTCCAAGTATTGCTGATTCTTAATCCGGTACCTCTATTGTAGTTGTTCTTGTTTTTCTTTATTTCTATGGCCTCGCGGATGAGTCGGGTTTTAAAATGTTTTATCCTGGCGATGACTCTTGATTTTTCGAAGTTGATCGCATGTCCGGTGGCTTCGTGCTCCGCTACGGCTGACTTTGAAGGGTAACCCAGTCGAATGGCCCGCTTAAGTATGTTCTTCTATCCGAGTTTTGACTGTTCGTCCGGTTTCCCCGATGTATTTCTTCTCGCACGATCGGCAGGGGATTTCGTTTACTCTTTCAATTTGAAGCGGCGTCCTGTCCTTGGCATTTCCTAGGAGGTGTCGTACTTGGGCATGTGGTTTAAAAATGGCTTTAATGTCAAATTTCCGGAGGATGTTACCGATGTTATCCGTCGTTCCTTTCACATAGGAGAGGAAGGCTTTCTTTTGGTTAATGATGTCTTCTGCGTCTTGGGAATTTGCGTCCTGCGTCTTTACGACACGCGGCATACACCCGTATGTGAGTTATTTATAATCATACTCTTTTGACTTGTCACATTTTCATCTAGGTTTATGTTTAACACGGGCGGATCCAGGATTTCGTTCTTGGGGGGGGGGGGGGCGGGGGGGACAAGCAAGGCCGTAACCATGATTTTGTTCTGGGGTGGGAGGCGCAAGGATACTTCGTAGCACAAAACGAATGCAATGATAATGGTACTGAATTGAAAGCCTTGCATGTAAAAGGGCCTGGGGGGCGCGTGTCCCCGTACTCCCCCCCCCCCCCTAGTGTTGCCCCTAGATCCGCTTATGATGTTGAATCCTGTTCAGCTTCGTTGTATGTAGCTGTTAGGACTTGCTGGTAATTTCGCATACATGTTAATTTCCATCATTATGGGAAACTGATTTAAAAAATGGCACGACAAAATCACGTTGTCATTGCTTAGCTTATCAATTAATGAATTACAACACTTATAGTTATACTTAATAACTTGATTTGCTCCTCCCCGGATATTAGTCACACGCATGAGTTCTATTTAAATTCGCGAACCATTGAACATTCGGAGGAAAGGTGGGGTATATGGGACTGTGACGTAATTTGTTGTTGCGACGTTTACGTGCTTCGAATCGCATTGTCATTTATTGATTATTAATATCTGCCAATTTTTATGAGCCTTATAAGCCCATATTTTAATATTAAAATAATTGGATTTATAGTTGCCAGTCGTCAGTGGAGAGTAATAATTTCAAGCATTTTTTAAGGGGACAAATCCGAGAAAAACTGAGAATTAAACCACACCCTCGCAAATACCCTTTCTCTGACCCCTTTACTTTCCTCCATCCCTCCCCTAGGCTATCAAATCCAGGATAGGTACAAAGAGAAGGGGCGGGGGTTCGAACGGTATCACCACTGTTATTTATGTTAATTGCGTTATCAAGGGGGGTGGGCTGTGGCCCCCTCTTTCATCTCCGGATTCGCCGCTGGGCGCCCTTATGCTATACGTCTGTCATTTTGTTGATGTTATAAATAGTTTATATTCTTAATATTTCCTGGGACTGTCATGGGATCGTTAACATTTTTTAAAATTACAATTGAAATTAGGGATGAAAATGTGACAGATCTGTTGTTTCCAGATTTTCAAACCATCACCTTCTTCTCGAAGAATACGTGGCCAATGGGGCGTCACCAATAACCTTTCGCAGGTAAGTTGATGACGTCACGATCACACGCTGAGCGGGTCACCGCTTCTCAGCTGCTTCTTTTGGAAGGCATTACGCGTGCGTGTCGTTTGATTCGTTGTGATTTACTAATATGAGCGATTCTCTACCCCAACGAGAATTTCACACAGCGCAAGAACAGGATTTGGAAGTATATTGACGTTGTCATCTCGTGTGGAACGGGCGGTAACTTTAGAGATTTTCCTTTGAACTGAAAAGAGTTAATTAAGGGGAATTCGTGAGATGTTAAATAAACATTTTTGGGCTGTTTTTCACTAAGGGATTGGTGAGACTTAAAATCTATTCATCTTCATTAATTTATTTTAACAATGTACCTAAGCGATACACTTAACTTTGCCACAGCCAGAAGGAGGCCAGCTCCTATATATCTAAGGAGATAACGTCAGACTGTGGCGCCCACTTGCCTCTCGCAATCATTCCGTTGAATCCATTAGAGTGATACCATAAGACCATAGAAAGCGAGTTGAGTAGGGCCGCCCACACTTATGGGCCCGTAAGTTGCCCAGGATATTTGGCAGGGGGTGCCATGGTACCACCCGCCCTCCAGTGGACCCCTACATAAATAGTGCGGATATTTTTCAACAGCTTTACCTTCTCAAGCCTTTAATTTGATGACAGTTCATGTAAAATGTATAGGTAGTGAAAATTTTTATGTACCACTTTTCTTTATTTTTTAATTTAATTTTTTATTTATTTTTGTGGTATGCATAATTTTGTAGGGGAATAAAGTATTTAGGGTCATTTTTCAAATGGATGCGATAGTCCGGTGTGGGTTGGGTGGTCATGGCTTCCAAATGCCATTATTATTGAGGAAGATGGCCCTACCTGAGAGCTAAGGAAAGGGACCAAACTCGCCAGCTGTTTTTGGCAAGTGCAGTATACGAAGTACCTTCTACTAAGGCTTACCTGAATTTTTAATAGATAAACAAATCCCAAGTAAGGTAAAGTAAATCCCAAGTACATAATAAGTGCAGTTATTCTGTTCGCATCAGGTAAAATCAGTAGTACTAAGCATAGTTACAGTAAGGAATGACTTTGGGAAGTATGGTCCACAGTGTATCGGTCACGTGTTCAATTTTTGGAAATGTCATTTTGATACTCGGTAGACTCCGTCTCACCTCCGCTAACTGTGCCTGTAGTCCAATTCCTGATAGCCTGGGAACCAATTACAATAAGTCTAACTAAGCAATTCCAATAAGTGTGTCATTGCATTCAGACAATCACGTTCTGAAGTCCACTCTGAAATTCATTTGTGGTGATTGCCATGTTATCCTTTTATGGAGGGGGGGGGGGTTATAGTATGGGTAAGTAATCGGTACACGTCAGTATTTTCATTTTGATGGTGAATAAATACAGAAAGACATTTACATTGTGCCATTCGTAAGTTAACTCTCTCTCCGATATGCTGTTTTAGGTTTTCCTGAGAACAGTGGATACCAAATATCAATCACTTACTCTAATATTAATCAAATTTTCTCTACTTACCTATTAAAAATATAACTTGCAAAACCTATTTCATAAAACAGGAAAAATACTGTGTACAAGGTATCTACATCCTTAGCTGCAAAAAATTGACTAATAATGAAAGGATGACATCGGTTCTAATATAAAAGAAAACAGCAATTTAATTAGTTTTAATACAAATTGTAAGACATTACTCATTGTTTGTTGAAGTCAATAATTAACATTAATTCAATTAAAATCTGATGCTTTCCCGGCGAATATATTTAAAAAAGGCTATTCGGGCAGAATGGAGGGAGACCACCCGGCTGGAAGCCCGAATAGCCTTTTTTGGATTATTTCAATTAAATTACTAATAACAGATTTACAAAAATTATGAACACCAAATTAAAATTGGTAGACCAAAAGTTTAGATATGTATCCTGCTATAGTTTTAATTACAGCAAACTCCCGATTATCAGGCTGCGGTTTATCCGGGTTGTGGATTATCCGAGCATGATTTTCAATCTCGCTCAATTATTTCCGCGATGTTTATTTTTTGATGCAAAAATCATCGGAATTGCGACTTTAATACTAGGATACACCGGACTTATTTTTTCCGTTAGAATCCTCTTCGTAAAACGGAAGCGATCACGCGCTAGCTGCATTCACGATCCTGTTTTCCAAGAGAACGCGCTCCTTGATCACGGATACGCGTCGCGCGGCAGTTTCAACCCGGGCAACTTGTGCGAGACTCGACTGTGTAGTTTCCGACGTCGAGTGGTGATTTTGAAGCATTCGTCCAAACCACTTTTCTGCATCCGTGATCACACAACCACGGATGTGTGGTTTTCGAAACCAGGCCTTGCATGGAGCATTAATAATACCAGTACTACAATGTTATCGCCGCTAAAAACATCGCGAACTGGCGAATAAAGCTCTCAATGAGTCCGGGAAGAACTCTTAAATAACAGAATAACTGTATAAATAATAATACATTGTTTGTTTTACGTAAATTATGAATATTAAAAGACATTTTTGTGAAAGTTTGGATTACACGCGTTTTCCGATTATTCGAGCCGTCTCTTCCCATCATTAGCCCGGATAATCGGGAGTGTACTACACTTGATTTGATAAAGTTAGGAAATTCAATTTCAACATAAGTTTAGGTTCATTTTTTCCATCTCTAAACAAAGATAAAGGAAAATCTCTTCATAGAAGAATGGGGCTGGATAAAAAATATATTTAGCAATGTATTATCTAAATTGGTTATTTCATTTTCTTAGTTCTTAACAAATTAAAATTGAGTTTAACGTGTTGCGATGCCCCTTGAAATGTCAGTGTCCAAATATGGTCTTTCAATACCAAAGTCAAACCCCCATACACTTCATTCTTCTCTTGAAACATACAAAGGCTGTCCCAATATTGGGACATTATTAGTTAAATCATTGCATTTATTAAGGCTTAAACAATGCTTGAACATTTATTTAGCCCCCTTATTAGAAGGAAATATTTTTCTGGAAAGTTCTCAAATTGAAAATTTTAATAAATTACATGATCAATTCTGCATGTCTAAATTAAAGATACTTAGTTCACCAAAACTTCATTCATCAATCATTTAAATCAAGCAAAGGGTAAGGTTGGCTGCCATTGCATTTTATTTTTTTTACTTATGAAAAAAATTTTGCTCCACCATCAAAAATAACTCCACTATTTATTGCTTTGAACGTAGGTTTTCGCAAACTGCTGACGTCAACTCCGCCCCCCTCCCCCACTACTCCGGTGGATGGGGGAGGTGGACGAGTATATTAATTGACCACCGATTTCCGTAATTTCATTCATCGCCTGATGATGCGTCCTGCAACGGTCGCGAAAGCTTGCATGACAAAGTGCAACACGCAGATGCACCCGGAAGCCATTATCAACGATCCACTATTTATTTCTTTTGAAATAAACGAAATATTCATCCAATTTGAATGACATCTCAAAACAAAGGTGTTTGTGCATCATTGTCAATTTTTCTAATATTTTAGTAGGATGATTGATTTACTTCCCTCGACAAAACAAATTTCTGTATATGATCCAGACTTGAATGTCTCCCTCATAGAAGAAAAGGCTTGAAGTTGGCAGTTGGGGGTGATGGCTATTCAGCCACAATCAAAGCCGCATGCTATAGTGGGACGAATTTTCCTAGGTGAAGTATTTGGACAGAAATACAGACAGAGGGAGTAGAGGGGGTTAGCATGACTGATACGGTTTACTGGTAGCAAATAAATAATGAGATACATTCTCACCTTTAGTAATGTGCGTGGGGTCATTCCATGCCAACTCTGCCTGGAGTTGACTCTTGAACTCTCCGATTATGATGACACCATTACATAAAATATCATTCAGGAGTTTTTCTTTTTTATTTACACATTTTCAACATTGTTTGGTGCTGCACATTGGCTTACCCATATACACACAACAATGTGGATGCATTATTTTCTGCATACTTTTGAATTGGTTTGTGGTTGCAGAACTTAGTTGACAGCCTGGGCATACCCAGTGAGGGGCAGGAGGGGTCAGCTGCTCCCCCCTAAAAGCAAAATTGCAAATGTCATTAAGGAAAATAATATTTGTTCAAGCAAAAAAATGCTTAAAATTAATAAAGAGCTGTTGCAGTTTGCTTTAAATGTTGATCTCATTCACCTTTTCCATGCTTAAATCTTACGCATAACTTGAACAACCATGGCTTGCCTCCTCACCCCCTAGTTTTGATCCTGGGTACACCCTTGGTTGACTGTTATAAATAAAAATATGTCAGGCTTGTCGATTTCCCCGAAGTGTCCAGATATCGAGATTCGAGTGATTAGTGAATGTTGATCATATGACTCTTCTAAAATGCTTAAAAAACTTAAAAGTTACTGGGGCAAGGTACCCGGTTTGGGCCCCCCAATATTTTTTTGTAAGTCAGCACCCCGTCTGTATAACATTCCAAATGTCAAAATATACAATATAATACAATAATAATAATAATAATAGGGAATCTGTTATAATAGC